>NC_135477.1:73782842-75123676 GCF_052094955.1 Ictidomys tridecemlineatus
TTGTTGTTGTTGCTCTTTTTAGTTATACATGACGATAGAATTTGTTTTTATATAATTATACAAGCATGGAATGTATATTCTTCTAGTTAGGACCCCATTCATATGGATGTACATGATGGTAGGATTCACTATGGTGTATTCATAGGAAAATTATTTCAGATTCATTCCACTGTCTTTCCTTCTCGTATTCTCCTAGTTCTTCATCTCCCATCCTTCATCTTTGCCTTGGGCTTCCTGATCTAGGATTATGCTCCCTCTCAAAAGAAAAGAGGCTTTTTTAAAATTTGCTTTGGTATTTTTTTTCAAGAAACTTAAGTTGAATGTGCAATTTACTTGTCCTGAATTTTCATGAGATAAATAAACTGGCTCCTGGTTTTAATACTAGTTTTTTTCTAGTCTCTCCTAGTCTTACAGGTATGCTAAAAATGTTTATTTGAGTTACTTATCAGATGCACCTGAACCCTCCATTGAACCATCAATGCAAAGAAAGGTAGCTGGGTATAAACTTTTAAAGACCAAAGTCAAAGCAACAACAATCAATCTAAAGCCAAAAACCTCATTCTTCCTTTCTCCCTCTCTCTCTCTCTCTTTTAGTGGTAATTATTACATTTAGATTTCCTGGAATTAACATTGTTTATATTTTCCTAAACATTACTATTTTACTCAGTATTTCAAAATATTTTCAATGAGTTGAACAAAATAGTCTCATAAAAATGTTGTAAGATTTTGTTCATTTACATTCTACCTCATTTCTCATTCCCTATTTTTACTAATTTATGCTTCCTCTTTTATATTGATCAATTTATTTTTTCAGTTTATTTGTTTTATGGGTGATTCCCAAGCATCAGCTTTTAGATATTCTATTGTTTGTCTGATTTCTGATTCTTGCAGTCTGGTTTTCCTTTTATTGGTTTCTTCCTTCTTCTTTACTTTCTGATATTTTATTCTTCTTCTAAATTCTTGAATTGGATGCTTGATCTGAATCAGGCATTTTCCCATAAGCATGTAAGACCTGGATTTTTCTTGAACAGTGAGTGTTTCAACCATACTGCTGGCAAGTAATATTTTTTTAATCATTATCATCAAGAGACTCTGAAATTTTAGTTTTATATAAATTAAGTCCTTTATATAATGCTGCAGGGATGTTTTGTTTCTGTCTCGCTTTTTTCAAAATGAAAGTTTTCTTTGAGGTTTCATGTTAACCACATTTTGTGAGTGTTCCTAGTCAACTTGAACACAGCTCACAGCCTTCCTTTGCAGGGCATAATGTTCTATACAAGACCATGAGAATTGTCTTATTAACTATGTGATTGGCTTTATATATACTTTAACTTGGTCCCCATGCTTTTCCCTTTAAGTCCCCTAAAGGCTTTGAAAATGCATACTTTAAGATACATATGTGCTGTGGAACTGCCTTTGGTCAGCTACAATTGTATTGTTGTTTTTTTTTTAGCCAAAGATTGCTGAGGAGAACTTGACCTACGCTGAGCTGGAGCTGATCAAACCCCACCAGCCTGCCAAAGGTGTCCCCACCAGCACCGTGTACGCGCAGATCCTCTTTGAAGAGAACAAGCTGTAGTGCCACCGTTTCCTCTGCTGTGGTTCTGTTATCCCTACCACCCAGTTATTTATGAAACCTCAGAAACAATGTCCCTATGTTTATATTTTCACTTGTGCCTTCGCATGTGGTGGGGAGTCCCTTCCCCACACATTCCAGGTGCCTTGGAAGGTATGAGGCTGCTCTCCCTGCAGAAACAGGAGCTGCAGCCTTCGGATGAATCTCCCCAAACAAGCTGTTCTGGGGCCTGAGCCCTGGGGCGGAAGGACTCTGCTTCTGAGAGTACCTCAGGAGACTGCTGAGCCAACCTCCTACACTTTTTCTCTACTGTCCCTGGATTTTAATTCGTTAAAGTCTTTTTAAAAAATCTTAACTGTAATCTGCCACCCTTCCTGTATCTGTGATATTGAACTCCTGGTTTATAGCTACAGGAAATGCCATTATAGGCCAGAGTGTAAGATGGTAGATATGTAGTCATTGGTTTTCAAAGACTCAGATAACATTGCCAGGGCACCCAGAGCACAGAAACCCACAGATGGCAAGCAGCCACTTAGGATGGCATCCATTGTTTTAAATAGATGCACTGATCCTGGTTGTTGAATGCAGAGGGGATGATTTGGGGAAAGCCTGAGGTTTGTCTTTGAACACTCTGGTACCTCGTGATGCTCAGAGGCTTCAGGT
Organism: Ictidomys tridecemlineatus; assembly: GCF_052094955.1. NCBI lineage: Eukaryota > Metazoa > Chordata > Mammalia > Rodentia > Sciuridae > Ictidomys > Ictidomys tridecemlineatus. The sequence continues at coordinate 73,785,082 of NC_135477.1, forward strand.
CAAGAAGGACACCATTCTAAAGAGCTGCTGGTTTCAGCAGAATGAACCTAGACGGACAGAGAAACATTGCTTACCCTTTTCCAATGAAACAAGTTTGCCAACAGTGGACACACTAGAGCAAGTGGGGCTCTTCAAAGTGTGCTGAGCTCAGCTGACTCACACTGAATGCCCACGTGTGGGAAAGCAAGTCTTCCACCAGGTTCCCTCAGGGCGGGGGAATCAGGAATATCAGCCATGCTAAAAACATGTGTCACAAAGACCCTGTGCTTGCCAAGTGCCTTGCCCAGCTCAACCTTCGACATGAACTGTAGTGGGCTTGGGTGGGCATCGTGGATGTGTGGAACATAAATCCATGAAGTTGCCCTGTGGACCTGCATGATGTACAGAAATCTTGAACTCGCTGAAGATGGATTCATTTAGGAGAAGTCATCCTGTCACTCTGTTTTAAGGATGTTTCTTGATATGTGAGTGTACTCTGGGTGGCTATTTACTGCACACTATAGAAATTGACTTTGTAATGGACCATGTATATATGATAAATTATCTATTTTAAATACAGTCGGGGTATGAATTGTGCCCCCCTCCATATCACTGTGAGACTTTGGTTGAGTTTCTTATCCCCAAATAGCCTCAGATTCAATGTGAGTGTAAAGGTGAATTAACCTCTCATAGAACTCTTAAGGGTAAAATGGGATAATGAGTGTTGCCAGATTCTGGAAGCTCACAATCTTTTTTGACATTTATGCTAAAACCAATCTGCATTTCCAAAGTAAAAATTTCTAAGACTTTCATTGCAATGGCTTTAAAAAACAAATTTTTGATTCACAAATTTAGCCTGACAATAATGCTTCCAAAGTCCCTCGATACCTTATGAGTGCCTCTTATGGTTTATTGGAAAGGGTCCAAATGGAAGCAGCTATGGGTTTCCTGGAAACAAAAATGGCCTGCCTTTACCAAGTGGAAGTCCGTCCTCTCTGGCTGACACTTGCAGCTCCTTCTTGCCCTCAATGCCAGGTCTGAAAGCTAATGAACACACTACCCAGCTTTTGAGGAACCAGAACGATTCAGAAGAACTCACTAGAACATCCCAGGACATCTTTTTGGGGAGAGGACAATTTCTGGTTAGCGCACCTTTCATATCATAATTATCATAGGCGATATTTTATCATGGCTATGTTCCAGCAGATAGTTGTATAGTGTTTTGGGGACACAGGAGACTAAAGAGCTATATGACAGGTAGAGCCTTTGGGGTTTCAAGAGGGAGGAAGAGCAGGGCACATGAAGAGGAAATGGTGGGGCAGGGTGACGGAGTAGAAGGCAATAGCTTCTGAGGCCCTCAGGCCTCCAAACCCAACCTTTTAAATCTAGTGAGAACTTTTAAACCCAACCTTTTAAATCTAGTCATCACATATGGAAATGAACACATTCCACTAAGAATAGCGTGTGCTTTTAAGAGCCAATTAAAATATATCTGTCATAGATTCATGTGGGAAGCCAACCTTATGATGACTGAGTTACACTCCCCAGCTGGGTGCTCAGGCCCTCAGTCACAGAAATGGGTGTGTCTTGCTACAGCCCCATGGATGAAGCTATGCTCACCTGTTGCTTTGCAATATAACCCCTTGCCCTGTTTAGGATAGAATCTTCCATGGAGGTGCCTTGTGTGTGTCCCCTCCTCTTACTGTGCCCTTGGGTGTGGCCTACTCAGGTGTCAGTCAACCTGCTGACAGTGGACATCATGAAGATAGACTGAGCCCCCTGAAACCTGACCCCTTGCCTCATTTGAATAGCTTCTCCTCAATAAAAGGGGTCAGCGCGTGCTCTCGCTCGCTCTCTCTCTTTCTGCAGACCCTTAAGGTCAGAGGAGCTGTCACAGCGACCCCAAAGAAAAAGGTATTTGTGTCTCTTGTGTGGTTATTTCGTGCAGCCTAGTTAGCCCAGTTTAACTAGAGTGACCCCTGAGTCTTTTCGTTGTGAGAACAGAAACCCGGCAGATTCATTTCAACCCTTTTCTCCCAAACTGTGCTCATAGCTGCACAAATCCAAACTCAGGTGTGCAGTCTGCTATCTCCTCCCCCTGAAAATGCTTCTCCTGGGGTAGTAGGAAGCTACAGAGCATTCACACAGAGCCTGCCTCACCGTCATCTCCAGGAACAAACGGTCCAAACTCTGCTCACAGGAGAGGCACTGGATGATTTGAACCCGGTTCTTGTTTCAAGTGACAATTTTTGCCATTCTTGCTATTGTGAGCTTAAAAATGTGTGTCTATTCTTTCATTCTCTATAAGATAGACCATGTACTGATGTTTCTAGAACTAACAAAAGGGAAATATAATTCTTCAACAAGACATTAGAAAAACTTCTTCAATTTATCATATAAGAACAACTATAGATGAATCATTTTCAAAGTGGACAATTGCTGACAAAAGAAGATTAAAGCAAAGGTTGCTCAGGATGCAATGGCTTCTTACAGGCAGAATGCAGGTAAGCTCGAATGTGGTGGGGAATTTTGACCTAGGCCAGGGTTGTCATGGAACTGTTACAGGAAGCAAGAAAGGGTCATGAAATCACACCCGAATGAAATTATCTTGCAGAGTCAAAGCTCAAAGCCATAATGGAGGAAAGGGCTGGGATTCCTTCAGGATCAGCTCTTTACTATGACTCTGGTACAAAAATGGGAAAAGAAGAAAAGGCCAGGCCTATCACCTTCTGATTCTTATTGGTGTGAGAATGACTTGGAGCCCTTTATAGTTTTTAATGCAAAACAGCGTGTGTTGGCCCACACATTCATAAACCCCAAGACCCACTTTTCGGGAATATTCGTGGCCTTGTTTATCACTTTGATAGGTATTGTAGTGGCACCCCTTTCTCCACAGAAAAGTCTTAACTGGGCTTCTCCAGAAATCCTCACCATGGCTGATTTGGGGACTGTCAGCAAAAACGTCTCTGCAAAAGAGTTCAATGTAGATAAACTTCCTATTTTCCTGTTGCCCTGTTTTACTTGGCCACTGGCCAGGAAGATACCAGCACTCCAGGTGCTGGACACTCCCTTACTAGTTTTTCACAAATGAATCCAGTATAGTAGTTTGTAGAAATGTGCAAACAAGGCCTCTGGCCTTGAGCTGGGCTTCACAGAGATGTCTGCATTTTTAAGATAAGAGAAGATACCAATTGGGCTCCATGGTAACAGCTGGCAGGAGGAGGAAAGAAAGAGGAGAAGAAGCTCTCCCTTTCTCAGGTGTTGTCCTTGAAGTGTTAACTTGCCCAAAACAGTGAAAGAAAAAGCTGCTTTTTTTTTTTTTCTGCAGACTGAGCTCCTCGCCTTACATGCTGGGTATAAAACTCTGAAACTACTTGAATGGGGTTCAGGGGATTGATTGATTACAGCAAAATCTGTGCCCTCTGAACCTGGTTGCAACCAAATAAAACTGTTTCCTGCTATCTTCGGTGCCTTGCCTCGTCTATCCCTCCAACAGTATGACTCTAAACTAGGCTGTTCATGCTGCTGTCCCAAAGCAGATGAAGAGGCCAGAGACCCTAGGAGACCAAACAATCGTGATATGCCTACAGCAACATTTCCTGCCAAGCAGAGAGTGACAGAGACCAAGAGAGAAGCAGGAACGACACTGTCCTACGGAATTATGGTCAAGTGGGTTACTTGACATCATATTCTTTCTGGAAGCCATCCTAAACCTTAAGGTCAACAACAAAAAAATGTTCCCTGGGACCATAATTCTGCTGAGCTTGAGGTACAATGGTGTCCAGACAGATGGGCACATAGACTAGTGTTCCCTAAGTTTTAAGGTATACACAAATAACCTGCAATCTTGGTCAACTGTGAGTCCTGACTTAGGAGGTCAGAGATAAGACCTGGATTCTGAGTTTCTAATAAGCTCCCAGGGAATGTCTATGCTCCTAAGGCGAGTGACTCACCCGAGATGGAGATTCAACCAAGAGATTTTATTGGGGGGCTACCCAAAGGGGAAGAAAAGGAGTAGCAGAAAGAGGAGAGGAGGAGGGCAGAGAGCAGAGGAAGAGAGCAGTGAGGAAGAGGGAAGAGAGCAGAGAGAGGAGAGAAGGAGGGTAGAGAGAAAGAGCAGAAGGAGGAGAGAAAGTAGAGGGAGAGGTCAGAGGGCGTAAGCTTGCAAGCTTCAGCTTAAGAAGGGTTGCAGGAGACATGGAGGGTATTGATTGGCAAGGTGACTCAGGAGCAGACACTGTTTCCAGTGGGGATTGGTCAAAAAAACTTTTGAATTTGGTGCCCTTTGGAGAGAAGGGGGAGGGGTAAGTGATAACTCTGTGATATTCTCCCGAGTCGGAAACCTAACTTCAGCCGGGAGTCTCCCACACACCCAACATAAACTGTTGGGAATGTGGACTCAGCGGCATCACAGGGACTGGGTGTCCTCAGAATATGGGCCAAAGCTGGAGTCCTGAAAGGGGGCAAAATTCCTAGGGAGAGTCCACCCAATGAGAAGGGAGGGTGCCTCTAGTGATGGGGAGCACCCAGGACAGCAGGTCCCAAAGCAGATGAAGAAACCAGAGACCAGAGGAGACCAAGCAATCAGAGGGGAGTGAGGAGAGCTTTCTGGGAGTTTCTCAAAGGAAGGGCTCAGCAGTGTGCACTCTACAGAGGTCAAGTGGAACACAGGTTTGCTCATTCTGAACGAATTGTATGTTTCTCATTTTTAAAAGTGGCTTGTTTGGGGGGAATTTTCACTAAGTGCACAGGAGCTGATTCTGGTCGACTCCGTTTATTTTTTCCAAAGAGATAGGCATCTTTCCATGGTGTGGCAATCTGGAAACCCTCTTAAAGAAAGCACAGGATGGGAAGTAGGGGGTGGCCCTGGCTATGTTCCCTCCTTCTGTTGTCATTGGTAAAAGATGACTTGGTGCCTGCTTTCTAATAAACACAGCTCGATTAGCTCCACACCAATTTAGCGTCTGATTGTTAAATGTTAATGTACTGCACCCTATAGTTTTAAATAGAATTAGAGATGTTTACAGCTTCCGTTAAACACACCTTGTTCTTTCACATTAAGCTTTATTACCAGTGTCTTCCATCAACAAACAAAAAAAGCTCATTAGTGGCTGGTCTGCGTGGGGGCTGCGGCTGCTGCTGAAGGAAATGGCATTCTGTTTTCCTTTATTACAGCTTTCGGGCTGCCAGGGGCGGCTGGGTGGGATTCCTTCCTTTTTAGGTGTATGATTGCAACTTCTGACTCCTGGGTGGACCAATGGATCTTCGGGAATCCACCAACACCCGGGCATTTCTCTGCAGGTGTCTATATCCTATCCATGGGGATCCGTGTTCTCTTTAGTTTTCTAAGAGGGTCCATGATCCACCAGATGTGGGCCCTTAAAAGACGCTATGTGAGGTCCCAGGAGAGCACTGTGATAAAGCTGGGAGCTGCAGAGATGGGAAAGGACCTGCCAGTCGGGACCTGGGCTCATGACTTCCAGCCCACGGACCTGCCCATGTGTTAGCTCTGACACCCCCCACTTCCCACCAGTCAGGCTCCAGAAAGCCTACCTCTTCCCACCTTGCCATCTCTGGTCTCCTGAAGGGCTGGTCTTTGGTCAGCTAAGGTTTGGGTCTGCCCCTCTTCCCCTCTGCAGGGTCCCTCCACCCCTTTCTTTCCTCAGCTCCAGAGTAGGTTCCCAGGTTCTCTCCGTGCCCTAGTTCTTAGTGTTCCGTGACTTCAGCCTGGCCCCACTCAGTTTGGAATTCTAAAAAATGTCTTGCTCCTGCTTCCACTCCACTTCCCATTCTTTTGCTGCATCAGGATTCCATATGCTGGTTCTCTCAGGGTCTCCTGGACTCTCTGTTTTTGTTTTCCACATTTTCAACTCGGTCTCCAGAGTGACGTGTTCTCACCCGGACAGATCTCCTCCGGAGCTGTCAGCCGTGTTTTGCTCCTTTCCTATACCATCAGACTCTACCACCTCCCTCTGGCCTCTTGACCTCTGCTGGCTGCCTTTTGCACCTGCCTGAACCCAGGAAGCCTGTGGACTTCCAGAATCATAGCTGAGCCTGTGTGCTATTATGAAGGACATTCTCTGCACCCGCTGACACGGGCCACCTTTCCTTTGACTTTTGTCATGCAGTGCACCTCCTAATATTTCTTTGAACACCACATAGTCTTCATCCCTGGTATTTATTTTTCTAGTCAGCCCTTCGGTGACAGATTTCTATTAAGTTCCACCCTTAGCATTCTTTCTCTTTGCACTCACACACGTTTCTTTTCTTTTCTTTCTGTCTTTATGTTTTTGGTACCGGGGATTGAACCTTGGGACACTAAACCACTGAGCCACATCCCCCAACCCTCTTTTATATTTTATTTTGAGACAGGGTCTTGCTAAGTTGCTCAGGGCCTCACTATGTTGCTTAGAGTGGCTTTGAACCTGTGATCCTCCTGCCTCAGCCTCTGAACTGCTGGGATTATAGGTGTACGCCATGGCACCTGGCCTATGTTTCTGACCACTGTCCAGCTGCATAATGAAGACTCTACATCAGTGGCTCCAACTGGACTCTTCTCCTAAGCTCCGTATCTTGGCCCTTCCCTCTCAGTATCCCTCGTGCTTTTCAGAAGCAAATGCACATTTAATACCCAACCCTCCTGGTTAAGAACTCCACCATTCATCCTACAGCTGACTATGAAGCTGGCCTCCCTGGAGATGGAGGAGTGAGAGCTGACTTTTATTGAAAAATGCCAGATGCCAGGCACAGGGCTGAGTATGTTTCTGTCCCATCTCATTGAACTGATGCTCTTCTACCCTGATGGCAGAAGGAGAGGTTCAGAAAGCTCATGTAGCAGTGCTAGAGTCTTTCTACCCCTGTATTTTCTGTCTCCTATGTATTTCCTCATATGACATTTTCCCACCCTCTCCATTCACATGGTTTTTGCTTTCCATCAGCTCTGATCTCTCGTGGGCCACTACACTAACTCTCTGACCTGTCCTCTGATCCTACCCCTCCAAAATTCCGCTAGGGGGAGGTCTCTGAAGAGCAGGTGGCCCTATTGCCAACCCTCCCTGCATAAATCTTTTTCCTATTGCCCTCAGGACTAAGGGTGCCTCGGGAAATAGCCAAAGCTCTTCCTAACCTGCCCCTGTCCCCCTTCTGGTTTCATCCCTTGCCACTCCCAGTTGGCACTCTTTGCTTTCTTAGGCCACGGTAACAGTGTGCTACCACTTTGAGAGTCTGGTGACAGTGTGGTGTGGGCATCATAGCTGCAAGAGGGGCCACTCTGTGCTAGGCGTGGTGGACACTACAGCAGCAGTGGTCACCGGGGCCATGGTTAGCAGAGACCAGATACCTGGGGCCTGGTGGGGTTCCCATGGGCAGCCAGCCACACAGCTCTGACTTTGAAGCATCTGGAGCAAGAGCCTGAGGATCAGGAAGCCCAGGCAGGGCTGCTGCCTGATGTCTCAGATACAGCTACTGGCTTTGGTGGCAGCACCCCTGCAGTGTGGTGGTGGCAGGTTCTAGAGAAATCTGCAGTGAAACAGGAAATGCTGGAGCCCTCAGGAGGTGATCAGGGTTGTCTACACTGGCAGAGTGAGCATGACTAAGACTGACCTCGGCTATGCCATCGGTGAGGCCTTTTGGGCATTTTTGACATGTCAGGGTAGGGACAACCAAAGGAGAGACAGGGTCTACTCCTGCACACAGGAAGTGGGACCCCAGTAGAGCTTCTCAGTGCAGTGACAAGGTTTATGTCTACTCTCAGGTGACAGTGCAGGCCTCCCCCGTCTCTAGAAGACAATGACTTGGTATATCGATCAGTTTTCCATCACTATAATGAAAAACCTGAAACAATCTACTTGTTAGGAGAAAAGAATCATTTTGGCTCAAGATTCAGAGGTTCTGGTCCATGATCCATTGGCCTGTTGGCTTTGGGCGGCTGGTTTAGGCAGCACATCAAGGCAGAGGCATGTGGCAGAGAAAAACCACTTTCATCAGTAAGGAAAAGCAGAGGTTAGAGGTCCTAGAATCCCCAGGACCTAATCACCTCTCACTAGGCCCCAGCTCCTACAGGTCTCACCCACCCCCAATCACACCCGCTAGGACAAAGCCTGTAACACACAGAGCTTTGGGGACTCTCACTTGGCACTTGGTCTTTAGGATTATGGCCTCTTTATAGAATGCTGTAACCAACAGAGACCCTACATGTTGTCCATCTAAAGTCCATTTCCATCTCCTGCCATTTCACAGATGAGATCATGATTTAAAGGAGAATTGAGGTCACAAAATAGTGGCCAATCATGTCACAACTCAGGTTTCCTCTACCCCTTTCTGTACCCCTTTGTATTCTTCCTCTTGCTCTGTACCCTCTTTCCCAGCCCAAAGAGTAGAAGTGCTATGCCTTATTAAGGGAGGCTGGACGGGGCACATCCAGTGAAAGGTGGCGGTTGATACCCCCCACCCTGGAACTAGAACAAGCCGAGTCAGCTCTGCACAGAGTGAGAATCATCATGTGCAATCAGCTCATGTCCTCCAGGTGCATTTCAGAGGTCAATGTCTGGTTCCACAAGTCTTGACCAAGTTCCTCCTATGTAAGGCACTGGTTCCTACTTTCAGATTTTCACAAAGGAGCACAGCTAATGGGCACACCATCCTAATGATGGTGCCTGTTCACAGAGTAATTATTATGGGCTCAGTGTGGTTCTGGGAACTCCATGACAGCCCTGAATGGAAGGTGGCATTATTGCTTCTGTCTGGCTGTGAGAACTGAGGTTCAGTCATCATGATTGACTTTCCCAAGGCCATACCTTAAGTTGCAGAGTTAGACTCAAACTCAAGAGTACTTCGGTTCCAATGCTGTGCCCCTTTGATTATGGACTAGTTCCAACATGTCTGAAGAAACCAGAAGGAAGGCAGGCTCAGAGCATGCTTTGTAAGGAAGTGGCCACCTGAGCAGAGGCCTCATGCAGGGACAAGAATCTACCAGAGACAGAGGCAGGGACATTTTTGGATTATAAATACCACCTGCAGGTAGAGACCTCCTTCTATGAAGTTGCCATGCCCAAGAGAACATCAAGCCCCTGGTGGCCCCACCTGGGAGACTGTGGTACACAGTGGGACCACAGGTTGCATGTGAAATGGGATGGATTTCAAATGGGATCTCAAAGAGTGACCAAGGACAAGGGCTGCTGGGTGCTCCACGTTCTCCCTCACAACCAGCTCCTGAGATAGCTGTGTTCTATCGTGAGCAAGTGGAGGCCATTGGTAGGTGGCATAAATGCTGCAGTGCAAGGGGTGCTTTGGTGTCCATGGGATCACAGAAAGAGCACAAGGATTCATTGCATTGAAAAGCCCTTTCCTTTAAATTCTCCCTAAATTCCGGAATTCTTCACATTCTCTTCCCTAATGAAGGTAGCTTGGTGGGCGGTTGTTTTAACTCTTGTTTTATTTTGTAAGATTGGGAAATTTTACATTTTATTTCTGTCCATTCCAGATACTTGAGTAAATATCAATTGCCAACATTGCTAACATGAAGACTCCTTGCGTTTGTTACCGGCTTGACCTTTGACAGCATGTGACAGCATGGGAGAGACATCAAGGAGCTCATTCATCCAGGGGCTTCTTGAGTGAACAAACTTGGTGGTACAGAGACACGTTATTTCATTATCCCTCTCTTGATCCTCAGCTCAGGAGGCTTCTTGCCCTCCTCTCCCATCTCTGTGGACTCCAGATGGCAACCATGCTCCTTGAGGTTGACCATCATTGAGAACTTGCAGACACGATTTCTTCACATGACCCTCTGCTCCCCTTCTCCTCCACAGCTCAGTTACTTGTGCTTCCTCTACATTCCCACACATTCTTTTCCTAATCCAACCTTGGTCCAAGTTCCCATCTTCTTATTCTATTCTCTTCCTTCCTCTCTTTCCCTGTCCCTTGATTCTATTTGCAAGTAAAACAATAACGTAGTCATATACTATCCAAGGACATAAACTAAACCAGTATGTCCAAACAATTTTCTCTGTCTTGGGTACCAGATTAGATTCCCCAGATGAGGTTCAGTATCTGGAATTACTTCTCCTCATGCACAATTTGTTTTTCTTGTGCTGCAGTTCTAGATTTTTCTCTCAGTGACGAGAACATTGGCCTTAGGATCAGAAGGTCTATTCTAAAACCTGACCTGTTTTCCATGGCTGTGTATCTTCGGGAAAACATTTCAGCTGTCAGAGCTGAAATTTATTCATTTGAAAATAGCCAAGAGCCAACAAGATTTAAAGAGTCACCCTCCTGTAGAGAACAAGCCCACCTCCAGAGGAGAGGGCAAGGCTGGGCTCCTGATCATGAACCCTAGAGGCAGGCCTCATAGGTCGGCAGGGGTGTGTGAGGATGCTGCAGGGAGGGACAGTCGAGTAGGTAGGTATCCTTGAAGATCTGTAACTTTAGACAAGTTGCCTCCCACGTCCCGGGCTGGAAGTCCATGCTGGGAGGTCAGGCATTCAGGGCTAGCTCTTCCATCAGCTTGTTCTCAGTGGTGAGTGGAAATAAAACTCACTACCAATACAACAGAACCTGAGGACCATGAAGCACAGTGGCTGTTCCACAGGGTCAGCTCCTGTTACTGCCCAAGGAGCTGACATATGCTTCTGTGTGCTGCTGGGTAATTCTGATCTATGGGGCCAGCTTCTGGCTGATCCATAATTGTCTCGTCCTTCTCTAGAAAAATCTACCATTTCCTTCCGTCCCACAGAAGAGGAGCTTCTGGGACAGGCCTCTGAGAGGTGGACAGCCCAGGATTCCCATCGCAGTCACTGGGCCCCCTGGCTCTGTCCCCTGGTGTGCCTTCCTCTTCAGACTGCACTCTTTGGGGGAACTAGATTATGAAATAATGGCTTTCTTCACTCCTTGGGACAGTGGGTCCTGCTGGGGACAGGCCCTCATCTGCTTTGTCACCACACTTTCCTTGTCAGAAACCACGACCTTGCATTGCTTTCAATACTTAGAAATGCTACACGTTGATTTGAAAAATAAAAAAAACACACAACCCATGTGGAAGAGATTTTCTTTTTTTTTTTTCCATAGATTTTGATTCCTCCCTAAAGCCATCATTCAAATCCTCTGCCACAAACCACGTTGTTCAGAGCTTCCACAACTCAGCAAAAAAGACACTGCTATATTTATCCAGTTGGCAGTCCCCTCTGCCAGTTTCCATCACAGACCAGCCTGAAATAACATGCTTGTCTGGAGGTGGTGACATGACTGTGGTCGCGGGCAGAACCCTCTGCTGCAGTCAGGCCGGGTTGTCTATGATGGGAATCCTGGGGTGTCCACCCCTCAGGGTCCTGCAGAAGCTTCTCCTCTGTGGGACAGGAAGAAGCTGGTAGGTTTTTTTCTAAAGAAGCACTGGCCCACTATGAGCCAAGGGATGATCTGAGGGCTGGCCCCATAGATTCGGAACTCACCATCTGTACCCAGGAACATCTTTCAGAAAGCCACAGCTGGGTTCTTGGGCCTGGGAGACAATGTCTTCAACTCCTTAAGAAGATACCTGGCCATAATGTGTAGACAGTTTTAAGCTAATGGGCCTAGACCTAACTTTGTTTTATAAAGGTGTGGAGCTTCAGGTGTAGCTCATGGGTAGAGGACTTGCCTAGCATGTCTCCTGGGTTTAATCCATAGCACTACAAAGGAAATGATAATGATTTTGTGAAAGATAATATTGTACCTTCCCAGGTGACACTCCAACTCTTACAAGATGATGAGGGTCATTTATGTTTGTAAGTTGCTTATAGTTGACAAAGGGTGATCCTAGCGTATAGTATTTCTCCCCAGATACAACATATTCATCAATGTGGTGCCCAGGATTGAACCAGAGCCTTGCAGACGCTAAGCATGTTCTTTACCACTGAGCTACACCCCCAGCTTCTCAGCACATAATTTTGAAGTGCTCTTTCTGAGGATGGGCCCGACCCTCTAGTCCTTCCGAGCTATTTAACAAAAGTGTCTCAACTGCCTGACCCCCTGGCCTGACTCACGTCTCTCTTATTTTACACCCATATCAAGTTACCTTTCATCCTCTATTGACGCCATGTCACTGTTTACTCTGCTGTGTGTGATGTTCAGCCAAGCTGTGGGCTCTTCTGAGTAACTCTGTGTGCTCTTGGACGTCTTGAAACAGAGATCAAGATTTCCAATGAATGAACCCACGTAAGAACAATGTCCAGTGGGTCACTTAGCATACCCTGCCCTTTGAGCTTTGCGATATGTTGCACAGGTCACCTACAGGATTGACCTGACTAGAATGCATATTTGTTTTTTTAAAAAACTTTGTTTTATTGGGCAAAACATGATTTTTTTTCCATTTTATCCATTGTTAAGTGTACGATTCCATGGTTTTAAGTCCATTCACATTGTTGTGAAATCATCACTCCATCCATCTCCAGCACTTTTTCATCATCCCAAACTAAACTTCCATGTCTATTGAATAACAGCTCCCCTACTTTCTGGTTCTATGAATGTTCAAGATCACTCGTATGAGAGGGATCGCACAGTATTTTGTGACTGGCTTATTTCTCTTGGCATAATGTCCTCAAGTCCATCCATTCATGTTGCACCAGGTCTCAGGATTTCCTTCCTCTTGGGCAGAATGACATGCCATTGTGTGCATCTACCACATATTCTGCATCCCTTCAGTATCCAGTGGACACTGGTGTGGCTTCTGCCTGTGGCTGTTTTGAACCGTGTTGCTATGGATATTATTGTACAAATATCTGTTTGAGTCCCTGTTTCCAAAGGACACACGTTGAGACTTTCCATTTTTGTCCAGCACAGAGTCTCTTGCAGGGTGAGTGTCCAATAAATGACATGACTGCCTTGTCCTCATCATCTGCTATGGTATGAATGTGTACTCCCCAAATCCTGTGCTGTTAATTTAATCCCCAGTGCAACAGTGTTGGAATGTGGTACCTCATGGCAGGTTTTAGGTCTTAAGAGCTCTGTTATGGTTTGGATATAAGTGTTCCCTAAAATCTCATATGTGAGACAATGCAAGAAAGTTCAGAGGAGAAATAATTGTGCCTTGAGAGGCTTAATCTAATCAGTGAACCAATCCCTTGATGGGATTAACTGGGTGGTGATAGGGTACGGCTGGAGGAGGTGGGTTCCTGGGGGTGTTGTCTTGGGGGCATATATTTGGTATCTGGTGAATGGAATCTCTTTCTCTGGCTTCTGATCATCATGTGAGCTGTTTCCTCCTCCATACTCTTCTGCCATGATGTTCTGCCTCATCTCCAGCCCCAAGGAATGGAACCATCTGTCTACAGACTGAGACCTCTGAAACTGTGAGCCCCAAAATAAACTTTTCCTCCTCTAATTGTTCTTGTCAGGTCTTTTAGTCACAGCAGCTAAAAAGCTGACTAAAGCAGGCTCTACTTTCATGAATAGATTAAAATGACTATGAAAGTGTGTGAGACTATGAGTCCAGACTCTCTGAGGCTGTACTTTCTTGCCCTTCTACCTTCTATCATGGGATGATGCCATACAAAGTTTCTCACCAGATGCCAGTCCTTTGACTGTGGACTTCCAGCCTCCAAAAAGGTAAGGACTAAATCTATGTTCTTTATAAATTGCTCAGTCTCAGATATTCTGTTATATTTGCACAAAACAGACAAAGACACCATCCATCTCTCCTGAGAGCAGAGAAATCCCATACTGTTGATATGGATGCACCTTTGAAAGTCCAGTTTCTCTTTGATGGAGCCCCCCTCCTCAAATTGTGATGTATTAAATTAACAATAACCAATGGTAAAATTCAGTGCTAACTTAGATATTAAATGAGAATTTTAATTTGCAGTTAAAAGCATTCTATTTATTTAAGATAATAATTGGTGAGAAAGAAATTGAGGTGACTTGAGTGAGAGTTGAAGAAGAGCTGCCATGTCTGATTTTTTTATAATGGAACATTCCAGTGGTCATGTTTGCAGAGATCTAGATTGGACTTCAATTCTGTTGACATAGAATGCTATGTGACTGACAAACATAGAAGGACTCAGGGGCCTGGTGTCAGGGTCCAGCATCCCATCAGGCCCTGGTGTACCAGTACTCAGCTTCCTGGGAGCCAGCACTCTTGCCCGCATGTCCTTCCTCCCAGGAGCTCTTGGTCTAAATCTGTCCTGCCTGAGCAGCCTAACAGATACTACTCTGTTCTTTGAGAAGAACCCTAAAAGCACAAGGACTTAGACCCAGGAGATTCAGGATATGGGAGAAGGAGGCAGAGTTGTTTGAGCCTTGGGAGATGGAGTATAGATGTTAGGCCCTGGGTGGCCTTTTGAAAGGCTGTTGTCTTTGAGCATTTTCCAGCCACTTTCTTGTTTCCAGCTTTTAACTCTCTCTGAGTCTCAGTTTTCTCTGCTATGAAATAGAGAGGTCTTTTCTTGGGTTGGGAAAAAGCTTCAAGCAGCTGGCACAGGAAATTGCCCCACAGCCTGCTCTGCTCAGTGCTTGGTGCATAGAAGTGCACACTTACACTCCCTCCCATCCTGGTCCCACTGCCCACACCCCCGCTGCTTCTCTGGGGATGGCCAACCTGGAGCCTCAGTTTCTTCAATGTTCTGCAATAATATCATCCTTGAGGATATAGCAAAATTGCACAGCACATACCTGTTTAGGGACTTTGCCCAGATAGGTGTCAAATCTGTGGGGATGGCTCTCCCAAGGCCGGCTGGATTCTGGGTGTGGAGACTTCTTTTCACTTTCCTTGTGCTCTGGGTCTTAATGGCTACCTCGAGCCTCTGGCAGGGGCTGCCTGGTGGGAGTCTCCCTGGCAGGCCTCTGCTCAAGCGATACTAATTGTGCCAGAGAGAACGGCTCACTAGAGTGGAAAATAGTCCTCATATATCTAGCTGAAGACGATAATGACCTTTTAAATAACAGAAGCAATTTTATTTCAATACCTCAATTACTCTGAACTCTCAAATGTCAAAGTGCTCGGCACTTTCAAAATAGCTTAATATAGACATTTATAGCACTTAGACACAGCTAGTTTCTTATCTAACCTAATTATGTGTTGTACAGGAAATGGCGAAGCTGACCATCTGTGTTATTTTTCACAGCAATCCCCACGCACGGCCCTTGGCTCAGCCTGGAGTCTGCCAGCTCAAAAGTCTTCCTGGTGGAGGGTGCTGATGCTCTGGGAAGAGGC
The DNA here is from genome assembly GCF_052094955.1 of Ictidomys tridecemlineatus. Lineage (NCBI taxonomy): Eukaryota > Metazoa > Chordata > Mammalia > Rodentia > Sciuridae > Ictidomys > Ictidomys tridecemlineatus. The sequence goes on from NC_135477.1 coordinate 73,800,242, forward strand.
TTGTGAGGATACTGCCAGGGCCCTCACCTCCAGCTAGATGACAGAAGAGGCTAGAAGTGGGCATCCCAGTTTGGGTAATGCCAATGGCACTATGCCCTGACTCAAGGCATAGCTCCTACGTGTTTGGAGTGCAAAGGCCCCTGGGAGAGAAGGAAAGGCCCATAAGTAAGTCAGTAGCAATTGGGGTGATGGTGCACTGGGGTAGTTCTGCCTCCTTCAGTAGAGCCAGGAGTAACTTCCCAGGGTGGGAGGTGGTGTGAGGCCAGGATCACCTGTCTTGTGTGGTTTGTACTTTCTGTTTCTGTGCTCAAGGCAACCCTCCCTTCTCCGTGTCTGCAGTCTAAAGCCTGCCCTGGTGATAAGCTTTCAACCAACCTCCCCTCATTATTTTTCTCTGACTCCATCCCTGCTGTTTTCCAGCCCCCCACCCAGATTCACAGTCACCTCCCTGCTGTTTGTCTGAGTGGCAGGCTCTTGCCTCAGAACTTGCGCTTGCTCATCCTGTGCCTGGAATGTTCAGCCCCTGATACCAGCATGGCTCACTTCCTTGCTTGTTTCAATTCTCAATGTCAATTACTAGGGAGGCTGTCCCTGGCCACCCTATCACATGATTCTCCTCCCCAGAACTCTCCTGCCCCTTCCCCTAGAGTGGTACCTTAGGTACTGGGTACAATCCTTATGTATTTCCTGTTTGTCTCCCAGAGTAGAATGCAAATTCTTTGCAGGCTGGGGTAGTGTTCACTGCCGGGTCTCCAGTGCCTTGGTCAGAGCTGAAACCCTATCATCACTGAATGAAAATGTGTTGAATGCATGATGGATGAGTGAAGGGGTGGTGGGCCAGAGGATGGGTCCAGTTCCAAGTTGGAACATCTATGATGGGGAAGGCAGCTCATAGCTGTAGATTGGTCAGTGGCTGGCTGTAGAAAATCAGGTTGTGAAAGTCCACCTTTTCTCTTAGCAGCTGGGTGAGGGACCCGGCAAGGAGAATGCAAACCCTGCACACTCTTCATTTTACATTCCCACAGGGTTGGGCGTGGTTGCTGATAGTTCACAGATTTGAACATCAGGCTCAGGATGATTATGTGGGGTCTCTCAAGTGCTGCAGCTAATAATGATGGAGCTGGCATATGACCTGCAGTCTGTTCTGCTCCAAAGCCACAACTTAGCCAGGACTTGGTGCTCCTGGATGATGGTGGCTGCAGTGAGAATGCAAGTCTTGAGAAGTCCAGTTGTGCCTGGTCATTGCCAGGCCTCCTGCTCAGTGCCCATCCTGAGTGTAGGGTAACAGCTTTTGCTCTGTCCTCATTGTCTCTCTTGCCCACCCTTTGCTTCTCTTTCTTGTCCCTCTCCAGCTCTCCCAGTTTCAGCCCCAAGTCTGGAAGCTCCTCATGCCCAAGCATGTGGCCCACACATGGCAGATGAAGTCCTGCATGAGTTCAACCATAGCAGTGCTCCCCGCACTGACCATTCATTATGTCTTTAGCAAGATGTTGTGGCAACAGATTCATTTCAGTGTGCCATTCATTCATTTATTCAACTTGCCCTTTTGGAGCACCTACATGGGGCTGGTCCCCACTAACCAGAACAGAAATACATGAGCATGAAAGTGGTCCAACAAACTGTTGAGAAATCCATGCAAATCACTCAGGACTCTAAGAAGCCTAGGGTTGGTGGGAGATGTGATCCCCCAACACAGTAAAGATTGGGGTTTCTGCCCACTCCTGAAGCTCTGAGTCATTCCAAGGTCTGGCTCAGTGATTGTAAATGAAAATAAGTCCTGGGGCCAGTCTAATAATGCAAACACCTTAAACAGCTCACAAAGCAAAGCAGTAGGAGATGACAGGCTCTGTTGCAATTGGAAATGTTCCCCAAGCCTCTGCAAGGCGTTCAAACTCAAAATAATGATCAGCTGTGCCTAGTTCACACAGAAGACACCTGCAGGTGTTTCCCAAATTGCCAGTTTGTGACACTGTTATGGTCCTGCAACCTCAGAGACCAATGGTGTAGAGACTGCGAAGCTGAGCTTCACCTGCCCCCGTTCTTGGGAGGTCATTGCTATTCACTGCCTTTGGGACCCAGGTGCACAACTGGCTGATGCCTTGATCATTACAGGGATCTTAAAAGCAAGATCCCCAATGAGGAAGGAGGATCAGGCTCACTGTACCATGCAACCCTCAAGTCCCTCGGCCTCTCCAGCCTGTGGGTTCAAGTGAGGAGTGTCCCTGTCACACCCCATGAGCTATATTACCTTCCATATAGCAGTGTGTTACCCAGATGGGACCCCTCAGTTTGGGGATGTCATAGTCCTTTTCTAGCCTCCAGAACTACTCCAGCTCCTAGAAGGTCCCTCTCCTCATTGGACTTGCTGCTTGGGCCCCTGATGACTGTTCCATGTGTACCCTTAGTCTTGCTGAGCACTAATCATACTGTGTTTCATGCAGATATGGGAAGATGCCTTTCTTAACCTGAAACCAGCTTTTTGGCCTCTGTCTCTGAGCAGCAGTTAATACCAAGTCTCTCCAGGCTCCAAGTGGAGGATGCCCTGTCATTTATCCATGTGCAGTCCTGATGCTAACATAGCCCATAAGCTAGGAATGATTTTTAAATGTTTGAAAACAAAAGATTAACATTTTGTGAAATGAATATGATATGAAATTCCAAGTTCAGTGACCACAATAAATAAAGTTGCACTGGAACCCAGCTTCCCTGATAATTTATGTATCTATGTATATAGGTGGCTCCCAATTTATAATGGTTTGATGATTTTTTTGAATTTATGATAGTGTGAAAACAATATGCATTCAATGGAAGCTGCACTTCAATTTTTGAATTTAGGTATTTTCCTGGCCTAGTGATATGTGCTAAGGATACGCTCTCTGGAGAAGTTGAGGAGTGGCAGCTTCCAGTTAGCCCCACAGTCATGAGGGTGAACAACCTGTATTCTACAGTGTGCTGTGCTGTTGAGCCAGGATGTTCAGTAGGATTCAATGAATTTTCAAATTACAACATTTTCAATCTGTGATGACTTTATCAGGACTCAACCTCATCATACATCAAGGAGTACTTGTGTTGTCTATGGCTACTTTCACACTGTGAAGGCAGGATTTTTCTTCCTAGAAATGCTCCAGTAGTTTTCAAAGGTGTTTGCACCATTTTACAATCTTGTGTGCTATAAATAATAGTTCAAATTCCCCCATTTTCTTGCCAACACTTGCTTCGGTCAGTCTTTTCAATTTTAGCTATTTTTATACTGTAGTGCCATATCGTTGGGGCATGGGGGGAACATTTTTCCATGTCTTAATAGTGTGTCTTGTTTTGCCTTTTTAATTTTTTTGGTGCATTGTAATTATACATAATAGTAGAATTCATTATGCCATATTTGAACATGCACACAATTTAATCAATCTCATTTCCCAGTACATTCTCTTTCCTTCCCCTCCTCTCTTTCTCATTTGGTTTTCATTTGCATTCTTCTAATGATAATGAAACCGAGCAGCTTTTCATTTGTCTGTTTGCTATCTAAATATCTTTCCCAGTGAAGGTATATTCAAATATCTTGCATATTTTTTACTGGGTTATTTATTTTATCATTATATTTTGGAAGTTATTCATTATAATTTGAATACGAGTACCAGATCAGTTAAGTGATTTGCAAATATCTTTTCTCTGTGCTTATCTTTTCATTTTGTTAAGAGGGGCTTTCAAAGGACAGAAGATCTTACACTTTTGTTAAAGTCAAATTCATCAACTTTTTTTTGAATGTATTGAATTTTGGGTAGGGTATCTTATGAGATATTTGGATAACCTTGGTTCACAAAATTTTCTTCTAGAAGTTTTATAATTTGGGGTTTTACCTATAGGACTGATTCATTTTAAAGTAATTTTTCCTTATGGTGTCAGAGGTTGGTCATGGTTCTTTATTTTTGTCTTTGCATATGGAAACCCAATGTGCCAACACTATTGGATGAAACTCTCCCTTTTCTACGCTGCATGGATTTGGCTCCTTTGTTGGTATCAACTGACCATATGCAGGTGTTTCTGGACCCTGTTCTGTCCCATTGATCCATTTGTCCACTCAACGTCAACAGCTCATTGTCTCGGTTACTCTGCCCTAGATTTCTAACTAATTTTTGAAATTGAGTAGGGTAAGGCTTCCATTTTTTTCCTTGTTCAATGCTTCCAGGCCCTTTTCATTTGTGTATTTTAGAATTACTTTATCAATTTCTACCAAAAATCCTGTCATGATGTTTATGGGGGTCTGTTGAATCTGCGACTCAATTTGGGGAGTCTTGTAGCCAACAGCTACAGTACATCTATTTAAGTCTTTAATTTTCTCAACAATGTTTCTGTAGTTTTCAGATGAGTTCCAGATCTTGCACATCATTTGTCATGTTTATTCCTAAGTAACTCATATATTTTATGAGATTCTGAACAGTATTAGATCTTAGTTTCAAGTTCTGGTTGTGAGTTAGGGCCGAGAGCATGTCCTGAGAAATTGGAAGAGAGTACTCAAAAATGCCCTCTCAGCGGCAGGGAGAGGTAATCCATGGCAGTTGGGGGTTAGAGTCTGTCCCTTCCCCACTCTGGTCCTGCTACCTTAACCTGGGAGAATGTACTCAGGGTTTCTTTTGGGCCATCTACTTCCAGGACAAAATTAAGAGCCTGCCCCAGGACCCTGGGTAAGGATAGAGTCTTTGACATGTGGTCAGCAACCCCAGTAGCTCCATAAGATGCATGTGTGGGTACATAGAGAAGATTTTTTTTCATTTATTTTTAGATAGGAAACCATACGCTGTGTATCCAACCTTTGTGTGATTTCACAATTAACGCTTAGATGAGGCTAAAGTTCAAAATATAAAAAAAGAGTGACCTTAAAGACAAACATTAGGAAAACAGTTGTACAGGTGATGCAGACAAATTTTGTAGGTGTTTGGAAATGAGAATGATTTGGTAAATATTTAAATAGGGGATAATACCTCTAAGGAACAAAAGAAGAAAAAAAAAGAGAAGGGAAGTCATTATTCTGTTTTCAGGTGCTGTGAAAACGACTTTCATCATCATCATCTCCTGGGCCCCTGCTCTATCTAAAAAATTATACACATTATCTCATTTAATTTTCAGAACAATCTTGGAGGTCAGGAATTACTATTCCTGTGTTAAAAATGACACAAACACACACACACACACACAAAAACTGAGGCAGAGAGAGTATGAAGACTGAGGGAGCGTTTGGGTGGAGAGGAAAGGATTTTGAGTGTGACCTCACGTTCCAACACTACCTAGAGGAAAAGGAGGAGGGAGGGAGAGAGGAGGAGGAGGAGAGGGAGGAAGAGGAAGAGGAAGAGGCTCTTCCTGAGTAGAATGGGCTGCTTGCTGCATGTGACCGTGTGAGGCTGTGCCTCACAGTCATAGGAGGTTGCTGGCTACAGTACTGACATCCTTGTTGCAGGATGGGTCCAAGCTGCCTCCTCTGACACAGAGATTCTGGGATATTTTTTCCTATTAATCTAGAAGTATCTGAGCCCATTATTCTTCCTTTGAGTTTCATGGTGAGATAGGGAGGGGCCCTGAGGCTGCAGTGTCTGGTTCAGGTTCTTTAGATTTATTTCTGCCAATGGCCCTACCGAAAAAGTAGGAAACATGTGGTACTGCAGAGGGATGCTCTGGTCTCCGCCTTGACCAGGCACTGGCACTATCCTGCCATGTCACCTTGGGCAAGTCCCTTCCCTTCTGTGGACTTTCCTTCTCTACACTTCCCCCAAGTGTAAAGTGGCACAGTTAGAGGGTCTATGGGACTCTCAATGGCCATAGACCATCAGGGGTTACCTGTCATGAATTAGTCTCTCTCAGGTACCCAGCCTGGCCCTCAGTGGATTCTTGTGTAATGCTAGTGAGTAAGTGGACGCATGAATGAACAGGTGCTTCATAACAAGTGGATAGTCAAGTAACATCATCATACAAATGTCAGAGAGGACCCATCAGTGCCTAATGCCTGGGCACAGGCTGCAGGGCTGCAAAGCAGCATTGCACAATGTTGGAGGTGCATATTTCCGCCGAGTCATTGAAAGGTTGTAAATTTATTATGATGCATTTCTGGAAAATGACAATGAAGGGGCTGGGACAAGGGGTGTCTCTGTAGCCATTTGGGGCAGTCAGACCTTCAGGGACCTGGGGGAAGGAGATAATTTGAAAGGTGCTCCTGTTTACTACAAAGGTGAAGAAGGAGCTTCAGGCAACCCCCCCCCCCATAAGAGGAATATTAAAAACAGCACATTCATGTGAAAACACACACACACACACACACGCACACACACACACCTAATCTGGGCATATGATGTGTACCCAAGAATGTACTAAAGCAAAACTGATTTGAGTTGAGAGAGATTTGATTTTATGCTAAACAAATTTCATCAGGATTTTCATATGAAGACTCTTTTCCTCCCCAAATGTGCCCTGCCTAGCTGCATTTTAATATGATCAAATCCAATCTCCGAGTTCTCTGCAGGCCCTGCGACTAAGTTCTCAGGACTTGGCTTCTAGCTGCTGGCTGAGCTTGGGGGAGGCAGCTTCTGCGATTTCCACAGGACTGAACACCTCTCCCTGGAGTTTGGAGCACAAAAGAATGAAAGGCAAGGGTCAGAGGCCAGAGGCCAGAGAGACCCAGAAGGCCCTAGAAACATGGTTGCTGGCATCAAAGGCCTCACATGGACCCTCTGTGAATTCCTACTGTTGAATTTCAGCTTGTTTAATACAAGCAGTTCATCTGTCACCACTGAGTACCTCTAAGTCCCACCAGGGCCCCTGGCCAGGTACCAAATTTCCCTGCCTCTAAGAGGTCCAGGTAGAAGGGGGACAGGACTGAAATACAAATATAAGACAACTGGCTCAATTTGAGCTTCCCATGAATAACGAATATTGTGCCAGTATGTGTCTAACAGAAGGCTAGGCCTGTCCATTTGGAGAGAGGGACACTGCCTGAGCCTTAGGGCGCACTCATTGAAGCCACCTCCTGGAAGGATTCCAGTGTCCATGCATGTCCTGTGCTTTCATAGCTGAACTTTGAGACCCCTGCTATCCTTTGTGCCTTTTGGTGACAGAGAGGAAGTTCCCCTCCCTGGCCTTTCAGAGGACATGGAGGCCCAGGGGAGGCCCAGGGTGAGCAATCTGTGATGCATGGGTGCAACGCAGCATTTACTTACAAAGTACCCAAAGTTGAGACTTCCCTGGGGGGAAAAGTGACTGTGGCATTGCTCCTAAGGAATAGCATGGGGGCCTGGTCATCACTGAGGCAGAGTGAGGTTGGAGACTGGTGTCACTGTTATTTGGAAGATTTTGTGGAAGTCCTTTCAGGTGGTGAGCTGAGCATAAGTGCAATTCCTCCTCCTCAACCCCCTCCCGTTGCCGTCTGTTTTAGAGTTCCTCCCAGAAGGGACTCTTGAGCCCACACTGCCCAGGACCATGACATCTACTCTATACTGATGAATTCAGAATCTGTGGGGCTGGCGCCTGAGAGAGACTTCCATTCCAGGATGTTTCTGGAGCAACACAATCTATCATCCCAGCTGTGGCCTCTGGAGCATTCAGTTCTGCCTGCTGTCCTCATGCCTGCCCTCGCAGGGTCCCTTGCTGTCCCACGGTCCTCATCCCTCTCACCAGCCCGGTCTTCTTTGACCTAAGGCTCTGAGCACAAGGACTGCACAGCAAGAAAAAACACTGATGGACAAAAGGGTTTGTGATAAATTGAAAGTTTGCATCAGATCAGGGATAGGCAATCTATTGTTTGTTCCTCCTCCTACCATTTTATGGCTTTTATTATAAAACACATTATTTTAATTTCATTATAAGTCTCATGATAGACACCAGAATCCCATTTTACAGATACAAAAACTGGGAACAAAATGTCAGAACAAATACATGAGACTCTCGTTACCTCTTCCACTTTAAGGCCCACTTGTTGGCACTATCATTTTAGCCCCAGGACCCCAACAAGAAAACCTCATCTCCCCATTTTCCACATTCCACGTGGGGCAGACAGAAGGGAAGAAAGCTTATTGAATGAATGAACCAAAGACAGCCTTTCATCTGGCAGACCTTTCAACCCTGGATAAATGCTACGAATTGTGTTCTGAAAAATGACAGCCAGCCCAGCCCTGATATTTATGACATGCTTCTTGGCCTTCCTGGGGAGTGGTGCTCTCTGCTCTTAAATTTATGGTCTTCTGGTGCAGTCCTAGGCTGGCTAGGGGATTGTAAATGGGCTGTTTGCTAATAATGTATGCAGATGGTGCAGGAGGTGGCATGATCCTTGGCCCTGGGGTCAGACAAGAGCCCTCCCCACCCAGGAAGTGGGTGCTCCAGTCCCACTGGAAGCATCTCCTCCTCCTCCTCCTCCTCCTCCTCCTTCTCCTCCTCCTCCATTTTCCCCTTTGCAAAGACCTCAAAGTTTATAGATAAATCAGTGTGCCCTAACCATCATCTCTCATTATTTTTGACAAGGTTCCATATTACCCCTCCTTTCTTAATATTTATATTTAAAGTGACTCACTGCCCCCTAAAGGCTAGATGACCTACGGCCATAAAACACCAGGTGCATTCTCCAGCCATACCTGGGCCTGGGATAAATTGTTTGGAGACTCCCATGGGACCCTCTGCAGGGCTTGGGGAAATAGGAGAGGATTCGATTCATATCCTCACCTGGGTCTTAGAAGGGAGACTTCTGAGAGGAGAGTCAAGGCTAAGGCGCTTAGCCTCCCTGAATCCCCCTAAAGCCATGCGAGTTAGATTTTATTAAAGAAGCAGTGAATTTCTTTTCCAGGGGGTTCTGAAAGTCTTCAGGTGGGACGTTTCATTAGAATCAGCCCTTCAATGCCAGAGGGCTGACCCAAGGGTGGTCCAGGTACTAGGAGATTCCTTAGAGGAGCACAAGTAACCACCCTACCTGCCATGCATTTTCAGAAGAACACAATTCATATAGCAGAGTATATCTCCCCAAGAAAAGCTAGATCAACATGTGGAATTGGATCTCTGTGTAAGGACAGGCTCTGGGAAGGAGATTGCCAAGCCAGAGCCTAGCTGGGATCCACTGCCTGCTGTGACTGGAGAGGTGGGCAGGCATGCCCAGATAGGGAGTGTCACCTACAGTGACGGACTTCCTTACACATGCTCTGGGCAACACTCATGGCCACATACTATGGTTCAGCCACAGAGGCTGGGCCTGCTTAATAGTGGCCACTTACTCCCCATGGCTTTCCTGCCTTTCTAAGTATGGAGATGAAAATATCTGAGTGGAAAAGAGTGCCAATCTTAAACATTCTTGCATTTGGAAAATAGTTGCTTTAATAAAATAGACAATATGACAGTTTCCATTAGTTTCCAATAATCAATCCCATGTTTTTCAGTGCAATAAGCCCTTGATAAAGTGAGTTGTATAATTTCACGTGCAGCTTGTCATTAACAGCTCACAGTTTCTAGCATGAATGTGTGTTCTTATTCTTCTTATAGAAGTCCCATGGGCCAGAGAAATGGTTGGGGTGTAGAACACTGGTTGCCAGAGAGTCCTTTTTTGAGAACCTGAGCACATGAGGCCCTGGAAGCTCCCCCTGGGTACAGAGCCCACCGTCCTGTGCCACATCATCTGCCTTCCACCTGGCGCTGCTGCCCCCAGGGACACGTGGCTACTGTGCCAGAGCCTCTGCCGCCTTTTTCCTCCTACCCCTCTGCAGACCAGCAGAATATTCTTCCCTTCTCATCGCCAACCAGGAGCTTGGTCTGGTTTCTTGGGAAGAGAAAAAAAAGGAAAGAGTGTGATTATCGTGTATCCCAGCCAGCATGCAGGAAATTGCAACATGGAGGAAGGAGTGGGAGAATTGGAAACTATATTGAAGGGGGCTTTTGAGCTGGAAGCTTGTGACTCCCAAAGCACTGGGGGAAAGTGAAGCTTTCCCGGCTTCAGGGACCCGGCTGAGGCCCTGCCTCTGTCTCTCCAGCAACTCCAGGGGGAAGCTCCTGTTCTGTAAGACATGCATATAAGGCCCCAGGCCCAACAGGCAAGTTTTCCAGTGAGGAGTGCAGCTCTGGACCCTTCTTCCTAATCCCTATGCCCGCTCCACTCCACCTAGTCCAGAACATCCAGCAATTCCCACCACCAGAGACTCACTGCAGAACAGCCCACTCCAGCACAGGGAGGAAGGAAGGGGCTTTAAGAGGTCAGAAGCCTCTTGAGACTACACCACCTAGTGTGCAGAGAGGATTAACCACAATAACTACTTCTACCTGGTCACACTAACAATGAAATGATGGGTATCAACTGTCATCTCTGATACTACATGGGCTTAGAGCCCTCAAAAGGCATTTTCTGTTAATGTAAGATGGTCATCTTACCAAATGCTATAATCAGCATTCAGGGGAATTAATGAAAAAAAGATCCTCTTTAGGATAAGATGACAAAACGATATGCTTCTTCTACCTTTTGAAATTCTTTAGAAATTCATGGATAGTCAAGCCCAAGAGAGAAAGAGCATGTGTGAGTTAAAAGAAAAACAAAAATAATCAAAAACACTCCCTAAGGCCCTGTAGGGCCACGGTGCCTTCAGCAAGTGCCTGCCCAGCCCCCTGGGTCCCTGTGGTGAGATGGCCTTTCTAAGTCTGAGGAGTCCAGAGCAGCCGGGACTTTTCTAAGGGTGGCCACAGCACCCTCTGCTGGAGGCCTGGGGAAACCAGGCTGCACTTACCTAGACACAGCCAGAGCTGTCACTGCAGGGCTGGTCTTGCTGGGTTTCCCAGTCAAAGCCAAGCTGACATCCAGCTCTCTACTCAGGGCAAGGTTCTTTTCCCACTTGTGGCCTGCGTAAAGCATGTGAGAGAATAGTTAGAACACCCGAGTGGCTTCACATATGAGCCTGTGTGCATCCACACATGGAACCACAAACACATACACATATATTTATATTTGTGGTCAGCAACTTGTTAAATTGAGGGGGAAAATATATTTAATCTTGGCCTGTGCTGTTGCAAAAAGGGCCGTCCCAATTTAATTTGCAGGCTGTGATAGTTACATGTGCTGACGTGCCGCGGTATCCATTGTGTACCAAATTGGATTTGTGTATTATTGCTTTCTAAATTGCATGCCTAGTTCAGCAAAATTGTTCATCAGTGTTTACTGGCTTTATGCTTAATAAGATGCCCCATAATACCTTGCTGCCAGGATGTAATGCAGCCCGTAATTGCTTAGTAAAAATAAATTACATAAAGTCGACATTATCAACTTATCTAAATCCTCTCACGCCACAACCAATAATTAAATGCTGAGAACGTTTTTTCAAAAAATATAACTCAATGACTGTTACTTCACTCATTTTAATGACTGCATTTGGGGACAGACAGCAATTCCTTCAACATAAAGTGTGAGATGGAGAGATACCAGCCGGGTATGTGCCTATAAGGCCACTTTGCTGGACTTGGGGCAGGAGGCCAGGCAGCCCCAGATGTTCTGTGATGGTCACCTACATATGCAGACAGGCCCACACACCAGGAAATTCAGGAGGGCTACAAGCTGGGGAAGCTGCCTTGAATTAGAACCAGGCATTTGTAAATTCCTGTACAAGTCCAAATAACAAGCATTTCCTGACTGCTTTTTAGGTACCAGATTGAGTCCAGTCTAGGAGGTGATTTCTGGAATAAAATGTACCCAACTGGGTTGGTCCTTGCTGCAAATGACAAATAAATGAATTCCAGGCAGAAATTAGATTACCTCTGCCCACAAATGCAGTCTCCTTAATATCATCAAAGATCTGCTTTCTTGCCCCTTAAGACATTTGAGGGGATACAATAATATAAACAGCAAGAGGACACACATGCAAATATCTATGTGTCATGCTTAATACTGATCCCTTTCCAACAAAACAGTTTTGAGCAATATTATAAGAACAACATGCTTCCTTATTAAAGACCTCCAGCGGGTTAGGTTTGCAAATCTGCGCATAGATTTGTTGACTCTAAACTACAGCTCAATCTAATTTTTTTGACTATGTCTGCGCCATGGTGTCATTTTATCCTAATCTTTCCTGTAATGATAACCGCCCTCCTGGCAGTCAGTTGAGTGGGGCATGGTAATCTCAGATGGGGACAGACAGCAGGGGAAGGATGGTGTCCACTGCAACCATTCTGTAATTTCCCTTATGGTACTGGCTGTTATGTTCAAAGAAAATACATTGGCAGGAGTCTGAGAAAATAACAACCATGACCGGCATTTGTGAATTCTTGTCTGTATCAATTGGTTTTCTGTCATCAGTGCCCTCTGCAAGATAGGAAATGTCTCCATTTGACAGAGAGGAGAGGGGGCTAGACAAGTTTCTGGGACAGAGTTGGGTCTAGAGCCTCATTCCCCACTTCTCATTTGCTAGACCCTATGGCCAATGGATGCAGCTTCATCACAATTGTTTGCACTGAATAGAGATCTGGGAGTCCAATGGCATGTCTAGATAATGGAATGGCTCTGAGATGCCTTTCCTTCACCTGTCCATCCACCCATCCACCCCTCCACCAATTTATCTACCATTCATTTGGGGGCATCCATCTATCATCCATGGACTAAGCTAATCCCTTTAGCCTATTGGGCCTGGATAGGTTCAAATGGGAAGTTGATCCTAAAACCAATATGGAGTGCAGTCTCATGCAGGTGTATTCCATGTAATCACTACAAACAAGCCTTCATCCTGAACACTGGTACAAAACTTTCTCTCTCAGCTCCCTGGTTTCCTTAAAATTCATAAGGCTTATACTTCTCTTCTTTTCCACTGAAATGGGCTGATTCCTCATGGTCTCCAAGCACCCTAGGGATTCTAGGATAAGTTTATTGAATGTGGTTCTTAGTCAGTGGTGTTAGTCCTCTGGATCACCATATATTGTTGACAAGGGTCCCTGAATGGTGTTATTTTGAAGGAAGGGATTCCCAGTGTAGAGCCTATGACAAAGCATGGGCTGAGGGGATGTCCTATATGCTTACATAATAAAAGAGCCATGTTTTTGCATAACAAAACCAACTATCCATGAATTTATGACTAAATGAATCAACCAAGTATGAGATATTTTTTAAAATCATTGAAAATGGCTACTATTTTCAGAAGACAACCTTCAGAAGTCAGGGAAATTCTCTCCTATGAATGATCACTTGTTGGAAAGCACAACAAACAGGGAGCCAGCTACCAGAAGGGGTCAGTGTGACAGGAGATCTCTCACTTCACTATAGGGATGTTTCTTTTTGATTGTGGGACCCAGGAAAGATGTCTCAGTTCTTGGCTGGAATCTTTGATGAAGCCAGAGCTGAGAGAGAAGTTTGCCTGCACTGGAGAAAGCCGTGGTGGTGAATATTAGGTAGCTGGTCAGCCATGAATGGGTGAGCAGGGAAAGGACAATAAACAGTGACTGGTGTCCAACAAGCAAGGCCTCATCCAACAAGCAGGTCCCTGAAAGTTTGGGGCCTGTTATGTCACCTCCTGCCCCTGGGCCATAATTACATCCCCTTAAGACAAACTATTGTTTCAAAATCATGTCACACCCTACCAAGTGGCTTGGACCCTTTCTTATCATAAAAACTATGTCACAACTCCCAGTCACTCTGACCCTTACAAAGAAAGTTTGTTGAGGGTTATTCAAAGACTAATAAATCAACTAAGCAGGCAGGGAATTCATGCAAAAAAAGAGGGGGACTCAATTTCCTTAAACTCTGCCTCTGTGGGCACCACACCATCCTCTATTCCAGGAAGTCCTAGAAGTTCCTCTGCAGTCAGTCAATAGTCAGAAGATGGACTGGGCCAGTCTACAGCACATGCCTGTAATCCCAGTGATTCAGGGGGCTGAGACAGGAGTATCACGGGTTCAAGGCCAGCCTCAGCAACTTAGTAAGCCCTTCAGCAACTTAGTGAGACCCTGTCTCAAAATAAAAAATAAAAAGGGCTGAGGATGTAGCTCAATCGTAAAATGCCCCTGGGTTCAATCCCCAGTACTGAAAAAAAAGAAAAGAAAAATATGGACTTGGACAGGACTCTCTGGAAACTTCCCTGGGACTTCCAATAGAACTGGAGGGCAGGAGGGGTGTGCCCTCCTTCTCTCTCTGAGAGGATCTACTCTCTCCCTTGAGAGTGTCCTCTTTACCCTTTTCCTACCCTTTCTAATGAACTCATTCCAACTATTCTGAGTCACATGTCTGAAATCTTTCTGGCAAGATGGCAAGAATTGGGGTAACCAGACAGACGTGGTGGAAGAGGTGATAGCTTTGATGGTGTGTTTTGTGCCTGTGTCCATGGTGGAGGGGTTGGTGGTCCTGATCCCACAGTAGAGGTTGGCATGATCCTGCAGTGGTTGGTGTGGATGCTCTAGTGGCAGAAGTTGAGAAGATGGTAACTTTGATTGCTAGGTAACTTTGGGCAAGTTGCTGACCTCCCTGTTCCTCAGTTTTCTTATCTTCATCAAATGGTAGTGATATCTACTACAAAGGACTGCACGAGAAATGAGAAAATGGGTGAGAAGTGTTTTAGGCGGAAGTTGCACAGTCAGCTCTCTGCCATCTCAGTTTTATAATGGTGGCCATGGTGGCACTTGTGGCAAGGCTATGAGGGCAGAAGGTGAAACAGGTTTTCTTACTTCAGTCTTATTTACCACAACTCAAAGTGGGCTTTGCTGCAGAATAGTGGTTCTCTTACTTTAGGGGCACACCACACATATAAATGCTAACAACACCCAATCTTTTCCAGTGGGTTAGACTGAGTAAAAGGATGGGGATCTATATTTTTAATAAGCCTCTTGCATTTTTTAATATGTTCTCACAGATGCAGATAATCTACTTTTGAGGAATTTGGCATGGAGAATTGGGTGGGTGGATCCAGGTCTACGGGGCAGTCTAGGGCATGATGGGAACAATTCTTCAACCCTGGGGAAGTGTCCCTTCCCTTGCTCCTATCTGCAGCCTGGCTGTCCAGGCAAGTAGGCAGCAGGTTCCAGGTTGTGGGCTGGGGAGTCTGGCATTCCAGAGCCACCCAGGCAGATGAAAAGCATCAAACCAAGATCACCAAAGTATGTTTTCCCCTCTGAAGCTCAGGGTTACCTGACATCCACCACATACCACCCCTGTGTCCAAGGAGCAGCCCAGGGGTCACTGGTTCTTGCAAGAATGAGGTGAGGACTCAAGAGGGTCTCTCATAATGCTTTACATTTCAGCAGAAACTTTCAGTAAATAAACAGTCTCTTGTTCCCAAACCTGGCAGCAATCTCCAGAGCCTTAATGGCTTCCCTAAGCTCTGCAGACCTGGGTGGAACTGCAGCCGTGGGCCAAAAGCAGAGAGAAGGGAGGGAAAGAGGGTAGTTTGCAAAGTAAGGGTGGTCTCCTCCTGGCCAGGCAGGTACCTCTGGGGCTTGGAGGCTGAACAGAGGTCTCCTCTGCCGCTGTCTGCCTGGGAACAGACATTTTCACATCCTCAGTCTTCCAAATCTGTCCAGAAAAGAGAAAATATCATCGGCTGGGGAAATTGTCATGTCTGCAGGCTGGGAGTGGCCCAACCTATTCTTTTACACTGGGAGGATCCTGAAGAAAGGGAAAGGGACTGCCCTCTAACCCTTTCACTTCTGATGTTAATTTATCACCAGGGATGGTTTAGACTCCAGTTCCCCCTTGTGGAGGTTCAGTTGAGAACAATAGCAGTGTAGGTAGATTCGTTCCCACTTCTAGATCACTACATACTCTCCCTCCATCCCTGTCCCTGTACTGTGGAGACTCTGAAGTCAGTTTATTGTCAGATTACTAAATTAATATCCTCTTGTTCCTCATTTCACCTCCTGGTTCTTTGTATCTGGGCCTTGGTCCCAATCCCTGCCTGTGGGTGCTCTCAGGCCAACTGCATGTGGCTTCTTACTGGATTTTTATCACTAAGGGAGAAGAACCAGCCTCCACTCAAGTGATGATTCTGTGAGCTTCTACTAGGCTTCATACAGCAGTGGTTGATTCAGAAGCTCAATGATCTTGTTGAATTAATGAGTGCTGAGTACAGAGAAGACTCCCACTTGTGCCCAGAAAAGAGTGTACCTGCCACCCAGCTACCCCAGGCTCCTCTGGCTGACCCACAGGTTGAGACAACACCCCATGAAGCATGGATCCTGGGACTCTTTGGAGCAAGTAGGCAAAATGGAGATGGAGATATTTCCTGTGTCATGTCCTCATTCTGCCCAAGACACACTTACCCGAACTATGCCATCGTGACTCCCAGTGATGATGACATGGTTTGTGTCCCATGCTGGCCCCTCCATCAGGCAGCAGCAGTTTATGGCTCCTTCTGGACCCCAGGCTGTGGTGATGCTGGCCAGGGGCTGTCCATTGACATTCCATAGGGACAAGTGGGCTCCAGCACAGGAGACAATGGTGCCCTGCGGCAGTGAGAACAGGCTTTACCCTAAGCTAGAGTCTGCTAGCCCATCTGCCACTTGCTTAGTCACTCACTTTGTATATCCAAGCACCCCAAACTACCATCTTGTAAAGACCAACTAAGGTCTCTCAAGACCCCCTAAGTCATCACCTCTTTTCAGCTAGTTCATAGGTCTGTTGTATCTTCACACAATTATAAATTCTTTGCTTATTTCATACTGCAATTATGTGTTTGGATATTGCTTTCCCCAGCAAATGTTGAATGGCCCACCTTTCGGGCTCTCCCAGCTCCCTCTCCTAATCTAGTGGCCAAAGAAGACTCAGCCTGAAGACCACCCCTGGCTCTGGACATAGGGCCTATACATGGTTGGCCACTCCTGCTCCCAGAAAGACATTTTGGAGTTCCTCTGGTGGAGGGCGGGGTACAGAGGCTCAAGTGACTGCACACGGTTCATAAACTCGGGCAGTGCCCCTCAGGAGGAACTCTCTGAGGAGTCCCGTTCCCATTGCATCTCTGGAAAAGTTTACATTCAGAGGCTTTGCTTTCCAAGCCCTGTCTATCCTGTACCCAAGAAAGTAGTGGCCCTGCCTTTAAGCCTTGCCAAACTACAGAAGGGATGTAGTAAGCTTAGTGCCCTCCCTAAAACTGTGCCCTATTGTGACACTTTCTGAATTGCTAGGGATGGACTGCCTGAAGCCAAGGATTATGTCTAAAATATCTCTGCCCTGCTCCCAGCCCTGGGCCAGAAAGCACATCCTGAACTCAGCTGACTCCAGGACAACTTGCCTTGATGCCAGTGTTCTCCTGGGTCTAGGAACACAATTAATTATGCGTTTTATGTTCTCCAGATCAGGGATTGGGGCCTTCCCCAATACATCAACTCATCTACCTATTCATTTACCACATACAAATCCATCATTTGTTCATCAATCCTCCATCTGCTCATCCACTTATGCACTCACAAATCCATCTATCCACACTCCCAACTATTTGTCCATCCATCCATCCATCCATCCATCCATCCATCCATCCATCCATCCATCTATTTACCTACCATCCATTCACCTACTCATCCTTCTATCTTTCTACCTATCCATCCATCCATTCGTCTCCCATCCACATATCTAACATTAGTTCTATATTCAAGCCTACAGGGAACAACACTTCCAGCCAAAACTGGTACCAGAAGGTTCTTTCATATTCTCCCTTTCTCATTTGAGCTTTCTGCTCACATTATCCATGCACTCAGCCCTGGGGGTTTTCTATGAGTAGAGCTAGAAACCTCTGTGTCTCAGGGAGCCCATGCCCCACAAAGGGGCTTCAAACCTAGAAGAAACTGCACACTGATGTACATATTTCTCTGTCTTCTCACACACATGTCCCTGAGAGGTTCACCTTTGCCAGCCAGCATGGAGGCAAAAACAGGGCACCAGGTTCAATAATTGACAGAGAGACCACAGACATTTGTTCATTCAACACTGAATTGCAGTAAGGAAGATAACTTCTTCAGCCATGCCTACCAGATACTTCTGCCCCACTCCCTGATGCCTATGCTAGACCAGACACCTCCCACTTCCCTAAACTCCCTGGGAACAGAAGGTGACAAAATAAAAATTAAAGCTAGACTCAGATGTTTCCCATGCTCATCTGTAGTGAATGTCTGTACATGTTAGGCCCTCTACACTCTGATCAGCATCTCTTTTGTTGCCAGATTTTCTCTTGGAATATTGTTCAACATGCTACCATACAGATTCAAAGTCACAGGAGGACACAGAATGGAGAAATAGAAGCTTTACCGAGATGTCACTGATAGCGATGGCTGAGATGCCCTCCTGGTGGGGAGGCAGGCGAGCCACGTAGCTGAGGAGGTCCAAGTCCCACAAGATGCAGGTGGCATCCTGGGAGCCGCTCACCAGGAGGCTGAAGGCAACAGATGCTGCCAGGCATGTGACAGCCTGGGAGTGTCCATATAAAGCCTGGGGACAGGAAAGAGAATCATGAGTTATGAGAGGGGGTCCTCAATCCAGCTACCTGAAAGGACTCCCTAACTTCCATTTTACTCTTGGTCCCAGATGAGAAAACAGATTTAGCATGATTCAGTGACTTCAGAGCCTAAGTATGGACATGTGCATGTGCAGGTGTGCAGGTCCACTGCTGGCATCTGGGTTTCATCCATTTCCAGAGGTTGAGGCCTAGATGGGGAGAATCAATGGTCCCTTTATGACAACCCAACCAGGGGCTAGCAGTGTCCTTATGCTTTGTCTTCCCCTGAATTCATCTGAAATCCAAAGCAGTCCATAACATGATTAAGTTTCAACAGATAAAGTTGAGACATATAAAGTCTCAACAGACCAGCAGCCTCAACAGCATCTGGAGTTTGCTGGCTTTGCAAATTATTGGGCTATACCCCCAGACCCACTGAATCAATCGCTGAGGGTGAGGCCATGTAATCTGCATTATCACAAGCCCTCCAGGAGATTTTCAGTGCATGCTCAAGTGGGAGATGCATCCCTCTAGGAAACTCAGAAACAAATGTGCTTTTGAACTAAACAGAAGGAGGAAAGGAGGTCAAGTCATGTCAAAAAGTTTTGACTTTTTGAGTATGATGGATCCGGGTTCATGTCCAGCGGGGACTTAAGGCCTTGCTCTTGGCCCTCAGGTTTATCTAATTTGGGGCTTGGCCTGATTCATGAATGGTTTCATGTTCAGATCTGGCTGGAGGCCTTGGTTTCTCTGTACGTGTTCCTAAGGGGCTAAGGTACCCCTGGGCCAATTGCTGCTGGTAATTGTGAATATTCCATCTCAAGCAACCCAGAAAGCCTGATCTGAGACCCTCTATGCTATACATGCTTGCTGTTCCCTGCAATAAGCCATGGGGTTATGGAGGTGGTATTATGGAATGTGACTTTCCTGGCTTACCTAGTGGCAAACCTCCACCCTTAGGGCACAGACAACTGCTCACTCATTTGGGTCAATGAGGCTGAGCATCATTTTTCAAAGCTGTCACTTTGCCTGATCAAAGCAATTAAAATTTCAGCCACAGGTTCTTGTTTGTCCTCAATGGATCCTAATGTGACACCAACCAGATGGTGATGGCAAATTTTTGCACATGATCCATGGAAGAAGACTTGGGTTGTTTCAGGAAAATGGAAACTATCTAAATAAATAGAAGAAAGAGAGGATTTGACAGGACTTTCTGATCCTCTTCCCAGAATGAACTAAGTCTGATGATTACGTTCTGACCACAGGAACACAGCAACTCCAAAGGGGGGACAGAAAAGGGCTCCCTGCTGGGGACCCAGAGAGAGCAGCTCTGAGAATGCACCTTCCAAGGGGCAGCTTGTGTACACAGCACTGCCCACTTGGTTATCCAGCCCATCAGCTATGGCAATAGAAAGCATGGGGCCCCCCATCATTTGGAAAGCAAGGGAAATCAAGGAAGTTTACAATACTTTTAAATGTGTTCCCTGTGGGCTCTTTAGTTTTTCGGAATAATACTTCTCTATAGGCCAATTAAAATATCTTTATTATATCATCTTATACCTAAATAAAGTAGCAAAAACTAAATGTAATCAAATAAAAACCTCTCAAAATAATTCTTCATGATGATTATGTTGCAATGAGATGGGTACTCTTAATTAATTGTTGGTGGCATTGTAAAGTTATAGAACCATTTTGGAAAACATTATGTCACTGTGCAATAATTCTACTCCTCAAAATTTATCATAAGGAAAACAATCAGAAGCAAACAAGATGTTTTCTGCAGCATTATTCAAAATTGCTAAAACTTGGAAATAATTGTTTTGTTTTAGAAGAAATGGTTTATTAAACTATGGTGTACTGACATAACAAAACAATTGAAATGTAATTTTATGGAAATGAAATAATCTGGAACAATTGAAATGTAAATTATAGAGGCTGTAGAAAAAATAAAAAACAATTTGATAGGCTAGGTGGGTAAAAAATGGAATAAAAATATCTACACAAAGATCAGAAAAGTATAAATATGCATATCAGGGATTGCAGTACGCAAAAAATGAAAACTTTTGTGCAGATTATAGAGAGTTGTCTTTGAAGTGAATTTGAAATTTCTCCTTAATGTTGTAATATCTTTAAACAAGTTGTTTATGAAGTTACTTAATGATGACTTCTCTGTCTACAGGTCAGGGAGGGATCTCTTTACTGAGTACCCAATGGTTTGGGGGAATCCCCAAGGCCACATGAGACTTTACAGGAAAATGATAAAGCATTTTATCATTTAGTCTAGAAAGTAAGAGCACGTGAAATTCCCTATGCCCTTTTCTCTGGATTTGGAGCTAGGAGAGGATGATACATTGCATTTTTATGGTTTCAATATCATGGGCTCTCTGGCACACCTTTACTGCTAAGGGGGAGTTCAGAGTAGCTTCAGAAGGGTCATCTCCAAGGTCAGGATGGAACTGCCTGCAGTCTCTGGGGTGAGCCATAAATAGGTATCAGTGATGCTTGAGAGAGGAAGGCACTTGGCTTTCATTTCCAGTCTCTTAGACCAGGCCACTGACAACTGATTGGTATTGGGACCAGGAGTCAGAAAACCTCCAGGAGCAACCTGAAAGTTTGGAAAGGCTTCAAGTACCACTGTTGCTTGGGGAGATTTCCTTGGAGAGTGAATATGGGGGCAGGACACGTGCACGTGCCTACAGAGCCATATCTCAGCAAGTGCCAGCACCCCAGGATGAATGAGCTCCCTCCCTCACTGCTCCATTCACTGCTTCCTGGCCCAATTATGAAGCGCACACCCTGCACTGCCCCAGGCCATGGCAGCAGGGGAGAAGGGCAGGTCCTGGGAGACAAACTGACTTGAAAGTCATCTAGGGAAACCCAGAATCTGTGGGTTCAGTGAAGCATGATCACTTTAGGAATCTGGTCCAGGTGAATTTTGTGTGTTTTATTTTGTATGTTTATTTTATTCCGTGGTGTGTGTGTGTGTGTGTGTGTGTGTGTGTGTGTGTATAGAGTTACTTGGGGGCTATGGCCAAATAAAAAAAAGTGTGGAAATTATTTTTGGTTCAAGTTGGAGGTTCAAGTTATATTCTAAGGCAAGTTCAAGAGCACACTGGGAGAAAGCATGGGATTTTGAGGTAAACAAACCCAGGCTCCAATGCAAACTTATCCTTTCTGAGACTGTTTCCTTGTCTGAAATTGAGAATAACATTCCTTCACAAGAATAAAATTAGTGCTGAGAGAGGCTCTGGTGCATTCTGTGTGTTAAGTAAATGACAGTCCCACCCTGATTAGTATTACCAGTGGTGTTGGTCAAGAGGTAGGGCCAGTTCTGCTTCCGGCCTACCCACTGTTGGTTCTATTCTTGCTGCAATCACTTCCTTTCTGAAATTATCTCATTTCCTGGGTCTTTGAACTTAGATGAGCCCTGCACTTCTTTGCATCTCAGTTTTATTCACTAAGAAAATAGGGGTGATAATATAGTTGTTTTACAGAAGTGTTGTCTGGGAAAATGAGGCAATCCATGGAAAAGTGCTTGACATAGTGGCCAGTCCATGACAAATGCTCAGAAAAGAATCATCTGGTGCAAGGAAAATGACTTCACTAGCTCCCAACACCTAGTGTA
This sequence comes from Ictidomys tridecemlineatus, assembly GCF_052094955.1. Taxonomy (NCBI): domain Eukaryota; kingdom Metazoa; phylum Chordata; class Mammalia; order Rodentia; family Sciuridae; genus Ictidomys; species Ictidomys tridecemlineatus. The sequence continues at coordinate 73,822,262 of NC_135477.1, forward strand.
AATGGAAGCAGCTGCCAGTGCCTGGTGTAGCACACTGAGGTGTGGGCCTCCACAGAGGCACCTGCCCCGCGCTCATCAGATCTACCCAGGAGACAGCTGTGGCCACCCTCCACTCCTCACAGTGCTCCCTCTCGAGGAAGGCAGGGTCGTCGTCCAGCAGAGAGTAGAGGTGTTCAGGTACTACTACTGGGCAAGTCACTGCACCTGCCTGAGGTGCTTTGCCTGCCAGCAGTCCTGTCCCTGCCCCAAATGTTGTCCCTGCCTGAGGCAACACACCTGCTTGAGGCACGTACCTGCCTGAGGCGAAGGCCTCTTGGGTGGCCTTTGACCATGCTGAGCTCCCACACACACACCACAGCACTGGCCCCAGAGGTGACAATCATTGTGGAGGTTGGGCATATAGCACACAGACAGCGGCCCCAGGCAGCCAGGTTCTCGAAGGTCATCAGAATCTGTAGAAAAAGGGGAATGAGCACTGGGATAAGGCTGGCAGTGGCCAGGAACCAGGACAGAGTGGAGACACCCCAGCAAGTCTGGGTGCCCTGGGATCCAGGGACAAGTCATGTGTTCAGGATCCAGAAGCAGGTGACCAGATCCAGGCCATTCCAAGTCTAAGGTGGAACTTGTACTCTAGTGGTGGTGAGAGAGAGGTAGAGGGGTGCCACGAGATCCTGTGAGCACCAGAGGCAGCGGCTCAGCATGAGGTGGTGGGGACAACTTTCAGATGGGGGCATTTCTGAAGCCAGTTTTGATGGCTGCCTCATGAAGCCAGTTGGTGAGGGTGAGCATGGAGGGTTGGGAATTTGTTGGATGTGAAGGATGGGGTGGGAGGAGAGGGGTGCTGGGGAGAAGGTGGAAACATCTGGAAGATAAAGGATGGGTAGGAAGTCTTGCTCCTGAAAGGCTGCTGGATGTTTAGCAAGTGTCCTCCGAGTCTAAGCCATGCCTGGAATGGCAGGAGGCCCCAGTCTTTCTCACTCACACTGAGTGCACATCTCGGTCGGCTCCATGTAATCAGGGGACCAGCCAAACTTTGCTTTGCAGGAGAGGGTATGAAAGTTCAGCTCCTTGGAATGTGGGTTGGAGGTTTGGCTCAAGAGGGTCTTTTCAGGATTGCATGAACCCTTTCTCTCCTAGGCTATGAGCACAACCTCAGGGGGAAGTGTGTGTGGGTGGCTGTCCCTGCCTTGGGCTCACTGATCTAGAGACATTTCAGCACTGGAGGAAGATGGAGGTCCTGATGCTGGTTCTGTTCCCCTGTGGCCACTCACCTTGTCTGAGCCATAGCTCCCCAGGCAGCAGCTGAAGTCATCAAAGCCCCAGCTAAAGGTCCTGTTCCAGAGAGGAGGCAGCAGCACCTTGTTCTTCTCCACAGCCAGGATGGTCTTCTCGGTAGGGACAATGTGACCAATGGCCCCTTTGGGGGACTCTGATCCTAGGGAGAAAAGGTACATATCTGCCCCCCAGTTAGTATGGCAGAAACTATGTAATGAGAGAACAACACCTATTTTAGCTGGGCCCAGAAAGAAGGAGTCACTGCAGGCCAAGCATGTGCAAGACAAGCAGCAGCTCCCTAAGGCTGCCTTAGGCCTATGATGGCCCATGTCCCTTCTCCTTGGCTCCTCTAGCTTGGGCACACACATTAAGCCAGTGGCCACATAAGGCTTCAGTGTCTCAGCAATGATGCCAGGAGAGGAGGAGGCCAGGCTGGCTGTTGGGACAGATGACACAAAGCCGTAGGGCTTCAGGGTGACTCTGCCTATCCAGCACTTCCTGCATTACTCAGGGAGGAGGCCCATGATCTGGGGCATGGCCACAGTCCTTCAGTAGCTGCACTCTAGAGGCCATGCTTAAACCCAGCTGGAATACAGCTCAGAGTTCAGGGTTTGCTGAACTCTCTTCCAAGCCTGGTGATCCTGGGCAAGTCAATCTATCCCTTTCTACCTCAGGGGCTCTTCTGTGGAATGAATATAATGATCCCATCTCAGTGTGTTCCATTTAGTGTGTGTGAGGGCTCACTGCTGAGAATGTACATCTTATCCACTCCATGACGAGGGCCACCCAGTTCCCTGCCCTGTGCTGGGTAAAACAGGAGACCCACCCAATTCCTGGGCCCTACAAGCTACAGAGCTAGGAAACAGTTGGGCTGGGACTCACACCAGTCTGTCTGCCCCAAGGCACATGTTCTTAGCAACCAGGGCCAGGCCCACCAGGGTCCTTGGGATCAACTGTGGCTATAGATTGTTATGTATATAAGTGTGTGTGCATGCAAGAAAGAGAGGAGAGTATGTATATCTGAGGCATACAGACATGCAGGTCTTCAGCAGTCAGGGTCTAATGGAGGTACTGGAAACTTCCAGGCCTCCCCAGATGTATTTGGAGATAAAGCCATTCAAAGCCAGACCCTAGTACTTGGCCAGGCCTGTGCCCTGAATCTCCAGAGGAACCCAGTCTCTGAAAGGACTACCTTGGGACAGGGTAAAGAACAAGCAGGGGTAGGTAATCACCTTTGACTGTGACTTGGGAGGGCCTCAGTGACTGTAGGCTGTAGAGAAAGGACTGCGAGTGGCTAGGCAGGCTGGCAGGCGTGGAGACATCCTTCCCAGGTGACGGCTTCCCCGTGGTGGTCCTGGCTGGGTGGGGTTTACTAAAGAGCTAGAGAGGCACATATATTGCACAGGTCATTAGGGAACAGATGTCCAGAGGAGGAGCTTTCCCTATGCACACTACAGCTGTGCCTTGATCTGGGCACTGTCAGGACTGGGCTTTCTCTTCAAGGAGCTAGAGCATAAACGGAACCCTCCTATCTGACCCTCAAATGTTGCAAGATGAAGGGCTTGGAGTTCAGAGAGGGGCAGTGACTTTCTCAAGGTCACAGAGCTAGTCCTCCTAGCTACCAAATCTCTTCTTCCCCAAACTGCCTGGGCAAAGGCTGACCTTGTTAAGGCCCTGGTCTCCAAGAGAGCTGCCTCTCACACCCTGGAGTTAACAGGACACCCTGTCCCTCCCTTGATCACAGGGCTCCCTTTATTTGCTTGGGCTTTTTCTCAGGTTTTTCTTGTTTTTCTTTCCTCCCTTACAAGCTCTTTGCAGCCGCATTCATCCAACTATCAACATGGAGTTCTTGAATGTACCTATTCAAATATTCCAAAGAACACAGTCAAACCTTGCTAGTGGGCTTTCTTATTCTCCTTTTTTCCAGATCTCTGCCATCACACTATCCCCAATGCCAAAGTTTTTGGACATTTTGGAAAAAGGTTAAGTGCAAGGCTGCACTGTCTGGCCCGTTCCTTCCTGCTGGAGCAGCGTGCGCATCTACAGCCAGCTCTGGCTCTCCAGCTGCCCTCCCTGGCTGGGCTCCTGCAAGGCTGCTTTCTCCAGCCATCTGCATCCTGCATTCCCAGAAGGAAACATCTGCCAGACACCACACTGGAAAGAACCAGGGTGGGAGATGGTCCTCACCGGGCACAGAAGTGGGACAGAGGTCAAGTTTAATGGGCAGTTGGGGGTTTCAGAGAAGCATTGGCTCAGCCCTTGGTCAAATGCTAAAAAATCTAGTAAAACTGTGTTGGTGATCAATTCAAACACAAATCAAAACAATGGCTTTTCAAGGAGCATTTTGTAGTGCACATTCTTTCTCACACAGAATGACTAATGTGTCCACAGACTGGGTCTCTGTTCTCTGCAACAGCTTTAGTAGGCACCGTGCCTGGACGGAAGAGTGTGTGACCTCAAGCACTTTAATCTTGTTTAAAAGTCTGGGATAGCTTGGGAATTCTCATTCTAATAATTACTTAGAAGTATTCTTTGGGGAGTGGGGGTAATAGGGATTGAACTCAGGGGCCACTGAGCCACATCCCCAGCTCTATTTTGTATTTTATTTAGACACAATGTCTCACTGAGTCGCACAGTGCCTTGCTTTTGCTGAGGCTGGCATTGAATTTGTAATCCTCCTGCCTCAGCCTCCTGAGCTGCTGGGATTTACAGGTGTATGCCACCATGCCCAGCTAGAAATATTTTAAAAGCTCATATGGATATATAGGTTAAGCATTCCTAATCCCAAAATCAAAAATCTGAAATGCTCTGAAGTTCCAAATCTTCTGAGTGCTCACATGATGCTCAAGACATTTTAAACTTTGAAGCATTTCAAATTTCAGGTTTTTGAATTAGGGATGCTCAACAGGAAAAGTTAATGCAAACATTAAAACAAACAAACTAAAACCTGAAATACTTCTGCACCAAAGTATTTCAGATAAGGATATGAGTATCCTATGTCACTACATAAAATAAGAATATAAAATTGCATATACTTCATGATTATACTGATGGGAAAGTATCTGTGCATGTGTACAAGGCTGCAAGTGCATAAAACTGGACCCAGTTGGACGGGTGGTGCCTACTTGGAAGTATTTCATTGCTTTTTCTGCATTATATATTTTTTAAATCTGACAAACAAAACCTCTAGGCCACTGAGTTTCCTAAAATCTTCCCCCTTTCCAAAAAACTGCAAACATTGTATGTGCCATCTAATCTCCAAGTCACCTCATGCCCCTGTCATGTCCCCCATACTTGGGAGCTGAGCAAATACATATAAGCCATAAAGGGACAGGTGGAAAAGATATTGTTAGTTTTGCACAAGCTGCAAGAGGAGCTCAGCCAGCCCTCGTGGCTCATGCAGGGAAGGCTGTTGAGCAGGATGTCCTGAATTGGCTGAGTTTGGGCACTCATTTCCCAGGATAGTTGCTGACTATCCAGGTGATGCCCCCAGCCTGTGGGGCCAGGGCTCTGACCAGAGATGAAACAAAACATCACACAGAACCAGTCTGTGGATCAATAGGGATGAGGTCAGTTAAATAAGCACTTTTATTGCCTGTGTTTCATAAATAGGTCAATGTAAATAAACAACCTCACGTTGCTGAGCAGATGTCCCAGTGGGAAATGGAGCCCACAGAGCCAAAGGCCCAGGTGAGAACCCTGAAGTTCACCAGGCCCCGGCAGGTGGAAGGTAGATGTTTTTACGACAGTGGCAATATCACCCATGCTTTGCACCTACCTACCCACATGATGTATCTACTCAGGGCTCTACCTCTATTTCTTAGTAATGGTACAATCCAATACAAGTGAGTTATTTATTCTCTCTGAGCCTCAGTTTCCTGATCCATAATAAAACACTTTCTATATACAGAGCTTATGAGAGGATACAATGATATAATCACACAATTAACAGTTGTTAAGTGCTGGTCACATTTCATACACTTTCATGTACTTGATGTCTTAACTCATCAGAAATAATTATCCTGAAGGGTAGATATTGATTAAAAAAAGAAGTATAATGAATCAATCATAGTGTCTGTCACTAGCATCACAGAAGGATGTAGCCTTCACCCATTATCATTAACAATGTCATCATCTTCATCTACATCAGAAGGAAACCGAGGGGTAAGCCCTGATATTGAATGCACAGAAAGATGACTAGGGACCATTTTTTCCCTCCAGTCCTCTCCCTTGCTCCTACCATAGGAGAGAATGTGCTCACTCTCTCTCCCAAGCCCACATGGTGCATACTCTTTTGAGAAAGCAAAACAAATATATAATCTGCAGTACCTGTTTGGGAACCTGTCCAAAGTTGCTGACAAAGCCCAGGATGGTGCTCTTGATCAGAGGGTCACTGATGCTGCTGAGGTCCACTCTGTCTCCATAGAAGTAGGGGTGGAAGGTATTAATTGCCTCCACTGCAGCTGGTCCCTGCTGCTTGTATCCAAAAATGAGATCTATCCAATGATGGAGATGGGCACTGACAAAGTCGCTTTCCAGAGCCTGGAATCAAAACCCAGAAAATGTGAAAACCCAGCCCTCTTATGGACTCATGCACCCTCTGAACAGATGGAAAGATACAAGTGCTTCAGGATGCTTATTCTGCACTGGAGAGATGACTGGTGTCTCCCAGCCTTAATGAGAGGGGAGCAGGCAGATGAGCCAACCACCCCAGGGAAGCTGGTTCCTGCTTCCAGTTCATGGCAAATCAGATCTGACTGTTTCCGTCACCCCAGTCATCCACTTCAGATGACAACCATGCCATTCAGAACATCCATGTGGTACAGGTCTGCAAGTGACATCTACTTGGAAGAGACCAGGCAGAATGATGTTCTGAGGTCCTGCTGAGATCTAAATACAGAAAGTTGATTCTGACGAGGGATTGTCAAGAGGTTGAGACCAAGTGTAGTGATTTGGAGAACATGCTCTCGAGTGGACTGAAGTGAGCATTGCCACTCACACATTTCTGAACATCTCTGTTCCTGTAGGATGGACAGTAATTGTACTTTCTTCCAAGGTTAATGTGAGGATTAAATTGTCTCTGTGTTTGGAGCAAAGTGAGCTCCATGTGGTGAGGTGATTACACTGAGCACCTGCGAGGTGTCAGGCAACGGCTTGGATTTATCTGTATTGTCTCTTCCCATTAAGAGACCACCTCTTGCTGGTAGGGATAATTTCAGCAGTTCTTGGGCATGGTCATGTGTTTGTCCGTGTGTGTGTGTTTGTGTGTGTGTGTGTGTGTGTGTGTGTGTGTGTGTGTGTGTGTGTGGTATTAGGGACTGGATCCAGGAGCACTTTACCACTAATCTATATCTGCAGTCTTTTATCAAATTTTATTTTGAAATAGGGACTCACTAAATTTCAGAGGTCTCACTAAATTGTTGAGGCTGGCTTTGAATATGCATTCCTCTTATCTTAGCCTCCTGAGTCACTTGGATTACAGGCAAATGCTACTGCACCCAGCCCATGTCTATAGTTTTTGATTTTTGCCATCCAAACTTCAACTTTCATGCCTCAGACCTACTCCCCTCCAGGGGATATTCAGTTTCACTGAGAAGATCTCACTTCATACAAATACTGAGAAGTCATTGACATCTGGTTGAGGGGACCTTACTAAATCATCCCTGAGAGGGAAATAATAGAATCTACCCTTTTGGTGCAGGTAGGCCCCCAAGAATGCAAGTTTTCTTCATGGGGCATTTCTGTCCAGCCTTGGGCATGAAGGTAACAAAGATTGTCCTACTTATGTACCCAAGGGGCAAGTGTGACGACCTGAGGACCATCCTGTCCATATGCAGCCTCACTGTCCCCATCTGGGAGGACAGGAGATGTTTCAGACTCAGCCATGGAGTTTAAAAGCCTCTAAGTGGGAGCTAAACCTCATCCTGCTCAGGTACACAGCTCCCACTGGAATCCAGCAACATCTAACTATAACTAAGTAATGTTTAACAGTCCAAGTAATTCAGCACAGCAGCCAAGCCTACTGGATCCTTCATGGGTGCAGCCTGGATGGATGGCGCTAGCTCAGATTAGGAAACCCAGGTTGGTAATATTTCTTAGAAGTTGCTGCCTATAAGCAAGAGGGTATGTGCCCAGCATTTGGATGTCCCAGTCCACTGGAGAGTTGACACCTTTCTGCTGAGTGCAGTCCTTTGGGGCTGCAGCTCTGGAACTCAAAGATTTTCATCTCATTTCCTTGGTCCTCTTGGGAGCACATGCATCCCTCCACCTGGGCCTAGGGAAGCTGGGGCACTTGTACCAGATTAATTTCTCTGAGGTATTTGATCAAGTGGCTTTGAATCCCAGAAGCTCACACTTGAGTGATGCCATATGATCCTTGATGAAAGGCATGGTCCTCCTAGACCTGGAGCCCACCTCGGGGCCTTCTGTAAATGTCTGCACTAAAGCACTTGCTGGGACTGCAACAGAATGACTGTGTACCTGAGGGAATGGCACCAGCCTTGGCCCTTTTCCGGCCACTGCATAACCAACACATTTTCATATCCTCAAGCTCTTCCGGACCATTCCTCCACTTCCTTTCCTTAACCCATCAGGCTTTCTCTTAACCCATCAGGTTCCCGTCAGTAATCCAGAGTGGTGGACACTTGCTAAACACATCCCATAAGTTTGAAGCCAGGAGTTGGGGCTGGTGTTTTCCTTAGTGCCCATAGCCATGTCAAGACCCTGTTCCTCTGCCTTCTTGTTAAAAAGGAAAGAAAGAAATCTGTCCTCTGTGCTTTCTGAGATCCATTTCTACCCCCTCCTCAGCCTCACTGCTGCCATCTACCCACTTGTCTGCTCTTCTCATTCACTGAAAATGTCACTCCTGGCTATACCATCGCTTCCAAGATCTGTCATCACCCTCAGGGACTGCAATCTCTGGCCTCTCTGGCCTCTCTGGCCCTTAAGCTCTCCCCTCCAGTGATCTTTGCTTCTACTCCACCCAAAGTCACGCAGTCATGACGCTCCTTGTTATAGTTCAACCCATAGGTTCAGTTGTTAAAAGCCTGGCCCTGGACTGGCACTATAGAGAAGTGGCTGAACCTTTAGAAAAGAGGGCCTAGAGGAAGGAAGCTAGATCATGGGGAGTGGGTCCCTGAAGGAGATATTGGAACCCAAGCCCCATTTTTTTTCTTTCCCTTTTTATCATTTCTCTATTTAGAATGATGTTGGCCTTGACTTTGATGTATATATCTTATACAATGTTGATGTATGTTCCTTCTATCCCTAGGTTTTTGTTATTGTTGTTTTTAGTGTTTTTAGCATGCATGGAGGTTGTATTCTTTGAAATTTTTTTTTTAAATTTATTCAGATAATCCTATGTTTCTTTTCTTTAAGTCTATTTATTTGATGAATTACATTTATTAATTTCTGTGTGGTGAATCAACTATACTTTCCTAGGGAAAAATGCACTTGATCATGAATTTGAAAACAATCAAAACAACCACAGAACACTTATCAAAACATAGAGATAAGCAGATTTGATCCATCATTCTCTTCCCACCATGATGCTTTGCCTCATCACAGGCCCCAAAACAAGAGAGGCCAACCAATCATGGACTGAAACCTCTGAAACTGTGAGGCAAAATAAGTCCTTCCTCCTTTTAAGTTGATGACCTCAGGCATTTGTCATAGCAATGGAAACCTGTTTAACACAGCCCTTAACCCACGTCACTATCCATAACTGCTCCATATTCAAAGCACCCATTCCAACCTTCCCACTAGTAGAAGCCACGTCTTGGCCTTGTTGGTCATTATTAACTACTTCCTAAGGCCATTCTTCCCCCTTATCAAACCCCCATTCCTCTTGAGCCTTCACTTCTTACAGTTAGTCGTCCCTCTTCTGTCATCAGCTTTATCTTAATCCAGTTTGATTTTCTAGGTAATAGGTCAAGCCCTCCCCAGTCCTGGAAGATTTTTTTGGTCAAAGGGAGCTCCTTGGACTCTCCAAACTTTCTCTTAGGTGTACTGGGCAGCATGACCCAGGGAGTAGCCCTGCTTTTAGGGTGGGCTAAAGTCACTGACATCTTCCTGGACATGGAAACTCTCTCCTGTAGTAATGTCCTCAAAAAACAGGCATAAGGGCAAAGCCCAATGGGGCTCTCAGAACAGCCCAGAAACCAGGCCACCTCCTGACACCCCAGGGTATAGACCTTACCCATTCTGGAACACAAAAGGCTCAGGGCTTGTTCCCTCTTCTGGGACAGGAGGCTTCTATGAAGGTTGGGGGGATGCTGAGGAACACATCAGAAAACCAGAGGCTCTGGTGTAACTCACCTGTCTGTGCAGGCTGATGAATTTCCGAGGGTCCCCATCTGCCCAGGGAGGAAGCTGCACGTCCCCCAGTGTTGTCCCGTCCTGCATGCAGCCTGAGTGGGATGCAAAACAATAGGGGTTGGGATAAACAGGAGCCCTCACTGGGCTCAGACCTAGAATTGCCTTGATGTGTTGATTGGAGTGTGAGCTTTGTCCTATGCAGCCCACACTGCTTCCGGCATCCTTTCCCTGGAATATCCCCAGTCCTCATGTGCTTGGTCTCTCCATCTTCTCCTCCACAAGGTCCTCCTTATTCCCTAGGCAGCACTAGTGCTGGACTCCCAAGTCATACAGAATGATCTCAGTGTCACCGTTGTTGGTTGAGCTTCCTCCCCACTACACTAGGTCTTTTCATCTAGGTGTTTGAATAATAGGGAGAACTTATTTACCCAGCTTAAGTAAAACAAATACAAGTTGGCATATTGTACGCACCCAAGTCCAGGCCAGGCACCATGGGAGGCTTTGGGAACACATTTTCTTACTGAATCTTCACTCTTAACTTGATAATTCATGCATTTTTCCTCCATTTTTAAATGGAGAACACAAGGTTTTTGGAGATTCCACAGAGAATAAGAAGAGCCTAGCTTCCATCTCAAGTCTCCCCTACCCATTAGCTGTACAACCTTGAGCAAGTTGCTTAATATCTTAGGATTCAGTTTTCCCACCTGTTAAACTGAAGGTGATGACAGGAGTTATCTCACAGAGCTGGCATGAGGATCATAAGATAAAATAAACATAATAGTACTTAGAACAATACCAGACCTGTGACGGAGGTTCAATAGATGTTAACTGTGATCTTGCTGGAACTCTCCAGAGCCTTCATGGCACAACTAGAATAATTGTTTTGCTATTTCAAGTTTGCAGGGCTATGCCTGGCCTGGCCCTTCTCATCAGTCAGTCTTAGCCCTCTTGTCTCCTCCTTAGGCAGGTCCTTCCTCGGTCACTTGCTCTAAGTGGCCCTCTGAGTCACATTCTCTGCCCTGGTTCTGACCACACATACCCTCAGCAAGTTGTCCCAACTTGGCACCATATACATTTGCAATGGAGGCTCCTAAGTTATATGCAATCTCCAAGGGACCTACTCCTGAATTTTTTGTTCCTCCTCTAGAGTAGAAAGAAGGCCTAGCTCATTCTGGGCTGTAGGAACAAAGAAAAGCTGTAACTCAGAAGTTTGCCCATTTGCAAGACTGGCAGAAATGGAGCTGGTGAAGAGCTCAAGGTCACAGTGCAGCAGGATAGTGCTAGATTGAGGCTACTAGCAAGAGCTCCTGCTCTCTTGCTGCTGCCTTGCTGCCAATTAGAGCCTGGAGCTCTTAGAGAAAAGGTCATGGCTGGGCAGGGTCCCAGGAAACCAGGGGCCCAGTGTCCTTTCTCAGCAACCTCCTTTGAACATGAATGCTGTCACCCAGCAGAGGCCTCATATCCCTTGCATTGGTCTTAGTGAGGGGCCTGTTTGTTAAGATTAGTTAAAAATATTCATATGAAATTAGTTGCCAGGGCTGGGGATGTGGCTCAAGCCATAGCATGCTCGCCTGGCATGCATGCGGCCCGGGTTCGATCCTCAGCACCACATACATACAAAGATGTTGTGTCTGCCGAGAACTAAAAAAAATAAATAAATATTAAAAAATTTTTTTTCTCTCTCTCTCTTTAAAAAGAAAAAAAAAAAAGAAATTAGTTGCCACCCAGAAGCTGCAGGAAAGAGACTATACTCCCCAGAACCTCTGCTCCCCACCCCAACTAGTCCTCACTCAGATACCTAGGCCTTGCCCAGACCTCTACTCACCAAACTCCACTGCATTGCAGTTGGTTAAGAACTCAGGAAGATAGAAGAACTCTGGAGTCAGCTCCCTGACGTCACTCATGTTCTCCCTAGAGGCAGACTCCCATGCACTCTTCATGCTGTGGAACATTCTATCTGCCACATCAAAGCTTCCACCCTGCATGAAAAGGAGCCAACATGATCAACCACATGTGCTTGAGTCCTCAGGCTGGCCACACCCTGCACGCACAGGCCTCCTTCCATCCATGCTGCCTCAGGGGCACAGTTTCCACCACTGGGACTTTTCACTCATTCTACCCACACAGGCACATGCATCAGCCCATGCTTGTGTGCCATGGTTTCTTCACACATCAGTCACTCTCTGGAACCTTTGCCTTCGAGGGAGGACCCACAATCTATGGGGTTTAAGGGATCCTGCTTTACCAGCAATTGAACTTCAGATCAGAGATCAGAGATCAGAAAATCATGGTCAACTCTCTTACCATTCCCCAAGGTTGCTGAGGGCCACTCTGAATCAAGCACCTAACTTGAGGAAGTAGAGATAAGAATGACTTTCACTCTGCTCTTGAGAGGCCCACACTGGAGTACCACAGGCAGGAAAGAGAGAGTCAACTACAGGACAAAGAGGTGGTCAGCTATTCTGCATGGTAGGTCAGCAGAGGTTTTTTGGAGAATCTCAGCCAGAGGTGATTCTGGAAGCCTGGTGATGGGGAAGCCAGCTGACTTCTATGCGGAGGTCAAGGCCTTGATAAGAAACAGAGATGGGAGGTCAGAGACTTGATAGGTCAGGGCTTTGGTGACATCCAATACCATGCACAAGGCATTCTGGGATGGGGTGTGAATGTAGGAGGGGACCTTGCTCAGTGGATTAGGCCTTGACAAGAAACAATCAGCTTGAAGAAGTAGAGCTGGAACTGTCAGAGGATGGGAGGCTGGCAAATGAGGACAGAATGTCTGCACAGCTGCCAAGGCCAGCCTGCGTTCCAAGGCTCATGGCAGGTGCCCTTTTGCAGCCTGAGTTTGGCAATTAGGGATGAACCTAGTAAGATTTGAGACACAATTCTTTCTTTGGATGCTCTAGATCTCTTACCTGAATTGTCAAATTTCTTCATTTCAATTGTCAAACTGACCACCCTATTCATCAGATAGTCTTAGGGGTCAGAAGAAGGCAGAGAACAGTCTTAGATCAGGTCCTGGTTGGAAAGATGAAGAAGCTGGGGACAGAGAGACTTCAGGAAAGAGTTTCTGAAACTGAGCCTTGGGTCTACTTGAGTTTAGACATATCCAACAATATCTACCTCCCTGAAATTCTGTGGTCCACTTGTCTTTATCAAGACTAGGCCTTTTTTGAAGAAAATATTTGTTTTCCTTTTGCCAAGTTCTGCAGGACACACATGAGATCATAAGAGTAAAGAGTAGAGCATTGTCCCTGTCATCTCCCTTCACTTTAGAGAGGGCTAAAGATTTCCATCAGCATTTACCTAAGGCAGCTTTGGGTAGCTGCAGCTATGAATGAAGGGTAAGAAAGGAGAAAGGCATGTCTGTTCTGTTAGATACTCTGTGAACATATACATGATTTCTCTTAATCCTCATAGCAGGTACATTGGGAAGGAATTGCTATTTCCATTTTGAAGACGTGGGAAACTGATGCTTCTCAAAGCATACTGATTTTCTCCTAAGGCCTTCAAAGCAGTAAATAGAAGAGTTAGGGTCAAACCCATAGATGCAACTTCAAATGGCATGCTTTGCCTCATGTCATTTTTTTTAAGTAAGTTCCTAATTCTGTCACAAACTTGAACTACTACCTATGGGCCAAAGTGAGACTTAGCTCTTTCTGTAAGGGAAGAACCTGGTACACACCCAAAAAGGCCTTATGTGGGCACCCTGGTGAACATGGACTGGCTGGTCAATTTTCCCAGATAGACTTGTGGATTCAGAGGAATCCATGGGTCTTTTTTTTTTTTTTTTTTTGCACAGAGGCAGGAATCGCAAGATATCCAGTTACCCAAGGGGTCTCAACCAAACACAGTAGTAGCTGGACAGCTTAAAGATGTAGTTTTTCCCTGTGGTCACTTTGCTCTTGGTTGAAATTAGAGGCTGGTATCCACCATCAAATTTAAATTGAAATGGAAATGAAATGGGAGGAATCTAAGTAAATCTGCACCTAACGAGTCACTCATTGAAATGCATTAGGAGCTCTGTGTATTTAATCTGCAGCCTGAGCCTTACATCTGTGGGAGATTGATGCCTTCTCCTCGGCCCATTTTTCCTTTTGCAGCTTTTATGAGCACTGATGGTAATCTCCTGAGAAACAATATGATTTGGTAATAAAAAGATTACCTGTATTAAATAAAAATAATATATACATAGGAAATATTGTTAGTGCTACAAATCTGGTTAAAGATATTACCACAAAGAAAAATGTTATTTTTTTCACAGCTGTCTAATGCATTTTAGCAAAAGTAATATCTTTAAAACTTAAGCCTGTATTATTTATAAAGGAAGCAATAACTGATTTTCCTATTTCCTATATTAATAAATGTATTTGCATACATTTGTTTCAAAATTAATGGGTTTTCTCACTTCTGCAATACAAAAGAAAACACCAAATTCCCTAGAAGAAAAAGTAGAGTTGCTTTGTTACTTGTATTGTAAGTCTGTGGGTTGACATAAACTCTGGTAGTTACTGGAAGTAAGTCCCAGCTAGGATGTGATTCTCAGGGAAGGAAGGGAGGAGAAAAGCTGAAGAAAATAGAAAGGAGAAAGGGCAAGAAGAGGAGATGCAGAGAGACACACAATTCAAGTTTACAAAGTTCCTACAAAGGGAAAGTCCAAAACCAAATGAAATAAAACAACAGAATTAAGTCTAGAGATCAGAAGGAAACAAAATGATCAGAAAGAATTCCTGAACCAAAATCTGCTCCTGCATCTATTCTACAGGCATTCTGGAACGTCAAGAATAATGACTCCTGAAGGTATCCAAACAAGCTAAAAATAAAATTTAAAAAACCCAGCAAGGTCATGATTGTCAACAAAGGAGCAACTTCTTATTGGCAGAATATTTTCACATGTGACATTTGATCCAGTGCAGCCAGGTCAAGGCCAGAGAGCTCTGAGTCAAAAAGTTATGGTCTTCGGTATCTAGCCAAGTCATCACTCACCTGTCAAGATACCAGAAATATTTTTGAACATTTTAGGGCTCAGAAATAATATAATCCTAGGCAACTTTTGTCAACAAAATACTTTAAGAGGTGCTCAATCTTGCTAAGAGGTGAAACAAAATTAAGAGTAAAATACTGGGGAAAAGAAGCAGCTGATACCAAGGATGATGCTGAATATTGATGTGGGTTCAGATTTTTTAAGAAGTCCATGATCTTGGTGCACTGGTTATAACTACATGGTATAACTGGATATATTCCAAAACAGAATACTAAAAGGTAAAGGCAAAACGTCTTTCCTGTCAATTGACAGTGCCAATGTGCCTGGGCAGGTACTTCAATTGTTACATCCTTAGACCCCCACTTGTGTAGGGAAAGTATGTTAGGGAAACCACACTTAATTTTTTGACCCACATTCATAGGAATCAGAAACCACATGTGCTCAAGGACCCTTGAATGCACAGATATTTTAATGATTATACTAGATAGTCCAGTCTTCCTTCCAGGTAGGAGTGACCCAAATCAACCCATTCTCATCTAGATAATGGATTGGCTATATGAGCAGGTTGAAAACCTATCCTCACTGTATATATTCCTAGTAATTTAAAAATATCCCATGCAAACAATTCATTTACAAGATATCAGTTGATCTAAGCTACTGTTTGTCCATCAAAGAGGCAGCATGCTACACATAGAATGCTTTGGCTCTGGAACTCAGCAGATGATGTGGAATTTCAATGCCCTCTTATTTGCAGAATGAACATGAATTAGTTCCTTAATCTCTTTAATTGCCTATTTCCTCCTCTGCAAACCTTAGATGATTGTTGTATATGTAAAAGCAATAATGTGTGTATGTGCACAAGCATGTGTGTAAATATGAGTGTGCATGTACATATGTGTAGATCTGAATGTGTGTATGTGTGTTTGTGTATGTGTGTGTGTATGTGTACATTATGTGGGGCTCTAGGCACAAAGAAAGGGTTGTCAAATGAATCAAGCCCTACATCCTTTTCCCTGTATAGACTAGGAACTGCGGAGCAATCCCAGGTTTGGGCCCCAATCTCAGTGCGAGAGGGAAAGGCAACCAGAGACTCTTAAGAAGAAGAAAAATAAAAAGGAGATCAATATTGAGCATGAGGGGAAGGGAGAGAGGCATGGTTTCTCTTGCCAAGGACAAGGCAGGAGGGTAGGAAAGGGTAAAGGACCTTAGGATGGAAGTGGCAAATAAAGAAGGCATTGTGAGGACCATTCTGAGGCACCAGCACCACCAATGAAGACAGGGGCAATGTGAGAGGACAAGACAGACCAGAACATGCCATTCCATGGATTTTTGTTTGAAATTCCAGGCCCTAACATCCTACTGGCAAGCTAAAAGCCATAGGTCCCACATGATGTTTGGGAAGTGCTGGCACTTATCCAGCTGCTTAATCAATCTTGCTCTTGATTGAGGATGGGCTGATTCCAGAGTAGCCATTGGTTCTCCTTCTGGTAGGACATAGCTCTTTCCTGAACAAGTAGAACCCACAAAGTCAAGTGGAAACATCACTGCCAACTGTGACTAGGAGAGCAGGTGTATATGGAGCACTCAGAAGCAACCAGATGTCTCGTCCTCACCTCCCACTCAGTGAGGGGTGATTTAAAGGATGAGGACACTGAGGCTCAGTTATGTCATACCACCTGTAGGAAAGTTCTAGAGCTGGGAGTTTATTCCAGTTCTGTCAGATTCTATCACACATTCTTCACTGAGTTTGTGTGATCATAATTACACCTTGTTAAAGGACTCCTGTCAAGTCACTGTTTGGGTTCTTTTGGATCCCAAGACCTGGCATTGCCTCCGAGCATAGCTGAAGGCTTCTGGTTCCAGCAGACCTGGCTACAGTGGGGTGGGCTAGCCCTGTGCAAAGTGCTGACTGAGTCCCAGAGGCTGGTACTTCCCTATGAGGCAGGTGCCAGACTATGGGCAGTATGTGAAAGGGCCAGGAAGGGTTCTCAGGTGTGGGCACTGACATAGGTCCCTGGTTTCCTCATGTCACCTTGGCCCAGGCGCTGGCCACTAAGGTCTGGCACCCACTGGGAGCTCCCAAGTTAATCACCAAGATGAGCCAAGTGCTTCCCTAAGGTTCCTGGTTCCCCCTGCAGTTAGCATCTGTCTAGCACAAAACCCAGCCTTCTCGCCTCAGGTGGTTCAGAAAACCCTTCCCCACTGCTGGTAACAGCTGACTTCACATGGGCTGTGACTTAATTAGCACAGCACTTTATTTCTGTTTCTTATTAAATGCAGCAGCAGCAGCCACTGCCGGCACTGTGTCCTTGCTGGGCGCTGGCTGCTTTGCCAGGCTCCACCCAGACTGAGAGCAACTGGAGCTTTTAATGGGGGAGAAACAGGTGTCACGGCTGGGTCCCCAGCAGGGACAGGGTCTCCTGGTGACTTAACTTTCTAGAAGCTCACAGTCTCTAGCTCTAGGCAGTTAAGACTCATGAGAACTACAGCATACTGGGGCTGCTATTAGGGGTATCAGCCCCCAGCCCTGGCAGATAGCAGCTCATACCTCCAGGCAGTGGGGACAACAGAGCACACAGCTGACTGCCTGCATATGCCACCCGTGCAAATCACAAAGTGTATATACATACATACATACATATATATATATATATATATATATATATATATATATATTGTATACATATGACATATGCTAACATATAAAGCTTTGTAAGCATATGTATGAATGTGTATTCTTTTTGCCTTCTATATCCATGAGTTCCAGTCATAGTTTCAACCAATGATGGATCAAAATTTTTTTAAAATAAAATTGCATCTGTCCTGGACATGTACAGACTATTTTTCTAGTCCTTATTCTCTGAACAGTGCAGTTAAACAACTATTTCTATACCACTTATATTGCATTAGGTACCATAAGTATTCTAGAGATGATTTAAATTCTATGAGAGGGGCTGGGGATGTGGCTCAAGCGGTGGCGCGCTCGCCTGGCATGCGTGCGGCCCGGGTTCGATCCTCAGCACCACATACAAACAAAGATGTTGTATCCACCGAGAACTGAAAAATAAATATTAAAATTCTCTCTCTCTCTCTCTCTCTCTCTCTCTCTCTCTCTCTAAAAAAAAATTCTATGAGAGAATATGCATAGGTTCTATGCAAATTTTATGCATTTTAGAGAAAGGACTTCAGCATCCATGGATTTTAATATCTGTGGGTTTCCTGGAACCAATCCCTCATGGATAAGCTGGAGTGACTGCATCATATATTCTGGATTATAAGACTCTATCATGGAAATGATAAGTTTGGGGCATAAAAACAAACGACAGAGGATATGAATTTATTCTAAGATGAACCCAAACTTAATGGGATTTGAAGGTAAGGGGAATAAGACACCCTTTACATTCAGGAACCAATAGACTGCACTGCATTCTTGGGCTGTGTGTAGGAGCTGTCCATGGCTTTCTGCACAGCATGTTGCAAACTGGCAACAGTGCCCAAGGAGTCCATGCCTGTCAGGAGCCCAGAGGCCACATTGGGTGTACAACACATAACAGCAAAAGTGGGCTGGAGCCATCATGCTGCATGTCAGTCTGCACTGGGTACATGGGGTAGAGGGGTGTCACACATGCAGCTGGCACACTTCATGCCAGATGATTACCTGCTTGTCACACTGTGTATCTGTGTGTGACATCATCTGAGGGTCTCTGCCCTGTTAAACATAACCTTGGAAATGGTGTGTCCCTTCCTCCTGAACACATCTCCCCTGGGAAACCTCTCTAGACCCCATATTGCTTTCACAATGATTGCTTGAGGCTCAGTGTCCCCAGGGCTGGAATTTATCACATCTGCATTGCCATTTCCTGAGGAAACTCAGCCAGCAACACAATCTCCCAGAGACTGAGGAAATCAAGACTCATCATAATGCTGCCTCCCAGCCTCATGTGGGTCTCCTGAGATAATGATATGTGGAAGGCACAACAATGTTCCTGACGGCATTCTTCATGATAGTCAAAAAGGAGAAGCCACCCAAATGTCCACTGACAGATAAACGGATACACCAAGTGTGGTAGACATACATGATGGAATGTTATCCAGGCTTAGGGGATTCTGGCACATGCTGTGACATGGATCCATCTTGAGGACATTTGCTAAGCACAAGAAGCCAGTCACAAAAGAATAAATACTGTATGATTTCACTTATATGACAGAATAGTCAAATTCATAGACAGAAAGTAGAGTAAGGGTTGCCAGGAGAGGGATGTTTGAAGAGTTAGTATTTAATGGGTACAGTTTTAGCTCAAGCAGATTAAAACATTCTGGACATGGATTGTGGTGAGAGTTGGTGATGCACCACTGAGGTCCACATTTGAAAACGTAAGGGTACATGGTATGTTCTATATTTAACCACAAAAAGAAAGTAAGGAACAATGTAAATAGTACATGTAGAGTACTTGGCACCATCCAGGAACACAGGAAGTACTTAAGGAAGTACTTTCTTAACAGCTCATGCTATTAAGAAAGGGCCTTCAGAGGCAGCATCTCACCCACTTCCTTTATTTGCAAATAAGGAAACCAGTCCCAGAGAAAGACCTCTGCTCGAAGTCAAACAGCAAAGCAGAGCTCAGAAGGTCCTGAGTCCCCTGGGCCCAGAGCCCCAGCCAGTAGTGCACATGTCTCAACTCTGGCTGATTGATACCAGCAGGTGAGAGGCAGAATTTGCTTAGTGCAGGATGGTAAAGGGTGCACTGTCTGATGCTGACACTCATATGTACAATAGCTCTGGTCTCCAGTAGCTGCAGAAAGCCTCCCCACCTTCTCACGTTTCCTCACTGCCCAGTCCATGTTACACACAGGTTGACAGTCAGCTCTTGAGGCTACTGAGCCTGTGGGAAGCCCTTTCCTGTCACTGCATGGGGGCAAGGCAAAAGTGTTTTGAGAAGAAACAGCCCTGCCCCCTAGGAGGTGAGTGGGCTGGAGGGAAGAGCCTGACTTCAGAATAATGCTAGAACATTCCTAAAGAGGTCCATTGATAGCCAGGACTCCCAAAGGAAATTTGGGCACATTTCCATAGTCTGTGTACCTATTCCTTTAAAAAGAGCTAAAACTCGTCATTTGTTCTAAGGAAAAAAGCAGAAGATGCCTGGTTCTTCTTTTGGTTCCAAAGGCTTAGAGCAGTTATGACCCACTAAAAGAGTCCTTCAAAGGTAGTAAGGTGAGATAGATCCAGAGGCACACCTGGAGAGCCCAGATGATCTCAACTTGGATGGGCTAGTTGGCCAAAGTCAGGCTTGAGCCAAAAAAGTACCGCAAGTCATATCAGACTTCAACACAGGGTTCCAAAGGGCTCACACTAACACCACTGCACTGGTACCATCTAAAAGCTTATGAAGTTGGCTCTGACCATCTCACACTGATTTAGATCCTCTCAAACTAGTTTGGCCTCATCACCAATGGATTAAACTAACTAAAATAAACTCACAATAGTGATTAGCTTGAAAGTGGCCATTACCCAAATGTCCTCCTGGGTTCACAGCACCTGTTCAGTCTGGCTCTTGCTACATTGAAATACTTCGATGAAGTCCAGACTGCCTTAAATTAGCTTAAACCAGAGGAGACCAGCTTGAAAAAGTTCAGGCCTACTCAGATTAGATCTGGCTGATTGCAGAGGGAAGAAGGGAACTCACAGTGACTGATCACCTGAGCTAGGGGCTTTCCCCACTATTTCTCATTTAATCTTCTCAACAGCCCAGTGAGATGTGCATAATTAACCCTCATTTACAGAGGTAAAATACTTGCAGAAGGTTTTGTATCTATTAAGTGGCAGATCTGGGAAATAAATCTCACATCCAAAACTGTCTCAATTTCACTCCATCTCCTCCCTTTGTGAAAAGACCCTTAGCAACAGGTAGAGCTGGGACTTCCGGCTTTGATGCATCCAACCAAAGGGGCATGGGGAAACTTTGAAAGCATTCAGCACACTGAAACATTTAAAATCCCTGGATGGAAAGCAGTAACAGAATCCATCACTATCATCGTCAACAGTGATCATCATTTCTTGAGGATTAATGAGCAACATCTGGATGGGATTCCTGGCATGGGGTACAGCTCTGGGACCATTCATTCTCCAAACCAAACTTACTTAAAATGCTTGTTGCCTGAGAAAGGCTCAGGGGAAGCACACTTATTATTTTTGAGCGAATTTCCAGGGAAAGGGGGTTATACAATGTCTAGACGAGCTACGCCGTCAAAGAAGCCTGTGCCAAGAAACAGAAGACAGCAGGGTTTTGCTCTTTGTTGGAGAAAACGCCTTGACCTTGCCCTACTCATTCCTTCCCAGAGTATAGGAGCTACCTTTAGTGCTGACCCAGGGTGGCCTATTACCTCTCAGAGTCAATGTCCTCTGAGGGACTACAATGAGTGATCTTGCTGGTGAGGTCAGACTTAAATCAGAATTTGTAGACCTAAATTCGCAGTTCCTGGGGCACTCATGCTTCTCTGAGATGTGGCTTAGGTGTCAGTCATCAGTGTATGAACAGAGGCCTGCTGCCCGTGTGGCTCATGCCTTCCTCTCCATGGGACCTTGGTGAGCTCCAGATCAGGTCAGCCGAAATCTTGACCCTGTGTTGTACTCCTGCTGCAGCCAGGCTGAGTGTTTCCCACATTCACAAGCTGTGCCTCCGGGTAACAGCTTCCTAGCATGCAGAATCCCAGTGATGGAGAGGCGAAAGGAAGAGAGGAGACCATGCTTCTTGGCACCCTCACAAGTCCCATAAGGGACTCTCCCTTAGAAATCCCATAGGTCTTGGACACTACTACCCACTTGGTAGTCAGACTGGCTTACCTCCAGCTTCCTTTAAGTTACTAGGTAAAACACAGGAGGCCCAGTTAAATTTAAATTCCAGATAAACAACAGATAATTTTTTAATATAAATCACTGTTATCTGAAAAGCAGTCTCTGTGAAATCCAAATTTAAAAAGACATCCTGTGTTTTTATTTGCGATACCTGGCAACTTGAAGCTGGCACTGTGGTTTGTTAGTTTATGGGTGGGTAAGTTGGTTAGTTTCCTTCTCTGGGTTAGTTGGTGGTTTTGATTTTCAAATATTTTGTTTGTTCTTTGGAACATTTCAGCTTGTACTTAGCACAGATTTATGCATTCTGAGCACTTGAGTCATATTCTTTTCATTGTTCTTTCTTGTGTTTATTTTTCTAATCTTTGATTGCTTGCTTTTCTCGTCTCCAAGCTTCCTGCTTTCCTTTTCTAGTACATCTTATTTATGTTAAGGGTTTTTTTTTTATATATCTTTTATTTCTTGATTTTTTTTTTAGCTTTTCTTTTTTTTTCAAGACTCTGTTGGGTCAGATGTGCAAGTATCACTGATGAAGAACAGCTTGCCTTGGCTGGAGGGACCAGAATCCAGGAGCCAATGTCAAGTGGGAATCACTGGCTAAAGACTGAATTTTTAGCAGAGGAGTTCCCGTCTTGTCCAAGCCTATAATACAGCTCTCTGTGTGTGTGTGTGCGCGTGCACACATGTGTGCATGCATGCATACATGCACACATGTATGCGTAGGGAGAGTGGACAGAAGCTCACCTGCAGAGAGCAGAAAGCCTGGGTGAAGGGTGGCATCCGGACCAGGTAGGAAGCGACGATGATGGCTGAGGAGTAGTGAGTACAGTAGTGGCACTGGACAGTCATGTCTCCTGCAATAAAAGGACATGCGTGAGTGCTGCTTCCCGACTTGTGTTGGTGCAGGTAGCAGACACGCAGGCTACCCTGTGCTTGAGAACAGAATTTTTAAAAAAATACATTCCTTAAGTTTAGGAAATGAGTAGATTTAAATAAAAACATCAGGCAATAAAAGTCTGGTTGACTTAGAAATGTGGCAAAAATTATAAAGGTGATGTACAAATGGACAAAGTTTGGGAACTGTGTTCAAGAGCCAATCAAATGTAAGCACTGCAATTTTGAGGCTGTTGTTTTAAACTCTCTGAGTTTAGCTCACCACTTTTGGAATGGACCACTGTGTACATGAACATACATTGGCATGAACCTCACATAGAGAAAGGGCTGAATGGATATTAGTTCTTCCACCTTTGCCTGCTCTTGGGTATGGAATTACTAGCTGTTAGCATGATATTGCTCCATTTGGCATGTACATTAGAATCACCCAGGCTGTGTGACACCACAAAAATTATTTAAATGAGAATTTTCAGAGGTGAGATCTGGACTTCAGTAGTGTGTGTGTGTGTGTGTGTGTGTGTGTGTGTGTGTGTGTTAGTTGCTGTCAATTGAACCCAGGGCTGCTCTACCATGGAGCTGCATCCTCAGCCCTTTTTATTTTTTCTTTTGGCATAGGGTCTCACTAAGTTGCAGAGGCTGGCCTCTTCTTCAGCCTCCCAAGTTGCTGGGATTGTAGGCATGCACCACCGCACCTGGAAGACTTTTTTTAAAAGCTCTTCCAGGTGATTCTTCCATGTAGCCAAGGTGCTAACCACTGGATTAGAGAGTTCTCTATTCAAATGCAATAATTTGCAAGCTAGGCAATCACACTAGTCATCATCATTTCAAGGCATTCAAATAAACAAAATTGCACAAAAAAATCAAGCTGGAATTTACCCACCTTCAGTCTTTTCAACTTCTTTAAACCTCTGGATAAATTTCAGCTTTCTTTCCTTGGTCTGAGCCCCCATGGGTTTTGAAAGATCCCGGAAAGTCTTTGGATTTGTCAAGTTCAACACCTAGAAGGCAGATGTACAGTTGGAGTTAACTCCCCCAACCTTCTTGTGCCCCAAGAGCCACGCTCTTTAGTTTTATGGTTCCCTTTATTGGTTTATTGTCATCTGGTCTGACCCTCCTCTGGTGATTAGCTGGCAAACTAGGGTTTTATAGCCCTGAAGCCAGTGATCCACAAAGACTTAATAGGGGAGAGATGAGAAATAAGAGGAGGGGAAGATTGAGTTCATACTGAACCTGTTCCAAGTTGACCCAAATCAGAACATGACCACCTATTACCAAAAAGAGACTTTCAAAAAGAATTCCTATTGTCTATAAGCCATTTGGCTTCTGCCCTCATGGAGTAATTTACTCAAGTAGTTCAGGGTCCCTGCTTAGAATCAAACTGATTTCATAGGAAGCTAGAAGCCATCTGTTTGGGGGGAGGAAATGAGAGGAACACTTTCGTTTTTCTAAGGCCCACTCCCTCTGGGCAACAAAACCAGGTAATGCTTGCCTCTGCCCATGAACAGTTTCAGGGCCAGGTGTCCTAAGAGACATTTCCTTTTAGCAGAAATGTTCTCTGTGTTAATAGAATGTTGACTCTTCCGGGAGTTTGTGTTTCTTTTCAGGAGGACTTTTTTCTTTATAACCCTCTCTTCTCACTAGCAGTGAGTCACTGTAGCTCTACCAGGATTAGGGATGTCACCATCTCAAATGTCTGTGAAAGACAGGCCAGGGTGGGAGAGGGAAGCAGCGTCAACCCCAGTGAGTGATGGAGGAGTCATGTGGAAACCCAAGCCCAGCTTCAGTTGATTTTGCTGGTCAGAATTGATCAAAGTGGCCAGATCTCCTGATTTTTTGAAACATACTGGAAACTCAGATTTTTAGAACAAATTTCTCAGTTTTTAGACACTGGTAAGTCATCAAATTTTTAAATATAGGATATGGGTTAAACAGAAAAGATTTATAAAATAACCACCAACTTGCAATGGGTACATTAAAGTTGGGGTTTGTAAGTTTCCTATTTGAAAGATCTTAGCCTCTGATGGTACATCAGTAGGATAAAAAGTAATACGTGTTTTGTGAGAATATCTTTGCAGCATTCAATGTCTTAAGTGGGAATGAGACCTCACAGAAGATTGAGTCTCCCTCTCTCAAATCCTGAGCTCTGCCATTCAAGCATCCCAGGCAGGACTGACCAGGCTGGTCTAAACCATCAAGCAATCCCAGGCAGGGCTGGCCAGGCTGGTCTAAACCAATGGCCCACCATCTCCTGTCCATCACACACATCCCAACACCTGGTGCTCCCATGACCAGAGCCTGGGTGGTCAGGACCCTGTTCCATGGCCTGGCTGCCCTTGCACAGAAATATCTGTCACTTTGGTCCAGCTATGCAGTTTTCTCCTCCCCCTTCTCTGCCTGCTGAGGTCCAGAGATGGAGGCCAAATTGATAAGTGGCCAGTGTTGACATCAGCCTCCCCTATGACTACATATCTGAGTCCAGATCCCAGATCCTGAGTGAATCCCAGATGTCATCATCTCAATTATAGAAGTCAAGTTATGGGCAGAGTGGGTCCTTGTCTTTGTCTCTCCCCCTCTCCCCCAAATGTTGGTTTGGGAAACAAATTCCATGGACCATCTCACCTGTAACTGTAGCATGCCGCCAGTGTTGATACATGATGGTATTTCAGTAAATGGGCAGCATTTACCTTATTCCATGAGTATAAGCCAGGGGCCCTCTGTGGCTCATGTTAGGCAATGATCATTCCACAAGTGAATCTGGGACAGAAACCCAGCTAAAGCCCAAAGGCTGTCATAGTGTCAGGAGCACTTAGGTTTTAGGCCCAAATACCCAAGTTCAGGTAACTGAACCTCCCAGTGGAGGTTCTGTGTGCTGACTCTGGTTATTGGAGTAAGGAAACCTCAGAACACCTGTGTAGCATCCATGAGAATGCCTTACCTCTGAGGTGTAGTCAGCAAGGACCCAGGGAAATACCGGATACTGCATGTAGTCATTGTAGGTCCTCCCAGCCAGGGTGTTGAGATACATGAGGTACTCAAAATTGCTGATGTCCCTTTTCTACCAGAAGAAACAAAGTAAGGATAAACCAAATATGTCTGATATCCTCTGGAGGCCATAGACTCTAGCCCTCAGCCTCAGCTGGAGACCCTGGCTCTATTAGTGAGGACAGGCAGCAGGTACCTGGGTAGTTTCCTCCACATCTTGTGCTTCAGCCACCAACTTAACATGGCACACACTGATTTCAATATGAACTGAAGCAAGTACATTCAGGAAACTATGTTGGCCAGAGAAAGAAAATACTGTTCAGCAATTCTAACCCAAAGACAAATCATTCTTTTGCGTTAACTATCAGATGTGATTCTCAAAAGTTTATTAAAACATTAACACAAATGCTGTGGGTGGACTCTCTGCTGACCCTTATACCATTAGAAAAAATAAGCTGGGGGAATGTGGGGAGCATTTTGTATGGCAGTGACCAACAGTTACTTTCTCATCACTTCATGATCTCCAGGACTGGCTCTCGTGGGATCCTTTCCTCACTGAGAAACCTGGGTTGAAGATCAGCCCATCCAGGCCAGGAGCTATGTGGGTCTTCCCCAGAACAAGAAGAAGTGACCCTGGTGTTCACCACCCTTCTCCCAAGTGTGTGTATATGTGTTTATCTTCAGGGAAGGGGAGTGTGCACACAGAGGCACCCACAGTATACATCTCTCTCTCTCTCTCTCTCTCTCTCTCTCTCTCTCTCTCACACACACACACACACACACACACACACACACACACACACTCACACACACACACACACACACACACACACACACACACACACACACACACACTCCCCAAATGCTCAAGAATCACCTTCCATCACCGAACTCTTCTCAGAGAAAGATATGGGACATTTTGGTGAATTAAAGACACAAGCTCCTTTCTTAATTAATCTGCATATTTTCTCTCTCTTATCACTGGGGCTTGAGTTGTTTTCTGATTTGCATTCCCACAAGATTTCCCTCCAGAGGAGCCACCATACCTGCCACCTCTGCAGCATTGTCCTGTCGAAGCTGGGGTATTTCCTATGGGATAAAAAATTATGGTGGTCACCAAATATTCCAAGGCATGCACATGAATGAGGAAACGGGGGGGGGGCTTTCAGCAACTTCAGGGGGCCAGGGCATTCAGGAAAACCCGGGGCTTTCCAAAGCACATGGAAGTTCTAGGGCACTAGGACAGTGAGACCACTTACTGAAGGTTAGGTTCTTGTAGTAACTGTCCCTCTCCTAAGACTCCAGCACATGCTGCTGCCTTAACTTTTGAAGACACTCTCTGGGCTTGCAGAAGAAGGTTCAGGGTCCTTCCTCCCAACCCACACTGGATTTCCCACAGCCACATCTCAGCCTCCCTTGGCCCCTACCCCATCTTTGGACATTGAATATAATATAGCTGTGTGGTTTAAAAAATGCAAACACCATGGAAGACCATGAAATGTAAGATGAATCTCCAAACTACTGCTTCTCCTAAGGAAGTATCCACAGTTAATAGTTTCTGGTATAACATCCCGAAAAGTTTTACCCGAATGCCTGCCTATATGCTTGCATTGTTTTATTTGTAATTGCTCATACCTGGAATCATACCACACCTACAATTCTCCTTGTTGCCTTACTTGCTCAACAACACTCCTGGAGATCAGCTCATATTGCTCTATTGAGTTTGTTTCTATAGCCACAGGATACCATTGCACAGGATACCATGGCGTGATCATAACTGACTGAGCTGCCACCCTGGGGCTGGCGTTGTTCTCTGATGTTTCCATGACCATCTTTGGAAATAAATTTCTGGCACTTTTGTGAGTATACCCATGAGACAGATTTCTCATAAAGAAATATGAGGGTTTTCAATTTTACTATTTAATGCCAAATCATTCTCTTAAAGGCCGTACCAATTTATACTTCTACAATAAAGGCATACAATTTGAACCAAGGAAATATTATTGTTGGCTGATCTGAAGGAAAGAGTACAAAATTATAGCAAAGTACAATGTTGGGAAGGGCGTGGGGAAGGAGCCCTCTCCACTTGAAATGTCCTTTTCATTCAGCAGGGATTTGCAGAATCCAGTTCCTCAGCCTCCACAGTGCTCTTTGTTTCCTTTTCCAACTGTTTCCCCCTACTTCTGTCTCCATGAGACACTCCTTCCACTCCCAAGACTGGGTCTCTGCTTAGTATGTTTCACCAAATCAAATCAAATCACACCTCTTTATTCTCTCCATTCTCTCTGCCATAGTTCATATAGATTCCCACAGACCCCATCCCCCTGCACACTCCATGCATCATGCCAGGCCTGTCAGGACCCCACCCAGGCCCCAGCCTATACAGGCCTGGATGCCCAAGTGCCCCAGAAGACCACAGCTCTTCATCTTGCCATTCCAGCTCCACCATCATATCATCTGTCTTGAGTTGCCCATCTGTCTGCATTCAATTCTGTTCTTGGCAGATTTTCCGTAATCAGAAAGTAACTTCAGGGCTGGAATTTCCCTCTTCCTCCCCAACAGAAAAAACATCTATTTGATCCTTTTCTTTTTCCAGGAAAGCAATAACCAGAATAACAAATAGAAGAAATAATATAGTCCAATTTAGGGTGCTAGTTGCAAAGCGGGGGTGGGGGGGTGACATGTCAGAATCTAGGAAATGAGAACAGCCTATTCTCCCTTTAAGAAAAGATTCTAGAATTTTACCTGTGGTCATTTGTGATGTGGCCATCAGGTGGAATGCTGTGTGGAATAAAAAGGCATTTCCCATCCCATTTCTCATATCATTGGCTGTGGATTACAAGGAAGAGCCACCATTTCTGGTACCATTTACCACTTGGTGCCAAGACATCTAACCAAATGTGAGTCCTACTTTTTTAAAATTATTTTTTTTTTTTTAAAAAAAAATTATATTAATCTGAGAAAAACTAAAGAACTCCTGAAATGGTCCATGGGAATATCATAAATATCTGGTAAGTAATGAAAAATATTTCTTTAAGAGGTGGTAAACTGCATTGTCCATCATTATCAGGTACTAAAATTTTAGATTAAACAAGATATCAGAGAGGGCTCTTGGCTTTCTAAGGCCCTCTGAGTTTTGAGGGAATCAGCGCAGCAAAGAGTTCTGGATTTGGCGTTAGGAAAACCTGGATCCAAATTGAACCTCTACCAGTTGACTGGTGGACCTTGGACAAGACACCAACTCTCTCTGAGCTGCTGTAATCTCATCCTTCCAGCATGCTGACCACACACAAGTATGATAGTGGGTCTAGAAAAGACTAGTACAGGTTCGGGCACAGAGCTTCCTCAATAGTTGATATTCCGGCAGATTGTTCAAGATTGAGGGATATTCTTTTCTACTCTGGGAGAAAGAAGAATGTGATGGCAAGAATATGGGCCTGTTTCTGGTCAACATCTGCTCAGTTCTGCCAAGACTTTTCTGGGCGATCTTGGAATAACTGCAACCTATGAATCAGATCTTCTGCTTTGTCAACCTGGTAGGCACCATGTGAAAGGCATTTCCAGGGTTTGCTGGGGAGTCTGTTCTGAGTTATAGGACAAGCATCTGGGCCCTTGGGCAACTTGGAGTCAAGTTTAAAAGAACAAAAGAACTCAAAGAAAGCCAGTGAGACTAGGGAGGTTATTCTGCCTAGCCTGAGGTGCCAGGCCTGGGTTTCACAGAGGACATCCTGTCAACCTCTCTACCTGCTTCTCATCTCCAGACATCACTGTTCATCCTCTGCTGGATAGTGTCCCAACATGAGAAGACAATCTCCAAATCAGAACTTCATGGTTTCTCGGTAGATAGATCAGTTCAAATTCTTATTCTGAGGGATGATTTTGACCCATTCGGCTTTGTTGGTGATCATATCTATGACCTTCATGTCTGAGAAGTGCTTAAGAAATAAGCACTGCTGCCAGGTGGCCTTGGGACCTTTCTTGACATCCAGCACCATAGTGTTGGTGCCCTTGGTTGGTCTCATGGTTGTGTTTTGACTGCTTCCTTGGAGCAGCTCCACCTAACCAACACCTTCCATGGTCCCTGGAAGCCAGGCTTCTGGAATGGATGGCAGTGAAGAGTGAGCCAAAGGCCCATCCCCCAATCTCTCATCTTCCCTAGTGTAGCTGGCAGCAGCCTATAAGTGGGCCTTGAGAGGCAGCAGGTTAGTTCCCAGACCAAATGGTCTTTACCAAGGGACTTGTCTGAGGCTGTACCCTCCTGACCCAGGAGGGATGCTGGGGGTCTCTTCTACTTCTCCCCATTATCTCTGCAACTAGGAATCTAGGTCTAGCCCAACCTGGAAAACATCCGAGGAAGGCCCACAGATAAACCTGGGCTTCTGAGCTAAAATAGACAATTCTCCATGTCCCTCTTCCTCTCCACATTTGTTACCTATTTGAAAAACAGTTATGAGGATGTGGTGGAATGGATTAGTGAGTGGTGGAGGGACATGATTCCTAAGCTAAGAGGTGTTCAGAAAACAAACCACAATGAGAAGAAATGTCATTCATCTTGTGAAACTGGAAATGCATGTCTGCTAGTGGGTTTGGGCTAGGATGGGGAAACCTAATGAAATTGCCATTATTTTCATCTACTATGAGGAAATAAGTTGAGGGTGAGGAAATTGTATACAGACCAGGGAAATTATTAATTGATGCCCACCCAAAGATCCAGCAGAGCAGATACCTGTGAATGACACATTGAGCTGCTCACAGTTCCTGCAAGAAATTTGACCAAGGGCCCTGACTCTGAAGACCAAGCTCTTTTCTTAGAAGGGGGAAAAAAACAAAACACAAAATAAAGAAAGAAACAAGCAAAACAATACAAACACACATAAAAAAAAAATCTTAGTTTTGATTGCATTAAAAATCAGCTACCTGAAAATGACAGTAATTGGCATATATTTGTTGATATTCAGTCAAAAAATGAGCATTAGTAAATTTACCAAATTGTTTTTGCATGATTCTGTAGATGTATTAACCAGTCAGGGTGTTTTAATAACATAAAGTTATATCTAGCTGCTAAAATTATAAGTGTCTTTAATTTTTATAAGGGCTTACATAACTGTTTAACAACATATTTATCTTCTTATGTATTATTTCTCCTTTAAAATATTAACTTTAATTTTGCTGATTTGAGTTTTATGATTTTCATGCTGTTTATTTTCTAATTTGAATTATACATTTTTATGTATATTATAATTAGAAATATACTGGGCTTAGAATTTTGACTAATTTTTAATTTTCTAGATATCTGTATTTGATAATTCAATAACTGTATAAATTAAGTCATTTATTTTATTCTGGGACTAAAAATATAAAATAGTGTTGTTCATACAAAGTTTTTATAGTTGTCTTTCTTATTTAATTTTTTTTAATATTACTAAATTAAAGTTATTCTATTTTGCTTTTTTATTTTTGGTACTTTTCAAAAGTTTTATTGCCTGGATTAATTTTGGATTTAAAATTATTTATTTTATTTATCTTCTAAATATTTTACTTCTTTTCTTGTTCATGTCTGATCTAAAACAGACACTTCTCCATGTGGAGAAAACTAGAGCATTTTTTAGATTCTAATTCTACATATGCAATTTCTAACTTTTCTAAAATGTGATTTTATTATCTGCATAATAACACTGATAGTTCACTTGTTTTGTTGATTTTCTCAATTACTGGATATTTAACCTAAGAGGAAAAAATGGAAAAAAAGGAGTATAAATGCACAAATGTATTCACTGCAGCTTTATTCATGATATTGGCACTTTGAAAGCAATAAGAAAAGTCAAATGCAAAGAGAAACTGGGAGAAGTAATTAAATTCAAGTAAATGAACATATAACAGACAGCCCTTCCAAAATCAAAGAGCAGGAAAAAGAAAAAAAAAATGTGGTCAAATCAGAAAGAAGTCTGGTGATGTTTTGCGGCTGAGTGCTATTACTTGTCCTTTAAAAGGGACCTTTGCAGCTTTGCCCTTAATGTCCACCTTAGACAGGTGGCATGGAACTCTTCTTTGTCCCAAACCTTAATCGTCTCCAACCTTCTTGCTGTGTGAACCAGGAGGAAGAGGCCAATTTCAGAAATCACAGGGACCTGAGGCCCAGGGCTCACTCTGCGTGGGGAAGAAATCAGCCCTGCCTGACCTCCTTACAGGAAGTTTGAGTGTCCTGGAGACCCTTTCAGCTTGTGTCCTTTCATTTTCTAGGCTGGCCTCAGGATTATGCTAATTAACTTCAGGTCCAACTGCCTTGTTGCCTGGCGACAAAGTTTTACCCTAGAGGAGTAAGAACTGGGACAAACAAGATAAGTTTTTGTTGGTGGTGTCCCTGCACTTATTTGATTTGCTTTAACTTTGCCAAACAACAGCTACTTCAAACTCTGCTTTTTTGTTTTTTCCTCTCTCCTCCATTGAGTAAGCAACTTTGGAAATGCCTGTTTTCCTGGCGTGCTTTATTTACAAACCCCAGACATCAGCTCATGCATTATTAAGGAGAGAAGGCAGCCTGCCCTGAGCCCTGGCCAGGAAGGACAGCTAGCAGGGGACACAGTCGGATGTTCTGAGGTGAGTAGGGCCTGGGCAAGCTTGGGGCAGGAGGAGTGCAAGTCAGTGAGGCATTGGAGGTCACACTTGATTCTTCTTCCAAAATATGGGTCTCTGTGAACATTTTTGTTGCCCTACAAGCAGGTAGAGGCCAGTGTTTGAATTGCTATGCTTCATGATTTTCCTGTTATTTTCTTTCTAATTTAAATTATACATTTTAATGTATACTCTAATTAGAAATATACTGGGCATAGATTTTTGAGTAATTTTAAATTTTCTAGATGTCTTTATTTGAAAATGCACTTAACTTCATTTACTGTGTAAATGAAGGTCTCTAAGGAACTGAAATGTGAATGCTCGTTCATTCAGGAAACCTGAGCCTGTTTAGGTAACTTCAGCAGACCTTGCCTGATTGCTGCTAACTGCAGTGGGGTTTGGAGAGCCATCTGTCTTTTGAGAAGTCTGGTAGGGACTTCTCAAGGCATCCGGAATACTGGAACCCTAAAAAGTGGTTAGATCCTGTGCTGAGCTAGTCCTTGAAGAAGTGGCCCTTCTTCATGGGCCACTGCAGAACACACTCAAGCCCCCATTTCCATGACAGGTGTTGTGGGAAAAAGGCAAGTGGCCCCCTGTTTAGAGTCTTTATGACTTCAGACAAATTACTTGGACTCTCTGAGCCTCAGTTGCTATGTCTGTCTAGCAGACATGAAAAGCAACATATCAGGCAGCTATAAGAACCACTTATACTGTCCATAACATGCCTAGCTTAGGGTGGGTGGCCAATATAATCCACAAACACAGTCTGGAGGCAGAAACCCAATTTCAGTGTGTTTTACTTTGCAAAGGGTCTGGCAAAAGGCGGGTTCTCAATATATTTATTAACTGTATGACTGTCAGGTGAACCAAGTACAGAATAGTGGCTCCTATGCCACAAAATGCAGACTCAGGAGGGTTAAGACTGTACAAAGAAAGTCACTCCTGTAGGGAGGGGTAGAGCTGTGACTGGCCTTGAAGCTGGGTGTCTCACATGCCATCTGGGTTTAAGCCTTAATCTCAAGGGGACAAGGGAGTTGCTGAGGCAGCCACTGACCACCTTATAGAGTGCCTAGCTGCCCATGGTTGTCCTTATCTCACTGGTTCTAACCTCCTCTCTCGTCTATGTTCTTGGCAGCAGCCAGTTAAACCTTCTAGACATTTCTGTGCTTACCCCTAAACAAAGATCAGCCTCACACAGCCTTGGCCTGCTCTCTGCCCTCTTCTTCCCCCCTCCTCTCCTCCATGCTCCATCTGCCCTGACATCTCCTTTTCCTTTGATCCCGGGCTCCTCTCTCCCTCAGAGTTTTTGTCTTTGGGATGTCTCTTCCTAGGCTGTCTCTCCCAAATCTCCCCATGTGGCTTCTCTTTAGAATTCAAGTAACAGCCTGAATGCCACCTTCTCACAGAAGGCTTCCCCAAACAACACAGATGAAATTCGTCACACCCTACAAACCCTATCTATGTTCCTGATTTCAGTACCCTCTGTCACAGGCTTCTATTATTTCCAGAGTACTTGCACCAGTGGAAATGCTCCTTGGTTTTTGTTTTGTGTTTGCTTGATTTGCTTTCTCCTCAAGTGGGTATTTCACAAAAAAATACAATAGCATCTGCCTTTTTCACTGTCTCCCTTCACGATCTGTAGGATGATTCACATAAAAATAGTATGAATGAATGAATGAATGAATGAGTCGCTTGAACTGCAGTGAACTCTAGAGATTAAAAATATAAATAGCATCTATAAATTGCTATTGCTATAGTTCTTTTCTCTGATTATTGAAACATTGTTATTGATGACTTTGTGTTTAAAAATTTGCAAAGATTTTGTATTTGGAAACTAGCAAGGATTGCTCCCCAAATCCTAATCTGATTACTGACCAGTAGGGAGTGCCTGAGAGCAGTTAATTTGAAAGAGGTAATAGATACTGGTGCTGCTAGGGGAGTCTCAGCAGTCCTGACCACGATACAGGCAGAGGCAGTTGGAGACAGGCTGCCATTCGTTGAGAACTCACCACACACTGTCGGTTAACATATGTTCATCACCTCATTTACTCTCTACAAAAACCTGCAATTTACTGATCCGTTTGCAGATCAAGAAACTGAGCTGAGATACATTATGCGATCAAAACCAGGCTGGCAATAACATGGAGTGGAGCCCAGTTCCACCTGCCTCAAGGCTCCTACTGTCCCTGCTGCCCACATCCCTGGCCTTCCCCTGAACACTTGTATACATGTCAGGGAAGGGACAGACCAAATGGCTAAGATGGGCAACTATCTATATCTGCAAGAGTTTGAAGAGCTATGCTGTCCTAAACAAAATTGTTGTTCACATGATTCCTGGCAACAGGTATCATCTGCCGAAAGTTACCAGGAAAGGGGTTTCTCTTACTGAAGACAGTGTTGAATACTCAGTAATGATTTCAAGTCAGCCTGATAGAGATCTGAGGAGGAAAGGGAGATCTGAATAGGAAAGGTTTCCATAGAAGAAATTAAAAACTTAGAAGTTACAGCATTCCTGAAAGACAAGTGTGTTCCATACAAACAATGAGCTCCAAATTACCCTTTTGCACCTGGAAGCAGCTCTTTTATTTTTTGTGCATTACATAGACTTTTAAAATTTGTTCTTTTTAGATATATATAACAGTGGAGTGTCTTTTGACATATTATATATACATGGAGTATAACTTATTCTAATTAGGACACCATTCTTGTGGTTGAACATGATGTGGAGTTACACTGGTGGTATATTCATATATGAACATAGGAAAGTTCTGTCTGCCTCATTCTACTGTTTCCTATTCTCATCCCCCTCCCTTCCCTTCATTTCCCTTTGTCTAGTCTAATGAACCTGTATTCTCCTCCCACCCCCAGCTTGTTGTATGATAGCATCCACATATCAGAGAGAACATTTGACCTTTGGTTTTGGGCGATTAGCTTATTTCGCTTAGCATGGTAGTCTCCAGATCCATCCATTTACCTCAAATGTCATAAAGTCATTCTTTTTTTATGGCTGAGTAATATTTGGAAAGGCAGCTCTTTAAAATGAAGTATTTTCAATGCCCTTCACCCTGTATGGAGGTTCCAGGGAGAAAGCTCAGCTGCTGCTTAAATGAGTGTACTTGCTCACATTGCACCTTACTGAGGGGCTCCTACATATAAAAGGCCACATGTTTTTGATTCACTGTGGGTGTCCAGTGTCATGGAGGGCTTGCTGGCTCTGAGAGACTATCTCCAGAGGGAAATGAGAATGGTATTCAAGACTGCCAGCCCTTACCTGCTCCTTTTTTAGCTTGGAGTCACTTGTTGTGTGCCACTCGGTGATAGCAGAGTTCCAAACGTAACCAGATCACAGATGACTCAGGATAGCACAGAGTACCTCAGACAACAGCATGAAAACTCAACAGTTTTAAGTTTCCATTTAATATTTATTCAATTCTATGACTACAAGTAATTATTTAAGAATTGTCAATTGTTAGATATTTGGATTGTTTTCTTTATTTCTTTTTTATTACTTTATACAGGACTACCCTAAACATTTTTACTGAAACTTTTGTTCTAATTTTCTGAAGACAGAACCTTAAAAGAAGTACCATACTTTCTAGAAAGCCTGGGTGCATCTTTTCCTAATCTGCCTGGCTGTAGTTGGTGGGGGCACCTCTCAGACTTCCCTTCATCTGCAATGTCCAAGGCAAATCAGAGTTCCAAGTAAGAACCCTCCCTTCCACAGCCATCCCTCTACCTCTACCAAAGCTCCTCTGTACTGAGAACTTCCCATGGCCCAAGTTTTTAATCCCATGGAATTCTCCCATTACTATGGCACACCTAAGGAGACTAAGATTCAGAGAACATCAATGACTTGCCCAAAGCCACGTTAGGAGGGAGTGGGAAGCCAGCATTGGAGCCTATGCTTGTCCACCTCCAGACCCCAGGCCCTGAACATATGTGGTCCCTTCTTGGTTTGGTCCAGGGAATATTTCCTCAGGTTTCCCTATTGGACCCAAATATGCTTAATATTTTAGAATCTCTGTTACACTATATGCACACACACACATACACACACACACACACACACACATACACACACACACCTAATTTTAATAAGATATCATGTGACTTCACAGAATTCATGCTGTGAAAGAAAATGGCATTGTACGTCTAAGTATAGGTGTGAACATGTGTTTGAATGAATGTGTATTTGTAAATTTTTTTTCAGGTGAGGACTAGATTTTATATCCATTGCAGAGAGTTGGGAAACTACATAGACATGAAAGAAAGTAACCCCTCAAAACCCAAACCCAATATCATAATCTCAGAGAGCATCTGTGCTAATATTTGCAAGCATTGTTTGTGTGTGTGTGTGTGTGTGTGTGTGTGTGTGTGTGTGTTTAGGGTGGAGCCCAGGGCTTTGTTCATGTTAGTTTAGGCAAGTGCCCCACCACTGATTCATACCCCCAACCCCTGCATGTTTATTCCCTCACTCATCTATCTTTTGGTGTATGCACACTTATGAGAACACTGGGCTCGTATAGATATTTAATTTTTTTCATAACTTTATATCATAAACATCTTTATATTTTGCATTTTGGGGAAATATCATCTTTGGTTTAGCTTCTGTTTAATATTTATTCCATTCTATGACTATGCAGTAATTATTTAAGA
This sequence comes from Ictidomys tridecemlineatus, assembly GCF_052094955.1. Lineage (NCBI taxonomy): Eukaryota > Metazoa > Chordata > Mammalia > Rodentia > Sciuridae > Ictidomys > Ictidomys tridecemlineatus. The sequence goes on from NC_135477.1 coordinate 73,858,828, forward strand.
ATTATCTATTGTTAGATATTTGGATTTTTTTTTACTATTTTGAGACTACCATAAATATAGTTTTACTGAAATGTTTGTTTTCATTTTCTGAAGAGATATTCTTAGAAGCAGTCCCACATTTTCTAAATACCTGGGCACATCTCTTCCCAGGTTCTCAGCCCTGCCTGCTTGCTTCATCCCACCCCTTTTCCTTGATATCCTCATCCTTTCTAGCTCTGATTGCTTTTCCTTCTCTTACCTCAATTAAAACAGTTCCAGTTTTGATTCTATGAAGCCCCATTCTAGCACACTCTTTCTAACAGCTGAACAATTCACCATGACATCATAGGCATCTATTTGGAAAGCATTCCTGTGTTCAAGGGTGCCACATCCAGGGATGGTTATATACTCAGTGATCAACAAATATTTGGTGCTCAAGTAACTACCTGAGTTTTCTCCTGGAAACTTCTCCTTTAAAAAATATTCTTCATGTTCTAGATTTAAAAAAAAAAAATAGGTAGGAAAACAATGGATTAAGTTGACAACACTTCAGGATCACATGATTCCAGGGTGCAGAAACAGTGCACAAACCACAGGACTTGTGAGGAGAGTACCCTGCAACAAGATGTGGGGGCTCTGTGCACATTGAAGGAGCTGTGTGTCCACCTGTCCTCCAGGATAAAATGAAGCCTGCACCAATGGGGGTGGGTGTGTCACAGTGCTGGAGGACTCTGAGTTGCAGATGGGGTTCTTCCTAGTTAGAATCCTAGGGTCCTGACTCCACTGTTGGTCCTGTTCATGCTATGCACCCCACTTCTTGCACAGTCACAACCAAAGTCTCCAAAGCTCTCTCATTTGGTCTTACCCAACACTTAGCAAGTGGTCACTTTTATTTTCTTATTGGTAGTAGTAGAAGCTATTGGACAGTGAGGCTCAGGAGACTGACTCAGATAGTGAGTGGGGAGACAGGGACAACCCATTTAGGTCTTCCCTTCTGTCATATAGCTTCTCTGAGCTCCAGTTTTCTTGTCTGCAAAGGGAGAGTTGGCTTTGAGAAGGAAATGAAATTCTGTCTCGGCAAGAACATGGTTTCTATTGGTTAAAATGGAGTCAACAATCACCTCTTGGGGTTTAAAGGTTCCCTGTCTGCTGGGGATCCTGAGGTCTTTGCTTGTGCTAAGGTTGGTTTTTGTGAACATGTGGTTGATGAACAAGGCATTTCTAGTCTGTTAAACTAATAATCTTAATATTTTATTTTAATTGTAAGGCACCTATTCCCTTTTGTTCCTTTAACAAATCCAATTAAAACAGAGTACATTCAGAATTACAAAATAGATGCTATTAAACCAATAAGAAATCATAATCTTTTGTTATGGGGCCATATGACCCCTTGGGAACTTTTGCTCCAAATAAAAGTTGAATTCTTATTATCCACCAAGGGAAAGCGGGGCAGTTTGACAGATAGCAGCTTCCCAAGCAGCACATGTGCAGTCACACTGGTGCTGGAGAGAGAAGTAAATAATATTAGGGGTGGGCAAAGCTGTAAGTGTGTAATGTCCCAGTAAGATACTTAGGGCTGCGTTGATCAAATTAACCAGATGATTGCCAAATGAAATGAACAGGATCGTTTGCATGCAGACTCTGTTTGTTGCTGTGTAGGCATGGGGCAGACCAGAGCTCTGACACAATAGGCAGAAGGTTCCCTCCAGAAGCTGTGGGGTAAAGCAGCTCTGTGAGCTTGAACAGACCACAACCATCCCATTCCCAATGCCCTAACTTATAGAAAGTCCTGCCTCAAGGGAGAGTTGTGATGATGGAATAAAAAGGTACTTTGTACCTCTGAGGGCTTATTTAACCATGTGTGTGGCCTGGGAGAGGGACAGATAGTATCAACTGACAGAGACCAGCAAATAGCCTGCTGCTGGGAATAGTGGAGGTGCATCTTACATAGGGTTACATTTTAAAGTAAGTTCACCTGGGAAAGAGCAGCCAGCTACCCTCCAGGGCCAAAGGGCTTCTTTGGTGATTACTGAGGAATGAAAATAGGGAATGTTCCCAGACCTTGCTGGGGGAAAAACTTGCATTCACACTCTTGATTCACACTCAGTGTGGAAAAATGTGCCTGCTATGTTGGCCCCATGGGGACTGGAGGGACTGAAGAAAAACAAATGTTTATCTCCATCATCGCCTACCTGGGGACAACATGCCTGTCAGCGAACTGGCTTGTGGCATTATGTGTGCCCTTTAAACTGTTTCTCTCCTCCCCCCACCCCTGCTCTGTCAATTGCCAAGATCTTAGTTAAATGATTCCATTAATGCTATTAAGGGATCATTAAAATTCATACTACTCATGCATATTTAGATATGTACAAACATAGACCTATCTATGAAAATGAGTATCCTATGTATTGACCTCTGGGCAGTAGAGTTAGCAGGAAATGGGCCAAGCAGAAATGGTGTCTTCAAGAACTCCTATTTGTGGTCTTTTTAAAGGTTAGTGAGAAATCAGAGTCCAGGAATTCCAAAACCCTTGGGTTTCAATGTCAGAGAGCCCATTGGCAAGAACACACCTTCTTGCGGGATGGGAGTGGGGTGGCCTTACTGTCCTGTTGCAGAAGCATGGGTACAGCTTTCAGCCTTGGGAGTGCCAGGATTCCAGAATGACTTCCTGTCTTTGAAGTCAGTGGGAGCAGCATTGTGCCCCCCAGGATGAGGCATTTCCACAGAAGGAAGAAGAGAGAGAGGAGACAGAGTGTGGTGAAAGATGGCACATAGGCAATCAAGTTGGGTATCAAATTAGATAATTGCTCTGGAGATTGGGGATGCATGAAGGGTCCAGTGGCCTGTCTGCAGCGTTGACTTTGTCACATCTCACTGAGTGACAGTGAGTGGCTCTTGGCACTTGGTAATATTGCTAAAATAGACATGAGGAAATCCTCAAACCATGGAGTGCCCGTGAGACTCCAACCCCTGCAGTCTGCATCTCTCTCCTGCACATAGTCTCTCCATTAACTTTGCTGAGAGTTCAGTAGATCCTCACAGTAATCTTATGCCTTTAGTCTGTCCTCTTTCTAATACTCTGCCCTGCCCACAGGACAGGAGGGGTCAACTTAACACAGGTGGGTCCAGTTAGTGGGAAAAAAGTAAAGCACTTCATGGAATCCATGTAACACCACAAATCAAGGACTTATCACACAGTTCCTGGCCCAGAATGGGTGTTGGACAGATGGGAATTCTTTCTCCCAGCACAAACTACACCTAAGTCAAAAATTAGTGCTGATTTTAGAAGCTTAGCCATAGGTTCCAGATGCATTTACTCCACAGATCAGATCCATTTCCAGGTCTCCTTCTCCCAGTGACTCCTACATGAATCTACAGCCCCATCTCTCTTTAGAGAGAGCCGACTTGCTCTGGGAAAGGGCAGAGGGCATTGGGGATTGATTTGAAGCCATGTGTGGAGTCACAGCTGGCCTGTTACATGCCCAAGAAATGTGAGGGTCAGGGGAGAGAACAAACACAATTACAGATGGTCCTCAAGATAGCTGAGCTTCCAATTTCTCAACTTTGGGTTAGTGTGAAAGTGAGAAACATTCAGTAGAAACTGCGCTTGGAAGTTTGAATGTGTTTCTTTTCCCAGGCTTGTGATAATGCAATACAACCCTCTCTCCAACACTGGTAGCTATAGAGAGCTGCAACTCCCAATCAGTCACAGGGGATGACAACTACCCTCTACGGGGGGCTGCCCAACTAGGCAAGGGTGTCAGATAGATTAGGTGCATTAAATGCATCTTTCACTTAGAATATTTTCAACTGATGATGGGTTTTTCAGGTTATGACTCAGTGGTAAATTGAGGAGCTTCTGTTCTTTTAAATGGATAAATTGTTGAAGGAAGTTTGTATCATTTCCTCTGAAGAGATAGCCCATAAGCAAAATGTATTTCTCATCCACATAGCATGAAGCTTCTTATGAAGTTAATTCCAAATACTGACTGAAAGTGGTGACTTTGAGGGCTCCATTCTATTATGTGTCTATCCTGTGTCTCCAAATATCAAAGAGTGAAATAATTATTATGAGATCATGTTAGCAAGATATTTTTTTTAAAGAGTGAGAGAGGAGAGAGGAGAGAGAGAGAGAGAGAGAGAGAGAGAGAGAGAGAGAGAGAGAGAGAGAGAGAGAGAGAGAGAATTTTTAATATTTATTTTTTAGTTCTCGGCGGACACAACATCTTTGTTGGTATGTGGTGCTGAGGATCGAACCCGGGCCGCACACATGCCAGGCGAGCACGCTACCACTTGAGCCACATCCCCAGCCCTTAGCAAGATATTTAGATATATCAGATACACAGAAACAGTCAGTCTCGCTTAAAACTGTAGTCAAAGATATGTTGGTATGAATCACCAGACTCAAGTATCATTGTGATAAGGATCTTTCAACTGAAAATGCTTGCAAATGTTTTGATGGTGTTAAAATATAGATTGCCATTATGTTTTTAATTTTGATATCCACAGGGTGTCCTACCATGCTGTTTGATTCACAAGGACTAGATAGAAAAATTAATTAGAAGTTAAAATAAAAACAACTGGACTTTTTTTTTTCCCCCAAAGGAAAAATGTCAGTTGAAGAGAACAAAAAGATACCATATACTTAGAATCCCACATATTTGGACTTCTAAGCTGATCATGTGTAACAAAATTTATTATTCATTCCTACATCTCTCCCTCCCTCCATCCATCCATTCCTCCCTCCCTCCCTCTATCTATCCATCTGTTTGTATATTGATTTACATCTTTTTCTTTCTATAATTGCTAGCTTCCTTTGTGTGGATTGTTCCCACTGTAATATCTGAAGACTTCTATGAATTGATGAGAATAGGTCATCTAATCAGTTTTGGTCTTCTCAAAGGTTCAAAGTTTTACAACAAAACTTTCTCTCCCACTCAGTGGGTGGGCAGGATGCTGGCCTTATGGAGATGAATGACAATGGGAGGTCCCTGAGTTCCTGCCAGTGCTGAAATGAGGCACCTGGCACTGGCCTGCCTCTAGAGGTGCCAGCAGCTTCAGGGGTCAGAATGGACGAGAGCCATATGACACACCCTGCCCTCCATAACCAAGGATTCCAGACAGGATAGAGTGTTCCTGAGAATCATGGAGTGGGTAGAAGGTCATTATGTTCCTATCTGTCCTGGGGCTGCCTGGGGGCCAGGCTCTCGAGGTCGGAGGTAAAGTCCACTAGCCTATACAGCCCACTGCTTTGCCTTGAGATTAATAGGCAGGCTCAGAGCCAAAGGGCCCACTGGAAAGAGGCTCCTTAATGATCCATTCCTCTGTGGCCATCATTAATCAGACCCTAGAGGGCTTCTTCTCACGGTGTGGGTGGGCTGAGGGAGCAGGCTCAACTGGGCCCAATTGACTGGATTCTCCCGTCTACTGGAAACATCTCTCCCAGTCCAGAAACCCTTTAACCCATGCTTGAATTTTATCTTAAATGGAAGAAAACCTAATGGCAGCCCAAGTTGTGAGTACTCAGGGGAATCTGGTGCCTAGAACCAGTGACAATCTAGATTTTAGTTATTTGAACTTAAAGATCTGATCTGTTGATTGTTTTCCTGTTTTCTCCCAAGGCTCAATATTCAATAGGCACTCAACATAATAATCCCAATGAGTAACAAATGAATGAAAGAAGGAATAAACATGAAGATTGGTTAAATCAATCCCAAGGGACAATAAGGAACCTAGATAAAGGAAATTGTTTACTTCTTGTCTAGGCCCATGGGATAGAGTTGCCAAGTAAAATATAGGCCTATGTAGTATTTGGAACATATATACTGGAAACTCTCTGTTGTTTATCTGAAGCTCAAGGTTAACTGGGGATTCTTCTAATTTTATTTGCTAAATATGGCAACTCTACCAAGAGAAGAAGTCATTGATAAATGTAAGATCAGAACATAGCCTTCCCAAATCTCAATTCATTTTTTTCAATGAAGTTGTTAACTTAAGTGCAGAAACTTTTTCTGACATGCCACCTTGTGAACAGCTATCCCCTGTGGTATGCACATCAGCTCCCTGTACTCATAGCAGTGCCCAGGTGTTGCACATCTGGATGCTCCTTAAGGGGTAGAACAGGGCTTTTGGGGCATAAAAGAGTCACTGCCTTCTAATCCCAGGCTGGGCAAGTAGCCACAGAGGAAGTAACAAATAAACTATTTAAGTTTTAAAAACTTGAATAACTAAGTTTTTCAAAAATAGTTTTACAATTTTTAGTTTTAAAAAAAATTCCCCTTTGTGTTCAATTCTCTGAGCTTTTAACATATGTACAGATTCATATAACCATCACCATAGTCAGGGTCCAGGCAGTTCCACTACCCCAGAAAACTCACTACTGTTCCCTGCCACCACCACCACTGCTAGTCCCTGCAAACATGGGTCGGTTTTCTCCATCTATAGCGATGGCTTTCACAAAATGTCCCATAAATAGAATAATCTATTATGTAGACTTTTGAGATTGGCTTATTCTATGCAGCAAAAGGCTTTTATGACATCCATGCTGTTGCATGTCTGAATAGATTTATCCCTTTTTATAAATATTGCTTTTTATTGTTTAATATACCTTAATTTTTAATCAATGCATAGTAATCGTACATATTTCTGTGGGAGTATGTCACTCCAACATGTGCATTGATGTACAATGATTTGATCAGGAGAACTGTGCTCAGTAGTATACCGGCATAAAGAATCCATTCACAGGACATTTGATTTTGTTTTGTTTTTCTGGCAACTATGAATAGAGAAGCTGTAACCACATGTGAAAAGGTCACTGTGTTAACATAAATTTTTATTTTTCTAGGCTAAAAACCTAGAAGGAGGGACTGAAGGGTCATATGTTAAGTATAAGGTTAATTTTACAAGAATTGGCCCAACTGTTTTTTGAGGGACTATACCATTTTGCTTTCCCATTGCAATGTCCAGGCACTCTAGTTGCTATCCATCCTTTCAAAATCTTTGTGATATTGGTTGTTGTGCTTGTTTTGCTTTTAGACACTCTAATAGTCGTATAGTGGTGCCTCATTATGATATTAATTGTCATGTCTCAAATGGCTAATGATGTTGACCAACCTTTGGTGGGCTTATTTGGCAGCAATATAACTTCTGTGGTGAAATGTGCCTTTATATCTCTTGCACATTTAAAAAACATTTTTTCTTACTGTTGTATTTGAGAGCTCTTTATAGATTCTGGTACTGGTCTTTAGTTGGATAAGTGATTTGCAAATATTTTCTTCCAGCCTGTAGTTAATCTTTTCATTCTCAACAGTTTTTTTCCCCAAAGTTTTAAATTTTGTTCAAGTTCAATTTATGATGTTTTATGAAGTGTACTTTGCCTAACTCAAGTTCATAAAGATTTTATCCTTCATTTTCTTTTACAAGTTTTATATCAATGATCCAATTTGAGTTAATCTGAATAAATTTCATTAGGTTGAGGTTTATTTATTTATTTGCATATAAATAACTAATGATCTAAGATTAATTTTTGAAAAGTTTCTTGTTTCTCCTTGAACTCTTGTCAAAAATCAATTGCCATGTTTTCTATATCTGTGTGAATCTATTTCTGGACTCTCTTTTCTATTCCGTTTGTCTATGTGTCTGTCCTTCCACCGGTGCCACATGTTGTGATTACCTGGCAAATTTTTAAAGTGGGATGCATGAGTCCTCCAATTCATTCTTGTTTTTCCAAGTTGTTTTTAATTTCCACTTTCTTTTCCTTTCAACCTAAATTTTAGAATTCATTCACTTATATAAACAATCTTGCTGAAATTTTATTGGAATCACATGGGTCTTTAGGCCTATTGGGGGAGAACTGGCAACTCAAACGTGTATTGAGTCTTCTAATTCATGAACATGTACGTTTTTCCACTTCTTTCAATTTTTGCCTTCTTACATCAGTATTTTATAATTTTCTTCATAGAAATTCTGGACATTTTGTTATCTCTGTGAAATATATAAGAATGTTAGTTTTGGTGCATCATTATTTTGCAAATTTTAGTTTCTAATTGTTAATTGATAGCATTTGGAAATACAATGGGGGTTTTATGTGTTACTCTTGTTTCTTGCAAGCTGGCTAATCTCACTTATTATGAAAATGTTCTTAAAATTCCATTAAAATTCTTCATTTTTTTCTGTGGGGTGTGTGTGTGTGTGTGTGTGTCTGTCTGTCTGTATTCCCTTCATTTATTTTTATTCAGTTATTATACTCTATATTTCCAATATAACATTAAGTAGGTAAAATTATAATATATATTTTTTGCCTTGTTTCCATACTTAAAAGGGAAAGCATTCAGTACTTTGTCACAGTGGGTTTTGTTACTGTTGTTGTTGACATTTTGTAGCTGCCCATGTCAGGTTAAGGAATAATGTTTTTGTTACTGGATTGGGGAGAATTTTTGTCTTGATTACATGTGAAACTTGCCGATTTTTCCTGCATCAATTGATATGAACATGTGTTCTTTCTTTTTAGTCTGTTAATATGGTGTATCATATTGACTGATTTCCCAATATTCAGTCCATCTTATGCTCTCTCTTGATTGCCATTTATTATTCTTTGTATATTTTGTTGGATTCAGTTTGCTAATAGTGTGTGGATTTTTGTGTCTATGCTCATGAGGGATATTGGTTTGTAGTTTTCTTCGTGTTTCCTTGTGTGATTTTAGGCCAGGGTAATGCTGGCCTCAGAAAATAAGTTGGTGATTATTACCTCTTCTATTTTCTGAAAGAACATGTAAAATTGATGTTATTCTGAAATGAACTGAATGTTTGTTTTCCCCCCAAAATTATATGTTGAATCCTCAATCGTGATGTGATGGTATTAGAAGGTGGGGCACTTGGTAGGGAATTACACCATGAGGCTATGTAGAGCCTTTAGTGCCCTTATAATAGTGATCCCAGAGAATTCACTTGCCCTCTTTCCACCATGTAAAGCACACAGCAAGAAATGAATGATGAAGCAGATATTGTGGCCTCACCAGATGACATATCTACCAGCCTTTTGATCTTGGACTGCCTAGCTTCCAGAACTGCAAAATATGTTTCTACCGCTTATAAGCAACCCAGGCTGTGGTACTTTATTATAGCAGCCTAAACTGACTAAGAAGTCTTCCTTAAATGTTTGTAAAATTTAACAATGAACCATTGGGGACTGGACTTTTCTGTTTTGAAAGTTTTTTTTTTAAGTTCAATTTCTTTAATCAAGGTCTATTTGGGTTGTCTAGTTCTTCAAAAATGAGATTTATTAGTTTGTGGTCTATTTCATTGATGATTATTGTTAGAGATGCATTGTTCCTACTATTGCCTTATAATCCTGGGTAATATCTGTGAGTTTTAGTTACTCCTCTTTTGGAATTCAGGATATTTGTAACTTGGGTCTTCCCTCTTTTTTCATTCTCAGTCTAGCTAATCCTTGTATTAATCTTTTGAAAGAAATGGGGTTCTTTTTTGGCCTCATTTATTTTTTTCTATTACCTTTCTTTTTTTCAATTTTACTGATTTCTGCTACTTATCATGTCCTTCTTGCATACAATTTACGTTTATTTTGCTGGTCTTTACAAATGGAAGTTTATATTATTGACTTGAGATCATTCTTCCATTTTAATAGGAACTTTTAAAGCTATCAATTTCCCTCTACTCACTGATTTGGATGCACAACTTTTATGTTGTGTTTTCTTATTTTTCAGTTTGAAATATTTTCTAATTTCCCTTGAGGTTTTTTTGACCCATGGGTTATTTACATTGTCTGATAGCTATTTTGAAGATTTCCAGTTACATTGTCTGATAGCTATTTTGAAGATTTCTTTTTTAGGGGAGATGGGTACAGGGATTGAACCCAGGGGCACTTGATCACTGAGCCATATCTCCATCCCTATTTTGTATTTTATTTACAGACAGGATCTCACTGAGTTGCTTAGCACCTCGCTCTTGCTGAGGCTGACTTTGAACTCACGATCCTCCTGTCTCAGCCTCCCAAGCCACAGGAATTACAGATATGGGCTACTGTGCTTGGCTCAGGTTATCTTTTATCACTGATTTATAATTCAATTCCATTATTTTCAGAGATCATTCTTTATATGATTCCCACTTACTGAAATTTGTTAAGGCTTGTTTCCTGATTCAGAACATACAACATATTTGTGACTATTCCATGTACTCTTGAAAAGAAAGTGTATTCTGCTGCTGTTTCATAGTGTTTTACAAATTATCAGTTGGATCTAGTTGCTTGGTGGTAATAGTCAGTTGTTCTGTATCAGTAGTTCTAATCTGGGGGCAGTTTTGCTCCTCAGTGGACATTGGGCAATATCTAGAGACATTATTGGTTGATACAACTAGTGGGCAGCTACTGGCATCTAATGGATAGACTCTTCTGGCCTTACACTTTTGGACATCCTACCCTGCACAGGGTCTTCCCTCTCATCTTTACCAATAGTCAAGAATTTTCTGGCCCAATTTCAATAGAGCTGAATCTTGAGACTGAGTCAATAGAGCTGAGGTTGAGAACACATTGTTCCTTGCTGATTTTTTGACTTGTTGTATTGATTATTGAGAAGAAAGCATCGATATCTTTAGCGCTAACTACAAATTTGTCTATTAATATTATTAGCTTTTGCTTCATTTATATTGAAGCTCTGTTGTTAGGTATATACATATTTAGGATTTTTCTTTGTTTTCTTGGAAAATGTCATTTTAGTATATTTTTCTCCCTTTCAGCTAAATTTTCTTGTTCTGGAATATTCTTTGTCTGAGATTAATGAAGTTGATTCAGCTCCTTTAGTGTTTTCTTGGCATGTCTTTTCCCATTTCTTTCAGTTAAACTCATTTTTGTTTAAAGTGAGCTTCTGATACATACCAATGTTTATAACAGTACCATCCACAATAGCTTGGCTAGGTGTACCCATCAGCAGATGAATGGATAAAGAAAATATGGTGTACACACACAAACACAAAAAAATAGAATTTTACTCAGCCATAAAGAAGAATGAAATTATGTCATTTGCTGGAAAATGAACAGAACTGGAGAACATCATGCTAAGTTAAATAAGCCAGATTTAGAAAGTCAAGGGTCAAATGTTTTCTCCCATATGTAGAAGCTAAAAAGAACAAAGGAATGAAGTTGGGAGGCTCTTATTAAAATAAAGGGGAATTAGTAAAATACAAACAGAAGCAGGGGGTGGGAACCCAAGAGGAAGGGGACGATCTGAGGAATGACATGACCAAATTATAGTAGGTGCATGAATGTATATACCACAATGCATTCCAATTTTGTATGTAACTGTAATGCATTGATTAAAAATAAATAAATAGAAATAAGACCAACAGAGTAAAGGGGTCAATAGAGGGAGAAGGAAAGGGAAGTAGATTGAAATGAGGTAAAAATAAAGTTTTTAATTTCATATAAATAGCCCATAATTGTTTGTTTTTCTCTTGCATTCCAATCTCATCACTGTGTTTTAATTGGTATGTTTGGTTCACTTTCATTTAATGTAAGTACTGTTTGTCTAGATTCAGGACTACCATTTTTATGGTTTTTTGTTTTGTTTTGTTTCTGTTTGCTCCTTCTGTTTCCTGCTTCCTGCATTCTTTTGGATTATTTAACTTTTTAAGAAAAATGGTTTTACTTTCATTTACATACTTGGTTTTTTACTATTTCTTTTAAAATTTGTTTCAGTGTTTGCTCTGGGGATCAAAATATACACCTTAACTTCCACAGTATGTTTACGATGACTATTTTACCACTTCAAAAGCAATGTAAAAACTTTACTAGTTCAGGTCTCATTAACAGTTCCCACTATGTTTTAGTTGTCATATATACTGAATCCACATACATTGACAACCCTATCAGATCATGTTATAATTTTTGCTTTCAACTCCATATATATTTTAAAGATTTTAAGGGAAAAAAAAGCTTATTACATTTACTCAGCTATTTATCATTTCCATTGTTCTTCCTCTACTCCAAAAGATACAAGGAGCCAAGTTTCTCTCCAATGTGGTCTCCCTTTCATTGACATTTCTTTAACAGCAACTGAGCTAGTGACAAAACCTTTTGTTTTTCATTCATTTGAAGATGTCCTTATTTTGCCTTCATTCACCATCTGGGTTGACAGGTTTTCTTTTGATTGTTGGTTTGGTTTTTTCCTATCAGCACTGTAAAAATTATCTTTTGGTGCCTCTGGGCTTCATGGCTTCATGGCCTGGTCACTTATAGTGTTGGAAATTTTCCCCTAAATGTAATGTGTTATTATTATTTTTTTTTGGTCAAGATTCAAATTTCTTTCTTTCTTTTTCATCAACTTGATTATGTGTCTGAATGCAGATTTTTTTTTTCAGTTTATCGTGTTTGAAGTTTGCTAAGTTTCGTGCATCTGTCCTTTTTATGACTTTCACCAACTTTTGGAAGTTTTGGATTACTTTCCTTCAAAAATTTTTCTGGATCATAACTTCTTTTTCTTCTTCTTTTGGGAATGTGTGTACTGTACACATACACAGGTTCTCTTCCTTCAGTTTTCCATGTGCCTGAGTGAGGCTAGGGCTGAGGCAGGAGTAAAGGGGAGACAAACAGGCAAAACCAGCCAGGTGTGGTGGCGCAAACCTGTAATCTCAATGGCTCGAAGGTTGAGGCAGGATAATCATGAGTTCAAAGCCAGCCTCATCAACTTAGTGAGGGCCTAAGCAACTTAGCAAGACCCTATCTCTAAATAAAGATACAAAGGACTGGGAATGGGGCTAAGTGGTTAAGTGCCCCTGGGTTCAACCCCAGGTATGAAAACACAAAACAAAACAAACAACAACAATAAAAACAAACAAAACCAGATTTTCTTTGCTCTGATTGATCCTAAAAGACTCTTTTCCTGTTCCCTGGACTAAAATTACAATAATGACAAGATCTTCTTGAAAATCAGAAATCTTGCTGCCCTCACTTGATGTTTGGGGTTGCCTTTGAATCCAGGCCAAGAAATACAGATGGGAGCAGGAGGGAAGACTCAGGAAACATGCCACCAGATTGTTCTGAGTTAGGGGTTTTGTCTTTGATCATCCCAATACCATTTGTCTTTAAGTCCTCAGCATGCTTCTCTGTGTGTTCTGCCTCAGGTCTTTACATGCTTTCAGTGGGCAAGGTGGGGCAGGGTGCCCACACTCTCACTTCACTGTAACAGGAAGCTTTAAAGCTGTCTTTTTAAAGTTGCTTTAACCTACCTGGCTTCTCTGAGCTGAATGATACAGAAACTTTCTAACTGGTGAACAAAGTGCCAGGCCTGGTGACCAGCCAATTATGCCTGAGTGTGGTATGTCCGCCATTTCTGAGAAATAGAATCAGCTAACAAGGCTTGCTCAAAAGAATATCAGTGCTGCTGAGAACTGAGACTCCTTTCACTGATTTACTGTGGAGATCAACACACCAAGCCCAGGTGGCTATGATCTAACAGGACTAAGTAAGGCGAGACCCTCTGGTCTTCAATTAAGAGTGGTGATAGTGGGATTCATTATAAGCACAGGAAGGTCATTTTTTTTCCCTTTGGACCCTGAAGATTACTGAATGAGAAACATGTGAGATAATAGGTCACACATCTCAGTTGCTGGAGACTCATGAACATGGCTCCTGATAAAAGAGTCTGGATGATGGAAAACAAACTGTGTTACGTGTCTCCCTATCTACCCTTCCTGGGGCTAGAGGCAATACAAGTGTTTGGCTTCCAATAGCATGCTTCTGTCTGCTATTGGGAAACTTGATCCAAAAGTAGGAAATCAGCAAACAAGAGCCATCAAATTCTAGAAGAAGAAAGGGGTTGCAGAAACACAAAGAACAGTGTTTGCACCCTCTTCCTTGCTATAGAACTTTTTGACTTCTGAGTCTCAGTGTTCCTTACTTTATGATAGGGATGCTTCCATGGATCTTGTTGGGTTGTTGAGGATTGGAGACACTATGTTTAATAACTAAAATTAAGATGTTAATGTGTGGCAGGCATTGGTAAAGTTCTATGTAGTAGTACAGATAATTTTCCCTCCCTAAGAGCTCTTTGAGGGGGTTGTTTTCACAAAACAAGGAAATTTGGGCATTGAGAATTTAAGAAAATTATTAGCAGCAGAACTGAATTTGTAAGTCAAGAATGCCGAGGCTAGAATCTTCCATCCCCTCTACATTCTACTTCTCTGTGTGGTGGCATTCATAACTATCATAACACCTATGCATGCAGGGGATTCTACTGTGAGGCTGGGGAGGGGTAGGAGGTGGAGAAAGGAAGCATTGTCTTATAGCTTCACCTGGCTAAACTCCAGTCCTCTGCATGCTTATAGTGTAGGCAAAGCCTGACAACCTGGCTCTATATAGCTCCTGTTGCCCTGTAGTTATATTAGTCAAGGCCTGACTGATTCCTCTGAGTCCAAAAGGTGAAGAGAGATAAAATAAGTCTTTCTTAACTCTCACCTGATTTCCTCATAACCAGGCTTATGTTGCATCTGATTGAAACCCCTTCTTAGGACAGTCATATGAAGAAGACTCTAAACTTATATGGGGTATAGGAAGTGGCAGATAGTCAAGAAACACATGTGCACGCATGTGCACACACACACACACACACATATACATACTCACACACACATGCGCACGCACACACACACACACACACACACACACACACACCTGGGGTCAGGAGTACATGTCAAAGCCCAGGACAATGGACGCATTCATAAGTCATAAGGATGCTAGAGATGCATTCAGCATCCTTCAGGTCAACCACGCACCTGCCTTTCAACATCTAGGAAAATTGAAGCCTGAAAATTGCACACAACTTGATAATTGAGAGGAATCAGAGCATCAGCAGAAGTAACCCACCCAAAAGTCTTTACCAAATTCTGCTGATGCTCTGACTCCTCTCAATTATCTGTTTGTATCCTTTTAGACCATCATGGAGCAAAGCACATGATTTGGGGCTAGTCCAGTACCCTTATCTCCTCTCATAACTAATTTTTCTTTTTGTTCATACCAGAGTCTATCTTCTAGAATTTTCATGTAACTCCTTCCTCAAACTGATTACCATCCAATCAGAAAAATATTCTTCAAACAAAGTCTCTTAGTAAAAGAACATGGCCCAGGTTGGGAGAGGCATGAAGGGCAAGAAGATCACCTTCAATGTGGCCAAGAATTGTATTAGAATTACTTTTGATGGGAAAAGACGCCTCGATCTGAGCAAGATGGGACTTACCACCTTCCCCAAGTGCATTCTGCGACTCAATGATGTGGATGAGCTTGATCTTAGCCGGAACATGATAAGGAAGATCCCTGAATCTATTTCCAAGTTCCAGAACCTGCGTTGGCTGGACCTGCACAGCAACTACATAGATAAGCTCCCTGAGTCCATTGGCCAGATGACCACCTTGCTCTACCTCAACATCAGCAACAACAAGCTGACCACCAACGGACTGCCTGTGGAGCTGAATCAACTCAAGAACATCCGTACTGTCAATCTGGGTTTGAACCACCTGGACAGTGTGCCCACCACACTGGGTGCTCTGAAGGAGCTCCATGAAGTGGGGCTCAATGACAACCTGCTAAAAACCATTCCAGCAAACATCTCCAAGCTCCCCAAGCTGAAAAAGCTTAACACGAAGAGAAACCCTTTTCCAGACACTGAGCAGTCAACCTCATTCATAGATTCCATTAAAAGGATGGAGAACCTGTATCTGGTGGATGCAAAAGATCTGTGTGGGCCCTGCCTGCGGAAATGCCAACTGGCCCGGGAAAATCTGAACAAAATGAAGAGCATGGTTTTGCCAGGACCCAGAAAAGCCATCTTCCCAAATTTGGTCTCACCCAACTCCATGGCTAAGGATTCCAATGAAGACTGGAGGTGACCTGGGACCCTGACCCTGAGGCAGGAGAGGAAAAGGTGGGAGGGAAGGGGCAGTGGGCTGCATCCACAGGAAAGTGAAGGCTCTTCCCATTACGGCTATAGCTCTTCCTCCCAAGCCCATAAACACCTTCCTCTACCTCCTCTGCTTATGATTTTGCTGATGCAAGGGCTTTTGGTTCCTTGCCATGACATACCTTTCCCTCTTCTCTGCAGGCACATACCCACATGTACAGACACAGTGATTCTGGGAAAGGCCATCCATCACGCATCTCACTTCTGCCCCAGAATTCTCTTGCCTACTACTCGCAGCCGCAGCAGCTCTTGCTGCCAGCATTCTCTTATTCTCATTCTCATTGGCATTTCAGGACCCACATCCAGTACCCAAAAGTTCTTTGGGAGTTTTTTGAATCTGAGCTTCAAAGGGCAACAATCCCATAGGATGAGTTGGTGGGACAGAAGATGGCACTAGTCTTGGGTGAAGGACAAAGACAAGCTAGAGAGAGGAACAGGTCTTATAGTGAAGTATTGGTGGGTATCATCTTGGATCTAGAGCTGTACTATCCTTTCCTCTTATCTGCACTTGCAAAATTTGCTCCAGAAGCTTTCTAGACTAAACCTGCAGGCCCTTGAACTGGCTGTGAATGAGTGAACCTGTTTCATCCTGTGCTTTTCCATACCCTTGTGGGGAGGTAGGAAAGAACAGAGGCAGGCATGGGTTATTGGTTGGTGCATTAAACAAATAAATACCTTACTAGACACCATGCTAGGTGCAGGGCCCCTTTCCAGTTGGGAAAAGCTTGGCCTGCCTGCATAAACTGGAAGAGAAACTATCTGAAAGAAGGTAGGGAAGAACATCATAGTCTGAGGAATTAAGGATATTAGGACCATGGTCTTCATAACCATGACTTAAGACTTCCTCAAGATAATTATAAATATACATAACTATAAGCTATGGTTAGACTTTTAAGGTGTGCAGGGTTGGCCTGGCATAGAGAAAAGCCAGATTCTTCTCATTGGATAGGTCCATGACATCTCTGCTTCTCTTGCCAGTCTTTTGTAATACCTTACTTAGCATTCCCTCATCTGTAAAGTAGGAATAGTACCATACCTAACTGCAACAGCTGTCATGCATCTAAAACAGGCAGCACAAAGAACATGAACTCACTCACACGGGTTCTCTCCTGGACAGAGAGCTTGGTGCATCTCAAAGCTGAAATACCATCTTGGGTAGTGGCACAAGTCACAGGATCTTTGGGCAGAAATGATAGTATAGAGACAACCCTACCATGACTTATGGACCTTCTTCTGCCCTCACTGTTTGCCACTCATAACCTCATACTGACTAAGAGGAAGGGACTGAGGAAGACACCTGAGGAAGGTTCTTCCCCCACAACTTTCCTGAGTGGTGGCAAGTTTGCTGTCATGGTCATTGTTCAGCATGGAGCCTCTATCTGAGTAAGGGGATTAGCTTACCTCTTTTTCACACTGTGAATCACAGCAGACAGTATGCTTCATTTTTTTCTCCTACT
This sequence comes from Ictidomys tridecemlineatus, assembly GCF_052094955.1. Lineage (NCBI taxonomy): Eukaryota > Metazoa > Chordata > Mammalia > Rodentia > Sciuridae > Ictidomys > Ictidomys tridecemlineatus. The sequence goes on from NC_135477.1 coordinate 73,876,226, forward strand.
TTATTTCCTTTTTTAATGCTTAGCTCTCTCAAGTTCATTGCACTTTGAAAATTTCAGATCTAGATTCAAAATTCTAATCTTACTTTCTTCCCTTTATTAAAACTTTCTGCTAGAAAGTAACAAAACCTCAATCTAGTTTTAAATAGAATGACTTAAAGTACCCACTATCCTACAGTGTAAATAATTCCTAATATTGGCAGCCTTCCTTACTAGTTATTTTTCTGTGAATCTATTTATGCAGAGTTAAAATTACAGCATTCCTGTCATTTCTATCCTGCATTGCAGCCCACATTGTCATGCAGTCTTTATAACCATAATATGAAACATCTGCAAGAGAGTTATTCTTATGGATATGCATAACTATAGGTTACTTTAGGCATTTAAGTTGTTTGCAATTTTGTTGTTGTTAATGGAAATGGTTTTGTGCTAAGAGCTGGATTACTAAAATGTTTTTTAAATAATTTGGATGATTTATTTGTATATATGCATTGCTAGAAATATTGTGTGAAAGGTTTTTTAAAAATATAACTTTTGATGTATGCCAAGAATAAGTTCACATATATTTGTCTACCAGTAATATGCTAGAGAGCCAGCATCAAGCACTGCCCTTTACTCTTTTCATTGAATGTCAGCAATGGTTTATTAGAAGCCCTCTTAAGAGTGGGGGCAGTCATGTCTGAGATATGCATGATACCTTTGGTTCAGGGGCCTCACTAGGATGCTGGGCCCTGGGCATATCCATAAGGGAGACAGGCTGGCATTTTTGTTACTTCCTCTTTGACCCAATAGGGACAGAATTCATACAGAGGACACAGATCTAAGCAGATTGGGAGCTAGTTATTTGGATATTTCTCATTTTAATTACTCTCCTCTTGAGGCACTTTTGTATTTTGGAGAATTAGCATCACCTTCTTAGGTACTTAAAAAGATCTGAAGAACAGAGTAGTTAAGAAAAGCCTTGCAGTTACTGATCCCACCTCTGGCCCCAAGGAGGATCCAGGTCTGGGGCAGGGGTTTATCACTCTGCTCCTTCCTCTGCCCCTGGCAGCACAACCCTCACTGTGCTTGGTCAGGTCCACCTCCTGGATTTTCTGCCAGTGGTTGGTTGGCATGCAAGCTGACACCCTCGCTCTAGTGTTCCATGATGTTTTTGCTCTTATCTCCAGGTCCTAAGACGGGGTTTCAGGGCACTGGAGTTCATCAGAGTTGAGCAATGAATGGGCAGTGGGCTTTGATTTGCCACTGAAAGTACTCAGGTCAGATACCATTTTAGATAGAAAATGCTGGCAGTAGAATGAAGCACAGACTGGAGATATTGACTAGTTAGGAGACTGCATCTTATTTCTTTTTCTTCCAAGGAAAAGTTTGATGATAATGTTCCTTCATACTCTAAGATGCCACCATTACCTTTACCTCCTGGAGATGGTGTAAAGCCTAAGAATATTTGATAGTAAATCCATGGGATTTCTCTTTCCTCAAGTAGAATAAAAACTGACTTTTCACTTATCCTTACCCTATCCATCGCTCTTTTGGGAAGCTAGCCATGACCTGGGTGACACTGATGTGACCTCAGGATGACCTGTGTTTTGCCTTGTGGTCTGGAGAAGTTGCTCAGCCTCTTTTGTCTCCATTCCCCAGGATGCGCACACCTTCCTGGAATAGCTTACGACAAAGACAGGAAGAGTAATCAACTAACAGGAATCAGCGACTCTGAAGAGGAGAAGCCCTGAGTTAGGAGAAGACAAAGAGCGACACAGGGAACATTCTGGAAGTCAGGCTCTCTGGTGCTGCCCAAGCCACTGACTTGCCTTATGAATATCTGCTTTGCCTAACCTTCCTTTAGGAAATGTATGAGAAGGTGTGAAAATGACTTGGGAAAATAGTTGAAGTACTTTTTTAAATGTAGAAGAAGCATTTAAGAAAATTATTAATATACTATTGACAAATAAAGACAAAAAAAGATGTTAAGACTTTAAAGGCTTACAATCTCAACTTTTCACTCAACTGGAACAATCAGACACCAGTAGCCTATGAGAAGATACATATATATATATACTGAAATACTTCAAGCAACTAACATTTATACAAAATATTTACATAGAGAAATAAGCATATTAAAATCTTTTAATTATGCATAGGTAGGCAGAAAACAGAAATGAAGAATAAGAAAAAATCAGAAAATAAAAGATATTTATGTCCCAACATACCAATAATTACATTAAATGTAAATGGTCAACTTTATTTGTAACAGCTACAAACTAGAAACAATTAAATGTCCCCCAATGAACAAATGGTTAACCAAAGTCTGGAATACATCAAGGAATACTATTCAGCAATAAAAAAGGAGCACAATATTTATACATGCAACAACTCAGATGGATCTCAATGGCATTGGTTTGAATTTTAAAAGGCCAAAGATTGCATACTCCATAATTCTATTTATAGAACATTATCTAAAGGACAAAATGATAGAGAAGAAAAGAAGACCAGTGGTTACCAGGAATTAAGGATGGTTGGGAATGGCAGGGAGTGGGTATGATCAATAAAGTAGTGGTTCAAGAGATATATTTGTGGTGATAAAATAATTGAATGTGTTGATTATGATGATCATTACACGTGGTAAAATGATAAATAACTATGAACATACATGTACCAGTGTAAATGTCCTGGTTTTTGAAATCGTACAATAGTTATGTAACATGTACCCATTGTGGGGAGTTAGATTAGGTGACGGGTACCCAGGCCTGTCCCCTTTACCACTCCTACATTGAAACACTCTACCTGGCTTCCATCTTCCACCCTTATAATCTGTGTGGCCAATCTGGCTAGTCCTTCCCCATCTCTCCTGCTGGCTCCTCCCCATGTACTTCCCCTCTAGAGGCTGGTGTGCCCAGGGTACAGTCCTAGACTTCTTTTCCATGTTCATGCATTCTCCTGTTGATCTTGGTCTACTCTCGTGGCTTTAAACACCATCTCATTTCCATCTCTTGACCTCTCTCTCAAACTCCAACTTCATATATCCCATGGTCTACACAATGCCCCACCTAGACACACAACAGGCATCTCAAAATACACACAACGAAAGCTGCTGAGCTCCTGCTATCCAACACAGCCCCATAGCAGCTCTTCCTGGCTGTCCCCATTTCATTTTCTAGCTGCTCAAGGCTAAATTCTTGGTCTTGTCCTTAAATCCTTTCTAAGACACACATAAACCTCACACTGGGCTTATCATCAAATCTCATAATTTTTATCTTCAAAATATGTCCACAGTCTGACCATTCACAGCATCTTGGTTACCATCTCCCAAGTCATAATCATTCACCTGGATTACAGTGTTCCCCTAATCAGTCTCCAGCTTTTGCCCTTGACCTACAAAGGTCTATTCTTGACACAGGAGCCACAGTAATCTTTTTTCAATGTAAGTCAGTTCACAACAATCCTCAGAACTCTCCAATGCTTCCCACTTATTCAGAGTAAAAGCCAACACCATGAGCCCCTGAGAACTGCACAAACTCACCTCTCCTACTCCTCCCCCATCTGCTCTAACTCCCTACACCCCACCAAGGAGCAGCCCCAGCCTCAGCCAAGCCAGCCAGGCTCCCTTCAGGGCATTTTCATTGTTATTCCCTCCATCTCACATATTTTGTGGGTTACCTGTGTAACAGGTTTCCCCAATTCATTCAAGTCTTAATTCAAATATTATTAATAAGAACTTTGAATTCAATGTGAACCTCTCTCTGCTTTGTTTCTTATACTTATTATTTAATATGCTTTACAGTACATTCATTTAAATTGTTTAATATCTAGTCTCCTCACAAGAAGGTAAACTCAATAAGGTCAGGAGGATTTTTTTGGCTCTTTTGCTGGTTATTCTGTTAAGTGCCAAATTCTTTATATCACAAGTTATCAAAAAAATAATTTTTGAATTGGTGAGGCCTATTCCATACTTATTACCACTCTTGGGTCATACTTCCTATCCTATTCTCACATAATTCTGGTGAAAACCAGTAACCATCTTTTCCTCCTATTCTCATTCCTAACTGAAATTAAAAAAAAAATATTTACCGATTCTGAATTGGCCTCCTAGAGAACTGGGCACCAACAAAGGGGCTCCTGAGTAAGGGCAATAAGGCTTTCATTCCCTGGAAACACGCCCCATATCACATACCCACAAATCACCATCTGATGACTATATCATCATGTATAGACCAAGTTCTCTCATCCAAAATGCTTGGAGAAACACAAATGATTCTGTTTCCACGTTTTTTAAATGTTGGAAAATTTGCATATACTATTGGGTTATCTTGGGATGGGACTCAAATCTAACCAAAAAATTCATATTGGTCTGCTGAAAGTCATCAATGACCCTTAAGTTGCCAAGTTCAATGGTTATTCCATATATACCTTAACATACAACCTGAAGGTAATTTTTACAAGATTTTTAGTACATCTGTCTTTTAACTGCCACCTGTCCCATGAGATCACACATGGGATTTTCCACTTTGTAGCATCATATTGGTACTCAAAAAGTTTTCATTTTTGTAGTATTTTGAATTTTTCTGAATAAGGATTCTTTAACCTGAATTTAGCCTATGAGCATTCAGAAGCACTCATTATGCAAAGACAGACTTGGAATGCTTCCCACATCTGCACCCGAGGGCCTGAACCCCCAGCTGTGCCTATAACAAACTACCCAACCACCAGTCAGGAGCCACTTGTCACCATTTGGGTCTGAAAAAGCCACAGAGTATGTGGAACTTCAGTTATATTCATAGTGGTTTAATTGGAAGAAAGGATTTCAGGATGATGAAGGATGAAAGGAGATGGGAAAGGAAAAAGATAAAGGAGAAATGGGTGGACATGCTCTTTGCATGACTCTTTAAAGTAGGACCAGGCAAATATAGACCAGCAAAGTAAGGTCTGCACAAGGCCCAGAGAGTCTCTAGTCCTGACTTACCTTAGATTGAGGGGGTCCTCTGTGACACCTTTCCCCTTCAAGCTGGGCTGGAAAGAGCAAAAGCTAAACAAAAAAAGAGAACAATTTTATCAGGAGAGCCAAGCCCTTCCCACCACCACCAGAGATATTTTCCAAACCAGAAGTTGGCCCATTCTTTCTCCTCCACCTCCCAGTCCCATCCTGTCCTGAGGTCATGAATACCAGGCCCACTGTGCCCTGAGGCACAGCTCATTCTAACTTCAACACCAACAACGATGACACTAAAACAGTAGGTACTAAAGTCAATGTGCTTGTGGCATCTCCTCTGGGCCAGGCATTTGATAGTTCCATGGCCAATTGTGACAACCACTGCTGTCCATTCCAGTGTGTCAGTGCCATCTTAAATTAAGCCTCCTTGAATAGCTTTGGAATTTACACCAGGCTATATTCTTGAACTGAGCTGTGTGTTATAGTTTGGATCTTAAATGTTGCCCCAAAGCCATTGTGTTAAAGACTTGATTCCCAGGGTGGTGCTATTGAGAGGTGGTGGAAACTTGGAGAGATAGGGCCTAGTGGGAGGTCTTAAGGTCACTGAAGGCATGTCCTTAAAGGGAACTGGGGAACCCCAGCCCCTTCCTCTTGCTTTCATTTTCTTCCCCACCATGAGGTGAAGAGTTTTGTCACCTGCTGCCACCATCATGTGCTGCCTCATCACAGGCCCAAAGGAACAAGGCCAATTGATCATAAACTGAAAACACCTCCAAAATCGTAAGCCAAAACAACCCTTTTCTCTTTATAACAACTTTCTCAAGTATTTTATTATAGTGATGGAAAGTTGACCAACACATATGGAGGCATAAGACTTCTAGATTAGCTATAAGAAACTTTTTGTTTTATACCCAGAAGCCATAAGGGGAAAATGAACCAAGTGCAGCATCATGGGTCCACTTATTCAGTGTAATCTAAAATGGACCTTGAAGACAATTTTAAGAGGCAACCTAACAGTAGCTCTTGGAAGGAACTCATCAGAAGTGTCACCTGAATCAAAGGGGCATGTCCAGGGCTGGCAGGCACAGCCTCTCTGCAGTTATTTTGCTCCACTCTGGCCCTGTTCCCTGGCACCACTTACTGGCAGAAAGGCAAACTTCTGAGTATAGAAAAGGGCTTCCAGAGTAGGGGAGGGGTCAAGTCTCATCTCTTTAGTTCCAGCTCAAAGTGGAGCAGAACATAGCCACCGTCCATTACCCCAACCACAGCATGGCCTGCTTTGACTTTCCTTCCTGTGATTTCTAGATTCTTTATACATCTATTTGTCTACAACTTTAGTAACAATAAAAAATAAATAACTCTGAGTATTATGGGTTCAGATACTGGCTCACATTTCCTAGGTTTTCGTCTGGTTGGAGAAAGAGGATGGAGCTGAAGTGACAGGCTTCTCTTTTAAAGAAAAAAGATGCTCCTTGCACCCCTGGAAGGGTGGTTGCTGGGAGTGGTTTCCACTGAAGTTTGAAACTGGAGGGACTGAAATTGGCAATCGGGATCAAAAAGGAAGATTGGGCCAAAGAAAAAGCTTAGTTGGAAAATGCGAAAACAAATCCAGAACATTCTGGAAGTCCCATTAAACAACCAGTTTCTGAACTAGGGTATATCTACTCTATTTTTTCTTCTCCTCATTCACTACTGTACTAAAACCACTTTAATCCATGAAAATGGAACCTACTTCCCAGGCGTTAGGGAAGGAGCTTCTCTACATTTTGTCTATATTTTGTCCTAGGATTCAATAGTTCAGTGGGCAGGAAGCTCTTCCTTTTTTCTAACCTAAATCCTGCTTGCTGTGGATTGGAAATACTTTTCCTGAAAATAGACTTGAGCAAACTCTGGGTGCAGGATCAGTTTCCTTAGAAGGAGAATTTTTAATCTCTTACCTTTTGAAGGCCCTACTCCGATCACTGTTGTAGAAGACAAGGAACTTGGAATATCCATTTTGAAAAAAGAGTTCCAGGGCAATATCCTAAAAAGAGAAATATTTTCTTCCTATACCTGATATTTCCTGGAATGGAGAGGCCCCAGGGCAACGGAGTTGCTGGCAGAGGGTCCTGTGGACCTCTGTGGCAGGCAACCCCATAAGCAACTTAACTCCTTAATTAGACCTTCTGACTTCCCTTTAGGCTATGAAGACCTTGTTGATGGATGAGGGGGGTCTGTACAGCTACTACTTCCCTTGGACAAAGCAGAAAGTGAATGCCCCATTCCTGGGATGAGCAAGAAGCAGAGAGAGGGAGAACATGCCCACCTACACTCTCAAACACTTTCATTTCCAGGTCATGGGCTTGGGATTTCCTAAACCAGGGTCACCTCACTGGAAACACCACTAGTTAAGTGAGGATCACTCTCAACCTGGGCAGCATTGTATGCTCATCTGCAGACACAAGAGGCACCAGGGGCCTTGCTCAGTCCATTCTGTTAATCCATCTTGCTGTGGCTATACTGATGTAGCAATGTGGTTATTAATGCCTAAATACAAACTCATAATTTAATTTTATTTCATTTTTCCTCCCTTTCCTGCCTCCTTCAAACTCTTCCTCCTTTCTATTCCAAATTATGTCAATAAAAAACTTGGAGTAAGGGATAGAGTGCATTCATATGTGGGATACACCTCATGGGTGAGAGGTGGGGTCATAGAGAATTCTGGCTGGAGGGATGGCCAGAGAGGGGTGAGGCCTGGACATGGAGGTTCAGACTTAGAGACAGGCTCCTGAATCCAATCATAATAACATCCTGCTTCAATTTGGCTGGGAGTCAATTCTCCAAGTCCAGGACACTAATGCCCTTGAGCAGAGGGGAGACATTCATAATGATATTGCAAGCCTCCTTCTCTGGTGGATATAAGACCCTCATTTTTTTCCTTTAATAAGAGAAAAAAAATAATGCACAAAACAGGAAGGGATATAGAATCTGTAGAGGCTACAGCTTACCCCGGCTACCTTGAGTGATAGGCTCAGGTTTCTCCTAATAGAACCAAGGCTAGCTGATTGATTGGTGGCCTTGCTCTCAAAATTGTCCCCTTACCACCCCTGCCCTACTTGGCATTGCACACACACCCTTCCGCTTCTGGCTTCCACTAGTGTCAGGCTAACTGACCATCTGGAAATAATCATCATTTATTGGAGAAAAAGAAACTCGCTTACTCCACCTATATGCTACCAAATGCAGCCTGTAAGGCAGGCATAAAATCATAAAAAATAACTTTGAGTGCTTACTATGTGGGCCCAAATGTGCTCAGTGTATATGTGCAAGGTAAGAAGAATAAGGCTTGGCTCTCTGTTCCATGATAGTGAGGAAGTTCAGAGAGATGCCGGAAGGCGCCACAGTGGGTGCAAAGAGCCCAGCTCAGCTGCACTGCCCAGAACCTTCCAAGTGGGGCTGTTCCTTCCAGTCACCATCTCCTTCTTGCAAAAGAGCTCCAGAAAGTCAGGCAAACTGAAAACCAAATACTTTTTGAGCAAAAGCAGCACTGAGTAAAGAAGAAAGTACAACAGAGGCCTAGACTCCAAGGAGTAGGCTGGACCCTGGTGAGCAGGGCAGCTGGAACTTTCTAGATTTCACTCCTGTGAAAGGCCTCCCTGAGTTTTGGTTTCAGACAATAATAATGAGCCTTCTGCAGGAGGCTCACAGGATGAATTAAAGTACTCCACACATCCAAACTAAATTTGCAAATGAAATGCACCCTTATTAAGTTCATCAGGGATAAACACCATTCCTTTGCTAGGCTTTGGAACTAACTAGTTCCCTGCAGAGAAGGTGAGTAATGAATCCTGGCCCTTCCCCTCCTCCTACATGGTGCCTCCGCCCCAGGCTGTGCACAGGTGCCAAGCGTGCTCAAAGAGGTGTGTGTTCAATGGCGCTAAGAGCATACTTGTCATGACCAGGTCCTCCCACCTGCCTGCTCATGCTGTCAGAGCCCCACCGACATACCTGTAGGAGGAAGCGGGCCTGCCGGAGCTCCCTAAGGTCCCAATAGCTGTGGCGCTGGCACGAGTAATGGTCAGAAGATCTGTCTTTGCTGCACATGTTGAAAATGAAGGAATCGCTGATGCTGAAAAGGAAAAAAAGACATGTGTGCACACATTTGCACACCTGTGTGACAGCATCTGACAGGCTCCTTTTATTATCTGTCCCTTCACTAGCCTCATCCAAGTTTCTGGGGTCATGCTGGTTGGCTGCTCTAGCCATGCCAACTACAGGTTGGCTTCTTCTATGGGTCTGTTAAGCCCTTTCTGATTGCTTGTCCATGTCCCCTCTGATACATGAAGTCCTGCCCTTGGGAGTAAGGTGGGGTGCCAGCCTCATGAGGTGATGGCGATGATGGAGGACTCTGTTGACACAGGGTATAAAGGCTGGGGGATGTGGGAAGACTCCCTGGGTACAGGGGTGTGTGAGGAGCTGTTGAACCTTGTGGCTCTTCAGTACCCTGGACCCACATCCCCTATCTCCACATCTCTGGCAACCCTAAGAGTATTCCAGATGATTGTCCTGAGTGGCTGGGGGGTCAGCCCGGGACAAAGAGGTCAAACTGAATTCTGAAGAATTGCTTAACCGCATAGCAAAACCAACTGTCTGCAAGCCAAGGCTTATTTGGTAGGCAAGATCCACGGAGGAGTGAGAGTAAGGGTTGGGGGGTGTTCTTAAAATTCCCCAAAGCCAGGCCTTGTAGAGTGAGGAGAAAGCCTGGAGGCCGGGGTAGAGACCCATTCAAGAGGCAAAGTAGGGACAGGCATGAGACCCGAGTCCTGCTCCCCACCTACCCTGTGGTATGGTCGAGTGGCCTGTAGGAGGTGGGAGGTAGTCTAGAGAGGAGTTAACTATGACACTTAAGTGAGATCTTGGAGGCTTTCCCTGAAAGATGTCAGAATAAGCCCACCTCCTTGGGAAAAAGAGGAGAGGGAGGGAGGGGAGAATCTACAATTTATCCAAATATTTGTTCCCAAAGAGATTAACCTTATGGTGACAGGGTGAAGTTTTTCAGAATTCATACAAAGAGGGACTTGAGAAATAAAGTTGATTTCAGTTACAGATAGTTACATTTATGTACAGCTGGGCCATGTAATCATTTTAATCTTGTATATAACCACAAAAATTCTTATTAAAATATCCTTTTAATAAAGAGAAATGAGGGCCTCCTAAGCACTCTGGCCCGAAGAAGCCTGAGTGTGACCACAGGCTCAGAGAGCCAAGAGCTGAAAGACCCCAGCCCAATGTGGTCCTGCTGACCAAGGTCAAGTTTCTGGGAATAGTTGAGGAAATTTTTTTGTCTCTCCTAGTGCTGTCCTCTCTGCCCAGACCCCAGCCTCCAGGGTCATAAGGCTTCCATGCCACCAATCTGGGGCAAACTGAGTCAGAGGTCTGGCTGTCCCCGGCCTGGCAGGAATGCTCCAGTACATAGTTAGTGGAGGTCCAGGTTATACAGGGAAACTCTGTACTTGCACCCCCACGTGGTGGTCACTGCTGAAGGGAAGCCCAAGCCCTCTGTGTACCCCCCTACAGAGCTAGATTTAGAAGATGCCATCGCAGGCATCTCTGTGGTCCTTCCCACCCCTTCTTGGAAGAACCACCCCAGGCCTTCTTCTCTGAGTCACATCACTGTAAGTCTGCTTGGATACAAGAGGTGACTTTCATTCTGGCTGCTTCTGCCAGAATGATTTAATTCAAACCTGCTGCCGGCCAAGGCCCTTTGTCCATTATTAATGCCTCTGCTTGGTTTGAGCTGAGCTTTCCCCAAACTTCTCTGACTCCCAGTGAGGCCATAGTGATAATTCAATGTCCGACCCTCAGCTTAGGTTAAGGACAATCTCAAGTTTTCTGTGTTCCCAAAGGCCTCTGCTGATGGGAACCACAGCAAATATCCTCCATGCCTTAGCTGCATGTTTGGCTGACTTCCCTCTCCTGTGAGCCATGTAATGACTCAGGCTTTTCCCTCTGGCTCTCTGTGTCCCCCATCTTCCCCCAAGCTCTGGGTATGTTTGCTCAGTGACTGTCATGCTCCTGGCCTGCTGAGAACTTTCCTGTCCATTGTTTAGTTTGATTTTCAAAATGAACCTTGACTGAACATGCATGATTATTATTTCCATATCATAAATCAGGAAAGTGCATTCCAGAGGATGAGACTTTTCCATGGTTGCATGGTTATGAAGAGATGGAACCTGGATTCAAATCCAGGTCCTCTGACTCTAAAATCCAAGTTCTTTCTAAAATCCAATTTTGATAGAAGTGAACTTATCAGAAAGCCTCCCTAAATTTTTATAGAGCTCTTCCCACAAACTCCCTCTTCTCAGTTTGCTCTCTGCATATGGATTCTGCAAACTAGGACTCTGAAATACAGAATGAGAAAGAATACTCGGGAAAATGATAAGGGGTTTTTAAGAGAAACGAGTCATTTTTCTCCCACTTACGGTAACTGTATAGCCATATAGGACAGGAATCCTCAGATAGACCCAAATCTTCAGAAAAACTAAATTATGTGCACCACTGAGTTCACTGATGGAAGTCCAAATTGAGGAGTGTCTGTAACAGTGTTCACACAGATGTGATTGGGGGAATCTTGACAACAATACATGTTCTACAGAATAAATCTGAGTTGAGGCTTCCAAGATTGATGATTAGGAAGGGGGAGCTAATCCATGTTCTTCTTTAGGTAGATCTTTTACTATGATTCGTAGTATGCTGTTCATGCTTCGACTGTCTGCTAGCTATTGTGATACGTGAACATTGTCCAGGGTGATCATAGTATAGCATTATATTCTTATTTATATTTTTACTAGGGAAATCACAGTTAAGTGAGTTATAATATTGGTTGACATGTTCTTTGATAGAAGTGAATTTCAGAATAAAGTATACTTTGATTTGCTCCTCTTTTGAAGTTAATGGATAATTGTCAGAATTATGCCTAGAATTTACACCTGGACTCATTCACTGGATCACAAACTCTTTAGCAGACTTGGCCTGCATCTGAATCATGTCTTCATATCTGTGGCATCTATGATGATGCCTGGTACAAAATAGATTATCAGAAATATTTGTTGAATTGAACTAAATAGGGACAGGATGACTTAAAGCTGTTCAATGATAAGAAGTATCTTATTATATATCCTACCACTAGAGGTCCAGATGGATGGTCTGGGATCCCACCAAATCAGTCAATGCTGTATATCGTGACTGCCATTGTTATGGGCAGGATTGTGTCCCCACCCCCAAATGTGTTTAAGTGAGAATCTGACTTAATTTGGACATAGTATCTTTACAAAGGTCATCATGTTAAAATGAGGACATTAAGGTGGGCTCTGCTCCAATATAACTGGTGTCCTCACTTAAAAATGAAATTTATACACAGAGACAGATGCAAAGAGGGAAGATGGTATGAAGCCAGGGAGAAGATGACCATGTGACTGGAGCGATGCTGCTGCAAGACCAGGAACACCCAGGGCTGTCCACAAACGCCAGAAGCCTGAAGGGCAAGGAAGGATTCTCCCCCTTGAGCGGGCAGCAAAGCAAGGCTCTGCTGACACCTTGATTTCACACTTCTAGGTCCATGACACAGCAATCTCTGTTTTCTTTGAAAGCCACTCTGTTTTAGACAGCCTTACCAAACTAATACAAGTGTGCAAGAAGGGGAACCCAACGTAAATTAAACTCTTTAGAAGATTCTCAGTTTCTGAAGAAAGTTCCAAAGTACTCAAGTCAAATCACCAATGGGGAAATTAGAGTGTTCTTGAACTTTATTTGGGATATTTTTATGGTGCATCAGAGATGCTCTTTCAAGGTCTAATGCTCAACTGTACTTGATGGCAGTCTTTTAAAGAAGCATTTCAGCGTTGACTTAGCTTTATTTTTAACAAGCTTATTTATGCATCTTCCTTAGTCCCCATGGTCAAAATAAGACTTAATCCCCATTGATCTGACATGATCTAAAAGCCCATCTTTGAGAATTGCATCTGCGACTGTGCCAGTAGTTTCTTAGGACCATAGACAAGACCCCCCAGAGAAAGCACTCTCTGATTAATGAACACTTCCTTTGAGGTATGATAACTAAAATTACCTGTGCAATTTTCAAATGGTACTCTAGGGTAGGGATTTGTTTTCACTCTACTCCTACTTGCATTCTAGAAAAGTACATTTCCAAACAAGGGAAGACTTGTTTAATTGCAAAATCAAGTGCATATATATAACTTGACCATTGGACTTCTATTAAAAGTGCAGAGATAGTCAATTTGATCAGGATTAGATGCACCTCATCAACACAATTTATCTAATCAATAAGACCTTATCTAGCACCAGCTCAATGTAAACCCGAGGTGAGGAGTGGAGCAGTGGATTATGCAAGTCATCACAAGGTCATGCCACGCAGACAGGTAGAGTTGAAAGCTTTCATCCGCTCTCAGAAAGGCAAGTTTGCAGACCCATTGTCCATATTGATCAGTGTCAATAAAACATGAGCAATGAGATGGGATGAGTATGCCAAGTATTAATTATGCTTCTCTTGCCTTGGAAAAGCACAGAAGACTTGCAGCGATTGGTGAACACTGGGTATGAATAAAAGATGGAAATCAGCAGAGAGAAAAAAAATGCCAAGCATTATAAAGGAAATCTAAATCAAAACAGGTGGGCTGACATCTACTTTTCCACACTCCTTCCATTCTTGCCTTATGACATAGGCTAGAAATCATATGACAACTGGGCGTTAAAATTCTTAGTTATTAGCAAGTCAGAATTTTGATTCCTCTGTCAATATCCTGAAACAGTGATTTTCAAAAATGTGGTCCCAAAAGTAGTAGAATCAGCCTGAGTTAGATGGTTGGTAAAATTTCAGTTTCTACCTGAGAACTACTGAATCAGAAACTAGGGAGGGGGAAAAGCTCAGAGGTCCATGTTCTAACAAGCTCTTTTGTGATTCTGAGGTGAGCTAGTTTTGAGAGTCACCTGGCTGAAAGTTACCTTGCCATCAGTGGCAAGTTAGCCATAAAAGGCAAGGCCATCTCTGCAGGAACAAATCTTCATCCAAATGTCTTCAAAAGCAATGATCAAGTGTGAACATACAACTTGACCACTGGACTTTTGGAAAGAGGACAAACACAGTCAATTTGACTTTGAATGGATGTTCTTTATAAACAGAAGCAAATTGATCAATAAGAGCCAGTTGAACCCACAGTGACCACAAACATCATATGTTTATGAAGGACCTCAGAATTTCCTGACAAAGATATCTGGTATTAATTAGTGTAAAAAGGGACAAAATTTCTAACAAACTCTCACCCATCCTTCACTAGACCTTAGCCATTTCCTCAGGCAGCCCTTCCTCACACCACCATTCCCAGGTTATCTTTGCAGTTACATCATGAAGAAACACACATTTTGGGCTATCATGACAGCATGCTCCAAACTCTTTCCAAAAGAATGGGTTTATGCTGCTAGCTGTACTCATGTGCCTCTGCATGAATGGGGCAGTGCCTGACATCTTACAAAGAACGGGCAACCAACAAATTTTTTAATGCACAAGCTGATGGGCATTTTCAAATAATCTGAGAAAAGATCCCCATATACCGTGTTTCATTCCATATCACAGCTGTCATGTCACTCCAGACTTCAGCTTTGGGAACCCTGGTCATGGATAGCTTATAGCTGTAGACCCCAAGTGCTCCCATTTTATCTCAGGGCTCAATTTCAGGCCCCAACCCCTCAGAAAAACCAAGGAGGAGGGAAAGAAGTAGAAGTGACTACAAGAGAGTTGGGGCTCAGGGAAGAATCTGCTGGAAGAAGTGGAGAACTCACTTGGATAAGCAGTGCCGGGTGCAATAGACGTCACCTGTGGGAGACAGGGTGAAGTTCTCACAGATGTAGAAGTGTTGATGCCCAAAGAGCAGGACCCCTTCGGAGACCAGGTGGCCCTGCACAATCACCAGGGAGAGCTTCTGGGTCACCTAAAGGGAGAGGATGCCAGAGTCAGGCTGTGTGCACATAAAGCATACTCTTACAAAGAACAGGAGGACAGTGACCAGTCACCCACTGGGAACATTTAGAGTTGAGGTTTTTAACCTTGTAAAAATGACAGGCTGCATTCACAACCTGTGTAGCACTTCTACATCCAATATCCTGTGCAGTTTTTAATCTACCCCAAGATACTGCCACCCCCATCATCAAGGTTTGCAGGTTATGTTTATTGCAACATTAAGCATGTCAAGTCCTTGCTTTCAGCCCGTCCACAATCATACAAAGCACTCTGCCATTAGCAGTGAAGTAAGTTTGCCAGGCACAAGACATACCTCAGTTACAGAGGAGAAAGTGTCCAGGGATCAGCTGGTGAATAGCTGAGCAGGGACTAGAACCCAGGTCTGCCCAGAACAAGTTCAAGACTGGTCCTGCTGTTTACACAGGGCCAAGGCAAGTATGCATAACGGATACTCAGGGTCATCAGATCCTTCCTCTTGGACCATAGCATGCGTTCCTCCAACTGCTAAAATGTTAGCAGCTTTCCAGAATTGCCTCAGCTGAAGAGGGCACTTGGGCCAAAGTCACATCCTCTTCCCAAGGGCATTGACCCAGCAGCTGGTCAATGTGCAGTAGGGAGACTCAGCACCTTTACCTCTATTTTGGTCTATTGAAAAGAATCATCCCACACTTAAATAGTTTCTAGGTGGGATCAGCTGAAGTGTTTGCTGATATTGCATTGGATTAACCTTTTTCCATTGAGACAGCCCTGTAACCCTCATTCCCAATAAACTTCCTATATGCATATTTTTGGCTCATGGTTCATTCCTCAGGGAACTTGACCTGTGACAATGACCCAGAGTTCTTCACGTAGTAAAGACTAAGTAGATCCTTGCATGAAATAAGTCCCTGAAGGAACAAGTGAGTGAATAGTAATGATAGGAGTCCAAATGGATTGAGATTAAGGCCAAGGCAAATGTTTTCTCAGGGTAATTTTGTGTTAATTCCAGCTATACAAAAATAGAAGTGATATTTTTGGAAGAAAAGAAGAGGTCTCAGGAAATAAGAACCTCACCAAAGTCTGGGCACAGTGTCACATAACTGAAGTCCCAGCTACTTAAGAAGGGTGAGGCAGGAAGACTGCTTGAGTCTTATTCAAGGCCAGATTGGACTACAAAGTGAGATGGAGGAGGAGGAGGGGGGGGAGGGGGAGGGGAAAATAAAAGAATCTCACCAAAATCAATTACATGATGTTATAGTTTAAATGTGGTTCCTTCCACATCCCCCCCAAAAAAACTCATGTTGAGGCTTAGTTTACCAGAAGAACAATATTGAGGTGGTGGGGCCATTGAGAGAGGTGATTAGGTCTTTAAGTTGGAAAAAAACAGGTTGTTATAAATTGAGTTTAGTTTCCTCAGCTTGTTCCCTTGCATCCTGTCTCACAATGTTATATTTCCCTTTTTCCTCTCTCCCAGTATGTGGTGCTATCTAACTTGAGGCTCTCATCAAAAGCTAGACTTGGGCACCATACAGCCAACAGAATCATGAGCCAACATAAACTTCTTTTAAAATATATATTACCTGGTGTCACGTATTTTGTTACAGCAACACAAAATGGAGTAAAAACTTAGCAAATGGCATAGGCTGGGACTAAAACTGAGCTCCTAGCTCACTTTTAGGAGCAATGATGAGGCCACAAAGGGTGACACCTGGAAAGCTGGCCCTGAATACCCGTTTTCCTACTCATATGGATTTAGTTAAAGTTAGGGTCAAAGCCCCAAGGCAGATATTCACTGAGGGTTGTGTTCCAAGATAAGCATTCACCATATGATCCAAGGTGAGTCAGGACTGAGCTATTTTTCTAAACAAGGACCAGCCAAGAATCTCAATTCCTATAGCCAAGCCTACTGCAAGCAGCTGGCTCTCTTGGCTTCTTCTGAACCTACTTCATTGGAAAAGCTGGTCCTCAAGCCATCTTCTAAGCCACAGAGTTCAACATGAACTTATTTACAATTTCATTCACTCATCCAGATGGTTATGTGTGCAACGGTTATGGACTTAGCGCCTACTCCATGCCAGGCCCTGAGCCAGCCTTTGGAGATACAAGGTGGACAAGACCATCAGGAGCTCTACCCTGGTGGGGTTGAAAATGGGGGAAGTGGATATTGGATGAACATGTCAACCCGCAAACTATTACAGACTGTAATATGTGCTGAGAGAGAAAAATAGAGTAATAGTGATAAGGGGGGGGAAGCTTAAACAGAGCACTATTTTATACAGATCCTGAGATTTGAAGAATGGAAATGGAACTGATAGTGAAAAGCCAGGAGAAGAACATCTCAGGGAAAGGAATATCCAGTTCAGAACTTCGAGGCAGGACACGATCAGGGGAGCAGGAAAGAAAGAGTTCAACCTGGCTGAGACGAGGCTGGAAAATAGGAATGGCCCCATGATGGGAACATAGATGCCTCAGAAAGTCACAGAAAGTGACTCCTATGGTTTTTTGCAATAGAAAACCATAGGAGGGCTCATCTATTTTTTTTAAAAAAGCTGACTTTTGGGTGAAGAATGGATTGGAAAGGTCAAGAGTAGAAGGAGAGGATATGGCTTTTCTCCTTGAATCTGTGGACAGATTCAATAGGGTAGAGTCCCTGAGACTGAATACTGAGATCAGGTGGCTGAGTGGGGAGGGAGGGAGAGAAGTGGATAGACCCAAACAAGAAGATGAAATTGGTCTAGTCAGACAGGGACTTTCTGAGGAGAGCCAATCAAAAGGAAGAGGACGAGGACTAAGGATAAATAATGCCCAACTTTGAGACTTGAACAACCAGGTGGGGTCCCCAGTTTCCCTGTGATATTCTCCAGTGGCAAGCATCATGATCTCTTTATTGCATATACAGCCCCTGACTTATGATGGCTTGACTAATGATTTTTCAACTTTACCCTGGTGCCAAAGCAATATGCTTTCACACTTTGAATTTTGATATCTTCCCAGGCTAGCAATGTGTAGCATGATTCTCTCTTCCAATGCTGGACAGGGACAGGAGCCACAGATCCCAGTTAGTCTGTGAAAGAGGACACAAACAATACTCTACACCATGCTGTGCTGGTAAGTCATGACATTCTGTAGGTTAGGTGCACTGGATGCCTTTTCAACCTAGAATGTTTTCAAGTCACGAAGGACTTGAAAGGGTTTATTGGGACATAATCTCATAAAAAATCAATATACAGCTGTACATTCTTCTGAAGATCTTATAAATGAAAAAGCATGCTTTTCACATATTTTTACCTGAATAACATATTCATATACCTACTGGTCTGCATCTAGCCTTGGCCCTCAACAACACATCTTGGAGATCCTTCCTAATCATTTCTTAAAGGATGTCTCACCTTTATGAACATGTTCAGGCTATACCCTTGCATGGATATATGCAACTTCTTTTACCAATCTCCTACTGATTTGGGTTGTTTTAAAATGTTTGACATAGAAAGAAATGCTGTAATGACCATCCTTGCACCACATAAGTCACTTTGAATACACAAGTAAATCTGTAGAATTATTCCTAGAAGCTGAATTGTTGGTCCAGAGCATAGGCATTTTAAATTCTGATATCTACTACAATTGGCCATCCTGCAAAGTAGCACTAATTTACACTCCCACCAGTAGTGATAGGAAGGTGCTATGGTTTGGATATAGTCTGAATGTGTCCCCAAGGATTCATGTGTGGAAATTTGATTCTACAGTGAGGTAGTAAGGGGGTGGAAATTTAATCCAATTATAGTATTTAGAGATGGAACCTTTAGGAGGTGAGTAGGATTGGACAGATTCAATAGAGTAGAGTAGAGTCCCTGAGATTGAGTACTGGTGACTTTATAAGAAGAGGGAGAGGGGTTGTAAGATACACACACACAAAAACACATGATGCCTTGTGCCACCATTAGACTCTCCCAGCAAAGAGATCATTGCCATATGTGGGTCCTTGGCTCTTCAGACCCATGGGCAAAAACAAACTTCCTTTTTTATAAAGCCACCCAGTCTCAAGTATTTCATTATAATAACACAAAATAGTTTAACACAGACAGTTATGGCAAGCTGTTTAAACTTTTTATCTTGTACCTTTTAAAAAGAAGACTCCATCATCAAGTTCACAAAATAGGATGTGAAGCCCTGGTATCAGCCCTGGCCTATGGACTTCTAAAACCTCTCCCCTTCTCCAGACAACCAGGCCCTCAATGTAATCTCCATGATACCTTCAATAGGACCTTGGAGCACATGCCACGATCTGGTACTTCCCTTTGGGGAGACTTAAGTAACAACCAGAATAAACCAAACCACAAGAAAAATGTCTGGTGAGGGCTGGGTTAATAGCTTAAAAATTGATTCTGCTGGAAAAGAAATGGCATTTTAAAAACTTAGAAAATGAACCCAAGTGAACTATTACCTGCTCTTCCATTTAAATAAGCCCTGGGAGGACTCCATCCCTATGTTTACTCATGATTAAGAAATCCCTCATGCCATGATGCTATCGATCACTTTCAGAAGAGTGCAACTTCTGCTTCATAAGTAGAACTTTTTTAAGATCAGCTAGATGATATATTATCATTCCTGATGGGTGGATAAATAAGAAGGTAGGTGTATATCCCTGTTGGTGTCTGGAATCCTGGAGTGCCAGAGCTGAAATTAGTGAGGTAACAGACCTCTGGAATGTTCAATGGTGGCTCACACTAGCACACTCTCCCAAAATCAGATGACAGTGGGCACATCCATAAAGGGCAATGGCCACTGGATGCTCCCTAAAGTATTCTCTAGCATTATTAGTCTGCAACTTCATGCAACACCCTGCTTTTGTAAGTGGAAAAACTGAGGTCCAGAGAGGTCTTTAGGGTACACAGCAACAGAACTGCTCATGGAGATTTTTTCGTTGTTTGCAGAGTGAGTAAGTCTCCTGCAAAGATAGCTCTGCTCACGTGTACCATCTGTCCCTCCTTCTACATCTTCTGCTCTCAGTCCATCCTATCACGATTTGCATATGGAATATGTACAGTTGGCCCTTGGTCTTCCTGGGGAGGAATTTTAGAAACCCTCCCTCCCTGTAACTGCCACCAAATGCTCAAGTCCCTTAAATAAAATGATATATTATGCACATATAACCTATGTACATCCTCCCCCATATTTTGGTCATCTCTAGATGACTTATAATAACACAAGCAATGTCTATGCTATGTAAATAGTCATTGTATTATATTGCTGGGGGAAGATGACCAGGAAAAAGCTGGACCTGTACAGTACTGGCATGATATTTTTAAAAATAGTTTTGTTTAGCACTTGGTTCCTGAAGATGCATGAATGCCGAACCTGAAGATCTGGAGGGCCAAATGTATACTCATGTGTTGAACAAAATGTAAGAGTATTGAGACAAAAGTTAAGTATTAAAAAAGGGAATAGACTATAAAAATTACATTTGTGGGGGCTGGGGTTGTGGCTCAGAGGTAGAGCACTCGCCTAGCATGCATGAGGCACTGGGTTCGATCCTCATCACCACATAAAAATAAAACAAAGGTATCGTGTCCACCTATAATAGAAAATAAATACTTAAAAAAATTACATTTGTGTTGGCTCCCCATAATCTCTGGTCTCTACTTTCCCTACCTTGATCTCATTCAGCTGAAGTATTTAGTCATACTAATCATTTAAAAATGCATATTAAGACAATAACAGGATACTATTCATATAGTGTATATCAATTTAGCAAACATGAAAAGAAATGCAGTGAATGGATCTCTTTATCTAAGTACATCTTTGCAGATTGAGACAAGGAGCAGGGATGCCCCCTGCCTGCCTGCTTGTGCCACTTCCACAAGGGAACCTGCAAACAGCTCAGCTGCCCACCTTTCTCTGCAGGCTGGGAGAGCATGTGGAAATAGCAATGGCTTTGATCTTTTTTGTTGTCCCAGTGTAATGTGAAACCCATTACAAGTCTTAAAGACTGTTGGAAAGCACAATGTCTACCATAATCCACATTCACTAAGAATCTGCTCATTAGCAATTGATTAAAATTGGAGTGGGTTTCTAGCAGGGTATTTCTGAATGTTGCAAACCTGGACTTGAGGGTCTTGAGCTTTTATTCAAAAAGTTAGCATGTATGTGAATCAATCATGTATGTGAATCAACTCAATAGACCCTAGAAATCACATTTTCATAGGTTTTCCAGAAGATTCTGATGAAACTATCTGAAGACTGTAGATTGAGAAACTGACCCATTGGCACCAGCAAGGCTGAGAAAGATGCTATTTCATCTGATATAAGCACACCACTCGTAATTCACTCATCCATTTGTTCTGTCATTTAGGAGACATGCATTAAGCATATGTGTTAGCATGTGCTCTACCCACTGATAGGCACAAAGTGAAACAAAACATGCCTTCAAGTTAGTCTAATGGGTGTCTCCCAGAATACCATGAGTGCATTCTGGGAACTCAGAGGAAGGTGCCTTACACAGCCTGAGGTTGGAGAGTGTAATGTCAGAAAGTGGCCAAGAAGGTGACCCCAAGGCTGGAATTAGGGGTTAAGAAAGTAAAATACAGGAGAGGAGCTTTCCAAGGCACAAAACTCTAGAACCAACTGTATATGTGTATATGTGTATATGTGCACAACGATATGCATGTATACATATGTATTCATGCACATATGTGGGCATGCACATGTATAAGGGTGGGGAGGAAAGTCCAGGAAATCTGCAGGGCTACCTCAGGAATGGCCCGGTGTACACAGTATGCCACAGAGGCTTAAGTAGGATGACTTGGGCAGTGTGAGTGTTAGAAGGTCATGGTGATTTGCCCAGACAGGAAGTTTCAAGATGGCAAGGTTAATGCCATTCTTCACCTTCTATAAGCAGCCTCAGCTAAAAATACCAGGGAAGAACTGTGGGAGATGTAGTTCCCTGCTTTCCAGAACAAAAATATCTCTTTGAGCTGGTCATTTCTACCAAGGTCACACTCATATTTTACAGTGTATATGAAAAAAATCTTGCACTTAATTTTTCATGTAGTCAAAGAATGACAACAAAAACAAACCCCACTGGAGTTCAGACTCTGGATGAACCTAGAAAACTGCATGAAGGGGTGTGAGGGACTGTCCCCAAGAACATGGTTACTGACACAGGCTCACCTTTAACATGCATTAAATCAACCACCCTCATGTCAAATGGAGCTATTTGCAGAGAGAAATGTGTTTGTGGTTCTTGGAATCATTAGTCAATGATGCACAGGGGGCGGGGGCATTGAATAATTACTGTCTCAAGTATTGCTGGAGGTGATTTAGAACTCTGTTGTTCTCACAAAGAAATGAATTAAACTGTATCCACCCTGGAGATACAGGATTGCCCCTGGAGACACAGCTTCCCCAAGGCCCAGATGCAGGCTTTAGCTTCAGAGGCCGTCAGAAGGCATAGGCCACCAGGTTGACTTGAAGGAGGTTATCCCTTGGAGCCTCCCGTCACAAGTGCAAGCACTTCTGAGATGCCAGAGAAAAGAGGAGCTGGGACTCTGTCATGGGAGGTTGGATACACTTTGCAACTCTGTCCACGGCATTCTTCAGTTAGAAATATAGAAAAAAGCACAAGGTCCAAAGGTTTTAAGGAGATTGAGGAATTAGGAGAATTCCCAGTTTACAATAGATGCTTGCTACAAAATATCTCAACACAGGCCTGTGGTACCTGCTTTTGAAGTGTAAAAGGCTCTATGTGTGCATGTACATGCGCGTGCACGCACATGAACATACACACACATACACACACACACACACACACACACACAGCTTTGGGTAAACTTCCTGTGTATTTGCTTGAATATGTTTGTGGTTCAAAGGTCAGTACATCCATTTGTCTTTCCTCATTCTGTAGTTCCTGGTCTTGACAAAAAGCCATGGTGGACCAGGGCTAAGGTCATAGTGAACCAGGGCTAAGATTCATGCTAAAACAGAGATAAGGCCATGGAGGACCAGGGATAAGCCATGTTCAGGAGGGCAGGTGGCCTTCTGTGTCCCAGACAGAGAAGCTGTACTGCTGAGGCACCCAGACGTCTGCATGCACCAGCTTTAGCTAGAAAAGTCACATGAGGCCTGGAGCAATGTCTCTGAGCCAGACATGAGAAGTTTGCTGAAGGATCAAGTGGTGGAGAATTTGTGTGTCATACCCAGCACAGTGAGGTGGGAGATTATAGAGAGAGGGGACCCACGGGAACAGAGAGTAAGAGAGGTGTGAGACCATATGATTCCAAGGCCAGCCTGGAATGCCAGCAACTCCAGCAAATAACCATCTGTATGATGGAAATGATGAGCCTCCCTCACCATGCTATGGCAGGATAAGACTGTGTATGAGAAAGACACAGATGAAGGGTGTGTGACATCCACCTATTGACATTTTTGCTAATAATAGCAACAAAAAGCAGAACAAGGCTCTGACTCCAGTCTATGGCTTTTCCCCTGAGCCCAGCTGCCCTCGTGGGCATGACTCTTAGGTTTCTGCCTCCATGGTGGGCATCACCACCCTGAGGAGCCTGGCCTACCTGCATGCCTGACCTGCTTCTAGAGAGTAGACCTGCCTGCTGGTTTGGTTCCACTGAGTCCGAGGAAAATCAGGCCCACAATTTAGCGTGAAACCAGAGACAACAAACACAACCCAATGAAACAAATCAAAACAATTCTTGCAAAGAACCAACTATTCAGACTGTGAGAATGGCCTTACCCAGGCAGCAGCCCAGTGTCTGGTTTCAGTTCCCAGAAGCCAACACTAATTTGGGCTCCCCTGGGCCAGCCCCTTCCAGCAGATGAAAGGACACTAGGCTAAGTGGCAGTTGGACAGCTTGCTACCCCCACTCTCCACTGAGTTCCACAGGTGCCTGTCTGCTTATCCTGGGGATCCCTGCTGCCACAGCAAACCTCCCACTAGCATTCCTGACAGCTTCCCGCTGTGCGACAGGGAGGCCCAGAAAGGCTGAAGCTTAAATGAAAGACAGGGGAGGGTGGGAGAACAGCTTACTCCAGGTGATGCTGTCCTGCCTCAGGGATGGGAAAAGTCAGTCACCTGGGAGCTCCACAGCCTGGTCCCTATCAACAAGACCC
The DNA here is from genome assembly GCF_052094955.1 of Ictidomys tridecemlineatus. NCBI lineage: Eukaryota > Metazoa > Chordata > Mammalia > Rodentia > Sciuridae > Ictidomys > Ictidomys tridecemlineatus. Next base: position 73,900,261 of record NC_135477.1, read on the forward strand.
CTGAGGGTAATGTCACTAGGAGGAACAATCTGTAAAGTCCAGATTCTCATATACAGAACAAATGTCAAAGGCATCTGCGGCTACAAGAGGTCAGGGCTGGTACTCAGTCTGGGCCTTGACTGGAAACCCCAGGGCCCAGTAATAATTGGAACCCCAGACTGGCCTGGGAAACATATGGGCACTGGGCTGTCTAGAAGGTGGGTCCCAGGGATACCACACATACCAGGTAGCATTCCAAAGATATCCCTGAAAAGTCTCACTATGGCTTATCCCACCATACACTAATCTGGGTATTGCTCTGAAGGGGCTTTCATATGAAATTAGGTTATAAATCAGTTGACTTTAAAATAAGGAGGTCTTCCTATATTATCTGGTGAGCCCAAGATATGTCCCCGAGCCTATAGCAGCAGACCACTCCCATCATGATGTGGTACCCTCAACAGAGGTCCAGATCAATGGGGTTGCCAGATCTTGGTGTTGAACTGCTAGAGCCATGAGCCTAAACAAACTCTTTACTTCATCATAAATGTCTTGTCTTTGGCATTTCTTTGTAGTAAAGTTGATTAATATACCTGATTAATATACTTATACCCCACAAGACTGGCCTACCCTAGCCCTACTCCAGGCTCCCTGGATTGCCTGCTAGCTTTCCTAGCCTGCCTCTTGGGCTTATGCAGAGTCCAGCTCAGTATCTTTTGGAAACTGCACAATGCCACACATATGCTTACCCTTGGGCCTAAGTGGTATAAGGACAGCTTGGACACATGAGGTGGGGCGTCTAAACACATGCGCCCAGGGCCCTTCAAAGTGTGGGATGCACCCTTCAAGGTAGTCATATTCTGGGCAGGGGGCAAAAGATCTGAACTATTCTTGACTTGAATCTGGTCTTCCAGGTTTTTATGAAGATCAGAGTAGGAAGTCAGAGCAGATTTCATTTAACAGTTTGATAGTTGAGTTACACCTTTTAAACATTTTGACACAGTATACAGGCTTCCACTTGCTCCCTTTGCCTGGGCCCACAAATTTAGGAGCCCATTCCGATCACTCATTAATTACCTCGTTGACAGTCTTGATAGCAAGTCAAATAAATCTTGATAGAAAACCTTGCTCCCTAATTTCCTATTAGTCTTTGAGAGTAGCTGATAGCAAGTATTACCTTTTCTTGATCAAGAAGCTCTTGTAAAATAACTTGTCTTTCCCGACATAATTCTAAGAAATCTTCTGAGTGCAAACTTTCATGCAATGCAGGGAAGAATGTCAGCTGGGTGCAGTCTACCGCCACCTCGACAGGCTCGCTCTCGGCTTCCTTTGGAGTCAGCTCATCTGCAGCAGGATAAAGGGACACATGGTCTTAAAATGAGCCATTTGACATCACAAGGGAGGGCAGGCAGCATGTGCTTGCCTCCCTGGGAGGAACTGTGCTCCAGGGCAGCAGTAAACATTGTGGTGTGCCCTTCAACTGCTTCTGAAAAGGTATATCCCCACCTGACCCTGTGTGTGGTCAACACACCTTCAAGCTGATTCAGCCCCGAAGGCCCAAGTACGCCCAGATCTGGCCCCTCTGCCACATTCAAGTCCACACAGGGGAAACATTTCAAGATTCACACTCACGAACCAGAAAAGCAGCTCTCTAGGTTCATCCAGGCTTTGCTTCTAAACCTCACTTTGTTCGATCTTAAGAGTGTTGTTGATGTTTTCTAATAATGGAAGCAATATCTTCTCATTGGAAAAGCCACGATGGTGAGAAATAAAATAGATATCAGCCCTGCATCCATGCTCTAATAATAGTGCCCATTCAGGGAGATCTTTCTTGGTGCCCAATGCTTCTGATGGCATTTGTATGTCTAATCATGTCTAGGTTGTAGATACTACTTCATCCTCACTTTACAAATGAAGGAGGCTAGTTACTTTGTTCCAAGAATACATGGCTACTAAGAACTAGAGGCAGAATCTGAACCAAATCTCCCTGAATCAAAGTCAGATCTCAATCTCTAGACTGGTCTCACTGTTTACAATTCATTTGCTTCCAATTTACTGGTTGATTTATTTTCAATGTATTTTCAGTACATATTCACATATGCATGCACACACATACCATTTTTAGTGTGAAAAGAATAATTTTACATTTCAGTTTTTCTTTACTATTTTTTTCTTTCAAGATTATACACGAGGACTGGGAATGGGCCTCCCTGGTGGAATACCTGTCTAACATGTGCAAGGCTCTGTGTTTGGTCCCTAGCATTGCCCAAAAGAAAAACAAAAAAAAATATTATATCATAAGCATTTTCACATTCCATTGAAAGTTTCTGGAATAACTTAAATGGTGGTGAAATATTCTAAAATGTGTCTATTTCAACTAATCCATCTTCTGATTTTTAGAGATACAGATGGTTTTTACACCTGCTCTACCAGGAATATACTGTACTGCACAAATTTGTGTCCTTGTCTAGATTTATTTTCCAAGGATAGAGACATGTGAGTCTATGCCAAGAATATAACTACCTAGATTACTGGATCTCATTCTTCCTCCACCCACATGTCCTGAATGTCCCTAGAGCAGACACATTGCTCATGATTGCAAAGCCATGGGCCATTTTCTTTATGCCAAGAAGCTGAGCTCTTTGATCTCCACCACCTGGCAGTCTCACATCTGGATGAATGCAACAAGTGTCTGATGCTCACAGTGACAGCCATCATAGACTTTGCTTAATGCAGGGAGAATGTTCCCATAAGGAACATTCTGGAAAGGTATGATGGAGAACCACAGACCGTTCTCCTCTCTTGGCTGAGCTCCTAGTCTAGGGTCTATGCTGAAAATACCACAGAGACCCAGAGTCACAGGTGCCCAGGTATTCTGCATTTTAGGAAGCAGAGGGTGAAACAGCCCATGGCCATAGGTCACATAAAGCTAGCACATGTTTCCCTCCACTGCACTCTCTCTAGTCCCCATCTCAAAGATGTAGAACAAGTGATTGTTTCACTGATGTAGGAGTTGTGGAGCTTATGGTACAGCAAAAAGAAACAAATATGTATTTCAATGTCATACATATCTTGTGTCACAGTGGGACTCCCAAAGCAACTCGGGATAAGAGCCCAAGATTTTCACTTCTGGGATTGTATTCCTGCAGACTGGTAAGCAGGAAGCTCAGTGCAAAACCTGCTACTCAGGCAGTAAATGATCAAGCCTGATTAGTGTCAAGAGGTTGTCACTGGGCTGAGGAATAGACATTGGTTGTAGCCTAGGATGCAATGAAGTTTACAGACTGGGAATGTTAGAACCAAAGGGCTGTCTTTGGGGAAAAACAGAAATTTTGAAATATAATTCATGAAGTACAATGTAGGTGTTCAGATGTGTTTGTGCCAAAATGACCTTTGAAGATAAATATTTCATTTTTAGCAAATAAACTCAACCAAATTTCTCCATGAGACTTGCACAAGTAAAGAAGAAGCATTAACATAAAAAATGATTCCAAGCATTTTCTTTAAATCAAGGAATAATAATGACTATTTTATCTATCATTTTCATAAACAGAGAGCTCAGTGTAAAAAGTATTAAATATCTATCTCAGCCATTTTTATTCTGAGCCATCTTATTATTTTCCTCCTGTGATTTTGGTCACTTTTTTTTAAGAGAGAGAGAGAGAGAGAATTTTAATATTTATTTTTTTTAGTTTTCGGCAGACACAACATCTTTGTTTGTATGTGGTGCTGAGGATCGAACCTGGGCCGCACGCATGCCAGGCGAGCGCACTACCGCTTGAGCCACATGCCCAGCCCAATTTTGGTCACTTTTTAAGCATGTATTTGAATTGTATGGGGACACTTTTAATATCTCCCAGATATAGGATATTGAGAGGACAGCTCAACTCCCACCACTGACCTGCTGCTGCTGCAAAAAAATATATATATATATATATATATATATATATATATATTTTTTTTTTTTTCCAAACTTAATACAAACTTCCTCCCCTAATAGAGTGTCCTGGTCTAGAATAAGGTCCTCTTTATCCTGGAAACACAATAGTGAAAGATCCTAACGTTGTCTATTCTAGCCCTGCAGTATTTTATTCTCTAAAATATTAATCTAGTATATTTAGCAAGATATTAGATTAAAAATTAATTTAATTATTAAAAGGAAAAATAGAAAAAAAATAAACTCAATACCTTGTTTTTCAGCATTGATTTGAGAAATATCACCCTTTCTGTCTTGGCCTTCCTGAAATGAGACCAGAGAAAAAGAAATTAAGTTCTGTATGCTGGGTTTATGCTCTCCTCCTTAATTACGACTCAGATGCAAGGGGAGGGAAATGCTAAATCCTAAAGGACATAGTAACATGTAAATATTAATATTCCTGAGTAAAAGAGAAGAAAACCCACAACCTTCCATTAAATAGGATTTACAGTAATTACCAAAGATGGTGCCAAAATGAGGTTAGATAGCATGCTGGATATGTCTGTGTGCAGACCCCTCTGTAAAGGGGACAGGGAGAGGATCTGGGGCTGGACAGCCTGAGTGACCAGTTTCAGAGCCAACCTTGGGCACTGTCATCCACACAATGAGCAAGCTAATTGTTTTCCCTACCTCCAATTCCTAAGAAATATATTGAGGAAAAAATACTGCACACTTCCAGACATGTATTGACAACAATTAAAAAAAAAAAACAACCTCAACTGTCTATTGAATAAATGAAATGTAATTTTCTCTTTAGGAGTTTTTAGTATGGATTAAAAGATACTGGGGTTATAGACCAGAGAACACAATCAATGTCATATCTTGGGATGAATGTAGAAGAAAATATCCAGCATCCCAGTGCTTGGAAGGCTGCCTTTTAGGATATTTTAAATTATGATTGCTCAATTAGAACATGAAAAGTTATTAACAGGTCTTTCTACCACTATGAGATGAATCCAACTGTCTACCCAGCCCTCAAAAGGCAACAACAACAACAACAACAAAAGTGAGCTTGATGATGGTATGAGCTTCATTAGAGCAAACTCCCAGGCACTGCCAGGAAAATCAAGGCAACTTAAGTACCATGTGGTTAAGGGAGCCACTGGCTTGAGTTTGCAGAATTCACTAAGTTCAAAAGATTTTCACTGTAAAATTTGTTACAGGATTTGCTAGTGCAATAAATAATGTGCACAGCAGTGCACGTTCTAAATGCTCAAAGACAAAGAACTTGAGCTGCAGACAATGGTTACCACCTGGCTCTTTCCAGACATTAGTATCCAGATTACTTCCCTGGACTTCTGTGGACTGTAGTGTGGTGCAGGGTCAAGGGCACAGGAATGAACACTCTGCCATCCATCCACTCGCTCATTTATCCATTCAATTATCCTTTCTGGTTATAATTATAGCATTGCTTCTATGTACCTGAGATGATTAGTGTTTATTTTCTTCTACTAAATGACATCAAGAATAAGTTATGCAACACTTCTACATTTACATTCTTGCTCTTATATGAAGAGAACATTAGACAGGAAAGCTACGGAGCCACTTCCCTTTCTGTTTACCATCTGGAAACTGATATCATCATCCCGCTATACCCAATGCCTACCTTGCACTTTTCTGGGCTCCGGACCTCCCATGGAGACAACCGTCTGATGCGTTTCTTCATGCGAGCCGGTCCTTCTCTCCAGTCCAGTTCCCACCGGGAGCAGAACGTGGTTTCTGCCATCTGGCCCCACAGGCCCAGCTCCCCAAAAAGCTGCTCCCGGATCCTGGCCCAGGCATTGGCTGCCTTGATGTTGCAACATCTCCGCCTCTGGGAAGCAGAAATATGACATCATCCCTGGACACATTTTCCTTAGAGGCATGGCCTCAAACCTCCAAAGGTGAACTGACCGAGTTCCTTATAAATGTTTGAAAGAGTTGCACCCTCTAGGTAGCTCTGAACACTCTCATGATTGTGCAGTGCTCTTTCTGGATCCAGGACCAAACCAGGAGAAGGAAAATACTAATGTCTGGAAAGAGCCAGGTGGTAGCCAAGTCTGCAGCACAAGTACTTTGTCATTGAGCATTTCTCAGCTTTGAGATTATTCAGTCCAAGTAAAGGGAGGAGAAAACTGTCTACTCACCCTCAGAACCATTAGACTGCTGGCCCTGGACAGAAAGCAACAGGTCCTGAAGTCCCTGAAGCTACTTATCAGAGTGGATTAGTCAGCTGCTTTGTAAAAATTAGGTGTAGGATTTCATCACAGCCTCTACCCTTCAGAATGGACAGAAATTTTCTATCTATCCATAACTTCTATCCTTCCAAAATGATGCTGAAAATACTTCTTCCTGTCCACCCAGACTGGAGGTAGAGTAGGAATTAAAAGCCCTGCTGACAGTTGGATTATTTGAGCATGACCATTCTCATCTCTGGTCCTCAGGATCTCCAACTATTCAATGAGAGGCTTAGCCTGGTTGAGATCTAAAAGCCTCTTGATTCCTAATATCATATGATTCTTGAATGTTCAAGGATTCTAGAATGTTCACAGAAACAAAAGCTTTTTAATAAAAATAATCTTATCTAATATCTGTGAAATCTTCACAGTTTGTGTGGTTTTCAACTGTAACACCTTCTACTAGAATACAATTTAAGTCTTGATAAAAATAAATCGACATCCTACATTGCTTTTGCAGGCCACATTGAGTTTTATATATTATCCGTCAAAGCAACATACTGTACAGTTTGGACAGTAGAATTAACTGTCTTCACAGTGAACTTTTGTAATTATTCAAATACTTGATGGAATTTGCCCTATTGAATTTAAATGTTTCAGAAAACAGAAAGTGCTAATAACAGGAAATAGAGGTTTCAAAAACTTAACATAAACAGAAAAACAACTTGTGATCATGCCTTAGGTTGAACCTCTGGCCTTTTGATTTCATATTCTTTACCTAGTAAACACTGTGAGCATAAATTTTCTATCATTCCCATGCAGATACTAACTCTGGAACAGAAGCGATGTCTCCAAAATCCAACAGGTGGCCAAACAGATTTTACCCAGTCTGTCATATTCCAAAGTCTTCCCATGAGCCTGTGAGCTAGATCCCTTTGCTGCAGGGCTGATCATCATTTTATGGACTCGTGGTTTCTACTAGCACTACTTCAGTGATTGAAAGACTTTAGGATGTAGGCCTTGCAACTCTCAGCCATTTCGAATGAGTAAATCATTCTCAGAACTTGCTAGAAGCTTTCCCATAGAAACATGGCAGGGGGGATAGTCCTCAGCACAAGTTCTTTGATGTCCAGTGAGCCTGGCTTGTCATCATGTTTCCACTATTAGCCAGCAGTTGACTCTAAAGGAGCTTTAGCATCCTCATCAGTCAAATTTGGCTAATAATATTAACATAATAAAACTACAGACTTATGGAAGGATTAAATGAGACAATATTTTCACAAGTTTAATGTAGTGCTTAACCCCGTTCAGGCAGTCAGTGTTATTATTGTAAATGAGCTAATCCCATTTCAACACGAGATTTTTGTTCCTCTACAGTGCCTAAATTCATATCCAAAACAGTCACAGCATTTTATATAAGGATTCTGGTGGGTTAATAAGGAGGCCCAGAAAATAACAACCATCCAGAGCATTTTAGAGACATTTGATCATATGAAATGAGTGCTTGTTTGGAGAAAATATTGCAGTTCCCTGGATGGGACATTATTGCTGTGTTTGAGTAACATGTTGAGCTTTGTAGAGAATGAACAATTCCAAATCATTGGGTTATCCAGTCTGAGACTCAAATTAGTCTTTCAAGAGCACCCTCTCTACCCCAAATGGTCTTGTTCCTCTCTACTCCATCATTGCAAAACTGGAGGTGCACAGCTGCCTGAATCTTCATCATGGGACACACATTAGCAGCCAGGTATGCAATGGGAAAATTGCTGAGAGATGAGTGATTTCTAAGTTCATGACAGCAAGTTGCATGTGAGCCCAGGACAAAGGATGCTAGATTACTAAATTGCAAAAGCCCTGGGTTCCCACACCTGCAAAGGTGCTCTGAAATGCCCAAGTTTCTGCACAGTATAAGGTTCTCTCTTAGTTCAAACCCCAAATGGACCAAATGCCACTCCTGAGACTCACAGGCAGTGATTCTGTTATGTAGGAGGTGGCTATGATATTTGACTGAACAGAAATACTTGGGTAACAACACTTAGATTTGCCTTTGGGAAACCATTCTTTTACGACTTTAAGTCTCTGCTGCACTGGTGGGGCTGAATTCAGGTTTGAATGCTTCACCCAAGTCTGGCTAATCTGTAAAGGGTTGTAGGATAGGCTAATGAGCATCATGCCCTGCATTGGGCATGGTGCCTTCTGGAACCAAGGCAGAGGAAGCAGAGGGGTGAATGCACACACACACATGCAGTTCCCCCTACACCCTGAAATATACACAGAACACCTTTGTGTGGATCAGGAGAAGTGGGCCCTGGGCATGTATAGCCCTATGGGCGCGCAGCTTAGGTATGAGAGTGACTTTGTGTAAATTAGAAAATGGTCTTGTTCCAGGATTTATGGCTTGGTGAGCAGAGCATGAGTTCACAGCAGAACCACTTGCACCTTCATCCATGTGCATGTGTCCTCAAAGTCATCAGCAATCTCATACATATGGGTGTGGGTGTGAGTTTACATGAACATGTGTGATGTGTGTGAAAGGAAAAAAGGGAAGAGGGAGGGAGGGAGGAAGAGAGAGAGAGCAAGAGAGAGAGAGAATGAATACATGATATTTGGATAACTCTGTTTGAAGACCACTCTTCAATTGCATTCTTCAATAATCCAAAATGTTTGTAAGTGGATGGATCTGGAGAACATCATGCTAAGTGAAATAAGCAAACTCTCAAACTCTCAAAAATCAAGGATCAGATGATTTCTCTCATATGTAAAAGCTAGAGCAAACTGAGAGAAGAAAGGCAAGAGGTGGGGGACCCCATGAAAACAGAAGGGAGATCAGAGGGAGAGACCAGAGGGGGAGCGGGAGGGACGGGAAAAGGGAGAAATTGTGGAATGAAACTGACCAAATTATGTGACACATATGAATACACAACAGTGACTTCCACCTTAATGTGCATCTATAAAGAATCACTTTTAAAAACTATTAATAAATAGGAGGAACACTCATAGAGGAGAGGAAGAAGAACAGGAGGAGGGAGAAGGAAAGGGAAAGAGGAAATCCTGGGAACTGAATGGAGCAAATTAACTTCTACATATGTAAGATTATGTCAAAAGGAAACCCAATATTACATATAACCATAAGGCATGAATAAAAACGTTTTTTTAAATAACCCAAAGCCAGTTAGAGCTAGTTTCTGATCCTTGCATCTAAAGGAGTTGTGACAAATACTTAATGAGAAGAGAGACTGAACAAGACAGGAAGAGCTCCTGGACCCATAGAGAGCCCTTATGAGAACAAGCAGAACAGCCCCTTACATACTAAGAGAAAGACCACTTTTCGAGGTGGCTGGCATCTCACAAAGAGCTTCAACATGTAAAGTTTTAGATGGCAATAGCAGGATGAGGTGTTCCTGGGAATTGTGATGAAGCCCTGACATAAGAACAAGATAGTGTAGATGGACCATAGAGAAGTGGATGAATGGCACTTGGGCAAAACAAAGGGAAATCAGTGTAGAGGGAACTATTCCTGCCAGTGTTTCTGGAGTGAGCAGAAATGTGGCAGATCAATTACCAGGAATGTGATATTTGCTGCTAATATAACGATGCTGGGGTTAACTTCCAGGGCAATGAGCAAAGCCACCTTATCAAGCTGTGGGTTTCCGCCATGTCCAGTGACCTCTCAGAGGAAGGTAAAGTGCCAGGACATAGAAGTTTTACATGGCCATTTATTGACATCCCCGTGGGCAAGGGTCCCTGAACCTCATTGTCACTAACCTTGTGGGGAGTATCTATTTGGGTGTACTTGGGAGAAGCATCCCTGAATAAATGGAGCAGATTTCACAAGACTGATTTCTGTTCAGAATTTGACTCTTGATTTTTCTGGAAGTGGAGTGAGGTCTGTGGTGGAAAGTGTTCTGCCCCTTACAAAAGTGGGGTGACTGCTCCAGACCCCATTATCTCCAGCAGACAGTGATTATATCTGCATTCTTTTAAACATCAAAACAATGTTTTAAATATTTAAACACTTGGAATGCATCCTCATGGATTAACTCTAAAATGCTGATTTTTCTCAAAAATACTTAATCAACAGTAAAACTATACAAATTTTTCAAGTACTTTCCAAACCCCAGTCATGCTCCACTAATGAAAATGAGCCAGGCCATCATTCCAGGAGGGTGGATTCCTCCCTTCTGGGATTAGAACCTCTACTGCGGTTCCATCCTCCTTACATGAATCTGCAATTTTGCAAATTCAGCAGAAACACACAAAATATCACTGAATACCTTTCTCCTCACCACACCCAAATCTTCTAGGCTCTCCCAACAGAAATGGTCATGCTCCTGACAAGATGCTGATTTGGAAGTTTAGATATACAACATCCTCTGCCTAGAAACAGTGCAAGTATCATAAGAATGTCCCCAACAAAGGATGAAATTCTAAGCAATTCTTTTTTTTTCCCTCAATGGAAACTGATTTGATTAGACACATTGCTCACCTTAGACAAAATCAGTGAGTCCATATGATGACACATGAATGCATAAGGGTCTGTCCAGGCACAGTTAGCACCCATGAAGCCAGCAAAACCCCCTACCATCTATACAGGGTACAGATAGCAATACTAGAGTAAGGTAGATGCTCAAAGCAAACTTCTAATCCAAACTGAGTCTGAAATATCAACAACTTGTGCAGCTGGAGAAACCAGTCATGCTTGCTGATCCTGAGGACAGTCTTCAAGAGCATGCCTTGTCAACACAAAAGTCATACCTAGATAGGTGCTTAAAATACCCAAACCTGCCCTTATCAGCAGCAACCCATTGCACCTGGGAAAAAAAACAAAATCCCTAACATGGCCCTAGTCCTTCATCGTCCCTGCTTAACCCTGGTCCTCCCAGCTACTTCTAGTTAATCAATGGCATCCAGCTCCTTCCTGCCTCAGGACCTTCACCCATGCTCTCTCCTTAGCCCAAACCACTCTTCCGGCAATATTCCTTCTTCTTCAGATCTCAGTTTAAATGGTCACTTTCTTGGACAAGACCTTTGAGTTGCCCAAATTAGATTCCTTCCTTGTTATTGTACCTCTGCTTTCCCTGCCAAGTACCCACCATAAGTTATGATAATCTATTGGTTTGTGAAGTTATTCAGGGTATATTTCTCCTTTACCATGAATCTGTTTGAGGGTGAGGGAGGCCTGGGCCTGAAATCTTTGTAATGTGCTCCTAGTTCCCAGTAGATTCTGAGGCACCTGGGTTCCCAAAACCTATTTATTGAGTGCATAAATGAGTAGATGAGTCTCCTTAGTTGCTGACTTTAGATCTTACATGGGTCGTGTAAGTAGAATGAATCACTGATGACCAATTATTGTCTTATACAATCTAAAACTAAAAGCCCCGTTTTCTTTTTTTTTTTTTAAGATTCAAGGTAGATTGAAGTGCACTCTGTAGAGAAAAGATATGTTCTGGTTTTTACCTGTACATGGTCTTTGTATAAAGATGCATATAGCTCCTGTCCTTTTCTTCTGTAGTTCTCTATACATGACACAAAATCCTGGAGAAAAGAGAAAACAAGCCATAGCTTAATGACACTTATGAATTTAGGTTTTTGTTTTAGTACCAGGAATTGAACCCAGAGACACTTATCCATTGAGCCACATCTTTAGCCCCCTTTCAAATTTTATTTAGAGAAAGTCTCAACTGAGTTGCTTAGGGTTTGGAAATTAAGGTCCTCCTGTCTTAGCCTTCGATGATGTTCCTCTTTTAGGCAGCTGCTGATACACAAGAAGTGTAAGGCTGAGAGACTGATAAGATATGTAAAGCCCTAGCAGTCTCAGCCTGGAGAAATTCAAGGGATAAAGACTTTAAGGTAGGATTTCTGATGGGCTACACCATAAAGATAAAGAAAGACTAGAAATTTACCAGGCTTCACAAGACTGAAACCCACAACCAACTAGCCCAATCCCTGATGGCAGTGCAGTGACCTGCCTGCCTCTATTCCAACCACGTGCCAGAAAGAGAGTCCTCTCTGGAGAAGATAACATCACCTAGAGTCTCTAAAACAGAACTTTCATAGAAAATGTTCAGCAGTTAAACATAAAGTTCTAGATGTGCCCATTAAAAAGGACCAACAGAAAAATACAATAAAACATACACACATGTATGTGGGTATAAGAGTTATCAGATGTGGGCCCTAAAATAAAGCAAGTAATATGCTCCAAAAATGCAATATGGTGAGTTTTGCAGGAGATGTGCAATCAATGAAAAATTAAAAAATAAATTTTTTTTCTGTAAAATGAATTAACGGAAATTAAAAACTCTAGATATGGATTTAAAAGAATGATCACAACTGAAAAAAGAATTAATGAACTTCACAAAATAACTTTGCTAAACTGTGAGATAAAAGTATGGAATACATTAAAAACACAAAAACCTATAGGTAACATAGAGAAAGGAAGTAAATTGTATATGGTTTGAAAAAAATAAATAAAAATAAAATTACAATTAATATTATGCACAAACAAAAATTTAGAAATCCAATAATAACTGCTACAATTAGGAAAAATTTAGCAAGATATCTGAATTAAAAAAACCTAACTATATTTTATAAGTTAACAATAAATAATTTTTGAAAGTTGAAAATTATTATCTATTTGTTTGATATTCCAGAATGCCAAACACTTAGATATAACTTAAACCACCCAATCCAACTTTGTCAGATTGGACAAAATGTAAACAAGACCTAAGTGAATAGTTATAAAAAATACTGGTCTACAGGAGATTTTGGATTGAAAGATACAAACAAAGCAAAATGAGAAGTGAAAAAGATGTGTCACAAAAAAACAATAGCCATAAGAAAACTGAAGAGACTATATTAATAACAGATTTTTAAAAATTAAAGACAAAAAAGAAACCAAAGGTTTTTTTATAAAGGACACTTCAAGACATTTTATAAGACCCTGATACAAAAACCAGGCAAAGCCATCATAAGAGAAGAAAACTACAGACCAGTATTTTTTATAAATATGAATGCAAAAATCACTGACAAAACACTAGCAAACTGATTGCAGAAACATATAAAGATAATGATATAACATGACCATATAGAATTTAATACTAATAAGGCAATAAGGTTGGTTTAACATCTGAAAATAATGTAATGCCCCACATCATTAGAATAAAAATTCATGATTATTTTAATAGATATATAAAATAGGTATATAAATAGATGTATAAAAATATTTGACAAAATATAAAACCCTTTAGAGACCCCCCTCCCAAAAAAGCCATCCAACTAGGAAAAAAGGGGAATTTTTTCAGCCTTATAAATAGCATTTACCAAACCCCACAGATAACATCATATTTAATGGTGAAAGACTGGATGCTTTTCCCCTAACATCAGGAAAAAGAGAAGGAAATCCACTCCTACTACTTCTAGTTAGCATTATGCTGAAAGTTCTAAACAGGAAAATTAGGCAGGAAAAAGAAATGAAGGACATTCAAATTGGAAAGTGGAAGCAATCTCTGTTCACAGATGACATGACTCTATATGTAAAAAATCCTAAATAATCTAAAAGAATGACTAGAACTAATAAATAAATTAAAGTTGCAATATACAAAGTCAAACTGCATAAATCAGTTTTGCTCCTATATACTGCCAATGGAAAACATCCAAAAAGAAAATTAAGATATCAATTTCATTTACAATCATATCCAAAAGGATAAAATACCTGGTAATAAATATAGCCAAGCTGGTTAAACAACTGTACATTGGAAATTACAAAACATTGCTGAAAGAAATTTTAGAAGCCCTAAAAGAATGGAAAGAGATCTCATGCTCATGAGTAAGAAGATAAATAGTGTTAAAATGTCAGTACTTTTTAAAGCAATCTACAGAATTAAATCAATTCCTATCAAATTTCAGAGATCTTTTATTTCTAGAAATCAAAAAACCAATCAAGTTGTACGGAATTACAAAGGACCCCCAAATAGTCAAGACAATCTTCACAAAGAAGAGTTATGTTCACTCATACTTTTTAGTTTCAAAATTTACTTAAGCAATGGCACTGGCATACAGATAGACATGTAAACCATATGTCTATGGTTGGTGGATATTTGTTTTTACAAGGATATCCAAACAATTCAACAAAGAAGGAACAATCTCTTTAACAAACAATGCTGGAAAACTAGATAGCCACATGCCAAAAAAGAAAGAAAGAAAGAAAGAATTTCCCTCTTTATGATATACAAAAGTTAACTCAAAATGAAACAAAGATCCAAATGAAAGAGCAAAACTATAAAACTCTTATAAGAAAATTCATGAATAATTCTTCATGATCTGTTTTATAAGATTTAGTTTTGACACCAAAAGCACAAGCAACACACACACACACACACACACACACACTAAATTGAACTTCACCCAAACTAAAAACTTTTTTGCTTTAAAAGATACTATCATCCACATAATAAAAAAAATCAAAGTATGAATAAAAAACATAATCATGTCCCTAAATAATGATGTTTGGGACAACTGAAAACTTCCTATCATCTAGTGACATCATAGCCATCATATGTCACAATGTGATGCATGCATTATTTATGTGTTTATGTTGATGCTGGTATAAACAAGCCTACTGCTCTGACAGTCATATTAAGTAATATAAAAGTATAGCACATATAATTATGTACCAGATATTATACTTTGTGATGATAATGAACAACTGACACTGGTTTATGAATTTACCAAACTACACTTTTATTATTATTTTATGTATATTTCTTCTACTTATAAAAAATTAATTTACTATAAAGTATGCCATTAGGCCAGCAGTGTCTTCATACATAGAGTGCTTGACCTATACAATATAGGTTTGTGTACGTATACTTTGGTGTTCATAGAACAATAAAATTGCCTAATGATGGATTTCTCAGAATGAATCCCTGTTATTATATGATGCATGACTGTACTTATAAATCATACATCTGATAAGGGATTTGCTTCAACATTATATAAAGAACTCTTAGATATCAATAATAAAAGTGAAGACTAACCCTACTTTAAAATGGACAAAAAAATCTAAAGTTTTCTGAGAAAGACATCCAAATGGGTAACAAGCATGTGATGTGTTTTAATGTAATCTTGCCCGGTAACAAGCATGTGAAACAATGCTTGGCATTATTTAGAATCAGGGAAATGTAAACAATACCCACAAGGAGATCAATGAGCTAACCAACTAAATAGGATGGCTATAATCAAAACTCCAGATAATAGCAAGTATTAATGAAGACATGGATAAATTGGAGCTCTGTACACTGAAGGTAAGAAAGCAAAATGGTATAGAACTTTAGAAAATGGCCTGATGGTTCTTCAAATAATTAAACATAGAGCTACCATTGACCCAGAAATTTCACTCCTAGATGTGTAACCAAGATAAAAATTATGCCCAAACAAAAATTTGTACACAACTATTTAGAAGTATTATTCATAACATCCCCAAATTATAAACCAAATACCCATCAACTAATGAATGGATAAACAAAAATGTGGTCTATGTATACAATGGACAATTATTTGGCCCAAAAAAAGAAGTTTTGAAACTTGTTACAAGTTGATGAACCTTAAAAACATCATTAAAAGTCATTAAATTAAAGAAGTCAGTCTCAAAAGTCCACATATTTTGACTTCATTTATATGAAATATCCATAAAGAGAGAAAGCTATTGTAGTTACTTAGGCCTGGAGGTATGGGGGATAATAGGGTGATAGTTAAAAAATAGGAAGTCTCTTTTTGAGGTTATAAAAATGTTAAATGTTATAAAGTTGACTAAGGTGATGATTTCATATATCTGTGTTTGTACTATAAGCCACCAAATTGTTCATTTAAGTAAATTATGTTTAATAAATCTGCTTAATATACAAATATTTATGACACTGAAAAAAATCCAGAGTCTTATACAAAGATTTATACCAAGAACAGGGAAAAATCTCAAACTGAATAAAAGAAGACAATTAACCGATGCTAACAGTGACATGGCAGAAATGTAAGAATTACTTAACAAAGATTTTAAAGCAGCTATTATTATAAAGATGCTTCAACCACTACCAATTAGAAACATGCCTGAAGCAAATGGAAAAAAATAGTGAACATCACTCGAGAAAAAAAAAATCTCACCAGAGAAATCAGAACACATAAATAACCAAATACAAACTTTAGAATTAAAAAAGTAAAACAACCAATTAAGGGAAAAACCCTCAATGGATGAGCTCAATAGCAGAATGCAAGTGACAGAGGGAAGAATCAGTGAACAAGAAAACTGAAAGATAGCAATTAGACATGCTGAGCTACAGAGAGAAAACAGAATGGGAAGAAGCCCAAAGAGCTTTAGGAACCTCTGGAACCACAACAGAAGATCTATTATATGTGCCATCAGAATCCAAGCTAGAAAGACAAAGAGGGTGGTGCTTAAAAACTGCTTTAATAAATAACAGCTAAAAACTTTCCAAATTGACAAAAGACATAAACCTACAAGTTCAAATATAATCCAATTTAAAAATTGATTATTGCTTTTTTCTCCCCCTTTGGTATCAGACATTGAACCTAGGGGCACTAAACCATTGATCCATATACCCAGCCCTTTTGTAAAATTTTGAGCAGGTTCTTCCTAAGTTGCTCAGGAACTAATTAAATTGCTGATGCTGGCTTTGAACTTGTGATCCTTCTGCTTCAGCCTCCTGAGCCATTGGGATTACAGGCATTAGTCATCATGCCGGGCCCTACAGCTAAAATTATATTTAACGTAAAATGATGAATACTTTTCCTCTAAGACTGAAAAGTTGTCTGCTTTCACTGCTCTTGTTCAATAATAGAAGTTCTAGGCAGTGCAACAAAGCAAAAAGAAATAAGAACCACTCAGATTGAAAAGAAAGGAATAAAACAGTCTCTATTTTCAGATGCCCTGACTGTTGAATTCCCAAGGTACTTACAAAAACAAAACTCAACAAGTTATATACTCAAGGTATTTACCAAAATACATAAGGTCATAGGTACAATATCAGTTTACATATATCAATTATATTTCAAAATATTAGTAATAGATACTAAAATAAAAAATACCATTTTTAATTGCCCCCAAATAATAAGGTACTTAGAAGTAAATCTAAAACAACACACACAAAACTCATATGCTTCAAATAACAAAATAAAGATAACAGAAATCAAAGAATATCTAAATAAAGGGCTGAACTAGCTGCTTCTGTCATTGAACATCACTTTTATTTAAAAGAATGACTAGTGGACAAAATTATAGTTATTAACACTTGAGTGTTTGGCACATATTTTCTTGAAAATGAACTAACCAAACCTGCTCTCTCAAGTAAAACAAGTGACAGCATTTGCGTCCAAAATGTGATAAAATCTGAGCTTTCAAGCAAGTATTAACATTTTGAAAAACTTGCATCTGTCTCTGTGAGTTTGTGTTTCCCAATAAATAGCTAAAATTTTTTTCTAAAAAGATTAGTAGTGACATGAGCATGATTTTTCCATATTGCATCATGAAATGTATCAACTGGGAGATTATGTGACTCAGGGAACAATGTATGTTACACATACGTTCCAATGCATGTTTCAAAATACTATATGGGTTAAAATATCCATTCCAAAGGCAAATAGTTCAAAAAAATTTAATGTCATAGAAGGGAAAAATTTTCACTAATAAGGATTTCAAGTATCTTTTTTTTTTGAGAGAGAGAGAGAGAGAGAATTTTAATATTTATTTTTGGTTTTCGGCGGACACAACATCTTTATTTGTATATGGTGCTGAGGATCGAACCCAGGCCACACACATGCCAGGTGAGTACGCTACCGCTTGAGCCACATCCCCAGCCCCAAATTTTAAGTATCTTTAAGAAATGACTACTTGTTGAGTTTTGGTGTAGTAGCAAAGATAATATATGTAATTTTCAATAAAAGCTATTAAAATACTCCTTCCTTTCCTAACTATATATCTGTAGAAGACATTTTACATATTTCAACCAAGGTGGGTCAGATATATTACAGAAGTTTGAATAAGGAAGCAGAATGAGAATCCATTGGTCTACTACGAAGTCCTACAGTTATTGAAAAGATTTGCAAAAAAATATATAATGCCACTCTTCTCACATTTTCTTTGCTTTAAAAATATATTTATCTAAAATGTCTTAATGTTTACACATAATTGGTTTATTATTGTTATGTTAAAATGAATTTTTAAAATGCATCATTTAAAAAGTTTTATTTTAATTTCTATTATGGTAGATATAAATAGATATAATCTATATAAACAAAAGCTGTTTGGTATCCTCACTGATTTTTGAGAGGGCAAAGAGATCCTGAGACCAAAGAGCTTGAGAACTGTTGCTTTATCACTACAAGAATGAGTTACTTGCTGCTTTATGCAATGACATTGAAAAATCTTGCAAACATAACTTACAGTAAAATAAGCCAGATAAAATAGTACATACAATGTTATTTCATTTAAATAAAATTAAAAATGTGGAAAACATATAGTATTAGATGCCAGTGGAAGATCTACTTTGGGGGCAGAGGGCACTAGTGATTAAAATGGAATATTGGGATAGAGATGCTTCTGGGGTAGTATCAATGTGATTTTTTTATTTAATCTAATTGGTGGTCAGATATTACATGGTTAAAATTCTCATTCTGTATATTTGTGACTTGAATACTTTTTCCTCTGTATGCAATGCTTCAATAAAATTAAAAAAGTGTTTATTGGCAAAACTAAAAAATATGAAAACAATATAATTTTTAAAATTCAGTTACTGTTTTGTAATAATGGGAATAGAGTAATTTCTTTTTTTTTGCAAAAATTTTCTTCAATATTACTGTTCCATTGTTTATACACATTTATAAGTAAAGCAATCATTATGAGCATCACAAGTGATATAAAATGCTGAAAAATTTGACTAATTCTACATCTACGGCAAAAGCCCAGATTTCTTTTGAATATGATGTTTTGGAGACAAGAAACAGGAGTAGAGAACCCCCGTGGGGCAGTTGGACACAAAGCAGCTGCCTTCAAACAGCAAATGTGCTATCTTGCCAAAGAAGGATGGGCTTTGGATGGTCCCAGGAGGTTAAGTGGGCCCAGAGCAGGGAGTTTGGGGCAGGCCAGCTTCGGCATGATAATATGGAACTCTTCCCTGTTGTTCTAGTGTTGCAGAACCACAGCATGGGAGGTAGAAGGCAGAGGAGTCCAGATACCTTGGGTTTTGGCCCTGAGCAGCCATGTTACATGCCACTTAATCTTTTTGAAATTTAATTTTGTCATCTATAAAATGAGGTTACTAGTACCTCCTTTGTCTTTTCTGCAGAAATGTTATGAAGGTAGGATGATGCAGTAGATTGAAAGCAGTTTGTAAAAGCAGTTTGCGAAGTGGCACCCAAAGAGACTATTTGGGTGTGAAGTATTGGAGTCATGAATAAGATCTGTTGCCAAACAATCAACCAACCTATCAACCAAACAAACAAACAAACAAATCTAGATGTCCTCCTCGAAATTAACATTTATGGAAAATGCTATAGGAGTTCAGTTGTAAATCACCTTCACTCTCCAAATGAATACCCTGTCTATAATAGCAGGTTGTTTATACTTTGGCTTGGATACTCATTTCTGGCTTAAGTTTTACTCTCTGTTGTTAAGTTCAGGAAACATTCATTGAGCACCTCATGTTTTTCAGGCACTGGAGTACACAAATGAACCCCAATGTATGGTTTTATAGGGCTTATGAGAGAAACAGAGAATTGTGAACCAACAAGGCCACCATTGGGCCACAGAATAGGGAAATTTTGCCTGAGTCAGAGTCCAGAGAAGACTCTTTGGAGGAAATGTTGTTCTTCCTGAATCTTAAAAGGAAGGTTTTAAGTAGAAGTCTGAGCTGGGTTTTTGTTTGTTTGTTTGTTGAGTGTTCACATGATGAAACAGCAATGTAGAAGAGTCAAGTTCAAGGACTATATGGAAAGTCAGGCTGGTAGGATTGGTGACCACATCAGAGGGCAAGAATTATTCTAAAATGTCTGAATGAATAAAATTAAAGAAGCTAAGAAAAAGTAAGAGAGAATACAAAAACAAAAGTAAGTTTGTGAAATAAGAAGATAGCTGGTAGTCTCTAGAAGACAGCTCAAGAGAGCGATCCAAGGTCAATAGAAGTTTGTGAGTCATCAGCACTCAGAGAGTAGACAAACCCTGAAAAATATAAAGAACCCTAAGAAGAGAAAGTACAGAGAACTCTAGTGAAGTTCAGGTCAGGAGAAGGGTTAGACAGGCTGAAAGAAGATCAGAAGAGAAACATCACAGAGAAGACTTGACAATAGAGATGAGGCCAGAGAATGTTCAGGGGAGTTATCCATAGAAATTGGTCATTGGTAACTTTTCCAAGAATCATTTCAGAGGAATGATTAGACAACAATAGGCCAGGTATAGGTTTGAAAACCAGAAAATGAGACAGTGAGGGCAGACAGTTCATGACCGAAGGAGAGAAGAAAAGGAGGTGGGAGAAGATTCATAAGCTAAAATAGAAAGGATGAGACAGATTCCAGCTCCACAGGCCCTCCACATCCTCAAGTCCATCCTAGGATTCAACCACTAAAAAAAGTTACGCTGTTGCTTACATGTATTATGCAGTTAGGTCCATGGTTGCTTCTGTAGGAACATGTCCAGACATTTTTTTTTGACCATTGTTCTCTAAACAATACAGTATAAGAAGTATTTACATAACACTTACATTGTGTTATTGAAAGTAATCAAGAGATGGTTCGAAGTATACAGAAGGATGTGCACAGGTTATATGCAATGATTATCTATCACTTTATATAAGACACTTGAGCATCTGAGGATTTTGATATCAGTGAGGATCCTGGAATCAATCCAACACAGGTACTGTGGGGTAACTTAAATTAATAGGCTTAGAGAAGCTTGGTATAGAAAGGAAATGGTCAAAGAGCAATGGAACATGCTGGGGCATAGCTCAGGAATACAGCACTTGCATAGCATGCGTGAGGTCCTGGGTTCAATCCTCAATACTGCAAAAGAGAAAAAAATAAAGGACAACAGTAGAATAGAGGAACGGGATCAAGGGGAAGCAAGGATGGGAGGGCAAGGAGAGGTACTAGGGAGTTAAATTGACCAAATTACTCCATGTACATATGTAAATATACTGCAATATGTCCCACTTATATCTGTAATTATCATATACCAATTAAAAATTCCAAAAATAAATAGAAGAGAAGCTAGACTAGAAGGGGACTAGGGGGAGGGAAGAGGGGAGGTAAAGGGAAACTACTAGGGAATGAAATGGAACAAATTATGTGCATGTATGAATATGTCACAACGAACCCCACTATTATGTATAATTATAATGCACTAATAACATAGAAAATGAGTGAAAGATCCTCAGGGGTAAGGGAGCAGGGGTGGGAGAAGGGCAAGGGGAGGTTCAGGGGACTGAATTAAAACAAGTTATATTCCGTGCTTTTATAATTATGACAAAATAGATTCTACCTCCATGTATAACTAAAAAAAACAATAAAAAATTAAAAAATAATCTAAAATGTAATGAAAAATGGTCACTGAAGATTCAGTATTCCCAGGATCAGAGAAGAAAGGAGGGGGTCCACAGCACAGGTAAGGTTTGTGGTAAGCAAAGCAGGAGAGGCCTCTTTTCTCCATTACTCAGGTAATGGAGTAATGGAGAAAAGAGGCCTCTCCTGCTAGCTGGCTGGAGGGCTAGGTATAAGGACGAGTGCAGATGCACTCGGTCATTGGTAACTTTTCCAAGAATGAGACTGTTAGTGATGCCTGGAGAGGGAGGTGGGTCACACCTGATGGCTTCTATTTCCAGGGTGAGTTGGAAAGCAAGGCAGATCAGCTTCCCCTAAGAGCTGAGCAGAGGTTATGAGCAGAATGGCAAATGTTTAGAAAGACTGGAGGGAGAACTGACCAAGGGCATATCAATGGGTTATCTAAGAGTATGGATTATTTAAGAGTATGGATGTGATCCCTTGATCTGTTCTGTCAACATTGTATCTACTCGACTAACATGAACACAGACATTTTCCAATGCCAAAAGGGTTTCCATGTGCATATCATATTTAACCTCTTTCACAAATCTTTGTTGTTATCAGTCCTGTTTTTCAGAAGAGGACATTGAGGCCAAGTGAGGAAAAGCGACTTCATGAATACAGGGAGTGGAAGAGGAGCACTTGGACTCTGTCACTGTATGTGTCACCCCTACACATATTTCCACCCTGTCATCTCCACAATGTTTAACAAACATTATGTCCCACTGGCCTTTGAGTCCTTTTATGCTTGGAAAAATGTGATATTCAGGATGTAGAGAAAGAAGGAAGGAGATTTGGGTCAGTTCAAGGGCAGAAGCACATCTGCCTGGAGAGCCGTGAATGTGGCATGTGGGTTAGGGACAAATTCAGAGAAGAGTTCTGCATAGCTTATTGGAATTAAATAGCCTTTGCTTAGCAACTGCCAGTGCATTAAAGAGTCTGAGAAGCTTTGAAGTAGAACAAAGGGACTCCAAAGGCTGTTTGGAGAATTGAGAGGGAACCAGAGCTGGTGCTTAGGGCCCTGATCTGCCAATGCCTCCTTAGGGAAGGGTGTGGCTTCAGGATACAGGTCTGATCTTGGAATGGGGGTTGGGCACAACCTACCTAGAGGGTCACTTTTAAGTGAGCTGACCACAGATCAATGGTGCCCACCTTTCCCAGGGTCACTCCTGGGGCTGGCCAGCTGCTAGTAATACTCCTGTACCCGCTTTCCCACAGGAAGCACCCGCTGTCCACTGATGACAGTCATTACACTTGCTTGTTTAAAGCATCATTAGTCCTGTAATCACAGATGCATAGTCTCAAAAAATGAGAAAGGCCAATATCTGAGGGCAGCAGCTCAGATCCCTTTCAGAAACTTGGTGCTAAGATGACAGTTCTGAGTCCAGCCTTAAGGGAATATAAACAATTTGCTAAGCTCCTTTTAAACTCTGCAATGGAACACTCCATGCTCCAGATAGTGGCTGTTCCATAAGCCAGTGTCACTGACTGACTAGAAGGCACATCCAGTCCCCGGACAATTCACAATGCATTTGTAGCACAGATGAGAAATAAATATTTGCAATTGTAGGCCAATTAGATTTGGGAGAGTTTGTTACTGCAACATAGCTTTTAGAAAGGGTTAGAACAAAAAGGCATTAAAACATTTTTCACTGATAGTAATTTATGATGAAGGGGTATAGCTATGTGGTAGAACATATATTTAGCATGGGCAAGACTCTCAGTTCACCTCATAGCACCAGTCTACTACCTCTCCCATAAAAAAACACATTCATGAGCAAGAAAAAGAGATGGAGAAAGTTTCAGTGAAAGCAAGTGGGCGAGCAGTTAAATATTATAAGCAAAAAATTGGAACAATTTGAGCAACAAGATGAGTAACTTAATGGGCTTAATGGATTATAGCCCAAATTTTGAAGTAAATATGATGAGTCCCTATTGATATGAATAAAAGATTGAATAAACAAACAAACAGGGGAGGAGAAAACCTTCCTTATAAAAGAATTTTTGATGATAGACTTCATGTAGATACTGCCCTCTCCAGGATGTGGGCCTAATCGTTCACCCCCATTCAAAGGTAGGATGAACTTAATGACTTGTATCCAAAGAGTCAAATTAGGAAAGGGGGAAAAAAGTAACTTTACAGTCAAGAAATCTGACAGATCCCACCATGCGTTGAAGGTTAACATCACCAGGGATAATGTCACCTGAATCTCACATGCCCCCTGATATGATGCAATGATTAGGGTATGATCACCTGCTTGGACTTCTATCCAAAGCTCCATGACCCCAGGTAAACCATGAGAAAAATGTTACACAAACTGTTTTAGTCAGCTTTTTTGCTGCTGTGACTAATGACCCAACCAGCACAACTGTAGAGGAGGAAAAATTTTATTTGAGGGCTCACAGTTTCAGAGGTCTCAATCCACAGACTGCCAGCTCTGTTTCTCAGGGCTTCAGGTGAGACAGGAACAAAATGGCAGAAAAATATGGCAGAGAGAAGCGGTTTATGTGGTGATTAGGAAACAGAGAGAAAATCTACTTGCCAGATACACATATATACCCAAAACCATGCCCGGATTCCACCTCCTCCAGCCACATCCTACCACTTCAGTTACTGCTCAGTTAATCCCTGCCAGGGATTAAATCACTGATAGGGTTAAGACTTTTACAATCCAGTCAGATCTCCTCTGAATCTTCTTGCTTTGTCTCACATGTGAGCTTTTTGGGGACAACTCACATCCAACCCATAACACAAACTCAATGGCAAGGTCTTCTTGAAACTATCAAGGTCATGAAAAGATAGAGAAAATCTGAGAGACTGTCATAGAGGAGACTAAGGAGACATAACTAAATGTAGTGTGATAGCCTGGATTAAATACTGGATTAGTGGTAAAACTGGTGAAATCAAAACAAAGCCTGGACTTTAGTTAATAGTAATGTATCAATGTCTGCATTTTAGCTTTGTTTGATGATCACAGAATATGTTAACAACAGGGGGAACCAGATAAGGAAAATATGAAAGTTTTGAACATGAATATGAAAGTTATTTCAAAATGGAAAGTACATTTTAAAAAATACAATGGGAATTCTCCCAGTCCTTCATCTTAAGCCCCAGTGTGAAATTGAGATGGGACATGGAAGTCACTATTGTCTCAGGTATACACTGTCTTGTAGGTGAAAATAGCTCATTGTGCCAAATGCAATTTTTCTTTTTACAGATAAGTATTTTTGGATCAATTTTATCCCCCAAATTACATAAGAGAGTCACTTCATCAGGTACTTAACAAAGAAATAATAATGAACGCCTTAAACTAGTGGAAAATTGCCTAGTAAAAAAGGTATCGTGAAAATTTAGGGAAATTTAAAGAGTAATGTTGGCAACTTGGTTTCTACTTTATGAATAGATTTTTAAACTTAACCATGTATAATATATGGGTCTACTTTGGGCACTCTTCTTTGTAATTTTTCAAAGTTTCTGAATGTTCATTAATGGACAATTCCATAAAGGAAAGCAATGACCATGTTGTTGAGAGTCAGATCCAGACTTCTTTAGCATGTAACTTCCTCTGGCCAAAGACAGGTTCAAGTTAAGCGGGTGACCTCCCATTCATTCAGGCAGAAGTGAGGCTGCCACTGTGGGAGACTTCTGATGGCATGGATTGCAGGCTTTCATTGGTCACAAAGGTCACTCATTGGTAACCTCTCCTCCACTGGTGCAGGATGGAAGGATGGGGAATTTGATGAATAATATCATATAGTCAAGAGGCAGTGGGCAACAGAGGAAAACAAGCCTGTAGTTTTGCCGTTATCATGTAAACAGTAATTGTTATTAATGCCCTTGTCTTCCCTGGCATGACTCCCCAGGGCTCCTATGGTAGAGGGTAAACCCTGCAGAGACAGTACTCTGCTTTATATTGACTAATTTCCCTACCAGCCACCCTGCAATAACTCCCCAGGGGCTTATTGTATGATCCCAAGGCTGATAAGAGAAGGCAATGATCATAGTTTGGGAACTTGAAAGGAGGCTCACAGACCTTTGGCAGTCCTACCCTGGGCCAGTTTCTCTGTAGTAGGTCTCTTCCTGTCTGGAGTAAAATACTCCATTTGATCAGGATTAATAAGTACTGACAGGGCCACTGACAATACCCTGAGTTCCACGAAGAACAAGGGTCAGGGACTGACAGTCCTTGCCCCTTAGTGCCCCTGGCACATTTAACCCCATCTGAAATGCAGTCTTTTCCCAGTTGTGAAATACCCAGGAAAGAGATTAGAGTATTACCCTTATCTGAGGGAATACATTCTAAGACCCCCCAGTGGATGCCTGAAGTCTCTGATGGCAACAAATCCTATAATTTATTTTTTTTTCATCTTAACTAAGCTTTTATCAAGCTCTATGGCCATAACTCATGCAGTTCAAAGTGTGGTGGCAAAATTAGCATGTATTTCTTATTTCCTCATGATTTCACAGAAGTTCTTACCATAAATCTTAGTAACTTGAGCACACACATTTTTTCTTTCCTTGTTAAGAACCTCTACCTTTTTTTTTAAAAAAAAAAAAAAAAAAAGCATTTTAAGGTGTTTCTTTGACATTTAGGAATTTCCAGGATCATTATTCTTGAGTGTTGGGAAAATTATTAAATAAAATAAGGGTTACATGAGTACAAATACTCTAATACCATGATAGTCTAACTGGTGACTGATCGATGATGCCTGAATTAAAAACAAAACAAAACAGGCTGGGGATGTGGCTCAAGCGGTAGCGCGCTCGCCTGGCATGCGTGCGGCCCGGGTTCGATCCTCAGCACCACATACCAACAAAGATGTTGTGTCCGCCGAGAACTAAAAAGTAAATATTAAAAATTCTCTCTCTCTCTTTTCTCTCCTCTCTCACTCTCTCTCTAAAACAAAAAACAAAAAACAAAACAAAAAACAAAAACAAAACAAAACATACAACTTACATGGCTACCTAAGTGACTCATGAGCGTGGGTTTGCTGCACTAATGGATGATTCACATCTTGGAGGGACAGGGTGAGATGGTGCAAAATTTCATCACAATACTTAGAATGGTGTGCATTTAAAATTTACAAACTGTTTATTTCTAGAATTTTTCCATTTAACAATTTTAGATCATGAGTAACTGAAACTGCAGAGAGTAAAACTGTGGACAAAGAAGAACTACTGTACCTAAACAGTTTAGGTATTGTGCATCTTTCACTTAAGGCTGACATATCTACCTCTAAATGCAAGTTCTTACTGGAGACCAGGGTTAAGTTAAATAATAGAGGCAATTAATAAAAAAGAAAAAAATTAAATAAAATGCTATTTCTTGGAAAATCATGCATAATATCCATTTGTGTGCCCATAAGATATTAGCAGACCCTTATGAAGAAGGTACACTGTGTGCGGAGTGTCAGAGCAGCCTGAGCTCCCACCCAGCTGTGGTTGTGGTCCAGGGGTCTCTGGGGGACGTCTGTTTGGATGACTCAGGCCAGGAGACGCTTTTTCTTTGAGCGCCCAGATAATTGCACTTTTCTCTGCTGTGGAGACATAGCCCCTGGATCCTTAATAAATGTCAAGCAATACCAGAGTAATAATCATATTTCCAGCAATAATGACAAACAACTGGGGCTCAGAGTGGGTGAAGAGGGACCAGATCACCACAGTGCAATTCATCTCTTGTTAAATTCACTCACATATTAATTTCTAAGATGAACAGTGGTTTCTAATTTGTCTTTTTTGAACTGTGATGTTTTTATTAAATTCAATCATCATGAGTACACAGAGAATGACTACTTGAAAAAAAAATCCACTCTGGTAGGGCTGAGGATGGATGTTTTAAAATTGCAGATAGTCAGCCTTCTTAAGGAAGCCATCCTCCTCTTTGGGTGTCAGGACCTCTGTGTGGCTCAGATGGATGGGGGGTGTCACTAGGCTGGCCTTTCCTGAACTTGGTTTCTTCTCTCAGACTGAGAGTCTCTCTCAGATTCTTTCTTGGAAATTATGCTGTAAATTCTTACCTCCCAAGGCTGGGGCCAAAATGTAGTATTACAGGAACGGGTCCAGAGGAGAGATGGAGGTGAAGACCTACCCTGGGATCTGCAACCCATAGAAACATCTTCCCCCTGATCAGGAGGCACACTGTTAGGGAACGAGCTCATATGTTGAGGTCCTAACCCCTACCACCTCAGAAGGTGACTTGCATTTGGAGATAGGTCCGTTAAGGAGGTGACTGAGCTTAATAGAGGCTATTAGTGCAGGCCCTAATCCAATCTGACTGGGGTCCTTGGAAGAGTAAGAGGCACCGGAGGCATGTAGTGAGAAGAAGCCATGAATGAACCAAGAAGGAATTAAAATGGGCTCCAAAAGACACCAAACCAGTGATTCTGGCACTTCGTCCTCTATCATCCAGAACTGTGAAAACAGAAATGTCTATTGTTTAAGCTGCGCAGGGGGTGGTATTTTTTTATTTCTTAATGGCAGCCTGAGAGGACTGATAGAGGCCCAGTACCCCTTATCCAAAATGCTTGGGAACAGTGTGTTTCTGATTTTTATTTTTTCAGACTTTAGAGTATTTGCATATACATAATGAGATATCTTGGGGGCTATCTCATGGATACAAACATTA
Source organism: Ictidomys tridecemlineatus (assembly GCF_052094955.1). Taxonomy (NCBI): domain Eukaryota; kingdom Metazoa; phylum Chordata; class Mammalia; order Rodentia; family Sciuridae; genus Ictidomys; species Ictidomys tridecemlineatus. Next base: position 73,928,595 of record NC_135477.1, read on the forward strand.
AAATAATTTACATTTTATATATACCTTATCTACATAGCTTGAAGGTAATTTCATATAATTTGACCCATCACAAATCAGATTTGGAATCTTCCACTAATAACATCATGCCAGTGTTCAAAAGGTTTTGGACCTTGGAAAACTTGGAATTGGAATGTTTTTCGCTAAGGATGCTCAACGTACAGGTGCTTTCACTCCAAATAATGCCTGGCCCTGAGGCACCTGAATACCGCAACAGACATTTCTCAGAGAGTAAACAGAGACTGGAGTTTCACCGGAAGTTTCCTTTTTTAGCTGGGCATGGTGGCACATGCCTGTAATCCCAGCGACTTGGGAGGCTGAAGCAGGAGGATTGAGAGTTCAAATCCAGCCTCAGTAAAAGTGAATGCTAAGCAACTCAGGGAGACTCTGTCTCTAAATACAACATAGGGCTGCAGATGTGACTCAGTGGTCGAGTGCTCCTGAGTTCAATCCCTGGTACCAAAAAAAAAAGAAAAAAGAAAAAAGATTCCTTCTTTAGTCTTTAAGGAGAGCAACACCCTCGGCCAGGACCTCCAGTCACTGCCAGCCTCCAGCATAGAACCTTTAACCTGACCCCTGAGGAGGTATTGAGGTCAGCACTGCTGCTACCTGGGCCCATGGTGGGATTTCCTAAGGGCCACCCACAGCCCCCCTGCTCTTCAGGATGATGCACCCATCTGCTCACCCTGGCACTCTTGGGGCCCATGCAGGATTGGACAGTAGAAGGCCCTTGTTGGTCTTCATGAGGTTCCCAAGTAACCTGGCAAATGAAAACCTTTCTTCTCCCTTAGGTTGGGCCCTCATAGATGCAGTCATTGTGTATAAAAAATAGATAGGCTTGGTTTCTTCTCAAAGTCTCTTTTCAGACAGTGAGTCCCAGTTCCTGCCCTGGTCTAGGTATTGTCCTGGCCCAAGCACCTTGGAGATGAGCAGGATACACAGGTGGCCCATCAGTGCTTTGAAACTCTTCTGCATGGGGTAATAAGAAAATTACTCTTTTATAGAGAGGAGTCCCTCAGGGTCATAGCCAGACGGGAGAAGACTTGGCATGCTATCAGAAGGGACAGTGTTCTTGAAGTACTCCTGTTTTTTCAATAGCTGGGAGGCAGGGGAGTAGAATGGAATCTAAGCAGACAGGACCATATTTGCCCAAAGATAGGGATGGGAGAAACAAAGGGTACATTATTACATAGGAAAAGTGGGTCCAATAGGAGCAAAGACTCTGCAAGACTGTGGCAAGAAATGAACTTGGAAATAGTCAAGGTCAGCTGAACAAGGCATCTTACTGCGTGGTGATGGGTCTGAATCTACCCTGGACATTGTGGGACCCAATAACAGGTTTTGATCAGGGACATGACATTATTAAGTCTGATCTTTAAAAACTCAAAGTGAGGATGGCATAAAGATAGGGTGTGGCAAAGGAAGCTACTAGGCAGGGACCATCTGCTTTGTTCACCTAGTGACCCTATTCTTAAGTCCAGGGCCTGCCTCTTGGAAGAAGCACAGCTGATACACGAGGAATCAATACGTTAACTCTCCTGCCTCCAGTGCATAATGGCATACAGAAAGCTGAACCCAGTGTTGATGCTCAATTTAAGTCTTTACAGATTGAATATTTATGATCTCAGTTACCCATGCATTGACTTTCTTTTATTATTATTTTTTCCTGATCTCATTTCTTTATTGCATGTATCCTCATTTAAAAGTGCTATAAATCTTCAAGAGAATGAGTCAGAATACAAATAAATACATCAAATTAAGTTAAACCAGATATGATAGTCCAGCAATTCTAAGCCACCAACTGACCACAAGGCAGATGGTCATGACTGAATGTCCCTTTATATCTTTTCCTTACCACCAATCTGCCCCTACATTGTTTTTCCTCCCGATGCTCCTCTGAATCTCAGGCCACGCTTCTCTAAAACCTACTTACACTGTTTCTCTTCTAGGAACCTCCTATTACATCATAATTTCACTTTTCTTAAAAAGCCTTAGAAGGAGGGTGTTACAGTTAGGGACTGTACCTTTTCTCATCAGATTCCTTCAGCCTTAACCCAAGGTCCTGGGATATGGTAGGAAATCAATAAATGCATGTGGAATGTTGTGGGAAAAACTGCTTAGAGCAGGAATGGGTGTTTACTAGATAAGCAATGGAGAGCTAGAGAAGAATGGAGATGGAGAAGCAGATGGAGTCAAAGCATAGATATACTCTCTGAATCCCTGAAAAACTTGGGATGATGCTTGGCAACTGGTTTCTACTACCTTCCTCTATCCTCTGGGAAGATCAAACTCCTCCATTTGATCTCTGTACTTTGCCCACAGGATCTCTCTCTATTCTCAGCATATGAAGTCATTCCCACCCTCAAGCCATAGCCCTAGGAGAGTCCTTCCCAAGCTCTTATCCCCAGCAGTTGCAGGGCTCTTCTTTACTCTCAACCCATTATCATTTCCCTGGAGAAGCTTTCTCACACCTTCCAAACTACAGCAATGACCAGGCAATGTCTAGCAGATCATACATGTCCTTCACAGGTTATTTCCTATTACATAATATTTTCTCACATATTTATTTTTGCTTCCAGTCTGTTTCCCCTCAAACAGAGAGAAGGTACATCATCTGTTTTACTCAATTGTCATCCAAATCCTTACAGTGGGTCCTAGATGCAGAAACACACTAATCAAGTACTGGTCCCACCCTGGCTTGCCAATTACACCTTCTATTTACTCAAGGATCTAAGCCACTTTCTTCATTGGTTCTGCTATGCTAGGTGAGCCCAGCGACCTCTGACACTCACTCTTAGCCCACCCAGGACTGGACCTGAATGCTTTCTTCTTCTGCCCCTACTCTCCCCTCCACCTTCCATCTGTCTTCCTCCCTCCTTTGTCAGGCCAGAGAGCCAAGTTTTCATCAACCCCCATCAAGGATGGCAAAGAGAAGAAAATTTCTGAACTTCCTGTTCTGAGACTTTGAAAGACTTTTTTAATTAACCAAAATGGTTTCTCATAATAGATGGGTCCCAGGGCGAGAACGCGGCTGTAACTCACGCGACAGGCGCCTCGGTGGCGGGGCTGCGAGCAGGGCGCCTAGCGGGTTGTGAATGGCAGCAGCGCCTCAGGAGGGCCGCAGACTGATTCTCCACTCCACGACCATCTGCCGTTTTATCATTTATATAGTTTGGGACACTTCTGTCTTTTGGAATGCTAAGACTTTTTTTTTTTTGCATTGATGAATATATTAAGTTTTAAATATTTAAATTAAGAAAAATTTAAAAATGTGTTGCCCTCATAAGTCATAATTTTTAAAAACTGAAAGCATTTCCTGGGATGAAAATATCTTGCCCTCACCACAATTCAGTTTTCAGATTGCAGATATACCTCTCATTAGGAAACCCAGTGTACACAAATCTGAACTTAAATAGATCCTAGGCATAATTATCCTTTCAAATAAAAGACTACATTTAGTTTTCAAAAGGACTTGCCCCAGTTTTCCTTTAAATTGCCAAATTCCTCAATTAATTTCAAATCTGCTTTTATTTATTAAATTATTTGTACAGATACCACCTTTTTTTTCCCCCTGAAACCCATCTACTGTGACTCTTCTTGCAGGCCATCTAACTAGAGAGATAAATAACAATACCACAAGGATTCTTTAAATTAGGGCTATGTGTTATTCATCTTTACATTCTTAGCAAGTAATGCTATGTCTACTCAATAAATTTATGCATTGAATTACACACGGTAAAGTATGTATTATGGACATTAAAATATTGGAGTTGAGCTGCAAACTGGGATCTTAAATTACTGAAATATTTCTCCATGATATTCATTGTATATAGAAATAAACATAATTAACCTGACTTTAATAAAATAAGTCACTATAGAAGAAAAAGGAAAGAGAGCCAGTAAATAACCAGCAGAAGGAGGTGAGAAGATCTAGTTAACTCTTCAGACTAGGCATGTCTGTTTGGGTAGAAGTCTTTGGAACAGGAACTGACCATCTTTCCCTAAGTACTTTTAAAAGTATGATATAGATATGATACACCTTGCAATGGGCAGTGGTGACCTCAGGTGGAAAATATTCCATTAATTTATGAAACTTGCATAACTTTAGTGCCTGCTTGCTAGGATGGGTTCAAGCAAACCAGCTTTAACCCTAGCTCTCCTGATGACAAATGACCAAGCGTAGTCAGAGGTGACTTTCTGCCACTCACAGGTGATGAAGCCTACAGTGAGCATCATCCCTTAGTGAAGTTCTGAGCAAGGAAGAATTCAGGTAGCAATAGAAAATTACAATCATGGGATAAAGCAAATTACTGCTGCTGTTGATTATTCATTTTGCATGTGGATTTTGCAAGCTTAAGTTATGACATGGCAGGCTACATTTTATAGCAAGTTAAAAAAACATTCAAAAGGAAAAACCTTATAGAGAAATTTCTATTGGCTAGATAAGGTAAATGTTTGCTCACATCTGATCAGAATTATCTGATTTTTAACAGTGGAATTCTTTGGTAATTTTGGGGTTTTTTTCTGGCTGGCTATTGTAATTTTCATGAATGAGCAAAAGGAGCTTCTCTGGGTGGATGACTGAGAGGGTGACCTTACTCAGATGAATGCAGACCATAGCACAACTCACAGCTTACCACAAAGCTCAGACAGAGGTCAGGACCCACCTCATAGACTCCCATCTTGGTCCTGGTCAGGTCAGTGATCTGGATGGTGATGCCACAGCTCACTGCAGGCCAGGGGTCTCAGGTCCACACTACCCCATGGTGTAACCAGGTTGCCTGCACACCCTGGGAGACCAGATGCAATCTTCTTGGACCATCAGGATACCTGTCTACATCCACATCAATGGACAGCTGGTGGTTCAGCTACCTCTATTCATAGCCAGGCCCTGACTTGATACTTTCAAGGGGAAAAGACAGTCTGTCCTAGGCCTGTGTATTCTCAGAATTTGACTGAAATCTTTACACAAAGCAAGGGACATTTCAGCACCAATCATTCCTAGAAAACCCATCCAAGAAGAGATTGAGGGAGTCAGGTGTCATGGGAGAATTTTCCTTTTCATTTGAGTCAGATAACATCAGCTCAATGTTCAAATGGCCAATATTTTCATATGGGATGATGAAAGAGAGGGCATCCCCTGCGCTGGACAGTCCACTTTAATAAGAGAAGGGCATTTCAGAATTCAGTCAGGATTGTTCAAAGCAGTGATACTTTCAACTTGGTGGCTTCTATCTTGGGAATTTTTTCTTTTTCATAGGTATCCAGGGACTTGGTTATATTCTAAGTTCTTTACCTAAGGATGCTACTGCATTTAGTATGCTCATTCCAGATGTCATGGTTCACCAGAAGCTAAGGGGCTGCCCAAAGAAAGCAGAAAAAAAAATGTAAACTTGGTTGGAACCAAAAACAGCTGAACCACAAGTTTGATAAGTTGTTTCTCTCATGGGTAAGGAGGGGGACATACCTAACCTGCTCTCATCAAATCATTGATTACATTCCCTAACCTAACTGGCAGGAAGGCTACATTAAAAGATTTTTCCTAAAACATCTTTAAAGTGCAAGCTTGGCTAGAGAATTTAAATTTACGGGAATTTTTCAGAAGAAAAAAAAATAGTGTATTCTCTTTTGAACACAAAGGACACGCCATAAACAAACATATTAAATAAAATGATCAAATAAGAAAAAAAACACAAAGCACAACAACAAATATATCAGCTCAATGCTCCGTGTCATGTAATACAAAATCTTGCTATTATTCAAACGTTGAACAGCCGAATGGCAACTTTAATATACACCACTAATAGTAAAATGACTGCTTTTATTGAAGAAGAAGAAAAAAAATCTATGTTGCTCTAAGCAGTTTTGAAATGAATATCTGATTCAAAACTTCCCCTGTGCATATAATCGCATGCTAATTTACATTTTAATTACTTCCTAAGAAATCAAAAGCATTTGTTGACAGTAGAACATAATGTCAACTTCACGGTGCACTGTTGGTGGATGCCTAATGAACTTAATTAGATAATTAGTGATGTTAATTATCCTTCTATTATGAAGATAAAGATGTCTCACAAATGATGCACTTGGTAAAGAAACATCATTAAAGGTATCAGTGTTTGCTTTGTTCATTTACATCTATTTTTCAAACTCCTGTAACAGGGGTTTATGATAGACTAGTGACATTTAAGACTTGCTTAAAATGGAAAAAGATTGCCCACTGTCTTCCATCAGTCTGATGCTGTCCTACTCCCTGTTCTGGATCCTAACACTGTGATGGTTGCTGGTACTTTTACAAAACCTCTGCTGTGAGTAACTACAGTCACATGTGGCATGACAGCATTCTGACCAATAATAGACCACACATACTACGTTGCTTCCATAAGATCATACAGGAGCTGAAAATTACCATCACCCATTGACACCATAGCTGACCTAGTGTCACAGACCACACATTGTTCATGTTAGTGATGTAAAGAAACCAACTGTACAAGTGTTGTACAAGTACAGCACACACAAGTATGTACAGTATGTAATGCTCCGTAGTGATTATAAACAACTATGTAGCTCATTTATGTATTTACCATAATCTAGTTTTAATAGTTATTTTAGATTGTATTCCTTCTACTTGATAAAAACATCACCTATAAAACAGTATGCTTGGGGCTAGGGTTGTGACTCAGTGGTAATGCACTTACCTTGCATGCAAGAGACACTGGGTTCGATTCTCAGCACCACATACAAATAAATAAAGGTCCATCAACAACTAAAAAATATTTTTTAAAAAACAGTATGATCTGTTACACCAGCAGCAGCCTCATCTGCCTCAAGTTTACCATTGCTCTTTGTATCATTTTATCATGTGCTTGACTTAATCATGTTGTTTTGTTCATCGTGGCTCTGAGAGCAATAGGCTATGCCATACATCTGCCAGGCAGCCTGGGTGTGTTGTAGCTATACCATTTAGGTTTGCATAAGTGCACTTACAGATGCTCAGACATTATAGATGTTCAAACAACAAATCACCTGATTGAAGGATGCATTTCTGAGAATGTATCTTCCTTAAGTGACATGTGACTATGCTGTTCCTGAGCAATTATGGTATGGAGTTTCCTGTTCAAACCAGCTCCTCCCAGCTCAATTCTCACTGATGGCATTTAGAGAATGGGTTTAGAGAATTGGATGTGGGAGTGTGTGTATGTTGGGTATTCATGTGTGTGTCAGTTCAGGGAAGAGAGGAAATGAGAGAAAAGGGCCCTGGTTAAGAGGCCAGACCACTGGAAGAAAACCTAAAGAGCTAATTTTCTCCCTTCTCCCCCACCTCTATAACCTGGCCAGATTTCCATAATCCTGCAGGAGTCCCAAGTTCATGACCCCCCAACTTCATTACCTGGCACTTCATCACCTCGCACACATTCTGGGTATGACATTGTAGCACAGATCTCTGCAAGATTGATACACACTACATGTACTTTTAGTCCAAGTGAGAAAGGAAATTTCTAATGTTTAAAAATAAAATATTGGACTTCATTATTTTTCTCTTCCTATCCTCAGAATACCAACTACAACCAGAATATAATGGAAGTCCTTTCTGGAAATAGTCCTGGCTTAGACAGCATGAGAGAGCTCCAAAATCAGGCTGCAAAGAGCTGCAGTAGTTTGGGGTCACTTGGGTCTGGAAAAGCACCCAATTAAGCCTAGCCCACCACAATTAAGAAAATCAAGACCCCAGTTAGCAGAAGATCTTAGTAATAGCACTTACACCAGTAAAGTGATTTATACTTTCCAAGTACAAATTTTTTGCTTCTGGGTGGTTTTATTCTATTTAATTATTTGTTCCCATAACTTTTCCTACATTAAACAGAACAGAATGTTCCAAGAGTACAGAATTGCAATTTCTTATACAGTCCATGGGTCACTAATTCAGGCCACCAGCTCCCAAACATCTCTTTTAAAGTTATATTCAACTCTTAGAGAAGCCCCTACTCTCTCTTGCTCACAAACATTATCTTGCATTTATTACACTCTAATGTAAGAATATACAGCAGGTGATCTGAATTTCAGGTTCTCAAAGTTCCTGCAAGCTTTTAAACATGTTCTTCTTTCTCTCTTTTATAACAGGACATCTCTGAGAATTCTGATCTCTATTTTCACAGTGACATTTTGACTTCTTGGCTCTCCGCCTCCAATATACCACTCATTTCCATTCTGGCTATTTTCAAAAATCCATTTTCACCTCTGGGGTTCTTCTGATCATGCGCTTTTCAGTCCCAAAGTACTGAAATCGGGGGCTTGTCGCCCCTCAAGTGCTACCCACCTCTAGTGCTATTCATTCCCACAAACCCAGAGAAGACAAAGCATTAACCTGGAAGGAAGCCTTGCCATGGGAGGACCTTGTTTTCCGTCTTCCTGAAACTCTGACAAGTGGTTCTCTGTGGCTCAATGACCTGTGGGCCCCAGCAAGGTCATCACCCCTCATCAGCAGGGGACAATGCAAACATGGCAGCCAAGAAGACCCAAGAACTGCTTGATCACTCCCCTGACAATTGCCTGAGCCTTCCAGTTCTGCACATTGGCTTTCTTTTCAGCAATTTTTATTCGGCTTTCATGATTTTTTTAAAAGAGAAAATAAGTGTTCAGAAATAGTGACACATGTAAAGATCAATTGTCTAGGACACTGCTTCAGAATTATTCAGGGTACAATCTGAAAATGGGTAGTGACAGGGAGGCTGTAAGGGTTCACAACTGTTGAAGTGATGGATAGATACATAGGGAACCACTGTTAGTATTTTTTCTTCTTCTGTAGTATGTGTTTGAAATGTTCCACAAGGATTTGTTTTAAAGAGTTAATGGATGAAGTGCTCAGAGTAGATGTTTACAAATGTCAGACCCTTGGCTAAGGACCTCAGAAAGGGCTGCCTTTCATGGAATTGTTACTGATTTGCTGGTTTCAGCACCTTGTCCTCCTCCAGGGACAGGGATGGCTTCATGGCTGGGGCTGGGAGAAAGCAGGCCTGGTGTGTGACCAGGTAAGGAGTAAATGGTATGTCAGCCTCAGTCTTCTTGTGCCTTCCCATTTCCCTTCTGTTAATTTTCATAGGCCCCAACTTCCTTCTATGAGCTATTTCAGTTTTCTGACAAATGGCATTAAAAATAGGAAATGGAAGCTCTCCCATCCATCTCCAAAACCATGGAAGTATGGTGGGCATGGGGTGTCGAGCTCCTCTATACAATGTCCAAATTTTAGTTGAAGGGTGGCCTGTGGGCCTCCCTATCATGTGGAACCCACCTGGCTCCCTGCACAGAAAGCATCTACATATCTACAGTGGGCAGTTGGTTCCAGGGGAAAAGTGGGGTGAAGTCTAGCTCACCCTGCCCAACAAGACACAGATCAGGATTGTGTTTACCCTTTTAGGGGCAAGAAGTAGCCCTGCACTCCCACCCCTATATCCTCTGGCTCTTATTCTTCCTCATGCTCTGCAGAGTTCCACAGAACCTTCTAAACCACACACTTTCCACACCCCTGTCAAGTCACATTCCTGCTAGGAAGAGAAATGGCTGGCAAGAGTGTGCACCCTGAATCTCTCCAAACCAAGGGTGAACAAGATTCTGGAACACCCTGAGTTGGATTTTGGTGACCTCAAGAGAGCCCAAGTACACATCCTCTGTCCAACAAACGAACACCCTCAGCCTTTGCCATGCTAGAAATGGTGACTCCACAGTCTGATTCCAGAAGGAAGTGAAATGGAGTCAGGGGAAAAGAAGAAATAGTATCTATTTAAAAAATAGCATGTATCAAATAGACCTTGCTTCAAAGTTGTTCACCTGCCAAGAAGTAAACATTTTCTGCTGAAAATGAAGATAGGTAAGAAAAATTATGAATCCTATATCATATGTCTCACTCCCTAGAACAATTTATCAGTGCTATAGAGCTGTCAGCAGCTGACATGATAAGGAATAACACCAAATGAATAATGCTTCCTCCAATATCAACTCCTTTAATTACAAGCCTCTTCTTTCCAGAAGAGAGACAGAAGATGCAAAAACACCAATTTCATGCACTTGTGCCTGAATAATGTCTCCATGCTGCTTTTTCCAGATGGCGACCTCCTCACTGGAGGGACTAATGATGTGGGCATATTTAGGGAAAAACCAATAACGGAGTCTTTAACCTTCAACAACAAAAAGCGTGTTGTACAAAATGTTCCTTGGGATACATTAGAAAATATCAATTACATTGCTCACTGAGGTGTAATCAGCTGTAATAATCAAAATTAATTTTTAAAAATAATTAAACAGACCCCAGGGCAAATAGTTGATGCTCTTATCCTATGACATCACAGTGTACATATGTACCTGAGAACTTGTGCCTTCTGGTAGCGACAAAGGCAGCTCATGGAGATGAGTGATGGATGTGGGGTCTGAAGGCTGGTGAGTTTCATCTCAGTGAAAGGAGGGGGAGCCTTCTACTTTCTCCTTCGGAACCCCTCCATGCTCATTCTCTAAGGGCCTGCTGCATGGCAGGCACTGTGTCCAGCCCAGGCTGAGTTACCGAAGTAGCCTGCTGCCCATCAAAGGTTAATTTTTAAAAATTAAAATATAGTACCCTTTGTTCCAAAATTAATTTGTCTTTAAAACTGCACAAAAGATTTTAAGGTGTTGAAAGGATATATAAATCAAATGAAAGAGAAAGTGAGGGTCAAGGGGAAAGGAGGTGCCAAACAAATTGTGTGTGTGTGTGTGTGTGTGTGTGTGTGTTACAGAAATTTATCCCATGTCATGGGTGCAGTTCCAAAAGCCGGACCATGCTTATCTCTTTAAGCTTTTGAGTATCCATATTCCAGATGCAAGAGAAAAACACAATCAGTTACAAAATTTCTTCCACTGAGTTGCTGGAAGCACAGTTCTTCCTGGTATTAAAAGCTCAGGGAGACATTCTCCATGGCTGCCTGGAAGCTGGGGTGATCGCAGATGCCTCTATCCATCTCAGTGCAGCCACACAAGCCTTTGCTGCTCTGGGACACCCAGTATGTGCCTGCCTCGGTGCCATGGTGTAATGTCCTCTCAGCCTGACCTGTTCTCTTCCTAAGCCTCACTTGGATCATGTTCTTTCTCAAGTCTTTTGGTGTCTCCAATAACCCCTTGTTAGAAACAATTTTGTGAACCTCCTCCATCTAAATACCTGGGCACCCCTCTCTCTGCCTTCTTCCATTTATGCTGCTAAATTCTTCCTGATTGCAAGCCATATCTCCAACATTTACAAATTTATCTATCTACTTATCATCTACCTTCACTCCCTAGAATGCAGGTCCATAAATGCAGGGAATATATCAGTTTTGTTCTCCATGGTAACCTTAGTGTTTAAAACAGAGCATAGAGTGAGTGCTCAACATAAATATTTGTTAAACAGATAAATGAGAAGTGTGTTCAGAACACCAGTGTCCCTCAGGACGCGGCCTGGATGAGAGCAGGCTTTCTCCTGACTTCTCAGCACCAGGTGGCATGGCAGCCCAGTCAAGCTCATTTCTGGTCTTCCCTTCCATGTTTAGGTTCTTTCTCCTTGTTCCCCGGGAGTCTTTGATTCCTAGGTTTTGGTAGGAAGAAAGCCTTCTTCCTCAACTTCCTGGGCAGCTGCAGGCAGTCCTTTCCTCCTCCCTTCTTCTCATCTCTTGACTGTGTCTCCCAGTCAGTCACTGACCAGTGCCCATTCTGAGTGGTAGAGCTTGGGCTTCACCTCATTTCCCAAGTTGCACAGGCTGGGAGGTAGACTATGTCAGCTATCTGCTGCATCTCCCTGGGGGTCCCTTTCCTCTTCCTATAGTGATGTGCTCCATTGTGGAGATAAGGAGATAAAGACTCAGGGAAATTAAGGAATTTGTTCCAGAGTCTCCTGACCCTAAGATCTTATCCAGCAGCAACAAGTCTGTCTCTAAAGATAAGTCCATGACCCCAGCATTGGGGAATACAAGCCTGATTGTGCTTTCCAAAGAACCTCAGCAGTACCTCCAAGCTCACATGTTCATGTAGAAATTTGCCACTCCTATATGGAGGTGGAGTCCTGTTCTCTTCCCTGGAACCTGAGCAGAACCCTCTGCCTGTCTCAACAATGTGATATCTGAAGAGAGGTCATGAAAAGCAGTGTAGCTTTGGCCTGGTGTGCGTTCTCATTCGTTCCTCCCCCACTACCCTTTCATCACTACCTCTGGAAATCCTGCCATCATGTTGTAAGAAAGCCCAGTTCATATGGAGAGGCGATGTGTAGGTGTTCCAGCCAAAGTCCCAGCTAAAGTCTCAACCTCAAGACAGCGGCAAACACCAGGTGTCTAAGTATTTGGGTTCTTGATGATCCTATTGTGGTTTGGATATAAGGTGCCCCCCCAAAGCTCCTATGTTAATATAAGATGTAAAATTAGATTAGATAATGAAAGCTAGGACCTAATCAGTGGGTTAATGCATTTGATGTATTAATAATTTGAAGAGATTACTGAGGGGTAACCATAAGCAGGTGGGGCATGGCTAAAGGAAGTGGGTCACTGCAGAGATGCCTTAGGGATTATATATTTTTGTCCCTGTCCCCCCCCCCTCCTACCCCCTCCCTCCCCCTCTTTCTCTCTGCGTCCTGGTTAGTATAAGGTGATAAGCTTTCCTACCATTTTCCTGCCATACCTCTCTTCCATGGTGTCCTCCTTAACTTGGGACCAGAACAATAGAATTGGCCAACTGTGGATTGAACCTCTGAAACTGTAAGCTCAAATAGACTTTTCATCCTTTAATTTGTTCTTGCTCAGTATTTTGGTCACAGTGTTGAAAAACTGACTAATTCAGATTCCAGCTGATTTGTAGACATCATGGAGCAGAGACCCTATTCTCTTACTGTGCTCCAAATTCTTTGGAGTCACTGAGTTTGGGGATGATTTTGTTACATGGCTTTCAAAAAGCAGATTAGGCAAACCTCAATGACTCTGCCCCACGCAGTCAAGCAGGCCCATCACTGTGTCTACTAGAAATGGAGCCACCTATACAGTCAGGTTTAGTCCCCCTGGATGTGCTTACACACCCAGGTCCTGCTGAGCATCGACTAGTTCCCTCTGAACACACGGTAACTCCAAAAGAGAATGGGAAGAACGGGCTTAGTTTTCAATCTCGTAAGGAACACCTGTACCTGGCACCAAAAGGGAGTCCACATTCACTTGACATTAAAACCTGCTTACCACCCGGCTTCACTGCATGCAGCCTCGACTAGGAACCACACACACACCCTCAGGCACTCAGAGAACATGGCATTAGATCATGTCCAGGACAGTCAACAGAAAAGAGACTCGTGAAGCTTGAAGACAATGCCTGACAATCTCTAAGGAAAAGGAGTGTGGGCTCACCTCGGCCTTGCACTCAGGGTCCCTGGCCTGCCGCCCGGGCATCAGCCTCATGGCTGAGGACAGGCTCTCACTCCATGAAGTGACTTTGCTTTGGTGTGTGACACTCGAACGACTGGCCAGTGACTTCTTCTCAGACGCTGGGGACAGAGAAGCAAAGAATATTAGAGTTGAAGTTGAAAGGAGAGCATACACTATTTTGACAGCTGGCTTGTCTTTCAAGGGCCAGCCAGGGGATACAAGCATAGTGTGCCTAAATCCAATAAGTGAAACGGCCCGGGCTGTGGCTCACACTGATATGTTCTGGTACTCCCTTGGCTAAGAAACACAGTGTGGACTTTGGGGTCACCAGACCTAGCTTAAACTCCTAGCTCCATGACTTTCTGATACTTAGTGAAATGTTGGACAAGTTAGCTAATGTTGCCATGCCTCAGTTTTCTCATCCTGTAAAATGGGAATAAATTGTATCTAAACTCACAGGGGTATCATGAAGATTATACAAATTATGTGTATATAGCACCTAGAACACAGAAACTGCTCAATATTGGTTGTTGGCCAAAAGAGAGCCATTTGTAGGTTAAAGGTCCATCTTGCCTTTTTATTCCATTGTATTTGCATGGGTATATGTATCCAATTTTATTATATTTTCCCCTAAAGTGCAATCTGACATTTTGGCTTCAACTTGTACATGTAAGTACATAATTAGTGCTAAGGTTTAAATATATTCCCTCCAAAATTGATGTGGAAACTTAATTCCCACTGTGGCTGTATTAAAAGTGTATTGTTTTAGGAGGTGATTAAGTCATGAGGGCCATACCCTCGTGAATATATAGTGCCTTATAAAAGGACTGGAGAAAAGTAGTCTGGGCCCTTTTGTTCTTTCAACCCTTTCACCATATGAGGATATAGTGTCCCTTCCCTCCAGAGGATGTAGCAATAAGGTGCTACTTTGAAAGCAGAAAGAGCCTTTACCAGACAATGAGTCTTCTGGTGCCTATAACTTGGACTCCCTAGCATTCAGGATTGTGAGTGAATAACTATTATTTATAAATTATCTATTTTGTGATTATTTTCTTTAAGCAGTAAAAATAGACTAAGGCAGATATGGACATACATATTTGCCTGGACTAACTTGAAAAGCTAGTTAAATAAAGTTTCCATACCTCTGGATGGTCCAGGGCACTTAGACGGAAAAAGAATAAAGTCTTGAATCACTCTGAATTTTATAATGCTAAAAGACTTAAAATAAGGATAGGAGCCATAATTTGAGAGCAAGGACCTCCTTAGAAACACCATTAATGGGCCAGGACTGTAGCTCAGTGGTAGAGCACTTGCCTTGCACACATGAGGCACTAGGTTCTATCCTCAGCACCACATAAAAATAAATAAACAAAATAAAGATATTGTGCCATCTATAACGAAAAAAAAAAAGTTTAAAAAAATTAAGACCTTATTCTTGCAGCTGCATTAACTAATATGCGGGTAAAAGTGTTGAGTCACTATCATATTAATATTTTGGGGTTGAAGACATTCACTTCTTTAAATGTCAGGACTCTAGGAACCCAAGGCTCACTGTTGTTGCATAATTTGGTGCAAGGTTTCCAAGGTGGCAGGGGAACATCAGGGCGGGATCTAGAACTCCAGGGCCCTGAGCCCTGACCCAGTGCCCATTCCTTGGAGAGACTATAATCTACTTGTTTGGTTGGTACTTGTAACCTTTCTTTCATCCAAAACGAAAGCAGCATTCATTCTCTGTGAGAAAGATACATGAAATTTCAAGGATATAAACCCCAACCAAAGGCATAAGATAGAGGGTTTGAGTAGAAAAGGCTCTGGATCCCGAGTGGAACCTCAGAGGAATCTGGCTTTATAAAACCCAGAATTTCCCATCCCCTGGAGCTGAATGGAGAGAGACCTAGGTAATGCTGCCAGGACTTGAGCATCGTTTCCTCCCAGAGTGGGGTGACCTCTTCAATCTTCACTTCACTCTCTCCAGGTTTCACAGAGAGATCGATCTTGAAGGTGTCCTCCAGTGCCTGCCGCCTCTGAGCCACGAGTTGCTGCCAGAGAGTCTGCACTGTCTTCTGAATATTGTGCTGGACTAGCAGAGAGAGCACATGGCACAATCAGGACAGCCTCACTCCCAGAGAGGGTGAAAAGATGGCATATCATGGAAGCTTTTACCTACATACTTCTTGCTTAATGTCTTGCATATCACCCCCAGCTTTGAAAACTCCAGCCAGAAGTAATCAGCTTGTAGAGTCACAGGGCTGACACAATGCTGCCAACATCCCCAAAAGATGGCCTTTCCCTGTGTCTAAGTTGTTAACAAGTCACACCTGCCTGATGTGTCCAGGTCTGGAAAGAGAGTGATTGATGGGAGGGAACCTCTTCCCCCATCCCCTGTCAATTCCATTGGATACCAGAGAGATGCCCTGTGTGACCCTATGTAACAAGCCAGCTCCCCCTAAACAGCTCCTTCCAACCTCCCCATACATGTTGGCCTGAGGAAGGGATTTCAAGCTCTAGACTGTGACCAGAGGCTCAGGACCTAATCCAATCCTTTTTTCCTAGTATTTGATGATACTTCCCAGAACACACCCACCTCATTCCCTAGGTTTGCTCAGATACTAAGCCAACTCTGCCTGCTGAACCCACATCTACAGTCCCCAAACTGTGCCTAAATTTCCTAATCTTGAATCAATGGGTCCCTCTCTGGTTCTAACCTTCTATAATCTATTTTATCTTAACATCGAGAAATGGATGTTACCCAGTCCAGCTTTACCATCCAAGTACCAAAGTGCATACATTCATGCTGTCATTAAAACTGTGTCTGTATAAACTTTAAAGTCACAAGATTTTTGATCACTTTCTTTGGGCACCTGTGTGACCAGAATACAGAGGTACTTGTGCATGAGATTTTATATCACAAGATATCACAAAGTGGCACAGTCACAAATCAAAGTGACAAAACCTTCTACTTCCTGGATCAAGAGGTAGAGTGCAATCTTCAAACACATAGAACTGCCTGCTCTGTGTGTGTGTGTGTGTGTGTGTGTGTGTATGTGTGTGTGTGTGTGTGTGTGTAAAATAGATATATATGGATAGATAGATAAACATACATTTGTTATATATAAATTTACAATGCCTTTAACTTGGGTTGACATTAGTAAATCCAAGAACAAAATTTATCAAGCCAAAAGTCTTATAGATAGTAATGAATTTTTTTAAGAGAGAGAGAGAGAGAGAGAGAATTTTTTTAATATTTATTTTTCAGGGGTTTTTTGGCGGACATAACATCTTTGTATGTGATGCTGAGGATCGAACCCGGGCTGCACGCATGCCAGGCGAGCACGCTACCACTTGAGCCACATCCCTAGCCCGATAGTAATGAATTTATTAACTCCTTCCCCATTTTCTAAGGAACAAAGCTAAGTAATCCCTAGGCATAAAGGCTTGAGATAGGTGAGATGGTCTGCCAGTTTAAACTTATAGTGAGATGCCCAGGGATTTAAGCAAGTAGGCCAAGCTTATAGAGGAACCAAGTTCTACAAAGTTTTCTATTCATCCATTCATCCATCCATCCATCCACCCATCCATCCATCCATCCACAGATCCACCTATCTATCCCTTTTCATTTCATTTCTAAGATACAACAGTCATTCCTGTGTTATTTTCTATCATGTAAACTTGTTGAGCTACTTCTTCACTCTGAGATTTCCTAAGTCCTCTTCTGATCTTTGAAGTTTTCCTTAATAGTATTTGCTTTCTTAACTTTGGAAAGACAGATGAAGGATGCAACTTTGCAGATACAACTATCCATCCACAATCCCCCTATACAAAAAGTGAACACTAAATAAGACATACCATCACTCAAACTTGGGACGTTTTCCTCTGTTTTTTCTTTTACTTCTTCATTTGGGGAAAGAAAGACTTGATGATAAGGAGTCATTCTAGGCTTGGGTTCCAATCCAAATCCTTCTGGATAACTAATAGACAAGAGGGTTTTTTTTTTGTTATTGTTTTTACTATAAACTCAAATTTGAGATTGTTCCATGGTTCTATGAGTAACCATCCTTCAAACCCAGTATAGATCAGTATGGAAAATGTGTTAAATCAAGTTAAAGAAAATGCATAATAATTTCCATAGCAGATATTGCAAAACAGTTTTCTGGATAATAGGAAAACACCTTATCTTCATGTGAAGTCTATCTTGGGAAGCACTACTCATGATCCCAGCAGGCCCCTGAACCCTATTCTGTTCCTTATAATCAGAATTGATCATTTCTTGTGTACTCCCAATGTACTGAATTTTCCTTTGTTTGGCATTGATTTTGTTCTGCTTTGAATGGGTGTGCAAACTGTAGTCGCACATGGTCCTGAACTTGGAAGGGCCCCATACTTGGACTCTGCTATCACCATCTTTAAGTTCTTGGTAAATTTTGAATGTGGTCCCTACATTTTAATTTTGCCAGGTTTCCACACATGGTGTAGTCAGTTCTAAGTGGGGGCACAGTGGTTATGTATTCAGTTCCCCAGGAATCTGGTAGTCCCTACCACGTGAATGTCTATGTGCCCTCATTTCAGAGCCCCTCTCAGCATCCTGCACTGAATAAACATTCAGCAAATGTTTATAAATTGAACCTAAAATAATAAACATGGGAATAAAAAAATGCCAACATACGAAAATGCCCAATTCATGAAATTTCTACAATAAATTAATTTGGGGATGTTGGAGGTCATTTTGCTACATAGAAGTCTCTGAGGAGGGTATCATTTTGAGCACACAAATTCAATAGGAATTCTGCTCTTTTCACCTGTGCTTTCAATATGGCTAGGGCTTAATTCTGGAAATGTGAAGAAAGAAAAAAAAACTTCCCCACATTTAACTATACACTGAAAATATCTTTTTTCATTACAGACCAATAAAAGGACAAGTGCCTCCTCTAGTCTAGGAGGACTTCCCAGTGATTCCCAGAGAGCTTTAAGACAGGTCAGCTTCAGTGTTTTGTGGTGTCCAGTGGTCATGTGTACAGGATTTGGGGAATTTTTATTTAAGTGATCAAACTTGTAATTTGTACTGGGATAAATTTAAGCAATAAAAAGGACACGAGCAAAGTGTAACATGGTACTATCCTCTCTTCCCTACACTCAACCATGGCCCTCTTAATAAGAGATTATATTTGTAAGCCACATGATGCCAAGGAGATGGTTTCATATGATATAGACTGAACATCTGTTTTTGTTGTTGTTGTTTGTTTGTTTATTTTTGTGTGTGGGTGTGTATCTGTGTGTGTGTCTGTGTTTGTGTGTGTCTGCAAGACAAATTATTCCTGGCTTGCACAATACAGTGTATTATATGATTTTTCCCATAATTGAATTGCCTTTATCAAATGTTAATGTTTCTAAAACCTGTCTGTATCAAAAGAATCAGTGTGTACATTTGATGTTAGCATTTCCTGCCTCAAAAAATTAAATCAAGCTGGGCATGGTGGCACATGCCTATAATCCCAGTGACTTGGGATGCTGAGGCCTGAGGCAGAAGGATTTTGAGTTCAAAGCCATCCTTAGCAACTTGGTGAGGCCCTAAGCAACTTAACAAAACCCTGTCTCTTTGTACTGGGATAAATTTAAGCAACAAAAAGGACAAGAGCAAAGTATAACATGGTACAGTGCTCTCTTCCCTGTCTCTAAATAAAATATATTTTTAAAAGGGCTGGGGATGTAGCTCAGTGGTTAAATGCCTCTAGGTTCAATCCCTGGTACAAGAAAAAAAATTAATCAATAAAGTATCTTACAGTGTAGAATTACAGAAATAGGATTAATTATTATTGCAGGATGATTCTAGTTGCTCAATCATATGAACATGTTTGAGGATTATTTACCATATTATCAAATGCTGCACATAATTTAGACAACTGGATAAACAAAAAGTTTATATCACTTATATTGACCTGAATCTAGTTCCTTCTCAGTCTTCTTTTTTTCTATTCTGAACACCAGCAGTCAAGGAAATAAGTAGGCAGCTCCTACCTTCTTTCATTGAGCAGCAAAAGGCAATGCATGAGACACAGGAGGAAGCTGACGTTGGAATTATAGGTGGCAAAGATAATGTCCCAGTGCTCCTGTAGAAAGCCCAGGATGCTGAGAAGGCTGAGGCACTCAGACAGGGACTGCTGGGGCTTGGAGAGGCAATATAGAATGACTTTGTTCAAACTGCTGTATAAAGCACTGATGACAGTCTCTCTTTGAGAAGAGGTATTCTCGATGACCTGAGTCATAAAAATAAGACGCATATAAATACACTTCTGCACACTTTGCAATTTTAGATACTGATCCAGTTTACCATGAAAATAATATGATCAAAAAAATGACATGACCTTAAATTCAAATAGTGCTAATTTCTCCTAGTTTGAGATTCTGTTTAATAAAATGATAAATAAGGGCAATTCAGAATTTGGGTAAGAATTTGTGTAATTAAAAAGTTTAAAATTTACTACAGTCATATTATGGAAAATAGATTTGGTGGCCAGAGACTTCTGAAATACTGGTAACACAGTTGACATTCAGTTTATGTGAATATGCTATTAGTAATATCTAATTGTATTAATAATTATTTTCATGTATAGATTATTTATAATTTATTATTTATATTCCTGGTTATGCTAAGTTTTGTTTCCATTGATTTGAATAAATTTAAATACATTGCTTCATGTAAATGTCATAACACCATCAAGTAGATACTAAGATAACCCCACATTAGGGATAAGAAGTCAAGGCCAGAGAGGTTAGGTAGTCAGGAAGGGCAAGGGTCAAAGACACACTGGACACTTGAGCCATGCCCTTAACCACGATATCGTCTAAAGGGAATGGAGTCCTGTGTATTTTAGTTTATGAGAAACTTAGAGGGAGAGACAGTTCTTGATTAGCAGCCTCAACACTGATTAGTTCATACATGTTGGACTTCGGTGAAAAGAGTTCACAGATCACAAATCACATGCAAAGTTTCTAGTCTATTAGAAAGTCACTTGTTAGTCAAAGGTTGCTCCCTTGGAATTTTTTAAGTAGTGCAGGTGTTTCTACTCCATGTAATTCAGTTTGATTTCAACCTGTTTTAATCTGGGAGTCAAGTCTTCATCCCTCTTCTCTCCTGCTCCTCCTGCACCTCTCAACTGAGGTTAAGGGCTGGGGAGAATCGAGGTCCCTGTGCCTGGTACCACCTAAATGCACACCAGTCCTGGCAGGTTCATGCTCTTCGGAATTGGTTCTGAGAATTTCTTTGACCACCAGAAACTCTTTTCATTCTCAACACAACTTCCCAAGGATCTGATTTTAATCTTCCCGGAGCTGACAAGAAACTCTTTCTCCCTTCTTGGAGTCATTCGTGAAAAAACCTCTCAATATATTATTTTCAGGTTGGTGTCAACCTATACATCACCCAGAACAGCACTGTGCTGAGACTCAGTCCTGGGATCTGTGGGTGGCAGTTCTAGTGTGATAAGAGAAGGTCCTTCCCAAGAGTCACAGACATCCTACAGGCAGGACAACTTTGATAACGAGCACTTCATCACATGAGTTCAAGTAAAGAGCTCACAGCAGCTTGTCAGCAAAGGTCCCCAGCATGCAGTGGGAGGCAGGGATCGAAAAGAGGCCCCTTTCAACTCTAGGAGTTTAGGGTTACAATTTCCTCTGTGAACCTGTGTATATCTAAGGATGGCTCTGTAGGCATGCATTTTCTTGTGTGGCTATGAGCAAGAATAATAGGACTTGGTAAAAATGGAGTCCTGCCTTGATTTCAGGAGGGCAGAAAGATTAACAGAATGAAGTAGATATTGTGGATCTGGAGATTCTCATTCTAAATGAAGTAAGCCAGTCCTCAAAAAACAAAGGTGGAATGTTTTCTATGATAGGTGGAAGCTAACTCACAATATGGGGGTGAGGGGAAGAACAGAAGTGCAGTAGATTAGACAATGAGGGAATGAAGGGAAGAGAAGGGGGACAAGCAAAGGAAAGACAGCAGGAGAAATCTGACCTAGTTTCCCATGCACATGGATGAAAACAACCCAGTGAATCCTACCACCATATACATCCATAAGAATGGGACTCTAACTAGAATAAGATATAGTCCATGCTTGCATAATTATATTAAAATGGATTCTGGGGTCATGCAGAACTAAAAAGAACCAATTTAAAAAAAGAAAAGAAAATAGGCCCTTTAAGTTGAAGACCTTTTTGGCCTGTTCATTGCTCATAAGAAATAACAATACTTAAGGTTAAACCAATAATCATGGTAAAAACTCAAGTGGAAGGAAGTAGAGTCTGAGAGGGACAGAGATCAGTGCCTATACAGGGAGCTGAGGCTGAGGAGTATCTCAGGGGTCCTGCAGGTAAGCCCTGCAGGGCACTCAATAGCCACCAGGAATTTCCTGGGTCTTAAAGGACTGCTTTCTTCCTCCCACCCAGCTCAGATTCTGTTTCAGCAAAGGACAAAATTTCAGCTGGACCAAAGGAGCAATGACCAGGTACGTCACACAGACTCCTGGTCAGTCACAAAGAGGTGTCTTGTTACCCCAGCCATCCCAGGTTCTTACCACCATGATGTGCTCTGTGATGAAGAGAAGAATATGTCTGGGGTCTGCTGAGAAGATCCCACCATACAGCTTCTCCACCAGCTTCTGGGTGAAGTAGGAGATGTTTGATAGGGAAGGAGCGGCGGCAGCTTCTATGTTTGGCTGAGGCTCTTTACTGCCTGAGTGGAGTAGAGATAGACCAAGATGAGAGTCTAAATATGCTTCTCTCCACAACAATCTCTGGGCCCCTCCTCATAACCAGCCATGTCTTACTCATCTCTGATTCCCATTGTTTCAAAGGTGGAATCTTTTATTGAACACCCCCACAAAGTAAACTGATCTTGATTAATCTGGCCAGTGATAGAAATCAAGCTGTGAGAAAGGCATTTCTTCCAGTAACTCTTCAGAATAAGGATGGAGGAGAATTTAATGCCTGATGCAAATGAGAAGGCATTGTGCTGATCTGAGTTCTTGCTATTGCACTGGAAGAAGATACAGCCATAAAGCTGATAGTGCATTTGTGCTCACACTTACAAGCACTGTGCTTGGATGAGTGTGTGGTGATCTCAGCTAATCTCTAAAAACACCCTGTGAATCAGCTATAGTAGTTGTCATCCTCACTCAGAGAGTCACAGATCCAGGCCTTTGCCCTGGGTCTCACTGCTGTCCATTGACACAGCCAGGACCCACAGGGACTTCCCAACCACACTGAATTCACTGTTCTGCTTCTCTCACACATCAAGCATTCCAGGAGAAAGACCAGAAAGCTAAGGTTTTCATGTTGTGGTAAGACAGAGTCTAGGAGATAAGTCAAGTAGCTAGGGATTTCTGTGTCTCAAAAACCACAGAAAGAATGTTTGTTTAAGCTCCCTGAGAAGGGGCAGCTTCCCTGGAACTGCTTTTCGATGGTCTTCAGCTCAAATTCTGAAAAGCAAAGGCAGCATCTTAATCCAGCTTCATTTGTTCAAGAAACATTTGTCAAGTACCTACTCAGTACCCAGACACAGCACAAGATGCTGAGCAGAAGACTGTGGAATCCCTGCCGTTTGGACTTCTCTTATGGGAAGGGGTCACATTTGTACTGAAGCTAAAGAAAAGTCAATTTTAACCCAGAGGACAGGAAGACCTTTTGTCTCCAAGTGGCACAGTGATGGCAGGGGTGTCATGGAAAGCAGAAAGCATCTCATCACTCACTGGGCAGGGGTCAATGAGCTCTTGTTGCAGATACATGGAGGATACGCCCAGATGGAGGATGAAGTACCCCATAGTCAGAATCAGGAGTAAGCATGAATACTGGCTTTCCTGATTAGCCATCAGCAGCTGAATGCCGGAAACAGGAAGGACCAAGTCATCCACTCACCTCTGAGTGCCATGTTGCCTCCACTCATGATGTGGAATATTTCCATGGTAGAAAGAAGGACCTCAGACTGGAAGTCACGCTTCTGTTGGCTGGTGGCATTGTCTGGACAAGCCTGGAAGCACAGCCTGGGACTGAGAAAGCAGTCGCATGGCCATAATGTCCCCTTAACCCCTTGCCCAGCAGGTGCAATAGTACCCAGCTGACCACTCACAACTAGGCCTCCTCCAAGGCATTGCTTTCTGCTCACTGAGCTGCCTTATCTAGTAGGCAAGACCTACTTCCAGGGGTAAATAAGTGGGGGAATCCGCAGTCAAAGGTCACCTGGCAGGTGCCCAAGATGAGGCTGACTATGGGACACAGAGAGTACCAGCACCCCCTTGAGACCAGGCTCCAGTAGAAACCACCTCTAGGAGAGCATCTTCCCCTTTCCTCTGCTCCCCTCTCTCCTCCTGACGGCAGTCCCTACAATATATCATTTCTATAACACTCTCACCTCAGGCTCAGTTTCCCAGGACCCTGCCCTTATTCTTCTATTCATCTGGCACTCTGCCAGGGCCTGAAGTTCATAAACATCCCCCCCAGATCATGAGGCGGTGACTCCACCACTGGCCAGCCAGCATCTTCAGGCCTGGCCATCCCTTGCCCTTGCAATGCCCTTTGGCTCCCAGACCCACTCCCATAAAAGACAGCCCAGCAATAAATACCCTTTCCAACCCACCTCCAGAAGCACCTCCAGTGGCAGCCACTGCTTGGGGCTGGGGGTTCCAAGCAGGAGCTCCCTCAAGAGGATCTGAGTGAAGTCTCTCAGCTGCCTCCGGGCAGGGTGTGACTTGACAGGAGCCTGGAGACCTTCCTTGGGGCTGTCACCTTCAGAGACAGTCCCAGGACTGCTGGTGTTCCAGGTGGACTCAGCCGAAGGCCCCTCAAAGACAAGAGAACCCTAACATGTGTGGCCTGGAAGCTCTTTCACATCTGTCTCTGATGGGAACAGGCAGAATTATCATCATATCCATTGACATGGGTGGAAACTGAGGCTCTGCCAAAGTATGATTTGCCCAGAGCCTACTTGCCTATGGCCACAGTTACCACTGTGGTCTGAGAATCTGACTGAGATAGGTTGATATTGTGCAAAAAACAACAACAACAACAACAACAACAACAACAACAACAACAAAAACTGAGCCACCAAGTCAGAGAGAACTGCAGTGCTCTGCAACAAAATCCAAAATCTGTTGGGGGCAAGTTGCTTCACTCCTCCAAGCCAGCTGCCTATCTGTTAAATAGCAATCATAAAAACCACCCTCACAGAGGATTTGTGGAAAGGAAATGAGAGAATAATAGATGCAGCAATGCCTGGCAGCTTGGTAGGGGGTCAGTGGACATTGGCTTCCACCTTGTGGTGGCGTCCCCACCTTTTCCTCCTGCCCAGGCCCTGATCATGTTGACAGACAGGACCTTCAGGTAGGAAAGATGGAGAAGCAAAACTGCAGAGTCCTTTCCCTGAATCCCTGAAGCACTTGAGCATTCACTTCCTCATTTGAGGTTTATAAAAACAGGGGATAGAGGAGACAAGAGTCATTACCCCAGATAGTCCAGGAGGACCTGGAGATGCAGGGAGGCCAAATGACACACCCAAGGACACGCGGCCAGGGACTCCTGACTCCCGGCCCATGAACTTTTCATGCGCGTTCATCTGTTGGCACCTCCCTTTGCTCATTCATAAAATTAATGCCGCCGTTCTTAATTAAGCCATAAAATGAATTTAATGGCACCTAGGGAGGTGGCGACTGCATTAATTAGCTCCATGCGGCCTCAACTGGAAAGATGCCATATAAATTCATAGCAAATCGAAGGCTTTGGGCTGCCAGCCTTCTGTGTGGGGAGGGTCTGCAATGCTTTCTGTGCAACAAAGGCCTAGCGAGCTGACTTGGAAGCTGGGACAAGGCAAGAGAGTGTCATAAGGGAGAAGCACCTTGGAATTGGAGCTAGGAACCCCAAGACAGGGCCCAACCAGCCCACTAGGGTGTTTGCTGGCTGCAGAGGTGACTTTTGGGTCAGTCCTATGCCAGGGTGTGCACTGTGTGCTCAACTGGAGCCTCGACTCAGTAACATCAAGCTTGTTCCTTGGGGGGAGGGGCTGAGATGGGCATTAGGACTGAAATGTCACATCTTGTCTCCTACAGAGGAAGTGCCAAGGAGATCGCAGGAGACAGACTGTAAAATTGTCCCTCTTCCCTGCCTGGTCTGAGCCACCTGAGTTTCCTTGTGTAGATCCCACCCCCACCCCCACCTCCACCTACAGCTTCAGCCCTCAGGGCCTTCCTGTGTCTATCACTGCCTTTTGTTTATTCTTAATTTCCTAGTAAGTTACTCGAGTTTATATTAATCCATCAAAACATTTTGAAACCATTTTATCTTTTTTCAAATCCTCTTGTCTTTATATGTAGTCTAATTACAGTTGTCCCTAAGTATCTGTGAGGAATTTGTTCCAGAAACCTCTGAGTATAGCAAATTCCACAGATGTTCAAGTCCCTCACATAAAAAGGCATAGTATTTACACATACCCTAGGAACAACCTCCCATATACTTTAAATTATCTCTACATTATTTATAATGCCTAATGCAATGTAAATGCTATGTGACTGTTTGTTATAAATCTATTATTTAGGGAACAGTGGTGGGGAAAAACATATACACATTCAGTACACACCAAAAAATTTTTAAATATTTTCTCTCTGAGGTTAATTGAATCCCTGATGGGGAACCCATGGATATAGAGAGCTAACTGTATTTTTCAATTTTATTAGTTATTTAACTTTATTTTAAACCCATCACATGGATTTAAATGTAAAAAACTCAGGCTTTGGGGTGAGAGACCAAAATTTAAATCTTAGCTCTGTTGCATGTTAATCCCAGGAACTGTGACATACTTTGTTTTCTCAATCATTTTGTGAGATGAGACTTATGAGCACCACTTTGTCTCTGAGTCTCATATTCTACTTTCCTCTTTCTGATTGCTGTTAGTGTTATGTGAAGCACCAGGTTTGGGACCAATGTGCCAACATGGACACACCCCTGGGAAAGGTTAGCTAAGAGAACATTTCTCCCATTCATTTGATGATTTAGCAAATGATTATGGAGCATACACTCCATGCCTAGCTCTGTGCTTGTCATGGGTAGGGGTGTGTGTGTGTGTGTGTGTGTGTGTGTGTGTGTGTGTGTGTGTGTATGAAATAAATAGACAGACAGACCAACAGACACTGAGGAATGAACCCAGAACCTAGCACATACTAGGCAAGTGCTCTCCCACTGAGCTACACCTCCAGACCTTTGTGTTTTTTATTTTGAGACAGGGTCTCCTAAGTTGCTGAGACTGGAATCAAATTTGCCTCAGCCCCCAAAGTTATAGGAATATCAGGTGTGTGCCACTTTGCCTAGTTGCTTGTCCTGGATTATAAGCCCCCCAATTTGGGATTATAAATCCTTCAACTTGGCTGCCCCTTGACTTGCTGGGACAAACTCACATTTTCCCTAAGTTACTTCTTCAACTGCTCATCACAGAAGACAGAAGACCCAAGTCGGTCCTCTATCTTCCCTGGTTCTTCTGGCTCTAAGCTGGTTCTTCACAAACCTACTGCCTGGAAGGGGATCTGAGTCATGTCCTAAGGGGCCTGCAAACAGGACAAAAGTACCACCCCCTCCCCTGAATGGCACATAGGCAACAGGCTTCCTGGAAAGGATTCACTGTTTCCTATTACCAGTGTGTGAATATTCCATATAGAATTGGACTTGATCTACCATCAAATTTCTCATTCCTAAGAATTCAAAACAAATGATTGAGTCCCAGAGCTGAAAATGACCTCTAGTTACATACATCTCAGCCAAGAAAAGGAAAATTACCCAAGTTGTTTATTGAATGTTCCAGTCAAGTTGCTTTAAGTGTATTTTAACTTTGGGAGGTGGGGAGGAATTTAGCCTCTCACCATGAAGGATGGTGAAGTTCACACCTGCTCTCTCTGGTACAGGGCAGCGGCACGCCTTACCTTTTGGGTTCCCAAGGGGAAGGTGACTATAGCCAAGGTCTGGAGAAACTCTGGGGCCCGCCACGCCGGGTCCTGGGAGTAGGTGCGGTGTACCAGGCTGAGGAAGTGCAGCACAGTGACTGGGAATGTCTGTTCCCAGGTGCTATCTTCAGAACCTGTCAAGGGCTAAGGACACAATCCATGAGACACAGTGTATGGCAGCATGACTGGGGCTGCCTGAGTCAGCCAGAGGAATGGAAATCTCAGGAGAAAACTTCCTTATGGAGGCTCTCCACAAGACATGCTCTTGTAAGTCACCTAAGACTGCAGGTTGGCACTGGGTACTGCATGATAACCAGGGAAGGGTTTACTATGTGTGGACACAGTGCTTAACACCCATTCCTCTTCTACCCTCTGCGGTAGTCTCTGTGTTTACTCTTGTTTTACAGAAGAAAACACAGAGGCCCAGAGAGGTTCCATTTCTTGTCATACAATGGGTAAGAATCAGAGCCAGGAACTGAACCCAGGAGATTGGGTATGAAATTTGCTGCTTTCCCACACAATCCCTTAAGTGATTAGACATGGCATACTGTGCTTAAGGGACTTGCCAGTCTTCCCTAGCCCAGTGCTCAAGGGACTAGCCCATCAGAGGTAACCCAGCCTTCCCAGGACCCAGTGCTGATGTTCCCACCTATAGACTCTCACCCAGACTTTCCTGCCAGCCAGGGGGTCTGGAATGGATCATGTTGTACTGAGCGGGTGCCCAGGCACCTGCCAAGGCATCAGTTTTCCCACACATCATGAGCTCTCTCCCTGCTGATCTTGGAAACATGGCCAAACCACCACCCTAAATCCTGACTGAGCCCTCGTAACCTTCTACAGCTCAACTCCCTTGACAGATTGCCCAGTCACTCTGTCCAGAGACTCAGTTGAGCCCAACCAGGGTATCCAGTTGCTGCCCAAGTTTTATTGTCCTGAATGGATAGGATACAGGAAATTTGAAAACTTTTTTCAAATTTGATCAACCCCAGCTGCAGGATCATCTGCTGCATGGCCACGTTGACAAACAGACTGAGTGACACTTAGCCTACTCCTACCAACACTCCAAGTGACCACCAGGCCCTTCCTTTGAGTCTCGTTACTCAGAGCTAGCCCCTCCCTTGCATGGCTCCCTCACGTCCCTTCCAGCCTGACTCTCAGAACTGGCCTGGTAAGCTCAAGTTAGAATACCATGTTTGCTTAGTAGCTCCCAGGCCTGGACCATGTCTCAAACTGGGAAACTCAATTCTTTTTTTTTTTTTTTTAAAGAGAGAGTGATAGAGAGAGAGAGAGAGAGAGAGAGAGAGAGAGAGAGAGAGAGAGAGAGAGAGAGAGAGAATTTTTAATATTTATTTTTCAGTTCTCGGCAGACACAACATCTTTGTTGGTATGTGGTGCTGAGGATCAAACCCGGGCCACACGCATGCCAGGCGAGCGCGCTACCGCTTGAGCCACATCCCCAGCCCGGAAACTCAATTCTAATTGTAGAAAAAAGACAAGACATGTGGGGTGACTGGAATCACATGTCCAGAATCCAGAGAGGGTTTGGGATAGGCTGGGGCAGGGAGGCAGAGAGAAAGAGTTCTGAAGTCACCTGCATCTGGATCTCTTATAGGTTCTTATAGCACAATATTAGATTTATAGGTGAATATGAGAAATAAAAGGTGTTCAGAGACCTTTCTCTGTAGTTAGTCAATCTGGATGGAACTCTGCCTTTGCCACCTACTAATAAGCATAGCCTTGGACCAGCTTCCTAATCTCCCTAGGCTTTGAGTTCCAAGTCCAGAAAAAGGATCGTGCTATGGCCTATTTCCAAAAGTTATAATGAGGAGCAAATGAGGCATTTCAGATGCAGCTTATTTTTTGCAATGACTAGCACAGGGTAAATACAGAAGAAGCTAGAAGGTGAGGTCATAAGGAGTATTTGCCCTTTTAAAAAAAGAATTTGGATTTGATCTGCCAAGTAACAGAGACTCCCTTGAAGGTCAAGGCGTGGACATGACCTAGAATCATGATGCTTATGCTGGACACACATGCCTCCACTGTGCCTGAGCTCTGTGACCTTGCTTGGATGAATTAACCCCCATAACTTCTGTTTCTACACCTCCACAATGGAGACAACCCTGTCTCTTCCAAAACACTGTAACATGCTGCAAAATTTCTAAAATCAAAACCTCTAACAATGCAAAAAACTGACAAGGATGTGGAGCAACTAAAACCCTTCCAGAAAAAAAAAAGGTGGAGAGAATGTAAATTGGTTTTTCCACTTTGGAAAACTATTAGGCATTATTTACTAAAGTAAGTCATGTGTGTAACTGATGACTCACAATTTCACTCCTGGGATATATTTGCAACAGAAAGGAGTACATATGTCCACCAAAAGATAGGTATATAGCATGTTTCCAAGCTGAAACAAGCCAGAATGGTTGTGATTAATTATCACAAGAAAATACTATTCAACAGTGAAAAAATGAATTACTGATAACATAACAACATGAGTGAATCCCAAAATGTAATGATGAGTGAAAAAGGCCAGATGCAAAAGAATATGTACTGTTTGATTCCATTTACATCAAGTTCAAGGACAGGCAGTCAAATCTGTGGTTACCACTGGTCAAAGGTGTAATATCAAACAAAATAAAGTTTCAAGAAAAAGTAAAATAAACTGAACTTTTCGAGTTAGTTATTCCCACAGTTAGGTTTCTAGTCTTTTTCTCTTCTCCTTCTAGTTTTTGCCTTTTATATTTAGATACTTGTCTGCTGTTCTTGGTAAAAGATACTTTCACGACAGGTATCTTCATTGTACTGAATCCGTGAGTAGCATCATTCTCATTGCATATGTTTGTCTTTCCAACACATATAAGAAGGCTGGGTCTTGTTTTTTATCTAGTCTAAAAATCACATCTTAAATATATGAGCTTAATCGTACATTAGGCCTACAATAGAATGAATACATTTCTCAAAGATGAAAAAAGTACATATCTTATTATCTAACCAGAACAAAAATAAGACTAGGATAGATTAAAATGAAAAAAAAAAAAGCTTAACCACATGCACATTAGAAAATAGTCATCAAAGGAGTTTTAGAAAACAATAAAACTGGAAAGGCCAAATATAAAAATCTTAGAAATTGAAATTTAAAAAATCAGGAGACTGATAAAGATATACAAAATCTAGTTCTTTAAACCCATAAGACCAGCTCCTGAACAGGAAGGGTGTGGTAAAGATAAAGTAGGAGGAGTCCTCAAACTAAGAATAAGAAGAGAGAAATAACACATAGAAAACTGTGAGTTATAAGAGACCTGCTACAGTTTAGACCCTGAATGTCCTCCAAGATCCCATTCGTGTCAAAAGCTTGGTTTCCAGTTTGGTGCTATTTGGAGATGGGTGGAGACTTGAAGAGGTAGAGGACTAGCGGGAGGTCTTTAGGTCATGAGGGGTATGAACTCAAAGGGAATTGTGGGACTTGTGCTCTTCCGCTTCCCCTTTGACCCAGCTTGGCGATAGATTAGGCAGTTTTGCTCCATCGCACGCTCTTGCCATGATGTGCCACCCAGGCCCAAAGCAATGAGGCCAACTAAACTGAAACCTTTAAAACTGTGAGCCAAAATGAACCCATTTGCTCACTTCAGATACTTGTTTGTTATAGCAATGGAAAGCAACACAATACCATTTGTACAAACTGAATAAACGGGTAGTTATTTTTAAGGATCAATTAACTAAATTGGGTTAAGAAAACATTTAAAAGACTAAACAAATCAATAATCAGGGAAAAAATTCAGATACAGCCAGTTTCACAGAAGCATTTAAATAATATATGAATTATAGATTAAACATCTACTTGAATACAAAAGAAACAAATTCTTAATATAAAACTAGCATAATATTGATATCAAAACTTCACAAAGATAAAACAAAAAGAAATCATCAGCCTAATATCATTTATAAATATGCATACAGAATCATCAATATACATTTGCAAAAACAGAATAAGGAAGTACAATTAAAAAAACAAGAGTAATTGAATGAGAATTCAAAGAATTCTATTGATGTAATTCATCATAGGTAACTGGTTAAAAGAAAAAAGCATAAATCATCTAATTACATGCTAAAAGACCTTTTTAAAAAATTCCTATTTACAAAAAGTACAAAATGTGATCTAGACTGTCTCAGCATAACCACAGACAGGGCAAGAGAGAAGGAGAAAGAAAGAGAAGTTGGCAAAAGATGAAAGAATAAACCAGAAATTTACATGGAAATATATAATGTTAATAAACTTATAAAATGGTTTTAAATTTATTAAAAATAAATGCAAAAAGAACCTAAGTATGAAACTATCATCCATTTGCCCATATTGTTGAGACTATGAGGCTGGGCCCAAGTACTTCTATACAAGATATTGAGATGTATATTAAATGGTGGAATACATATATACGTGCAATCTTTCTGAGAAGTGCATCCAATAGAAAATGCATGAAATGCTCTTTGACTCACTATCCTGCACTCCAGGAGGCCATCAAACAAGAAAGAAAAGATGATTTTTCAAGAAAGTCCTTTATAGGTTTTTTATAACAAGCACTTTGAAAATTAACATAAATTTTTATTATAAATAGAGGTTATTCCTATGTTTTCCCACTTTATTGAGATGGAAATATGTTCACAAAAATGTGGATGGAAGAAAGGCAAAAAGAATTTTTGTGATCTCATCCTCTATAAGGATAGGATGTGACCTTCAAGAAATGTCCAGAGGGATGATCCTCTGAAGTTCATAGAGGTCATATCTGGTATATGTCAGGTGATTTTTATTTTCTGCTTTTCTATTTTATTTAAATGTTAAAGAAGATAATTGTGTATCATTTTACAAAAATCGATGAAGTTTCTTCACACAATCAAGCACCCAATTGTGCCCTTGATGTCTGCAGAACAAAGTTGAACCTTTCATGCAAGATCACACTGATGTGACTAATAATTCCTCCTGTTCACTGGCCACATGTTCTTCTCTCCTCACACTTGCTTCCAGGTCTAAATTAACACCAAACACCCATGTCTACTGTATCTCCAAATCAAAGGCTACCTACTCCAGAAGCCTCTGCCATGTCTATAGCTGGTAGCCACTGCCTTTTCTAAGACACCTCACAGGTCATTCTTGGTCACTCCAACTGTCCTGGTAGGGGTGAGTTACTTGGAAGGAGAGGCCCCTCTTCCACTTCAGAGATCTTTCCTTTGACTAAAAACAGTAAATCTCCCAGGGAAGAAAATCAAATGTTTAAATAAATGAGAAATAAGTGTCTCTTGGCAATCTAACTTACCTTTTCTATTTTATCTTGCTTATTACCAGATGCTATGGTTTTAATATGACCTCTGAAAGTTTGTGTTGGAAACTTAGTCCTTAAATTCCTATGCTAATGGTATTTGGAAGTGAGGCTTTTGGGAAGTCATTAGAATTAAATGAGGTCATAAGGGTAGGGCCTACATTATGGCATTAGTGACTTTATAAGAAGAGGAAGAGAGCCCAGAGCTAGCGCACTTTCTCTGTCTTACCATATGATGCCCTCCACCATGTTATGATACAGCAAGAAAGCCCTCACAAGATGCCAAGAAGATACCAACGCTATGCTCTTGGGCTTCACAGCCTCCAAAACTGTGAGCTAAATATCTCTGTTTATTATAAATTATCTGGTATCTGGCATTTTATTATAGTAACAAAGAATGGACTAAGACATCGGCATTTCTGGGAAGCTGCTGAGAAGAGTCAAGATGACCTTTCCAAACTTGCCTTCCCAACAGAACCTCTGGAGTAGATAATGAATCTCACCTGACTCATGGTGGCTTTCAGCATTTCTAGAAGCAGCAGGGCCCCTTCTGTGCACAGTCCATCCCGGAGGACTTCTTGCTGGTGGTGATTCTTCAGGAGCCAATGAAGCATGGCATCTAGGCTGTCCTTAAGAAGAAAGCAAAGGCCATAAGGAGACTTGTGGAAACCAACAGGACCAGCTTTGTAGCCAGTGCTAGCGTTTCCCAGGAACTCCCAAGGAAAAAAGCAAAACAGCATAGTAGCAGCCTTAGTGGTTAGCCCATCTGGAAAATTCCAGCTCGGTTGATGGTCAATAAGAGAAACACACTCCCATGAAGGTACTGAAGACCCACTAGCAACTTGTGGCAATTTAGTTCTTTTGGGCTGGGGTGTAGCTCGACGGTAGAACACTTGTCTAACACATGTGAAGTGCTGGGTTCCATCCCCAGCACCAATAAATAAATAATAAATAAGTAAATAAGATTTCTTCAAAAGCTTAGTTCTTATGGTTTGACTTCATAAGTGCTCAATGTCTTAATTAATTTTAATACCTTTTAGTAAATTAAATTATATAAGCATAGGATGAATTCAAAGATTCAGGGGAAAGTGCAGTATAGAGGAAACAGTTTAGAGTTTAGAATCAAGAGGCCCTGCCTTTTCCTTTTTAATAGCTCAGGAAATCTATTTGGCCTCTTGGCAGTTAAGTTTTCTTCTCTATGAAATGGAAAATCACATTATCTACCCCATGGGATTGTTTAAATATCAAGCAAAATAAAATATGTAAAGCATCTATCATATTTCCTGACACTTAGTAGATGTTTGCTTCCTATAATACATTGTTAGAGAAATAAAAAATTCAGGTCTTTTTAAACTTAGCATAGTTATATTCAGAACTTTATCTTGAAGTGTGAGCTACCCTATTAGTGTATAAGATTTAAATCTTGTCAAATATAAGGATATGCAAGAGAAGTGAATTTTTAACTTTCTCTGCCAAGCCATGTCCTTTCCCTAATTCAGCTCAGTTAATTCTACATAAGATCAAGAAACAATTTCCAAATCTGATATTTGTCAGGTGCCTAGAAAGCTGAGTTTAAAAACAATGGTGGGATCTCTGCTTCTGGAGCTGTGTCTAAGAGGTACCTGTATTTGGTGCATCTGAGGAAATGCCTGGGGGTCTATGTAGAAGGTAACACCGGAGCTGAGTTCTGGGGGAGGACACTCCCACTAGGCAAGTGATGAGGGAGAAAAGAATCAGTAAGGTCACACAGGTCAGGTGAGCACAAAGCATCTGGTCTTAATGGGGTGATGATCCAATACAGTCACATCATGAAGAAAGGTAAGTTGGAGTTAGGTTGGAGAGACAAGCTAGGTAACCCAAGATGCTAGCTCTAGAGCTCAAACTTGGTCTTGTAGGAATGGAATCCAAGTAATACCTGGACTTGGTGTGAACAAGTGAGAGTATGAATGGTGAGATGGTGTGCACAATGGGCATGAACTCCTCTTTGGAAAAACTTGGCCAAGGAGAAACAGGAAAGAGTTAAATAGGGTAACGGTTGCTAAAGGTTGATAATTTAACATACCTATAGTCTGTGAGGAGAGAATCATTAGAAAAGAAGAAACTGAAAGGATGGATAAGAAAGGTAAAGTACAGAATGAGTAGACCAGGGAAGTTAAAGGAAGCCAAAAGCAGCCTTGGGAAACCTCTCCCAGCAACCATGGATAAAAGTTGGTGAATTGATGAAGAGGTCATAACTAAGTAGGTGGTGGAGATGGGTTGCTGAGACATGGACACTCTATCATCAAGTAACTTCCCTATGTCTGGAAAGAGAAAATCTTTTAAAAAGAGCCTGATGTCATTCATATTTGCTGAGGGGGTGGAGGTGATGGAAGGCAGAGGCTGAGGAAGTCACGGGGCTGATGGTTAGGTATTTGAAAGCTGTCCAGGTGTATGGGATCGCTATAGAAGGAAAGAGATCAAACACAGTTCTAGTTAGTAGAATTGGAGGGAGGCAAGCATAGAGAGTCTTAGGGAATTGCCTTAATCACATGGAATCAGAAAACAAAGTGTGTCCCTCTTCCCAGAGGTGATCGAAGAACCTACTTTTGGACAGTCCATCAGCTCTGTAAGTGACGTCTGTAGGAAGAAGGTGGACACAATGAGGTAGACTTCAGGAATATGAACATGCAGGGCCAGAAAGGCAGTCAAGACACGGAACCCAGGAAGCAGGCGGGGGCTCTGGTCAGGTACAGAAGGATGGCTCTTCAGGTTGTCTATTGATCCAGGGGAAAAAGCACAAAATCCAGGTTGAGAACAACTGCTCTGGTCATGGTGGGAGTAGACAAATAAGGGAGCCCCGGCAACCCACCATACCATAGAAACACTTGCTAAAATATATGTTATCATAGATGAGCACAAGAAAGTGCTCAATGATAATTCCTTTTCCTATTGTTGACATGCTCATTCATTTATTCATTCACTCATTTCAAGATAGAAAATAGATGCCAACTGTGTAGGAAGCAACAAGGAACTTCATATAAAGCAACAAGGATATATTACTCAAAAGTACAAAGGATTACAGACATTCATGAAGCTTACAGTGTAGTGGGCCCTGCAGACATTAAGCAATTGGATACCTAAATTAATCTATGTTTCAGAATAGAAATCACACTATAGAGGAAAATAATAGGAGCAGAGAGAATTAACAGAGGTGCCAATTCAGGTGGGACCCTTCTTCTCCTGGAGGAAGTGGCATTTAAATCCACACCTGCTAGAAGAGGCGAGGAAGCAGTATGTGAAGTGCCCAGTGAGTAAACAGAGTAGGAGACTTTAAGAAAAGGAAAACAGCCACCAGAGACTGAAGAGCGATGAGGCTGTGGAGGGATCCTGTAAGAAAGAGCAAGAGGCTGGGGCTGATCAAGTGCATGGAGCTGCAAAGATCCCAACTGGAGAAGGGCCGGCATAGTCCTCACTCACACGCCAGGATGAGATGGCCCTCTTGCTGGAGACAGCCATATGCTCACCCATCACAATGTTCATGCCCTCGGTGCTTCGTTCCACCCAGGATCCTACAGGAAGGCCATCTTTGAATCGCCCACGGAGGGAGGGATTTGACAAAAAGTGTAGCAGCAGCTTCAATGCCAGCACAGTAGTACTGGCATGCAGGTGGCCCTGCAGGAGCAGCAGGAACCAGTCGGGTCCCAGGTTCAGAAACATCTCTTCTTTTGACCTGGGGGTGGGGCATGGAGGTCAGTAAATACAACCTTTTAGTTCACAAGCAAATGACATGATCAGAAAAGAGAAATGAAGTCCAGCCTCATGAGTCCTTGAGGAAAGGTAAGTTAAAGGTTAGTGTTTGACTATCACTTGATGTAGTGCATATTACATTTTAAAAGAATGTAAAATAAAATGCTGGCAAGATTGTTGCACTGTTGATAAATTTGTCTACTAATGGCTGTGACCTAATTCATTCAACTCCGTTTAAAGCAATTGGTAACTACGTATCAATAGATGCATGCCCCCTTAATATCCTTACTTCACTACTTACACAGTATAGAAAAAGCCATCCACATCATTTAATTACCATCAATATAGTCATGTAAAAAACATAATGTTTATTTACCTTCTTTTTAAAAGACACCTGTCAAAACTCATCTAAATGCAAAAGTCCAATATTTATACATCTTTACAAATTTAGGCCTGAAAAAAAGCATGATGACCCATCATTTTAAAAAATTAATTTTGAAATGATGAGTCTGGAGAATGTTGACTTGGGGGGAACAAGAAGGAACAAAATTGCAGGAATGAGTGGTCATTCCAGCAAGGATGATTGACTTCGCAAAGAACTGGCCTTCTGGGAACCAGAAGCTGGGTTGTGTTCTCACTAGGAGTTGCTAGAGGAGGCCTTGTGAGGGTGTGGCTGGTATGCACTGGAGTGAGCACTGGACTAGGAGTGAAGAAAGTGTCTACCCCTGTTGTTTACTAACTGGATGACTTTGGCAGAGCACTTGATGTATGCTCTGGTCATTTTAATCAGTGATGATGATGATGGTAGTGGTGGTAATGAAGGCAATAGAGATGAAGATCATGATGGTGAGGATGATAGTATTGATGATGGTGGTGATGATGGTAACAGTTAGCTTGTGGAGTATTTACAGTATCTCATATACTGTTCTCAGGGATACCCATCTATTTTTATTCTCATACAGATGAGCTGAGAAAGGCACACAGGCCTTATGAAACCTCCCCTGTGATTCCAACTCAGAAGGTCCAGATGCCAAAGTCCAGGTGCTCAAGTGCTATACGACATCTCCTTTCAAAAAGATGGAAAAGGAAAGAGCCAACTAGCTCCTCTCCAAGGCATCTTCCAATTTTATCATGTTTTGATTTTAGAATGTAAAAGCTGGTAAATTTTTAACGACTATTTGCAGGGTTGTTTTACAGATGGGTACGTCTCCACCTCCAACCCCAAATACACATACTCACTAAACTGTAAAGAGGAAGAGCAAGGAACTGGGCACACTTGCTCAATGTTGCATCCTGGGGGCCAAGAAGAGTGTCATGCATTCAGCAGGAACTTAACAAATAGGTGTTGCACGAACGACTCCGGGGTTGCAGGCCAGCAGTGGGGAGAGTTAATGGAATCAGCTTTATCATTACACATTATTTTGAAAGTTAATTGAAGGCAGATACTTCTTTTTTCCAAGTTGGAAAAATAACTAAAGCAACTAACAGTAAATAGCAGAAGAATCTGGCAAGCTTTTTCCTTGATAGATGTTATTTAGGCTAACCATTTCTCCATTCTGTTGTCTGCCAAGTACAGGACATCAAAGTCGGCAATTGTCACAACTGCCAAAACAATAACAATTACATGATAGCAATGGTGACAAAAGGAGTTTATTGAAATTATACCAAATCTGTTTCTAGTTACTCATGCCCATTGAACATTTGCATCAGAATATCTCAGGGCAAGGTCTGGTTTATTGGGTGGAGAGAATATAATTTTCTTTCTGACTAGTGCAGAAAACACATAGCAGAAAACAGACTCAGAGATGCTAAACTTTTCATTAAGAAAAGGTTTTAATACTGCACCCTGTATGAGGCAACCTTCTGCCAAATTGCTCTTCCTGGAGCTACTTACTCAGAGGACAGATGAAGTTGGGGGGAAGATATTACACTGAGCAGCATCTCCAGCAACTGGTTTCGGAGCCAGATTGTCTTTCCAGATGTTTGGCTTCCAGCTACAAAAAAAAAAAAAAAAAAAAAAAGAGAATTCAGATTTGAGAGAAAACGGATGTAAAGAGACATAATATTTGCTGCAGCAAGCAATCATATTCATCAAATGCTTAGTTTACCCAGGAATTGGTACACGGATGGGACTCAAAATTTTGGCATTCAAATCTAAACTTAAATGTAATGCTTATAAAGAATTTCAGGAAATGTTCCTAGAGTTCCCTTTAACTAGAGATATTTAATGCTACCTATTCTCAAAAGAAAAAAAATCCTAAAAATGATAAGATAATATTTATCTTCCAGTAGAACTGTTTTTTGGTGTATCATAAGCTACAACATTTCTTGAGCTCCTACTATGTGCTGGTATTGTGGGAGTCACTGGGAATGAAGTGGTCAAGACTATAATCTTTGTTCCCTTGATTTCTGCTTTCGATTCACTTCCAGGCTATTTCTTTGCACTTCTATGTTATACTAAAACTAGAAAATGAACCATAGCAGAGGTACATAGATTCAGTGAAAGAAGTAACTTGACTTCTCAAGTGTCACTATTGTTAATCCAAAGAACAGGTAAACAATATTTAATGTGCTTGATTCAAGTTTCAGAATGAAGTTCATAGAAAAAGGGAATTGAAACAAGTAAGCCCACTCTTGGCCCATTGTCTATTCCTTCATTCCCTACCTGCCAATAACTTATTATACTACAACCATGCACAGAGATAGGAATGATGAAACAGCTTGGAGGAGCAGAATCAGATGTCTATTTGGATCCATCCAAAATAGAGATTAATCTATCCAAAATAGATTAGTCAGAACTTAATATCTGATTAAGTTCCTAATCTCATTAGACCTCAGCTTCTTCCTCTGCAAAATGGGAATATAGTTCCCATTTTTGAGGCTTATTCAAAGGATAAAAGGTAATATAATTTATCTAAATTGAGTAAAGATGTCCCAGAGAATCTTTTACAATGATTAAACTGTCTGATATTTACCCTGGCCAATAGAGTGACCACTGACCTTGTGTGGTGACTGAATACTTGAAATGTGGCTAGAGTGAGGAACTGAGCTTTTAATTGCATTTAATCCAATTGATTTAA
This sequence comes from Ictidomys tridecemlineatus, assembly GCF_052094955.1. Taxonomy (NCBI): domain Eukaryota; kingdom Metazoa; phylum Chordata; class Mammalia; order Rodentia; family Sciuridae; genus Ictidomys; species Ictidomys tridecemlineatus. The sequence goes on from NC_135477.1 coordinate 73,968,095, forward strand.
AATTAAATTTAAACGGGCCAGATGTAGTGGCACATGCCTATAATCCCAGCATTTTAGGAGACTGAGGCAGCAGAATCATGAGTTTAAAGCCAGACTCAGCAAACGTGAGGCACTAAGCAACTCCATGAGATCCTGTCTCTAAATAAAATATAAAACAGGGCTGGGGATGTGGCTTAGTGGTCAAGTGTCCCTGAGTTCAATTCCCAATACCCCCTCCCAAAATTTTTTTAATGGATAAATGTGGTTAGAGGCTCCAATCTGGGATAGCCCAGATCTAGAGGATCTGGGACAAAGCAGTTGTCACATCACCCTGGCAAAGGGAACAAGATAGGGCTGCTGTTCTGTATCTAGGGAGAGAGAGGGACTTAAAGAAAGAAATAACAAATTTGTGCATTTCAAGAACCCCACGGGTTTCTGAAGCACAGGGTGGGTGACTTAATCTGGCCTGCTGGGACTGGGGGACAGCTCATCCATTGGGGGAAGTTGCAGAAAGGAGTGGGCAGGACGTGGCATTTCTGGAGGAAAAAAGCATTTCCAAAGCAAGGATAGAGGCCACACCCGCACATGCTGGGATCTGCAAGCACTGGAGTTGAGATTTATCAGGGCACTGGGGTTGGAGGTGATTCAACCAGGAAGGGAGGCCAGAGCACCAAGGATCCCATGTTTTGGTCTATAGGGACCTGACTATCCTGAAGCCCTCAGATGCCACTCCAGGGTTTGAAGCAGGAAGATAGGAATTGATTTGGTGGTCCTAATCTTTAAACTCTGGCCTCCCGAGCCACTGCTTTGTAATCACTGCCCAGCTGCAGATACTTTCCCCTTCCTTTCCCTCAGCCCCTCCCTCTGAAAAATGACCTCACAATGTGTGCCTTGGAGGCGTTGTGAAGGTTATCCTGCTGCCTTCAGACAAAGACATCTGGGAAAGGTCCTCTCACCAGGCATGGAAAGTTCCTGGGCTCCATCCACGCAGATCTGCCTCTCGTTCACTGATGAAGGCTTGAGGGTGTACACGATAAACAGCCCAATCCTTTATGCAACAGGGAAAAAGGACAAGCTCAACAGGGGCTCAGTGCATGTATCCTAATCTCACATTAGTGTTTCCTAAGTGATCCACCCAAGGACCGAGGGAGGGTTTGAGGGGAATTGTGATATTCTATGATCAATACAATATTTCCAGAGACTTCCAGAATTTGTCGGGATTCTTCAGAGATGTTAACTCTGACTCCTCTAGATCAATATATCAGATAGGCAGCAGGAAAGAGAAGGCTGAGTGTGGTACCAGCAGGGACCATTCTCTGGGAATTCTGCAGGAGGCAGACATTGGCCATCAGCTGCTAAGGATGGCTGTGCTTATGGAAATTCTTGAGCAGAGCAGGGGCATTTGAATACCAGGGGGCAGAAGACAGATAGCCCTGCTGAGGACACCTGCCTCTCATCCTAAATCAAGAAAGCCCTCCTCTTCTCCTAACTCTCAGCCTCAAACAGAAACCTCTAGAAGGTTCCAAGTGAGATTGAGTTGAGTATGATGAGACAGAGGGGTCTATATTCCCTTGTGAAATAGTATGGGGCCCTGCCCTTCACCTCGGGGAAGCTTGGCCAGGTACCTGAGCACATCGCAGATGCTGAAGTGGCTCTTCAGCTGACAGTCCAGAATGGCAATGATGGTGGGGATCTTGGAAGGGGCAAGGCGAGGCTCATTGAAAAGGAAGACAAGCTGAGGTATAAGCTGTGCCTGGTGAGCAACTTCAGCATTCCTGGGTCCTTCCCTGGTGAGCCCAGGAGAGAGGCAATAAAAGCTTTTACTGTAATGAACCAAATCTGCTGTGTTTCTGCTAAAAAGATTTTCCAAACTAGGCTTTTTCCATGGCCCTCTGACTCCTATGCTCTCTTGGCAACTTGTCAAAATGCCGTCAGACACCCATCCAATATGCGTCTGCCAAGTGCCAGAGTTGCTGGGGCATGTGCCTCTCATCCACCTACCGCACACTCCCACCCCTGGAAACCGCCTTCAAAGACAAACCCCAATTATTGACTTTTAAATTCCAAGCCTCAGGGAAAACTAATGCTACCCTCAGAAAACTCAGAACAAAGACAGCAGACATAAATGTGACTGAGGAGCACTTCCCAACAACCAGGAGCACAGGGCCCTTCGCAGCCTGTCTGGGTGTGTGATCTTCCTGCCCACCCCAAACCACAAAGTAGATAAACATGCCACAGAGTCAAAGGCAAGAAAGACAGAATTCAAGTATCCACATCCCCCTCCTTAGGATAATCACAGAGCCAATTTCCAGTAAATTCTACTCCCCCAAAGAAACAGCTTTCAGGGTAAATGTCTGATTCTAAGAAAACAACAGGTATTGCTACAGAAAATGAAAAATGGGGGGTGGGGTGTGAATTCTGGTGGATTCCTCCTCTTAAACTTTCTTTTTGGTATTAACATGCTAAATTCTGCCAAGCTCCACATTCCTGAGACACAGGGATAGTGAGGAGCATGCCATTTCTGTGTGATTGACACGAATGGGCTGAACAGGAATAATGTGCATCCCTCCACCTGTGAGCTCTAGCTACTTTCTCTTCTTTTCCTGTCACTACCGGAGCAGGCTGTCTTTCCATATTCCTTCTCCACAGAATTGTGTTTTATTCTTTTCTAACTTTCCAGCAGTAAGAATGGGGTATGAAATGTAGTGGGTTTATAATAGTTATTCAATAATAATGAGTCCAAGAGAAAAGATGTTTTAAAATGCATTAAAAACACTAAAGGTGCTGATGGTCACTAAGGTGGTCTGGCCATGAGGAAGTAGAGGGGTTGATAAGCTGGCTTTGCTGTCTCCCTTCTCCCTTATTCTGGTCAAAGCCCTGGTGAGCAGTAGACAGACAGATGCTAGTTTTAACTCTGACTTTGGAACTACTTCTTTCTAACCCCCTTTTCTCTAACTCCTTCCCATCTGTGCTCTGAGCCAGGTCATGGGACCCAAGTTGGTCCAATGAGACCAGATATGCTCTATGAAGCTGCCTAGCAGCCACCTAGTTGCCAAAGAGAAGGCCTGCAGAAATAAGCCAGCTCAGAGGGAAGCATAGGCAGAGTGGGAGACAGAGATCAGATGAAATCATGGGGGTTCCACCCAGCCTAGGTTCCAACTACGCTTTTTATTGTACAAGCCAATGAATTCCTTCTTCAACTGCTTTTCTTTCTCACTTCCTGCTCTCCTTGCTCTTTTCCCCCTTCCTTCCTCCTTTGGTTTGGGTTGTATTTCTGCCACTTGCAACCAAAAAAAAAAAAATCCTAATTCAAAAATTGACTTGAAGACGTCAGTTAGAGAGAGAATGGGCTGATGCAAAATGAAGAATGAAAGTGTTTTCCTTTGCTAGCCACACTTGTTAAACCCTGGTTAGGTGCTAGCCCCTGAGGCTACAGAAGCTTCTGAGGCCCCAGAGTTTCCTCTCCTGAGACCTGTCAGAGGAGAGAGATCTGTTCTACACACATGATCCGCTGGGAAGGAATCTAGTCATCCTGCCTTCTAGTACTCCCACTAGCCATCCTGCCCTGACATTAAGATGTTAGTTTTAACTCTGAAACTGCCAGAAACCAGCATACCTTGGTGATTGAAGAATTTCCACAAGATGAGAAAAGAGGGCAAGTTCCAAGTTGTCTGCAGTATTCATCCAGAGCTGTAAGGCAAAACAAATGCATGCTACAACCAAAGAGCATGTGACAGAGGGTTTGCAGACAGGTGCTGAGCATGTTGTCTCTTCACTTGGAATTACTAGCTGCATGATCAGACAGCTCTCCTGGTACCTAGAAGGTAGGAAATGCCTCCCTACCACAGGAGGAAAGCTTAAAAATGCATTCATCTCCTCCCCTTCTCTAATGCTGCCTGGTGCTTCATGTGAGTTTAGATTGCAACCAAGGACACCTATCTCCTATGTCTGCCCAGTCATGGGCCACAACCAATGAGACCACACAGGAGATGCATCTTGACTACACTAAATTTTGCAAGGCAAATTATGGAGTTCCCACTTTACAGATGAGAAAATAGAATAAGACAGGCCAGCTGAGTGACAGGTTCCACTTACCACCAGCAAGTGGTAGGAGTGGAATTAGAAGCCAGATTTTGCCTTTAAGGTTTTACACTATAATGAAATAAGCCACACTGAACTTGGTATGCAATACTATCTTCAGCACCTTCATCAATAAAATCTGAAATACAAACCAGAGACTGCACAAGAGAATTATGAGTGACACATATATCAAGTGCACAGAGATTCTGAGGATGAGGTTTATCATTCAGATTGTCTTCAATCATAGCAAAAAAAAATGGAGCTGATTACTCTCCCTCTCTGGAAGAATTGATGGTGTGCCTTTATATTTCATTTTGACGTCATTTTAGAGAGCTTCACTATTTTTCATCTTTAAATGCTGACAATTCCAGTATTAGGCCCAGCATATAGAAGGTTCATACATGGAGCTATAAGAATACATCCAAGAGCATAAAAAAAGCTCACACTTACAAATGATACCATTAGCTCAAGGCAAGAGATTCCATAAAAGTCCTAAAACACCATTATAGCAGTTGCCTTTTACCCACAAGGAGATACATTCCAAGACATTCCATGGATGCCTGAAATTGCTGAGAGTACAGAAATATATATATTTTATATATATAATATATATATATAATATATATAGTTTAATTTATAAATCAGGCATAATATATTAACAATAATAAATAATAGTAAAATAAGATAATTATCCTAATATGCTATTAATAAAATTATGTAAAACTTATAAATTCTTTATTTATGGAATTTTCCATTTAATATTTTTGGGCCTGGGTTTACCATGGGTAATTGAAGCTATCTAAAGCAAAACTGCAGATAAAGAGGAACCCCTGCATCTTCATTTATAGAGGAAAATGAGGTGAGGTACAAAGACACTAAGTCACCCTTTGTCTCTGGTTGACAAAGACTGGTTTCAAAGTCTGCTCCTTCTGATCAGGAGCTTATTCTCTTGCCGCTGCACTGGGGTCCTTGTAGGCAGACAGTGACCCATAGGGTTGAAAATCAATATTTTGAAGTCAGGCAGGTGCCCACGGCTCTGTCCTCTTACTGAAGAGAAATGCAAAAGAGCTCCAATGGATACAAGTTTATCAGGAGGTCTGCAAATGCAGGGACCATCCCTCTCCAATCCCCAGAACCCAGTATCACACATGACACATACTGGGCACTTAATAATAACCCATCCAATTTAAAAAAAACAAAAGCAAAATAAAACAACATAACATATGTACATTGTTCTTAAGCCAAAAGCAGTCTGACAGAATTCTAACCCTCATAAGCACAGTCACTGTCCAAATGTTCCCAGAGATAGGACAAATGCTTTTGGGGATGGCTAATAGGGGTACAGATGAGGCAGCCAAGTATGGTACCCCCAACATACACATGTGCAGGACTCTAAGAACCCTGAATACTTAAAATATTTATTCACAAAATTGGTCTTTCAGCAAACAGTATGTCATCCTCAGTGTTGGGAGCTGCAGAATTTAGAAAGACATGAACCTGTGATATTCACTAATGCTGGCCCCTTTATCCTTCCTATAGAAGTTTCCAGTCCTCCTCTTCACTTCCAGCCCTTAGAACAATAATAACACATTCCAAGGTTGCTTGGCTCTTCTAGAAGTCATTGTACACAATATTAAATGTCTGAGTTTGGGGAAACATGGATAATTAAAATTTTGGTTGTTGCCTATGTCACATAACCTCTACTAAGGATTGCATTGAGATATTGAATTAGACCTGTTTGAATATCAAATAGATAATGTGTTAGATTTTGCTCTCCCCAATCCCTGAGACCATCTCACTCTCAGAACTCTCAGAAATTAGTTGATCTGTCCCTTCTTTAAGAAACCAGAATATAAGATTTGAATATCCTCAATTTCCTGTCCCTCCTCACTTAACAACTTCCTGTCCTTCCCTGCCTCTCAACTTCCTATCCCTCCTTGCTTCTCAATTTCTTGTTCTTCCCCTTCTACAAACAGGTCACCATAGATCTCACAGAGGAGTGAGATCTCCAAAGCTCCTCCCTCTTCTTTAAGGACTTGTTCTACCAACAATTTCTTCTCCTGCTAGTGTTTTAACTGCCCCCTTTACTGCCTCTTCACTCTAAGTTACTTTCAGACTTAATGTCTTTCCATCTTGGTTCAAAATTAAGGAAAACGTAAAGGAAAGAAAAGAGGGGCATGAAATTCTATCAAAATAGAGGAAATATCAATGGAGTAGAGGAAGGGGATTGAGAGTGAGTGAGGAAGTACAGGAGAAGGGAAGAACAGTGGAATGGAGCTGACCTAACTTTCCTATATACATATATAAACATACCACAGCAAATCTCACCATCATGTATATCCACAAAGCAATAATTAAAAAAAAAAAGAATCTGTGAGTATAAAGCAGAAAGATCAGTAGAGTAGACAGAAGGGAACAGGGGAGGAAGGAGAGCAGAGAAAGGAGAAGTACTGGGGACTGAATTGAAGCAAATCATATTCATGCTTTTATAATTATGTCAAATGAATTTATATAAAAAATAGTATGTGTAACTAAAAAGAATAAAACAAAAACACAAAAACAAAGGCTGAAACTCCTTCCCCTTTATTTTCTAATATCATATTCATGATTTTTGTAGCTATGATTAATTTAGCATGTACTTTTTTTTCATTTCTGTACCATCCTTTTCATTGTTGTTGTTCTGATATTAAGATTAGCCTATGAAATGGATTAAGAGTATAATCTGTTCTATTTCCAGAATGGCTTATTACCTGAGTGGTAGAATTTTTCTATAAGATCCCTGGGTCTGGAGTTTCCTTTGGATGTGATGTGTGAATATTTAAACCAATGATTCCATTTATTTGATGATTATACGATAATTTGTGGATTTTATGTCCTTTTGAGTAAGCTTTGGAAATGTGAATTTTCTGTGAGATTGTTCAAATGTGCTGTTTCCTAACTTATTGGCACAAAGTTTCTTATTTTTAATTACCTCTGTAATTGTTCATTCCTTTATAGTACTTTTACTTTTTATATTTATATATTTTTTTTTTGCTGGAGATTAAATCTAAGGCCTTGCTCATGATAGGCAAGCACTCTACCACTGAGCTACATCTCCTGCTCTTGATTAATCCTAACAGAGATTTATCTATTTTATGAAAACAAGTAATTGTTCTATTTATCCTTTGATATTTTTCTTTTCTATCTTATTAATTTATAATCTTATCTTTACTTTTCCCTTCCTCCTTTCTCTGAATTTTATTTTTGTTTGTTTGGTTGGTCATTGTTACTTTTTGATCTAAAAGTTCTGTTCATTAATTTCAAAATGATTTTTCCTTTCTAATACGCACATTTCTCTCCCAGCCCTGCTTTCAGTGGCAACTCAACCATGTTTATACACATAGCATCACCCTGTCATTCAACTCTAAGTCCCTTCTAATTTGAATTATTATTTCTTCTTGATCCTCATCTTTGTCTCACTGCCTTTGTTTCATTTAGGTTTCAAAATCTTTCAATTGAATTTCTTCAGTCATCTCTTGACTAACCTCCCTGCCCCAGGGCTTTTGCCAACAGAGAAACATATATAAAATAAAATTCTGACATGTCATTCTACAGTTAATATCCTTAGATACTTAGATATCAGCAATGTAGCAAAACTCACTAACAATCTAAAGTGTTTATAAAGGCTTCATCCTCATCATTCAACTTTGGTAACTTATTCTAAGGAAATGCTTCTAAAAGTAGGGAAAAGAGATGTACAAGAGTGCTGGTGTAATGACATTTATCACAACAAAGTATAAGAATAATCCAAGAATTTGGCAATAGAGAAATAGAAGCCAGGAATTCTATACATGAGAGAATATTACTCTGACATCAGACCAAGGCTTGTATGTGTTTGTAATGAAAAATTTTATATGTATTTGTTATGTGAGAAAAGGCAGAACTCAATATCTGAAGTATGATCATAACTATGATTTTATATAATATAGAAAAAATATATTTTATTTACATATATTTATCTATATAAATTTGTTATATATATATATATATATGTGTGTGTGTATATGTGTGTGTGTGTGTGTGTGCGCATGTAGGTAAATATAATGCATAGTTAGATAATGCATTGAATTTGATAATAGTTGATGGGTTCTTGAAAATAGGAGATGCCCCTGCCCCATTTTCTGTAATTTAAAAGTATTCTCTAATAAGCATGTTTTTTTATTTATTTTTTACCTCTGAGCCACATCCCCAGCTCATTTTTTGTTTGGAGTCAAGGTCTCACTAAGTTACTTAGGATCTCACTAAACTGCTAAGGTTAGTCTTGAGCTTGGGATCTTCCTGCCTCATCTTCTTGAGTATCTGGATTATAGGCATGCACCCCTACACCTGACTATATATGTTATTTATTTATGTATCTATTTATGGTGCTGGGGATCGAACCCAAGGCCTTGTGCATGTGAGGCAAGCATTCTACCAACTGAGCTATATCCCCAGCCCCCATACGTTAATTGTTTTAATAAACAAAGGAACAGTTTCAAAGTACTCCCATGGATCTCAACATGTGTAGGTTGAAGTATTCACTCTGCCTTGAGCACATTCTCCCAGCTTCTCCCACTTCAGCCTCATCCCTGCCCACACCTGATGCAAACTGGCAGGCGTCTAGCAGCCACTGGCTTTCAGATCCCCTTGGCTGTTCCCATGGCACTGTGTTTGCAAACAGCACACATTCCACCTGAAAGGGCCTTTCTTCTTTGAAATCTGTCAAACTCAGCCCAGAGCCCCTGATCCCTAAAGCTTGCACTGACTTTGCTCTCACTCCCCCTCCCCAGCGGCCCCAGACCTGAACCTAGCACACCACAGTGTTATCTTAACTATGCCCTGGGCCCATCTGGGAGTGAGGAGGGACTGGGTCATGGACCTGTGATGTGACCAGAACCTGGCCATTACCTGAGTCCACTGGGCACTCAGTAAATAATGCTGTTCACAAACAGGTTGATTCACCCAAAGTACCTTGACCCTCCTCACTTATCTTCAAGTGTCCCCCTCAGCACCTCTCAGGCCACTCTCTTAAAAGGTCACTGGGAAACCACAAAGCACCATCCAAAGGAATTGGTATGATTTTTTTAAAACCCTCATATGCATATGGTACTTTACAGTTTTCAAATCCTTTCCTAAGTACTATCTGCTTTAAACCCTCCACGAAACCTGAGGGGAAGAGATAATGGTCTCCATGGCACACTTAAGAAGAATGGGACTCAGAGAGGTTAGAAAATTTGCCCAAGGTCACACGGCCCATAGGTTGTAGGATTTAACTGCAAACCAGGGCCTCTGAGCTCCAAAACTGTTTTGGTTTTCCCTCCTAGTGCTGCCATGACTATGGAGTAATCAGACCTGCAGGGCTTAGAGCAAACGCCAGACCTTCTTATATTTTATCATCACATACACACACACACACACACACACACACACACACACACACACACTCCTGAATGACTAAGAACCAGGCTCTAATTTACCTCAAAATTGCAGAGAATATGCTGGAAGACACTTATGTTGGTGATGGCAGATGACCTGAAGCCCAGCTCCGCTGTACCAGCAACTGAGAGGATCAACTGAAAAATTCGATGGTTTAGGAGAGAAGTCTTCTTCCGCAAGAGAAATGCCATTATCTGAAAAGATTGGAACACAAAGTGGGTCCTCATGATCACATGGTGGGATCTCCTTTTCTTGCAACTGCTTGTTCCTGCTGGCACCTTGGGTCAGTGCTGTGGGTGAATCCTGCTCTCTGAAGCTACCATCCTTCATCCCCATCATCTCAGAAGAAAAATCCACACCAACTTCTTTGGCCACATCCTTGTCAGTGTCCACTTTACAGTATTCATGTGACTTGGCCTCTCTCTGAGACTCCAGCTTCTCCCTGATTCTCTTCCCTTGTGTTCCCCAAATGCCACTCTCTCCTGGTTTCCTCCTTGGTTTCTCAGTGCTCCTTCTCGTTTTCTGTTGCTGGATCCTTTACATGCATAACCATCCCACAGACACTGAGGCAACAATCCGCCTCCTGCCTACGAGGCCAGTTACACCCAGCCTTGCTTCAGCCTCCAGATGTCATTTTGCTGTACTAGAAAGCCAGCAAGTGCAAGCATCCATTCCAGGATGGAGGCACTGGGAACCCAGCAATGCACTCAGTAACTAAACCTATCTCAGAGCCTAGGGAGATGCATCTCACCAACCCTCACAGCCCTGTGGACCTTGGTTACAAAACACAGGCTACTGGGCCATCCACTGGTATCCGAGTTCTCATCCATCTTGTCAGGATTCTCAGTTCATCTCAAGCACACTCAATTCTCTCTCTCATCTTACATAGTCTATCTCTCCCAGACATACCTGTCACCTCTATCAGTATGCCCTTGGGAAGCCTTACTTGTTATAAGCAAATAGGCAATATCTTTCAAACTGTTTTGGTCACTGTTTTGACATATCTGTAATCTAATCACTCTTTCCTCCCTTATCCAAACCCAATTAGGGCCAGGTATGGTGCTGCATGCCTATAATCCCAGCAGCTTGGGAAGATGAGGAAGGAGTATCCCAAGTTCAAGACTAGCCTCAGTCACTTAGTGAGGCATGAGGCCCTAAGCAACTTAGTGAGACCTTTTTCAAAATAAAAAATAAAAAGGGCTAGGGACATGGCTCAGTAATTAAGCAACCCTCAGTTCAACTTGCAGTATCAAAAAAAGAAACCAAAATAAAGTACACAGAAAAGGTAAATGAAGCACAAAAAAGTTTTAAAAGCCCAGACAAAATTTTGGAAATGATGATAATATCTGAGATAAAAAATACATTGAATGGAGCCAGGTGTGCTGGTACAAACCTGTAATCCCAGCAGCCCAAGAGGCTGAGGCATAAGGATCACCAATTCAAAGCCAGCCTCAGTAATTTAGCCTGGCCCTCTCTCTAAATAAACTATAAAAAGGGTCTGGGGATGTGCCTAGGTAGTAAAGTGTCACTGAGTTCAATCCCTCATACCAAAAGAAACAAAAACTAATTAAAATAGCTGCCAGTTGCTTGAGAAAAAGCCTATGTCTGTGTTTCCCTAGTCTTATTTCCTGAGGTTTCTCTCATAACCGCCTCCCAACCATGCAGGAAGTTACTGATGACAGTGCTTCCGTCTCATTTGGCCTTATCAACTGTAAATAGCAGTAACCATCAAAATATACCCTGCATGGGACCCTCGCACTTCTTCTGTGTGGGCACTCTCTACACTCTTAACATATTGACCTGTATGTTAATCATCACAAACATATTCCCATTTTACACATAAAGGAACTGAGGCACAAAGAGATTATGAGTTCAAGTAGCTAACATTTCTTTAGCGCTATCAAATCCTCACTGCCTTCTGATACAAGAGGTCCTTACCTTACAGAAGGGAAAACCAAGGCAGAGAGGATAATTATTCTTCCAAGTTAAATAATGAGGATGAGGATTTCAACCTCAGCAATTTGGCTTTGTGGCCTGGGATCATAGCCATTTTGCTGAAGGCAAAGACCATACATGATTCTGGATTTTGTCACGGAAAGTGCCAGAAGCTGCAGCTAGGTGAGCATCCCTAGATGAACATCCCTAGCTCAAACAGCATATCTCAGGCTGGCTGTCACCTGGTGCTCCTCTGCAGGTCTCAGAACCCAGGAGACTTTTAAAAGGCCATCCTTTTCCAGAAATCACCATGGAGGGAATGTCATTGGTCACATAAAGCTTGTCCCTGCTGCTTAGAGATGTCAGCTTTCAGGGGAGTCCCAGGCTCATTCAGGAGGATGGGATTACCTGGTAGCCACAGATGTGCTGCATCAGGCGATCACACATGGCGTTACTGGTCAGGACTGAGTGCAGGACTTTCACAGCTGCATACATGGTGTGGTCATCCTTCGCTAAGGAGATAAGTCCCAAAAGGATGGTGGGCCCGCCAATGAAGTCCAGGCTGCAGGCAGCAGGGCTGGAGTGAAACACCCTCACCCCTGTGCAGGACAAAGGGGACATCTTATTAGAACTTTACAGCTGCACTACAGAATCCCCCAGTAGTGTGCAAGAGTGAAGGAGCTGCCTGTGCCTCTGCCCATGCACAGCCAGAAGGATTCATGCATCAGGACAGGGTTAGGAGGAAAGACAGAGACTCTGGAAGTCTTGGGCAGCTAAGGGATCCTCTGCAAAGGCCTGTTTGAATCATTAGAAGGCTGACACTTCCAGAGGTTCTCAGTTTGGTACCATGTGCCTTAAGTCCAGAGTGCCAGATGAGCCAGATGGCCTCTGTGACTCAGTTTCTTGGTTGCTGTGAGAACCTTTGGCTCTTGCCTGCCCTCTGAATCTTGATGGGCTGCATCCTCACACCAGCTTGCTGCTTTGCTTCTACCCCACAACCACAACACTGCCCCTGCACACAGGGCCCAATGTGCCTCCTATGTAGGCTCCTGTTGTGCAGCCAGGGAACTAGCTGGGCTCACTACCAATGTCAGATGCACAAGGTGAATGGATCTCTCTTCTGTCTGGGCAGCCAACTCTCTGACTGGGTTTATTTCCAACTCTGGCTCTCACTAGTATATTCCATCCTGCCTGAGCCTCCACAATTCTAGGGTGCATTATCCTTCTTCTTAAAGAAAAGTAAAGGTTCACTGCCTGACCTACCTAATTGGCCCACAGCAACAGCTCCAAGGGTCCGAAGAAAACCTGAGAGGTGTCCAGCACAATTTCTCAGCAAGAACACAGGCATGGCATTGTCACGGGATGAAATGTTCATCTAGAGAAATTGGCAACAATTAATCCTAAGAAACTCCTGGAAGAGAAGGAATGTCATTTTTGAGCTCCCAGAGTACAGGCACCCCAAGGTCTGGCCCAGTGCTGTGCTTCATAAGCAATGATAGTGGAAGAATACTACTTGAAATAGTGTTGGGGAACTGAAGCCAAAGTTTGTGTCCCCCTGTCCTGCTCCCAGGCTGCGGCTTAACTGTACATAAGCAGCTTCAGTTATAGAATCTGTGACAACCCACACACTCACAGTGAAGAGCTCATGAAGATAGGGATGACCCAAGTTGAAACAGAACTACCAAGGCAAAGCTGTCTCTTTCCCTGTCGGGGATTTTCCAGGCTCTGAAAAGCCCAACTTCTAGGATTCCAGAGGGACAGGAAGGTAGAAATCCTGGCCTCGATCATCAGAAAATATATTGTGTGGTAAGGCACAGCTTTGGTATGAGGGACATAGCTCCTGACTCCACCTCCTGCTCTGACCATGACAGTGAAGAGAATACAAACAAATCAGTCAAAATGTATCAGCTTTAAAAGCAAGAGATTTTTATGCAGGAATTGGGAGGAAGTAAATCAATGGTATCTTCATTTACATGTGTTTGCTCATTATCTATTGAAAGTTTATTTTTTGTTTTGTTTTGTTTTTTGTTTTTTAAGTTACAGCAACTCAAAGCAATTCTGGTGTGCTGATGGGTCAGCAGTATTCTCTATGTCACAACAATATAGAATAAAGTCCATTTGTTCTTGATGTACCAGGAATACCACACACTTTCTTCTATGAGCAATTATAAACAGAAGGTTTAGTCCTGGGGAGGCTAATGGGTAGAGAAGCATAGGTTGTTTTAACAAATTAAATGATAGTGTGTATGCATATATCTATCCTACACCTGACAGTTTGCTTAAGCACTGGAAGCTGAAGCAGTCATGAGATCAAGATTCCAACAGAGAGCAGCAAGGGAAGTTAGAAGGTGTACCTCTTTGGCGATCAGGCGACTATCCACCTCATTGTAGGCATTTCTGATGTCTGCTACAGTGGTGATGGAGGAGCTGGTTACATGAAGACCAAAGGAAATCTTTTCCTCTGCAACAAGGGGTGTGGCTTGACCCTCTGGGTCTCCTCCTATAGCAACAATTCTTTAATCAGTTCTAGTCTCCTTTTACAAAGAAGGAAATTAGTTCTCAGTGATTAAATAGCTACTGCCACACAGCAAAGTCATCATTGAGAGAATTTTTTTAATGTTATTACATTGTCTATGCAAGTTGTATGTTTGTATGTCATGTGTTTTGTGACTACCTGTGTCTCTCTAACTCAAAACCTCTAGAGAAATCTCCCAAGATTGACGCTTCTATAAAACAGAGATATACCAGGTGTGAAATTACCGGAGCTTAAAATAGATATCAAGCTAATGTTGCTTCCCCAAAACCAAACTTCTAAGTGATGAGAAATCTGACTTAGAAACAAAGGAAAATAAGCTGGGCTTGAAAGCCTAAAATTTTCAATGGGTTGCATGGCTGTGTTGAACATCACACTAGCAATTAGCACACTGGAGAGCCAATGTGCTACTAGAGAAGTATGGTGTGAACACAGAGTCAGTGAAACTATGGCTCTAGACCCTACCTAGTCCCATTGCTCAGGCCAATGCCATTTGCCTCAGGAAATGAAGTTCAAACAAGATGTGGGCCTGGAGACAGAAACACTCAAGAGCACTCAATCGTCCTTCGCCATGCACAAGGCCTTCCTACAGAGATGCATTTATCATTCTTCCCAGATGGGAACTGACCCCCTTGACTTGACAGAGCACAGAGAGAAATGTTCCCTACTTGAACAGCCAACAATCAATAATGAAAATGTGGATGTTTTGTCTGCCTGTTTAATAATTGAAGACAACAGTATGCTTTAGTTAAAAAGCTTCTTCATTAAAAGGAATGTAACTTATTTATCTCATTCTCTTCTCTCTTTCTTCACTGCTGGTATTACCCACCCACCCACCTCCATTAGGTGCTTTGGAGTTGAAATCTAAAGGATATTGTCATTTCCTTTTCTGTGACATTTTCTGTTGGGTTGTAAATATGTAATGATCCAATTATAGAGGTCTTCCTTAATGATTGACCTGTGCTGAGTTTATCATTTATAAATATGCTATAAATAACTGGATGTCCATTTAAAAACTAATATCAGCAAAGACATTATAAGTCAAAACACTCATACCTTGATCATGCACAGCTTGGAAGTTACCACAGTATCTTGGGCCAAGCTTGATAATAACTTCTAGAGTATCTGGTGATATGGCTTCTTCAAAAAGATATGAAGGACCAAGACGCCAGATTAATGATGATTTTTGTTTCCAAATCCGAGGGGTTGCAATATATCCATAGACATCCACAAATGAAGATGGATCCATTGAAAGGAAAGGTCCTGGTAAGGCTTGAATGTACAGCATCTGTTTAAAGATAAAGGATGAAGGAAGTAAGTAGTGCTAATCTTAGAATTAACCTAATAAAATTGTAGTACTATAACATGATGAACCTTATTCACAAGTCAAAATAAAATTTTATTGAATTTCAAAAATTAGAAAGATGACCATCAAATCTAAGAAGCATGCAGTAAAACAACTTATAAAATACAGATGGGAATAAAATATTGATTCTGCCTTTGGAAACAGATTTGATAAGAAGCACAAAGAGAGACAAAAGTCCATCCCTTTTAGCCCAGTCATTCCACTAAGAATTTAAATGTCCATTATTGGCACATTAATAAGACTTTATGTACCAATAATAACTACAGTCACATCACTTTTTTTAAAAGGACATAATATTGTCTCTATTTGTAGATGACATGAACTTGTAAAAATTTCTAAGGAATCTTTTTAAAAATCTCCCAGAACAAATAAGTGAGGTCATCAAGGTCACAGGATACAAAAATCAACTGCATGTCTATACAATAACAGTGAACAAGCAGAGATACAATTTCAAAACAATACCATTTATAATTGTTCAAGAGAAAATGATCTACTTAACAAAACATGTATAGAATCTGTATACTGAACATTCCAAATGATAACAACAAAAAAATTTAAAAACTATCTAAATGGAGAGACATACCATATTCATGGACAGGAAGACTCACTACAGTGTAGTTGTCATTCCCCTGAAACTGATCTATATGTATAATGCAATTCCTGTCAAAATTTGTAGACTAAATTCCTGCCAAGATTTTTTGAAGACGTAGCCAAGCTAATTCTAATGCATACTTGGTGTGTGGGACATAGCTCCTTATGAGGGAGTACATACTTATTGAGGGAGGGAAGAAAAGAAGGAAGAGGAAGGAGGGAAAGAAGGGAAGAAAGAAGGAAGAGGGTAAACTAATATAATCAATCACTGAAGAAAAGGTTAACTTTATGTTTTGAAGGATCTGTTTTTCTTATGAGCCTTCTAAAATCTTTCTAGTTACCACTGTCTTTTTGATAAAAACAATTTTTTTTAAAAAAAGCATCAACTTCATTTGTCAGTGTCCTACAGAATTTACTTGGTTCTAACCTAGTGTTTCTTAGCCTGGAACAAACTTTGCCCCCTCGGGGACACTGGTAATATCTGGAGAAATTTTTGGTAGTCACAATTCAGTGTCATGAGATGAAGGAGGGAATACTACAATGTTTGGCTAAACATTCTAAAACACACAGAATAGGCCCCTGAAACAAAGAATTATCGTTCCCAAATGTCAGTTCAGTTCAAATTGAGAAACATGTAACTCTAAGGTTCTCCATTCTAGCTAAATATTAGAATCACCCAGGAAAAATTGAAAGCTCTATTGAATTGTCAGATTTCCTGACCCACAGCTTTTCTAATGTTATTGCTCTATCTAGTATACTACCTGTGCAAAAAAAAACTTAAAAAAAAAACTGTCCAGGTGAATCTAGGATACAGCCTTGGTCAGATACTTGTCTCTGAAACCTGAGTTGAAATTGAGTTGTACCTTCCCTCCCCGGTTTTGTATGCTTTTCCATCTCTAGCTTCCTCAAGGACCTCTGACAGGGGTTGCTGGATAAAGCATGTCTTCCAACTCCTTGCCCTTCCTTATACATTGATATCTCTAAATGAGGATGAAGAGAAGTTTCTTCCAACTACTCATTCACATTCTTCTACCCTTCTTGTCATTCTTGTTCTAAATCAGGTAAGCCGTGTTTGCATCTTGTTCCTAAGAATGGCACACAGTAGCACTGGCCTCATCAGGAAGTTCTTAGAAGTCAGACCTTAGGCTCTGCTCGGACCTCCCTGTGAAATTTGCATTTTAAAATGTGAGAAGCTTTGCTTTGTGCATTTCAGAGATTTATAGTGTCTTATTATTCAGTCAACTTTCTTAAGATGTCCTTTTCACACCTGAGCTCAGTCAGTATCTTGGAAAGCAAGGGGGTTTTCATTAGATATCAAACCTGCTTGAAAGAAAACATTGAACTGAACCCAAACCACTCCAAGTAGTGGGATCAGAAGGCATGGCCATGGGGTAACTAGTGCTTGGGGAAACCATCTCACCTTGGCTGAACCAATGACCTGTCCATCTAGATAGGTGGAAACGATACAATTCCTTTTCATTTCCTTGGTGACAACCACAGCCAGGTGATGCCATTGACCACAAGCCAGCAGCTGGCCACATCTGACCTGAAGTTGGCATCCTGCAGAGGGCTCAGACTCATCCTCGGGTTCCATGATGTCTAGAAGAGAACACAATCACTAGACCTTGCATTTGGCATCATGCTGCAGTAACCCAGTATGGTGGAGAGGGATGTCCCTGGATAACCCATGTGGGCCTTGTGCCTCGGGTAGACATAACCTACCCTTCTTCTCAAAAAAAAATTACATTAGCAGCAGCAACAGCCATCAGTCCTTGAGCTCTAACTGTGCCAGACTGGTCTAAGCACCATTATGACTATTAGCTCATTTAATTTTCACAAACAACTCTGCAAGATAGGCAATATTATAGTTCCCATTTTACCATTCTGAAGCAAAGAAAGATAAGTAATTAGCCCAAGGTCATGCAGTCAGTATTTAAACACAGGAGTCATGTTCCAGCCAGGGTCTAGCTACATTAGACTGCCTCCATGATAGTGGCCATGTGCAGGTAAAAGTCCTGGAAGGGATGGGGCAAAGGAAGTCTTGCTGTGAGCTGAGAATATCAACCATTCTCTCTAAGCCTTCCACATATTTCACTAGAAACACTGACTCAGAACACAAAAGAGGAACATGTGGCAGAGATATATTGGGTTTGTTCATCTCAGGCAGGTGGGCTTGGAGAACAAGGCTGAACTCCAAAAGACAGAGCTCCAAAGGAGCAGCCACCAGCACTACTGAGCGATGATCAGGCTCCTGGGTCCCTAGGGCCACCAGCCTGCCCACCAAACACTGGCCAGCCCTCTGTATTTTGGGCTGAACATTTGTGGGATGTCTAAGTTTGCTTTAGCTGCAGCTAAGTTGTGTGTATTCCTTGCAAACCTTGTACAGGAGATGAATCAGTCTTTGTTCCAATGAGGCAATTCCCCAAGATCCATCCATGATCACTCTGCCAGTGGTGAGCTATGTTTCTGGAAAGCTACTGAGCATAACCTCTGAAATCACACTAAGGTATAGAGTCTTGTCTGCCTGACAGTTACAGCTCCAGAGCCCAGACCACAGTGACACTCAACAAATATTTGTTTAGACCTTTCACCAGATGTGGAACCCAAGGAAGCAACTGTAAAAGATGAGGAGAAACAAGAGGTTGCCAGGTTTCTAAACATGCCCTTATCAAGAGCTTCTAATTCAGTTTCATTTCAACCAAGTATAGGAGACACCAGTATAGCATCCCAATGTCTTACCCAGGGGCTGGAATTCTTTCTCTTCTGTGGACACAACCAAGGATAGGTCATCTGGACAGAGGCTGACGGAGAAACAGACAAAGGGCTGCTCAGTCCTGGCCAGGTGGCGCACCAAGGTTAGGAAGCGCAGAGGGTGGCCCTCAGTGATAGCAGCCTGCCTGCTGATCAGGAACCAGCAGGAGAAGGTCAGACCCCCTGGTGGAGGGAATGATCTGGCAGCACCTGGAATAAGAACATAAGCATAGCCTCACTGTTTGTCCTGCTGAGGAAACAAATTTAGATCCACTGGGGCTCTGAGTTGACAGCCACGCTAAGTGCCAGCACTGTGCCTGGCCTAACTCATGCCAAATTCATTTCAACTCCACAAGGCAGAGGATGCTTTTGTCTCATTATTTATGGTAGGAAGTAGATGCTCACAGGAAATAAGTAATACTTGAGGACCTATTCTTGGGGTCAGGTGGAGAACTAAACCACCTGGGAAATACCTACCTGTCCCAATCCCTCCAGAGACAGAATACTCGGTGTTGATGCCCATAACTGTAGACAGGGTTGGAATAAACAAACAGCTGGAAACAAGAAAGAATCTCAGATCACTGGACTGCAAAGACACCCTCTTGCCTGAAGTCAGCTAGTTGGGGCCATGACATCTCCTCTCTCTGGTCCTCCGGTAGGAGCTTTACCCACTCTTACACCAAGAAAGGATAGAAAGCAGTTAGTGCTATTACGATCCCCCACAGAGGCTGGAGAGGATGGGAGGAGATTCCAGAAGGTAGCCACACCAGGAAAGGAGAGGGCTGTGATCCTCCACGGCTGGTGATACTGCCCCTGAAAAGCCACTGAGCAGAGAGGGCTCATAACCTAGACACTTTGCTCTGCTTGGGCGGTAAAAACTTATGGGAGCTATAATTTTATAATCAATGTTTTAACTCATCAGAGGCACAAGGAAGTTAATAATGAGAGTTGTCCATACCCATAACCTTCTACAGACATGTCAAATTCCACAAATGATGGTGCTAGAGCAGCCCTCTGAGGCTGCAGGTTGCGTGGGGAGGTCATGGAGATGAGGCTCAGTGCGGTTTGAAGGGCTGTGGTTGAATCCTGGGATGCCTCTGAGGACCTGAGGGACTGAGCCACTCCAGAATTTGGACTGGCTTCTGCAGGTCCCTCAACCATGCCCTGATCTGCTGCCTGTAACCCTAAGAAAGAAAACAAAAGAAAATATATGTCCTTGCCCAGTGCATTTTCACCCCTGTTTTGGAAATATCCCTGAAGTATCTCCACTAACAGAGCATTATGCAGTCTCCAAACACTAAACACAAGTGACGGTGGATCTCTTGACCCTTCAGCATGAGCTCTGCTGATTTTGATAATATCAAAAGGTGGAAATAATCTTTTCCTCTGTTCCTCCAGAAATTTCTCTTTCATTCCAGCATGCTTCCTTCCCCTTTCCAAGCATCACTTTCTGCTGCTATCAATGGCTTGTCTGCCTACTGGAGTTACTTGCTGGAACTTTGCACAAGCTCGCTAACCTGCAATCTTCCACAGCAAGCTGTCTCCCTGAGAGTTTTCAGCTCCCACCTATGGCAACCAGTTCCAAGACTGATTTTTCATTCTTTCTCTAAACTGGATCCTATGTGATAATACATTGAAGGTGTACATGACTTTGTTTTCAATGTCACCCCCCCGCCAAGTAGCAGGCCTGACACAGGGCATCACCCTGTCATTTTGCCTCTAATCCCCCTAATCAGCCCTGAGCTACTCCAGTTATTCCCCCTCCTCACCTGAGTGTCCAGGGGGGCTTCCATGCCATTGAGAAGAATCAAGGGTTTTCTTTGTAGCAGACAGAGGTGGAGGAATTCCAAGACCTAGAAATTGTCTGAGTATCATAACATACAAGAGAACCAAGTGAAGACATTTTACAGGCACATTTTAAAGTTTTCTTCAACTTTATCCAGACCACTTCCCCCAGATGTCCAGTGTTCCTTTGATCCCTTTACCCCCTTGGCTTGAAATGCCCTTTCCTAAAGCACTGCAGAGACAGGGTGTTACTGTCTTGCTACCAGAGAACCTGCAAAGTTAGGAGCCTCAAGCACCATCTTGTGATGTGCATTTTTTATAAAAATTTCTGAAGGAATTTTCTACCCAGCACGAAGTGTGGTGGCTGGTCTGGCAGCCTATCCAACCAGGACTGAAGAGGCTGGCCCAGCCTCTGGACCCCATGCGTGCTGGCTGGAAAGAGGTAGCCTTCTGTCCCCCTGACTTGTATAAGCAGGGAACTGCTGAGTATGTGACCCCCCTCAGTGCCCCCCATCTGGAGACTCCCACAGGGTAGTTTAGGGTCTTGGGAGATTCAACCTCCCTCCAGAATGCAGCCTATCCTTTCTCTGATTTTTGTCTTCCACCTCTGCTTTCCTGTGTGCCTTCCCTCCTTGCTGTGGCTCTCCAAGAATGTGACTTCATGGAGGTCCCCAATAGGAGTGCTGCCACCCCAGCTTTCTGCAAACTAGCCTCTGGATCTGTCAGACCCTCCCAGTGCCACTCCTCCCAGTCCCACTCTTTCCAACAGATCTTGCAATGTCCAGTTCCTTCCTCTCCTTGCAAGCGAACTGCCCAGGCCTCAGGGCTAGCTCTAGCTTCATGTTCTTGAAGCCCCCTTTCCAGAGACCACCATCTCCATGGGAAGGGCTGTCTGCTTTGTGGGTCCCAGTGCATGGCACAGCAGACCCAAGGCTTTTCCATGGACTTCCATGTTGAATGTTGGAGGGGGACCAGGACACCTGTCCACAGACTCCCTACTGTCCATGGTGCACCCATCACCCTTCTCTGCAGCATGTAATTCTTAGCTCCCATGATACCTTAACACATCTGGTTCGATGGCTTGGGAAGCAAGCTTTTCAAAAATCCTGATGAGGTGTGAGTGCAAGGGGCTGCTGCTGGTGCTGAGGGCCCAGCCACAGGAGGTCATGAGGGTCCTGAGCATCCCCGCCTCACACATGACCTGGCGGTTCTTCTCTGATTTCACCAGGGACTGGAGGTGACTGGCCATGGAGCACTGGATCTCCTCAGAAAGCTAAGAGGTAACCAAAGAAAACCATGAGCCCTTGAGGGTAGGACATCCTGTGGGTGACACTGGCAAGCTCTCAACTGGGCCTGGGATTGGATATGGGACAATTAATGACCCCTGCCACAACTCATGCCCACCGTACCCCTGTCTCAGGTGTTCTCCCACATCCCTCTTCATCTGCAACAGTAGGCACAGGGGGAGGCCAGCCTAGAGAAAGACCTGAGCTCCTACTCACATCCCCCAGTGAAAGCTTTCTTTCATTGCACTCTCCCACCTCCTTTCTTCTCCTTGTCCTTCAAACAAGTATCAGTGGTCCTGCAACCACTGCTTCTGGGTATTTAAAGATGGGTAAGACTCTTCCCTGCTCCCAAGGGATTCATGGTATAAAGATGAGGCCAGTGAGCAGACAGGGTCTCTGCCCAGTATAGGACATGCTTTAGCAGAGAACTTAACAGTATTCTGGAGAGGAACAGGGTTCCTGCAGCCCTGAGTAAACTTTATGGAACTATTAGAGGTAAAAGGGACTCCAGGCCTGACATTTACTTTACCTTAAGTACCAAATTTTATCCCATGATGAGAATATTTACCAGGTATTTGCATGTGCCAAGCCACGCTCTAAGCATTTCAACATGATTATATTATACCTGTGAGGAAATCTGAAGTAGATGCTACGGTCATCCCCATTTTACAGAAGAGGAATCTGAGTTCAGAGAAGTTAATTGCATGGGGCCACATGATAAGGACAGGGCCTGGCTTTGTCCCTGGATCTCATGCTCAGAATCACCTCATCCCATCATGATCTCTCCATGATTATTTGAGAGTCTCCATACAAAGAAAGGGTCAAGGGTAAGTTTCTATCAAAAAGGGAGAGAATTAAACAAAATTGGGTTCTTCCAAAGGCTTATAACACTATTTTATAAGATATATGTTTCATGGAGTTAAATGTATGGGGGAAGAATCCTCATCTTTCCTAGATTTTTTTAAAAATGTAGAGAGGTCACAGCCCACCTCACGTCCTCTCACCTGTTTCCAGACACTCAACATCTGCACCTCTTACCTCAAACAGATGGTTTCAGTGATGTCCTCATTTCTAAGGTATCTTTTTTTTAAGTGTTTTAGTTGTAGATGGACACAATACCTTTATTTATTTATCTTTATGTGGTGCTGAGAATCAAACCTAGTGCCTCACCCCTGCTAGGTGAGTGCTTTACCACTGAGCCACAACCCCAGCTATCTAAGGTGTCTTTAATAACACTTCTGATTTAAAATTTTGAGGGGATGAAGTCACATTAGAATGATTTTTCATCAAAGGAACTTCCCTTCCAGGAATCATTTTTTATTCTGAAGTGTCTTTAGTGTCACCACAGAAGATGGAAAGACCTCCCACGTTGTTGGATAGGCAGAATTAATATCGTCACAATAGCTGTACTACCAGAACAATGTATAGATTCAATGCAATATTTGTGATATTCTTCACAGAGCTAGGAAAACCAATTCTAAAATTCATTTGGAAGAATAATAGACCCAGGATAGCCAAAATGCTTCTGAGCAAAGCTAGAGGCATCACGATATCTGATCACAAATTACAGTAAAGAGCTACAGACCCTCATCATTATACAAAATACATGTATGTGAATTTTCTGTCAACATACCTCATATACAATCAAAGATATGATAAATTGTGGTATAAAGGTGTATTAAGAATTGTAATGAAAAAAAGAGCTATTTGTAGAAAAACAGCATGGTAATAGAATGAAAACAGACATGAAGATCAAAGAAACAGAAGACATAACAACAAACCCACAAACTTACAGTCATCTGATATTTGACAAAGGTGCCAAAAACATATGTTGGATAAAAGACGTCCTTTTTAACAAATAATGCTGGAAAAAACTGGATATCCAAATGCAGAAGAATAAAACCAGATCCCTATCTTTACCCTGCACAGAAGTCAAATCAAAATGGATCAAAGATTTATGTATTAGATCAGAAACCTTGCAATTGCTATAAGAAAAATATTCCATTATATAGATATAGCACCAACCTTCTCAACAATATCCCTAAAGTTCAAAAAATAAAATCAAAACTTGGATGCTGTCAAATTTTTTTAAAAAGGAAGTGATTAAGAAAATTAAGAGAGAGCCTATGGAATGGGAAAAAAATCATTGCCAGCTAATTTTTTGAAAGGGGATTAATATCCAGAATATATAAAGAATTCAAGAAACCCAATATCAAAAAAACAAATAACTCAATTAATAAATGGGCAAAAGAACTAAACAGAAGTTTCTCAAAAGAAGAAACACAAATGGCCAAGAAATATATGAAAAAGAATGCAGCATCTCTAGTAATCAGGGAAATGCAAATTGAAACAACACTAAGACTTCATCTCACTTTAGTCAGAATTGCAATTATCAAGAACCCAAACAATAATTGATGCTGGCAAGGATGTGAGGGGAAAAAATACACTCATACATTGTTGATGGGACTGCAAATTAGTGCAACCACACTAGAAAGCAGTATGAAGATTCCTTAAAAAATGAGGAATAGAACCACCATATGATCCAGCTATCCCAGTCCTTGGTATTTATTCAAGAGAACTAAAATTCGCATACAATAGTGATATACCCACTTCAATGTTTACAAGCAGCACCATTCACAATAGCCAAAATTATGGAATCAGCCCAGATGCCCATCAATAGATGAATGGATCAATAAAATGTGGTACATATACACAATTGAGTTTTATTCAATCACAAAGAAGAATGAAATAATGGCAATTGCCAGTAAATGGATGGAAATGGAGAAAACCATACCAAGTGAAATAAGCCAGATTCAGAAAATAGAGGGTCAATTTTTTTCTCTCAAATTCACAAGCTAGAGCAAAATGAGGAAAAGACAGTGGTGAAGGAGGGAATCATAATAAAATATCATAAAGACATAGGAAAAATCAGTGGAGTAGAAAAAGAACAAAGAGAGGAATGAAGAATTCTAGGAAGGAAAATATGAAATGAATGTAACAAAATTATGTTATGTACATATATAAATGTATCAAAGGGAATTTCATCTTTATATATATGTAGAAAATGCCAATCAAAAATAAATGAATAAAGGAGTGAAAGGAAGATCAGTAGAGGAGGGAGAAAAGGTGGTGGGAAGAAGAAAGGAAAACCCAAACGCTAGGCATAATTATAATGCCCTAATTTAAAAAGATCAGAGGGGCCACAGCCCACCTCACATCCTCTCACCTGCTTCCAGACACTCAATGCCTGTACCTCTTACCTCAATCTGATGGCATTCAGCAATGTCTCCATTTCTAAGGTATATTTAATAACACTCCTGATTTAAAATTTAGAGGGGATAAAGTCACACAAGAATGACTTTTCAGATGTACTTCCCTTCTGGGCAGCATTTTGTTATTCTGAAGTATCACTATTTTGTCAATGTTGCTGTTAGCCTGATCACATGGTTGACTAATGTCAAGGAAAGGTCTCATCACTTGGAGAAGGTAATATTTGTATCAATCTGTTTTCTGTCACTATAGTGAAATAATTGAGGCTGGGTAGTGCATTAACAAACAGGCTTATGTAGCTTATAATTCTGGAGTTTCAAGGGCAAGACAACTCTTTCCTAACCACCCTCTCTTGAGAACCTACTAGGTCCCTGTGGCACTCTCCTGTAATCCCACTATCTTGGGAGGCTGAGGCAAAAGGATCCAAAGTTCAAGGCCAGTGACTTAGCAAGGCCCCAAGCAACTTAGTAAGACCTGTCTCAAAATTTTTAAAAAGGGCTGGGGGCTGGGTATATGGAGCTGTGGCTAAGCAACCCTGGGTTCAATCCTTAGCACTGAAAGAAAGAAATTAAAAGAATAAAAGGAAGGGAGGAAGGGAGGAAGGGAGGAAAATAAAAGAAAATTCCATTAATTCCTTTCAAGGACAACACTCCCAATAACTTCCCACTAGGTTTCACCCTTGAAGGTCCCACACCTCTCAACACTACCATCCTGGAGACCAGACTTCTGGCATGTGAACCCTTGGAATACACTAACTGGGCCACCATAGCAGTCCACCTCCCTTTACACAGGTTCTCTGCACAGCCAGCCTGATCTATCAGAGATATATGGGCAGCCCAACAAGGACAAGAAACTGAAGATAGAAATGCCCACATTAATGTGCATTAAACAATTCTTTCACTTTTGCTTTGAGGAGCTATTCTGTGTGGAAATCTACTAATGTCCTTGATTTCCTTCTCCAGAACTGCCTTCTGATGTTCTGTCTCTTCCTGCATCCACCATAGCCTCTGCCTTTTTCCTCCACTGCCGTTACAACAGACAAAGAACATCTGCCCTCTTGCTTTGAGCATTCTCTCTACCAGAACTGGGATTATTCCATTCTGTAACTGCACTCTTTTAATTTGGGGTGAGAGTTGGGGAGACAGTCTATATGGAGCAAGATGCAAAAATAACATCACAATGTATTATTAATAAGAATTAAAAAGAAATGTCTATGAGCCCCAGTTTTTATTACCAGCACTTCACATATTGCTTTGGGGACTGTTTGTTTTGTTTTGCTTTGTTCTCCCCACCCACCCCGGCTGCCCTCATCAGAGCAGATATACTTTCAATCTAAATATGCAAAAAAGAAAGAGAAAAAGTTTTCAAAAAGGAGAAATGCTGATCTTGTCTAATGATGCCACAAGTTTACTCCAAAGTTGCTCAATACCCCATAATGGAGAAGGGAAAATTGATCGTCCTCATTATCACTGCAGCTCTGTCAATACCAATATTGCCTTGTTTTGAATAAAATGTGCTGTTTTTTTCAATGTTGGTTCCAGGAAAATAGGGTTTTAGTGAAAATATGAGCAGTAGCAGGAAACCAGTCTGGTTTCTCCCCCTACAAATGGATTGATTTTCCTAACGCATATTACTTCCAGTGCAGGAAAGGGGATGATGGTTCAATTAGGACTCCGTGGTAAGAGTATGGGGTCACCCGGCTGGCCGGCGACTGGACCTGCAAGGCAAATTATCACAGAGCAATTGTGGGGCAGCCTTCAGGAGTTTTCTGCTTTCTCTGCTTAACAGTCAAGACTTCAAGTTCATCCTATCCAGCTGTGGATATTTATTATTCTTTCTCTCTCTCTCGACACTTTCCTGCTCCAGATTAATATAGTCCTGGTATACAATTAAAGATGGGTCCTGGTGGAGAGGTGCTGATTTGAATGTGGTTTGTCCTCAAAGGGTTCATAGGTTGGAAGCTTTGTCCCAAGGGTAATAATGTGACAGGTGGGAACTTTAAGAGGTAGGGCCTAGTGACAGGTCTTTAGGTCATTGAGGGTGATGCCCTCAGAAAGTATTAACATATTTCTCATTGGAATCCAGTCTATCACCATATAATCTCTCCTTTTTACACTCAATCCCACTATGATTCCATCTGCCACAAGGTCCTCACCAAGGCTAAGCCAATTCTGTTATCAACTCCTTGAACTTCCAGCTAAACAAGTCTCTTTCCATTATAAAGCATCCAGGATTAGGTATTTTGTTACAGTAACAGAAAATGGATTAATACAGATGAGTGTTTCCAAGGAGCCTAGAATATTATTCCAGGGAGCCACAGTGTATCTTGTGGACATTAACCATTCTGTCCTGACTTACAGGTAAAACCACCACCCAGCATAGTGTTTCCCCTAGACACTGAAAGAAGTAGGAACTTAGTTGAATTACTTGGATTTGGATTAATTGCTTTCTCCAAATGGTTGAAATGTATTTTATTTGATGATTTTGGAAGAGCGTTGATATGTGTTATGTTCTTTACATTACCCAAGACTATAAACAAGATGCCAGGCATAAATAGGGCCCACAACAAGTTATAGTGGTTATTACCATCTCTTACTTAGAATTAGTTCCCTTTTTTTACAGGCATGAATTTTTCCATTTTGCCACAGCCCCAGCAGCCTAATACCCTCATTGTGCTGCCCATGTGGCCTTATAGGCTTGGGAGGTTGTGCTTTCAGTTTGGATGTAAGAGAGAATTCAACTCCCATTGAGTCAGCAGAATCCATGTCTAAAGGGCCTAACTTCCCTGAAGAACTTGGACAGATTGATAACTATAACCAATGTGAGTACCTGCTCCAAAAGTCTCCTTCATTACAAATCTTATATATGTGTGATGGTCAGGGTTTCTTGGTAGCAGAAGCCTAGGATCTCAAAAATTTACAAAATGTTTATTTCTTCCCATCTGCATTTCTCTTCCTCCCCTTTTGTCTACCCAGTACTCCAGCCATAGTGACAATCAATGTGCTGACAATGGCATGCCCATTTTGGCTGACACCCCAGGCTGGGAATATTTATTCCAAATCTATCCTTTTACTGAGTTTTTACTTATTACTCAAGTGACAATTCACTTATCCTTCCATCCAAAAAAAAATTACTTTCCCAACCCTCACTATGTCAATATAATATTTCACCCAAGATAAATATCACACTACGGGTGTTTTTTTTTTCCTCTCTCTCCTTTCTTTCTCTCTCTCCTTTCTTTCTTTCTCTCTTCCTCTTCTGCCTTTCCTTCTCTTCTTCCTCCAGCTTCACAGCATTGTGAGACAATGACCTTTCACATTTATTTCCCAGTTTTAGCTCTACCTCAAACACAATAGCTACCAGGATATTCTAGAACAGAGAGTGTTCCTAACCTAGAAGGCTGACAAGGTAGTCAGAAAAAACATTTTGACTATTTGCTGTTGAAAAATAGTGGAAAGAGCTAGGCCAACAAGGAGGTGGCCTTTCCAGAAGAGGGACTAGCACATGCAGAGGCCAAGGAGTGACAATGAGAGCAGCCTTTCAGGGAAAGTCTGAGGGTCTCTGGGCAGAACCACAGCATGAGGGCCTTTAGGTGCCAGGCAAAGGAATTTGTCCTTCTGCCTGTCAGGTCCTGGCCTACCCCAGCTCCTGGGAGATATCCAAGACAGTGGCACAGAGCTCTGAATTCCTCAACTTTCTGGTTCTGGAGGGCCAGACAGCCTGGAGACCCAGCACTGACCTTGCTCTTGTTTAGAGACCCACCACTTCTATTGTGGTTAACCTAAGAAGCCCCCTACATTTCTGAGCCAGCCTCTAATAAATGACCCGGATCACAGGGCTACCCTCTGACTGTTGTACCCATTCAGTATAATGGTCTGAGCTGACACAAACCAGTGCCCCAATACCCGTGCCAGGTCCTGAATCCTGGCTTGGAAGTAGGAGCACTGTTTCCCCAGTAGTTCTCCCTCTGTGAACCACCTTCCTGCCAGGGCTATTTGCAGCCTGGTCCTGACTTCCTGGGCGTCCTCTGGGCTGACATAGCTGTACCCAAACTCAGTGCCTGACCACACAGCTGGACTGCAGCTTTAATCCAGGCTCAGCTACCTCCATAAAATGCACTTCACCATGTGATGTCCTCACCCCACTCAGGACGATTATGACCTTACTCCTAAAGCACGGAGACTCTCTCACGTGTTCTGCCTTATACACTTTGTGAATATGCTTCTAGACACAGGGATAGGCCTGATTATCCCTCCTGAATTTTGACTTTATGAATTCTGATCCATTGCTCAAGCTGGCTGGGACCCTTCCCTTCCCTTCTGCCATCTGGTAGGTAACTAACTCCTCCATGCAGTGCTATACTGGCTGTCATCTGAGTTTTGCTGAAGTCACTGATAAAGGCAGAAGAAGAAAGGACCCAAGTTCTTTGATTCACAAGTAGATGACATATTGTTCAATGTCAATTTTCTGTTATAAATTTATCAATAACCTGCCAGTTGGATTATAGCTAAAATGTATTAACTTGCATTTCATATTTTAGACACCTAGAACATAGACTATCAAACTAGAAGAGCAGGGGGAGGGATATGGTGAAGCCAGCATCTGTCTGATGGACACACGCCGAGTACAGAGACTCTTCTAAGGACTTTACAATCATACACTCTATTACTCCTCTCAACAGGAAAATGTTAGTATACCTGCTTTGTAGATGAAGACACTGAGACTTTAAGAGGTGATATTAATATCTTAAGGTCATATGGCTAATGAGGAGAAGAACTGCTATCTCCAACCTAGGCCTTCCTCTAAAGCTCATGATTTTAACAATGCACCCAAAATTCCTTATAAAAAGGGGGATTTAGTGATTTAGTGTCATAAACTGTTGGCCTTTAGAAGTGCTTAATTTGCTAGGTGTAGTTTGGGTTTTGCTTCTGTTTTGTTTCCCCTTTGTTAAATGTGACCAACTTGAGGTAGGGCAAATTTCCTCTCTTTAGCCACAGGCCTTACTGCTCCCTATTGTCACACTTGGCTTCATTTATGAATTTCCATTAGTTCTCTGGCCCTAAGACATCAATTCTGCAATCTGTGTGATCTAGCCACATTCAAGTCATTGAATTTGAGGTGCAAAGGAAAAGACCTATATAAATCATTTAAATAAAGAGAATAAAAAGAACTAGAAGCAGTGTCACCTGATAATTGGGCCAGAGCCCATTCTTTCCAACTATAATTCCTACTCCATGATTTCATATCCATTGCAGCTTGATTTCAATCTTCTTCATCTCCATGCAAGAGTATATCTATTTGCTTTATTTAAGAGGCTACCCTGAGAAGTCATGTGGATTTTGACTAGAATCTGAAATTTTCTACTCAAGAATAATAGCAATATTTGGGATATGGGACTCAGACGGGAAAGAGCATATAAAATCGACACTTTGGGAATGTCTACTGTGTTATAACAAAGCAAGAATCCTATTCCACCAGAAGGAAATGGCTCTTTTCAAATAGCCTTCCCTTATGCAATGCTATCCAAGGCTATTAGCACTGTCAATATTTTAGTTATTTGAAGCCCATATGATTAGTTCAATGTGTTTGAAATAAAGTCTTATTCCAGAAAATGGAACCCTTTTCCAAATTTAGGCACAAATTAGTTGATGGATGTGTGAAACCCCATACTCTATCTCCTTTCTGTTCCATCATGCTGTGCAGGAAGTTTCCATGGCAACAGAATCTTTACAGCAGGCTTTAGGTCTCTGGAACACACCCAATAATGATGTAAGGTGCAGACTGAAGATAGATAATGGTCTCTTCAATGCCTAAGTCTGACCAGGTGGTTGTTTTCCCATAACCTCCCATGACTACACCTGCCTACAGGAAAGTCAACCAGGCAGGTGGCAGGAAGTCCAGATCTCACATAAGGAAATATATTAACCACTTAGCAATGTTGTTAACTCTATCAGTTGCTGCAAGTTTTAAGTCTTCATTTTCATACTGTCATTCACTTTGCAAGGTTCTTATGAAGATTAAATGATATAAAGTGCCCATAAAATTTTTGGCAACTAATCACTGTAGCTATGCCATATAGCATGTGCTCCCAAGCTGTTGTGTATGTTCTGCTCCTCATCATAAGCACTCAAGCTTTGCTTCATGTAATCCTTCCAATAATACCATGAGGGCAATGATATTGTCATCCCCAAACTACACACAGGAAGTGAAGGATCCAAGTGGTTTAATAATCTTCTCATGGCTCTGAGGTTGTTAAGTGGCACAGCTGAGATTTGGCCATGCTCTGCTGTCTTCAGAGCCTGAAATTCCCCCTTAGAGTGAGTGTTCAGAAAATGCCCAAGATGGTGGATGGTAACTCAAATACACTTCAACTCTCTCAACTCAGCATTCAAGGCTCTTCACGCACAGCTTCTACAACATTTTCAGACCACTCACTGCCTACCAATCCACATGGTCTATCCTAGCTGAGTAAAATCCCAAACATGGATCTTCATTACTTCTCCTCATGAGTTGCTCGACCTGATGTGGATGGACATGCCTTTTCTTTAAAGCCTTGTTCCAGTGTCTGTAAGATATCTGTGGCTTTTCTTCTCCTGTGTTCATCCGGATATTGTCTTACTATCTTCTACTATCTTCTGACTACCTGTCCAAAAACCCAGATTATAAATTCCAGGGACATTTATCTTTGAATCCCCAGTATTAGTAGGAGTTTCATAATTATTTGCAAAAGCAAATCCATCCCACCAAACCCATCCCATTAGTTGCTCCAAGACAGGCAGAGCTCCACCTCTGCTAACCAGGATCTGGCTTCCTGCCCTCTAAGATATGGATGTCATGTGCAAAAGTAAACATCTCTGCTGAAAACTGATGGAAAGCCACAGCCCTGCAAGAAGTGAAGTGGTGCTTGAGACTGGTCACAATTCCAGCCCACACCACATCCTTACTGCCACACTCTCATAGCTGCTGAACACAGAAAGATGCTCTGCCTCACCCTAGTTCCCAATTAGTTCTTTTTCTCTGGGGCCAAGTCAGCTCCAAGAAAACTCAGCTGGATTTCCTGTTTCCTCATGCACGTAAAATTCCTACCTCCCAATTTTTAATATGAATGATTATGCCAAAAACAGAAAATCATCTGGATGATCTGTTTCCAAGGGCAGCTTTCAGTGCTAGAATTTTGAAGGGGGAAAAAATCACTTCTGGGTTGTGTATGGAACAAATTTAATGTGGCCACTATTAAAACCACAACAGAAAAAAACATAAGGTTATTTAATTAGTGGTCTCTAACATGACATATGCAACTTGGAAAACTATCCATTTCTCATCCAAAAAGGAGGAAGAGCATGTGAATAATGTAAAGAGAATAGAGAGTAGAGGATGTTAGGAACCATCCTGCAGACCCAACAGGAGTTTAGCCGGGACTCACTTTCCATCCTTTTAGTAATACTGCCATCTACTGAGACTCCTTGTTCTTTTTCATGCACTAAAATCTGCAGAGGTCTAGGAAATCAGTTTTGTTTCAGCATTTTCTTTTGTGGTCTCATTCTCATTTGATTTACTAATCTATTTGTTATTAGGAGGTGCCCTCTCCTTTCAGAAATTAATCACTATAATTATCCAACTTTTAATAGCTGCTGATTTGGCATCTGCAGAAAATATCTGAGAAAATGCACCACTACATTTCATTTGCATATTTGAGAGACAGTGGGGAAGAATCAGACTTTTCCTAAATTACTTACTGTGACCTGAATAGAAAAGAAGCATCACACCAAATGGAATTCTTATTTGCATACCTAAATTGTCCAATTACCATAATAGGAAGTGCAAAGAGCAGGAGGTCTTTCCCACACAGTGGGAGTTTACCTGAGATCCAATGCTCTGGTTTGGTTAGGAGGTGTCCCCAAAAAGCTCCTCTGTTAATGCAGGAATGTTCAGAGATAAAATGACTGGACTATGAGAATTGTAACCTAATCAGTCCATCTTTGTTTGAAGGGACTGACTGGGTGGTAACGATAGGTGGGGCATAGTCAGAGTTGGTCACTAGGGGCTTTCCTAGAAGGGTGTATCTGCCCTGCTGTCCCTTCCCTCCTCTCTCTCTCTGCTTCTTACATTAAGAAATCTCATGACTTTCCTACCATCATAAGTTCAGCTGCTTCATCCCTGCTGAGTCCTTTGCCCATGATGCTCCGCCTCACCCTAGGCTCAGAACAATGAGCCTCCAGAATCATGATCCCACTATAAACTTCTCCTCTAAGTTGATCTGGTCAGGTATATTGGTCAGAGTGACACAAAAATGATTAAAACATTGAGCCTCACCCACAAAGTTTCTATGCATGGAAGAGACAGCAGGACAGATCACTGTCCATCACTCAGTCAATTAATCAGTCATCACTGCAGTGGATTTTTGCATAATGCATCCATTGGTTTGACTACCAAGACCATCCAAACTACTGGCTTGGTCATTCTCAATGCAATAACATTGCATTGTATAAAATACAGCCAAGGCCAAAAAACCAAATGCTGAATGTTTTCTCTGCTATAAGGAGGTTGATTCATAGTGGGGTTGGGAGGGGAAACATGAGAGGATTAGATGAACTCTAGGTGGGAAAAGGGTTAGGAAGGGAGGGCACATGGAGGTAAAAAAAGATGGTGGAATGAGATGGACGTCATTACGCTAAGTATATATATGAAGACACAAATGGTGTGAATGTACTTTGTATACAACCAGAGATATGAAAAATTGTGCTCTATATGTATAATATGAATTATAATGCATTCTGCTTTCATATATAACCAAAAAGAAGTATGATATATATATATATACATATACATATACATATATATATATACATATACATATATATATATATATCTCCAAGGAAGTCAGATATCCTCACAATAAGGCCAGTGTACCTGGAAGGACAAAACACCCAGAATGCATGGCCCTGCATTCTGTCAGAGCTGCAAACTCATTCACAAAACACATTTTCAGTTTGGGCCTGAGCTGAGTTTTAGATCTTTCCCTCCTTCTTAAGCTGCATGACCTTAAGAAGTCACATAACTTCCCTGAGCCTCAAGAACCTGATGGCAGGATTGATTTGGCTGATCTAGTTGGCTAGGCAGGTGTCCCTTTCCTCCCTTACCACTCCATGTGTGTCCCTCCTGAAGCTGTGCACTCCATCAAAGAGGGCACCTTCCTCAATCGAGGAGGACTGGTTTTCAGTCAAAGGCATGTGAGTAGCTATGCTTCCCTGCTAAAACCTCCAAAGAAGTTCTCAAAGATGACTCCCAA
Source organism: Ictidomys tridecemlineatus (assembly GCF_052094955.1). Lineage (NCBI taxonomy): Eukaryota > Metazoa > Chordata > Mammalia > Rodentia > Sciuridae > Ictidomys > Ictidomys tridecemlineatus. The sequence goes on from NC_135477.1 coordinate 74,002,414, forward strand.
CAAGTCCCCCTCTCCCATATACACTCACCTTTCACATCAGTATGGGAGATTTACATATCCTTACATTGAGCCTAAGCTGAGACTATGACTCGCACTAACAGAAGGCTGTGGAAGTCTTACAGGCCTAAGTCTTCAGAATGCCTAGAATTTTTGTTTTTGTGTCTTTGAGAGTACTACTACACTACTGTATGCCCTGCTGAGAGTTCACTTGGAGGGACACAGAGAAAGTTACGTAGAAGAAATGTGGGATCCTACTGAAAGCTGGAGTCAATGACTGAGCCAGCAGCCCCTTGCCATGTGAGCCAGCCTCTCTGCGACACCAGCTCTATGAGTGATGGAGCCCCAGTCAGTCCCACACAGAACAGAGAATCATCCCTGCTGATCCACAGAATCATGAGAAATACAGTCATGTGTTGCTTAAAAATAAGGAGACATTTTTGAGAAATTCACTGTTAGCTAATTTCATTGCCATGTGAACATCATTCAGTTTACTTATACAAACTAAGATGGCTGTGACATCACTAGGCAATATAATCTTATGGGAATATAATCTTAATCTTATGCTGAAAGGTCTCATGACTATAATGGCATGGTTATTGTTAACTTTTTATCGCAGCCCACTCCTCTTCTAGAAAACCTGTGAAATACATTTCATGTACATCCCTATTAATTGGTTTCATAACCTCTGTATCATCACACCCCAGCAGAGGAACTGAAACCAGAACAAGAAGTACAGTCAACAAGGGACACACAGATATGAAATCAGATTAGGCCTTTTTCTACCCCTGCAAATATAGATTTTCCTAAGTGGAAAACAGTACTAGTCCCAAAACATTGAGATCTCTCCTCCTCTATTCCACTTTTCTCACTAATTTCAGAGGACTTGAAATACCCTTACTAGGCCATTGTCAATTTCAGGCTCTGATTAATAATGACAAGTAGTTGTCATTTCTTCCCAAAACATACTGATTCAAATGTAACTAATGGGAAACGAAGCCAGACCTCTCTTTGCATCCTAGAGGTAACACAAGCCTCTGAAAAACTGCCAAGAGGTAGGTCAGGTTTAATGCCAGGTCCAAAGCCTGAAAATCCTCAAAAGTCATTTAAACTATTTGAACCTGTATTTCCCTGCTGGTTAAAACGGAATCAAGAATGTCCTCAAAATCCATATGCAACAAAATGAAATTGAATCCCTTTCTCTCGCCAGCCACAAAAGTTAACTCAAAATGGATCAAGGAGCTAGATATAAAAACAGAGACACTGCGTCTGATAGAAGGAAAAGTTGGCTACGATCTACATATTGTGGGGTCGGGCTCCAAATTCCTTAATAGAACGCCCGTAGCCCAAGAGTTAATGACAAGAATAAACAAATGGGACCTACTTAAACTAAAAAGTTTTTTCTCAGCAAGAGAAACAGTAAAAGAGGTAAATAGAGAGCCTACATCCTGGGAACAAATTTTTACCCCTCACACCTCAGACAGAGCCCTAATATCCAGAATGTACAAAGAACTCAAAAAATTAAACAATAAGATAACAAATAATCCAATCAACAAATGGGCCAAGGACCTGAACAGACACTTCTCAGAGGAGGACATACAATCAATCCACAAGCACATGAGAAAATGCTCAACATCTCTAGCAATCAGAGAAATGCAAATCAAAACCACCCTAAGATACCATTTCACTCCTGTAAGATTGGCAGCCATTATGAAGTCAAACAACAATAAGTGTTGTCGAGGATGTGGGGAAAAGGGCACACTTGTTCACTGCTGGTGGGACTGCAAAATGGTGAGGCCAATTTGGAAAGCAGTATGGAGATTCCTGGGAAAGCTGGGAATGGATCCACCATTTGACCCAGCTATTGCCCTTCTTGGACTATTCCCTGAGGACCTTAAAAGAGCACACTATACGGATACGGCCACATCAATGATTATAGCAGCACAATTCACAATAGCTAGACTGTGGAACCAACCTAGATGCCCTTCAATAGATGAGTGGATAAAAAAATTGTGGCAGCTATACACAATGGAGTATTATGCAGCACTAAGAAACGACAAAATCATAGAATTTGCAGGGAAATGGATGGCATTAGAGCAGATTATGCTAAGTGAAGCTAGCCAAGCCCTAAAAAACAAATGTCAAATGTCTTCTTTGATATAAAGAGAGCCACTAAGAATAGAACAGGAAGGAAGAGCATGAGGAAAAGACTAACAGTAAACTAAGACGAATGGGGGGAAAGAAAGGAAGAGAGAAGGGAAAACATATGGAAATGGTAGGAGACCTTCAGTGATACACAAAATAATAAGAGGTTATGAGGGGCAAGGGGGTGGGGGGAAAAAAAGGGGAGAGAATTGAACAACAGCAGAGGAGGTAGAGAGGGATGTTGGGAGGGGAGGGGAGGGGAGGGGGGATAGTAGGGGATAGGAAAGGTAGCAGAATACAACAGTCACTAATATGCCATTATGTAAAAATGTGAGTATGTAACAGAAGTGAGTCTGTATTATGTATTTGGGGAGTTCAAAACCCAATTGAGTCGAATGTATGAAAGATGATATGTCTTGAGCTCTGTAATGTTTTGAACAACCAATAAAAAAAAAATAAGCAAATAAAAAAAAAAAAAGAATGTCCTCAACAAAACTGCTGTGAGGATTAAACAAAGGATGAAAAGGTCTAGCATTGTGCCTGGGAAATGCTGACTCCCCAACTCCATTAATTCTTTTCATCTGCTGCTAATAAATGCAAAGTGGTGCTTTTTCCTACTCAACTCTTCCAGTCTCTTTCCCAGAACTTTTAAGATATTCACTTTTTAAATCAAGAGTACTTTCCTCAGCTTCCATCTTGTTCTGTTGTTCCAGCACTCACACATGCTGGTTCGCCTCTCTGCAATGGGGCTGGTAGTTCTGTCAGGATAGAAACTTGAGTCACCCGTGACTCTTCACCTTCCCACAGCCCGTACTCCATTCATTTTGGAGGCTGATCTAATCTCTAAGTCTCTTAAGTCCCTTCTTCACCCCCTTTTACAGACACCACCCAGATCCAGCTTCCATCACACATTACTACCTGCACTACAGACACAGCTTCTGTCTCCTCCCCACCCCTCCTCCCAGCCCAGTCCATTCTCCATCAAACAGCTATGGCCATATTTTTAATACAGAGATATTTAATATAGTGCCACTCTTCACTCATCTGAGAAAAGCTTCTTCTTATCCTGGGGATAAAACTGTACTTTGTCGGCAAGGCTGCAGCCTACCTCTGCCCACCCTATCTTCCACACTTTCAGCTCTCCATTCTATTCCTGCCCCCAAATGCCTGCAGCAAGCTCCTTCCTTCCTAATTAATGGCTACTCATCTTTCAGAGCTCTACATACATTACACTATCTGAAAGATGGCTTCCCTGACCTCCATTCTTTCATTCAAACTAGATTACATTAGGTTTGTGGCTCACCTCCATTCAGTAACTCTCTCAGCACCCTGGTTTCCCCCTCTGAATATCAATTATCACTATTTTGTAATTGTGTACTCATTTGTGAGTGCATTTATTTATTCCATCTGCACTATCACCACTTTTATCCCCACCATAGATGCAACCTATGCCCTTCTAGTTAGGCCTACATGTGCCGCACAGAGCACAGGGCTGGTATCTCAGTCAGCATCCACAGGATGGTAAATACATAGAAGGGAAAGGACTTCTGGTCCCACCAGTGCCCAGTGCTATACTTAGCACCTGAGACTTGCCTCATAAATGTTAGAATATTTTCAGTTATATTTTGCTTGCCTATTGTGTTTAGACGATCACTTTGCTAATAGGTGCAAGATGTTTTGAATGGCCTTGGAAGGTTGGGCACAATGAGTCAGGTATCCAATACACACTGATATCTCCCTATAAGAGGTACCACCGAAAGATGGCTCTGATAATCAAGGGTACCGAGGATGAAGGAAAAAAGAAGAAAAGTAGTTTCATGCCAGAAGGAGTATAAAAGATCAGCCATGTGACAAAGACAAAATATTGGTGTTCTTCAATAGGTACCTGTGGGTGATCTTCATGGTACAAGCGAGGCAGCAGCTTCACCATGACGCACACCATCCCAGGGTGCATGATGACAGAATCACCTTCATCCATCCTGCAGAGAGGGGAAAGCAGGACATCAGATAAGAATGCACATAATCTCTTCTCCATTTTACAGAATATTGGGGATCTTTCTTTCTGAGCCAGACCACGACCCACATTCTCAATTTACCACTTAATTTCCTAAATGACCTTGAATGATCCATCTGAGCTAAATTCTTCCTAATAATATGATGCCCTTATACACTAAGCCACAGTGCCTGGCACAGGGTTCCATGCTCAATGGAAATTGATTCCTGGCCTTCTTCATTTCTCTCCAAGTATGTGAGAAATTGAGAAGCTCTCACTTTATATTAAATACACACACACTCACACACATACACACAAGCAAACATGCACATACACAATGGGCTCCTGGATTCCTTCATAATGGTGCAAGCACAGTTTGATGTGCCCTCTCCCTGAAAGCAATTAAAATCCTGATAGAACTCATGAGCTATGTCTGTGAGTACACTGAAAAATAAATGGAGAATGAAGTAAAGGGTGATGAAGAAAGCATGACCTCCCAGTTGTACATTCACCTCTATACTCAAGTTTTGGAAGCTCACCATTACTAGAGATAAACCACCTCTCAAGGCTGGCTATTGCACAAGGCAACTGAGGAGTACAAATCACCTTGCAAAGTCCTTGAAAACTGATCTGACACTGGAACTGTGATCCACAGAAGGTGGGTAGAAATCAACCTAATAGGTTTATTGCCTCTAAAACAAAATAATCAACATTCATCATAAAATGCCAGTAATAGCTGGAGTTTGTAACATTCAAAATAATCAGGATGCAACTTGAAATTGGTCAACATAAAATGAACTAGGGAAATCTCAGTATCTCTTATGAAAATAGGCAATCAACGGATGTCAATGTTGAGATGACACAGGCATTGAAATTTTCAGACAAAACCTTTAAAACAGTTATTATTAACCAAAGTCCAAGAAGTAGCAATTAACCCTTTTGAAACAAATGAAAACACAGAAAGCCAACAAAGAAACAAATAATAAAAAGGAATAAAACATAAATTTAAAAATTGAAGAATACAGTGACTGAAGTTTTATAAAACTAACTGAAATGACAGTAGAGAATAAAATGAGAAAGGAAATTCCATGAACTTGAAGATAGATGAATCCACATTTTCAAACTGTACTACAAAGAAGAAGAGTTTTTTAAAACATGAAGGGTTTCAAGGTAATGAGTCACACTACCAAACTATCCAACTTTCCTGTCATTGAATTCTCAAAGGAGAGAAGAAAGAGTTTGATGTAAAAGAAAAAAAAAGTTTGAGAAGTTTTACCCATTCTTTCTTCACATGTGGTAAAACACAAAACCTTAAAGATTCAAGAAACTTAGTAAAAACCAAGAAAAATAAACAAAGAAATTCATGTTCAGGCATATCACCATCAAATTGATGAGCCCTGAAAAGATGAAAAAAAAATTGAAAGCAACCAGAGAAAAACACACAGGGAAACACATACAGGGGAACAACAACTTGAATGATGGTATATTTTTCTCATGAGAAAATGCAAGGCAGGGAAACAACGTTTTTTAAATGTTGCAAAAAAACACACAGAACTAATTCTATACCCAGCAAAAATACTCTTCAGGAATGAAGGCAAAATAAATATATGCCCAGGTGTAGGAAAACAAAGGGAATTTCTTGCCATCAGACTCATTCTAAAACTATTTTTAAATGTTCTTTAGATGGTAGTATGAAAATAATAACAGATGGAAACTTGGTACTTCAGAAATGAAAAAAAGAGCAATGGCAACAGAAATGGTAAGTATTTGGGTAAGTATAACACACTGCTTTTTTCTTTTCATATTAAATATAAGTATAATGGTTGAAAGAAACATTGTATTCAATGTAATACATTAAATGTAATGCTCATGTTAGATAAGGATAAAAAGAATGGCATAGTGGTAAGCCTTCTATGATCCACCTGAATTAGACTTTCCAAAATGTGTATATTCTAATCCCTATTGCAAACACTAAAAACACTAGACAAAGAAAGATTAGTAAAATAAAAATCAATGTCCATGAATTCAAATGGAAATCCAGAATATATTCAAACTATGCACACACACACACACAAAAAAAAAAAAAAAAAAAAACTAAGAGAAAAGAAAATCAGAAGAACAAAACAGGCAGGGGAGAGAAAACAAAAATGGTAGGCCCAAAATAAAACACATAAATGATTATATTAAATAATCAATAGATATTGTCATATATGAAAAATAAAGATCAAAGTATAGGCCATTATTAGATATAATGATATAGCCAGTCCTGATGGCGCATGCCTATAATCCCATCTGCAAGAGGCCAAGACAGGAGGATCACCGGTTCAAAGCCAGCCTCAGCAATGGTGAGGCACTAAGCAACTCAATGAGAGCTTTTCTCTAAATAAAACACAAAGTAGGGCTGCAGATGTGGCTCAGTATTTGAGTGTCCTTGAGTTCAATCCCTGGTAACCCTCCAAATACATATATGTATATGTGTATATATGTGTGTGTATATATATATATATATATATATTAATGTATATGGATATGTATACGGATATTTATACACACACACACACACATATATATATATATATAATGATATAGGTAGATTAAAAGTAAAAGGATAGAAAATTTGCTACCAGGCTAACACTAATCAAAAAATAAAGGACAAGGGATGTAGCTCAGTTGTAGATCATTTCCCTAGCATATATGAGATCCTGGGTTACATTGCCAGCTCTGCAAAAAATAAATAATTAAATAAATAAAAGCTTGTATAATTCTATTAAGATCAGAGAAAGAAGTTTCAGATTGAGGAAAACTAGCACAAATAAACAACTCATATCACATAATGATTAAAAGATTCATAGCCATTCAAAACGTACAGGTACTTCACAACAGAGTCAAAATTCACAAAGAAAAACTTACATGACTGAAAGCATGATGGCAAAAACCCAATTATAGTTGGATATCTTAACATTCTTCTCAATAATTGATAGAAAGGCAAAGAGAAAATCAATAAATTTATAGGCCTGAACGATGTTATCAACCAAGTGACGTAATTGATATTTACAGATATGCCACTGAACAATTGCAGAATATACATTTGTTAAACAGGCTATATCCTGTGGCATTAAAAAAATGTCAGACTACTTCAAATAAATAAAATCCACAAAGCATGTTCTCAGACCACACAGAATTGAATTAAAAACAAATAATAGAAAGACATCTTTAAAATTTTCAAGTGCTTCAAATTAAACAACATATTTCCAAATAAAATTTGGGTCAAATAAAAAGTTTCAAGAAAAATTTTAAAATATTTTGAGCTTAAACAAAAAAAGAGTATACATTGAATTATTTGTGGGATGTTGCTAAAATTCACAGGATAAAATTCAAACATTACAAAAGAAAAAAGTCCCAAATTTAAAAAATGAAGCTTCCATCTTCACACACTATTTTTTAAAAGAAAAAAAATGCAAGTAGAATAAATGCAAAAATAAAGAGCAAGAATCAATAAAATTAGAAAATGAAAAACAATACAGAAAATAACTGAAGATAACCTGGTTCTTTGAAAACATTTTGAAAGTTGGGGAATCACTAGCTGAGCTAAAGAGAAAAAGAGAGAAGACACCAAAAATCAATATCAGAGTGAAAGAAAGAATACTGTATAGACCCCACACATGTTAAAAGGAAAATAAGAAAATATTGTAAATCACTATGCACATAAATTTTACAAGTTAGATGAAATGGATCAACTCTTTCAAAGCCACAAACTACCAAATCTAAAGCAAGAAAGAATAAATGACTTGAATAATTTATAACTATTACATAAACTGAATCCATAGTTTAAAACCTTTTCACAAAGAAAACTCTAGGCCTAGCATATTTTCACTAGTGAATTTTATCATACAGTTTAAAGAGAAATAACCCCAATTCTATGCAACTTATTTCAAAAACTATAAGAGAAAGAAATATTTCCTAATTCATTTAGAATTACTAATTCTAATTCATTTAGAATTACTCAGATTTCAAAAGCAGAAAAAGATAGTACAAGAAAACTACATTCTAATATCCCTAATGAACATAGGTGCAAAAATACTCCAAAAAAGTATTAGAAAATCTATTCTATTTATATATAAAATAAATAAGACAGTACTGGCCAATTTGGCTTATCCCTCAAATGTAAGGCAGATTTAGAATTCAAAAATCAGTCAATGTAATCTATCACATTTATAAATTAAAGTAAAATAATATGATCATATTATTTAATATAGAGAAAGCATTTGAAAGATTCAAAATCTGTGCATGACAAAAATTCTCAGTCAATTAGAAGGTATTGCTCATAAGCTGACAATGGACATTTACTTAAAAAAAACAGTTATTATTATATTTGATGGCAAAAGACTGAGGATTTTCTCCCTAAGATTTAGTCAAAGATGTTCACTTTCTCCATTCTTAGTCAACAAAATGCTGAAACATATAATTTGGAAAGAAGAGATAAAATCGCTACTACTCACAGATACTGTGATTATTCATAGAAAATCCCAAAGAATCTGGTTTTTAAAAAACTAAATGAATTTGTAGAACTAATGATTGAATTTAGCAGAATCTCAGGATACGTATAAAGTTTAGTTGATATATAAAATTAATCATATTTCTTTATAAAAGAAGTGAAAAATGAAGAAACCAAAACATTTTAAATAGCATTTAGATTAGTGCCCCCCACTAAAGATTACTCAGATATAAATCTAATTTAAGTGTGAGCTCTCTACATTGAATACCACAGACTTTGATGAAAGAAATCAAAGACCTAAACAGAGAAATATACTGCATTTATGTATTGAAAGATTTAATATAGTTCCATTTTCAATTCTCCCAAAATTGATCTATAGATTTAATGTAATTTCAGTAAAAATCTCAGCAGAATTTTTGTAGATAGAAGCAAGCTGATCATTAACATTTATGTGGTTCCAGAGCAGCCAAAAGCAAAGGACATAAAATTCAAAGCAATTTGAAAAGGAAGAATAAACTTTGAGGACTCACATTTGTTAATTTGATGACTTATTATACAGCTACACTAACCAAGAAGGTATTGATGAAGGGCTGGACACACAGATCAATGGAATAAAGTCCAGAAAAGAACTACATAAATATGACTAATTGACTTTTTTCAAAGATACAAAGACAATTCAGTGAAAAGAGCATAATAATATTTTAAACAAAGGAATTTGGAAAAATCAGACATCCATATATACCAAAAATGAATCTCTATCTAACCTTACACCCTATGCAAAAAGTAATTCAAATGGATTATAGACCTAAAAATCTTTTAGAAGAAAGCATCGAAAAAAATCTTCATGACCTTTGGTTAGGCAAAGAGATTTTAGATATAATGTAAAAGGTATGACCCATATTATAGTCAGCTTTTTAATTGCTATAACCAAAAAATGTGATAAGAACAATTACAGGAGGAAAAATTTATTTGGGGGAATCACAGTTTCAGAGGTCTTAGATGGATGGCTCCATTGTTCTGGGCCGAGGTTCCCTTTCTTTAGTGGAATTCTGTTTTACAGATTTAAAGGAAAAGCTTTTTTGCCAGTTTGAGCTGGTTGAAGGATCTGGCTTGTGGAATTAAGAAGAGCAATTATATTTGTTAGGGGGAGTGGAAGCAGCCAGAAAGAACAGGCTGAGTTCTGTGATTGGGATGCACAATGCAGCATATGTCCTGCCAGTTGAAGGACTTCACCTCAGCCCCTGGCAGTGCTCTGGAGAGGAGATAGGACCTCAGAAGGCACAGGCTGCCAGGCACACTCAGGGAGATCTGACCTAAACACCACACCCCCAGGAACAAAAATCCCAAAGGAGAAGGTCTCCACTGAGTTCTGCCCTTGGCTTCCAGGCATCCCATAAGCCTTGCTGGTTCTCATATGAATCAAGTCTCCTCCAACCCTGAACTGACTTAGATGGATATTTTATACCAGCTTCAAGGATAGGGAAACTTGGAGTCAGAGCTAATTTGATTTAAAGAAAAGTCACATGACATTCTCACCCACCCAACTCTATCTGACTTCCTACCTACTACACCTGCGCATGATGTTTGAGTGAGAAATAAATGGGGGACAGAGATACTTTCATGACTCCATGGCAAAAGGCACTGAAGTTCTACCTCTCCTCTGGGTCCAGCCACTTGAAGTTGCCTTGGAGGTTGCTAATGGCGTTTCCCTTCTGAACATCCACAACTGACTCTTGCCCAGCCCTCAGGGAGTCCTTCAAGTCCCTGCGCAGGTGGAGGATACCACTGGCCATGCTGTCCAAAAAACTGAGGATCTGGAGGCATCTCTGAATCCTGGGTGGGAGTGGGCAGCGGGAGGAAAAGGCAGCACTCAGGAAATCAGCAAACGGCCTGGCCTTGGTATCAGACCAAGAGTGTCGAGAGGGTCCTTCTTTGATCAGGACCCCAAAACAGCCCAGCAAGTAGAGGTCCTCAGCCAGCTTCTCAAAAAGCCCATTCCTCCTGAAGAAGTCACTGTTGACAGGGTCCAGGTGCAGTGCTGCAGACACAGCACAGAGGGTATGCAGCACCAGTTCCAGTGTCTGGCTGGGGGTCACAGTCCCCCATACCTGCAGTGGAGGCTCATGGAGAGACCCCTCCAGATCAGACAGCAGGGACAGCAGCCCGTTGAACCCACTGGAGACTCTGAATGCAGCCCGGCCTTTGGGGGTCTCTAGGATCCGAAGAAGAGACTAAAACAGCAAAGAGATAAAAATGAGTGAACTTCAAGAGGCAGTTAACATTGAGCTCATGCACACCTGCTCTGAAGCATCCCATGCACTCTGTCCTGATGCCAAACATCAGAAGTCATAGGAGCCATATGAAGGATGTTCTCAAATACTGAGATATCTCTCTTATTCCTCTTATTCTTAGATTTAAGTTTCCCATAAGTGCCTTTTTTCAAAGAGCTCCCCTTGAAACCTGTGCTGATAGGGTTTATCTAACTCTCTGGCTTTTATGCATCTCCACCCAAAAAGCTGTCTCTGATCCCTAGTTCACACTTATCCTAGGCCCCCCCCAATCCCCTCTTATTCCCCCAATTAAACCATTTTTACACTACTTCATTTGCTAGAAATGGTCTCAGCTATCCCCCAGATAGGATAACCACGAGATTGAGAACCACATCTGGCTTATTCACTGCTGTGGAACCTAGTGCAAACTTAATAACTACTCCCTGCATGAATGGGAACCAACCGTCTCTTTCATGGGAGCTACAATGAAATCCTAAAGAAGCAGTTTATTATTCTCCTTCTCTGGGCAAGCAGGGATGCATCTGTTAAATGATGATATAAAAGCTCATCTTTTCATATCATCTACTTAAAAGATGATATGAAAAGATGAGCTTTCAAGTAGAGAAGGGAAACCCTCAATGAAACAAAATACAGAGGTACCCCCTATAGAATAGACCATGTGTGGAGAAAGAATTTAAAGTACTCCAAGTATATTCAGTAAAATACTTCACCCTCCAGATGGCTGAGACTTCTACTGGTCAGATAAATGTTTATTTCTTCCTAAAATCAAATCTTTGCTGAGCATTTCCAATGCACCATTCATTGCTGCCAGTGTGTGGTATACACTAGGTATGCAATATACCTTTTTGAAAGGCAGGCAGGCAGGTGGCCAGGTGGGCTATTTTTAAGCAGTGCTCACTCTGAGCTAACTTCATACATTAAAGTGAAGAATGTGTGGACAACTTTAGATAAATACTAAAAGCCTGTAGTTTGGTATTTATTGATTAATCACACAAATTGTAGAGGGCCCCATCTAAAACCTGGGCATTTCAGGCACGTTTCCTGGAGAGTAGAGGGTCCTTGTGGTTCCTTTAATAGACTCAAGAGAGATATTTGAGTTATTTTATCCTTTCAAATATTTAATGCTGCTGGAAACAAGGAAGGGGGCAATCTGGAGTCAATTCAGGATGCTTGAGATAAGGCTCAAAGAGAAAAAAACGAGAAACTCCAAATTTGGGGAAGGTGACACTGTGACTTCAGTGCATGTGTTAGCTTGACACATGGAAGTCAGCAGGCAAAGAAGAAACGGGAAGCTCAGGGAAAAAAAGGAGAAAACAGTCATAAAATTCTCCTACATAGAAGGTCAAATAGAAACTTAGTAAAGTTATAAGTAATGATTAAAGATGAAACTATGCACTTTTGATGGGAAAGGTAACTTTCCAGCTGCATCTCTAAAATGCTGGTACCCAAACCTAACAGGAGTTTCTCCCTGTAACAATATAATGGGTGCTCCCGTCACTCAAATTTTGTTGTTTAAAGTCATATTTCATTACAAGAATACCAAGCAGCTTTTTGGGTAGTCAATCCCATGTGTGAGCTAAAACATGAGCCTGGATCATGTTGATGCACACAGATGAGAATTCTCTCAAAGACTCTCAAAAAAAATTCCTCTCAAAGACTCTCAAAAAGTGGTCAAGATCCACTTAATATACTTCGACTACCCAATCTATGAGATTTCAAGAAATCAAAACAAAAATAAATATTATAGTAACTAGGAAAATCTATGAAAGGCCAAATTCCACAGTTTTGTTCAAAATGGATAAGTAATATAAAATGAGAAATATTTATCTTTACCAATATGGGATGATAGATCATTTCCCAGTTAGAGAAAACATCTGTCATATGGTGGTTAGATCAATGATAATCCACCACAGCAAAGAAGGACCAGTATGGGGAAATCAGTTGCCATTTTGGAATTTGAAAAAAAAGAGTTAGCATCAGAGCCACCCACCAAAGGAGATTCAAATCAGAGTCATGGGATAGACTTCAGGTAAATGGACCTTCCATACTGCCAGAAAGACGGAGGCAAAAATAAAATATGAAGGATGTGGCAATGACAGTGCTTTCTCCTTGTGGTGAGAATAGGCCCTCACATTGTGAATTTGGCTCAAAATCCAGGAAAGATTGGCATTTGTAGACATGTCCTTAAAGACAAAAATTAAGATTGCTAGAGCAAAGTTCTTTCAGAAACGGTGATGCTCAGAAAATGTAAAAGCCCATGGCTAGCACTGAGCAAGGCCTTTCTGTGTGTAGACAGTCACCACAGCCACTTGCTTCCACCCCATACTCCTCACCCTGAGGAGCCTGGGGCTGTGAGAGGCCAAGGCAGACACCACATCTGTACCTGCCACACATGCACAACTCTCTCCTAACAAAGAATTATTTCTTCAGCTGAGCAGGAAACTCACTATAATGTTGAAGCTCGTGAAGGTTTGGTCACTTTCCTTCCAAATGATGACTTACATGGTGGAAGGAACACTGCTGAACTATACACAGTGTTTGAAACTATATACTTTGTTTGAAACTGAGCTTGTGCCTGGACACAGGACACAGGCCACCAAAAATAAATCAATCACAAAGACATTGGTAAATTTAAAGCTATACAATTCTAAACAGTCTCAATTCAACTGAGAGTTTTTGATGGCTCTTAAGACAACTAGGAGGTTGGTTTCAAGCACTGGAATGAATGGAGCTCTTCAGTTTATCCCATGACACATGACAAAACATACCAAAAAGGAGAATGATTCAAAAACAAAACTAATCAGATTATAGCCAATTGTCTGAGTGCTTCATGACCACTGAAAGCCCACTCTTCTCTCCAGAAACCACCTTCCAATTGTCCAAATTGATGTCTGATATTGCTTAGAAGGATTCCATCCTTCTAAGAGTGCTGAAAACAGATATTTTTTTAAGAGACACAACCCGATAATAGTCCTCATCATGATCTGTGACTCTCAAAGGGCCTGTCACCTGTAACTCCTAGCTGGTTGTTTTCTTTTCTGCTTGGGAGGGGGAAAAGGAAGGAATGGGCTGTCCTTAATTGTTGCTTTGTTTGATTTATTAAATTCAGAGTCATTATCTAAAATGGGGGTAATCTCATTAGAACGTAGACTGTTCTATTATTTCTTGGGATGGGGTTAATTTCATATTTGCAGAGTCATAAAGTAAAGAGTTCAAAATCCAATTACAAAGGCTTAATTTCATAGCAACTAAAGAGAAACATTTCTATCATAAAGGAAAATAAATACTTCGCTACTTCGGGAAACGATTTGTCAGGAACTGGGGGCCTAGGAGGAGGGTCTCCATTACTGTCATTCAACTTTACATGATAATGCATCACATAGGGTTTCCAGTCGGTGGAAGGGAGTAAATTTAATCAGCTGAAGTCAAAGTAATCAGGCTAGGGTTGACACATTTCAAGAAAGGTCAGCGTTAAGCACATTTTCTCATCCTTAACTCAGTTACCATGTCATCGTCTCTGAGTTAGTATTCCTCCAGCTTGAATCTATAAAATGGATGTCTGCTGCAAAGCGCTAACTATGTTAGGACTAACAGGATTTATTTCACATTCTATTATTTGTTATTCCTCATAATTTTCCATGTGTCATGCTGGAAGACTGGTGAGGTAATGTGATTAAAGCTCAGAGTTGAACAGCTAAATGTATATTAGCAAATCAATCTGAATTTGTGCATAACCCAATCATGGTCCCACCGGCCATGGAGAGGAAATTCATTTGCCTACATTATTCCTTAACTCAGTTATCATTTGGGAGAATTGGTGGTGCAGTCACATGTGACTTTAGTGTTGGTATGGAAGCATCACTGAATTTTGAAAACATCTGCCCTGAATTGGTCTTCTCCAGAGTGGCTGGCAGATTTTGCCACAAGGAAGGGACACTGGAACAATGCCATGTTGGGAATGCATTTCAGAGACAGCAACCCTTTACCACCAACCCCTTTGCATTTCAGGTCCCAATACGCCAGCATTTCCCCCTCATCCTCTGTCTGACCCACTCTGTGGATAGTACCTGTGGTCACAGCCAGGCCTTAGCTTCTAGCAAAGGAGATATAGCCAAAAGGAGTTCATTTCACATCTTTGCTCCCAAAGTTCCAAGGGATTCCCAAGATGATTGAGAAACAATTGCATATCCCACATCAGATTCCATCAAACATTCACTAGATACTCATGTTACTCAGTGGTAGGCAAATCTGGGTTAGGCTCGGGGGGCCCATCCTGCTCCACTGCTCACTGGAGCAGCAATGTGTTAACAGCCCTAGTCCTCAGAGGGCAATGGCAGCTCCTGGGGCCTCCCAACTGCCCAGCAGTGACTTGGTACATGGGGAGAAGATGGCACATTGAGCACAGGCTATGATTTTGTTAAATAAGCTCTCGGAGTGTTCATTCTTATGTGCTCTCTTGATAGTGTGATTCTGAAATGATATTGAATCTGTAAAACACCATAATGGCTTTACATTGCTAATTCTAGAAATTCAGTCCATTACCCAAGGGCTAACACTCCAATAAGAAGCCTCTGGGCTATTGAGTAAACAAGATGAACTCTCCAAGAGCAAAGCAGAGCACTTCTTCTGTATTAGACACAAAAATGCTTTTACTCTCCAAACAAAGTAAAAGAGAAATTTTTTTCTTCTCTGAATCTGTTTAACTTTCAATATGAAAGTGTCAGAAATGATTGTTCACCCTGTCAAAAACCACAGTCCGGACTGCTCTCATGGTACTTTTCCTTTTCCTGTAAGAACACATAAAATAAAGCTGAACACAGACATGAGGAGGAAATGAGACAAACAGCCTGCCAAGGTGGGAAAATCACTCATTCTTCAGTTGCTAGTCTTAGATTCAGACTAACTTCAACACTTATAGAAATTATCAATGAAGTGCTCTAACTAGACTCTCTCTGCCTATAACACTGGAAAACGGGGCCACCTGAATCTAAGGTCTTTCCCAGCACTAAATTTTCATCAACTCTTTTTGTTTTGTTTTGTTTTTGCTTTATGATGCCCCTACTTCACAAAATCACTGGGCTGTTCCAAAAGATATTTAACTTTCCTTTTTTGCTTCATAGAAATCACTGTCACTGATTTTTTTTTCCATGTAGTGAAATCATTGTTTGGGTTCCTGTTATCTGTGAAGCACATGATAGCCATGTTCACAATGTCACTTTTATATGAGTCACTCATTGCTTCTGCCAAGCCAACCCCTGCAGGCTTTGGCCTTGTGAACAGGCAAAGTTCACACCAATGTCTGATATTGGCTCTGCAGAGAAACAAAGTATGTCAAATGATTCAAACACCATCCTCTACATGTTCAGAAAGGTTTTGTCCAGAGACATACATAAGTAAGCTAGATTAATGGTTTACTAAATTTGGGGAGTCAGAGAAGTTTGAACTTTTTTCTTTTTTTAATTCACCAAAAATTGGGTATGACATTCTAAGAAAACATAAGCATGTGCTTCATTTGGGATTGTGCTACACATACATGTGAGAAGTCCAGGTCCACTCCCCAAGGGATATTTACATTTATTTCTGCTCTGTCCCCAATTAGAATAAAACCAAAGAAAAGAGAATTTTTTCCAAAAAGTATAAATCCATAAACATTAAAGAAGTGAAGGAAAGGAATGGTAACAAAATTGTGAGAGCCATAAGACAGAAAGAATAGTAGGGTTAGTATTTTATTATATTTCTTTAACTAAATTAAGGTAATTTGTTAATTATTAGCAATATCATAAAAGCATATAATCCTCTGTTATCCAAATGTTACAACCGAGTCTCATTTGTCCCCATGTACCTGCTGCTCCCACACCTTTCACTTTCTTTTGCTCCCTTTATCTCTTCTGAGAGCTTTCCTCATACAGGTGAGGCAGAGCTGATCTCCCTTACTTTTCTTTTTCATAGCAGGCTGTGCCCAATGGCTAACCAGGGCATCTACCACACTATAATACAACCCATGCTCACTTATTATGAGCACTCTTCTCTGAGCTCCCACAGGCCCAGGTTAGTATCTCATTCTATTGTATGTCTAGGCATTCTGTATCAGGCCTGGTAATTGATAGATGCTCAGTAAGTAGAGTCAACAAGGCAGTTGTTTAACCACCACTGATTTGAGCTCCACTTTCACAGTTTACAATGTTGCTGGGAAACAGCTGCCTTCATGGGGACTACATTTCCTGGAACCCCTGACATTCAAGTGAGTCCTCTCCAAAGTTCTGTCCATAGAAAATTAGACAGAAATTAACACATGGCAGTTCCAGGTCTGAATGAAAATGCCTTCTTCCATTTTCCATGGTAGTTCTTCCCTTGTGTGCTAGCTGAGTTAGAAGGCCAGGTGATAGCTGTGCCTGAATAGCAGCCACAATCATTGATTGGATTCTATGCAAAAAGGAAAGTCTAATGTATCAGGCAACCGAGGATGTGAGATTTATTTGTTATAGCAGCTAACACTGCCTAACACAATGCACTACCTAATATAGTGGCCAACTAAATGAACCAAAGCCTGAAAAAATGTGTATCATTTGGTAAATATCTATAGAAAAGCCAATCACAAAGAGGAACTTGAAATTACCTTCAGGAGGTCCAGTTTCAGCTGCAGCTCCCCCTGAGTGGATGAGCACAAAGCACCAACAATGATGCTCATATACTCTTCAGCATTGATGACAGAGAGCTGCTCCAAGATGCTGAGTGAGGCTCCCCTGTAGCACTCATCGTCCAGGAAGATCTTGATGAAGGGCACCATGCCATGGTCTTTCAGGAC
Organism: Ictidomys tridecemlineatus; assembly: GCF_052094955.1. Classification (NCBI taxonomy): domain Eukaryota; kingdom Metazoa; phylum Chordata; class Mammalia; order Rodentia; family Sciuridae; genus Ictidomys; species Ictidomys tridecemlineatus. The sequence continues at coordinate 74,020,140 of NC_135477.1, forward strand.
AACTGGGGACCAGACAGACAAGATGGGGCTGGAGCATGGAGCCTTGGTACCTCAGTTTCACTCTTAAGGAATGCTTTGTCTTTAAACTCGTTTTGCTACATTTTAAGTATTCTGTTTGCCTATTGGTATGCCCATTATAAATTAAAATGAAAAAAAGAAGAGAGAAAATATGAAGCTGAAAATTTTTAAAAACTGCTTTCTTCATCATTGAGAATCTTATTTTGGGGTGGGGGGAAATTTTCATCAATATCTCCATAGGAGATAAGTTTAAGATAGGATAAATAAGTTCAAGACAACTATAGTTAAGAACAATGTCTTATAGTCTTGTAGGAAAAAAGAGGGAGAAAAAACACCTTCTTTTTAGAAACCTAGGTAATGGGAATTTTAACTAGATATCCCTTGCCCTTTGTTTCCCTATAACTTGATAGTCCAGAGAGACAATACTCTCTTTTTTTCTGATAAAATTCTTGCAGAAAACAAACTAGAATCTGAGAACATATTTAATTTCTGGGTAGTTTCTTGGGGAGAAAATAAAGGAAACCAAGTTGGTGGTATGCTCTTGTTTAAAAATAATCCTAAACATTTTTTCTTCCCCAGAATTGATTTTTGGAGTAGTTCACGTGGAGTAAAAACTAGGCAGTAACTTGCCCAAACAAATGTGGATTTGAGAAGCTCAAGTCCATAATGCAGAATTAGTTTAATTGTGGGCTGAGTACTCCCCTACCTGACCATCCCCATGGAGGCTTGCTGAAATGGTAGCTTCCTCAGCTCTACCTTGACTTACTACTAGTTAAATGTCTGAGAGTGAGCTGAGGAATATAAACTTTAACTAGCCCCTCTGGGGAATGTTTTATAGTCTAATGTTAGAGACTTCCCTTTGCTATAATGAAATAATAGCTTTTTACATTTAGGATAGTTAATCTATAAGAACCTCAGATAAAGATACCTAAATCACAGAACACACTGCCCATTGATATGACTGTTGGTACATGTTTCATATTATTTTAAATATATGTATGTGTGCATGTGTGTGTATTGCACATACTTTCTTAAAAATATAGAAACAACATGATCTTAGAAAGCTAAAAAAAAAAAAGTCGGGGGGAGGGAGTCTGGGGATGGATAGAGTTTCAAGATTACCCTGGCCAGGAGTTATGTCCAAATTATATTTCTTAAAAAGGACTAATTTCCTTTAATTGTCTTTACCTCTTTAGCTGTTTCTTTTTCTCTTTTTGGATCTATAGTCATTGTAGCAGAATATTAATGGATTTTACTTGAAAAGAGGGAAGGGGCTCTGTAATTCCCATTAATTTAGAAACTGCTAGACTAAGTACAATCTCTTTGCTCACCAACCTTATTGCATAACCTTAGAGTAAAAAGTATCAACCAAGATGTCTATTAATTTACTGTTGGTCACTGAACACCAACCAGCAGATGGACATTACACATAGCATTAATATTGGTTATTCCCTGAATATAACTTTTGAAAATTCATGTAGATAACCAGGAAATAATTAACATTTTAATAAATAATGACAAGGCAAAGTTGGTACCATTCTTACCTGCATTCCGAACCGAGCCTTTCAGAAGTGCTACCACAGTTCTCAGCATCACACAGGTGAGTTCTCTTTCTGGATCCTGAATGCCAGGACTATACTCTTTGTTTCCTATCATATTAAAGAATCAACAAAAATCCAAGTACACATTAATTTCATTAGTTTCTATTCTCTTAAGAAGATGTGAATACAGTACTTCTATTATAAGGGAGTGTGAACCCCAATTCTTGAGATATGACACTACTACCCTCAAAAGCAGTGGTTCTCCAATGTGAGCATTATCAGAATCCCCTAGTTGGATTGCTGGTAAAATCCAGAGCTTCATGCTGGGTCCCATCCCCAGAGGTTCTGAATTAATAAGTCTGGGATGAGAGCCTACAACTTGCCTTTCTAACATGTTCCCAGGTAATGCTGATGAGGAGGGTCCACTGACCATGCTTCACTTTAAGAAGCATTGCCTTGCCTTCTTGATTCTCTTTTCACCACTTTTACAGTTCACCATCATCCCTGGGAGAGAGTACAGCTCATACCCAAGCCATTCAGAAGCTCAAGAGATTTGAGCATAAGACGTGTCCCCACTAAATCCACAAGGGCAAAACCAGGTTTCTGTTCACCATTGAATCCCAACACCAGAAAAGTGCCTAAACAAGTGGGAAGCTCAATACATATATAGAGAATGAATGAATAATGAGTACAAAGTATGGCTTATTACCAGGAGACAGAATACCTATGAATAAATAAAGCACGTTTTAAAACACAAAGCACAAAGTAAGACTGACTACTTTAGCTTGCTAAAAAGCTCAAACTCTCCTAGAAATGCTCATAAGTCTGGGATGAGACTTAGAAGCAAATAGATGACAGAAAGCAATACGGAACTAGAACAATACAAAAACACTTAAAAACAAAAGACTGTGCAAAGATTTCTCAGTTAAATGCCAAGGAAAGCTAATTTGCTAACTTTATTCATGACCAGATTTAGGGCATGGCTTGAATGTGTCCTCCAAAATTTAAGTGTTAAAAACTTAATTATGCATTAATAATATTTGAAGGTGAGGCTTTTGAGACATAATTAGGTTTAGATGAGATCATGAGAGTGGAGACCCTGTGATGGGATTAGTGACCTTATCAGAGGAGAATGAGAGATCCAAGAATGGAATGCTGGATCCTTTGTCCTTTGCTGCCCTCCACCACGTTTTGATGGAAAAAGAATGCCTTCACTAGATGCTTGCACCATGATATTGGACTTCCTAGCCTCCAGAAGCATGAGCTAAATAAACTCCTATTATTTATAAGTTATCCAGTCTATAGCATTATGTTATAATGACAGAAAAGGGACTAAGACAAAGCTACTAAAGAACAGAAATTTGCATATAACAAAACTGTCCAGGAAATATGCATACAACAAAACACACAAAGCATTCTGGAAGCCCATTGTCCTCAATCCTGATCAGACTTGCAAATATTCTCAGGACAGGATAGGCCTTTTCTGGCCTCCAAAAGGTGCCCAACCTCTTCCTGGAGTATCAACCTCAGTCTTCCATGCAACACCATGCAAGTGTAGGGATACAGAAATTAACATTTTCTGAGCACCTGCTATGTACCAGGCACAGCAATGGGGCCTTTTTCTTTAATTCTCAGAAGATTCCTATGATGTAGCTATTATCAACATGTTACTGAGAGGGAAGCAAGTCCAAAAAGACAAATTAACTTTGCTAAGACCTCTCCATTTGTAAGTAATAAGGCCAGGATTTCAGCTCAATCCTGATTATTGCCTGGCTCCAACACCCATGATCTCTCTCTCTGCTTCTTCTCCTCAGATAGACTCAGGAAATAAACAGGCTAATGATGACCTTGGCTTAAGTCTGAAGCAGATTTTCAAAAGCCCCAAAGGCCAGAGAGTCCCCAGGCACTCCTAGCCTGTGCAGTGGGACAAGGAGAGGAGAAAACGGTGAGGAGAGATAAAACAATCAGGTTCTTGTGTTCTCGGGTCCCTCCTCCAGGCTGATTTCACAGAACAGCAGATGTACACAGATCAAGGGAAAGACAAGAGAAATAGGAAAAGGAAGTTTTGTGCCTATTTTCCATCTGAAAATCACTGGAGGTGGAGGCTACAGAGTCCCATATACAGGGTCCCCAGCAGGGTTTATGGCTGGGACATGGTAAAGAAATTAAAGGGCCCAATGCCCATTCACTGTGCACTTTCACGAGGACATAAGGCACTCCAAAGTGTGCCTTATGTCACTTTGGGTTGCTGAAGTTGAGACCCTGGAGTGCAGGGACTGAGGCAAGTGCCAGGGGTATAGCCAAGAAGGCACAAGTGGCTGCCCAACAGGGCACACAAAGTGGGACCAAAACTTGGAGGTCCTGGTGACCCCTCTGCCAGTGGGGAACCATCAGACCAACAGTGTGGAGTGAGCAAGGCCATATCTCAGAAGATCCTTAAAGAGCAGAGCTCTTCCAGAAGCCTAGAGCTCTCCAGGCTCCCATTACCCTTTTCATTACTGAAGATCCACAGGTCCCCAGCTATCTCCCATCTACATACCCAGACAGTGTCTAGGGTGGGAAATACTTAAAAACTAAGGGCCTGGGTTAGTCCCAAGTGCATTCTTTTTTTTTTTTTTTTTAGAGAGAGTGAGAGAGGAGAGAGAGAGAGAGAGAATTTTTTTTAATATTTATTTATTTTTTAGTTCTCGGAGGACACAACATCTTTGTTGGTATGTGGTGCTGAGGATCGAACCCAGGCCGCACGCATGCCAGGTGAGTGCGCTACCACTTGAGCCACATCCCCAGCCCCCAAGTGCATTCTAAAGTTGCATCCATCACTTTTACCTTCTCATGGGGAAGACTGGGAAGCCTGCCTACTCTTTGTGATGCCATGTGTCTCAGGGACACCTTCTCTGACCTTCATGATGCCCAGTGCCATTTGCATGCTTATATTCTCTGTCACATCAAGGGGTTTTGGGGTTGTCACATAGACCAAGCCTAGCTAATACTGATCCCAGCCCACTTTCCCATCCCTCCCTATTCTCTGAGGCCACACCTGACTTCCTCATGATCTTGGCCTGCTTCCTCAGCTGGGCCAGCAGCAAGCCCAGCAGCCCTGAGTCCCTGAAGATGTCAGTGAAGAGAGGGTCACTGCCAGTGATCTTGAGGATGCTCTGCAGTGCCACAAGGGTACAGGATGGCTCAGGGCTCTCCTTGATCAGACGCTGCACCTTCTGCAGGATCTCATGGGGCACGTAGCACATCTTGAACACCAGTGACTCCAGGAGCTGGAAAAATTGCACCTGCACTGGGGTAGGCTTCAGGGGTACAATCTCCACAAACTGTGAGATGGGCTGCAGGGTCCACTCCAGAAGGAAGAAATTCCGAGGGTTCCAAGCCCACATGGTCTTGATGGCCAACAGGACTTGCATGCAGAGGACAGCATCATTGGCTTTGTGGAAAACACTCTGCAGAACCTGGAAGGCCTGCAGATTCTTAACACTCACACCTAAAGATGAAAACAAGAATAATCCTGCAAGTCATTTCTCCCATTTAGAAATATGTGCTTGCATTATCATTAGAACACCCTATTTGAAGTTTCTATTTTCTAGGTCTTGTGTATATGCATCTATCAAAATCCAAAAAGGTCATCCACTCAGGATATGAAAAAGGCTGGAGCTGCATTGTCAAAGATATGTTGGTTAATAGAGCACTCTAACTGTGGCCACTGTGAACCAAGATGTTCCAAAAGCGTCAAAACACACTGGAGTTCCAAAAGAAAGTTGAAAGAAAAGAAAAATTATCCCATGAAGAGTCATTTGTATTGGCTGCACGTTGAGGTGTTACATTCTGGATATATTGAGATAAATAAAATACATGACCAAAAATAATTTAACCAGTTTCTTCTTATTTGAAATTACATGATTTGATTTACATTGTGTTTCATTGGCCAGAGCTGGTCTGGGAGAATTATTTTCAATTGATTAAAATCAAATGATGGCAAAGATGACCAAGCAAATAAGTTTCATTTCCAGATAAGCCATTAAAGAATATACCTTCCTAACTCGCCCGCCCTTTTTCTCCAGCTGAAAAGACGACTCTCATTCTCTCTCATGTAGGAGATGCTTCATCAGAAAGCTCTTTGCCTACAGTCCTCTCTCCTTGGATACCAGAGAAGTTTCTGAAACTGAAATCTCTGGTCCAACATTCCCCTGAACCTTATCCATGTCCCTGTGCATCTGCTGAAGCCCACCCAGTGGCCCTTCTTAAGCTGGCCCCTATGGCTTTCCACACTTCGGCCTCGGCTCTGCAGCAGCTCCCCCTTCCTCAGATTCACCCAACTGTTCAAGGCCACATTTTTTTCCCTAGACAGTACAACCTACCTTTAAAGTCTTCCCTTTCATTTCAATCTGGAACAATCACACTTAGCCTTCAAAACACCTTCCACCAGGCACCTCTGTGCGGGGCTTACTGACCCATGGGATGTCACAGCTGTGTCACATGCATTTGTCAGACAGTTCTCTAGCAGAATATATTCAGTGTGTGCACAAGGTCTCTAAAGAGAAGCAGGCACCTGGCCTGTTCACATGGGCACCCATGTGGCACCCATGTGTGTACAGACTGAATTCATCAATTAATGAATCATATCTCAAAGTACTAAGAAGAGAAGTCACTGACTGATCCTAGGAGGTTGATTCAAGGTCATCAGACTTCATCACAAATATTAGAGTCTCCACGAGGTGGGTGGTGGAATCAGAGAACTCCTCCAATCTTTTCCTTTATTAAGCAATATTTCTTCTGAGTTCTACACAAAACAAACTTCCTCATTGTAAAAAGCTGTAGTTGCACATCTGGGTAAGTGTATAAAGGGGAGATTTCAGACTCACGGCTCATTTCCCCAAAGGCTATGGCCGTATCAAACTCTCCTACCTTAACAGGTAAACACAGAAAAGGGGGGGGCCTGCATAGACTTATCAGGGCACAGCATTGACTCCATTGGGGTTACCCAGAGACACAAGAAGGACCCACCAGAAGTCTCACGATGGAACTTGAAGCCTTCAAGCTGAGGGTAAGTGACACTGTCAAACACCTTCAGCTCTGACCTTCCACAGGTTGTCAGCCACACTACTAGTCCAACAAGCTCCTCCAGGTGGGGGTCCACTTCACCCTGAGTCAGTCCGTCGTACCTGTGGGGACAGATGAGGCCATCTCCTTGCACATCTTGCATGGAGCAGCCACATTTGTGCATGGTGCTCCTCACAAGGAGACAGAGGCAATGCAGATCTGTCATATTGGGGAAGACCCCAAAGATCTTAAGCCAGAGGCACCATGTTACCAAAGACAAGGAGAACATCCTGGATAAATGCTATTATGTTTGCAAACTTCAGCTAAATAAGTGCTACCAGAATACAATAATCCCCTCTTATTGGTGTTTTGCACTCCAAAGTTGCAATTACTCCTGATCAATCATGGCCCTAAAATATTAACTGGAAAGTTCCAGACACAAACCATTCATAAGTTTAAAATACCTTTTCTTAGGGTATATTTTCATATAATTGTTCTATTTTAGGATTTGTTATTGCTGTTATACATTTATTGCACCCAATTTATAAATTAAATTTTATCATAAGTATGCATGTACAGGAGAAAAAAATAGTACATCTAGCATTCAGTTGCAGGCATTCACTTGGGATCTTGGAACATATTCCTTGCCCATAAGGAAGAACTAATATCTAGAGGAACCTGTAAAAAACTACAACTCTGTTCAGAGAATGGCTGCTTTCTAGGCTGGATTCTCAAAAGACATAAGCTTAGGGCATGAGCAAAGAAGGGGCACTTCCAAAATGAGTCAGTATTTCTAAAGAGCAATGAAACATCATTAGAAAGAACTAGGTTTCAGTAGATTTCCTCCTGCTTACCATAAGGTTGAATATTGCTTTGATTTTAGCTACTTATGCACAGGTGAGCTACCTTGCTCTGCTCATGAGGAAGAGCCTCTTCAGGCTCATTTCACCTCTGGTATTTCAACAGGAAAAGGTGCTTCCATTAAAGCAGGGAGGAAAGACAATAAACTGAAATGGGTGCTTCCCCACACTTCCTACAATAGGCTTATTTCCACCTCCTGCCTTCTACAAGAAGTCTGGGAAGAGTTGACCTGTGATTGAGCCAAAGAAATGTGTAGAAAATGCCATACATATACCACCACAGTGGCCATAGCCATCTGGTCATGGTCCAGACTGATGTGAAATGTGATGCACCCACAGAGGGACATTTATTCCTAGCATCCCTTTGGAGCAAGTCCCTCAGGTTATTGCCATTTAATTACATTCCAGTGGAGACTGAACTGAGGGACTTCAGTACCTCTCATCCAAGTCACTCCCTCTAGGTTCAAAACCTTGCTCTGTTGTGAAGTCCAGTAGTAATCTACACCCTAAAGAGGAGAAGCAAAGCAAAGCCCAGAGGAAGACACATCAGAAAGAGAAATTAGGAAAACTATCCCATTCACAATAATCTAAAAAAAAATAAGAATCAGTCTAATGAAAGAGATGAAAGACCTCTACAATGAAAATTACAGAACAGTAAAGAGGAAAACAACAGAAAGACCTCCCATGATCTTGGATAGACAGAATTAATAGTATCAAAATGTCCATACTACCAAAAGCATTATATAGATTCAACGCAATTTCCATCAAAATTCCAGTGATACTCTTCATGGAAATAGAAAAAGTACACATGAAATTAATCTGGAGAAGCAAGAGACCCAAAATAGCGAAAGCAATCCTTAGCAAGAAAAGCAAAGCAGGAGGCATCACAATACCAGACCTAAAATTATACTATACACCTACATTAGCAAAAACAACATGGTATTGGCACCAAAACAGGCAAGAAGACTAATAGAACAGCATAGAAGACACAGAGACAAATCTATAAAAATACATTACTTCATACTAGACAAAGGCACCAATAATATACCTCAGAGAAAAGACAGCCTCTTCACAAATGGTGCTGGGAAAACTGGAAATCCATAAGTAGCAGAATGAAATTTAGCCCCTATCTCTCATCCTGCACAAAACTCAGTTTAAAATTGATCACGGTCCTAGGTATTAGATCAGAAACCCTACACATAACAGAAGAAAATGTAGGCCCATTCTTCAACATGATTCCTAAAGCTCAAGAAGCAAAATCAATAAACAATAAATGAAATGGTATCAAACCGAAAAGCTTCTTCAGAGCAAACGAAGCAACCAAGAGTGTGAAGAGAGAGCCTACAGAATGGGAGAAAATCCTTGCTACCTGCACCTCAGACAGAGCATTATTTTCAGGATATATATTTTTAAAAAAACCTTTAAAAACACCAGAAACATCCCCAAATGACCCAATCAATAAATAGGCAAAGGAACTGACACTTTACAGAATAAGAAATATAGTCAACAAATACATGAAAAAATGTTTAACATCTCTAGCAAAATAGAGAAATGCAAATTAAAACTGAGAATATAATGAGAATCGATTTCACTTCAGTCAGAATGGCAAATATCAAGAATACAATTAATAATAAATGTTGGCGAGGATGTTGGGAAAAGGGTACACTCATATATCGCTAGTGGGACTGCAAATTGGTGCAATCACTATGGAAAGCAATATTGAGATTCCTCAGAAAACTTGGAATGGGAACACAATTTGACCCTGGTATTCCACTCCTCAGCTTATACCCAAAGGACTAAAAATTAGCACAATATAGTGATGTAGCCACATCAATGTTTATAGCACCTCAATTCACAATAGCTAAGCTATGGAACTAACCTAGGTGCCCTTCAATAGATGAGTGGATAAAGAAAATGTGATATATATACACAATAGAGTATTACTTAGCCATAAAGAAGAATGATTTTATGATGCTTACCAGAAAATGGATGGATCTGGAGACTATCATGCTAAGTGAAGTAAGCCAGTCCCAAAAAGCTAAAGGTCGAATGTTTTCTCTGATAGGTGGAAGCTAACCCACAAGAAACAAATAACCAGAGTGGGAGGACAATAGAAGTGCATTAGATTAGGCAATGGGGAATGGAGAGGAGGGAGCAAGATAAGCAAAGGGAAAACAGTAGAAGGAATCTGACATAGTTTTGCCATGTACAAATATGAAAACAACACAGTGAATCCCACCACCATATACATCCATAAGAATAGAACTCTAATTAGAATAAAATATAGTCCATGTTTGTATAATTATATCAAAATGAACTATGTATAACTAAAAAGAACAAATAAATTTATGAAAAAATAAAAGCTTGAACCATCAAAGAATTTCCTTGATTTCCATTGCTTGCTCTTTCTAATCTCGAGGCACAACCTGAAGATGATATAGCAATTCAGAGTGGAAGACACTATCCCAGACCCAGCTGGACAATGTTTTTATTTGGTTCTCCCAAAGCTTAAGGATCTGGGAAAGAAGTACTTCATTTGGGACTACATCCCAGAAAAACACAGTAGGGGAGAAGCCACCCAAGGCAGGGGAGCACAAGAAGCCAGTGTGAGAGCATTATGAGCCAGAACCTCGCTGGGCAACTGCAGTCAGTCCTTCTGGGGAACTCACAGAGTGCAAAGCTTTCCCACCCAAGGGCACTTTTGCTGAGCATTTACCTATCAGCTCCTGTCAATCACTGGTCAAGAGCTGCCCCTGCAAGGTGTCAACTCCTACACATGTCCAGCCATCCAAGAACACTGGTAGGGAAGCCGACAACAGCCCCCAGAAAGCCTCCAACATAGACATGTGGGCTCTGACAGGTGAGAACCAGGCCAATAGCATGACACCAAGCAGAATTGAAAAATTTACCCTGTTGCCCATGGATTTTGAAGGAAGTGGTCACCACCTCAGTCTGCATGTTGGGTTATTTTGCTGTGAGGGGTCTCTCTGGTCATGCTCCGGGGAGTTTTACACTTCAGAAGACATGCTGAGGGGCTTCAATAACTGTCTTCCACACTAGCATCCCAGATGATTCTAAGGACCATGGCAGGGATGTTCCCATTTCTCCCCGCCACCAGGCATAGGCACTTACCGTAATAATACCTTGAGTAACAGAGGATAACCCTCCCCGTTTTCAAACTCCAGGAGCAGAGTTGTGGAGATGGGGTAGGAGTCCTTCACAAAGCCCAAGATGAGGTTCACAGCTTCGCTCACCTCGGGAGGTGGGAGAGTGTCTGCCAGCCTGGAGAGGTTCTGAACTGAGAGCCGGACACAGTCAGCAGCTGTAGGAGGGAAGCACAGCACTGCTGAGCCCAGAGGCAAGAGCTTGGCTGCTATAGTCTTTCCCTATCCCCGCCACCCTCCTCCACTTTGAACTGCATGTCAGATGTGAGTGAGATTGAATCCAGAACATGTCCTACTGACTCTTGGTTCAAAGAGAAGCTTCCCCCATGGGAAGGGCCATCATGAAAGCCAAATCCTGCAGGCCAAGCAGGTGACCCAGAAAAGGAGGGAGGAATTTTAGCCCCCTGTTCCTCTTTCCCAACATACAGGAAAGTCCAGGTCCCTGAGGAACAAGATGCAAGACACAAGACCCGAGCGTCCTGGAAGACCTGAAGGAAACAGTGTTGGGAGCCGAGTTTGGAGAGCTGAGCAGGAATTATTGATTAAAAGTGAGAGAAGGATAGGTGAATACATGAGGAAGCAGAGAGGGAAAAGATGTGTGTTTCAGGTAGTGAAGAAGCCATGGGATTAGAGCAGCGCTGTGAGGGCCACAGGGGAGAAGGAAGATGCTAACCACATGAGGGACCGGACATGAGTCAGAAAGAGAGGCCTTCAGACTTGCATCGGAATGGATTCCTGTTTTCAGGGATGTCTCACTGAATGGAAACTCTTCTGAGTGCTGGAAAGCCACACCAGTGGAACATGAGATAATGCATGCTTGGTCTCTGAGCAGTGAGGACTCAGAAGCGCCTGAAGTCTGCACATTGGGCAGAAAAGCGCCAAGAGTTGCTGCTGTGTCAGGGAATTGCCAGACCAACCTTCCCCTCCTGACGACCTCTTGGCCCCTAAGCCCACAGAAGCCACCCATTCCCTTAAAGAGGTTCTGATCTTAGCGCTCTGGGCGGCAGGCTCCCCACTTAGGTGAAATCTTCTTGAGTGGTTGTTGTCTTGGGCGGCAGAGGACAACATAGTCAGAGACAACCCCCACCCAAGATCCCCAAGGCCCACAACCTCTTCTCAGCTACTTAGATTCTAGCTGGTGAGGAGAACTAAGAGAGACTGAGTTATTGAGACACAGCTTAGCCCTCCACTGTTAACACTGGGCCCTGGTTTCACAGAGAGCTTTGAATCTCCAAACTAGGATGACATGTCCTATAGGAACTCTGTTACAGTCAGAACATAGGCTTGTTGGACTTTACTGGTTCTCACCATCTAATGCCACCTATTGTAGGAGACCCCAGAAAGAAAACAAATCATAGAACAGGGGTTTGTGAACATGTAAGTGATATTAGTATCTTGAGACCCTAACTAGCTTCCAAAGAGTCCATACCTGCAGGTCAGCCCAAAGGAAGGGCTGTCATGTTCCCAGCATGGCTGCTGTGCTCAGCTGCTGGAACTGAGAAAACGTTGCTTGGTGGGTGGGAGGTGAGCTAAGGTGAACCTTCCTCAAAATGTCCTCCTTGGAACTAGCCTATGGAGGTTCCCTCTCTGCCCTATGAGGGGCCAGCCGCTGAGATGAGGCCTGCACCTTGCCCTGACATGCTAGGAGTCACAGTGGTCTCCTTGATTCTCAGCTTTGTCTAGGTACTTGGATGTTAGATAATGCTAAGGGGAGGACCTTAGGATTTCTACTAGATTTAGCTTCTGCAACTTCTTGCCTTTGATCAAACCCAAGCAATGATGATGGGATGCTGAGACCAATGCAGCATCCATTTTATACACATAGACACACACACACACACACACACACACACACACACACACACACACACACCAAGCACTGTCTAAACATTTTCTGTGTGTCAACTCACTGAAGAATCACAAGAACCCAAGGAGATTATGTATTATTATACCCATTTTATAGATGAGAGAACTGAGGCACCCAAGAGGTTGAATGCCTGAGGTCATTCAGAAGAGCTAGAGTCTACACACCCTGACTAGCTGGTTCCAGAGTCTATGACCTTCACCCCAACATGTGCTCCTCAAACCAGAAACTGAGGTGCTATCATCAGACATCTCTAAGTTTAAAAGTAGATCCTCACAAGGTCTTCTATCACTTTTAATCTTCACTTTCTTAATCTCCAAAATTCATCTCAAAAAAACAAATGAGATAGTATACAAATGATCCCATTACAGTGTTTGTTTGATAGTATGAGCATGGTGAATGAAATCCCCTTTCCTCCCTCCTCTAATGGAGCATCAAGATGAACAATACAATCACTTTCACAAATGGTGCCAAGTATTATTGAACCATCCACAAGGCATATCTGTCCATTCACCTCTTCTTTGGTCCTGAAATTTATTCTGATATCAGAGGAACATCTCAGGGCCTCACTGTAGAAAGTGGCCCTAAGTCTTTACTCCAAGAGTTCGAAGAAAGTCTCCTGGGACCTACCCTGGAGGTATTGGATGATACTGGGGCTTTGAGCCCTGGAGATTGCCTTCAGCACACAGAAGGTGGGCTCTTTCCAGAAGTAGCAGCTGTGTTCCCGAAGACAAGTGGTGGCAATCAGTAGAGACTGAAGTTCACATCCTGAAAGAAATCCTTCCAGACCCTGAGACTCACTGCAAATGTTGAGTAACATCTGAAAAAAAAAAATGAAGGAAGGAAGGACGGAAGGAAGGGGAAAAAAGAAAAGAAAAATGAAGAAAGGTCTTGTTAGAAAGACTCCCTTCTATGACTGATTTGCTCCCTGCTTCTGTGGAGCATTGATGGGCATATTCAGCAGAAAGGACTAGATTGTATCTATGGTCAATCTCTGTTGTTGACCAGCCTGGTCCACCCAGCCAGCTAGGGAAGGGGGCATGGCTGTGGCTCAAGTCTGAATGTTAAATCCCTACACAAGTGATTGCTACGTTTTCCAAATCAGGATATAGTAGGCACTTTATCCATGGGTGATGCATTCTAAGATATCACCCAGACACCTTAAACCCTGTATAGTATTAAACCTTACATATACAGTTGGCCCTCTGTATCTGTGGGTTCCTATCCATGGATTCAACCAAATAAGGATAGAAAATATTTGTGAAAAATATTGCATCTGAAATGCAAATGTTCAATTTTTTTCTTGTTGTTATTCCCTAAAAATATAGCATAATAAGTACTTATATAATATTTGCATTGTTAGGTATTATAAGTAACTTTGAGATGATTGCAGGCATAGAGAAAGTGTGTTCAGGTTATGTGAAAATGCTATGCCATTTTCTATAAGATACCCAAGCACCTACAGACTTTGGAATCCATGGAGAGTTCTAGAACCACAACCCCCTAAGGATACCAAGGAACCACAGTACGTGTATTTTTCCTATGCATATAGGCTTATAGTAAAGTTTAATTTATAAATTAGGTACAGTAAAAAATAAATAATAATAACTAATAATGAAGTAGAACAAATTGTAGAAATGTACTGTAATAAAAGTTATTTAAAACATGAATTGTTTGTTTATGGAATTTTTCCTTATATTTTCAGACCAAAGTTGACTACAAGTAACTGAAACCACATAAGGGGAAACTCCTGTAATAGAGAAGTGATTAACTTCAGGGTCTTTTTATATGGAAATACAGAAAAATGACATCAACTATTAAGGGATAGCGTTAACAGGGCCTGGTACCATTTAAAAAGAGAGGTGTTCCAGAATTCCTGGTTGACACTCTACTCTGAAAGATCACGAAAGCTAGTTATCCTTTAATTCTAAATTAAGCTCCTTTTCCCTGCTAATCTAGTCTCCAAATGGCTAGCAGAGGGACTTCCCATATCTTCCTATTCATTTGGGATAAAATTCAAACCTTAGTTTGGCTCTCAGAGTCCTGCATGAACCAGGCCTGTCTCCTCTCTCACTATCAAATGCAGCTCTCCCTTGAGTTCTCAGTGGTCTGGCGGGACCTCCTTCCAGCTTGGGAAATATTTCAAGCCTCTTCCAGTAGGATGAATGTGATAGCCCCTGCCAGCTATGTGATAGAGCAGCCATGGGGCTGGGCTACAGAGCCTAATACTAGGCAAGTGACCAAAGTTCTCATCTTGTTCTCACCTTGGGCCTGGATGACCATTTCTCTGTTCCTCTTACCTCTCTTCCCGTGGCTTTCCTCCTCCCCAAATGGGCAAGGCTACATCCTGACTCCTGTCAAGAATCAGTCAGCTCTCTAGTTAAATGGCATGTCCTCAGAAGAGTCTCCATTGATGCATTCTCCACTAAAATCAGTCCTCTGCCATCATTCCCCACACAACTCTTGACATTCCCTTCATAGCACTTACAAAAATGGGTTGTTTTCCCCACCCCATTTGACTTCCCCACTTTTCTATCACCCATGGGAGTAAATATTATGTGCTTGCCACAAAAACCATAGGTCTGGAATAGAGCTGTACCCAGAAGGCACACTGAACATTTCAGTAAATGAAGAAATGAAAAGTCTTGAGGAATGTATGCATAGTCTGTCACCTGTGGTTTGCATTCATCTAAGGGACCTTGAAGTCACACGAGTTCCCTGCAGAGCATTCAAAAGTCATGCAGTAGATTTGCTAAAGTGCCCAGTGCAGCATCCTGGCCATCACTCAGAATAGGATTCATATTTCGGCAAATGAGGCCTAACTTTCAACAAATACAGGTTAAGGATAACCAGCATCAGTAGAATCTGCCAGAACACATGCAATGCTCTCCAGTAAAGATTATTAAACTTTGAGAATGGTCCAAAGCATATGAACACACATTGGAAATCTACTGAAAAGTCATAAGAACCTGCTTTGTGTGAGCTGCTGCCCCAGGCACTGAACACACCAAGACACATGTTCCTCCCTACCATTCCCCTGCTCAGACAGAAGCACAGAAAGAGCTTCTGAAGAACTCAGCATCTCAGAAGCTGAGAAAGCAGAACCTGTCAGGAAGGGAGCAGGGGATGGAGAGAAGAAGTGAAGAAGCATGGGAAAGACAGGAAATGACAAGAAGAAACCACTGGATGCTCAGTGGCCCGAGACATCTTCTGAGAGGAGGGAAGGAAGTGACATCACAGAATAGTTAGAGGTATAACTGAGGGAACTCAAGCCAGACCCCCAAACGCCAACCCTAGCCCCATCCACAACCTCTGTGACCCAGAATCAACAATTACTCATAGTTCCTTAGTCTTTATAGACTCAGGATGGCAACTCTACACACATCCTAGGATGGCAGAGAAGGCTATGGAGGTGACCCCCGTGAAACTCATGGACAGGCAGGTAGATGGTTAGTACAGTCACGCACGGCATTAGAACATTTCAGTCAACAGTGGACACAATGTACAACATTGGTCCCATTAGACTGATAGAACTGAAAAATTCTTGTTGCCTAGTGACATCATAATAACATCCTAGCACAAGGTATTACTCATATGTTTATGATGATGCTGGTATAAACACACACACTACACTTGCCAGTTATATAAAATTATGGCACTACAAATTTATACAATACAAAACCCTTGATCGTGATGATAAACAACTGTTACTAATATATGCACTTACCATAATACACTTTTTATCATTATTTGAGAGTGTACTCCTACTTACTTAAAAAAAAGTAAAACTTTCTTCCTGGTTACACTGATAGCCTCATGCATCTCATGTTTACCACATTTCTTGATTGCATTAAGATGTCACACGGAGTGCCTAACCTATGCCATCTAGGCTTATGTAAGTGCACTCCACAATGTTGGCACAATGATGAAATTCCCTAACCACTTATTTCTTAGAATGAGTCTCCATTGTCAGGTGGCCTATGACTAAGAAAATGTTGGCTGCTGATGTGTGAGTTGGACTGAGCATGCTAGTTATCAGAGAGAAAGGTGCTAGATCAAACAGGCTGCAGGTGCCAGGGAGCACCCTCATTCAGGACCCCAGAATGCAGACCAGAGGAGGAACTGGGGAGAGAAGGGAAGTGATCAGAGAAAGGGGAGGAGCCCACATTTCTGGGAGAACACAGGGGAGGGGAATGTTGATACAGGGATGCTATAAGGGACAGTAAAAGAGAAAACCATTTTTTCAGCTACACAGGCATTGCAGAGCAAAGGGGAAGAGAGATGAATTGGGCCTTTGGGATGACAGAGGAGCTTGGGAACTAAGGCTGAGACTGACAAAAGTATCTCCCAGAAGCATCTCAGAGTCTGATTCCAAAAGTGAGGTCATGACCTGGGCATGTTTGGTCCCTGCTGTCACTCACCTGCACAAACATCCTCTGACCTTGAACATCATTCTCATCCTTTTCCAGAGGAAAGATAAAGAAGAGGTACAGGCACTGGAGGAGGAGGGCTGGAAGCCCAGACTCGGCCACTCTGCCCAGCGTCTCCTGCAAGAGAAGACCACGTGTGACCCCAGATCCACAGCTCAGACCTGTTTCAGGCCTGCTGTATCTGTGGGGTCCATGGGAAAGTCACTTCTCTCTGGATGCTATGTCCTCAAATGTGAAATCATGGGCCCACCTAAGTAGCTGTGAAGGTGAAGTTTATATAGCACTTACTATGTGTTCAATAAATGTTAGCCTTTTTACAAGATGTGGAGGAAGGGAGGAAAGAGATAGGGTCGGGGGAGGGACTTAAAATTAGAAACAATGGCTTTCTAGCCACACATAACTGCTGGTTGTGGGCAATAGCCTCCTGGTCAGGAAGGAGGAGAAGTTGATAGCAAGTGCACACACACCAGCAGTAAGGACCTGAGCAGGCCTTCCCACCCCTCACCCAGATCCCAGACTCCACCAAGACCTAAAGTAGCACAATAGATGACTGACAACCAGACAACCACAGCACCAGGAAGCAGCCCAGGCAGCCGCATAGAAGCCAGGAGGACAGGAGATTAGCCAAGATGGAAACCAACCTGATGGAGTTTCCTGGGGCCTTTCTTCCTTGGGCTCTGCCTGCAGCTCCCCTCAGGGAGTATGTGTAAGCACATGTGAACACATGGGGCAACCTATAGGATGCTGTCTGCAAATGTCCCATTTAGTGGACTAACTTGACCAATACAGTGGGTGAGTTACAAAAAGAGAAGGAAGGGTATACAGTCTAGGCAGAATCTGAAATCTGATGCAGGCTGCTGAGCCTAATCTCCCCCTTCAAAGTTTCCAGTGCCAAGTAATGTCTTCCCTTATCTCCTTGTGACACTTGGTTGGCTCTGCCCCCTGGGGTGGCTGTCTCTGGTCTCTCCAGGCTGCACAGGCTGACAGCCAGCTCGTACTTCTCTTATTGCTTTGGACCAACTGCTCGGGATCAACAGCTCATGGTGGACAGCCAGCCCTTTGGTGACTCTATCACCACTCGTCTACAGAGGCCTTCCCCAGGGGCAAAAAAAAACAAAACAAAACAAAACAAAACAAAAAAACCCCCTTCTCTGGGTTTCAGGCCACTGTACCTAAAGGTGATATGAGAAGTTTATACTAGCCAGGCATGACGGGGCATGCCTAAAATCCCAGCAGCTCTGGAGACTGAGGCAGAGGATCGTGAGTTCAAAGCCAGTCTTGGCAAAGGCAAGGTACTAAGCAACTCAGTGAGACCCTGTCTCTAAACAAAATACAAAATAGGGTTGGGGATGTGGCTCAGTGGTTGAGTGTCCCTGGGTTCAATCTCCAGTACCCACCCCCCAAAAATATTTATACTGAGGAACAAAGTCCTCCCCTCTAGTTAGCCTCAGAGATCAGGCTCTAGCCCCCATCCCAGTGACTGCACACAGGGTTGTCACCTGTATATTTAGATCCAAATGCCACCCAGTGACTGTGTCCCCCTTGCATTGAGGGCAGCAGCCACCCCATCTCATTCCATAATTTTCCCAGCATAAGACATCCACTCCCACTACAGGCCCATGCAGGCCCTCTGACCATTTCTGATAATGGTCATAGCTACCAGGGACAGTTTTCACTAAAGAGGTCAATAGCCATCCTCAAGTCACTCAGGGAAGACACGAGTCCGAATCCCACAGTGGGAAGACATGAGCACAGCCAAGATCCACTCAGGGAAGAAGTTCCAGGATCCGAATCCCACAGTGGGAACACACGAGCCAAGTTAGGTTAGGGCACACACAGCCCAGGTGCCTACAGGTGTATCATGTTTTGGCTGGGTTTATCAGGAAGCAATCAAGAATCATGGCTCAGAGCAGGGACTCTGGGGTCAGGTAGATTGAAGGTACACACAGGTAAGCCTTTTTCTCACAGCTACCCTAGTATCCCCATAATCTGACTCAAGCCTTTTTCTCACAGCTACCCTAGTATCCCCATAATCTGACTCAAGCCTTTTTCTCACAGCTACCCTAGTATCCCCATAATCTGACTCAAGCCTTTTTCTCACAGCTACCCTAGTATCCCCATAATCTGACTCAAGCCTTTTTCTCACAGCTACCCTAGTATCCCCATAATCTGACTCAAGCCTTTTTCTCACAGCTACCCTAGTATCCCCATAATCTGACTCAAGCTCCTTGAGAGGATTAATTGGTAGTGTGCATGGGACACATCCAGCCTTCACCAAGTAATAGTCATGTAGGGTTACAGTCAATAAAGATCAGTCATTAACCACACTAACCCTAGAAGAAATGCATGATTATTCCCACTTCTAAAATTAGAAACAAAACCAAGTAGCAGCAAGTTTAAGTCATTTGTCCATGGCTACACACATTTTATCAACTGAAAAGGAAACATTCAAACCTGAATTTCAGACCCCAAAGTCCATGTTTGGTAAAAAGAAGGGAAGACAGGAGAAACAGTCCGTTTTGCAAAAAAGGAAGCCACTGTGGGGATGTGCCAACACCCTGTGCCTGACTTCCTCCTGCCCAAGAGCCTGGAACTTACCGAGTCTGTTCCTGTGAGCACATACACCGACTTCAAGAGCAAGTAGCCATCCCGATCCACGTCCCCCTTGCACCGCAGCAACTGCCCCGCCACCACTCGTGCTTGTTCTGAAAGAAAGTGTCACCAGTTGAGCATTGTAGCAGACTGCCTGACCACCTTCCCTCCATCCAGGGCCTCCTCTCCCCATGAGATGTGCCTGAGGTCCTGCAGAAGACTCTGGCCTCCTCCCCACACCCCCGCAAAGCCACCTGAATCTATACCAAACATGTATAGTCTGCCAGATTATTTTCCTAGGAGGACTGCATTGATCACACCACCATGCTTGCTTAACAACCATCAATGGATCCCTGTCGCCAGTGAGTAGGAACAAACTCCTTGGTTATTGGATTCCCCAAAATCCAGGTGCTCAACCCCAGGTCCTTCATCCCACAGTGCCTTACATTACAAGAATCTCTGAAATTGGTGCCCAAATCCTTCTGCCTGGAATTCCCTCCTGCCAACATCCTCTTCTCTTCTCCCCTGTTTTTCCCTCTGTCTCTAGGGCACTCAGGGGCAGAGTAGGCATCATGCCCTTTGGCAAACACTGCTTTTCTCCAGGAGAAAGCAAAGGGGCTTAGAGAGGCCCTGGGCAGGTTCTTAAAGGCAGCTTAGCTCTCCATAGTGTTCTCCACCACCTCTGTCCTCTTACCTGCAGGTTTCCCAGCAAGGGCCTTCTGTATTTCTTGGGCAAGCTGGTCAGAAACATCTTCTGCTAGCCTTTGGAGACTGGGAAAGCAGATTATGCCCACAGAGTGTTCCCAGGCCTGATGTGCAACAAATAGGATTCAGTCAGAGCTATCAGCACTCCAAGCAAGGCATGAGAACCACCTGGCCTCCTTCTGACCAGTACAAGCCAATGACTCCACTCCCTTTCCCAGATGCCTCCAAAAGGCTACCCAACCACCACCCTCACAGCTTTAGCCAGGATCCCACACCATGCTCCAAATTCTTTAGCTGAGCTCCAGACCCTCACATCCCATTGCCTCTGGACACTTCCCTTGAATGCATACTTCTGAAATGTCCAGCACACAGACCCCAATCCATCACCATCCCCCAAAACCTGATGCGCCTTCTATAAGGAAATGGCCCAGCCAAGTGCCCAGTTATCCCAGTGGAAATCCCAAAAATGATTCACTAGGTCTCCCTCTACTTCCTCCCTCATCCAGTCAATTACTAAGTCTCACTGATTCTCCTCTTATCCTGTGTCTTAGTCCCTTTTCTGTTGCTATAACAAATACCTAAAGCTGGGGACTTCATATAGAAAAGAGGTTTATTCAGCCCATGATTTTGGAAGCTGAAAGTCCAAGATCAAGTGGCCCCATTGGTTTGACCTCTGCTGAGGGCCCCTTAACTCTGTCACAACATGGTAGTGAAGCAGAGAAACAACCACATTTAGAAGGGGACAAGAATATAAGGTTCCTTGCTTTAAATGATGTGCTCTGGTAAGAACTCGCTCTGGGAGATCAGCATTCATCCCTGCGAGAGTGAAGCCCCCATGACCTAATTACTTTCCATGGGCCTCATCTCCTACAGGTTCCATCATCTTGATGTCACCACACGGGGCCAAGCTTCCAGCATGTGAACCCTTGAGGGATACACTCAAACCATGTCCAAATAACAGCATATCATTTTTGAATCTTACACAGATATCTAAGTATAAATCATTCAGTTATTTCCTTTAGACTGATTCTACAAGTGGGATTATAAATTAAAGAGTGTACTTTTTTTTTTTGCTTTAGTACATATTACAAACTCATTTTCTAGACAATGGTCACCATATTAGATTCCACCGGCTCCATGAGAGAGAACTGGGTTTCTATACCCATATCCATGTTGTGCATTCTCATGCTTTTTCATCTTTAATGAAAAATCTCATCAAAATCTCTAGAATGAACAAATGCTTCTCCTGCTTCTCGAATTGCCTGCTTTTATTCTTAGCCTATTATTCCTTTAAGGTTTTCACTAATTTCATATTTATTTAAAAATATATATATATATATATAAAACAATGATAAATGTTAACTTTTGGTCTATAATACTACTGCAATTATTTCAAGTTTGTCAATTTTTTAATTTGGTGTTATTTGTTTTCGTTGTACAGAAATTCTTAGGAAATCAAATTTTTCTTTCTATTCTTTAATCTTCTGGCTTTAGTTCCACGTTTAGGAATTTAGTCCTAAGTCCCAAATTGTTGTTGTTAATCTCTTCTTTTTTATTTGTTTCTTATCTGTCCTTCTCTATTTCTATCTCATCTGGTTGACTCTTTCCCTTTTTTGTTAGGATACTATTAATGAAAGTCACAACTTTTAAAATTCTGGTTGGAACAGCAGACCCTTTACAGAATTCCTTCCCAATTTCTATAGTGACCCTGCCCCTTTGTTTGCTTTTCATCAGAGTCTTTGTGCAGATGCCATTTCTCCTTGTTCAATCACGTTGTCACTGGCTGAGCATACTAGTCCCGGATGAGGAGGACGGCCTTGAGGCCATATAGGACCTGACTTCTAGGTGATTCCCAATCTCTAGTTCCTACCAGGAGGGAAGGCTGCTGCATACATTCTTGGAACCAGCTGCCTCCATGAAATGCAATTTCCATGGGCTGTTATCCCCTCGTCCCCACTCACCTCCCGTATAGTCAACTAATTCCTGCCCAGAAACCTCACTGGGTATTTTCTAAGCTGAGCTCATCTGTCTAGAAAAGGTAAGGAGAATATCAATGTCCCAAAGGGAAATAATGTTTTTCTTGTTGTGACATTAAGTGACATTAAGCTTCTTTTAAAAATCCTTTAAAAATCTTGTCTCCCTTAAAAGACCATACATAAATAATGGAAAGATACAAGGCATAGATTTGCAATGGATCTAACTGACAAAGATTGAAATCTAGTCTCCTGTAAATTGAAAAAGAAAAAAAAGAACCTAATTTTTATAAAAGATAAAATAAATAGTAAATTATGAATGATCAGAAAAATGCAACTTAAACCTCCTTGAAATATTTTGTACTTTTCAAGTGGGTAAAAGTGAAAAGTCTGACAATACCAAATGCAGGAGGACATGAGGGCCCCACACTTTACTGAAGAAGTATAACTTGGGAAACCCCTTTTGGATATGTTTTTAGCCCAAATGAATAAATTTAAAGGGGCACACAGCTAGCTATATAACTAGAGAAATGCTGGTATATGAGCTGGACAAGAAATAGCTGTGTGACCACATTTGTAATTAAGAAAAACTGGGGAAAGTTTTAATATGCATCATGAGGACCATAGACAATTTGTGATATATTAATATAAAAGAATACCAAATAGTACCAAAAATATACAGCCAAATGTATCAACATGGATAAACCCCAAAGATGTCAAGTGAAAAAAGCAAATGGTAAAATTACATGACAGTATAAATCTACAAAAACCTTTAAGATTGTACTGTATATTATTTATGGATATCCAATGATAGCATCTAATAGAAATATGAATCTGTGCTGGGAATGATATATATCCCAAATCCAAGATAGGGGGTTACCTCTCCAATAATGGGCTTAAGAATGTGTACACAGGGGCTTTAGTTTATCTGGAATGTTTAATTTCTTATAAACTAGGTGGCGAGTATTGATGTGCTATGTTTTGAGTGAAACTTTGTATGGGTCTAAATTTTTTCTTTTGTTTTTTACCCTATGAATGAACATGGTTGACCTTTCCCTTTATAAATGAAAAAGAAAAGCAGCTCTTTGGAACTTTGCTAAAACAAGAATGCTTTGTTATAGTTAAACACTGTTGGACATAATTGACTTCCAACAAATGTTTAATAAATGAAGAAAACAATTACAAAACCCACAAAACACCATAACAAAGGCCAAATGTATGGTGTGTTTGTCTTGTGCCAAACACTGGGCCAAGCACTTATACACATTATTTTTACTAATCCTCACACCAAAGCACTGAGGTTTATATTATTATTATGCCCACCTTGCAAGCTGAGCTACAGATTAAGGATAAAGGCTCAGCATCGAGAATTGAATTACTTCATACATGTAGAACATGCCCAAGTAGCTTATGCACATGTATGAACTTATACTAACCCTTAGAAACCAGTGGTCCCTCAGACATGTTAATCACTGAAAAGGAAAAGTCAGTCTTTTGGGCTTGGAATTTCTGAGGTAAGATGATTTCCTTCTCCAGGACCACAAACTCTATTATGATGTCTTTCTAACAAATTCCTGTGCCTCCTCCCTGCACTTGCAAACCCTTCAAAGACCAATTTGCAAGCAGTTGACTCAGAAGCATCTATATTGTCTCTGGAGCAATGGGACTCCAGGAGGCACTCTACAATAAAGCAAATTGGGCCACTGTGAGTTGAACAGTAATTGTACTGTGAGCCAGATCTCCCAAGGCTCAGGCTCCTTCCTGGGACCACAATGGGTACTTCTGGAGACTGCTTTAACTCTTTCAGGTCACCAGGGTGCTGTTTGATGCACAGAGCCAATCATTTACCAAATGGTACCATGGAGACCCCAAAGAGTTAAGGCAGCTTCCAAAAGACCCTAATTTTTTCCCCAAACTGGGATTTGCATGCTGGGAAAATATTGCTCAATATTTTTTAAAACTTTTATTTACTAACATTATCTAAGCTGCATGATCATGCCTTATGATTATCCCTTCTCATGGAAGAAAGAGAAAGAAAACAATGCTTTAGACTCCAAATGAAAACAAAGAATAATAAAAGCTCTTGAGGAGATGCAGGGAAAAAACAGCTTTTGAATGACAAGAGAACCTGCTTGGTTTTTCAGCCTGACCACAATGTTATTATCATTTATCTTTAAGAGAACTTCAACTATTTCTATGATTTTATGCGAGGCTTTCCTGCTAATGTGACATAGTGAACAATCTCCATTATAAATTAAAAAAGAAAAAGAGTGTGTATCAAAGCTTTGCTAAAACAGCAAATTATAGTATTTTCCCAAAGTGAAAATAAGCTGTGTTTGAGGCCCTGCTGCAAGGTGGAGTAGAACTGGGAGTGAACAAGAAAGAGTATTAACCCTTTCTGTCCCCTCTGGACACCACCTTTGAAAAGTACTACTGGTCTTCCTTTTTCTTTCTTTTTTTCAGTGCTGGAGTTTGATCTCTCTCATTGAACTATATACCCAGTCCTTTTCATAGTTTTTTAAGATAGGATCTCCCATATCATGCTAAATAAAATAAGCAAATCTCATAAAAAGGGGGCCGAATGTTTTCTCTGATAAATAGATGCTAATCTATGTGGGGGGTGGGAGGCACAGGATGATTGGAGGAACTTTGGATGGGGCAAAAGGGAGGGTGGAAGGGGCAAAGGGGTAGGAAAGACAGTGGAATGAGATGAACATTATTACTCTAGGTATATGTATGATCGTACAAATGGTGTGACTCTACTTCATACACAACCAGAGAAGTGAAAATGTCTGTTCCATTTGTGTATCACAAATTGAAGAGCTTTCTACTGGCATGTATAACTGATTAGAACTAATAAATAAATAAATGTGGTAAACACATGCAATAGAATATTATTCAGCTTTAAAAGGAAGGAAATTCTGACACATGCTACAAACCTTGAAGACATATACTAAGTGAAATAAACCAGACACACAAAGCATATAATTCCACTTATGGAAACTAATCAGTAGTAGTCAAATTCATAAAGGCAGAAAACAGAATCGTGGTTGCTAGGGGATGGGGAGCTGTTATTCAAAAGGTATAGAACTTAGAACAGTGGTACATTCCTGGTATCCTAGAAACTCTGGAGGCTGAGGCAGGAGAATCCCAAGTTTGAGGCCAGCCTCAGCAACTTAAAGAGATCTGTCTCAAAATGAAAAATAAAAAAGTCTGTGGATATGGTTCAGTGGCAGAGCACCCTGGGCTCAATTCCCAGTAGCCATCACCCTACACACACACATACAAAGGTGTAGGTTACAATTCTGCAGGATGAGAAAGTCATGGAAATCTACTTCACAACATTGTGATAAACTTAACCCTACTGAACTGCCTACTGTTCATGTATGTTACGATGATGCATTTTTACCATAATGAAAATCAGTACACTAAATCCATACCAAAAACATACCGAGTTTGTATAATAGAATTTGATCCTAAAACAATAAAAAAAAAAAAAAGATAAGGTCTCCCTAAGTTGCCCAGAATGGCCTTAAATTTAAGTTTCTCCTGTCTCAGTCTCCTGAATAGCTGGGATTACAGGTATGTACCATCTCACCTGCCTAGTCAGGGGCCTTAGTTCCTCTCCACAGAGGACTTTCCTCTCGGATACTTGGACTTCCTCACATAACAGCCAGGTTCTAGTGAGTATTCCAAGTGACAGGAAGGGAAAGCCCCTGGAGGCTTGGGCCTAGAAACGTCACTTCCATCCTATTCCATTAGCCACAACACCACAAATCCACCTAGATGCAACGGGAAGAGGCACAGGCCTTACCCTTGCATGAAGAAGTATGAGCCTATTCACAACACGCCACCCTCCAGATCGTCTGTCCCTTATGTTGAGGGCTTTTATTCTAATTGCTGGGGATTCTCTAAAGTCTTCTCTAAGGTCTGTGTCTTCTATAAGCAGTCTTCAAGAACTACTTCTGGGGCCCTAGCGTTCCCCATATCTAGTATCACAGAATATGCCTATGCACTGTGAAGACCTGGAGTCCTTCCCTTCTACCACAGCTTGCTCATCCACAGGCCAGGGCCTGCCCATGCTTGCCAGAGGAATGCCTTCTTGTCTCGGCATGAGATTCTACAGGTATTCTACAAGAAGAGTGGCAGGAAAAGAACAGTCTACTGAGTCCTTCTCAGAAATTTTGCCCTGCACACTACAGAAGTTACTGGCCCTGTGCTGTTACCCAAGTGATGCAATAAAACCTCTTCCCTGATAGGTTCTTACACAGACGTAGCATAGTTTAATTCTTCTTTATGGCTGAGTAAAACTCCATTGTGTGTATATACTACATATTCTTTATCCACATGTATACTGGTTCCATAGCTTGGCTATTGCAAACTTAATGCACCAATTTAAAAAGTAAATTAATAGAAGGAAGTACAACAGGGAAGAGTAATGGAGTCAGGGGAAAGGAGGAGAGGAGAGAAGGAGATAGTACTGGGAACAGAAATGAAGCAAATTCGATTATTATTTGCATTTGTGGATATGTCAAACCCCACAATTAGGTATTACTGTAATACACGAACTAAAAAATGCCACTTCCCTATCTGCAATATCCTGGAGCCATCTGTCCAAACATGACGTGTGTTCCTTTTTGTATCCAAGGGAAAAGTAGGGTGCTTGCAGGCAACATCATTGTCCAGTGAGTCATGGGCTAGGGAAACAGAAACTAGATATACCCCATTCTACAAACCCCAGCATTGAGCAAGGGAACCCAATGGTCAACAATGCAGACCTGAGACAGACTTCTTGAGTTAAGTTCCACTCTGCTAAAAACTGAGTGAACTTGGTCAAGTGACTCAACATCTGCAAACCTCTCTTTCCTCATTAATAAATCAGATAAAACAGCAACTATCTCACAGGATCAATGTGAATACTTTTAAACACTCAGCAAGTGTCTGCTTTGCTAGTTAGAGCTCTGTAAATATTACCTAGTTATCATAATTCAAGCCATAATAAGTCAGTGACCATCAGTACATAGTGTGGGCAGCACAGGTCAATGACAAGTTGGTGATATCAAAAGAAAGAAAAGAAGACAGAAAGGCAGGGTTGGAGGATATGACCCTAGAGCAGGATTGAGACACTGTTCAACTCACCCTGGCTAAGAGCTCCTCTTTGACCTACCATGAGGAGAGGAGAGGTGGAGAGGCTTCTGTTCTAAATGGACACAGTTAATGCAGTTACATGTAAACAAAGACAGGAATAATTGTCATTTTCCTTTTTTCTTTCTTTAGAATACCACCTTATTCTCTTTTTCATATTTTAATTAATGCATTATAATTCTACATAATAGTGGGATTCATTGTGACAAATATGTTCATGCACGTGATCAATTTCATTCTCCAGAACATCCCCTTCCCTCATGCCCTCCCTCTCCCTGACCCCCTTCCTCAACTCAGCCACTCTCCCTTCTATTTACGTGAGGTCTTTCATAATTTTTTTCTCCCTAGCTTCCACATATCAGGGAGAACATACAACCCTTGACTTTCTGAATTTAGCTTATTTCCCTCAACATGATAGTCTTCAGTTTCATTTTTCTGCAAATGACATAACTTTGTTATTCTTTATGGCTGAACAAGGTTCCATTGTGTGTGTGTGTGTGTGTGTGTGTGTGTGTGTGTAATACATATATATATATATATATATATATATATATATATATATATATATATATATATAAATGGTTCCATCACTTGGCTATTGAGTATCACTTTACAGTACTACCCTAACTGTATACAGATGGTCACTAATTTACAATGGTTCAATTTATAATCTTTTGACTTTATGAGGGTTCAAAAGTAATACAAATTCAGTACAAACCAAACTTTGAATATTGACTTTTACTCTCTCCCTGAGCTAGAAGCATGCAATGTGGTCCTCTGTCCTGACACTGGATAGCAGCTGCGAGCCGCAGCTCCCACTCAGCCATGTAATCACAAACGACCAACGCTCTACAGCATGCTATGCTGAGCTGTGCTGTTGGGCAGGTTTGGTAATTCAATGCTTTTTCTGCTTACAATGTTTCTGACTTACAATGGGTTTATTGGTATGTATTAAAAATGAAATGACCCTAGGGTGAAATAATATCCTAGTTTCAGTTAGCAGGTGGCAGAACCCAGGAGCTCTGTTGCCCAGGTGAGCAATACGGTCACCAACTATACCTAGGTAATATTCCTGCTATGAGTTTGAAGGAGTCATATGGGAAAAAACAAAAGAGAAAAGGAAGTCTTCTGAAGAAAAGATGCAAAAATAAAATAAAATAAAACCACCTCTAAGAGAGTCTGCTACACAAGACAAGATCCATATCAAACCTAAAGACTCACTAGGTTGAATCAGGAGATTGCCACAAGGAGAACATACACAGCTGTCAATCTTCACCTAAGTTCTGACTACATATGAATCACCTCTTCCATGTTGGGTCTAACTGAAAGGACAGTAAGGATCCCACACCCCAAGAATACAATCCTTTCTAAGCAGGAGTGGCAATTCAAAATCCCGGTGTACATCATCTTCATAGAAAGACTATTCCAGACCATATTATTATTCCTCGGACCCAAAGTGAAGAGAATCAGGTATAGAGTCAAGTTCTCATCAAACAAAACCATTCAGGATTCATATATGCACTCAAATCCCAAGCAGGACATGGTTTCCATAACAACCAATGAATTCAAAAGGCTTTGACATTAGCCTCCCAATTTCACAGAACATGGTACACTTTTTCAGGTTCTGATATTTGCAAGGCATAGACCACCTTGAAGAGCACTTCTTTATGGTTATAAAATTCAGGACTGAATAGTTACAAGCTAGACAGTTTGCATGAGGAATGTTCCAAGGAATGTTCTTTAGATACACCTCCCTTTTTATCTGAACTACACCTGAGAAACATTCCCCATCTTCCCCACATTCCTCTCCACCACCAACTCTCAATTAGGAAGCCTGAGAGTTCTGACTCTTGTAGGATTCTATTAGTCAGAACTTAATAGAAATGTCAGATTGGTAGACATTGTGGGACTTAATTTAAGAATGTAGATATTAAGAAAACCATGAGAAACCTGTAATGTTTGCCTCTACAGGAATCACTGGAGGTGGGCTCCAGAGGTCCAAAGAGAAGCTGATGGTGCCAGCAGTTTGGGAAATCATGAAGGCAAGATCTCGAATGTTCATGCATACATGCAGTTAGGACCCTGGAGGCTAGGGGTAAGATGATGTAGGGCATGAGTGTGTTCTATGTGCTTTGGACTTGACAGACATCATCTAATCTCACCTCACAGCTTCTCAACAGAATATAATTGATTTCACTTTACAGATGAAGAAACTGGAGCTCAGCAAGAATTAGTAACTTTCTCAAGTATGCTCATCTAATAAGAGATGGAGCCAGGACTTGAGCCCTGTTTTGTTTGACTCAAAAGCCCATGTGTTCAACAAAAGGGCCATGATGCCTCAATTATCACGAGGGGATTGTAAGACATGGATCAATGTCAAGGTTCTTTAAAATAGGAAACACTATATATAGGATCTCAAACTTGATTGCCTATGGGATGAGAAAACATAAGGGAGTATGTTTCACCCATGGATTGGGTGAAAGATATTTGGGGGACTGGCATAAGGTGGGAGACCAAGACCATCTTCTGTCTAAAAGACCATCTTCTGTCATCTCTGTCTATCCAGTTGTTGGTGTTACCACATCTACCAAAATTTTGAAGAGAAACTAGAGATCTGATTTTCATGCTGTTCACAAGACACTCTACTTTTTATTACAGCAGAATAAACAGACTAAGACAACTCTCCCCTGAACAGCCATTCAGAGGCCACTAGCATTAATGTTAAGAGCAATGATTTTGGTTTTCATTCATCCCAGAAGTATATCCAAAGCACTGTATCATCTTATAGTTTTAAAAGTCAGAAGAGTGGGGCAATAAATAAATACAATAAAATAATTAACAATATTCTATTGTATATTTCCAAGTAACTAGAAGAGAGGATTTGCAGGTTCCTACCACAAAGACACAATAAATCACTGAGGCGAAGCATGCACTAAATATCCTGATTTGCTCATTACGTAATGTACACATGTATTGAAACAGCACACTGTACTCATAAATATGTACAATTATTATGTGCCAATTAAAAACAAAATAAAGCTTTCTTAAAAAGTGAAATTCTGACCTTTAGGAAAAGGGGGAGAAGACACAACAGACTCTTCCGACGTTCATCTGCACTCCCATATGTCATCTGCTGGTATTCCAGAAACTTCCTTTCCAGCATATCCCAAAGGTCAGTGGGACCAGGGGACTGCCTTCCAAGTGGGTACTCAGGCTGCACAGCAGCAGACTGGCCTTCATTTTTTAAACCTGGGTCCTCAGGTCCTTCTTCAGCCTTTGAGAGATCTTCAGCCTCCATGCTGATCTGAATTCAGAACAAACAAAAATAAAAAGTCCTGCCTCATCACACTTCCTGATGACACTGGTTGTGGGACAAGGTACAGTATTTGTTCTGCTCAGTTCCTACTGAAGATAGTTCCTTAAGAATCTGAAACTGACTAAAATAAGGAAGACATTTTTAAAAAGAGATTCATCAGATTTGGATGGAATTGACAATCTTCCATGAGCAACACAGTGTGCTGGGTTCACCATACAGACCCCAGGTATCAGCAGAGAGAGTGCTCTTATTTTCTGTGTGGAAGTGAGGAAACCAGAGGGGCCAAGGGCACACAGGCAACTAGACATTAAGGTGGAAAGCAAACCTTTAGTACCAAAATCTGTCCCATATTATTACCTCATGCTGCAGCCTCTTAACTAAATAAAAGACACATGTGAATATTTTACCAGTGTTTGTAAAGGCATGTCACTCTTATTAAAAATTTCTTTCATTTTTATTTTTCATTTAATTAAGATATCATTCATATACCAAAAATTTTTCCATTTAAGGTTGCATCATTTAGTGGTTTGGGGTATGTTACATCATTAACTTTTTTGTATCCTGGTAAAATATAAATTTTTGCAGTTTTACCCATTTTCAAGTGCAATGAAATGCCATTGAGTACATTCACAATTTTTGCAACTATCATCACTACTTATTTCCTAAACTTGTTTTAGAGTCTTGTAATTCTTTATCTAAATGGTAACTTCCTCATACTGCATAAATCTGAACAGACAGATTCTTCCTTCTCAGCATTATTTGGTTCACATTCAATATTTTTAAAGAACTTTGCCCTCAAAATGAACTTTTAAATCAAGAAGCTTACAGGAGCCCCTCTTTGCATGCAGACAGGAACAATTATGCAGACCAGCCTGAGCAAGTCGACACGAGAACAAGAGCTTATGTGATGAAAATGGCCAAAGATTAACTCACCTGAGAGTGAAGCTCTGGAAGGTATTTTTATTTGTGTGCTTGAATTTTTAAACATCAAATATTCAAGTGAGTTGTGATTGGCTCAGAGGTTTGTGGTTGGCTCTTTGGAGTATAATAAACTCTAAGGTGACACCAGAATGTCCTGGCTTCTGCAACAAGCCCTCCCCAGACTCAAAGTAACCACGGGGGAAATTCATCCTGAGTTCAGCCAGCATCCAACAGTCACAGGGTAGTAAGCAGATAGAGGGACAACAGATGCAGCTTACCTAGTACTTTGCTCTCAGCCACAGCAACAGCAGGGGTACATCACATTTAATTTGTAGCTCAGACATACTGTCCTTGCAGGCTAGAATGGGGTTAGTACTATGTCAGCTGGCAAGGGGAACCATCCCACTCTGAAATTTTCTCAACTTTTACATGCATAAAATTTTGTGCTCTGACTCCTCTTTATTACACATGCTTCTTTCAGATTTCATTTTCAAAAATCACTGCTTTGTTGTTGTTTAAATTGATAAACAAATTATGGTTTAGCCATGTGATGGAACATTGTACATCCATAAAAATGGAAGGTGCCTCTGATAAACACACAAATGTCAAAACATTATCCTGAATGAAAGAATCAATACAAAAAGATCTCAGCTAAATAACTCCACTTTTTGTGAAACTAGAAAACAAATAAATACAATTTCTACTGATAGAAAGCCCATGAATGTTTTGGCACTGAGAGTAGGGATGGGCAAGTTTCCTAGGCAAGGGCACAGTGAAATTTTTGTGGCTATGAAAATGTCTACATATTGATTGTTATGGTGGTTACATGGGTGTACATATTGGGCAAAATGCATGAAATGTAAGCTTAAGAATGATTTTGCTATAGTTTGGATCAAAGGCCCTCATGTTAAAAGCCTGGTCCCCTGGGGGTACTACTGGAAGGTGGTGGGACCTTTAAGAAGCAAGGCCCTAGTGGGAGGTCACTGGACACATTCCCTGGAAGGGGCTGATAGGAACCCAGACTTTTCCTCTTTCTTTTTCACAGTCACCCATGACGTAAGGTAGCCTCCTCTGGTACCACTCTGTACTGTGCCCCCACAGGTCCGAATCAACAGGTCCAATCCATCATGGACTAAAACATCCCAAATCATGAACCCAAATAAACCTTTCCTCTAAGTTGACTTATCTCAGATATTTGTCACCCTAATGGATGTCTTGACTGACACAGGTGCATTTTATGTAAGTAAATGGCATCTCAAAGTCAATAAAAAATTATATGGGGAACGCTGACAGAGGAAAGTAGAATATGAAACAATATAAAATTAGAAACAAAGTCATTTTCCTTTCAATCCGAAGTACTGAAAATAAGACAAAAAAGAAGAAACCATTTCTTATTACAAAAGTTATGTCACATTGTTAAAAATTGGGAAGGAAGAAAATATCAGGAAGAATATAAAATTTGCCTATTCCCAGACAAATGATTACTGATATTCCAGCTTCTACCTATAATTCTATAGTTCAAGAAGAACATATTCCTAATACTGTTAAGCTAACTTTAGATATATACTTTGCTCTTTGGGGTGGTTGGCAGGAATTTTGGTTGGCTTATTAATTTTCTTTTTTGGCTTGGCCCTCAGGGGCGGGCAGTGGGATTGTGCACACCCAGTCCTTCCCTCATCTGACAAAGCTCCTTGTGGGGTTTGTTTGCTCCTCCACTCCCTGGACTTCCATTCCTCACTCCCATTCCCTGATCCTCACCCTACCCACCCCACCTGCTTGTGAGGTGGGGTCCCACAGCCACGGGCCTTAGGAAGCATGACCCGAGGTTCCTGCTTTCCACACACCTGCATTGCAAGCTACCTAATGATCCTCTGCATCTCTTCTGCATCTTCCTGGTTTACTCAGCATTATCTGTCTTCACCCCTGTGTGTCGGTTAAGTTAATTCTTCAACTTGCTGCCTTGTATTGCAAAGCGGGCAGTGTGTGAGCATTTACCTGTTTGTTCTCACAGTGATGGATGGCGAGATTAAACACAACTTCTGAAAACTGCACACAATGCCATGGGACCATTCCTGTGTGCGCTCCCTCTCGGGGCGGAATGTGACGGGCTCTGGGTGGGTACTCAGGAGGAGCAGAACTGAGTTGAGGACATGTGCCTTGCTCAGTTCAACCACATACCATGAAGAAGCCTCCAGAAAGCTGGAACCAACCACCTTCTCTATAATGGGTATCTAAAGGCCCCTCTGTCTCTTCATTGCCACCCAATTGGCATCACCCTACTTTCTACTGACCGCCAATCCAATTGAAGTGAAGGGAATCCCTTATTGTCATGTTGATGTGTTTCCCTAAATTACTGAGTACAAGCATTTCTTCATAGCCTCATTAGCCTTATTGGGTTCCACCTTTGTGGTCTGACACTCATAACATTTTCGTTTTTCCTTTTCTTATCTTTTTCTTGTTGCATTACAAGAGTATATTCTAGAAGTTAGTCTCTTGTTCATTTAAAAAATTGCAGATATCTTCTCTTGATCCATTTCTCTTATAATTTGGTTCATAACTTCTTTCTCACAAAATATCATGAATATTTTCCACTTCATCTAAGATCTTTGATACCTTTATTTCTAATAGTTTTACGGTGGCCAAAGAGTAATGTTGACGATTTATTTAATAATCCCAGGCACCTGGGCATGTAAATGATGTCCAATTATTCACTACTGATAAAACAACACTGCAATGGCAGCCCTGTGTCTAAGTCTCCCCAAGTATTCAGAATTAAATAACCCACCATAATAGTTTCCTAAATCATAAAAGGAAATAGCTAAATGTAGGGAAAATTTTCAGGCTCTTGGCCTGTATTTCCATCCTTTAAAAAAAGAAAAACAGCCTCTTTTAAAACAACACATCAGTAAACAATCCTCCTACCCTCAGTGTTCTTACTACCTCTGTTAATATATATTTTTGGAGGGTCCAGACTGGGCTCAGTCACACATGCCTTTAACTCCAACAACTTGGGAGGCTGAGACAGGAGGGATGCAAATTCAAGGCCAGTCTGTGCAACTTAGTGAGATCCTATCTCACAAAAAAATTTAAAAAGAGCTGAGGATATAGCTCAATAGTAAAGCACCCATGGATTCAATCCCCAGTATTATTAAAAAAAGAAAAAGTACCAATACTATTTTTTTAAATCTTGCTGATTTGACAAATATGACAGAAACAAAAGCAAATCCACCCCTGTTGGTCCTGGCTAATCCATGGCTTGGTTCCTTCCTTCAGAAGCTCTTGCAGTTGCTGCTCTGGAGTTAGACTCCAGTGTGCTGGTACTTCATGGGCTTCTTAAAGTAGGTCTCAGCTATTGCCATGACTTTATCCCCTGAGAACCACATATTGATAAACACTAGCTCTGTGAAGGCAAGAGCATTGTTCCTGTAATGGGAGCTTGCACAAAGTAGATGCTCAATAATATGTTTTGACAAAATGAATGAAAGTATAGATGAATCAATGAATGAATTAACCTATGTGCTACTGATTCCCAAAATTAATTACTTAGTTAATTCTCATTCTCTCTCTCTCTCTCTCTCTCTCTCTCTCTCTCTCTCTCTCTCTCTCTCTCTCTCTCTCTTCCACCTTGAGGGACCTCTCTGTGGAACAAGTTCTTTCTTTCCTCACTTCAAAGTTTCTGCTTGGATTTTCCCAAACACTGGAAACCACTATGTACCAAACTGTTATCTCTGCCACCGACAAAGCCTTCCCAGAGTCCAATATGGAGCCCACCAACCCACCCCTGTCTGCTGCAGTGAAGCTGAGTGTTGTTGCTGTCCTACAAGAGTCATTCTGTGGCCACACCTATGGTCATAACTAATCAGTTCATTCAGCAAATTGCATCTGAGGACCTGCTAAGGGACTCCATTCTCAGGATAAGCAAGTGGTTAGTCAAAGTGAGCATCGGGTCTGAAAAATGAAACCCAATAGAGCAGGCTGGTGATTGGACATCTGGGGAAGCATCAGAAGTCAACCCCCATCTCCTCTGGGTACAGAAGCTATGTTTGTTGAACTGAAACATTTGACTCACCTTCTCAGGAATAGACACAGAATTTTGGAGAAACAAGAATTTCTAAAAAATGCGGATCCATGAAATCTCATGGAACCATTGCTGACTCAAACATCAAGCTGCGGCAGCCCAGCCTCCTGCTTCACCTGAGCCTGTGTGGTTTGATTTTTGAAAGGAAGGAAACTGAGGACAGTTTCTTGGCAGGGTAAAGACCAGCAGAAAGAAATCACTCTAATCTACTTCATTACCAAAAAAAAAAAAAAAAAAAAATGCCCTGTGCAAGTACCACCAGAGGATTCCTCATGAGGGTGGGAAGAAATGACTTAGGGGTGCAGCCACTGGGGGGGTCTCAGCAGGGCCAGAACAAGAATAAGGCACTCACCTCAGGCATGAGATTTAAGGAGGTGCCAAAAAAAATAATTCAATATTTTTAAGAATCAATTTTAATGCAAAAAATCCATGATGAACAAAATATTAAAATTTTAAATAAGGTCAAGATCCAACCCTACACTTTCTTCCTCCCCACTCTGGCCTGCTCCTGTGGGCTGGCCTTCCGCTTCCCCAGCTTCTACTCTAATGACATACAGACTTTGGAGCCCAACGGCTCGGGTTTGAATATGATGGGCTTAGGATCAATGACGAAACTTTCCCTGCCTCGCATCCTCATTTGTAAGATGGAGTGATATGAGACTCCCCCTATGGTGTCACTGCAGATATAAGTACTCAGCCAAGTTCACTCTTAGGATTGGAGGACGGGTGTCTATCTATGTCTAGTTGCTACAACATTTGCATACACCTCTTCGTTCAATCCTCTGGTCACCCAGCAACATCTGTGCTATTGGCCTTGGTCACAGATGATACTAAGACCAGAGCAAAGAAGTGACTTACTCAGGGTTCCATTACAGTGGGTGGCAGGAGCAGAAACCACTCCAGTCCTGTGAACAGCCTAGGCTTTGCTGCTCAGTACATCACTGGCAATACACACAAGTGGCTGACCACAAACCCCTGGCTCACACGGTAAGAGGAACAGAGAGAGAAAGGCTTGGGAAACTACAGACAGGGGTACAGGGAGTCCCAGGGCCTCCAGCAAAAGACAAGCCCTCCCACCCAGTGCCTGCCAGGTGCACTGTTTCCCAGTTTGGGTCAGACTCTGGCTGTGTAAGACTCCAACCAGGTTTTAACATGGCTCTCCACATCCCTGAGACTAGAATCCCTGCTGTCCTGTAACAAAACATGCAGCCAGACAAAAGGCAGAAAGGAACAGGAGCCAGGAGTTATAGGGTGGGGTCTAGGCCCAGCTTGGCCTTGTGGTTTGTTAATTGAGTTGTTTCCCACTCCTAGGTCTCAGCTTCTCCTCATTTACAAGGCCTTGGTGATCTTAGTGCCACCCTCTGTCCTTTATGCATGATGACGATGACGGAAGAGGTGAATATCAATAAACCCAAGTGGGACGAGGGTAAGTTGTGTGTGATGAGGTGGAGGGGTCTCCCCTATCTGTGCGTCACATGTGGAGACCCAGATACCAAGTCTACTGCAACCTGAGAGAGAGAGAGTGAGAGTTATAGAGAGGAAATTGGGGGGATTTCCCATGTTGTCAGCAGAACTAAATATGCAGGCAAGTGGCCCCTGGCTCCCTGGGTGTCACTGACAATCTTCTGCCAACTCCACCCACTCTGCAGATATATGCAGCATCCTTGAAGCTCTGCTCCCTAATCATCCACCAGGGTATCCTGCACACAGCTGCCACACTGAAGGGCAACATCTGCAGCCTGAAGAGACACGAGTTTGCTGGTGTTTTTCTTCTAAATAAACATCCTGCTCCACTATATCATTCCTGACTTTCCGTTCAGAGGTTTGCCAACAGGTGAGCATTTCAGGATGTGAGATGGGACTTAGCAGCCCTTGGCACTAGAATGTCAAGAAGCTACTATGGGAAAAAAAAATTAACCTTATCTGTGACTACACCAGTTTCTGGATCATAAGGTCCAGGTGAGAGATGTGCCTGTTAGTCACCCACATCATGGGCCATGACCACCCAGGCCCTAGAGCTGGGGATATTCTTAGACCAGGTGATACAAAATAGGAAGAGTAACTTCCATGCCTGTCTGTAAATGACCTACTTTCTCTCCCACTCAAAATCAGGTCCTGGCTGCACATCAGCAGATTAAAACACCCTGCCCTGTCTCAGCAAAGTCAGGGACCAAGCTGGACCACACCAGAAAAAGTAACAAAACCAATATTGTTCAAAAAATATGTGCAGAGTGTGGCTAGGCCTCGTTTCCCTATTCCCCACCCTTTCACATTCACAAGGAGAACTTATGAGTTAAAAACTGAATTGAAAAGGGATCAGGGAGACAGGTTACAGTAATATGGACTCTCTTCACATCTCACTTCCCCTTTGACATAGTCAGAGGTGCTAAGGTGATGACAGAATTAATGTTAGGAGAAGGATGATTAACATGAAATATCAGGGCACACCTATTAACATGTTTTTAGGGGAAAAAAAAAACCTGATAAGGCCAAGGATTGGCTAGGAGGGACAGCAGCCGTTACTCTCACCCTTGACTGAGAGAATGCAAAATGGGAGAGCCACTTTGGAAGTTAGCCTGGTCTCATTAGTCAGTTTTTTTGCCACTATGTCTCAAAGACTGGATCAGCACAATTGTAGAGGAGAAAAAGTTATTTAGGGGCTCATGGTTTCAGAGGTCTCAGTCCATAGACAGCAGACTCCATTAGCTGGGGCTCAAAGTGAGGCAGGATATCATAGTGGAAGGGTGTAGTGGAGGGAAGTGGTTCACATGATGATCAGAAAGCAGAGAGAAAGAGAGAGGTCTCCACTTGCCAGACACAAATATATACCCCAAAGTCACACCCCCAGTTCCCACCTCCTCCAGCCATACCCTACCACTTCAATTACCACTCAGTTAATCCCAATCAGGGGATTAATTCACTGATTGGGTTAGGACTGTGCCAACCCAATCATTTCTCCTCTGAACCTTCTTGCATTGTCTCAACATGTGAATTTTGGGGGGACACCTCACATCCAAACTTGGCAATCTCTGATAACTTTGAACATATACCCAGAAATTCTGCTCCTAGATGGTTGCCCTACAGAAACAGAAACTTATGTTCTTACAAAAACTTATACGTGAATATTTATAGAAGCTCTATTCATAGCTTCCAAAACCTAGGGGTAAAAAAACCATAAATGTCCCTCCAAGGTGAATGAATAAACTCTGGCACATCCATACAATAGTAAGTTATTGTTGTAACTTACTATTAATAGTAAGTAAGTTGTTAGTGTGTTCCTTTTTCTCAGTAATAAAAAGGAACACACTAACGATACCTACAACAGCCAGGATGGGTCTCAAAGACATTAGGCCAAGTGACAAGAGCCAATCCATTCTGTCTTACTCCATTCATGTGACATTTTGGAAAAGGCAAAAAAGTATGGGGATAGGAAAGAGACCAATGGTCACTAGAAATTAGGGATAAGAAGGTGATTACCAAAGGCAGATGGGAATTTGGGGGATATCTTGACT
This sequence comes from Ictidomys tridecemlineatus, assembly GCF_052094955.1. NCBI lineage: Eukaryota > Metazoa > Chordata > Mammalia > Rodentia > Sciuridae > Ictidomys > Ictidomys tridecemlineatus. The sequence goes on from NC_135477.1 coordinate 74,059,305, forward strand.
ATGGTGGTCACATGATTATGTTTGTCAAAAATGAACTCTAAGAGAGATAAATTGTTTTGTATGTAAATTATATTTCAATGAACCTGACTTTAAGAAAATAGATGTCCTGAAAGTTGTTTTGAAAGATAACTCATAGAAAAGAAGAAAGTGAGTCCTTAGTCCTGAGTCCTTTATCTGGTACACTGATAACATAAATATACATTTACCACAGAATAATTCCCCTACAGAGAGCTCACTCTTTAGCAGCTCTATAGGCTTCTCTCTGTGTCATCTCTTATTTCACAACAGCAAGATACGGGTATCTCACAGGTGGAAAAAAGGCCTCAGAGAGGTTCAATAGCTCCCCAAGGCCACAAGGCAAATTCTGTGCATGTGACTCCAGAACCCACCCTGTTCCTGAACCACACCCCCTCCTTCTCAGAATGCCACATGCTGGGAACAGGACAAAAGCTCCTTCCAGTGTAAGCCATACTCAGATCAGAGCCCATGCTCTTCCAGGGCCTGGGTCTCCACATTAGTCAAGTGGGGAAACTACACTCAAGTTCCTGTCCACTTTTTTTTAATAAATTTTTATTTGTTGTAATTAGTTACACAGGACAGTAGAAGGCATTTATGCACTTTGATATATCATGCATAAATGGGGTATAATTTCTCATTTTTCTGATTGCACATGTTGTAGAATCACATTGGTCATGCAGTCATATATGTACGTAAGGTAATGATGTCTGTTTCATTCTACTATCCTTCCTATACCCATACCCCTTCCCCTTCACTACCCTCTAACTAATCTAAAGTAACTCTATTCTTCCCTAGTGTCCCTCTCTTATTGTGAATCCGCATATCACAGAAAACATTCAGCCTTTGGTTTGGGGGAAAAGGCTTATTTTGCTTAGCATATTTTCCACGATCATCCCTTTACCTGCAAATGCCATAATTTCTCTCTTCTTTAAAGCTGAGTAATATTCCATTGAATATATATGCCACATTTCCTTTATCCATTCATCTATTGAGGGACACCTAGGTTGGCTCCATAGTTTAGCAATTGTGAATTGAGCTACATTGATCTGGCCACATCCCTGTAGTATGCTGATTTTAAGTAATAAACCAAGGAGTGGGATAGCTTGGCCAAATGGTGCTTCCATTCCAAGTTTTCTGAGGAATCTCCATACTGCTTTCCATAGTGGTTGCACCAATTTTCAGTCCCACAAGCAATGTATGAGTGTGACTTTTTCCCTACATCCTGACCAACATTTATTATTGCCTATATTCTTGATGATTGCCATTCTGACTAGAGTGAGATGAAATCTTAGAATAGTTTGGATTTGCATTTCTCTAATTGCTAGAGAAGTTGAACATTTTTTCATATATTTGTCCACTTATTTATCTGATGAGAAAAACTATTCATAATTGATAATTTTGTGAAATTGGTTGAACTGATAGATAAGTTAGAGCAATTATATTTTGTAAAAAGTTTACCCAGCTGAGTATGGTGGTGCACACCTGTAATCCCAAATGCTCAAGAGGCTGAGGCATGAGGATCCTGGTTCAAAGCCAGCCTCAGCAAATTAGTGAGGCCCTAAGCAATTTATTAAGACCCAGTCTCTAAATACAATATAAAAAGGGCTTAGGCGATGGCTCAGTGATTAAGCACCCTGGTTCAATGCCTAGTACCAAAACTAAAAGATACCCAAAGGAATTGAAAGCAGGGACACAGATATTTTAAACCCATATTCATGCCAGCATTATTCACAATAGCTAAAAATTTAAAATAACCCAGTGATCTACCTTGTGAGAAAAGTCCTTGCTCAAATCAATCCTGTATTTAACTGAGGGCCTGAGCTCCTATGTGCACAGGCATACAGGATAAAGTGGGCAGAAGAGAATTAGGTGTACAAAGTTCTCTTTGCTCCTGTCCCTGCTGGTTTCCCCAAACTGAAAACCTCTCCACACTGAGCTCAAGACCTCGTTCCTTGCCACACCCTACCCCCACTTCCCCTTGGAGACCCAAAGACCCCTGTGCATGAACACTGCTCTTTTCACTTCCCACTTTCCTCCACTCATGCTATCACCTCTTAGACCTCACCTGCTTCCAGAATGGGGACCAGGTGAATGGGGATCAGGTGTCTGGAAGAGTAAATAAAGAAAAAAAGTCTTGTCATCTCTGGGACCTACACTTGCCTGTTGGGTTTGCACGGTGCTTTTGAATAACTGGCATTCATGAGAGGTACTCTCCAGGTTCTCTCCAGGTCTGCTAGTGTACAAACTGTCTTCAGACTCCACAGAAACTCTCTTGAGTTTCCAATCTGTTCACCAGCTCTGCAGATTTCAGACTTGCCAGTCCCCCCCCCGCTAAAAAAACTGTGTAAGTCAATTCCTTAAATGGAATCTGTAGACACACACACACACACGCACACACACACACACACACACACACACTTTTGTTCTATGACAATCTTGGATAAAGCATAACAGCCCTTCACCATTCAGACCTTTCCTTATATTCCTTAAATACTTTTATGGAACTGATTCTGCATGCCAGGTGCAGCAGTAGATTGCACCGTCTTAAAAGCCTGCAGTAAAAAAGGAACCATATTTGGAGTTGTAAATAAAAGATGCACCTCCCCCGCCCCCAGTTTGCTCTGCAGCTAAGAACAGATTGGACAAAGACTAGACATAAAATGGTAGATGATTGGCCCTTGAGAGAGAAAGGTGGTCAGTGACACACCAGAAGTGTGTTAAAGCCTGACTGCCCTCCCTTTGCCCCTCTTTGAGGCAGATCCTCCTCAGAAAGGGCTCTGTGCTATTATCCTGGTCATCCTGGCCTGATCTGCACTCACAAGGACCACCAGCTAAAGAGAGCAGAACTATGTCAAGGAACTTTGACATCAACACCATCACAGCATCCCGTGGGGCCAGAGAATAAATCAGAGCATTTCAAAATCCTGGGGGATTTATACTCTCTTCCAGGACAGAAGACAGAAACAGCAAACAAAATGTGGAATTTGGCAACAAACAGACTAGGATTCTGGGCCTAGCTCCTAATGCTGTGAGCTGCAGAATCTCAGATGTGACTGTCCAAAATGACGACCCCATCTGGAAAATATGCCAATGGAAATATAATGAAAGTCCTATGAAGATCAGGCCCATACATTACTTTCCTATGTTTACATATGAATACATGACCAATGTAATTCCACATCATGTACAACCAGAAGAATGGGAAGTTGTACTCTTTGTATGTGTAATATGTCAAAATACATCCTACTGTCATGTATAACCAAATAAACAAATAATTAATTAATAACAAAGGAAGAGGCCACAGGAAAACCAAACCTGCTGAAATCTTGATCTTTGACCTATACTATCCAGAACTATGAAAAAATACATTTTTGTTGTTTGAGGGAAAAAAAAAAAGAACAGGTCCAAAACAGAAACTCCATTAGGGCAAGATGTCCCTTTCTGGGCAGTTCTCTTAGTATAGGGCCAGATTTATAGAATAAAAGTGAAAGGAGCAATGGAGGACATGAGTGTCCAGTTGGGGTGGAAGGGCTCCTCAAGCAGGCCAGGAAAAAAAACAAGTTCAATGTAAACAGATGTATGACAGACGGACATAGTAGCTCTTGAGACTGCAAAAAATGGTGTTTTGGTGGAGTCATCAAGAACCAGGAAGGGAGGCTGACCCTAAGGAATATGGGAATTCTGAAGTTTTAAACAGGAGAACAACTCAATTAACACTATTCTAGAAAGACTATCCTGGGGAGGATCCAAGATGGCGGGCCAGAGGGAGGCAGCATTCTGTGTTGCTCCATGACCTGGGACTAAATAGTGAGAATACTGCTTCTTTGTGAGTGACAGAGGACACCCCCACAGCTGCTCCCACACGCATGAAGCACAGCAGCTGTGCCTGTGCAGGGCTCCAGGCCTCAGCGTCAGAGGAGGTCTCCCAACTACTCGCCCCAGCAAGACCACTGGCATCAGGACCTGCACAGAAATTTCAGCCACCCACCCCTGAGCAGAAATCCCGAAGGCCACTCCCACACAGGACATCCTGCAACCATCCACAAGCAGGAACTCTGGCCACTACTCTAGTGTGGACCACCATCTACCAACATAGGGCTCCCCCAGTCAACTCCATTTTGGGACTCTGCAGCCACAGAGATAGTCCGCTATATGTGGTAGCCTGCCTGCACTTGGGAACGTTACACAGGCTCTGAAGGCAGCTGACAGCCACACACCGCACACCACAGTTCATCTCTGAACACATCATCCAAAGCCATCGTCTGGCTTCCCCCACCCAATCTGACACCCCAAGTCTTAAAGCAGCCACCTCCATCACCTTCATCACCATCTTTAGTGGAGTCAACTCCCAGTTTGGAACTCCAGCTAGCCAGGTACCCAGTTTCTAACTCCCCCCTCTCTCCAGCAGCTGATAACCTGGCACAATGACTACCCAAAACAAAGCAGCTCTCAGGGGCAAGTGTGCAGCACCCAAAGGGTCACACACAAACCCCTGGAGAGAAAGGTTCCTTATTAGGAAGTAGAAAGGTAGAGGGTGAGTGTGATACAGTTTAGGGACTAACACAGAGACCAGAAACTGGGAGGTCTTCAGGCTGGACAAGGAGATAAGACAAGGTGCCAAAATCACATGAGCAGGCCCCAAAAAAGATCCTTGAGGTGCAGTCTCCCTTCAGGGGAGGGAAGGTCCCACACCCCACTTCCAGGTGCCCTCCACCCAAGACCAACCCTCCCACCCTGGTTACCTTCACCATCTTGAGGTCAAAGATACCATTAACAATAGACGACACCAAGTATTGGATGAGAAGGGAAGCAGGAAAGACATTGATCTCCAACCAAAACAATTCCTGTTTATTCCTTCGAAACCAAATTGTTTTCTTCTTCTCCCTCTCTATTCTCCTGCCCTCACATCCCCAACATATATGAAACCAAGAACTTTGCATGAGTTAGGATACTGAGGACTGGGATGTATTACAGTTGTGTTGTATATTCTTTTTCTTTCTTTTTTTTTCCTCTAATTTTTACTACATTAACATTTTTAAATTATTCTTAATATATGTGTGTATTATGCACTCTACTGTCTTCCCACTTACTTGTCTACACAAAATTACTTCCTCTCTCTTCTCCTGGTACTAACCTTCTTCTTTAGATTTCTCTTTCACACTTCTAAACATATAATAACTCTGTATCCTCACCCCTACCCCCTTAGCATATCATCTTACACCTCACTCCTGATTCTTTGTCCACCATTAGAAACTGTAAACCCTTTTGCAAACCTACTGATTATATTGTAGATAATAATTGAATTCACCATTTCTTTACCTTGTGACCAAACTATAAACATACTAATAGCAACTATTTGATTTAAGGTTGTATATTGTTTATACTGGGATCTATTAACATTGTCCTTCCCCTCAAAGGAGAGGTACTGGAACCCTGCAGGGGCACTATAAGCCTATAGGGTAAAAATGGTAATGCCTCAGATCCACAGGGCTAAAAGGAAAGACACATGAGCAACATGAAAAGACAAGGGAAGAAAATGACCCAAACAAATCAAGATACCACATTATCAGAATCCTTGGCCAGCACAGCAGAAGAAATGACAGATAAGGAGTTCAGGATGTACGTAATTAAAATGTTCTGTGAGTTGAAAGATGATATAAGAGAACAAATACAGGCAGCAAATGATCAATTTGATAAAGAGCTATAAAAACAAATACAGGAAGCAAAAATTTACTTCAATAGGGAGATAGAGTTTCTAAAAAAAAAAAACAACAGAAATCCTTGAAATGAAAGAAACAGTAAACCAAATTGAAAGCACAGTGAAGACGGAAAGAAACCTTGAGCATAATATTGAAGAAATATGGGATAGAATAAAAAGACCAAATTTAAGAGTTATTGAGATAAGAGGAAGGCAGAGAGTCCCAACCCAAAGGAATGAACAATCTATTCAATTAAATAATATCAGAAAAATTTCCAAACATGAAGAATAAATTGGAAAGCCAAATACAAGAGGCTTACAGGACACCAAATGTACAAAATCACAATAGATACACACCAAGGCACATTATAGTGAAAATGCCTAACATACAGAATAAGGAGAGAATTTTAAAAGCTGTGAGAGAAATAAATCAGATTACATATGGGGGAAACCAATTAGTTTATGTGCAGATTTTTCAACCCAAGTTATGAAAGCTAGAAGATCCTGGAACAACATATATCAAGCTCTGAAGGATGAATGCCAACAAAAAATCTTTTATCCAGCAAAACTAAGCTTTAGATTTGATGATGAAATCAAAACCTTCGATAATAAACAAAAGTTAAAAGAATTTACAACTAGAAAACCTGCACTACAAAACATTCTTGGCAAAATATTCCATAAAGAGAAAATGAAAAACAACAATGAAAATCAGCAGAAGGAGGTATAACACTAAAGCAAAAATTAATCAAAGGAGAAACCAAATAAAGTTAAATAACAAAAATGGCTGGGAATACAAATCATGTTTCAATGATAATCCTGAATGTTAATGGCCTAAACTTGCCAATCAAAAGACATAGGCTAGCAGATTGGATCAAAAAATAGGACTCAACACTAATTCATATTCCATACATGTAAGATTTTGTCAAAAAGAACCCAACTACTATTTATAATTATAATGCTCTAATAAAAAAATGTGTACTAGGGCTGAGGTTGTGGCTCAGTGGTACAGTGCTCACCTGCATGCGTAAGGCACTGGGTTTGATCCTCAGCACCACATAAAAATAAAATAAAGATATTGCATGTCAATTTATAACTAAAAAATAAATATTTAAAAAGTGGATATTAAACTAATTGAAATAAATGATGATATTGACGACAATAGAGATCAGTGCAGCAGAGTAAGTGGATCAAAGGGAGAGAAAAGGGTTGATAATAGGGGATGAGACTGATCAAATCATGTTATCTGCATGTACAAATATAGTATAATGAATTGCACTTTTATATATAATTATACCAATAAAATTTTTTAAATGTGGCACTTAAAAAAATGACCCAATAATATGCTGCCTCCAAGATACTCATCTCATAGGAAAAGACATCCACAGACTGAAGGAGAAAGGTTGGGGAAAAGCATACCACTTACATGGACTGTGGAAGCAAGCAGGGGTTTCCATCCTCTTATCGAATGAATAGACTTCAAGCTAAAGTTAATCAAAAGGGATAAAGAAGGACATTTCATACTGCTCAAAGGAACCATACACAAATAAGACATAACAATTATAAACATATATGCCCCAAACAATGGAGCATTCATCAAACAAACTCTTCTCAAGTTGAAGACTCAAATTGACCACAACACAATAATTCTTGGTAACTTTAACATAGTTCTTTCACCACTGGATAGATCTTCCAAATAAAAACTGAACAAAGAAACTATAGAACTCAATGATAAAATAAATAACTTAGACTTAACTGACATATATAGAATATTTCATCCTTCAAAGAGTGAATACACTTTCTTCTCAGCAGCACATGGATCCTTCTCTAAAACAGACCATATATTATGCCACAAAGCAACTCTTAGAAAATACAAAAAAGCAGAAATACTACTCGGCATTCTATCAGATCATAATGGAATGAAATTAGAAATCAACGATAAAATAAAAAATAAAAACTCCAACACCTGGAGACTAAAAAATATACTACTGAATTAACAATGGGTTGCAAAAGACATCAAGGAGGAGATTAAAAATTCTTAGAGGTAAATGAGAACCCTAATACAACATATTGAAATCTCTGGGACACTATTATGGCAGTACTAAGAGGAAAGTTCATTGCATGGAGTTCAGTCCTTAAAAGAAGAAAAAGTCAACAAATAAATGACCTAACATTACATCTTGAAGCCCTAGAAAAAAGAAGAACAAATGAAGCCAAAAGCAGCAGAAGACAAGAAATAATTAAAATCAGAGCTGAAATCAATGAATTTGAAACAAAAGAAACAATTGAAAAAAATTGACAAAAACAAAAAATTGGTTCTTTGAAAAAAATAAATTAAAATTGACAAACCCTTAGCCATGCTAACGAATAGAAGGAGAGAGAAAACTCAAATTACTAATATACATGATGAAAAAGGAAATATCACAACAGACACTACAGAAATATAGATGATAATTAGAAATTATTTTGAAAATTTGTACTCCAATAAAATAGAAAATATCGAAGGCATCAACAAATATTTAGAGTTATATAATTTGCCCAAATTGAATCAGGATGATATACATAAATTAGACAGATCAGTTTCAAGCAATGAAATAGAAGATGCCATCAGAAGACTACCAACCAAGAAAACCCAGGACCGATACACAGCTGAGTTCTATAAGACCATTAAAAAAGAACTAATACTACTCTTCAAATTATTTCTGAAATAAAAAAAGAGGGAGCACTTCCAAACTCATTCTATGAGGCCAATATCACCCTGATTCCAAAACCAGCTAAAGACACATCAAAGAAAGAAAACTGCAGACCAATATCTCTAATGAATACAGATGCAAAAATTCTCAATAAAATTCTGGCAAATTGAATAGAAAAACATATCAAAAAGATAGAACACCATGATCAAGTGGGGTTCATCCCAGAGACACAAGGTTGGTTCAATATACAGAAATCAATAAATGTAACTCATTACATCAATAGGCTTAAAAAAATCATATGATCATCTCAAAAGATGCAGAAAAAGCATTTAACAAAATACAGTATTTTGAACATGAACACCCTTCATGTTCAAAATACTAGAAAAATTAGGCATAACAGGAACATATCTCAACATCATAAATGCTATTTATGCTAAGCCCCAGGCCAACATCATTCTAAATGGAGAAAAATTGAAAGTATTCTCTCTAAAAACTGGAATAAGATAGATGCCCTCTTTCACCACTTCTATTTAACATAGTTCTTAAAACACTGGCCAGAGCAATTAGATAGATGAAAGAAACTAAAGGGATACAAATAGGAAAAGAACAATTCAAATTAGCACTATTTGCCAATGATATGATTCTATACCTAAAAGACCCAAAAAATTCCACCAGAAAACTTTTAGAATTAGTAAATAAATTTAGTAAAGTAGCAGGATACAAAATCAATATCCATAAATCAAAGGCATTTCTTGACAAATCCTCTAAAAGGGAAATGAGGAAAACTGCCCCATTTACAATAGCCTCAAAAAAAAAAAAATACTTGGGAATCAACCTAATGAAAGAGGTGAAAGAAGCTCTATAATGAAAACTAGAGAACGCTAAAGAAAGAAATTAAGAAGACCTTAGAATATGGAAAGCTCTACCTTGTTCTTGAATAGGCAGAATTAATATTGTCAAAATGACCAGGGACACAAGGTTGGTTCAACATATAGAAATCAATAAATGTAACTCATCACGTCAATAGACTTAAAGAAAAGAATCATTAGATCATCTCAAAAGATGAAGAAAAAGCATTCAACAAAATCACTATACAGATTTAATGCAATTCCAATCAAAATCCCAATGACATTACTCATAGATATAGAAAAAGCAGTCATGAAATTCATCTAGAAAATGAATACAAAAACAAAATCCTTAGCAAACAGAGTGAAGCAGGTGATAACACTATTCCAGACCTTAAACAATAGTAACAAAAACAGCATGGTATTGGCACCAAAACAGACTAATAGACCAATGGTATGGAAAAGAGGACACAGAGACTAATACACATTAATTACAGTATCTTATATTAGAAGCCAAAAAACATACATTGGAGAAAAAAATAGCCTCTTCAACAAATGGTGCTGGGAAAACTAGAAATCCATATGCAACAAAATGAAATTAAAACCCTATCTCTCACCATGCACAAAACACAACTAAAAGTGGAATAAGGACCTAGGAATTAAACCAGAGACACTGCATTTAATACAAGAAAAAGTAGGCCCAAATCTTCCTCATGTCAAATTAGGCCCCAACTTCCTTAATAAGACTCCTATAGCACAGAATTAAAATCAAAAATCAATAAATGGGATGGATTCAAACTAAAAAGCTACTTCTCAGCAAAAGAAACCATCAGTGAGGTGAATAGAGAACCTATATCCTGGGAGAAAATTTTTATCACACATCAGATAGAGCACTAATCTCTAGGATATATATAAAGAACTCAAAAATCTAAACACCAAAAAACAAACAACCCAATAAATAAATGGGCCAAGGAACTGAAGAGATACTTCTCAGATGACGATATACAATCAATCTACAAATATATGAAAAAATGTTCAACATCCCTAGCAATTAGAGAAATGTAAATCCAAACTACTCTAAAATTTTACCTCACTCTAGTCAGAATGGCAGCTATTATGAAGACAAACAACAATAAGTGTTGGCAAGGATGTGGGGAAAAAGATACACTCATACATTGCTGGTGGGACTGCAAATTGGTGCAGCCAATTTGGAAAGCAGTATGGACATTACTTGGAAAGCTGGAAATGGAACCACAATTTGACCCAAAGGACTTGGGTTACAGCATACTACAGGGACACAGCCACATCAGTGTTTACAGCAGCATAATTCACAATAGCTAAACTATAGAACCAACCTAGATGCCCTTCAGTAGATGAATGAATAAATAAAATGTGGTATACATACACAATGTAATATTATTCAGCATTAAAAGAGAATAAAATCATGGCATGTACAGGTAAATGGATGAGATGGAGAATGTAATGTAAGTGAAGTTAGTCAATCCCAAAAAACCTCTGCCAAATGTTTTCTCTGATATAAGGAGGTTGATTCATAACGGGGTTCGGGGAGCAGCATGGGAGGATTAGACAAACTCTAGATAGGACAAATGAGTGGGAAGGAAAGGGGGGGACATGGAGGTAGAAAAGATGGTGGAATGAGATGGATATCATTACCCTAAGTACATGTATGAAGACACAAATGGTGTGACTATACATTGTATACAACCAGAGATATATGAAAAATATGAATTGCAATGCATTCTGCTGTAATATATAAAAACAGAATAAAAAAGAAAAAAAGAAAGGCTATCCTGGTCAGCAGTCAGCCAGGCCCAGAACAGGGATAAACAAGATAAAAACAGCCAAGAGGCTTATGCACATCCAGATGCAGGGAGATGGAGATTCCATTTCAAGAGGCCTCCTTAGAAATGGAGAGGCAAAGGGACCTTGAAGATAACCCAAAGGTTGCCAAACTTGAATATAGAACAGTCATCCCCCTCCCAGGTTGCACACCAGAATGACTTGGTCAATGATGCTTAGATCTCTGTGGCCCCAGAGAGGTGAACAGCTTGTTCAACATCACAGGGCAGGTGAGGGAGAAAACTAAGAGTCACCTCCAGGTCTCTTCTGCTTCATGGTAATCCCTGCTATCTGGAGGTCACTCATCAACTGTGTTAGTTGTGAACTGATAAGGAGCCAAGGTTCCAGTTCCACCATCAGGACAGCTCAGTGCATTTAAAGAGGATCCTGTGGGCTTGGGCTGTATGGTGGCCTCCTCTGACCTTGACTCCCTGGGAAGACAACAGCACCCTGAAACCAATCTCTTTGGCCTGTCCAGGCCCTCCCTGGCTCCAAGGGTAGGCTGCCTCAGATACGAAGATCCAGTTTGAATCCTGGCTCTACCTCTTCCTAACCAAGTTCTTGGTGATAAGCTCTCTTGAGTTTCAAAGTCTGCAGCTATAAAACGAGAATGCTATCTTCCTTGAAAATTTTAGAAAGAATTAAGCCCACACTCATGAGAAGGTGTCCATTATGCTCTAGCTATGCACAAAGTGCCCATTCCCTCTGCCCACAGGCCCCATGAGGGCACAGTCCCCTCACTCCATACCTTGCTGCCTTGGTTGGTCTTTGAGGTCCTACTTCAATGCCAGGATAAGCTGCCCTAGTCCCTCCCAAGACCCCTCCTGTGTCTGGCATCCCCCCTTCTTGGCTTGGCCACAAAGTCTGTCCAACCTTGGGTTTTCTCACAACAAGTAGCTGGTCAAGATAGATGTTAGGACAAGGCCATTGACAGGTGGGCCTAAGAGTGCACTGAGATGCAGCTGGAGGTGAGGATTTGGCCATCATGAGGATAAAGAGTAGAATCCAGGAATGGGAGGGCTGTCCCCAAGACTTCAAGCCTATATCAGGGGACATCATATCCAGGACAGGTGGAAAAGGTAGCCCTACAGACAGGGCTAGAAAAAAAGAGAAGAAGATAGAGTCAGAGGTACCGTGAGGGCCCTACACAAGGGCACTGTGTGTCCAGGTTCTCCTCAGATGGAGCAGAGCAAACCAGGGTCTCACAGAGGATACCAACAATCACCTTAGTGCTGCCCAATTTTTTCAGTGAGCAAGTGTCCCCATGTCCCAGGGGCCAAGCATACCTGCAAGCAGAGAACAGCAGAGTTCAGGACCCTACAACCTGCTTCCTAAGACTCAAGAAAAGGAAGCAACTCAGGTTGTTTCCAGAAGCTCAGGAATTCCCCTGAAGACTAAGGTGGGGACTGCAGCTGGCAGGAACCAGCAGGTTGGCAGAAACTTCCACAGAACCTCCAAACTTCCTTTTTCTGATTCCAGGCCATGGTGCACTCCTGGCCAGCACACACCTCTGTGGTTTTTGCAACTGCAAAGTAATACAGGAACTCCCAGGATCCTGCAGAGGGGGCTGGTTATATATCTCAGTATGTACACTGACTTCCACATTGCTGAAAACAGCCAGGGAGCAGTTCCCCTGGCCAGACATTCTCAGCTGAGCTATGGTGGAGCTATCACTCAGGGCACAGAGACAACTGGGGATAACACAGTAGTAAGAAGTTTAGCCCCCACCTAACCACCAGCCTTTCAATGTGGGAGCCATTTGGTGGCTTGGCCTCCACTGAAACCTAAGGAAATATTGCTGTTGAATGAGCATCTACCAACAGAGACACCAATGATCTCTAATGTAGAAAAAACTTTCCCACCAAATGGATGAGCAAAACAAGACTCCAAGAAATTGAGACTCTAAGAAAGCAAGTATTTTATCTGAAATCAAACTACTAGTCAACATAAAAATCAAACTCACATTTTCTAATTCTGCACCTCTCTCCCCCTTCTTCCATTTCAGGTTTGCTTCACATAGTGGTCAACAGTGGTTAAGAATATGGCCCCTGAGGCACCTCAGATACTAGCTGGTAACTGGCTGAGTAGGGCAGGGATTCCCTGGCTAGATCTGAAAAGTGATTGCCAACCACTGGCCACAGGAGGTCTTAGGTCTTTTGTCTGACCTGGCTCACAGAAGCAGGAAATCCCTGAACTGGACTCTAAGGTATCTCCATCACCCAAGGGAACAGTTGATTCCTGGGAGCCTGGAGGCTAAGAGTTCATTAGCCCAAGATGGGCACCAGTAAGCCAGTTATTCCCTCTGCTAACACTCTGACACTGGCACATCCAACATTAGTCACCGCCCTCCAGGCTAAGCCACTGGGCTATAACTGTGCTAGTAGTGGGTCACTGGATTACTGGATGTGGAAAGAGAAGAATCACACATGTCTACATCCTGGACTTCAAAGCTCACAGTTGGGGAAGCTGTGGGGACCAGCAGGGAACAGATGAAGCAGGACAGATGTAAGACATAATGGTGCTTGGCTGTTAGCATAAGGCTTGTGGCCCAGCCTGGGGAGGGGCATGGAGGTCTGAGAGGGCTGCTCAGAACCAAGGGAGACCACGATGAGCACTGCAAAATCATGATAGGTACTACAGGCAGCGTGTCTGGGAACCTGCTCTTGTTCCAGGAAGAAGATGGAGCAGAAGGGACATGTATAAGGGGAGGACATGCATAATGAGAGGGCCATAAATGCCAGGCTGACTTACAGACCTTCTTGCCATAAAGCTGTTCTGGAAGTCCCTGCGAGGCTCTTAACACAGATTGAGATGAACAGTGTGCAGCAGCCTTTTTCTAGCTGCTGGTCCCAGATCTTAGTGCCAGGTGCTCACAGCCTCCTAGGAGGAGGAGGTAAGAAAAAGGATGCCTGGAATATTCCGAGGGAGCAGAGTCCAGATGATGGGCTGAGGGAAAATGCTGGCTGTCTGTTAGGGTAACATCGGGTGTTGAGAGAGGGTGGGAGAGAGTAAAAGAGGCTTTGCAGAAGCAGGAGCTTAAGAGATGGAATCTGAAGAAGTAAGCCACCTGAGCAGGTTAGGGAGGAAGGAAAGGACAAAGGACAGGCTGGGCTGCATTGTGGGTGGTTTAGGGCACTTATAGAAAAGTGAGGTGAGAGCAGGGTGGAAAGTTGTAGACAAGGTGCTGCCCCCTCTCATTCCTCGCCCTCACAATTCCTGGAGAACTGAAATCGCCAGGGAATTTCACATCATTCTTTAGATCTACGAGGTCACCTGTTCAGGTGAGAAAGATTTTTACACCTTTCCAGGATGACTTAGATTGTTCACATAATCATTCTGTTTATTCAATTTCAAGTATAATCTGTTTATTCAATTTCAAGTATGAAAAATTTACTAGTTAAACTGTGAAACATCTAGAGGTTCACTTTCATGGCTTGTTAAGAATCAAGCATTTCTTAATTCCCACAGATCATCAAACACACAACAAAGGGCCTCCATCATACATAAGAGAGGTACTAGTTTTCTTGGACTTCTGTCCTCTTCTGCGCCAGTCAGACCTGGACCCAAAAACCTTGCTTGTGGGTCAATGAGATAAAGGAACACTTGCAAGTGAAATTTGCCCCAATATGTTTTTTTCACCAAAGTAAAGAGCAAGGAAACAGGGCTGGCAGGCAGGATGCAGGGGACAACAGCCCTGGACCAAGTATCTCTGCCTCTCTCTGACTCAGTTTCCCTACCTCCAACCTGAGGTGTTTGGAATAAATCGGCTTTAAGGTCTGTCTGCCAATGTAGGTCTGATTTCCAGATTAGCCTCCTGTTCAGACTGCAGATTTCTCCTCTGAAAACTGAATATTTGTTTAACCGGAATGTTTAATGGGAGATTCACAAGCTGGTGAATTTCTTAATGTGCCAGGAATATTCCTTCACCCAGTCCTAATTATTTTGTGTGCCCAGGAGATGAGTGAATGGCACCTGAAGAGAATCAGAAGGTGCCAAGGGACCCCAGAATACTGCATGAATGGTTGAGACAGGCTCTCCTGGCAGCACACTCCACTACCTCTCACCCCTCTCCCAGCCTTGCCATGGAAGGCCTCTGTGCCTCCAGCCTCTCTGCTGCCTTCCACTCCACCCCACACAATCAGACTTAAGAGTGCAGCTCATCAAGCTCCCAGGAATGTGTCCTCAGGGAACATTCCCAAGCTCCAGGACCTGGATAATACAACCAACTAATCTCCTTGCCTAATTTCCCACTGTGGGCCCAGTGGTGTCTTGCTTAATGAACTGTTCACTCACCCCTGACTCTGTCTTTACTTTCCTGTCCCCTCTCTGGGAAACTCTGTCTTCGGCTACACATATCCAGTTCCTGCTACCTTCTAGACACAATGTAAGACTGCTCCCTAGACACAAGAAATAACACTGCCCCTTTCCAATTCCAGCCTCTACCACCACTTGCCCATCCTGTAATTAGAAAGCAGCTACCACAAGGACGTGAAAGCCCTTTCCAGGCTCTGAGGTTGCATCAATACCTGCTCATTCTCAGTAATTATAGGGGGGCAGTGATGGTGGGGCTTTGATAATCCCCACGTGCAGGTCAAAGGGGAGGCTTGCGGATAAAAGTCGTTCAAGTGAGGACACAGGCTGTGGCGTCAGGCCGAATAAACATTGTGGGATTCCCAACTCCACCTTTCCAGTACTCACTACCCATGAGACCTGAATCCGAATCACTTTCTTCCTTGAGTATTCACTGTTCATGAAAACGCTTTCTCACTCCTACAGTTCTTCAATTCTAAGATTTTATCAACTATTTAAAGTGTTTTAGAAAAGAAAATCATCATATTAAATACATTTTAAAACTTAAACGATTCGGACACTTTAAATTGTGCGGGCAAAGAAGTACTTTCTGGATTAAAAGGCGAACTTTCAGGCCAGGGATTGGAAGGCGGCCCCTCCCCCGGAGCAGCGGCAGAATCCTTGCAGAAGGAGACCACCTCTTCCTTTCTCTGGTCAAAAACTAGACCAAAAGGAAACAAAGACCCGTGTTCTGATAGCAGGGTGACGCCGCTGGGCCTTTACCCTTTTGAAGTCAGTACATTCGCCCTTCCAGTCCGCCTGGCTCTTCCAGCCCGCGTTCCTCACAGCGGGTGCCCGGAGCCCCGCCCATCCCCCCGTGAAGCTCCGCCCACCTCCCCGTGCAGCTCCGCCCACCTCGCCGTGCAGCTCCCGCGCAGGCGCCGGATGTGAACGTAAGGGCGGGCGGAGGACCCGGCGCTGGGCGCTAGCTTCAGCCCTTTCGCGGCGGCTGCATTTAATCCCTGCCCTTCTTCCTCTTTAGGGACGCCAGTTCTCGGAGCAGAGTGGCTGGAAACAACTGTGGGGGACTCCGTCCCTGCCTCTGTTACACGCATCTACCACTTCGCCACCTTCCGCACTGGGGCTCCCCTCTCCCTGATTAGGACCAAGTTAACACAGAGCCAGAGAAAGGACTGTGGGTTCCCTGTAGCATGTTTCAACATCATTGACTCCCTACGTTTTGGTCAGCCTCCATCACACAGTAAGAATCTTCATATGTCCATGACTCATCTTTGTATATCTGTTAATAGTTTGTGGATACATTTTTAAAATCTGATTTTAAACTATTATTTGGGCAATTTTCTTACTATTTTGAAAACACAGTGACCAATAAGTACTCATTTTTGCATGCCAGGATTCACATCCAAGCATATTTTGCCTGTAACTGATGAATAAAACAGTTTAATTGCATTAGGTGCCCACCGTTATATCATAAGCATTGCCCTTTTCCTTCAATTATCAGCTATAATGACCATGAAGCATCCTCTTGATCCTTTGCCCCTCTCTCCTTCGCTAGCGACTGGGTGTTCAGAATGTCTCTACTGCTTTTACAGGTGATGCTGGAGGAAAGGATCCTTGCCACAGTTACTTTGCTTCCTGTGAATTGTCTGTGAAGATGAATTCTCAAAAGAAGGATTAATCATTTGTCCAAAGCAAGTTTTCACACTTCTGCCAAATATTGACTATCCCTCTCCAAAAGTGTTATTTCTTGAACCCTCTAGTGGTAGTGTTGTCCAATGCGAAGGGCACAGGCTTTGAAATCAGGACTAGGTTCAAATTCCAGCGTGGTCACTTACTTTACCTCTCTAAGCCTTCATTTTCTAAAACGGGAATAATAAAGGTGATCTCATCATAAGGATTATATGAGATTTCAAATACAAGTAACCTACCGAGTGCCTGATTTAGGTGCTGAATCCATTCTTTGTAGCCTCTACATTTTCTCTCTCCTTGGAGTTATGTGGGACAAGCAACTTCTTACTTTTCAAACTTCCTGTCCTTCTTGAACCATGTTTTCCCATGAAAGTCATGGAACAGGAATGATCATCTATAGTGCTCTAATGGGTGCTACTAAAGAGAAATATAAAGCCATCCACAAATTCAAACTGTGTGTGTAATTTTACATTTCCTGATAGACACATT
Organism: Ictidomys tridecemlineatus; assembly: GCF_052094955.1. Taxonomy (NCBI): domain Eukaryota; kingdom Metazoa; phylum Chordata; class Mammalia; order Rodentia; family Sciuridae; genus Ictidomys; species Ictidomys tridecemlineatus. The sequence continues at coordinate 74,076,905 of NC_135477.1, forward strand.
TAAAAATGTAAACAGAAATAAGCTAAATTAATTTTAACCCCAATAGGCCATCCATATTTCCAGATTCCACATAGGCAGATTTTGACCTGTCTCCAATTTAAAATGTTGAGGGTGTGGGGGACACATGTAAATTTTTTTCTTTTTTTTTAATGGATGGAACTAGAGACCATTATGTTAAGTGAAATAAGGCAAACTCAGAAGGTCCAAGAGTCGTATGTTTCCTCTCATACGTGGAAGATAGAGAGGAAAAAGGAAAAAAAAAAAAGGTGAGAGATGAGGATATCATGAAAATCCAAGGAGATCAGTAGAGGAAAGAGAATAGGGGATGTGAGGTGCAGAGGGAGGGGGAAAGTGCTGGGGAGTGATATTAATCAAATTACATTGTTATTAATACATTGATATTAATCAAGTTACATTGCTTGCATATACAAATATGTAACAACAAATCCCATCATTATGTACAACTACCATACCCCAATTAAAAATGTGGAAAGAAAATAATTTTCTTGTCATTGTTCCCTAAGTAATACAGTATAACATATTTACATAGCATTGACATTGTATTAGGTACTGTAAGTAACCTTGAGGTGATTTTAAATACATGGAAAGTTATGCCTAGATCATATGTAAACACTGTGCCATTTTAAATAAAGGACTTGAGCATCCTTGGATTTGTGTATCCAAGGGGGTTCCTGGAACCAATCTCTCTCAGATACCAAGTGACAACTTTATATCCAAAATCTAATATCTAATCAATATTTTAAGTATTATTAAAATAGTTTACATTTTTATGTTAGTTTATAATATCTTTGAAATATGGTGTGTATTTTAGACAATTCAGACTGGCCGTGTTTCCAAGTATGGCATGTTTCCTTCCCCTGCCACTGCCAGATGGCCAAACTGTCTTGCCTTCCTAAGGTGAAGTTCACCAGGGTTGGGGGCCGGTGGGGGGAGAGCAGTACCAACACTTCATTTCTCCACCTGGTATCTAAAAGACGTCTCCATCTTTACATGTTCAAACTCATAATTCTAAACAACCACAGCCTTCCAAATCTGCACCTACTGTCCTTGACCCAGATCAGAAAGTGAAAATCCCGTACTGCTGTGGTTCTAGAATCACCTTTCATTTCTTACTTTCTCCTATATGATACACCTAGAACATCATCAAATCCCACACTCAAAAAGAATTATCTAGAATCTAGCCCCTCTAACCACTCTTATTATCTCTACCACTTATCACTTTGGGGCAAGCCACATCACCTCTAGCCTGGATTGTTCCAAAAGCCTCTTAATTTCACTTCTTTTTCCCCTTTGCTTCCTACAATCTCTTTTCCAAATGAAAATCAAAAAGTTTCTTCTTTAAAATACAAGCATACAGGCTGGGGTTGTAGCCTAGCATCTGCGAGGCACTAGGTTCAATCCTCAGCACTACATAAAAAAATAAATAAATAAAATAAAGGTATTGTTTCCACCTACAAATAAAAAATATATACTTTTTAAAAATGCAAGCATACATAAGCAACAATAAAAGAATTTAATATAACTGAAATTATATAAAAATACAAAAATTTTAAAAAATACAAACCACTTACAAATCAACCTAGGTGAGTATATATAGTATTTTATGAAAATTATAACATTGCATATAAGTACTTTAAAAAGGGCTTAAATAAATGGGGATAGAAACCATGCTCATGAATTAGAAGAGTAATTTTCATAAAGATATCACAAAATACATTTCTAGTCAAAATATGAAGATGGGTTTCTGTTGAAATTAATTAGCTGATTCTAAAATTTATATAAAGGGATAAAGTACTAAAAATAGGGCAGAATGGAAGAAGAAGAAAAAATACAGAATTTTTCTAAATATCAAATTTTAGTATTAGCAAAAGAATAGACAAACTAACAAAATAGCTTAAAAACAGACCCACATGTACGTGATGACCTGATTGCCATAGAACTGTTGTAACTCAGTGACTGAAAAAATGTTTGTAGTAAACTATTAATATTAAGAATGTGTTTTGAATTGTGGCAAATCAACAGGATGAAAAGACATATACTCACATAGAGAAATGGGCAAAAGATTTAAACCTGCAAAAGGCTCCAGAATGGCCAATTAACATATAAAAAGATGATCAGCCTTGTAATTTGAGAACTGTAAATTTAAAACATGGTTAGATGGCTTTTCACTGCTGCCAGGTTAGCAAAATTAAAATATCTGACAATATTAAATGGTATATTAAATGGTGGTAAAGATGTAGCGGAACAAAAAATTTGAACCATTGCTGGTGGATTAGTAAAATAGTATATATGGTCAGCCGTCTATATCTGTAGATTCCACATCTTTGGATTTAACCACAGATTATTATAAGTATAATTATAATCTAGAAATAATTTAACACATATGGGAGGATTGTGTAGGTTATATGCAAATTCTGCACCATTTTATATAAGGAACTTGAACATCTGCAGATTTTTTATATCTGTAGAGGGTTCTGGAACAAATCCCCACTGAGGATACTGAGAAACAACTGTAATCACTTTGGGAAATGACTTAGTTTAAGGCTAAAAACAGGTGTACCTCGTGACCCACCAGTTCTATTTTTCGAGTATGTACCCTAGAGATATTCTCACACATACACAAGAATAGTCCTAACAGCACTGCTTATAACAGAAAACAGAAACCTGGAAATATCTCAAGTGCCCATCTGCGGTATCTCAGAGAAATATGTTTTGGTATATTCACGTAGCAGAATACTACATAGCAGTAAACATGAAGGCATTAGAGGCCCATGCAACAACATAAAGAAATACCAGTAACATAATTTTGAGTCAATTAAACAAATCTCAAAAGAACATTTGATTCCATGCCTATGAAGTTTCCAGAATGTTCAAAACCAAGTCATAAATATATGGCCAAGATTGGAGATAGTTGCTGCCTCTGAGGAGGGAGGTTGGATAAACACACAGAGGATTTCAAAGATGATGATGAACTTCAATAAAAAAATCTAAAATGTCACACACAGGAGCGGTGTTCTTTTTATTCCTTCTACCCTACAAGCTTCTTTTAAATTGCCTTTTCTGTCTACTCAGTATTGAAAATCTTCCCAGGTCCATGGGAATTCAGCCCAGGCCCTCCAGTGGACAAACAGAAAGGTTCTCCCTAACCTGACCTCGTTCCTTACCTCTCTGGCTGTGTCCCCAGACACATCCCTCTCCCCACTCTGCCATGCTGGTCTCCACCAGGCTCCTTCTCTGGACCTTAGCCAAAAGCATGCTTCAGAAACTCAGGCCCTGCCTCCTTCAGGTCTCCCCTTGGAAGACCTAAGCCACTTCCAGCCCCCCAGCCTCCAACCCACATTAGCCCATGGCTCTGAGCACCACAGACCCCTCTGTCCATTGACTGTCCCCTCTGCCATCTCTGGGCAGAGAATGGCCTTCCAATAAATATCTGTTGAATAAATAAAAAGGATAACAATGCAGAAACCAAATTAAAATCAAAGGTTCCATTGAGAGAACAATCCATAAAACCCTTATTTATCAATTCAGAGAAACTGGGACAAAGGATTAGTTCACTATTCTAGAAGGTCTGATTTTAGAGGGGAGAAGAACTACTCCTCAATGAGCCAAGTCGTCCTATTTAATAAAAAAAAAAAAAAGTATCAATTCAGCAGTTTGATATGGTAATTCAGATAAGGGAAATGAGGCCCCAAAGAAGCATCTATTACCAGATCTCCAAGTGAGACCAACAAGGCCCTCTTGGTGGCAGTCTGGAGTGACCCCCACGGCACTCTCCAGAGGCCTGCCCAGGGGCTGGGAGGGGAGTTCCACACTCAGGACCTTCTCTCCATTCCCTCAACAATTGGCATAGGCCAGTGTCAGCCTTTCCCAGAGGTGGCAGGGTCACATTCCCAGCAAAGCTCTGGAAAAGGTCTTGACCTGAGGTAGGAGGATGAGGAGTGGTGCTGGAGCCCAGTGTGGCTCAGCAAACCCCACAGTGACCAACTCCGCAGCAGACCCAGGCACCCCAGTGACCCGACCACATAGCCACTCTGACTGCACACAGTTCCTGCTCGGCAACTCGCCTCCTCTCCCACATCCACACTCGGAGCAGGCACCCGTGGTCACAGTCTTCCTGGAGGCAGCCAGCAGGCCCTACCTTGACAGACAGGCCTCTCTCTGGGTTGGGCTGGCTTGGCCAAGAGCAAGGTGACCTACCTGGAGAGGTGGCAGTCAGGACCTGGAGACTTTAGATGGTGTGAGTGCCTCCATCCTTGGCCGCAGCCCCTAAGGCTCAGGGGAAGAAGACCCGGCCTAGCAGGTCAGCCTTCAACATGTTTCACTATGAATCACTCACGCTGGGTCTCTGCTCATTTCCTGGAGAAAGCAGAAGTGGAGAGTCTGCAGATGCCTGGTTCTGCCCAACCCCACCCCCAGCCGATGACGGAGCTGCTTGAGTTCTGTCTTGGTGCTTTGACCTTTGAAGAAAGGCCTTTGGGGATACACACTCAATGGTCAAGCTGTGCTGGGTGGGGCTGAGCACAAAAAGGGAAAGTACAACCAGGTAGCATGGATCTGAATTCGGTGTCCACTATTCGCTCACTGTGTAACCATCATGGCCTGCCTACCCTTTCTGAGCCTCTAATAAAATGAAGACAATAATGGTGTTTAGGTCAATCTAATGAGAGACACATCTAAAATGCATCCCTGACCAGGTGCAGTGGGGCACGCCTATTACCCCAGAGGCTTGGGAGGCTGAGACAGGAGGATTGCAAGATCAAAGCCAGCCTCAGCAAAAGCAAGGTGCTAAGCAATTCGGTGACACCTAGTCTCTAAATAAAATATAAAATAGGGCTAGGGATGTGGCTCAGTAGTTAAACGCCCCTGGGTTCAATCCCTAAATAAATAAATAAATAAATAAATAAATACATAAAGTGCATCTCTGGACATTGCATGAGCTCATCAGCCCACTTCCACCAGGCTCAGAGACTCTCACTTCAATTTCTTCCTTTTTTATCCTCAGATCTAAATTGAACCACCAATCAAGAAAGTCACCTGATGTTAGATGGTTAACTGTGGAGTAACACAGAAGAAATTATTAAAGAAAACTTAAAATGATAAGTTGAAATTCTCTGAAACACAGCATCTAAATTTTCATTCCTTTGAGTACATTAGGTTGAATCGTTCCATATCATCTATCCCTGCCATCCAGAGATAGGGCCAGCAAGCACATCCATTCACACACAACACCTTCCGTGACCTCTGGAAAGACACAGCTGCCCTATGAGCAGGAGCAGTTGTTAGCATGAACACCTGACCATTGACACTCAAGCTCATCACAGGTTTCTGGCTCACAGAGCCATTCGATCTTTCATGAGTAACTGTATGTGAAAGACCACAACAACACCATCTGTTATGAGAAGCAGTAAGGCTCCAAAGTTGGTTCCAGGATGAAACAACATCTGTATGAAACCTCATGGTACCGACACAAACTTGTCAGTAAACAGCAGCCAAAATAAATGATCTCACCGGCTCTCGGTTTGGGCCCCCAAATCCATGTTGATCCCTCCTCATACTCTGTAACAGGGGTCAGCAGAACCAACATTCCTGCTCAAGTTTTCATCTCTTTTCCACATCTGTGGGCAAAGACTGGAAGGATAATGCACAATAGGGTCCTACAGATCATCCTGAGAGAAGGAACACATGCATATGGCAGCATTAATTATCACTTTGCCAAGCCAAAATGGACGCCAGTTCCTTTTAAAACAACAAATTAGTACCCATGGTTAGAATATGTCCAAGATCCATTGTACCATGTTATGGGAGAATTTTCTTGGCAGTTTGTACAAGATATTTCCCTAGAGAGAAGTAACTAAGGATCAGAGGCCAGTAGGGGATGGACTTGAACCTGTGGATTCATCTGTATCTAGGATGGAGTCGCACTGTGCAAGAGAATAAAGGATAAGAAGAGAAATTAAAAGTATGCATGCAGGGCAGGCCTAGGGAAGGAAAAACTCTTGGAGATATGTTAAGTGTTTGTAATATGTGACAAAAACGATCCCTCATTCTCACCAATGAATTCATGAATAAAATCTGATACACTGACTGAAAATCAGACACCCATAGTGAGAAAACAGTAAACACCAGAACATTCCATAGAGATCAGAAGAGTGCTGCCATGGGACAGGCCAGGGCTCTGCCTGTGAATGCACCATGGAAACCTGGAGCAAGGGAGGTTTGCAGAATCCCACAGGAGAAACTACATGCAGCCAGGTCTCTCAGCCATCTGCAGCTCACAACACCATGCTGGGCATCCACACCAGGCAGACGAAGAGCATTAAATTCAGAGTAAGAACACCAAGGTTGAAATCCTCTCTTCTATACTGATATAATCGGCATGTTTAAATCTGTTTGTTATTTGTAGGATGGTATTAATGCAGTGTGGTAAGGAACAAACCAAGTGATAATTGCAACAGAGTTTTTAAGCACTAAAAATGTCTGTTCAAATGGGAGTTATTATTGAGAGAACTGCTCAAGCTAAGACCCTGAAGATGCCAGGACAACTAGAAACTGCACATGTAAGTATGCACATGTAAGTATGTGTTTCTTAAGAGAAAATGAATGATTCTCTGATTTTTAAAAGATAGTTTAAAAATAGCAAGGGGCTGGAATTGTGGCTCCGTGGTTGGGTGGGTAACATGCATGAGACACTGGGTTCAATCCTCAACACCACATAAAAATGAAATAAAGATATTGTGTGTTCACCTACAACTAAAATGTAAATATTTAAAAAAAAATAGCAAGTACACTTCTGCCTCCAATGATAACAGTGTAACTGGTACAGGACATCCTCCTACTGCAAGCAACTATAAAATAGAACAAATATATGAGACAACTCTTTTTAGGCTTACCCTGAAATGAGGAAAATACAAAAGGCAAGCCCTGGCTTTCTTCCTAAGGATGCCTTCCCTGGCATTGTGCTGGGAGATGGAGCCCCAGGAGCAGTGATTTCCTTGAACTTGAAAGGTATAAATCAGAGCTCAAGAATCTGAAGGGCTACCATTTTCAGTGTATTTTAAAGAAACTCATTATGTGTGCCCTTGGCCAAGGGCCCTTGTGCAGATACAGGCAAAAACTCTGTGAGACCTATCAGATGTTACCTACTCTATAACAGAGACCATGAAGTGTTAGGAATGTAGAGGTCCATCCCATCCAGAGTGGAAAGACCTCACTGCACATCAGAGTATTTCATCTTGTACCTCAGAAAGACCGTACCTGAGAAATACCCTAGAATAGCAGCCATGAACTTAGAATAAGTTTAGATTTGAAATCAAATAGTCCTGTGTGATAATTAATTTTATGAGTCAACTTGACTGGACTATGAGGTGCCCAGATATTTGGTTAAATATTATTCTGATTATTCTGGGTATGTGTGTTAGGATGTATTTTGGATGAGATTTATATTTGAATCGATTGACCCAGTAAAGCAGATTGTCCTCCTTAACCTGCATGGACCATATACAATCCAATTGAAAAAGTCTGAATAGAACACAAAGCTAAATAATAGAACTTTTTCTGCTTACTGGCTGCTTGATCTAGGACATCAGTCTTCTCCTGTCCTTGGACTATAAATTACACCACTGAGTCTTCAGAAAATTGAAACTTTGGATCATACTGGACTATCCCCTTGTTTTTCCTGAATCTCTTGTTTGTCAACTGCCAATCTTAAACCTTCTCGCCCTTTACAGTCAAAAGAACCAATTCCTTATACAAATAAATAAAAAAGCAAGTATGTGTGTATGGTAGAGTTTGGATCAGGACTATTCTCTGAAGGCCCTTGAGCCCAAGGTTTAGTCTGCAGCTTGGCACTACTGAGAGATAGTAGAAACTTAGCAGAAGGTCTTCAAGACACTTGGTGTTCACTTGAAGGGGGTTTGAGAACCCAGCCTCTTACTCATTCTCTGTTTTGCATCAGTCTTGAAATGAGCAGCTTTGTTTTCCCAGGCATTCCTCACTATGATGTGCTACCTCGACATAGTCCCCAAAGCAATGAGACTAACTGATCATGAATTGAAGTCACTAAAACCTAAGCCAAAATAGAATTTTTCTCTGTCCTCTTTATAAATTGTTTTATATGTGTTATAGTGTTAGAGTGACAGAAAGATGAATAACTCTGTGTGTATGTGTGTGTGTGTGTGTGTGTGTGTGTGTGTGTGTGTGTGTGTATAACTACACTGTTGGTTCTGTTTCTCTGGAGAGGCCTAATTAACATACCCAATAAAAACTAAAAGCAAACCTAAAAAACATAAAAGGGCGTTCCAATCATTTTACTACTTTATTAGTGTATTCCAATTATACATAATAGTGGTATTCATTGTGATGTACTCATATGTGCACATAGCATAAGTTGGCGTTTCATTCCCCCCATATCTCCCCTTTCCATTCCTTCCTCCTTCCCCCATTTCCCTTTCTATACTGATCTCACTTCTATTTTCATAAGGTCCCTTTTTGTTCCTTCTGTTCTCTCTAGTGCCCATATATGAAAGAAAGCATACTATTCCTGACATTTTTAATCTGACTTATCTCACTTAATACAATACTCTCCAGTTACATCCATTTTCCAGCAAATGCTCTAATTTTGTTCTTTATGGCTGAGTAAAACTCCACTCTATATACATTCCATGTTCTTATCCATTCCTTTCTTGACAAACACATTCTCCTTATCCATTCATTTGTTTGTTCTAAAACCTAGATATTATAAATTGTGGTGTTATAAACATGAGTATGCATGTATCCCTATAGTAGACTGACTTTAACTATTTTGGATAAATTACAAGGAGTGGAATAACTAGGTCACATGGCAGTTTCATTCCTGGTCTTTTGAGGAATTTCCATACTGATTTCTATAGTGGTTGTAATAATTTATAGTCCTGCCAACAGTGTAAAAAGTCTTCCTTTTTCCTCACTTCCTCACTAGTATTTATTAGTTTTTGGGTTTCTAATGAATACCATTCTAACTGGATTAAGATGAAATCTCTGCATATCTTTGATTTGCATTTCCCTGATTGCTAAAGATAATACTTTATAATTTTTCCATGTATTTATACTTCATTTGTATTTGTTCTCTTGAGAAACATATTTTTAGTTTATTTGCCCATTTATTGATTGGAATATTTGTGGAGGATTTTGCTTGTTTGTGTGTTGGTGTTAAGCTTTTTGAGTTCTTTATATATTATGAATATTAATCCTCTATTGGAAAAACAGCTGACAAAGGTTTTCTCCTATTCTGTACACTCTTTCTTCTTACTTTTGCTTTCTTTGTTGTACAGAAGTTGGTTTTTTTTTTCAATCTGATGCCATCCCATTTTTTAAAAAACAACTTTATTTCCTGATCTTTTAGGAGTTGTATTGAGGAAATCAATGCTTACATCTGGAATGTTGACTCTCTATTTTCTTCCAGCAGTTGCAAAGTTTCTGGTCCAATACCCAACTATTATGATTTAGATGTAGTGTCCCCATAAAGCTCACAAGTGAGATAATGCAAGAAGATTTGGAGGAGAAATGTTTTGAGTTATAGCCTTAACCTAATCAGTGAGTTAATGGGATTAACTGAGTGGTAATTGGAGGCAAGTGGATTGTGGCTGGAGGAAGTGGTTCATTTAGGGCCTGGATATGGGATATATATTTGTATCTGAAAAGTGGAGTCTCTCTCTGCCTTCTGATCACTCTGTAAGCTGCTTCCCTCTGCTATACTCTTCAGCATCACCTTGATCCCTGAGGAAAGAGCTGGCCTTCAATGGACTAAGACCTCTGAAACTGTGAGCCCTCAAATAAGCTTTTCCTCCTCTACCTCTGATCAGGTCCTTTAGTCACAGCAGCAAGAGAGCTGACTAAAACACCAAGTTTTGATTCACTTTTACGCAGGATGAGATAGGACTCTAGTTTATTCTACATATGAGTATCAAGTTTTGGCCGTACCATTTGTTAAAAAGGCTGTCTTTTCTCCAACATATATTTTTGACATTTTTGTCAAGTATCAGATGTTTGTAAGTATGTCTGTTGGTCTCTGTGACTTCTATTCTGTTCCAAAATCTTCATGTCTATTTTGATATCAACATCATGCTGCTTTTGCTATTATAGCTCTGTAGTATAAATTGAGATAAGGTATTGTGATGCCTCAGGCCTCCAGAATTAATCTTTGTGTTTAAGATTTCTTTGACTCTTCTGGAGTTTTTATTCTTCCATATAAATTTTAGAATGTTTTTTCTAGTTCTGTGAAGAATGTCATGGGTATCTTGTTGGGGATTGCACTGCATCTGTAGATTGCTTTTGTTAACGTGGCCATTTTTAACAACATTAATTTTTTCCTACCCAAGAACATGAGAGATCTTTCCATCTTCTACTGTCTTCTTCAATTTCTTTCCTCAGTGTGCTAAAATTTTCATTGTAGAGGTTTTTCACCTCTTTAGTTAGGTTTATTCTGAAGTATTTTATTTTATTTTTGAGGATACTGTGAATGGAATTGTTTTCCTGACTTCTTCCTCATTATTTGTGGATTCATTATTGGTGTGCCCATTATCATACAGATGCAGAAAAACAAAGTGTAATTTCATTTGAGTCTGGAGGTCTGCACTTTGGGATAAGTACTGTGATTGGACAAAGGAAGGGATGGAATCTGAGGCTGATCAGAGTCAGATAGTAAGCTGTACCCCGTCAACACCCAGAGGGGCCAGAGAGCAGACTGACATGTCCTGTGCTGACCTCCACGCCTACAGCACATGGACTGAGGCATTGAGAAGGAAAGGTTTGTTGGGTAAGAAGTGGGTGGAGGTTGGCAACAAGTTCCACCATTTGGGTCAGAGCTGAGAACAAATAAACAGTTGCCAGGATACCTGTGTTACATGAACTTTCTTTTAGCAGATTCTAAAATCAATTTCCCAGAAAGAAAGAAAGGCCTCTATTTTTAAAATATCAGCAACAATAACAAAAGCCAAAGGGCTGGGGTTGTAGTTTCGTGGATGAGCACTTACCTCACATGTGTGAGGCACTAGGTTCCATCCTCAACACCACATAAACCAAGCAAATAAAACAAAAGATATTTTTTTTAAAAAACAGATTTCTATAGGATAGATATCATGTCAACTACATATTAATTGATTCCTACTGTCCACTCACATTTTACATTTTTTCAAATTAGACCTAATTTTAAGTATAATTTTAGGTATCTGTCAATTAATTAGATCCTCTCTCAGTACCTCTTTCTTTTCCATTTCCATTCCCTTCCACTCTCCTTCATCCTTTATACATGAAGTTCTAACTTCTTACTCCTTTCTTTCCCCTCACCCTTTCCTTTAATTTTTCCTTTTTCCTTTTTCTTTAATAGTACTTTCCCTCTCTTTCAGACTGCATAATTCTAATAGGTCATTTGTTCATTAAACCTTTTTCCTGTAGTCACAGTTACAGGGCACAAAGCTATTCTTTTAAGGGATGTTGAGTGTTGTTCTGGCTGTTTCTTGACGGATAAAAGGTCATTTCTTAATTTTTTTAATTTTCTATTTTTCAACTTTTAGTCCCTTCTTTCAGTGCAATTTAGGATGTTATCATTAATGATCAATCTTCTTGACGTATTCAAAATTAATTCTCACCCATGTTCCTCTTTGGTCAATAGAGCTGTAGAGATTAGAAATAATAACTTGCACAGTATATACTGCTTTTAAATAGCCACTGTTACTGATGGCAGCTTTCTTTTCAAGGAGGTACTAGTGGTGGAAATTAGCACATTGATTATGTAGATCAGATGTGTCAAAGCAAAGACATATATGTAGCTTGGGGCTTGTTATTAAGAGATGACTTCTCACTAAAGGATCTTCACATAATGTAGGATGAGGACCCAATCTCAATGTATGCGCAAGCACAGAATTTCACATAACATGAAGAAACAGGCCAATAATATGCCTCTAAAAATCTATAATTCCCCATTAACTGAATCCTCAAATATTAATGAAAATGAAATCCCAGGCAAGAAATTTAAAAACCTGTTGCTTAAAAGTATCAATGAATTTAAAGAGAGAAAATACAGGAAGTGAAGTAAATACAGTAAATTACATTCATTTTATTTTTTACTTATTTATCTTTTTGGTACCAGGGATTGAACATCTCCAGCCCTTTTAAATATTTTATTTAGAGACAGGGTCTTGCTGAGTTGCTTAGGGCCTCACCAAGTTTCTGAGGCTGTCTTTGAACTCACAATTCTCTGGCCTCAGCCTCCTGAGCAACAGGGATTATAGGCATGCACCACTGCACCCAGCAGAGCATTTTAATAAAGAGATAGAAATTCCGTAAAAGAACCGAGTAGAAATCCTGAAAATTAAAGACACAATAATTGAATTAAAAATCTACTTGAAAGTCTCACCAATAGATTAGATGATGTAGAAGACAGAAATTGAGAACAAGGAATTGAGAACAAAGTAGATGAACTTGAAAACTCAATGATAAAGAAGAAAATAAGGCATGATGATCAGAATATACAAGAAATCTGGAAAAACATTAAGAGGCCAAAACTAATAGTAATTGGGATCAAAGAAGAATCCAAGATATAACCTAAGAACATGAATAACCTTTTCAGTGGAATCATTTCAGAAAATTTCACAAACCTTAGGAATGAGATGAATATACAGAATGTGTTCAGGACCTCAAATAGGCAATACCAGAAAGAACCTGTCCATGACATATTATAATAAATACGTGTAACATATAGAACAAGGATAGAATTTTAAAGACCTTAAGAGAAAAACATCAGGTCACGTTTCAAGGTAAGTCAATTAGAATTACACTTGATTTCTTAGCAGAGGTTCTAAAAGCTAGGAGAGCTTGGAAGAATGTATTCTAAATCATGAAAGAAATAGTTAAAAGTCAACAAAGATTGCTATATCCTGAAAAACAGTCATTCAGAGTTGAAGAAGAAATAAAAATCTTCCAAGATAAGCATAAAATAAAAGAATTCATCACTACGAAGCCAGCACTAAAGAATATATGGGAAGAAATATTATATGCAAATGAAATTATTAAAAAAAACTTAAGAGCCAGTGAATGGAAGAATCTCATTAGAAGTGTAACTAAGGAAATGTGAATTAGGACTTTGAAAATAAATCAAAATGGAAGGAAAGAATAAATATTTTTTATATAATAACACTGAAGGTAAATGGGCTTAACTCTCCAACTAAAAAAATAACTGAAAGTAAATAGTAGAAAGATCAATAGAGTAGAGGGAATTGAACGGGGGAAGGAGGAGGGGAGGAAAAGGGAGGTTCTGGGGACTGAATTAGGACAAATTATATTCCATGCTTTTATAATTATGTCAAAATGAATTCTAATGTTGAGAATAAATAAAAAGAATGAATTAAAAAAAACATAACATTTCTTACATTTTATTTGATCATAATGAAGTAAAATTAGAAACTACACTAAGAAAAATGATAGAAATTTCATAAACACATGAAGACTGAACAGTATGTTTTTGAACAATGAATGTATTATTGAGGAAATAAAAAAGAGAAATTGAAAAATTTCTAGAATCAAATGAGAACAGAGATATAACATACCAGAATCTCTGGGGACACTATGAAGATGTTCTAAGAGGTAAGCTACAGCATTGGGTGCCTAAATAAAATTTAAAAACATACCAAACGAACAAATTAGTGATGCATCTTAAGCTCCTACATTGCAAGAATAAATCAATTACAAAATTAGTTCAAGGAAGGAAATAATTAAGAACATGAATTATTGAAAAGAGTATAAAATAATACTAACGATCAATGAAACAAATAATTGGTTCTTTGGAAAGATAAAAGTGATTGATAAACTGTTAGACAAACTAACAAGAGAGAGGGAGAGATCTGAATTAATAAAGTTAGAGATGAAAAAACACATTTCACCACAGACATCTCTGAAATACAGATTATCATTGAAGACTACTTTGAATACTTACATTCAGTAATTTGAAAAATCTAGAAGAAAAGGACAGATTTTTACATACATATGGCCTACTAAACTTCAACTAAGAGGATAAATCTAAACAGAAAACCTAAACAGACCTATCATAAGTAATGAGATTGAAGCAGTAATAAAAACCTTTCAATCAAGAAAAGTCCAGGACCAGGTGGATTCCCAGCTGAATCGTATCAGACCTTCAAAGAAGAACTAATACTAACATTCTTCAAATTCTCCTATAAAAATAGAAAGTGGGAAACAATTTCAAATTTATTCTATGAATCCAGCATCAACCTGATACCAAAACCAAGTAACAACGTGTCAAGGAAAGGAAACTACACACACCAATATCCCTGTTGAAAATAAATGAAGCTGGGCATGGTGGTGCATGCCTGTGCACTTTAGAACATGAATTGTTTATTTCTGGAAATTTTCCATTTAATTTTCAGATCATCGTTGAATACAGATAACTAAAAAGAGAGAAGGTTAAATTGTAGATAAGGGAATATTACTGAGTATTTGGGACAGTATACAAAGTTAGTAATTTTAAAACAAAATTTTTCTGAATTTTAAAATAAAACATAATTTTACTCAGTATGCAAGTGTGTAAAGAGTAAGAAATAAAATAAAATCACTCATATCCTAACAGCTGAGCAATAGCCATGTGTGAGAACAACATTTTAGTCTTTTCTTCCATGTTTACCTTGCTTTGAACTTATTATTTTTCTTGTTTTTTTGGTTTTTTTTTTTTTTTTTTTTTGCTATTGTTTTTGTTTTTTTCAGAACCAGGGATTAAACCCAGGGGCACTTAACTACTGAACCTACAGCCAGCCATTTTTATTTTGAGACAGAATCTCACTTTGCTTAGGGCTTTACTAAGTTGCTGAGACTTGATTTAAACTTGCAATCCCCCTACCTTAGTGTCCCAAGTCACTGGGTTTATAGACATGACTACTGCACCCAGCTTATTTTTTCTTAATAAGTTAGAATCAGGCTGTATGCTTTGTTTTATAACCTTTCAGGTTTGCCGTTACTATTATTTCACTTAAAGATTACAAACACTAGCTGGATACAGTGGTGCATGCTGGTAATCCCAGCCACTCCAGAGGCTGAGACAGGAGGATTGCAAGTTCAAACCAAGTCTCAGCAAATTAGCAAAGTGTTAAGCAACTCAGTGAGACCCTGTCACTAAATGAAATATTAAAAACGGTTAGGGATGTGGATCAGTGGTTAAGCGCCCCTGGGTTCAATCCCTGGTACTAAAAAAAAAAATCACAATTTTCCATTTAATTATTATGCTGTATTTTACACATCATCTTGGGAGCCAGAAAGAAGACTATTAGACTATTTACATTAAAAACAGCATTTTTCACAACTCTAGAGAGAAAGCTGCTTCCTTGGAGCTTCTTACCTTCCCCCCATTCCCAGTGAGGGTTATGATGAACCACAGAAAAAGTGGGAATCCACCAGCAGTTCACACTTCCTCAGAGATGGAGCACAGTAGCACCTGTGCAACTGGAAACCAGTTCCACAGGACACCTGGAGCCTGCAGGGGATAAAGTAAATACTGCTGGTGACACCCAGGGGGACGTGGAGAAAAAAGAGAGGGTTGGCAAAATACTTTTCCAGTATACAAAAATAGCTGGAAGGTACAATTTCATCTTGCTAGTGTTGACATGCAACTCAGAAGGAACTCCCCTTCCCCAGCTTTAAAGAGATAAAGAACCATAAACCATCTAGTGAAATTCAGGTCATTCAATCCATTTCAAGCAGCATAATGGCTTACCAGGACCAAGTCTAAGAATGTCTTTTTGAAGGAGTTTACACATAAGAACAAGTCCATTAGGCTTCTTGCAATTCTCTTGGGTACGTGACAGAACACTGACATTGCTGTGTATTTGAGCCTCACTGAGGTGTTGGATAAGGCTGCTCATGGTTTATATCTCCACTGACTCCACCACCACCTGCTTTGCACCACCATACACCTGACACTATGCCAGATGCTTGGGGCAGTCATATTCAATCTGACCTTGTAAAGTTCATGCACACCATTCACACCATGCAGATCTGAGAGATCACCATGCACAGTCACACATCTGTCTTACCACAACGGTTTTATTTTGGGGAAGTGGGAATAGATAGCTCTAACTTCAGCTCAACTCTGAATGCCTTTATGTGGTGGTATCACTAGAAATGAGGTCCTACCTAAAGAGTCTCAACTTTGGGGAAGCTCTTGTTCCACCAGAATGAGAATATTAGGGGGACCTGGTTTACAATGGAAATGAGGTACAGTTATTGACAATAAGGAAGGTGAAGAAATGTTTTGAAAAGAGATTCATGGTATACAAAAGACTTTTCAACAAATGGTGTCAGAACGAATTGGATGTTCATAATGAAGATAAACCAAGGCAACTTTGTTGGAATTCAGTTGACCATAAATGTGTGAGTTTATCTCTGAGCTCTCCATCCTGTTCCATTGGTCAGTGGATCTGGGTTTATGCCAGGATCATTCTGTTTTGATCACTATAGCTTTGTAGTGTATTTTAAAGTTAGATAGTATGAGGCTTCCAGCATTGTTCCTTTTGCTCAAAATTCAAGGCCTTTTGTAGTTCCTTAAGAATTTTAGATTTTTTTTCCTATTTTTATTAAAACTTATGTTCAAATTTTTATAGAGATTATACTCTTTCCTAGACATAAATGTAAAAGTTAATGCTGTCTGTCACACTTCTAGGAGAAAACTGTGAATAGACAAAAGTTGCCTGGACAGGATACAGAAACCGATAACTTTAAAAGAAAACACTGCTAAACTAAACTTTATCTAAATTTGAAACTTCTTCTGATGTAGTAAATGAAAAGACAAGTCATAGACTGGGATAAAATATTCACAAAGCAAATATACATTGTTCATTATCAGAGAATTACAAATTGAAGCCACATTGAGGCATCTCAGCATATCCACTAGTATGACTAAGATTTAAAAGATTATCAACTCTAAATGTTGGCAAGGATGTGGAGAAACTGAAAGTAACCTACATTTCTGGAAGAAATGTAAATTATACAACCATTTTCCTAAATCTCTTAGAAGTTTCTTATAAAGCTAAACAAACACCTTTCATATAACCCTGCATTTTCTCTCCTGGGTACTTAACCAAGAGACAAGAAAGCACGTATCCATACAAAGATAATGCATGAATACTCATAATAGCCTTTTTCTGAATAGCTAAAAAGCAGAAGCAACCCAAATGTTAATCAATAGATGATGTATAAACAAATCATCATAAATTCATTAAATGGAATTCTACTCAGCTATTAAAAGGATACGATTACTGATACTGTCTGAGACATGAATGAATCTTATAGAGATATTATACTTGAATGAAAGAAATTATGCACAAGAAAAGTACATGTTATGATTCCATTTGTATGGAATTCTCCAACAAGCCAAATTAATCCATGGTAGAAAAAAATCAGAACAATGGTTGCTCTGGCAAGGGGTTACTGAGAGGAACGAGGCTTAATGAACACTCTAAAGTGACAAAAATATTTAATATTTCATAGGACTTTGGGTTACACACATGAAACAATTTGCCAAAGTCATGCAGAAAGATTTGTGAATTTCAATATACATAAAATTTTACATTAAAAATTATAAAATTGGGAATGACTAGGAGTATAACTAAAGCAAAATAGGCAAAATGTTGACCAAGGTTGAAGTGGATGTTAAATACGGGGTTCATTATGCTATTATGTTTACTTTATATGTGTTCAGGTTTTTTCCATAATAAAAAAATTAAAACAAAGAGAGATACCGAAGAGGAAAGTTTAAGCTTATTAGAAGTTAAAATAGTCTGTAAATCTTCCATCATGGAAATAGTGTGTCATGTGAAAAGAGAACAATGACAGAATAGAAAATCCAGAAACAGCACCTAGTACATATGCAACTTTAGTATGCACAAAGGTGATATCTCCAGTCAGTGGGGAAAGATGCACTGTTAATAAGCGAGGCTGGGAAAACCCAGTAGCCATGTGCAAAAAGTAAAATTAGATCCCTCTCTCAATCAAAGTCAAATTAATCTATTATTTGTATGTAAAAAAACAAAATATACAAACACTAAAGAAAACAAATAAAGAGGATTCATAAATATCCAGCAGTGGGCACATAGCTCTGGAAGGGTGGCCACTCAGTAGGTCAATTCTAAGGAAATGCCAGGCTCAAGGTTGGGGAGCCAGATTATGAGTGAGACCCCAAGGAAGGGCCAGCATGAAGAGCCAGGGGTGGTCCTAGTAGGAGTAACACAGCCAAGCCAGAAGACCCTGGGCAGACTGAAAGAAAACCAAGGTTCAATTTGGAAATTCATGGGCTACACCATGGAAAGAGTAGAGTGCTTCTGGTCAGCTTAGCAGATAGCCATATCTACAGCAGCTGCCCAGGGAGGGGTGAAGGAGAAGGAATGGGGAGAGGCCACAGGAAGAGAGGGACATGTACTGCATCTGTGTGGTGCCCAGACACGTTTGTGTGGCCACCACCCGGCTGAGTCTTGCACCAAGATGGCAGCAGAAGGATGCATGACAAGGCCACAGTGGAGAGGCACCAAGACCTTCGAGAATCCTTCCTAATCTGGGAAGGCTGCTTCTCCATTTCCAGAGGGCTATGCTGCATGAACGAGGTATAATGAGCTCCTCCCAATATCAAATACCTCAGGGAGCCCCAGCCAACTCCCGCCATCATGGAGAGGATGCAGAGTGCTAAAGGGGTGTGGGAAAACAGAAGGGCAAGAAGGTGAAGAGCACCAACAAGGCTGTGTGCTGGAGCTGGCATTCTGGCTTTGGGCAGAAGCCCCAGGTGGAAGCGGGTCAGCAATCAGGTGGTAACTGAGAAGATGAAGCAAGTAAGTGTCTCCCAAGGGCCTGGTGTTCAGGCTGAGGGGCCTGGGTGAGAGCAGAACGCCCGCATAGGAGGAGACCTGCAGTGATGGGATCTGGGCTCGGAGGCTCTTGCGTCTTGGAGGGGGCCGGGGTACAAAACAGAGAAGTGGATTCTGGAGACAAAACTTGTCTCCACTGAAAACACAAAGAAGAGTCTGGATGGGAGGTGTGGCCTCGGGCCCTAGCTAGCTGGTGGCTCTGGTCCTCTTCCATGTGCCTCCCTGGGTCAGCTTTTGGAAGAAGCTAGAGCAGCTCAGGGGCAGGGCAGGGTACAAGAAGCCCTTTCCCTCTGGTCCAGCCCCGGAGGTATCTGGAAATGCACTCTGCATGAAGTCACTGATGTGCCACAGCAGGTCCCAGGACAGGAGGAGGCAGCGCCCCACCCTGCCAGCTTTGCACACTTACTCTACTTAATTCTTGTGAAAACCCCAAAATCCACATGAAATAGCTGTGATTTTCTTCACCTGAAGTGAGGCGACAGAGCCTCCGTGCAGTGGGATTTAAAATTATCATGACCCCAGATTGGAAGAAAGAAGGCTCATGAGCTTAGACGCTTTGCTTAGAGTCCTACAGGTTAGTGGTTTGAATCGGCAGCTTCCTGTTCTCTGTAGCAAAGGATTAAGAGTTAAGGTAGCACATGGTTCCCCCAGGAAATGTGATTCTCCCTCCAAACAGGAAGTCAATGCCAACTGTTTTCTATCTTGTCTCACAATCCCCCCAAAAAGAAGGAGACTGCAGTCTGCAACTCCTCAGTCACTCTGACCCTAAACCTTTTCCTTTCCTGCTCCCAGCCTTGGCAAGGTGTGGTCAGTCCAGGCACTGTCCCTGCCCCGCCAGGTCTCATGGCCTCGCCACCACAAGGCACAGGCCGTCCATCCATCAGAACGGTTACAGTCCAGCACACTCTGCTGTGCTTCTCTGACAAGTTCCTGTGGGGCAGGGCATTCTGGGGGAGCCACGCCTGAGTGGAGGCCCTCAGGGGCCCTGTTGGCAAGGTGGCTACTGGAGCATGGAGCCAGCCCCACCTGCAGTGTCCTGGCTTCCCTTCTAACCAAAGCCAATGACCACAGGGGACTGTGCAAAGCTAAGAGGCCCCAGGCGTGGGCTTGCCCCCCAACTCCGTGACAGAGGACGACCCTGAGCAGGGAGAAAGGGCTTCCTTTCTTGGCTGCATTTCATCTGTCTTCCCAGGAGCTGGAGGGGGCATCTTTCACAGAGTTGTCCAGGCTTGACCGAGCTCACACATCTAAGAACGGAAGCTCCCCACACTGCTCTTTCTGCCCCACCACCCTTCCCTGCAGCTCCCAGGGGTGTTGCTAACCTCCCCTAAGCGCTTGTGTCCCTGCTAGCCCCAGCCTCCTAAGCCCAGAGAATGTTGCCATGGGTCCCTCCACCCTCCTCCTGTGCTGTTCAGGGCAGCTTCTTCCCTGAGGTACCCCCATTCCTTTCTGTCTCCCTCGGCTGTTGTCCATGACCCACTCACTGTAAGGTGGCCTCTTCAAAGTGTGAGCTCCTGGCCAGGGGTTCAGGCTGTAGGGAGCACTGATCAGATGGGCTGCCCCCATCCCTCTCCTTCCTCAGGTCCCTTTGAGGCTACAGCTCTAAAGGCCTGGCTTGCTCCACGTGAGCCAGGCATCCCTTGCCTCAGGTGATGGTTCTGACTGGGGAGTTGCAGACTGCAATCTCCCCCTTTTTTGAGGGGACTGTGATACAAGATAGAAAACAGTTGGCATTGACTTCCTGTTTAAAGGGAGCATCACATTTCCTGGGGGAACCATGTGCGACCTTAACTCTTAATCCTTTGCTACAGAGAACAGGAAGCTGCCGATTCAAACCATTAAACTGTAAGACTCTAAGCAAAGCGTTCTGACCTCACTGAGCCTTCTTTTTTCCGAATTTGAGGTCACGATAATTTTAAATGAGAATGTACCATGTGGCTAAGTACAATGTTCAGCACATGTGAATATTTGGGACTACTTGCCACAAGATATGGCAGCTCCCCAACGTGACGGGAGGATTACTGGAGCTAGCAGGGGTAGGTGGAGAACCATGGGAACTAGAGCAAGGGATTGAAGGTGGCTTCGGGCCATTTGGGATCTTTGCACATGTGGTCACAACCAAAATACCCTGTAAGTGGGAGTGCTGCAAAGTAAAGGGAGTTCAACGTGGAAGAAGCAGAAGTGACTTTGTAATAGTAGACCTGTGGGTGGTTGGGGTTTTTTTTTTTTCACTTATAATATTAAACCTGCGCATGGCAAGCCAAATTCAGTTGAGAGGAAATAAAAAGTAGCTTCACTTTTGCTCACCGTGACCATTTTTCACTTTCCCAAATAATCACTAAGTGCAATTGTTTTTACATTACTATTACAACATTAACCAGTGTCCCTTTAATGTTTATTGATTTTAAACACTGCCTTTGACCTTCAGGCATAAAAAAATAAGAAAATTAGCTGAGCACAGTGGCACACACTGGTAACAGAACTCAGGAGTTCAAGTTCAAGGCCAGCCTGGGCAATTCAGTGAGACTCTTCTCAAAACTAAAGTTGCCTAGCAAGTTAAAGTCCCCCTCCAAAAAAAGAAAAAGAACAAAGCTCAAGCTCATAACTCTCATCTTCTTCCTATCTTCCACTGCTTCCTGCTTGGTAATTATATTTTTACTTTATCCTTCCAAAGGTTGTCTTTCTGACTTTGTTCATTGTGTTTTATATGTCTAGCCAGTAATTTTCTCTACAACTTTAAATGATTATATTCAGTCTTTCATGTATCAAATTAAGACAGTATTTACCAATATGAAAAATAAGAACACTAGCATATGTATTCTTCCTTCCTTTCTCCTCCCCTTTTAATTTTTAAAAATTTTTGCATCATTATGGTTTTAAGTTTTTGTGTTAGCTAACTTAAAGACTCTTCCTCGCTTTGTCTACAGGTAGACGTTAAAAGCTAGAATACTAATTAACAGCATCCACAACAGTGTGGCTTCAAAGATAATATTCTCTGTAGAATTTTAGTTCAACATGATTGACCCAGAGAGAAAAAAAAAGTCCTGTCATTAAAACTTTAAAATCAACTTATGTAAACTTTTAATTAAGTAATTTGTATTTTAAAACAAAGGTAATAAATATTTAGAACATACATTGATATTGTAGAACATATCAATGATTTTATTACATCTTACTATTATCTATTAGGTTCACCCCCATATACTGGTGATAGAAACACTTCACGGTGGTAACTACTGCACATCCCCCCCTAACTCTGCATGTGGTGATACCGTGTTGGTAGCTTAAAATTGACCATGGATGGGAAATTTACACCATGGGAATTGGAAATCACTACAAACAAGGGTGTGGTTTGTTTTTCTATTGATTCAACATAATAAAATGGTAAAAGAAATGTTAAAATAATATAGATTAAACTTGAATTTTGCTATGTCTATGGCACTTACAAAAAATTGAGGGAATACATTTCCAGTATTTTAAAACTATTATCAAAGTCATATGAATGAAGTTTTAACCTATACAAAGCTGGAGCTAAAAAAAAAAAAAAAAAAGTAGCTTCAGTTCAATCAATGTAATCTCTGTAAGAACAAAAACTCTCTTACCAGTAGGTTATATATAAGACTTTATGGCTATAAGTATATTGGGCAAAACACTGTGGGTTAGGATGCAATTCCATTTGCCAAATCATTGTTAAATTGAGACCCTGGGCGAGATAGGCACACGGGTTCAGCAAAAATCAATGGAAGTTTTCTGTGAGAATGAATTGGTTGCTTCCCCCTTCCCGAGCGCTCCCTTTTCCCCCTCAGTCCTCTCGGGCCTGCAATTTTTGGCTTTCACCCCCACCAGTGACCAAAGACTTGACCACTCGAAGTCCAGCTGCCCATAACACTGCTCGACATGGACGTGTGATTGAAGGTGGATTAAATGTCACTCTCACCATTCTGCTACTTATGCATGGAAAGGGAGTTGGCAGCATCATTGGAAAGAAAGGGGACAGTTAAGAAGATGTGTGAGGAGAGAGGTGCACGGATCAATATCTCAGAAGGGATTGTCCTGAGAGAATTATCACTAATGCCATCTTCAAAGCCTTTGCTATGATCCTTGACAAACTGGAAGAGAACATCAGCAGCTCTATGACCAACAGCATAGCTGCCAGTAGACCCCCGGTCACTCTGAGGCTGGTGGTCTGCTAGTCAGTATGTCTCTCTCATTGGAAAAAAGACTAAGGAAATACGAGAGAGTACAGGGGCTTAAGTCCAGGTGGGAGGGGATATGCTCCCCAATTCAACAGAGTAGGCATCACTATTGCTGGCATTCCACAATCCATCATTGAGTGTGTCAAACAGATCTGCATGGTCATGTTGGAGACTCTCTCCCAGTCCCCCACGAAGCACCTGACTATCCTGTACCCACCCAAGCCCTCAAGTTCTCCAGTCATCTTTGCAGGTGGTCAGCACAGGTACAGCACAGGCAGCAACAGTGTGAGCTTTCCCCACACCACCCCGTCCATATGCCTCAACCCTGACCTGGAAGGACCACCCCCTGGAGACCTATACTATTCAAGGACAGTATGGCATTCCACAGCCAGATTTGAACAAACTGCACCAGTTGGTAATGCAATAGTCTCATTTTCCTATGATGCATGGTAACACCGGATTCAGTGCAGGTTTGGATGAATCTGCTCAGACTACTTCTCATGAAGCATTCCAAATGACTTGATTGGCTGCATAATCAGGTGTCAAGGTGCAGAAATCAATGAGATCCATCGAATGCTGGGGCGCAGATCAAAACTGTGAACCCAGTAGAAGGATCTACTGATAGACAGGTTACCATCAGCAGATCTGTGGCCAGCGTTAGCTTCACTAAGTATCTAATCAACAAGGCTTTCCTCAGAGTCAGGCGTATGGGGAGCAGCTAGAACAATGCAGATTCATCCAAAATCCCTTTCTGCTGTTCACCACCACCCATGATCCATCTGTGTAGTTTCTGAACAGTCAGGGATTCCAGGTTTTAAATAGTTCGTAAATTTTCAGTTTCTATACACTTTATCATCATACATTTGAATCACATGGGATACAGTAGCTCATTTTTCTGAATATACAGGTTGCAGAATCATATTGGTCGTGCATTCACATATATATACACACAGTAATAATAATGTTTGTTTCATTCTACTATCCTTCTTATCCACTTGTGATTTTTTTTAATTAAAGCATTTTAATTCCTTTCTCTGTTCAGCTGTTAATGCTGAGGTTCATATTTAGTTTTATAAGCTTCTCCCTTTTTTTGGCTCATGAATTTTTCTATTTGTCATGGAAATGTAAGAGGGGACTATTAATACATTTCAGTTTAGTTCTGTAATGTCAGGAATTTTTCCAAAAAATCAAAAGGTGGACTGGAGCTTTCTTTTTGTGAAGAGAAACTGGATACCACAGGGATTCACGTGAGTTTTTTTTTTTTTAAAGAATCAGTTGGTTTTATGGAATTAACAACAACAAATATTAAATGTCTTATGATTATTTGTAAAGTGTATGTTACACATTCTTTAAATAGTTAATTTTTTAAAAAAATCAGTGGTACTAGGAATAGAACCTAAGGCCTCACACATTGAACTACATCTCCAGTTATGTCAGTTAATTTAGAATAAACATGGATTATATGTATATATACACACCCACTATATATTACATATATATATATATACACATGTATATGTATCTATATGTCTATCTATCCATGTATGTGTGTGTGTGTGTGTGTGTGTGTGTGTGTGTGTGTGTGTATATATATATATATATTTACATAGTTATATAGTTGTCCATCTATATCCATGAGGAATTGATCCTGGGCTCCCTACAGAAACCAAAATCTGCAGATGCTCAAGTGTTTTATATAAATTATCCTAGTATTTTCATATAACCTATGCACATTTCATTCAGATGGATAGTTTAAATCATCTCAAAATTAATTATAATACCCGATAAAAAAGAAATGCTATGTGGATATTCTACTGTATTGTTCAGGGGGAAATGACAAGAAAAATGTCTGTACATAGTCATACTCAGTACAGATGCAATTTTGCTTCAAATATTTTAAACCCATGGATGTGGTATCTGTAGGTACTATATTCTATGCATTTTTTCTTTCTTTCTTTCTTTCCTTTTTTTTTTTTTTTTGCAAACCAGGTTTAGTTAAGCATTTACCAGCACAGCACTGCCTCAGAGACTTGTTGATCTTACATCACCAAAGAAAGCAGAAGGAAATGAAGAAAAATGCCTCTCTGTCCCTTGTTCCAAGGCCAACATGAGCTACATCTCCAGCTGTATCCTCTCCAGTGGCTGGCAGGGCAAAACATCCCTCAGAAGCCTTCACATCTCAAACTAGGGCGTTGGTTCCTGCCCACCTCCCTCATGGGCAGTTGTGAGACCCAGGATGATGGCATGGCTGTAAGGAT
This sequence comes from Ictidomys tridecemlineatus, assembly GCF_052094955.1. NCBI lineage: Eukaryota > Metazoa > Chordata > Mammalia > Rodentia > Sciuridae > Ictidomys > Ictidomys tridecemlineatus. Next base: position 74,102,273 of record NC_135477.1, read on the forward strand.
GCATGAGCTGGGGGAAGCCTAGGACAGCAGGGATACCTGCTTCTTAAGAGAGGTGCCACCCAGTAAATGGGCAAAGGAACTAAACAGACACTTCTCAAACGAAGAAATAGGAACAGTCAACAAATATATGAAAAAAAAGGTTCGACATCACTAGCAATTAGAGAAATGCAAATTAAAACTACACTGAGATTTCATCTCACTCCAGTCAGAATGGCAGTTATCAAGAATACAAATAACAATAAATGTTGGCGAGAATGTGGGGAAAGGTACACTCAGACATTACTGGTAGGACTGCAAATTGATGCACACACTCTGGAAAGCAGTATGGAGATTCCTCAGAAACCTGGGAATGGAACCACCATTTGACCCGGTTATCCCACTCCTCGGTATATATCCAAAGGATTTAAAATCAGCACACTACAGTGACACAGCCACATCAGTGTTTATAGCAGCACAATTCACAATAGCTAAGTTATGGAACCAACCTAGATGTCCTTCAACAGATGAATGGACAAAGAAATTGTGGTGTATATGCACAGTGGACTATTACTTAGCCATCAAGGAGAATGACTTTATGACATTCACCAGTAAATGGACGGATCTGGAGATGCTAAGTGAAATAAGCCAATCTCAAAACACCAAAGGTCGAATGTTCCCTCTGATATGTGGATGCTAACATGCCACAAGGGAGGGGAATAGAAATTTGGATTGATGGAAATGAAAGGAAGGGATGGGGGTTAGGAATAGGACAGTGGAAAAGACAGTGGAGTGAACCTGACCTAACTTTCCTATGCACAGACATGAATACACCTCAGGGAATCTCACCGTCATGTCCATCCACAAGCCTGGAGTCCTAAAAAGGATCAGGTCTCTTCCATGCTTGTATAAATATGTATAACTAAAAAGAACTCATGGCAGGGGTCAACCCTCCCCATCACCAATTATCAACACAACAGTGGCTCAAGCAGCCGGTGGCCAGACACCCACCCAGGGAAGAATTCACCCAAAGACCCTGGGAAGCTGCCACCGTGGAGCCAGCACAGAGACTGCCAGTTCCAGAGTGTGGGGAGGGGGCAGGAGGCCAAGCCACTTCTGCTTTCTACCTAGGCCTGCGGAGGAACGGGGAGGGAGCACCTTTGAACTCTCAAACCTCAGCCACGGGTTCACTTCAAGTTTTGAGGGAAATTTTACAGGCAGTTTCATTATATCTGGCTCAGCTCTCTGCAGAAGTACCTCTCTGTGCTTCTGGAGAAGCTGAAATGTGGGAAGAGTTGCTCTAAGTGTGGGTGGACATGACTGTCACTGCAGACACGGATCACATTCTGCTCCCAGACGTTTCTTGCGGAAAACCCCAAACTTACTTTATTTACTCTTGTGTGAATCTATTCTGAGGAAATGATTCAATATTGAAAAGGCTTTTTCTGTATCTGCCACAAATCCCTTTTTAAGTGATGGAACTGGGTGGAGACCTAAATAAATATAAAAGCAAAATTTTTTTGTGGAAAGCTGTTGTTCTCTGAATGTTGGAAATAATCTGAAGTGTTCATGTTAGGAGACTTTAAAATTGCATCTTCTATAGATATTCATAGGCCCTTTGGGATGTTACTTCTAATACTGTAAGGAAATACTTGGCTTATATCGGTCAGTTTAAGAACAGTTGGTGTCGTGACTGTGAGCACCGACTCTGTCCCTCATTAGCTGGCCTTAGACACTTCGCTTCAGCTCTTTATCCCTCAGCTTCCCATCAGTACAGTGGGGACCTCAACATCTTTTTTCTTTGGGAGGTCGTAAGAAAGCAATGAGATGGTTCACAGAACTTGGCACATAGTAGGTCTTCAACTTCATCTACAATCAGCATCATTGTTGCATCCATGGCAAAATCAACCCACAGATAAAATACTGGAGGAAACTGTCACAAACTGCCCCAGTAGTTGTCACTGAATGGTGGAACAGAGGGACGTATCTTGTCCTCATTCTTTCTGGGACAGGACTGTCCCTTCTCCCCCATCCCCTACAGTGATGGACATTAAAACGGAGAACACATTTTTCAAAGAAACACTAGTTTAAGCTCATCCAGAAGTAGGATTAGTTGAAGTCCTTGCCATTGCTTTTCAGAGTGGCATTAAGCCCCCAGCTAACTGCAGCAATAGCTCCCTAGCCCAGGGACAGAAAGCCCGGAGTCTCCCTGTAAGAAGGCTATGCTCCACTTCATAAGGCATGACCACGGGGCTCTGCACCTATGGACCCACAGAGAAGCTTACCCAGCTCATCACCCCAAGAGCTCCTGAACCTCAGCATCATGTGCTGCTCCTGTGGGGAGACCAGGAGAGCAGAGCAGCCTCCCTGTCATCTAACAGCTGGCCTGCCAGATGGGTAGGAGTGAACCTGGCAACAGGTTGCCATGGAGACCCTGTGCGCCCCTGAGCGCTGATAGAAAGTGCTGCCTGTCCAGGAAGGTGAGGAGGGCTCTGACTTAGGCCTCACACCCCAGGGGTCCCCCAGACACACACAGCACACATCTGCTGAGGGATGCTTGGGTGAGTGTCTCTGTCCTTGGAGATGCAGGGCCACTTCTAGTCCAATTGAACCTGCTGGATCAGCATGTGCAGGTCCCTCATCTCTACGTTTATCAAAAAAAAAAAAAAAGTCATTTGAGTGTCCTGGATTTGGGTTCAGGATTAGATTAAAGGTGGTGCAAGTGCTGGCATGGACATGGCTTTTATGTCTAAGGGGAGTTAAATGTGGAATAAATAGAAAGACTCTTTCAACTGCTTCCTCTCAGACCTAGACATAGTAGTTTCTCCAAAAACAAAATCCCATTTTTTCAGTAATGGCAGGCATCCATTTTCTTGCTTCTGCAAATCCACAGTCCCACAGGCACTTATACATGATGGCGACATTCACAGTGGTTCTTTCTGCACAGCAACCCGGAAATATTTCATGCTATTAAACAACTCACTTGGGGGCTGGGGAATGTAGCTCAGTTGGTAGAGTGCTTGCCTTGCATGCACAAGGCCCTAGGTTCAATCCCCAGCACCGCCAAAAAAACAACAATTCATTTATTCAGAAATGCCTATGTGCAGTACTAGACATACAATGTCACATGCATAAAGTGTGACAGGCTTCTCACACTGTCCACTAGGTGGAAAATGAACACTGTAATTGTCAAGTTTTTATATATATCACGTATTTTTAAAATCATTATGCAAATTTAGTTTTGTTACTTGAATTTTTATATTTATTATACACATTCCCCTTTTGATTTTTTAGAAAATTCTTTAAAAATAACATAATAATAGGCTGCATGAGCAGTTTTAACATCCAACAATAGACTTTTCTATGCAATGTGCAATGTGCATAGTAGATTAGGAATGTATGTAGTTGCTGTAAGTGAATGTTCACTCTTTGGTATTTATTTTACTTTGAAATGATTCTAGACTCACAGGACATGCAAAAATAGTACAGAGTTCCCTGTATCTTTTACCCAGTTTCCTCCAAAGACCACGTCTTATGTAACTATAGGGCACTAGCAAAGCTAGCCAACTGACATTTGCACAATTTGTGTGTGTCGTTCTATGATTTTATCACACACAGATTCACATAATTATTGAGATACAGAACCATCTCGTCGCCACAACAAACTCTCCAGTGTTATCCCTTTATAGTCACACCCACCCCTTGTCCCTTTGGCCCTAATTCTTGGCAACCACTAGTCTGTTTTCCATCTGTAGAATCTTGTCATGTAAAGAATGTTATATGAATGGAATTCTGAAGTATGAGATTTTGTGGGGTTCACTTTTCTCTATCTCTATCTCTCTCTGTAATGTCCTCAAGATCCATATGTTTTAGTTTGTGTCTGAAACTCCCCCAAAAACCTACTTGTTAAGGGCTTGGTCCCCACTCTGTGCTGCTATTGGGAGCTGGTGAACAGTTAAAGAGGTGGGGCCTGGTAGAAGGAAATTAGGTCATTGGGAGTATCCTAAAGGGATATTGGGACTGCAGTCCCTTCCTCTCTCTCTTTCTCTCCTTTGCTTCCTGGCTGCCATAAGGTGAGCATCCTCTTCTGCCATAAGCTCCCACCATGCTGCACTGCTGCCACAAGCCCAAATCAATAGGATCCAGTGACCAGGAAATGAAATATCTGAAAACATGAGCCAAAATAAACTTTTTCCTTTATTAAATTTATTTTCTCAGGTATTTTGTCACAGCAATGAAAAACTGACACACTATCTAAGGGGTTGCATGTATAAACAGTTCATTCCTTTTTATCACTGAGTAGTTTCCATGGCATGGATGAACCACAGTTTGTTCAAATATCTACCCTTTTATGTGTCTTGACTATCTCAGTTTGGGGCTATTACAAATAAAGTTGTTTTGAAGAGCCTCCCCTCACTCTTTCCCGCTCCAGGTGAGGTTGTTTAGAGCTGATCCCACCCCACAGCAGTTGTGTAGCCACAGGAGATGATTCTCTGCCCAGTCTCAGTGATGGTTTCAGGACTATGAGCCGGATCCACAGTAGTCCAGTAAGAAATCATCCTAAAGGTTTTGCTACAACCATTACGTTTATAACCAAAAATGCCCTAAAATATAATTCAATCCCTCTGGGGCTTCATGGTCCTCAACTATGGTATAAGGATTTTAAAAAATCCTGTATTAACAGGCTAGTATGCATTTTTTATTCAATGAACTAAAAAGTGTTCATTGAAAGAATGTAAGGAAAGCATTTCAAGAAGTGGAAGGATCAGGAGCAAAGGTCCTGGGGCAGGAAAGGAGTTAATGACTGATACCCCCAAAGTATAATGCCAATAAGGAATAGGGTGGACCAGAACAAGATGAAGTGGAGGAAAGGACCTTTTAAGAGGACCTTTTAAGATCTGGCAGGGAGTTTGGGCTTGAGGACCCGTTTGGACGTGAGGGGAAGCCATTGAAGTATTTTAAGCTGGAAAATAGCAAATTCCAATTTACCTTTTACTGCTGCATGGAGAATAGCCTGGGGGTGATAGAGCAGATGTAGGAGCCAAGGAGGAGATCCCAGGATAAAACCAGGCAAGAATGGCAGTGGCCTGTCTCGGGTGAGAAGAGTAGAGATGGAGACACAAGGGTGGGTTTTGATATATTTTGGGAACAGAAGTAACAAGGCTTTTTCATGGGATGGGTCAGAAGGTGAAGTCAAGAATGGCTCCTAGGTTTGGGGCATGGAGAAGAGGGTCAAAGTTGGGGCAGGTCAAGGCACGTGCTTTGGCAGTGGGTGAGGGTTAGATGGTGTGAGGAAAGGGTGCTGGGAGACAAGCCTCAGTGTGAAGGCATTGATTTGGGGCCCGGGAGGCTGGATGATATTTTTAAACCGAAGAAATGGATGAGATGAGAATGGGCCCAGACTAAGACCTGGGAACCCCAAGAGTTAGAAGTTGTGCAGAACATGGAATACCCATTTCTCTGGCCCCCTCCAAAGCTAAACTTGAAAGAAAAATACTGCACTGTCACCGCATGCTCTCTTTGCCTTAACTTCTTTGGAGTTAAATGCTCAGTTAATGAATTTTCAACTTTTCTTACTTTCCAATATGCACATTAAGGTCCTAATGTGCATATTGGAAAGTAAGAAAAGAAAAGTAAGAAAATACCACATTAGCTACATATAACAAGTCTCAGAATGGGGTTTGTGTTGCATTGGATTCTAAATCATTTGTGGTTTTTATTCCAATATCTCCCTCGAGACATGACTGAGAAGAGTGCTGTTCATGTTCACCTGGATGTCCCTTATTTTCAGTTGCCTCTTTTGTATTAATGTTTAAGCTTATTGCCTTGGGGTCAGAGAATGTGGAACTGCAGATCCTCCAGGGTTGTTGAACCACCCTCTGTAAAGTGGCAAGTGCTCATTTCTGTGAACATCCCATAGGGTGGCAGCTTCTGCATACACAAAGTACACCAAACTTGCTGATTTTTGTGTTGCTCGAATCCTCTGTTTCTCTGCTAATTTGTTATTGTTGTGCCCAACCTGTGTCTCTGAGTGCTGCGGTAAGATCTCCACTAAGATGGTGAATTTGTCAGATTCTCGTGGAGTCACAAGTTGGTGTTTGCTTTCTTTCCTTCCACTTAGCTCAGGCTGTGAGGACTGTTTGGGTGAGCTTTTGTGTCACCGTGACCAAAATATCCAACCAGAACAACTTATAGGAGAAAGGTTGGTTTGGGCTCATGGTGTCAGAGGTCTTGGTCTTCAGACAGTGACTTCATGGTTCTCAAGGTGAGGCCGGCCATGGTGAGGGAAGGGCCCAGCAGGGGAGAGCTGCTCTGCCTGGGGTCGTCAGGCAGCAGAGGGCTGGTGGGAGGAAGGAGCAGCAGCAGGATGCCCTGGGGACCCCCTCCTCCACCACACCCCACCTGCCTACAGGGGCCACCTGGGCAGTCCATTCAAACTAGGATGGGCTGGTTAGGTCGCAGCTCTCACATGGTCATCTCTGAATGTCCCCTCACTAACCCAGGAGCTTTTCTGGGGACCCCTCATATCCAAACCCTATAGATATAAAGGTTCAAGACTTCTGTGTCTCCATGACTTATTCCTTTTATCATCTCATAAAGACAATCCTTATGCCCAACCAAGCTTTTTCTTTGGTTTCTCTTGTTTCTTGTTAACATTACTACACTACCTTAGTTTCCTTTTAGGGACGACTTGTCTGGTAGATCGTTTTCCATTCATTTATTCTTGATATTTCTGTGCTCATGCTTTTAAGTCTCTGCAAATACTATAATTGAATTTTTTAAAATTCCATCTAATATATGAGTTTAATCTGTTTGCATTTACTATGTTTACTAGTATATTTATACCCATTTCTGCCTTTTGTGTTTCATTTGCCATTATTTTCTCTTTTCCCTTCTCTTTCTTCCTTCTGTTGGATTAAGATTTTGTTGTTTTTGTTCTTGTCTCTACCACCCTCTATTGGTTTGGAAGTTGTACATTCTATTTCTATTTCTTACTTGTTACTCTTAAATTCTTACCATGAATACAGGACTTTTAAACATCTACTGCTGCCTATCTCTATTGAACATTTGAAATTGGATAAACTAAGCCACTAAAGTTTTATTTTATTCAATTTTAATTTTAAAAAGCATAGACAGTCTAAGCATTGAAAATCTTGGAACAACTTGAGAATCTTTTTCTACAACTGTAAATTTTGTAAAATCTAGTCACAGATGAAATATTCTTCCAATGGAAATTTTACCTTCAAATTGGAATGTATTATAAATGTAAAATACATAGCAGATTTGGGAGCTTTGGCATAAAAAGACTTATATAAAATGTCTCAACAAATAATATTTGTAACTTCATGTGGAAATGATATCTTACATATATTGCATAGAATAAAATGTCACCAAACCAGTTTTACCTGTTTCTCTTAAATATGGATTTTACAAAGTGTTTGATTATGCATGTGACCCATATTATATCTCTACTGGACTGTGCTCATCTAGAGTTAAAGCAGAACATTTTCCTAGCAAATGTGAGGCCCTGGGTTGGATCCCCATCAGAACACACACACACACACACACACACACACACACACACACACACACACACGATGCAAAGCCCAAAGAACACAGGAGCATTGATGTTCCAATTCTGCCCATTCTCCTCTTCCAAGTCACTATATTCTTTTTAGTCATTGCATTGTGTGACTATGAATTCCACCTCATCCTTAACACCCCACCTCAGTTCATTCATTATTCACGCACAATGATGCTTTAGATGTACGACATGTTTAAGATTTCTTTTCTTTCTTTCTTTTTTTAAAAAAATCTTTTTATGTGGTGCTGAGAATCAAACCCAGCACCTCACACTTGTGAGGCAAGCACTCTGCCAATGAGCCACAACCACAGCCTGTGTGTACAGATTTCTTTGTCCACCTCTGCATCTGGTTTCTCACACCTTGGTTTTGGTTCCACTTTGTCTTCCAGCTTCCACAGCCACAGTGCAGGCTGCATCGACCGTCCATAGAACACAAGCCTCCCCAATGTCACCAAGGACCCAGACCCTGGGAAGAGACCTGCCAGCCTCCATGCTCCACGCTGTGGCCTCCATGCCTCTGTTGGAGTACGCTGCTCCACTGGGCCTCCTGTCTCTGTGGGAGCTGACACGGGCAGGAGCCACAGAAGACTGGGGCGAGCCTGAGCTGCAGACAGGAGAGGGACCTTCAGGGCCATGCCCTGCTCAGCTCTTACATTCTGCCGCCCTCCCTGGGGCTGGCGGCCATGCTCACGCTAGCCTCTCAGTGGGACTGAGAACAGGCTAGTGTCCGTTCCCCTGAGAACAGGCCTTGTCCATTCCCCTGAATTCACTCCCAGAAATTTCTTCTGACTACCCTGGCCACAGCCTCAGAGGTGGACTTGGGGCTTAGTGCTCCGGCTGTGTTGACATTACCTAACCGGGGCTGAGACCAAAGCATCTCCCCTGTATCAAGGTGAGGCACAGGAGGTACTCAGAGACCCCCTGAAATTTGCACTCTACATGCCTTACTTGCCTCACCCCATTTCAAGCCCTAGATCCCCCAGAAGCATTTCACATGGCCGCTTTCCAAATGCCTCCCTACACCCCATGGTAGTCCCTCCTATGCAGAAGGGCGTCCTCAGACCCTGTGTGAGTGCTCAGCAGGAAGCCTGCTTTTCACATGGCCGCTTTCCAAATGCCTCCCTACACCCCACTGAGTCCCTCCTATGTAGAAGGGCGTCCTCAGACCCTGTGTGAGTGCTCAGCAGGAAGCCTGCAGACACCCTGTACAGCATGCTGAGAGCGCCATCTCGTGGCCATAAGTGCCAATTACAGTTGAGATTTCTCAGGACCTCTGAATTAGTTCATGTTTCTTCTACCAGTAATGGGATGCCCTTTTCTTTTTTCTTTTTTATATTTTTATTTGTTATTTTTAGTTATCCGTGATAGTAACATACATGTAGTGTAACATTCTAAATTAGGATCCCATTCTTGTTGTATATGATGTAGAGTTTCACTGGTTGTATATTCATATGTGAACACAGGAAAGTTATGCCTGATTCATTCTACTATCTTTCCTGTTGCCCTCTGTACCCTTGATTCCTCTTTGTCTAATCCACTTAACTTATATTCTTCTCCCCCCCCCGTTTATTGTGTGTTAGCCTCCACATATCAGAGAGAATATTTGGCCTTGAGTTTGAGATTGGCTTATTTCACTTAGCATGATATTCTCCAATTCCATCCATTTACCTGCAAATGCCATAATTTCATCCATTGTGTATACATACCACATTTCCTTTATCCATTCATCTGTTGAGATGCACCTAGGTTGGCTCCATAGTTTAGCTATTGTGAATTGAGCTGCAACAAACATGGATGTGGCTGCATCACTATAGTATGCTGATTTTAAGTTCTCTGGATATATGCCGAGGAGTGAGATAATTGGGTCAAGTAGTGGGTCCATTCCAAATTTTCTGAGCAGTCGCCACACTGCTTTCCTGAGTGGCTGTACAAGTTTGCAGGAAGGGAAGCCCTTTTCAAAACCAGGTAGAAATAATCCCTGGACTTCAGCACTGACAAATATTCATGCTTGTAAAACATCGAAATCAATTCATCCATTCTTAAAAAGTTATATCAGCTAGAGAAGAAAACAACATTGTTATGTAAAAACATGCAGAAGTCCCCCCAAAATTCTTAATATTAAGTCTGATCCATAGTGTGACTCCAGAAGAATTGTGACTGCTTAGGATTCAATGGTACCTTGAACAGAGGCCTCGAGAGGACTCTCATGGCCACCCTGGTGGTGGGGGAGGGGGGTCCAAAACCCCTGAGTCTTTACATAGTTCCCTAATTCCACAGAAGCCTGACTGGTGGTGATAAGTTCCAGACTCCTTCCCAGTCACCTAGGAAGACTCTGGAAGGGCCAAAGAGGCATTTAAAATCTAGACACTTGTTCCCCATAGTGTCACTTCACCAGGATCCAACCTACTAAACAATAAGTGTGACCATGTTCTCCACCACTTGCCACCAACTCCCCTTTAAACACACACATAAACTGTGACACCAAAGTCACCTGGGAATGTTGTACTATAAGGGGTTGTGCCAGTGGCCTACTTCTTCATTTGCCATGTTAATAAAACACAGAAGGTTTCTCAAGGCGCAGGAGACCTAATTGCTCCTGCTGCTGTTGATGGAAGAAAGTGGAGGAATTGTGCCCTGTGCCTCTGACAGAGGCCACTGCCTGAGTCATCCTGACCTTGGGGAGGAGCAGAGAGCACTTCTTTCAAGCCAGGCACTTAGCTAAGTGCTCCACAAGACTTACTGCACTTGATCTTTAGCAGACCCGTGGGGTCTGCTAGCTGCACTTTACAGATGGGGTAATGGGGCTCAGAGATGTTGCAGACTCACCCAATGACCCAGCAAAGAGTCCACAGCAGGAGTCAAGCCTGACTTTGTCTTTCAGGCCTTCATTCTTTGTGTCTCAGACCATTCCATTGATACCAGTGATGAGAATCAGGACCCAGTACCAATTCCCCGGCCTGAAGATCGAACACCCGAGGAACACCGAGGCGAGTTTTATTTAAAGGCTAGAACCGAGATCGATTTCTCCCAAGGGAGAAGGGGATCCAGAGCTGGTTTCCAAAGAATTGGGGACGTCCTGCCCCTTTTATAGGTTTTAGATTTCCTGTGTTCTCAGGCTCTCTCTTCCCCTATCCTGCCTATGTGATGAGTGACCATAAGGTGGAATGATCCAAGGGCTGGAATAAGGCTGCCCAGGGGTACTGGTAGAAAGGGGGCAGCCCCAGAGGCATTCATTAACAGACCCCTGCAAGGAGGGACAAGTCCCTGGTGGCAGGTAACCTTGACAACAGGTTGCAGGAGGGGGGAGGGCTCTGGGGGTATTAACATTTTATTTCCTCTTGAATCAGTCCCCATCTTTCTGACCCAATCATTCATCCCCTACACTGACTGTCCTTTTGCCCCCTCCTGCCCCATTATGTCCTCCAAGAGCTGTGGGTACTGGCAGGGTCTGAGAACAGGATACCTTGACCTTGCTTCCCAGAAAGCTAGCCACCCTTGCTTTGGCCAGAGAGGACAAGAGATGGTGACCATGTTGAATCCAGGTGACTATAAGGTCAGCCCACCGGCAGAGACTGGGAGGTTTTTTTTGCCCACCAGAGCCCTTTGAGGAGCCAGGTCAGTGAGGGCCACCTGCCTTGTTCCTTTCATGGGCCTGGACTTTCAAATGACAACGATGCTGTTTAAAGTTCTAGGACCTTGCAGAATGTGCTGGGATTTTCTGACCTCAGTTTCCCAGCCTATGAAGTGGGGCAATTCAAGGGATATTGGGCGCTCAGATCTGTCCCCTGAAACCTGCTGGTAATTTCTCTGGCCCAAATTCCTACCCACCGGGGAGACACAGAAGCATGCTCGGTGTAAGAATTCCGCTGCTAGTGAGAAGACTCCGTGTAGAAAGGCCCAGGAATCCCACTCATCCTGCCAGTAGTGCGCAGCCCTTGGGAAAGGGAGGCTGGGAGGGGTGAGTACTGGGGTCGCGCTGTTAGCAAGGCCCCGGTCCAGGAGCGTGGGCGCAGGACTTTCCTATGGCACCAGGGGGCGCTCTGCACCAGGTAGACCTAGCCTTGTCTCGGCTGCTGGCCTGGCCCTGCCCTTACCGGCAGAGGTTAGCTTTGCCAGGGAACATTTCCTGAGCCGCCCAGGCTGCTGCAGCCTCTTAACAGGCCAAAGACTGTCATCAGCGCATCATCCCCAGAGGCACCGAGGAGCCAGGGAACCTGGTTCCTGCTTGATGATGTTCAGTTTGGGCTGCACCCCCCTTGTTCCTGCCGGCTCCTTCATCACATGGTGGCCTGGGGCAGGGCCAAATCCCAAGCTCTGTGGGATGAGAAGAGGGCACCAGGAGACCAAGAGCTCCCTCCAGGCAAGGAAGGATCCCAGACAGGTTCCAAGCAGAGGCAGAGACGCCTGGCTTCCCAGTTCCAGGTGAGCAGACCCCCGTCCAGCATTGCCTAGCATCACCCAGCCGCTTTCCTGGACACCTGGTCATCCCTGCTGTCAGGACCCGGATGCTATGGGGACTGGGGTGAGGAGTATATTACCCTATTCTCTCACATGCATGCATCAGAGAGCCCTGCAGGGGATGAATGAGGAACCAAAGGGAACGCACTTGGCCAGGCCAGCCTGGGACATCAGGGCTGTGTGCATATCTGTTCTTGAAAGATGGGATTTCAATTCCCCGCCTCAGCAATGTTAAACTGTGCCTTGGGGTTCCCCACAATTCCATTGTAATGTAATACCCACTTTAGGGAGCTGTCAGTCCCAAGGTTAATGTATTTAGTAGTCAGTCAATGCGTGGTAAGTGCTAGCTCTCATTAGCACTGTGGTGGGTGGGGTGATACAGGGTACAGGAGTACTGGCCTGAGTTCAGGAGGACCAGGCATCTCCACTGCCTGCCCCTGCAGTGATCCTGTTTGCTGTGTGGTCAGTGCCAGCGTGGCTGTTCTCGGCTGAGTCATCCCAAGATGTCCCTCCAGCTCAGCCTCCAGTGACTGCCCTCCCTAGTGAGGCTCAGCAGGCTGGGAGCTGGGTGCTGGGCTTAACTGGGGTGCAACCTGCTCTTGAACCTGCTGTAGAATGAGTGGAGGAAGGCTGGAGTGGGCAATGGGAGCACAGTTCTTTTGTCCCCCTCTGCCTCTGAGGTCACCAAGCCTGCTGTGGACTGTTTTTCAAGCCCTTCTCCTCTCCCCTTGGTCACAGCTTCCCGGCACCTATTCTGACCTATTCTGGCATCCCTCTCTTTTCTAATGCCAGCCCAAGAGCCTGATGGGAAGTCAGCCCCACTCAGCTCCAAGGATGAGGCCAGGTTGGCTTTGGCCAATCAACACATCTCACTGATTTGCATTGGTTCAGAGATGGGTCGGTTTGTAGCCCAAACCTAAGCCATCAGGGAAAAGGAGACATTTGGAAGAGAAGGGAGGGGCAGCTTCCCAGCATGTCTGAGAGAGATACTAAAAAATAGGCTTTTTTTTCCTGCTGAATAGGACAGAAGAAATATCAGCTCCTGAAGCAGTTTCCGGCATTTCTTAAAAATAAGGGGACTTTGTTTGAAAATGAAGCAGACACTCCAAAAACGAACAGGAGAACTGCAAAGAAACCCAGAAACCCAGATATTGTTGATACTGTCAAACTGCTAGATCCAGCCACGCCTGAAGCTCAAATTATTAGGCGTTTCCTGCTAAAGGAGTCGATAAATCCCTCTCATTACTGAAATCAATTTTAACCAGCTTTTTTTGTTTACCACAACTGAAAGATTCTTTCCTGATAGTCATACTATCCGCTTTTGACTCAGAAAGCATAAAGGTCACCAGATAAAACTCAAGGCACCTAGTTAAATCTGAGTAGTGTTTCAGATCAATGGTGAGTATCTTTTTAGCTGCTATTTCTTCTAGTCTGTCTAGCACAGGAAGAAAAGAGCCTACCTTTCAGTAGGTTCCTCAGAAGAGCCAAGAAGCTGCCTCTCCCTATTCTTTCAAATATCTCCTCTTTCCTCATGGACTTGGTTTGGGCTACTAACCAACACAATTCCTGAACCAGTTATAGTCCATGCCCTGTTTAAAACATGCTTATACTACAGAACAACTGGGCATCCTGTATTTTTATTTGCTTAATCTGGCTCATGTCCAAATTCACACACTTCGAAAAGGAAAACACTGATGTTGGAGCTAGAGTTTTAATTTTAAAACTCCTGCTACACCAGGTCATGGGCTGGGCTTCTTCTCGCTCCCTGGTCTTCCCTACTGTCCTCCCAGCCCCAGGTGCTTAGAGCATTTAGAGATATGTCTCTCTGGGTTCATTAGGATCCCCAAGGTCAGCCCTAGCTCTGGGATTCTCAGGCTGATGCTCCCTTCCTCTGGTTTCTGCCTCTCTTCCTTGGGACTCCTTTCTCAGCTGGCACTCTGACCTGTGCAAGCCAAACCACTGCTCTCTTGGGCCCGAGGATACGCTGGCATCTCAGGTTTGGGGCCCTGTAGATCTAGCACCTGACCACGGGCTCCTTCTGCTCTCAGCTGCCCCACATCAGTCCCCAGAGGCACAGGCTGGCCCCTTTCCCTGTTCTGTCCCAGTGTTTCCCTGGAGAATGCTGATGCAGGAGCTGCCCTGAGATCCCCAAGGCATGGCCCAGAGGACTCGGCCCAGCGGCCGGCAGCCCCAGGCTTTACCCTTCCAGGAGTGGTGAAAGACAAATCTCTGCTTCCCCCCAGCCTAGGGCTGGGAACCTCCAGCACCCTGAGGACTGGCTAGGCTTGTGTGGTCTTTGATAAAAGCGATGGGTTTTATGATCACAGATGTGATATAAGCTCAGGGAGCAGAGGCAGCAGCCCAGAGATGGGTGGGTGACAGGAAGAATGTTCTGGTGGGAGTCCTTCCTGGAATTGCTCTTCTACCCATAGAAACATGCCTGTGTGTATTTAAAAGGGCAACATTGTACCCACCGCCTTAAAGCCTGCTCTGCCTCAGGCGGCCAGGACCACTGTGTTAGTGAGGTTGATGGCTGCCCGGATCTCATCTGTCTACTTCATAATCGAGACTTTTCTTTCCAGTTGTCCGCAATAGTGATTTATGGTATAAGGACATTAGATTTGCAGAATGGAATGGAGAAGATGCACGTTTACCAGCGGATGTGCTGGGGTGAGGGTCTGACCCTGGCTCTCTCTTCCTGGGCTTTATCCCTGAATCCGAGCATGGGTACAAGTCCTTGCTCTCCCCTAGAACAGGACAAATGCCTGCCCCAGTGGAAGGTCGTACATGTAAACTGAAATCACATGCAAAATTGCAATGTTGTTGATGAACTCATTTTCAAGGCTCTCTGGAAACACAGCTCCCCTTAAATCCAGGTCAGCTCATTGAAAACAAATCAAATGTACCGGCTGATGTGCACTGAGGACTTTGCGGTTTACAAAGCCCCTATTTCCTCCTTGGACATCAGTTCACTCTGAGAGGTGGTTGTCATTGTAGGTCCCATTTTACAGAGAGGAGGAACTGATACCCAGAGGCTCGGTAACTTCTCCAAGACTGCTGAGAACCCAGGGTATATATTCTTCTAAGGGACTAATTCCTAACAGCGAACGTCTTGTTTGAAATCCAAGAAAACACCAGATAAAGGGCATTCTAAATATATTTCTTTTCTATAGATGAAGATCTGTTACTGGAAAACAGGAATTAGCTTGTCTGCCTGAGGATGTGGTTGGCGCTTTATAAAAAGGATATAGAAGAAGTTTGCACAGATTGCCAGCTTCGTTATGCTGCCGACAGCTTCCAGCAAAAGAAGAACCTTCGCAGCCAGATATTTCAGTAAGAATTTTATTATCCTCTGCGGGGAGGGATGGTTACCTTTGCTCTTGACTTCTTCCTTGGGGGATGGGCTCACCGGGGCCCCCAAAGGTGCCATGTTGGTCTTGTGGGCTGAGAGGACAAAACAGCATTGATGGGCAGGGTCCTGCCCTCTTTCAGCTCAGGGCACCAGCTGCTGGCCCAGGATTTGCCCCTGAACCAGGGCAGCTGCTCTGTGTGTGCCTGAAAATAGAGGTTTCCACACAACTGTGATTGTCGGGGGTGTTGGGCTCCGGTGGCTCCGGACTCTGATGACATTCAGTACCTGTAAGGACTACATGGTGCAGCCGGATCCCTGCTTGAGAACATGCAGGCTGCTGGTTAACTAGTTTAGAAAGGGTGAGGATGGCTTAGTAGCCCCCAGTACAGCACCTGATGAGGCAGGACTGCTGTCTGGTCACAGGCAGGGGGTGGCTTGGTGTCACACAGATGCTGGGTCATTCAGATCTTCTTCCGGTCAGTTGTGCAGGTGCTGGCTGGGTCACAGGCAGGGAGGAGCGGGTTGGGGAGGTCTTGCATGAGGTGATGGGCCTCAGCACCCTTGCACCCTTGGGACGATGAAGAGTGAAACTCCAGACGCTGGCAGGAGAAGGGCAGTCAGTGGTCCCCACCCTGGCTCCACGCCAGAGTCACTGGAAGAGCTTCTAAAAATCTTCCGGCTCCTCCTCTGGAGATTCACGTTTAATGGCTCTTAGGTGGATCCCAGACATCAGCATGTTTTTTAAGTCCCCGATAGATGTGATGTGTAGCCAGGGTCAGGAAGCAGCAGATGGAGCCAGGGAGGGCTCCGACTCCACACAGCCTCCTTTGCCGTGGTTGGAGTGGATATTTATGGGGCTAGGGAAGAAGGCTCTCTATCACAGAGATGAGAACGAGGTGGGCTGGAGGCCAGGAGCCTGGCTCTGACTCTGGGCTGGACTCGAGCTGAGAACCTGTCTCCCATGAACATCCCTGGATCTTACTTTCCACGGGTGAAATCAGGGGCTGGGGGAGAAGGTGAGATCAGCTTCTTGCAGTGCGGATACCAATCCTTTGAGAAAGGAATAAAGGGGATATTGCATGAGATACATGAATTTAATGAATTGGATTGAATTAGTGTTTTACTGAAGTGAAATTCTCATAACATAAAATTAACCATTGACAGAGTGTAAAATTCAGTAGCAATTCATAGATTCACCTTGTGCAACTGTGACTCCACCAAGATTGCAAAACATTTCATGCCTCAGGTTCCTCACCCCAGCCCCCAGGAGCCACCAGTCTGTCTTCTGTCCGTGTGGATTTACCTGTTTTGGATGTCTTATAAACAGTCATACACCTCCTTTTACCTCCGGCTTTTCTCACCTACCACAATGTTCTCAAGATTCATCCATGTAGTTGCACGTATCAATATTTCATTCCTTTGACTGGGGATTAAATTTTAAAGGATTGTCCGACCTCAAACACTTTGGCAGCTTTGTAAAATGGGCCGTGCCATTTCACGGGAGCACAGGAGGAGGTGGCTTCTCCTCCCGGTTGTTGGCTGCCTGATTGTCTAGGCCTCGTCTCTCTCCCAGCTGTGGGTAATTCTTGAGGAACTTGACTTTGCTTTCAACGGACATTTCCAGAAACTCGGGGCAAATGGGAAGTTCTTAAGGGTTGAGTGGTGCTGTTGTACCTTACATTTTGCCCACAGTTTCACCAAGTCAAGCATCTGCCAGAACTTCCCCTCTAACAGGAAGCCAGAAGCCAGTCTTGGCGATCCCTGTGCTAAACCCTCACCCAGCAACAGGCACTGCCCTGGGCCCCATCCCCGGGAGGCCCTTGGCTTCCCTGTGGAATTGCTCTGCCAGGTCACACCCACTGCAGCCTCTTTTTCTCACCAGCTTTGCCAATTTCTGCTCCCTGGTCTGTCTGGTCCACTCCCAGGACTGGTGGCTTCTTCCTGTAGCTGCTGCTGCCAGACATCCTTTACCCCTCCCACTTATCGTCATAATAAGAAACACAGTGGACTCTCTGAATCCTGTCATCCCTAGGGGTCCCCAACGCCCTGGCCCACTAGTCAACGTCAGGGCTAAAGCCAGAGGGGAGTGTGGAATGGGGTGCTCCACAGCGTCCTCCCCTGCCTCTGTGCCTTTGCTGCCCTCAACATTTCCCTGGAGGATACTCTCTCCCCACCCTTCCACAGATGGGCAGTGATATAAGGAGGCAGGGAGGCTGGACTGTGCCCTGGAGGAACAGGAGAATTGGAGAGAAGGGAACTGAAGTGGAGAATAAAAGAGGGACGGTAGGTGGGTGTCATATTAAGAAACTTGGGCCTTTCTCATGGGCAATGGGGAGCTATTAAAGGTTCTAAGAATAGGACTGATCTGATCAGAATGGTTTCCAGGAAGAATGACAGGGCAGAAGGTGAGAGATCAGTGTTCACCTGGATTCTTACAAAGGCCTCTTCCTTGGTCGCCCTGCTTCCCCCTTGGCCCTTCGTTCTCCTCTTAATACTGCAGCTGGAGGGAGGCTCTGCCAACCTGAGTCTGGTCAGCTCCGTCACTTGTTCCACACATCCCCATGGATTCCCACATCTTTTACAGTTTGTCTGCCAGCCTCTCCTCCGTCCCGCCCACCCTCTCCCATCTCATCATCCTCTTCGCTGTTGTTCAGAGGTACCAGGGCTTCACATGCACTGTGCCTGCCCTCTGGACCGTTTCCCCAGATGGCTGCCTAGCTCACAAAGTCACCTCCTTGAGACATCCACCCAAGCATCCCCTACTGCTGAGTCTTCCCCTTACTGCTTGAGTCAGAGTGGGAGAGGTTCCACAGTCACCACATCATAGGTCACCTGGATCCGGTGACAGGGTGGATCCTGCCCATCTCAGTGTCTCAAAGACCCAAGCTGACAGAGCAACAATGATCTCAGAGTTGCCAGTCTCCAGGTCGGAGAGTCAAGAGAGCAAGCTCTTGAAGGTCTCACATTTGTAAATAAGTCCTCATCCTGGAGATGACATCAACTGTGGTCCACACTAGCCACTGCCTGAAGTATTCAGGGGCTCAGGAAGTGTAGTCCTACCACGTGCCTAGAAGGGGAGAACTGGAATACTAATGACCACGCCAGTGGCCACAGCAGTCATCACACTAATTGCATCTCGGTCCCAACTTTCCTGTGTTCCTTTTCTGCTTTATTTGTCTACATGGCACTTGTTATTATATTCACTAGTTTTCCACTGCTATTATGAAGCACTTGAGATAATTAGTCTACAAAGAGAAAAGGCTTATTTGGGCTCACAGTTTTGGAGGCTTCAGTGATCAAATGACTGGGCCTGAGACAAGGCAGCCCGTCATGGCTGGAGCATGTGGTAGAGCAAAGATACCTCATAGCCAGAACGCTAAGGAGAAGAGGAAAGGACCAAAGTCCACAGGATCAAGGTCACATCCCCAAAGGCCTAAAAACCTCTTGACTCTTAGAGGCTCTACCACTTCCCAGTAGTTGCCTGGTGGACCAAGCCTTTAACTCATGAATCTTTGGCGGACATTCAAGAGACAAGCCATAGGAGTTATTACTATATTCTGTTTATGTATTTTAACAGCTTTATTGGTATATATTACATATGATAAAATCTACCCATTCTACATGAATGATTTTTAGTGACTATACAGAGTAGTAACAACCATCACCATAATCCAATTTTAGGACCTTTCTGTTGCCCACAAAGTTCTCTTCTGCCCATCTGCAGTTAATCCCCACTCCCAAATCCATCGATTCGCATTCTGTTTCTGTAAATTTGCCTTTTCTAGATATTTTAGACATGGAATCATATACCATGTGATTCCCTGTCTATAAAACAGCATAAGGTTTTTGATATTCGTTCATGTTCCTGTGCATATGAGTGGTGTGTTCCTCTTGAGCTGAATAACATGCCACTATATAGATGTACATTATTATCCATTATTATTAGCTGATGGACTTTTGAGTTGTTTTTAGTTGGAGTTATATTGAATGATGCTGCTATGGACATTTATATGTGTGTGTGTGTGTGTGTGTGTGTGTGTGTGTGTTGTATTTCTGTGAATAAATGTTTTAATTTCTCTTCTTGGATTATATGGTAAGTTTATTTAATTTGTTTAATTTTTAAGAAACTGTCAAAATATTTTCCACAGTCTGTATTTTCTATTCCCATCAGCGTTATATGAAGATCCAATTTCTCCACATCATTGCCAACACTTGCTATTATCTTTTTTTATTGTAGCCATCCTACTAGATGTAAAGTGATATGTTACTGGGAATCTGATTTGCATTGGTATAACAATTAATCATGTTGAACATCTTTTTCTGTGTTTATTAGTCATTTATATATCTTCCTTGGTAAATGCCTATTTTATTTTTTGTCCATTATTTCATTATATATTAATATGGTCAATTCTCAATCCTATCATCATTTTCATATGACTTATCTTTTTCCACTTCTTTTCCTCTCAATCAGTTGTGTATTGTAGAAACTCTGGATTATGATTTTTCCACATGAGTAATGTTGCATTATTTATTTGGTAACTTACTTGGGCTGAATTTGCTCCCTCATAGCATGCAGCCACAGTGTCTCTGTTTTATTTGCTTTTTATTCTTGTTTTTGCTTTTAAACTTGGCTTTCTAAGGTCACCCCTGTCTCTGTGCAATTTAGTAGCCACCAGTGAATGGACAGATATTTTGTTCAAACCTGGAGGCAATGAGGCTCCCATTCTCTGACAGTGTGTGGACAGGGAAATTATCTCAACATTCAGATTGGTGTAAGGTTGGCTCCATTCTTTCTTTCTACTCTGCAAATATCCACAGACTTAAGAGTTGGCAAGAATTGGTGGGCACTCCAGGCCCCCTCTGGTTTCCACATGCACACAGACTAAGCTGGACTACATCTGCCCCAACCACGATGGCAACCAGACTAACGCAGCACTGGTCCTCCCCGTCTGCCCACTGCCAAGATGGTCAGTGATACGGACGATGGGCATTGCCCATCACTCATAGCTAACTGGGCCATTCCAAATGGCAGCCGATTCCCTTGATGTGCCCCACCCGGGCAGAATCCTTGGGAAGACTGAACAGGGAGGGTAGTGAGGTGGGAGTAGCCCCAAGCAAGACTTGTACTGGCTTTACCCAAGTTTAGCAGTTTTTCAAGCAGAAGCATGTTTCTGTCTCACACAGTAGGTCGATTTTCAGCACACAAAAATGGTTGTGTTTGTCAGGTTGTTTAAATTTTTTTTTAAATACACAACAGCAGAATGTGTTATAATTCTTATTACACATATAGAGCACAATTTTTCATATCTTTGTATATAGAGTATGTTCACACCAATTCATGTCTTTATATATGTACTTGTTTTTTTGCACTACAATTCTTATTACACATATAAACCACAATTTTTCATATCTCTGTATAGAAAGTATGTTGACACTCAATTTGTGTCTTCATACATGAACTGTGGATAATGATGCCCATCACATTCCACTGCCCTTGCTAATCCCCTGCCTCCTCCCTTTCCCTCCCTCCCCTCTTCCCTATCTAGAATTCATGTATTCCTCCCATGTTCCCCTTCCCTACCCCACTATGAGTCACCCCCTTATATCAGAGAAAACATTCAGCATTTGTTTTTTGGGGATTGGCTAACTTCACTTAGCATTATCTTCTCCAACACCATCCATTTACCTGCAAATGCCATGATTTTATTCTCTTTTATTGCTGAGTAAAATTCCATTGTGTATATGACACATTTTTTTATCCATTCATCCACTGAAGGGCATCTAGGTTGGCTCCACAGTTTAGCTATTGTGAATTGTGCTGCTATAAACATTGATATAGCTGTGTCCCTGTAGTATGCTGTTTTTAAGTCCTTTGGGTATAGACTAAGGAGAGGGATAGCTGGGTCAAATGGTGGTTCCATTCCCAGATGCTTTCCATAATGGCTGCACCAATTTGCAGTCTCACCAGCAGTGTATGAGTGTACATTTTCCCCACATCCTCTCCAACACTTATTGTTTGTCTTCATAATAGCTGCCATTCTGGAGTGAGATGATATCTTAGAGTAGTTTTGATTCACATTTCTCTGATTGCTAGAGATGATGAGCACTTTTTAATATACTTGTTGATTGATTGTATATCCTCTTCTGAGAAGTGTTTGTTCAAGTCCTTAGCCCATTGTTGATTGGGTTATTTGTTTTTTTTCGATGCTTAGCTTTTTGAGTTCTTTATATATCCTAGAGATTAGTGCTCTTTCTGATCTATGAGGGGTAAAGATTTGCTCCCAGGATGTAGGCTTTCTGTTCAACTCACAGATTATTTCTTTTGCTGAGAAAAAAACTTTTTATTTGAGTCCATCCCATTTATTGATTCTTGGTTTTAATTCTTGAACTATAGGAGTCTTATTAAGGAAGTTGGAACCTAATCTCACATGATAATGATTAGGGCCTACATTTTCTTCTATTAGATGCAGAGTCTCTGGTTTAATTCTTAGGTCCTTGATCCATTTTGAGTTAAGTTTTGTGCATGGTGAGAGACAGAGGTTTGATTTCATTTTGTTGTATATGGATTTCCAGTTTTCCCAGCACCATTTGTAGAAAATGCTATCTTTTCTCCAGTGCATGTTTTTGGCACCTTTGTCTAATATAAGATAATTGTAATTTTGTGGGTTAGTGCCCTCTATTCTGTACCATTGGTCTACCAATCTGTTTTGGTGCCAATATCATGCTGTTTTTGTTACTATTGCTCTGTAGTATAGTTTAAGGTCTGGTATAGTGCTGCCACCTGCTTCACTCTTCCTGCTATTGCTTTAACTATTCTGGGTCTCTTATTTTTCCAGACGAATTTCATGATTGCTTTTTCTATTTCTATGAGGAATGCCAATGGGATTTTGATTGGAATTGCATTAAATTTGTATAGTGGGGCTGGGGATGTGGCTCAAGCGGTAATGCGCTTGCCTGGCATGCATGGGGTGCTGAGTTCGATCCTCCGCACCACATAAAAATAAAATAAAGATGTTGTGTCCACCGACAACTGAAAAAAATAAATATTAAAAAATTCTCTCTTCTCTCTCTCTCTCTTAAAAAAATCTGTATTGTGCTTTTGGTAGTATAGTTATTTTGATAATATTGATTCTGGCTATCCAAGAGCAAGGTAGATCTTTCCATCCATCTTCTGAGGTCTTCTTTGATTTCTTTCTTTAGGGTCCTATAGTTTTCATTGTGTAGATCTTTCACCTATTTCATTAAGTTGATTCCCAAGTATCTTTTTTTTTTTTTTAGGTTATTGTGAATGAGATAGTTTTCCTCATTTCCTTCTCAGAGGCTTTGTCACTGATACACAGAAATGCCTTTGATTTATGGGTGTTGATTTTATATCCTGCTACTTTTCTGGATTCATTTACTAATTCTAGAAGTTTTCTGGTGAAATTTTTTGGGTCTTCTAGGTATACAATCATATTGTCAGCAAATAGTGCTAATTTAAGTTCTTCTTTTCCTATACATATCCCTTTGATTTCTTTCGTCTAATTGCTCTGGCCAGTTTTTCAAGGACCATGTTGAATAGAAGTGGTGAAAGAGGGCATCCCTGTCTTGTTCCAGTTTTAAGAGGGAATGCCTTCAATTTTTTCCTTTTAGAATGATGTTGGCCTGAGGCTTAGCGTAGACACCCTTTACAATGTTGAGATATGTTCCTGTTATCCCTAGATTTTCTAGTGATTTGAACATAAAGGGGTGCTGTATTTTGTCAAATGCTTTTTCCACGTCTATTGAAATGATCATGATTCTTATTTTTAAGTCTATTGATGTGATGAATTACATTTATTGATTTCCGTATGCTGAACCAACCTTGCATCCCTGGGATGAATCCCACTTGATCATGATGCAATATCTTTTTGATATGTTTTTGAATTCAATTTGCCAGAATTTTATTGTGAGAATTTTTGCACCTATGTTCATTAGAGATCTTGGTCTGAAGTTTTCTTTCTTTGATGTGTCTTTGCCTGGTTTTGGGATCAGGGTGACATTGGCCTCATAGAATGAGTTTGGAAGTGCTGCCTCTTTTTCTATTTCCTGAAATAAATTGAAGAGTATTGGTATTAGTTCTTCTTTGAAGGTCTTGTAGAACTTGGCTGTGTATCCATCTGGTCCTGGGCTTTTCTTGGTTTGTAGGTTTCTGATGGCTTCTTCTATTTCCTCACTTGATATTGGTCTGTTTAAATTGTGTATATCTTCCTGACTCGAAATGGGAAAATTGAATGACTTAAGAAATTTGTTGATGCCTTCAATGTCTTCTATTTTATTGGAGTATAAGATTTCAAAATAATTTCTGATTATACTCCGTATTTATGCAGTGTCTGATGTGATATTACCTTTTTCATCACGTATGCTGGTAATCTGTGTTCTCTCTCTCCTTCTCTTTGTTAGCATAGCTAAGGGTCTGTCAATTTTATTTATTTTTTCAAAGAAACAACTTTTTGTTTTGTCAATTTTTTTCAATTGTTTCTTTTGTTTCGATCTCATTGATTTTAGCTCTAATTTTAATTATTTCTTGCCTTCTACTGTTTTTGTTGCTGGTTTATTCTTTTTATAGGGCTTTGAGATGTAGTGTGAAGTCATTTATTTGTTGACTTTTCCTTCTTTTAAGGAATGAACTCCATGCAATGAACTTTCCTCTTAGTACTGCTCTCATAATGTCCCAGAGATTTTGATATGTTGTGTCTATGTTCTCATTTACTTCTAGGAATTTTTTAATCTTCTCCTTGATGTCTTCTGTGACCCATTGTTCATTCAGTAGCATGTTGTTTAATCTCCAGGTGATGGAGAAATTTTTATTTTTTATTTTGTCATTGATTTCCAATTTCATTCCATTATGATCTGATAAAATGCATGGTAGTATCTCTACTTTTTTGTATTTGCTGAGAGTTGCTTTGTGGCATAGTATATGGTCTATTTTAGAGAAGGATCCATGTGCTGCTGAGAAGAAAGTGTATCCACTTGATGCAGGTTGAAATATTCTATATGTGTCAGTTAAGTCTAAGTTATTGATTGTGTTATTGAGCTCTATAGTTTCTTTACTTAACTTTTGTTTGGAAGATCTGTCCAGTGGTGAGAGAAGTGTGTTAAAGTCTCCCATGATTATTGTATGGTGATCTATTAGACTCTTGAACTTGAGAAGAGTTTGTTTGATGAACATAACTGCACCATTGTTTGGGGCATATATATTTATGACTGTTGTGTCTTGTTGGTGTATGGTTCCCTTGAGCAGTATGTAATGTCCATCATACTTTATTTGATATGAGGATGGAAACTCCTGCTGGCTTCCGCAGTCCATGTGAGGTGTTTGTCAGTTTTGTCCAGCTTCATAGTTATGTTTTTGAGGAGAGAATTTTCTGACATCATCATTTAGTCATATCAGGAAGTTCTTCCTACTATGTTTTTGTTTTTTGTTGCTGTTTTCTTTTTGGTCCTGGGGATTGAACTCAGGGGTCTTAACCACTGAGCCACATCTTTAGCCCTTTTTGTTTTTTGTTTAGAGATAGGGCCTTACTCAGTTGCTTAGAACTTTGCTAATTGGCTGAGGCTGGCCTTGAACATGTGATCCTCCTGCCTCAGCCTCCCAAGTCACTGGTATTACAGGTGTGCAGTTGCCTCTTACTGTTTTATTTTAAGTTTCCCTGTGTCCCTTCTCCTGCTAGGATATAGGCCTCACTCTGCAGTGTTATTGCTATCTCCCTATTGGTCCCTACACAAGCAGCACTCAGAATAAGGGAAAGGGGGAAAGTTAGGGCTGTTTTCACAGTGTTTGCACAATCGAGTTATGCCTGATGTGTTGTCTACGTTTAATAACTCTTGAGTGAATGTATGAAACAATAAATAGCATGGAGGGTGGACTAATGACAAGGTGACCTTGCTGAGATCCTGAGTCAGTAAGAATATAGAGCAAGCTCAAGAGATAACGAGGGAAGAATGGACAATGCTTGACTGTGCTGGATAAGGGAGTCACTGAGGACAGTTTCCAGTAAGCTAATAAGATGGTTTAGGAGACACAGGGTCATCCTATAGAAGTCAGGGCCTGTCATCATAAAGCTAATTAAGCACACAGCCAGGGGCAGTGGCACACATCTGTAATCCCAGCGGCTAGGGAGGCTGAGGCAGGAGGAGTTCGAAACCAGCCCCAGCAATAGTGAGATACTTAACAACTCAGTGAGACCCCGTCTCTAAATTAAAAAATACAAATAGGGCTGGGGACGTGGCTCAGTGGTTGAGTGCCCCTGAGTTCAACCCCCAGTACCAAAATTAATTAATTAATTAAAGCCAAGTATGTACACACACACACACACACACACACACACAAACTCACACACACATCCCTGGCCCAGGAGTCAGAGAAGCTTCACTGGGATCCACAGGAAGGTGGAGCAATGGCAGGACCAGCTGTTGCTTCGTGCTGGTGAAGTGAATCCGCTGATCAGTGACAACATGTATGTACGATGCTTCCCTTCTGTCTCTCAGATCTCCCAAGAAGCTTCCCGTGGGCCAGTCTAACAGGAAACATACAAGAAAAGAAGTCCTGGAAAGTATCATTCAGCCTAACCATGTTGTGCCACAAAGCTATGTCACAAACTTTCCTCTAGTTTCTATTGGAGAAACCAAAGGCGGGTAGATTGTCAGTCACTCCAAGTTCCTCATGGAATAGCTCTACAAGGGGTATTAAGTGGGCAAAAGTAGAAAAGGTCAGATCAGGGAGACCCAAGGAGCAGAAGTCCATTTAAATAGTCCAGGAGAGAGCTCCTGAGAAGCTGGGTCAAAATAGTGGTTGTGGAGACAGAAAAGAGTCTAAGAAGGTAGAACACACAGGACTTGGTGACTGGACACTGTGGAAGGGTATGAAGGAAGGAGGCAGGTCAAGTTCTGGCCTACTGGCTTGGGCAGCCGAGAGGGGAGAGAAACCGTTGTTGGGAGAGGGAACAGGGAAGGGATAGATGGGCCCTTCCTCAGCCACCTTCCAGTAGACTCTGTCACCTCATCATCCCATCACATTGGTCCCAGCACCACCCATCCATCCACACTCTACCCATCCACCCATCCATCCTTCCAGCTTATCTACCACCCAGCCCCCAGCCACCATCCATGCATCCATACCTGCATCCACACTCTCAGGTCCCCTCTCAGCCTGTGCCCCTGTCGATCTGCTCTAAACAACAGCACTGTGGGTGAAGAGTGATGGTTGGCTTCACACAGCAACGATCCTTGGCTCCTTCTTACCCACTAACCCCCATCCCTACACATTGTGCTGGGACCTGTCCTCATCGACAGTCTCAGGACTGTGGGTGCCTGGGGCAGTGGTCTTTTAGAAGCATTCGTCCGAATGCATGGTTGGCTTCTGGAGGATCAGCTTCTTGCAGGCTACCCTGGCAGGGATAGCAGCAAAATGTGTATGGAGGCAGCTGTTCTGAATGACCTGTCCACCCACTCCAGCCTTCCTGCAGAGGACTTCTCAGAATGGAGCCAACATCCCAGCCATTATCAGGAAGCCCCTGTTCTTTCTTCTTCTTTCTAATCAAAAAAAGGAAGAGAGACAGGACCTGATGCCACTACCAGACTAAAAGCAATAATAAATAATAGCACTGAGGTCACTTTTTCCAGTGAACAACTCACTCCAGCAGAGCGCTGCCCCTGAACCCCTGGAGCCAGCCTGTGAGACGGTCATGGTCCCCTCTTACAGGGGAGGACTCTGAAGCTCAACCTTGCTGAGCGTGGCTCCCTCCTACCCCCAACCAGGTTGTGGTGACACTGTGTATAAGCTTGGGCTCCCCCAAAGCAGACTTAGGACAAGAGCTTGGACACAGTGGTTTGTTTGGACGGTGATGCCAGGAAGCAGGACTGAGGGGGCTGGAGAGTGACACATGGAAGAAAGGAAGCCAGTGTCAAGGCTATTGCCACATCAACAGGCTCACTCCACAGGGGCTCTGGAAAGCAGTGGCCTGCCTCCCAGGATATCCCAGAAAGAACACCCTGTTCCCTTTCACCCTCTGCCGAAGGCTGACCCAGGGCTATGGACAGCTAGCCGGCACTTCTGGGCTGCATTCCTTTGGGTCTTTTGGTTTCAGAGAGAGCCTGAGGCTGAGAGACTGGAGAAGGAAGTGAGCTGGGGCTGAAGTCAGCTGTCCAAGGCAAATGACACAGATACCCAAAGCTGTGCCACAAGCTGTGGCCTCTACCCCCCAGGTGTTTTCCCTTGTGCAGGGTAAGGGAGTGTGTGAGCTAGACAGACCTGAGTGATACAGAATGGGGGGTCCAGGAAAACACCCACCCGAGTGCACAGGAGGGGATGGAGAAGAGGAGACAGAAGGTTCCAGAAACAAGGTGAAGTGCCTCATTTCACCTGCTGCTTGGTGAAGGAGCCCCCACAGGTGCTAGAAGTCCCTTGCTCATAGTAAGCAGGAGGGAGAGCAGCTGCTTGTGTCCCCAGGCTGCCATAATAGAGCACACCAGCCCGGGGGTGGGTGGGGGGGGTTGCTTAAACAACAGAAATTCACTTCCTCATAATTCTAGTGGCTCAAAGTTCAAGATCAAGGTCTCAGTGGGTTTGGTTTTTCCTGGGCTCGCTCTCCTTGGCTTCTCCCTGTGTCTTCACATAATCATCTGTGTGTGTGTGTGTGTGTGTGTGTGTGTGTGTCTGTCTGTCTGTCTGTCCTGAGCTCCTCTTCTCATGATGACAGCATTAGATTATGGCCCACCCTAATAACGTCATTTAATTTAATTACCTCTTTGAGGGCCCCTCTCCTATACAGTCACATTCTGAGGCACTAGGGGTTAGGATTTTATCTTACGAGTTTTGGGGGGACACAGTTCAGTCCTCTTGCTTTCCTGGGCTCTGGGCTGCTGGTCCTGAGAGAGAGTTAAGAGTTTGTGCCCAGAGCTGGGCAGAGCTGTGGGCAAGTGTCTAAGCAGATGTCTGCCAGATGCACTGGTCTTCCCTCTGTGTGTGTCCTGATGCCCGCCAGGAAGCCAAGCAAAGCCCACACATGCCCACCACCAGCAGCTGAATCAAATAAGGGCTGAGTCAGCAGCTTTCCTTAGAGATCAGCTTCCTGGGATGATTTCTGATCCTGCCCATCTGGAAGAAATGACCACCCTGAGAACAGCTGTGAAATAGGAAACCACAGTGAGGTCCATGGCCCTCCACCTCTGC
This sequence comes from Ictidomys tridecemlineatus, assembly GCF_052094955.1. Lineage (NCBI taxonomy): Eukaryota > Metazoa > Chordata > Mammalia > Rodentia > Sciuridae > Ictidomys > Ictidomys tridecemlineatus. The sequence continues at coordinate 74,130,836 of NC_135477.1, forward strand.
AGCTTGCCTCCTGTGTGGCTTCCTTTAATACCAGCCCAGCTCTGTGGGGGCGGAGAGGGGCTCTCTGGTGGCAGGATAAGGAGACAGAGAATCAGGAAGTTCATTGACTTCCCAAGGCACACAGCCATCGAGCCACAAGAAGGAAATCAGCCCATATCTGAGCTGAACCCTCTCTTCCTCTGCCTTTAGGGACCTTGACCACATTCCTTGGTCATAGCCATCAGATCCACCCCAGAAACTGAATGTACCCCTCTGGCCACCCATAGTATGACTGAGCTAGTGGTACAAACTGGCTTCTCTCCTCAGCTGGCTGGCAGGCGATATCACTAGCCAGTCACTGTAGAAACCAGGGCAGAGGAGACAGCATCCTGGTGGTGTGGAAAGGTAGGGATGAACGTGGAACATGGATGCCCATTGAATGGACTTTCAGAGATATGCCCTAGATGCCTTCCAAGCGCATCCTGAAGACCAACTCAGCCCAGTGTTTAGTAAAGACAAGGTCCCGGCCAGGTGTGGTGGGGCATGCTTTTAGTCCCAGCTACTCAGGAGAATGAGGCAGGAGGATCACAAGTTCAAGGCCAGCCTCAGAAATTTAGTGAGGCTCTGTCTCAAAATAAAATGAAAAGTTCTGGGGCTGTAGCTCCCCATAGCAGAGCCATTGCCTAGTGTGAGTCAGGCCCTGGTTTCAAACCCCACTACTGAAAAGAAAAAAAAAAAAATCAGTGAACTGAAGGGCACAGGGTAAATACTGAATAAATAGATCTTCCCTTTCATATAAACAATAGAATCCTACTGTTAATCTCTGGCCTTTGAACTGTGGCCTTTGGGAATTTTTTAAAACAAAGTCAATTGCTGGGGTTGTGGCTCAGTGGTGGAGTGCTTGCCTCATACGTGTGAGGCACTGGGTTTGATCCTCAACACCACATAAAATAAATAAATTAATTAAAGGTATTGTGTCCACCTATAATCAAAAATATTTTTTAAAAAAGTAGAATGATGGGGACCATAGAAACAGGGACACAACACTAGGATCCTGGCATGCAGCCTTACTGATTATCATTGCATTTTCATGAAAAGAATTCAGACAGCATAGGAAACTGGAAAGCAGAAAGCAAGTGACTCCACGCCCTATTCCTACTCTCCAGAAATAGCTATTGTTATGTCCAGAAAACTAACACACATGTGCATCTTTCCTTCAGTTAAGAACATTAGTGAAATGGTAGCATGCACAGTTTAACCACCAGCTCCTCAAGCTCTGTAGCATCTGCCCTGTGACTTTACCCACAATGGGTCAGCAGCATCCTGCTGATCAGCCTCAGGGTGTGTTGGAGGGTGATACCCTGAGAAGCAGAGGCTGAGATGGAGATGAGCCCAGAGGAAGATCATCAGCATTAGCCCCGTGGAGAGGGCAGGAAGCAGGACCCAGCAGAGGGAGGAGTTAGTTGCATTGCCATATAGGTTTCTAGAAGCTTCAGTCCACTCCACACTTAGCTCTGAAGCTGGGGAGGGCTTTAACATTGTCCTTAGTCAGAACAAGAAAGCCAGGCTTCTATTCCCCCCAATGACCAGCTATTGGTTGTGGCTCCTCCAGGAAGAGAGCACACCTTAATTGAGAAAATTCCCAGTGGAGAAGGTGGCTTAGGACCATGCATCAGCAGCTGGGCGCTAGATCCCTCAGTCCTGAGCCATCTGGGTGGAAAAAGCAAAGCCCACTTCAGGTCATCTCTAGATTTTTACTGTTACAAACAATGCAGTGAATGCACCTTTCTCTGCAAAATATACTTTCTGGAGCAGACTCATGGGTCAGGGACCCTGCCACCATCAGGCCACAGCTGCCTCTTAAAAAAACAGGCTTCTTTAAGCTCAGAGTGCCAGGGTTGATAGATGGAAAGGTGGGCTATGTTCCTTTACTGGGACACATGTCACCATTGCCCCCCCCCCATGCTACTACCTGCACCAAAGAAGATGATTCCAGTGGACCACACAGAGAATGGGAAGGGGGTTAGGACCCATTTTGTGATAAAATCCTGTTGGTTATGAATATGCTTTAACCTAAATTCCCAAGTTCATGTTTCTACTGCTTTCAAAAAGTCCTTATCCTCTAAATTTGCTAACAGAGGTCACTGAGAAGAATCAAATGCTCCAAAAGTGTATTTCTGGGGCTGTGGATTAGTTTGGGGTCTCTGGGGTGGAGGGGTGGAGCCAAAAAGCACACAGTCAGCGCCAGGTGCATATGGTGGACACCTGTGCTGATCCTCCTTCCACACAGAAGGGGACCACCTGGTGTTTACTCAACCTGACAGGCTGGGGTTGAGTTGCCAGCTCTTAGCCAGTGACCTTGAACATGTTACACACCCCCTCTGAACCCTACTTTTTTCTACAAACAGAAATTGACAAAACCTCTTTGGGCTGCTACATGTGTGACCCAGAATGGTGGCATCTGGCTCATGGTGGGTATTCAGCAAATGTAACTGCTAATGTGATGATGGTGACATTCACTAAGAGTAAATGCTGCCCCCACAACACAATGCACTCATAAGTATGTCAGGGCTGGTTCTGTGAGTTCAGCACAGAAGGCAAGGCTATTCTGAGCAGAGAGGTGCCCATCAGCTACCCCAGGGACTCCCAAGACTGATTTGCTTGACCACTGCAAGGAACAGGGAAAGGCCAGATGTTCGTCCCAGTGTTGCCAGCTCTGGCTGCTGACCACCTTTCTCTCACTCCAGAACAGTGCATTCACTCCTTCCTCTGGGACTGATTCTTCAGGCAACTCATATGCAGGGCCAGGGCGCCAAGTCCAGGCAGTTCCTTTTGCAAAGGACGTATTGTGCCCCTTCTTCCAGGCTGAGACAGCCTTGTAGTCAGACCATGACTTGTTAATCAGAGCTCCAGGTGGTCCGAATGAGGCCCTTGTGGGCCTCCTCAGCCAGCCCAAAGTGCCCAGCTACACCCATGAGGGTGACAAATTGTGTCCAAATTTATTGGATTAGGATCTCTCATAAACCCTTCAAAATATCAGCAGAGACTAAATTCAAAATTTTCAATGTGCTAAGAAAAGCAGGGAGCATGCTGTGGATGGAGTTGCCGCTGCTCCCTTGGGCTCTGCATTCCTGCTCCCCTCTGAGCACCTGCTCTCTCCAAACCCTGTCATGGGCACCAGCCCAAAATGGAATGAGACAGGCCTTGTCCTCGAAAGGTTGTACACAGAGGGAGGACAGCCACCCCTTAGACACCTGTCTTGCTCTCTTGGATTCTCCAATAACAATTGACAACCAAAAAATTCAATTCAGTTCAGATACCAACTGCCCAGAGTTAGCATAGACCTTGCTGGTTAAGTAAGTAAGGTCTTAAGCCCACAAAACTCCTCCAACTTCTGCTGTCTGTGGCAAATGGGTGCCCTGGCCATCCACATTTCTACCCTTGACTACATGTGTGTTCAGGGGTTCCCACCATCCATCCTCAGTTTTAATAATTCACTAGAATGATTCACAAAACTCAAGAAAACTCTCTACATCTACTATTTAATTACAAAGGATACAAATCAGGAGAAGTCCGATGGAAGAAATGCACAAAGCAAGATCCTGGGGAAGAGCTGCAGAGCTCCCACGTCCTCCTGGGCATACCACCATCATGTATGATGGGTCCATCCGCCTGAAAGCTTCCTGAACCCAAGTGTGTAGGGTTTGTTCTGGAGGCTTCGTTATATAGGCATGGTTGATCCAATCATTGGTAATTGGTAATTAAATTCCATCTCTAGTCCCTCTCCTCCTAAAGGAGGTTGGGCTGAAAGTTCCAACCCTCCAGTCCCCTAGTTGGTTCCCTAGGCAACCAGCCCCCATCTTCTCAAGAGGCATCTCATTAACAACTCAGGTGCCTTTGAAAAGAGCTGCTGTGAATAACAAAACATGCTCCCCTCACCCCACACGTCAGGAAGTTCCAGGGGCTTTAGGAGCTTGGATGTGGAGAACCAGTTAGAAAGGATAAAAAGTGATTTCCCCCATTATTACCTCCCACCTTCCAGGTGCCTAGAAACAGGGGGACTGTGTCTCTCCTTTGTGGTATCCGCCATAGTTCTTCACACTAGGCTTTATGTAGCCTTAGTTATTAACAATTACACATAGAGAAGAAGGGATTGACTCTTCTACCTTCCAGGAACCCCTGATGATGTTACCTTGGGTTTGGAATAGCAGCCAGAGCTTCAACTCTGAAGGCAAACACTTAATAAATGTCAATGCCACACTTCTTAGCAGCCACCCTTGAATGAAAACCTGCTAGATTTCAGGACCAACTAAAAGCTCCATCTATTTTGCACACAGGTCTTCACAGTGACCCCAGGAGGATAGATAATCATGAACTTTAATGAGACAACTGAGACTCAGAAAAGGTTAAGATGCTGGGTATAGGACTGGGGATGTAGCTCAGGGGTCAAGTGCTTGCTGAGCATGCCCAAGACCATGGGTACCACCTTCAGCAAGGAGCAGGGGGAACTCTGGGGCATCAGAATTCAAACCTAGCCTGTTTTTTGCCAACATCCTATGCAGTCTCCATCCCAAGTTCCAGAGCTGGAATAGGACACGAGAAAGAACCAAAAAAAAGTCTCTTTCTGTGAGTCTTTGTTATAACTAGTTCCTATTTAAGAGTGAGATAAAGTTAGCAATTGCAGTATTGAAAACGAGCATAAAAACTCATTGCCTTGAATAGCGAGCAGTTTTCCTGGCTTCTGGTCCTGTGAGTCAGCGCCCCCTGAGCACACAGCTGCATGTCTGCTGGGAGTTGGTGGTGAGGATGGCCTTTCTCACAATTGCAGTGGTTGCTGGCTGTTGGCTAGGGAGAAAATGGGGCTCACAGATGCAGAGAGAGGTCAGCAATTTGGAAGGTTTTTTGCAATCAATCTAGTAAAGAAGGGGCATGGCTGCTTTTAAGAATTAGAGGCTCATTAGGGCTGGGGTTGTGGCTCAGTGGTAAAGCACTTGCACAGCATGTGAGAGGCACTGGGTTCGATTTCCAGCACTGCATATAAACAAATGAATAAAGTAAAGTCCATCAACAACTAAAAATACATTTCAAAAATAAAAAAGAATTAGAGGCTCATTTGCCAAGATCTGTTGGGCTTGATTTCCTGGTGTGAGCTAAGCCTTTGGGGAAGAACTTTCTAGGTGACAATGAGTGTTGCCATAGTATGAAATCTCTCCTTTGCTAGGGTCCAGGGTGTGTGGGTGGGGATGAGTGTGAAGCAGAGACCATCCCTTTGGAGCCTGGAAGTTGAGGCATCAAGGGATCTTCCCTCCCCCACACCTGGCCCAGGCCAAAAGGAATGCCTGGCAGAGCAGATGTGAGCATGAGCACTGCAGGGAGGCCTATCCTTGGCACAGGGAGTAACCTGAGCACCATCTGGTCTAATTCCTGCTAAAACCAGCCATCCTTAAACTGAGAGAAAGTTAACACAGAGAAACACAAAATAACAGCACAGGAAGGCATGGTCCTTAACTTGAGCACATTGGGAATATCAAGGGCATTTTTGAAGCCAGTTCATGAATTGCAATTTGGCATCATGTGTTATGATTAGGATGAAATCTTGGAGACAGACCCAAATTCAAGTCCTGGCCCTCCCGGTTCCTTCAGCTGCACCAAGTCTCTCAGCTAAACCAGGGGTCCTGATCATATTTAACTCTGAGTTTTGTTTGAGCAAAGTACCTAGAAGAGTTCCCTGGCACACAGAGTCTGTTCCATGAATATGATATAATAATGACTTCCTCCTTGATGTCTCAGGGAAAGTAGCTCTGTATCAAGGACTTCCTCTATGACCTCACCGTCCTGTGAGGTAGGTCTTGCCCCTATTTTGCATATGAGGAAGCTGAGGCTTAGAGAGGACAAGTGACTGGGCCAAGTTCCCAAAACTACCATAGGAACTCAGGTCCCCTGGGCTCCAACATCTAAGTCCCCTCCATGATGCCCCAGGCCTGCCTGCAGTGACTCTTTCTAAATGCCAGAGGTGTATAATAGTCACAGAACATGACCATGTCCCTTTTATAGGTGTGCCACCTACTCTTCACTCGGTAGCTTAGGTGTCACCCTCTAGAGACTCACCATTATAAGGAGCAGAACCTCCTGTTAGGGTTAGAATGCCTTAGAGCCACTTCACCCTCACCAACCTGCCCTTTGACCTGTGCTTCTTTCTCAGTAACAAGGTCTAAGAATTGGCTGAAAATAGCTGTCTTTCTATTGGCCCAGTCGTGTCCTCTCGGATGTGGAAGGTGCTATGGGAGTTATCCAGGGCAAACCCTGCCTTTCCTTGAAAGAGAAAACAGATCCACTGAGGGGAAATAATTCAGGCTGGATGGAGCTTACATGTTAAAACGAGGCCTCAAAATTTGGAGACCAGGTGTTGAATACCTTCATTTCTCTGGAAAATAATGCTCCTAAATTCTCTCATTTGAGCAGTTCTTGCCAGATGACATTCATATCCTCATTTTAAAGAAGAGGAAACAGAGGCGAGGACGGGGTCTGTCTGTGCTCATCAGAGGCTGAGCTGGTGCTGGAAGAAAAGTGTGACCACAAGGGCAGATTCAAGACAAATAACTGAAAAATTTACATCCACACACCAAGAGTGAGGAATTCTGATTCACATGGAGGGGGGAAACCCACTCTAACCACTAGTAATTTCAGGAAGTGGTATTTTGTGATCAATTTGACTTCCCCTTGAGAAATGTGATAGCAAATGAGTCACAGGGACACTCTGTGCTGAGTTCCTCTTTGGGGATATGCTCCTGCGAACACTCTCACTGTGGCACTTTCTGTGTCAACTCCAAGTCTGACCTGGACATAGGACATGGACTCCTCCTAACAGGCACTTGGTAATGGGCCCAGGTTTCTTTAGAACACGGGTGACTCCTTATTCCCAAGGTTTCTGAGGGAGGGCGGTATCCTGACCTGGACCGCCCAGGGGCCTGGTGGACTCTCTGTCATTCTGTGCACGTGTTCTGTCTGTAGAGAAGTGGTAAACCCTTTCCACAGCTACTCCCAATCCCAACCTTCAACCAAGGCACCATGGCAAGTTTCCTTGATCTGGTGCAGTTGACCTCTTGACACATAGTGATTGAGGTCCCTAGAGACCCAAAACTATACAAGGGATGACATGTTTTCTTGAGGAGCCCAGTGGGAGAGTTAAGACACACAGCTAAAAGCAAAGATGCTACCACTCAAGATCCCAGGTGGCTCTGAGCAATGCTGGTTGACTAGCTGAGGTCAGCTGAGAACAGTAGACACTTCTTATAAGCCCCATCCCGAGACCATCAGGGCTGTCCACAGAAGGCTTGTTGAAGGCTGCAGGGAAATACCAAGTTCATGGCCAGAGAACAAGTCAGGACCAGACAATCCCGAGCAGTGAGCAGACAAGGTCAGCCAGCTGGAGATCACTGACATGGGCTGCTGGGGCACTCTTTGCTACTAGCCACCAGGGACAGAGGTTTTCATCCTTTTAAAGAAGGGGATGACATATTGGCTAGACTTTATTATTAACCAGTGTATGTTATCTGGAGAATAAGCATTGAGTATGGGAAGGAGCAGGAGCTGCATCAGTCCAGTGGGTCATGAGGAGCCCCATTGGCAGAGTTCCCACCCCCATGTCTGCCTCCCTTCTCTCACTACATCAGAGTCTCTCAAGAGCAGGTTTACTGCTTCTCCAGGAATCTCTTCAACAGTCAATTTAAAGGGAGCACATTCCTATATTTTATGGAGGACTAAATATGCATCGAGCATCATGCTTCATGCCTTAACTTGTTGATCTCATTTAATTTCCAAATGGAAATTAAATGAGATCATGTGCCCCCTCACCCCTTAATGGGATGCTGCCCATTAAGGGGTGAGGGGGCACATGAGTGTGTCCCTGGTCTCACCTCCTCTGAAGTCACCTCCTTCTTTTTGCACCCTCCCCCTATTGCATTCATGCTTAGACACTGCCTGATGAGTTATGCAAATCTATAAACAGAGAAGTGATGTTTGGAAAGGCATGAAATTATCAACCAGAACACAACCCTGGGAGGGGATTATTACTGACCCTGATGAGTTATGCAAATCTATAAACAGAGAAGTGATGTTTGGAAAGGCATGAAATTATCAACCAGAACACAACCCTGGGAGGGGATTATTACTGACCCTATTTTCAGTTGAGATAAATGGGATGGCACCAAGAGATGGGATGATGTGTCCACTCCACTTAACCAGTATATGATGGTGCCAGATTTTGATTCCAGGACTGATTCCAAAGCCCACGCTCTGTCCATGATGCCACACTCCTCCCATCATACAATGGCTAGAAACCAAGAAAGAAAAGTCGGAGTAGAAGCTAAGAAGAAGGTTAGAGTCTGCAGAGAGTTGATGGGAGTTGGAGCCCCAGGCACTGGGACTTAGCATATTCTCAACTGGGATGCTGCCCATTAAGGGGTGAGGGGGCACATGAGTGTGTCCCTGGTCTCACCTCCTCTGAAGTCACCTCCTTCTTTTTGCACCCTCCCCCTATTGCATTCATGCTTAGACACTGCCTGATGAGTTATGCAAATCTATAAACAGAGAAGTGATGTTTGGAAAGGCATGAAATTATCAACCAGAACACAAGATGCATATGCCAAAGAGATCAAAACAAACTGAAAAGCTAATGAGCAAACTAATGTGTTCCAATTGTACATACAGCTCCTTGACTTACAATGGAGTCACACCCCAATAAACCCATGATAAGTCAAAAATACCATAGATCAAAAATATACTTAGAGGGCTGGGGATGTGGTTCAAGCGGTAGCACACTCACCTGGCATGCATGCGGCCCGGGTTCGATCCTCAGCACCACATACAAACAAAGATGTTGTGTCCGCCGAAAACTAAAAAAGCAAATATTAAAAAAAAAAATACGGATGTTCTGGCATCTCTCCCAGACAGTGTGATTTCACTGTCTGAACTGGGGTCCCTAACATACCAACACCCTGGCTTATCAAAGAGCACGCTGTAGAGTATCTGTTGCTTCCACTTGTGACCACAGGGTTAACTGAGAGGTGCAGTTCACTGCTTCTGCTCAGCATTGCCAGAGTATCCTGCAGCATACCACTAGCTGGGAACATATAAAAATTCAAAATATGGTTTCTATTGCGTATGTACCACTTTTACATCAATGTAAAGGCAAAAATTCACAAGTCAAAACAAAACACAGATAGTCAGTGTGTTTTGTATTACCTATCTGTATTACCCTTGATCAGTAAGAACATAGATTTTACTTAAGCTATGAAAATACAGCTTTTTTTTTTTGGTCAAAGTCTTGGGAAAGAATGAATCAGTATGGGTCCTCCCAGAGTTTATTGGGTTGTCAATGGATAGAATACAGTTGGTTCTTCATCATCAGGAGCTTCAGAATTGTTGATATATACTCTTATGCAGGTCCTCATACGGTGTGTATGGCGGTTCATAGTTTTCCTATGTGCAGCCTTCCTGTCTTAGCATCAGGATCGGCAAAGCAGAAATGATCATCTGCATTGAATGGATGGGGAAGCAGGCTCAGATGTTAAGGGGCTTGCTCAAGGGCACTCAGATCAGGGAAAGTGGAGCCAGGAGTCACTCTCAGATCTGGCACGTTTATGATCACCACTGCCCACAGAATGCCACGTGACTGCTTGCCTGGCCATGGAAATAATTTCCATCTTGCTTTAGTTGGGACTTTAATCTCCTCCTGCCTAAACCATCCCATTCCTCCTCCTGGATTTCCAGCCTCCAAACAGTGCCCCAGAGAGTCACCTTGCCCAGCCTGGGAGCCATGCTGGAGTGTGAGCTGGAGCCTGAGATGGGAAGATGAATGAGCCCAGTGGCTGTAAGTGGGAAAAAGAGGGGATATTAGTTCTCTTATAGAAATCATGAACAAAATATATGAAGTACAAAGGAGGGAGCCTTCTGCCCATGGACAAAGGCATTTCTGAGGAAGTTCAATGTTGAGGTCAACATCCATAATAAGACATTACTCTGAACTTTGACCAAAACACCACCATACTGTGTCCATCTGGAAACCAGATTTTCTCTTCTTTCTAGGATTTGTCATTGATGTTTGTTTAGTTTCTATTGTTTGTTTGATGGCTTTTCTTAAATAATTTTGTAAAGCAAATATTGTTTGTCATTTGTGGCCACTGACATCTCCGTTCCATTAGCTTAAAGGTCAGATAGTAAATGAACAGAGATTTCTTTAAACACTTAGAGGCAAGAATTTCCTATTTTCTGCTGGGTGCGTTGGAGCATGCCTTTAAGACTCAGCCCTGCAGTCTGCAACTCTGCCTTACTCTTTACTTCCTTCTTGAGAAGAACCTGAATATCAGCCAGAGGTGACAGCTCAGGGCCTCCTCAGATCTTTACTGAGCGTGCACACAGCCCTGACATGTGCATGGGTATGTTGGAGCTTTTCTAAATTCTTACTCTCCAAAGCATCTCATTCCCCAGACTTTTCTCCAAAACTTTGTTAGTCTAATTTTTGTCCCTACTGTTATCCATTGCCCAAGGTAGCAGTGACCAAAATATTTTCCTTTGAATGTTTTTGAAGAACATTCCCTACTCCCTGCTTGGCTTTGGAGAGCTCCATCTTAGAATAGCCTTTGACTAGATCTTTCACTCCCTGCGGTAATGATACTGGCCCCAGGGCTGGTTTTACAAGGCTTAGGTTGGATTGGAGAGTTGGAATAGAACTGGGTCACAAAGCTTGCTGTTCTTACTCAGGCTTAACTGGATTTTCTAAATATAGATTCCCCTGACACCACACTCTCCAGGAGTTTCTCTCACCTCTATGTGTATTTAGTTAGTGCTCTTCAGTAAACCCTCTTCTTCCTCCTAACAATCCCTAGAGTTGAAGTTTCTTAGAGCTTGGTCTTGGCTTCTCTCTTTTTCTTTCTTTCTTTCTTTCTTTCTTTCTTTCTTTCTTTCTTTCTTTCTTTCTTTCTTTCTTTCTTCCTTCCTTTCTTTCTTTCTTTCTTTCTTTTTTCCTCCTCCTCCTCCTCCTCCTCCTCCTCCTCTTCTTCTTCTTCTTTTTTTTTTTTTTACAATCTTAGTAATCTACCAAAGTTAGATCTCCAGCCAAGACACTCCTTTGAATAAAATAATCTTAATTTCAACTCTTTTCTCAATATCTCCACTTACCTGTCCCTCAGTGGGCAAGACAAGACCATAAGGTCATGTTACCATGAGGCTGGTGTATATCTAAAGACTAGCAAGAAATGGTCACTTGGTTTGGCTTAAATTGCCTCCCATTTGGCTTAACTAATAATCCAGAAAACAGAAACAATTGAGGCAATGAGTGGGTACAATCCATGCAGGATTCTGCTGACTTTGAGGAGTTCAGAACCAAGTTGATGAACTTACCATCTTCCTACTAGACTTTACAGCCCATTGTCCATTTTGCCAATGGGATAGATGAATATTGAGGGTCATGGGATTAGTCAAGGAGATGCTCATTGGTGACCTACAAGAAAACAGTTTTAGTCAGTTGTGGCCGTGGTCCCAGAGACCCCATCATGATAATGTCCATTGAGAACCCATATGTGATGGACAGGGGACCTCTGAAAGCAAATCACTGAGGACATGCTGAAGTAGGGCAATATGGGTACAGGAGAAATAAACACAAGAATACACAGCCATGCAGGAGGTGGATTTTGAAACAGGTAAGGATCAAATAAAAGGAAAAAAAGCATGGGTTAGAGGTAGGAGGACCTTGACCAGCAGCAACCTCTGGGTGAGCTGAGATTATGAACAGCCCTGACCAAAGAAAACAGGGTGTCAGGCCAGAGAGATGGGAATGAGGTCTGGAAGGATGGACTTTGGCTTCCACTCTGAGACATGCAACAATTAGGTTGATGGCATAATTGGGGAAATAGGGAAGGAAATGATATCAGTGTGAAAAAGGACAAGTGGGAGACTGTACCATCTGTGCCAATTCTGAAGACAGGAAAGAGAGAGGAGAGGACTGTAAAAACACGGAGAGCCATGGTTTAAGGCTCAGTTTGAATTCTTAACACTGTAAATCACAGAAAGGCAAACCAAACCAACTAAAGTCAGAAAAGGGAATTTATTGGAAGTTTACAATATCTTTTGGGATCTGGAGAACCAGGCTTGCAAAATGAAGAGAAATGGCAGTGACTACAGAGGACCGAAAAGTGAGAAGCACAAAGGTCATCTTTTAGCAGGCAGAATGGGCAGGACACCTCCCTGCACTGGAGGGCACCATCTTCATCATCGTTCCTGTTGCTAGCGGTGAAGTTGGCTCTGTCCAGGAGATTCAAAACCTAGGCAGGGGCGTCTGGTCAGCTCACTCTCAATCACATGGCCCGGTCTGACTGCCTGCTGGGAACAGAGCAGATCTTCTCCTTATGGCTTCCAAAGAGGGAGATGGGGAATTCCTCCAGATCAGGGAGGAGCTAGTCTGGCCAAAAGCCAGACTCCATCCCACCAAACCAAATGAGGAGGAGGGTAGGTGAAATCGGAAACTTGACCGACTTTGCCACCTTGGAGAAAGGGGCCATTAAAGGAAGACTAAAGGTGCAAAAGGTAAGGAAACGAATAGAAAAGCAGGTAGAGGTGCGCAGAGCAGTGGATGAGACGGGCAGGGAGGGATTCGACTGTGCGGAGAAGTATGAATGGAGAGGGAAGGCGCCTGGGAAAGTTCTGTTCTTCCCATCTGTTTCCATTCCTGCCTTCCCCCTGCAAGCAGGTGTTTTCACAAGGGAGAAGGCTTGTTTTTCAATAGTGCAAAACTGACCAAAATGGTGACTCATCTTTTTCTAAAATCTGACTCTTTGTCTAAATTTCAGGACCATCTCCTTGTTAGACCCTGCTGAGGGCAGGTGCTGTCGTTGGTGATCCCTCAGTCCATACTAGCAGTAACCCTACACTTGCCCTGCCCTGCCCTGCTGCCAAGAAGTGTGATGTCTTAGAATCTCAGGGCATGGTGTTTCCAGGACCCAGAAACACAACTGCCCTATTGTGGGTGGTCATGGTTCCTTCTTTCTTCTTAGTCATAGGCTGCCAGGATCCGCCTTGGACCAAGGTATAGTCTGGTCAATAGTTGCCCTGCAGGACGCCCACACTCACTCAGGGGCAGAGGCTGTGCTACTGTCAGTTCCACACACACGGATAGAAGATCCTCTTTCTGAGAAATCCACAGGAAGACTCTGCAGCTGAACAAAATTTAGTCTGAAAGCTGCCCAATGCAACGAGGAGCTCAGAAAGTGATCCAAGTCCAGCAAAGATTTCTAAGTGAATAGTATTTGTTCTGAACTCAGAGACTTAAAAATGAAGCCCATGAACTCTATAGAAACCAAGGGTGGTAGACACAGAGCCCCCTTCAAGAATTCATTGCCCAGCTGCAAGTGGCGTCAACTGCCAGCTGCTAGCTGCTGCCTTTTTTGGAGTGAGCCTCAAGCCCTCCCAGCCAACTTTGACTTTGTGTTCTTCTTGGGTTCCCCCAGCCAGTAACTGCACAAGGCAGTGATAGCCAAAGTCAGGCTCTCCTCACAGAGGTCCAATCCACAACTTCACGAGCTCAGGGTACAGGGCCTGACCAACTCTACCAGGCTTTTTCAGGGAATCTACTGCTCAGAACCCCCACATGGGCTTGTAGACATGCTGTCAGATTTTCAGGGGGTTCTGACACCCACATCTAGGTTCCACTATCTCTCCTCTTTCCTAGAAGGTGTTAATCCCAAATAAAACTCATCTCAGCATTTGTTATGGAAGCCCAGCTGGGACACCACTTATTCATTCATTCTGTGTACTTTGCCCCAGACATCATGATGACCCTTAACTGCTGCCAAGTTAAATTTTTTAATTTTTTTTAATTTTAAAGGAATACAATACCTTTATTTTATTTCTTTATTTTTATGTGGTGCTAAGAATTGAACCCAGTGTCTCACACATGCAAGGCAAGCACTCTATCACTGAGCCACAACCCCAGTTAAATTTCGTGTGTGACGAGCACTACAGTGAAGGCTGGAACAAAAGCTAAGCCAACTTGGTGGCCCTAATCCAACTCTCCTCAAGTCCAGAGCTGCAAGACTATAGAAATATGCCCATGGATATAGGCCACTAAGGGGCTTTCCATGCAAAGCTTCTGTGACCTGGGCTGATTCTTCTTGCCCTGGTCTGGTGTATCTGGTGGTTTTCCAATGCTCGATTTTGAATTCTGCATCTTAATCCTTCTGCTCAGGGTCCCAGGATGCTAAAGACCCCAGAAAAATGGGAGTCCAGGGCTCTAGACCCCTTCTGGGGATCTGGCCTATGAAAGGCACGGACTGTAGGGAATGGACAAAACTGCAATGAAAAGCTAAGTTGAAGCTGGACATGGTAGCACGTACCTATAATCCCAGTGACTCAGGAGGCTGAGGAAGGAGAATACCAAGTTTGAGGCCAGCCCTAAGCAACTTTGCAAAATCCTATCTCAAAATTTTTAAAAAATAATAAAATAAAAAAGGGTGACAATGTAGCTCAGTGGTCAAACCCTAGGTTCAATCCCTAGTACCAAAAATACAAATAAATAAATAAATCCAAGCTGAACATCTGACCCAAGGTGGAGATAGATGTTCCACACAAGGCAACAGGACTGCAGCCAGGCAGTATGCTGAGAGAGAGAGAGAGAGAGTGAGAGAGAGAGAGAGAGAGAGAGAGAGAGAGAGAGAGAGAGAGAGAGAGACCTGCACTGCAGGAGGACAGCCTGAAGTCCCCATGTCCAGTGGTGAGATAGACCAAGGGCATGCTAGTAATATGAGAAAGCAAGGCCACCAAAGTGGCCCAAAAGTTCATATTTGATGAATTGTATAAAATTTTGCAATTTAAAAGTCTAGAAAGAAACAGGAAGGGTGATGCACACCTGTAATCTTAGCAACTGGAAGTCACAAGTTCAAAGCCAGCCTCAGCAATTTAGTAAGACCCTGTATCAAAGTAAAATTTTTAAAAGGGCTGGGAATGTAGTTCAGTGTGGAGCACCCCTGGGTTCAACCCCTAGTACTAAAAAAAAAAAAAAAAAAAAAAAAGTAATTAATTTTTTTTTAAATCTAGAAAGCATATTTTAAATCCAACATAATGCAATTGTTATGAATAGTTGTTATTTGCAATTTTGAGTGCAGGGACAGTAGGAGCTCATAATTCCCTAAATCTGGTGTCCAGACTTAGAGAAGGTCCCAGGGGACTTGGGCCAGCATGAAAAGGAAGGTAGAAAGATGACCAGTTTTAACGTTGAAACACTGGGCAGGGAAGTGACACTGGAACAAGGTCTGCAGGGATGTTTCAAAGCTTTGTAGGTAAACTGGGCTCAGTGGTGCATGCCTGTTATCCCAGCTACTGGGTTGTTGAGACAAGAGGATTCCAAGTTTGAGTTCCATTTGGGCAATTTAGCAATACCCTGCCTCAAAATAATAATAATAACAACAACAACCAGGGATTTAGTTCAGTGACAGAGCAAGAGCACTCCTGAGTTCAGTCTCCAGTGCCACACATACAAGACTCATTAGGCAAGGAAGGGCAGGTGGCATGTATTTTTGGTGGGAAGATTGATACAGTGGAATTAAATTTCTTCCTCTTATAACCATCCTAGTTGCTTCCAGGTTGACAGTGAGAACTTGACTCCACTCATTCAGAGCCAACTGTGTGATATCTACCCATCTACATGGGACTGCCTAGGTGGCCCCATCTCAGTAAACCAGAAAAAGGGGAAATTAACTTGCAGAGGCATCAGGGATCCGAATGCCCTGGGCCAGGACTCAAAGTGGCCTCATCATTTCTAATCTTGAACAATGGCCAGAATACAGTCACACTTAACTGCAAGGAAGCTGGAAATGTAGAGCATCTGAGTGTTCCCAGGAAGAAGGGCAGAACAGATTCAAGTGGAGCGCTGGTGATCTCTGCCCAGAGTGGCACTTCTCAGTGACTCAGGTACCAGAATAAATGTGGTAGGCAGAGGCCAGAGGTGTGCTGACAAGTGCCTAACAACAGGCTCTCTGAAAGAAACAAATTCTTCAGCTCTGATTTATAGCACTGTTTGACTTCCTTGGTGCACATAACTCCCACCACAATTGATTTCAAACTACCAGTATGATGTCATTGAACATGGAATTGGGAAGAAAGGCATGGTAGCCACTCAATATGTAGTTTTCTCCATACTGTATAGGATAGATGTAAATGACCTTAAGCATAATAGGATATAATAAAATGACTAGGAAGTGATGAGTATTTATTTGAAATAGTTTATTTAATTGTAAGCTCATATCATTTAATTTCTAAGGCTGCCCTCTTTAATGCACTGGCTTGCAAAATTCCTGAAAAATTAACCATCAACTCTTTTGCCAACTGATACTGGCTGGCTGCTCCAGCACACCACCGAGATGGGCAGCAACAAGAGAAACCAGAGAATGAGGGTGGGAGCTGCGGGTAAAGACCTCGAGTGACGTGCTAGGGAACTGGAACAGCAACCTCCTAGAAGAGGGCACAGAGAGCACTCTAGGTAGGCAGGCAGGGGCCACTGGAGCTGGTGACCACTAAACAGGCATTGCAGAGCCAAGGTAGCACTGTTTCCCCCTCAGCCTCCGGAGGTGCTTAACCCTCAGCTTCTGGAACAGGAAAGCAGGACTCTGCTATCTATATGGCATCTTTGTGCAAATTAAAGAAAAACTCCCTTCCTGGTTGTGCCCCAACCCCCATGCTAGAACACTTAGCTTTGCTTGTATAACCCAAGCCTGTCACCTTCCTCTGCTGTACAGCTTTGTGCAATGCACAGACTACACTATAGCACCTGTGTCTGTGCATGGAACAGAGCTGTTGCCCATTGGGGTTTGGGGATAATGGCCCTCTTCTTTCTGATTGAGTGACTGATTGGCAGATGTGCCTCTTCATGAGAAGTTTCCTTCAGAAAAAAAGCAGGCAAAGGCTACCTCTGGTGGCCCCAGGCCCAGAGACATGCAGCTGTTTTCTAAAACAGTGTTTCTCAGCTCCACCCTAGCTGCACATTGGATGGTCGGGGAGATTTGATAAATCCCAGTGACCACTGTACATGCCACAGTAGTTAAATCAGAGCTGCAGGCGTTAGTTGTCCATGCTCCCCAGTGTGCAGCCAAGGCAGGAGCCGCTGTTCTGAAAGCATACTGGCTCTGAGCCAGTCAGTGTTGGTGGGTGCCCATTCTACCAACAGGCATGTGTTTCAGTGGATGCATTCTGGAGAGTTCTGCCCTCACAGCACCCTCTGCTCACCCTTCTGCACCTGCCCCAGAGCAGCCCTCAGAAAATGCTGAATGATTGAAGGGAGGAAATCAGTGAAGTTAGACCCAGGACCACAGCTGGAGAGGGGCAGGACCAGAATGCAGGGAGACTCTCCCTTCTGTTGTTAAATAGACCAATATATCTCCCTCCTTTTAAGTGAGGGGAATGGGGCTCTGTTTTCAAAGAAAAGTACACGCATGGAGTCCTCGTGTTCCACAGATCCCTTTGCCCTGTTCTTGTGCTCACCCTCACTCTCTCTCCAGCAACCTCAGAGGGATGTGGAGGCTCCCAGGGGCCTCCTGAGCTGTATTGGTAAACTTTAGCCTGGAGAGGGCTCTAAGGACCCTTTTGGCTCCACCTTATGAGTCCTTCATCTGGACCTACGGGGAGCATGGTCGAGGGCAGATCCATTTTCCCACCACCCCCAGGCCCACCTTTCTCTGGTGCAGAATTGGGATTGGCTCCTGCTCATTTCCCAGCTCAAGTTCTGGGTTTGAGCCCAGAGTCTGTGGTTTTTGTCCTGCTCCAGCTCTGATCCCCAGGAAAGCAGGCGAGTAAGAGCAGTGACTTCATGTCATCAGAGGAAAACAGCTGTGCAGGAAAAGTGCCCGGAGGTGGTTTCTTAACCAAAACAAATGTGAGTGGACCCCATCTATGTCCCAGGGCATTTTCTTGTCTCTAACTTGGAGAATACAGGCCAGGCTGCATTACTCACAGATGGCTTCCTGATTGCTCAAGACATAGGCCACGGGACTTGTCCTGTGACCTTAGTGTCAACATGAGACTTCTCCAGTTCTATGAAATCCTCCCCACTTCTCTTGGGTGGCCTCTGTCCTAGCCTGACCTGGCTTGTACCTTATACTAAAGGAAAAGGAGTCTCATTCAATGATGTTTCTTGGATTTACTCATCAAGCCATTTTCTTTTTTTTGTATTGGTGATTAAATCTAGGGGTGTTCTACCCCAGTCCTTTTTTTTTTTTAATGATACAGGTTCTAAGTTCCTAAGGATTTCACTAAGTTGCTGAAGCTGGCCTCTAATTTGCTATCCCCCTGCCTCAGACTCAGGAACTGCTGAGATTACAGGTGTTTGTCATCATCCCCAGCTCAAGACAATATTTCTTACAGGGCTTCTGGCCTGAGGCAGCCTGGGGCTCAGGCCTTGGAGAGCAAGAAGGGCAGTCTAAGGGATACAAAAAACGGTCCAGGGGAAGTGCTTAGTGGATCCTTCAGCTAGTGTAATCAGGAGAGTTTCATAGGGTAAATGTCCAAAGCATGACAAATAAGTAGGTGAATCAATGTGGGGGAGGGCATTCCTGAGACAGGGCACTTACTCTACCTGCAAAGGCACAGGGATGCATAGAAGCAGGGGCTATGTGTGTAATGACACTGAGGCACACGGGAGTAGAGCTGCATGTGCAAAACTAATGAAGCACAGGGAACAGAAGTTGCTCAGGAACATGGTTGAGTGGCAAGAGATGGGTCAGGGAGGAGTCGACGCATGGGTACTACCATGAAAAGTCGTGAAAATACCTATTCTCCCCTCTGATGAGTAGATGAGGGCCAGGAAAAGTGACTCGATGCTGAGTGAGACAGCTTTGTCTCTGTGGACTCTGCTTTCTCCCTGGCCATGTGGCTTACCACATCCTGGTGAGTCTGGAATAAGGAGAGGAGGGGAGGAGGGGAGAGTAAGGAGGTTTGTCCCCTACTTCATACTCTCTCATTCCTAGTGTGGACTGCTGTGATGATCTCCCAGTGGGTCCCTCTTTCCTTCCAGCTACTGGAGTTAATTAAGCGTCTATGGGGCATTTGTGGATCAGTGGACATGGGGTACACAAAGGGAGAAAGCTGGAGGGAGAACATTCAAGGGAGATTATAACCCAGCCACAAATTCACATGCTTAAGAGGACACAGGGATAACTGTCGGGGTAGGGGGTTACTGTCCAACAAATTCACTGAACAGTCTCAAGCCACAAACTGTTAACTCGCAATAGTGAAAATGGGGGTGTTCAGAAAGATTGGCATTATAGAAAAGTAGGAGCTGTAGAGACAGTTTTGGGTTCCGATGCCAGCCCTGTCACTAGGAAATACGTGACCTTGGCCAAGAAATTTACATTGTTATGCTTTGTTTTTCTTATCTGAAAAAACTTGATCATAACACCTGTCTGGGGAGTTAGAGAATTAAATGATAAGCTGAACATAAAGCACCAACCCCATGCCTGACACACGGTAGGTGTCTAATAAGTGACAGCTCTTATTATGATTGTGTTTGTGGAGGGATTTTTAGGATTTTGATGCTGGACATCCCAAAAGTCCAATATATGTCCTTTAGAATTATGCAAATATTAAATAAAAACGTGGCTAATGAGCAGAAAATCACTATTAAACTCAGTGAATAGCTTTGCAGAGCCTACCATTTGAGAGATCCTGAACTCAGTGCTTCACAGCAGTCTTACTCACAGCAGTCTTACTCCTGTCATCTTACTAAAGAGTCATAAATAGTTAACATTCCTAACTGGCGTTTTCCTGCTGTTCAGGTCCCCTAGAGGATCTGAACATTGCCAGGCTGCTGGCTGTTTCTAAAACACACCTGTCTTTCAACATTTAGTACAGTGAGCTCATAAACTCGTCCCATTAGACAGGGCCAGGAAGGATCTGGGCCACTCCTTCACCAATAGCATGGTCTTAACCCAGGCCTCAACAGGGCATGTGGGCTGGGGTAGCCACATTCCCATGTTTCCTCTGGCCTCTGGGTGGCCTCTAGCGGGCGGCACTAGTGTCTCAGTCTTGGAACCACTCAGCGGCGGGCTGAGACTTCTCCACTCGGCTCCACTGGCCCCGCCTCCCCGTCCCCAGACCCCCGCCACCTTCTCCAAGGCGCCGCCCCCTCCGCACACAGCTCAGCTCGGAATGGACAGCGCCTGGTGCGCCCAGCGGAGCAGAGGGACTGAGAGGCCGGCCCCGCCCTGGCCCAGTGATTGATCACCAAAGATTACCGTGTCCTTAATGGTCCGCTTGGATGGGAATTAATTCTGGGATGGATAAATAATGCATCGAGGTTTCTGTAGTACAAGGCAAGCCGACCTTCCGGAGCCAGGAGAGGGAGCCGAGGGAGCCTCGCGGGCGACGCCAGGGGCCACGCTGCCCAAGCCAGAGAGGCATGAAGGACGGCAAGAAGAGAACGGGGAAGTGGACGACAGAATGATCAACCCAGAGAGTCTAGCCAAGCGACTGCAGGAACATGCTGAGCCCAAAGATCAGGCAGAGTAGAAGGGGTAAGTCCAGCCTTCTGAGCTTCTCCGTGCACCACATGTGCCTCTTGGCAAAAGTGTGCAGACACTGCTGGGTATCCGTTGGGACCCGCGTTCTTCGGCGACTGCCGCTGCACGTTGAGCATCCTTGTTCACTGCTGTGCAGTTTCTAGCCGGATTCCGGGCTGTGTGGGGCTCGGACCTGAGATTGCAAGGGCGGGGGCTATCTTAGTGCCAGAGTGGGTGAGCAAATTTCACCCCACATTCCGTGTTTTACAAAATCCCTCTTTTGCTCCAGGTGAACAGGTGGCCGCAACTTTGGGAGAACTTTGCTTCTTTTCTAAAAGGGAAATGCCCATGATTTGCCTTGTAGCAAAGACAGAAATGGTTCTTACCAGGGAGGGCAATGTCCTTGCTTCTACAGAAAGTTGGGTTCAAGCAAGGATCTTTCTCCAGCCGCCTGAGAGGATGCTCTGTGGAGCCTATAAAAAGCAGTTCTTCAGGCAAGCAAGGTACAGGCAGATCTTTTGGCCAGAATAATGCTCAGGAAGCTGCAGGGTCCTTAGATAAGAAAGGGAATGAACAGAAGCATATTGAGATAAGCAAGAGATGGGAGTCTGGAAAGTCCAGGACTGGGGCTAGCCAGCATATGTCCTAGCAGAGTGGCCTGGGGACTCAGCCACTGGGTGGGGTACAGAGAGTATCTCCCTGGACATCAACTTCTTGGCCAGATCAAGTATCATTTAGATGAGAACATCTGTCTTTTGAGAAAATATATCTTTTGCGGGTAACCATTATCTGTGGAAGCTTCCCTTATAAGCAGTAAAGATAAAAATGGTCTTTGGAGATGGGTGGGTGGGACATCTGGGGAGGGGCTGGGCTTGGAAGCAGTGTTCATCTCACTAGGTGTGTGCAGCAGAGACCCTTTCACCTCTTGTGCACTCACAGGGAACACCACATCTCATTAGCACACCACAAGTACTTAGGTGACTTTACTGGGTGGACCCATTCTTCCAGAGAGTGGGTCTCTCCATGGGTTGCATTGGAATGAACTGTAACCTGTGAGCCAAATGAGCAAAGGAGGACCTTGCCTGGCTTTGCTAAGGGGTGGTGGCACAGTCTGCTAATGACCCAAGGGGTGAAGCAGGCCAGACCCCTCTGAACAAGCCTAGTTCTGTCCCACAACTCCTAAGCAGAAACCACCTTGACATGTGATTAATCAAAATTGAGGAAATAAACAACAGATTTTTGTGATTTAGTACAAGAAAACTGAAAGTAAAATATCTTATTGATAGTTATTTTGTATTGATTACATGCTGAAACGGCAATATTTTTAATGTATTGGGTTAAATAAAATATATTATTAAAATTAATTTCACCTTTCTTTTTTACTCTTTTAATGCAGCTACTAGAACATTTATAAGTATGTACATGGCTCCCACATTATACCTTTTATTTTTCCATTGGTTGGTGCTGGTCTGCAAAGAGACTTCAGCAAAGGGATCTACATGTGAAATCCCAAACTTCTTATAAACATTTAAGTCAGTGGTCCTCAACCTGAAGCAGCTTTGCCACCCTTCCCAAGGAACATTTGGCCATGTCTAGAGACATTTTTGGCTATTTTGAGGAGTGCTACTGGCATCCAATGGGTAGAAACCAAGGGTTCTACTAAATATCCTACAATGTATAGAACAAACCCCACAACAAAGAATTTTCTGAACCCACATGCCAATAGTACCAAGTTTGAGAAACAGTATCATCTCTGCATGATGTTATCTGGCTAGATATGAGACAAGATTGTTTATAGTGCTATTTTCAGGCCTTAATAAAATAATCCCTTGCCCACAAAGATGTATGGTCATAAACTATGACCAGAGGCATTCTAAGATCATGTATTTAAAAGACTTCAAAAGTGGTTTTTGAACTGTGGATGTCAGGGACCGACTAGGCAGGTGAAGGGTAGCAGAAATAGTGGGAGGAGGCCAATTCCAGGTGGGGAGTAGGAGGTGCAGACACCCATGGTTTGGGGATATGGGTGCACAAGACCAGGGAGGCTGGAGTAGAGGCAGGAAGAGGCATCATGCACAGCATAAGGCCAGAGCCTGTCAGGAACCAGATTAGACTTATGGCTTGTTATGGAATAACTTTCCCTGAGGTCATTTCTGGAGAAATAAGGACCAAAAATTATATGTACATGTGCCTTAAAGAAATTGGCTCTGACAGAACTAAGAAATTCCATCAAAATTCATCCCTATCCAAACTTTTTAGGAACTTTTTTAGGGATGTGTTATTGACACAGCAAGTCATAGTTATGCAAACCCCAGCCCTGGTATCCAGTCACTGTTTTGTCTAAATTATTCTCAAACATACCTAAGTATAGACCCACTTCTACACCTTATTGTTACACAGATTTGCTAAGTTGTATGAAAAAGACCAGGGTTTTTAGGAGACCTAATAAGATCAGATGCAGTCAGTGGGCTCAGGAGCTCTGGGGTCTGACTGAAAGGTTGCTCTGCGTGGCATGTTGATACCAGGGTTCCCAGAGACCCTTCCCTAGTCACATTGACTCTTAACTTCCTGGTAGATCCCCATCCAGACCTTCTTTGAGTGGATGAAAGCTACCATCACCCTAAAAGTCATCTTTGTCTCCTCCCAGCAGAGGGAAAGATATGAGGACTGAGAACCTCTCAGGAAAAGCCTTACCGTTGGTTATCTGCATATAAAACTATCTGACTCTGTTTTTTGTTGCTGCACCAGAACATCTGAGACTGTATAATTTATAAAGAAAAGAGGTTTATTTATCTCACGGTTCTCAAAGTATAAAAGCATGGTACCAGCATCTGTTCAGCTTCTGGTAAAGGGCCTTGTGGCAGAAAGCAGAAGACGGTAGCAGGACCGTGTGGAAGGAGCATGTGTGTAAGAGAAACTCAGCGGAGGCCAGTATCACTTCACAACCTGCTCTTGCCCTAATTAACCTACTCTCTCAATCACTAACCCACTTGCTTGGAAACTACATTCATCCCTTCACAAGGAGGAGACACCATGAGCTAATTACCTCTTCAAGGTCCCACTGACTCTCAACACCCTCCCCTTGAAGAATTGGGCCTCAGCATGGGGTTTGGTGGGGATGAACACTGTTCAAACCATAGTATGAACTAAGTCTGGTCAACTATCCTGCCCTGGCTGAGTTCACCTTCCAAGAACTTAGAGGCAGATGTCAACACACACACACACACACACACACACACACACACATCATTTAAAAAACAAACAAACAAACAAAAACAGGAAAGTTCCCAAACAAGTTTGAAATGGCTCAAAACAAACCTATAATCAAAATAGTATGCCTTAGTTTTATGCGCATCACACAATTCAAATCAGACAGTGTCAAATCAGCACATATTAATTCAACCTGGCTCAAACTGAATATTATACTGTAAGTGGTTCAGATTTGCCTTAGATCCACATAGATATGGCCTGGTTGAACGAGGCTGAGTGGCACCTGGTGGCACTGGCCCTGCCCTGCTTAGCTCCCACCGGTTCTACATGTCATTGGGAACCTTTCCTGATGTCCTGTCACCAGCAGGTTTGTCCTCCACCGACCCATATTGCTACCCATTGCTGTATTCCCAGAGTAAGAATAGGTCGCTCACCCTGTCCCACCAATTTTCCCAGGAAAGAAGGATAAAGTTATTAAATTTCAATAAAAATTATTAGATATACAATGGAGCAAATCACAACTCTTTGGGATATAGTCAGAATAGCTACTTATTTCTCAAGATAGAAAATAAAAATATAAGGACCCTCTCTCCTGGGAGTGACATGGACAATTTTTCAGGGTAAGGAGGGAACTTGGTGCCCAATCCTGACCTACTGCCATTACTGCATTCTCAACTTGCTACCCTGGACCTTCCATGCTCCCTCTTCTGCTCCCATAACCTGCAGGGAACCTGGTTTTGGTGACCCTTAGACCAGATTCTTCTAAAGGCAAGAAGTGGGTCTGGTACATCCCTGTCTCCCTAGGCTTACTCAGATCCCCAAAATAATTGACCCCGATGCCACCCTAGCATGCTGTTATTGGTCCCTCTCTAAAGTTCCACAGACATAGTTTTGTTTATTCCTCCAATCTTAATTGAAGCTTTCTGGGTACCTCTTAGCACTGCCCAGCATCAAGGTTCATTGTTGTGGCTCTGTCCTATTGCACAGGTGTGAGGGAGGCTCCAAAGACCTCCTGATTCTGCCAATTTCACTCATTCTTCTGTGGAATCCTCCCTAACCATCATCTCTCTAACCTGGACCATGCCCCATTCCACCACCACATCCATTCTCCAAGCAGAAGCCCAGTCACCTAGTCAAACATAAATCCAGTCATGCACTCACCTCCAGCCTCCTCCCCCAGCTCCATCTTGGAATCCTTCAATGGCTTCCCCATTGCTCTCAGGGTCAAAATTCAGAACTTCCTGTGGCCCTCAGGGATGCCCTCCTACCAAACCTCCAGCATCCTCTCACTCCCTAAGCCCTAGCCACATGGCTGCCTTGGGGGATTTGCTCACCCCCTTTCCCTCTGGAGTTCCTGGAACACTCATACACACTCTTTAACCCCTATTCATCCTCAGCTGTCAGCTCAAGTGTCACCCACCAGGGCAGCCTCCACACACCTACTCTGGTCCTCTGCCCATGCTCTCCTTTCCTCTATGGTATTTCCTTCTGATTGTAGCTGTTCACTCCCAAGAGTGATTTTTTTTGGGGGGGTGTGGGGGTGTGGAGGGGTGATATCTGTCACCAGCACTGGACTGTGAGTTCCATGAGAGCAGTGACCATTTCTGGGTTTGAACATCATTATACCCCCCATGCCAGGCACTCAGTGGACACTCAACACATATTATTGATCAAATAAATTAGTGAATAGTTGAATCATGGGGAAAGCTTTAAACTGGTCCAGGTCATTAGGAAAATCCATCCCCCTCCCTCAACTGACTTTTGTTGTTTGCTCTTTACTTTAATATTAGGGCATTTTGGGGGGAGGTCAAGTTTTTGAATTTTATGAAATCAATCTGTAAAATATTCCTTTGGAGTTTTTGCCACTGTTTGAAATGTTGCAAGACAAAATTGCTGTTGCTGTTTAGGAGGCTCCTTTTGAAGGAAATTGTTAGACTTATGAGCAATGAGCAAAGAGCAAAGCTACTGCAGCTTTGGCCATCTCCTATAGGAGGATTCAACACTCAGGGGCCTGGATGGGTCTGCAGAGCCTGGTCAATACTGTGAGCTGAGGAAAGAGAGCTCATGGGTGGGATGAAGTACTAACCATGGCCTTGTTCTTGTGATTTTTCCTAAAGAAGCGATCCAACAGTTTTTGTGTATCCTCAATATTCAAGGCACTCAGGAACTCAGTGCTATCTAAAGACCCACTTTAAGCAGCCCTGCAGTTCGGAGAAACTATAGAGTTTGGAATGAGAAAATGCAATGATATTTTTAAGAAGGTACCTATGGCCTCTGAACACATTAGTTATAGACTACTGATGGAATTTTTAATATTGAGAAACTCATACCTAGCAAAAATCTAAGCAAATGTAAAAGCAATCTAGGTTGGCTCCACATTTTAGCTATTGTGAATTGTGCTGTTATAAACATTGATGTGGCTGTGTCCCTGCAGTGTGCTGTTTTTAAGTCCTTTGGGTATAGATCAGGGGAGAGGGATAGCTGGGTCAAATGGTGGTTCCATTCCCAGATTTCCAAGGAATCTCCATACTGCTTTCCATATTTGCTGCACCAATTTGCAGTCCCACAGCAATGTATGAGTGTACCGTTTCCCCACATCCTCACCAACACTTATTGCTGTTTGTTTTCATAATAGCTGCCATTCTGACTGGAATGAGATGATATCTTAGAGTAGTTTTGATTTGCATTTCTCTAATTGCTAGAGATGTCAAACATTTTTTCATATATTTGTTGATTGATTGTATATCATCTTCTGAGAAGTGTCTGTTCAATTCCTTGGCCTACTTATTGATTGGGTTATTTTTTGGGGGGGGTGTTAAGATTTTGAGTTTTTTATATATCCTAGAGATTAGTGCTCTATCTGATGTGTGTGTGGTAAACATTTGTTCCCAAATTGTAGGCTCTCTATTCACCTCACTGATTGTTTCTTTTGCTGAGAAGAAGCTTTTTAGTTTGAATCCATCCCATTTATTGATTCTTGATTTTAATTCTTGCACCATAGAGAGTCTTATTAAGGAAGTTGGGGCCTAATCTGACATGATGGAGAGTTGGGCCTACTTTTTCTTCTAATGGAAACAGTGTCTCTGGTGTAATTCTTAGATCTTGATCCACTTCGACTTGAATGTTGAGCATGGTGAGAGATAGGGGTTGAATTTCATTTTGTTTCGTATGGATTTCCAGGTTTCCTAGCCTAGGTGACCTTCAATAGATGAATGGATACAAAAAAAATGTGGCATATATACACAATGGAATATTTATGCAGCAATAAAAGAGAATAAAATCATGGCATTTGCAGGTAAATGGATGGAGTTGGAGAATATAATGCTAAGTGAAGTTAACCAATCCCGAAAAATCAAATGCTAAGTGTTTTTTTTCTGATTTAAGGATGCCAATTCATAATGTGGTTGGCAAGGTGGGGATGGGGATTGGGGATGAACTCTAGATAGGGCAAAGGGGTGGGAGAGGAAGGGAGGGGGCATGGGAGTAGGAAATACGGTGGAATGAGAAGGACATCATTACCCTAAGTACATGTATGAAGACACAAATAGTACAACCGGAGATACAAAAAATTGTGCTGTATATGTGTAATATGAATTGTAATGCATTCTGCTGCCATATATAACTAATTAAAATTTTAAAAAAGATATTCACTCCAACGATTTAAAAAAAAAAATGTAAAAGCAAGCCAAGACATCAGATAGGCACTGGAGGCTTCATGAACAGAAGCTTCATGAACAGAAGCCTGTGAGCTCAGCCCTGAAAAAAAAAGAAGAAAGAAAATATTTCATACAGATGTGAAGTGTACTGTTTTAAGCTAAGTGTCATTATAAAAGAATCAAGTTAAAAGAATTTTTAACTTAATTTAATATACATTAGTATATTAAATCTGTAAACCAGAAACTTAGTCACTTATTATCGTTTTCTAGTATCATGACTTTTATATAATGCTATGTGTTGTGATGTCTACATGGCCATCAAAAAAAAAAAAAAGAGCAGTGTGTTGTGCTACAATCTCATGATGCTTAGGACATCACTAGGTGATAGGAATTTTTAAGCTCCATTATGGAGCCACTTATCTATACATACAGAAGAAAACATCACTGTTGCTGGAATGGCTTACAACGGTTGAAACTGGCTGCCTCTGGGGATGGAGAATAGAAATAAAGGACTGGAGGCTACTGGGTTTGCCCCCAAGGATCATAGGGAATGCTAGCCTGAAGGTCCCTGACTGTACCAGGTGACAGCTCTGCACCCTGAAGGTTTCTGTTCTTTAGGGGCAACCACAGAATTCACAAGACCCCGCTGGCTGCTCAGTCATGAATGATGTGGTTTCCCAGGATATGCCCATGATGCCATTGTGCCCCTGCCCAGGCAGGTCCTCCCTAGGGGAGATCATGTTCACGGCCCCGAGGTGGAACCACAGAGAGATAATCATGTAATTAGTTGATACAACATCTGGCTTTGCCTGAGATTCAGAGAGGGGATCAAGGGCAGAAGAGGGGTCAGGGAGTTATGCCCAGGATGGAGTCTATAAGAGCCATTGATGCAGGAGTAGAATCAGGGTCTGGACAAGACCTCAGATAGGCACTGGAGGCTTCGTGAATAGAAGCCTGTGAAGAAGGAGGTTCACAGGACACTCACCCAGTGGTCTTCTTACATCTAGGCCAGGCCCTAGCACCACAGCATATGACTGCTACCTACCCTGAGAGTAGAGGTACCCAAGTCTGGACATCCTTCACCGCCAGCCAGGCCCTCTTCCCCACATGGAGAACACATTCTCTGCTGACAGTCTCTTATGGAAGTTTTCTCAGAAATGCAATGAAATTGCAGAGGCCTTAAGAGGAGCAAAGGGTCCAAAACAAGTCTGGTGGAACCTGATGGAAGAAGATAGAAATTCCCAGTTTGGTGACCTTTGAATGACAGTGGCCTCAAATACATTGAATATTGATTTTTTTTTATACTGAAGATTGAATCTACTGGGGATTAACTGATGAGCCACGTCCCAAGCCCATTTTTGTATTTTTATTTAGAGACAGGACCTTACTAAGTTGCTTAGGGTCTCACTAAGTTGCTGAGGTTGGCCTTGGACTCTCTTGCCTCAGCCTCCTGAGCCACTGGCATTACAGGTGTGCGCCACTACGCCCAGCTTGAAAATTGATTTTTTAAAATACTGTTTTCATTGTTTATTTTTTAAATTTGTTCTTCTGGTTTTACTTGAGGCATAATTTACATATGCAGTCCATCTTTATCTATGGTTTCAGTTACCCACAATCATGGTTCAAAAATATTAAATTCCAGAAATAATGAATCTGTAAGTTTTAAATTGTGTATCATGATATAATCTCATGACATCTCACTCCGTCCTACCCAGGATGTGAATCATCCCTTTGTCCAGCATATTCCTACTGTATATGCTGCCTACCTCTTGGTCCTTTAGTAGCCTTCTCAGTTATCAGCCAGGTGGACATGCTGTGGTAGTGCTTGGGTTTAAGTAACCTTAACTGTACTTAGTAATGACGCACCTGAGAGAGAGATATCTGACTACATATAGGATTGTCCTGGGAAGAAAAGTGCAGGTTCCCAAATAAGCTTTTGTGAAAATCAAATCCCAAGTCAATCATTTGATATTAGGGTTCTGAATGTTTCTTCTTCGTTAAGCAGTCTAGCCATAAATCAGTTGTGGGCACATTGTATAGGTTTTTCAATCTGGTGACACTAAAATTGATTATGTTTTTGTTCTAATTGATCAGGGCCAACATACACTGGAGGTTTTGTTCATCTAACTGAAGAGACAAACCTGACTGTTCATGTTCATAGACCCAGGTCTCTTCATAAGGCCCTCTTTTTCTCTTTCCCTGAGAGCCCACCTATCTCAGTATGACTCTTTCACTATTAATTATATATTAAGTTTGCAAACAGTCTTGTCTACTTTCCTCTTTAAGGAAGGAAAGAAAGTGAGAAAATTTCTGTTCAGTGCTTAGAATGTACCAGACGTGTGCTGGGTTTTCTGTTTACATGCAAACAACTCATTTTAATTCAACCCTATGTGTAACCTCCACCAGCACCTTCTAAGGGCAGTATTCATGATACCACCATCATGAATACAGGCACGGGGGCCAAAGGAAGAGTGGGGTCAGACCACCGACTCTGTCCTAGTCATATCAGATACGTCCAGCTGAAAGGCAGCCCAGCTGGTGGCAAGGGAAGGGAGGTCAGGATTAGATGTGACATGGGTTGGAGGTGGGCATCCTGTGGAAGTGGCCCTTTCTCGGAACTGGCAGCAGTGTTGGCCATGGTGTGAAGGTGTGTGGCAACACAGAAGGGCCAGACCCCATTGACCCATGATGCTGAGGAATCTCAAATTTGGCTGCTATTTTATTTTGCTTCCCTATTTCATGGTGGGGGGGGTGACTTAGCTCGAATGTGCAGACCCATGTGCCCTCACTTCCTGGCTGGCACTAGGTGTCAGGCACATTTAATAACAGCAGCACCCGTTGCTAATGCTTGTTGAACTTATGTCACCACGCTATCTCTGCCTAGCAGGCCCTATGTCCACTCTGGGCTCTTCTGGATAATGAGATGTCCTAGAGTTGATTCAGTTCTCAATAAACAAGACTGGTAAATAGCTCAGTAAACAAGATTAGGCTGGTATTTCCACATCCATCCCGGGACTGCATGACTAGCTTTCACCTACTTCTTTGAAAGTGTGCTTGTTAGTCTGGCTCCCGCATCCGCATGTCACGGGTCTGTGTTTTGGTGGTGGAATTTACGTGCCGAGGTCCTATTACATCTTCCATGGAGGGGCACATGCGTCATCTTTCATCCTCAGAAGACTCCCATTGACAAAGAGACCACTGCTGCCTCATGTTTCAGATGAGGAAACTGAGTTGCAGAGAGGTTAGAGAACTTGCCAGCTGGGAACAATACCCAGCCAGGAAGTGAAAGTGCTGAGATTCAGACTCCAAAGGCTCTTGACACCTCCTGCGCACTTTACAGATTTAGGAGCCCAGCCTTGATGTAGAAAGGAGGAGAGGCACCCAAGGCAGAGAAAGCCTTATGTGGCAAGGCCCAGCAGCACAATCTAGGGCAATCTGTGAGCACCCGGACTGACTGCAATGCAGGAAGTCAGAAGGAGGCCGTGGTGGTGGGGGAGGGGGTTGGGGGAGTGGACCTGTCCCACAGATTGGCAGGATTTCTTTCTTTCTTTCTTTTTTTTTTTTTTTAGTACTGGAGGTTGAACCTAAGATCTTGCCTATGCTAGGCAAGGACTCTATATATCCCTAGTCCTTTTTATTTTATTTTGAGACAAATTCTCACCAAGTTACCCAGGTTGGCCTTGAACTTGCAATCATCCCATCGCAGCTTCCTGAGTAGAGAGGATTACAGGCATGCACCATTACCATGCCCACCTCAGGCAGGGTTTTAAACAAGAGAGTAATATGACTGACTGGAGCATTAGGCAATGATGCAGGCTGTGGTGTGGTCAGCAGTCTGCAGGGAGTGGCCCCGAGGGCAGGGAGACAGGACCTAGGTAAATGCTTATAGGATCAATGGCATCAGTGGCACTTCCCATCTGCTTTCTGCAGAGAGCATGAGGGAGACAAAATAGATCTGCTAAGAGTCAGGGACCATGGCCAGCTAGGTTCCTCTGTGTCTGGGCTCAGCACTGTGGGCATCAGCTGACCACCTCCCTTTAGCCCTGCATAGTTGGTAATTCTCAGAGTGTTTTAAAAACATAGATTGAGAACATATACTCTTATCCATCCCCAGTCTATCTGCTGCTCCCTGAGGCCCAAGTGCTAGAAGAAGGCCATTGTGTCCAGGAGAGGGACACTGCAAGCTCAAGACCCTTCCCTCCTGCCTCCTGCTTTCTTCCCAGATGCCTTGAACCAGCTGACAGGCACAACTAGCTCCTCATGAAAGATACCCAATGTCTATAACTTTAGTAGACAATCAGGGCATGGGCACTGCCAGATATGGGAATGAAGGCTCTCCAGGCCAGCCTTGAGGCCCCAGACAACAGTAGCATTGCCCGTGACCTTAATATTTGAAGGTGGAAAGACCCAAACTGGATTAGGCCTGGACCAGGAGGCTGCTTTGGACTCTCCAAGTGAGCCTGCTTAGGCCCCTGCTCCGACTGCTGAAATCATCCACAGTCTCAGTGATGACTTAGCCAAGGGTGGAGAAGGTATTGATCTCAGCTAATGGCTTGTAGGCAGGCAGAAAATGAGATTTATAATTGATATTGAATTAAATTTACCAATTCCAGGCTTCTGGTGAATGGGCTGCTACTCTGAACAGGAGTGCAAGCAGCAAGCATTGCAGGGTCCTGGGCCAGTGGCTCCCAGACAAGGTCCAGAAGAGGATATAGAGGCTTCCGTGGGGCTTGGCCTGCAGTAGTAAGAAACAGTGCCATCACCCATTCATGCTGCGCTCCTCCATTTACAAAGCACTTTCAAGCTGTCCATTCATTTTATCCTTACCACAGTATAGGAAGTCAGCAGGATTCATATTTTGCTCCCTTTTTGAAGTGGAAAGATAGGACTTCAAGAAGCACATGGATCTCAGGGCTCCCAATTCTGTGCTCCCTTCCTGTCGTACATGCCCTCTCCCCCTCTGCCAAGCTAGGAAATGTTACAAAACTATAGTTCCATGTTTATAGTCTTCCTGTTGGTGTGCCTCTGATTTTAGGCACAGAATCGGTGGATCTCATGCCCTTCATTTTAACATGGTGTGGAAATGGGCAATGGGCAGGAGAAATCCCAGTGGCAGATTTCTCCCACACCAAGAAGACCCATTACAAGGCTTGGGGGTCTCTTGGATTGGATCTTTCCATCTTTGAGCTTGAGGGTTCTATTTCTTCTCCCATTCATTCACTCATTCACAAGCATTATCTGGGACTCTCTTTGCTACATTTTAGGAATTCAAATCTGAGGAAGGTACCCTCTCTGCCCCTAGGAAGCTCATAAATATCAGTTTGGCCCAGAGAAGCCCATGTCCAATCAGAGAGAGAGAGGCAAGGACCCCAGACAGCATAAGGAATGGAAGTCAGTCACTGCTCTGAGGTCTTTCCAGAGGGGTCTTCCTACCATAGGAAGCCACTGTGCTGATGCTTCAAGAGTAAAGCGGGCCGGCATGCTGGGTGAGGGGGTCCAAGGAAGGAGAAAGGCAGACGGGGGCAGAAGTAGAGCGTGAATGGCCCACAGGACTGCTGGTTGGCCTGGAGAGACTGCAGTGCGTGGGTGACAGGGAGGTGAAGCTGAGCATCAGCTCCCAGACACCTTCCACAATGTATTAATCTCAGGCTCATGTTGCTAACAGATAAGGATGTGGTGAAACTTGTTTCTACCCTGGCAAAGGGACATGGCCTCTTCTAAGAAGTCCTAGCAAAAGGAACCCCAGCGTGGGATGATGGCCAGGATTTCAGCCTGTGTCAGAAGTCAGAGGAGCCCTCACAAGATGCTCTTCTTCAGAGGAAGGATTGTCAGGAGTCTGGCAGTGACTCAGGGAATAGTTGTTTCAAAGTTAAGGTTAAGCCTGGGGACAGAGGTAGACCCTCACCCTCTCATCCTCCACATCTTCCTGTTGCCCTGCTAGACACATTTTCTTACCCCCTAGGGTGCAGGGCATGGCTTACTTTATTTTAGCCTCAGCCTCAGCCTTAGCTCTGGCCTCCCTGCCTCCTTCAGTAGCTCTATTATCCTAGTCTGATCTCCTTGCTGCTGCTTCCATGCTTCCCTCTTCCTGTATATGTGGCAGGGTGACAGCAGGACCTGGTGTGTGGTTGTGTGCTCCTTCTTCAGCTCTGCTCCAGCGGCACCATCTCCTAGTGGCTCCTGTAGGTGAACACATAGGAGATCCCGTAAACTCAAGCACTGGATAAATGAATGCCAGATACCGTTGAAGCTGAAAGTTCATTCTGCACAGAAATGAAGAATAAGCAGTCTGGGTGTTGCCCAGCCTCCCCCAACCCCTTGCCAAAAATCAGTCTGGCTGAGCCAAGAGGCAGACCCAAGAAAGCCAAATAAATAAATAGATAGATAGATCATAACTTTAAAGAATGGGATCTTTTATAATGATTTTTAAGTCATTACAATAATCATTATGGAAAACTTCCGAACTTTCTAGGCTACCTTACCACTCTTTTAAAATTTAATATTTTCATTGTTGCGGGTAATGATAGACCAGGTACCTCAAGTTCTCCAGGCATTGAAGAGAGACCTCTTAGGAGGGCCTGGTTGGTTTTCTAGACCCTTTAGTTGAGGGACCTAGGGAAGAACAGATGGCCAAAGGGAGCCGAGGAAGAATGCTAAGTAACAAGTTAAAAAAAAAAAACAAAACACTCAGTAGGGGCACTCAGGAGCCATCGTGTAATAAATCATCTAATGCTCAAGCAGTATTCCCAGGACAGCATGGGACCCCGTCAGAGCCCCCTCGACCTTGGCTGCAAATCGCATTAACTTTATGAAACCATCCTGTCGGGCCCCTCCAGAGTGCCCCTTTCATTACCTCACCCCTCTCTTCTCAATCAATCTTTCAGCCTCAATACTTACCCTTTAAATCAATTCAACTCTGAGATCCATCTTGCTATTTCCCCAGCCCGCTTTAAAATCCCATTGACTTTTATAAATCAATTGTGTTTCAGCTCTCCTGCAGCTACTTCTCCATGCTCTCAGGGCTGCACTTGCCAAAGCTGCAGATGGACAAACACCCCTGCAGACCTGCTTCAGGGCACCCAGACCCAGCAGGCGTGGTCCAGAAGGGATATGCTCAGCAGGTGCCAAAAGGCCAAGGCCACCTAAAGTCTATTTAAAAAATCCTGGACACAATCAAATGTGTTTGGTGGGGCCTCCAAAGTAGACCGTGAATTGAGGATTCACTTGCAGTAATGTATTCAAGAAGTGTCTGAAGGGTTCCCCAGTAGAGGGGTTATGGAGTGGGACAGGGACAAGAGACCCAAGCTCAAGTCCAATGTAAAGGCCAATCAAAGGAGATGTCAGCCTAAACCATCCTGGTCCTTCCGCTCCCAACTCTGCTTTGACCAAGGGCTGCCAGCAGAGATGACATAAATTCCTAGGCATTCCCACTCTTCCAGTGTGGACAGACTCCAGTAGTCCATGGACAGTTTTCCTAAATAGGTCAACCATCCTGAGATACCCGCTGGGAGGAGGCTAACGTAAATCACAGTGAGAGGTGTGGGGCATATAACCTGAAAAGGAACCTGGAGAATTCCATCTGCACTCTGGCAGGATCCACTATCAGATGTGTCTTTGGAGCCATTTCTAATATCAGTAGCAGTTGGATGTTCCTGTAACTGCAGTGTGAAGGATCAACATGCATGCACCTCCCCAGACTGGCCCAGAGAGGCTCACCTACTGAGAGGCCCATCATGCTCACTCACAGCCCCCGATCATGGTCCTGGAAGGACCACAAAAAGGCCAGGCCCGAGTTTTTCACCAGAACCTGTCTGTTCACCGTGTGCTGTGATTGAAAGTAGTCTCTCCTCCTAACCCAGGAGCTTCCCGCAGGCAGAGACTCAGAGACTATCTTTCTTGCTCCATGTTGTGGTCCAGGGTCCCTCTAGTGCTTATCATCAATAAGGACTCATAATCACTTATCACTTTAGCAATCTTTTTCATGGTTATTTTAGATTTCCTTAGGGGATCCACCTCAAAAAAAAAAAAAACACTTTCACTTAAAATCTTTCATCATAATTTACATAATCAACACAAATTCCATCCCTTTATGAAATGCACATTATTACAGCTCCATTCTTCCCTTCATGACCATAACTTCTGTTAGAGATGGGGTACATTATTTGGCAGACCTTACTCTCATACAAATACCTGCATCTGCAGAAAATCCATTGCAATGCCTTTTGTTTAGGGTAGGTGTTTCTCTTCTACTTTACATAATTTTATATTCTGTGTGTCATTCTACAACTTGTTTTCTTCTATAATAGAATCTAAATAACCCAACCTTCCCTATTTGTAGGTTCTACGTCCTCAGATTCAACTAACTGCAGATTAAAAGCATTTAAAAATAATTACATCTATATTCAACAGGTACAGACTTTTGCTCATGTTATTATTTCCTAAATGAAGCAGTATAACAACTGTTTATGTAGCATTTACATTCTATTAGGTATTACAAGTAAACTAGAGATGATTGAAATTTATGAAATTTACAAGGGACTTGATATTTTATATAAAAGACTTGAGCATTCAGGTATTTGTGTACCTGCAGGGGATCCTGGAACCCATCCAGGTATGACTGTAAATGTTAATGTAGAGCGTAAAAGGGGAGATAGGAGGGTTACTTTTTTTGAGATCTGACCACCAAGGAAACGAGTCATTGGGAAAATGGCATTTGAGTGGAAAACAGCATCTCAGGCGAGGACACAGCAGAGAGTCCACACTGGCCACACAAGCCCAGGAACTGCAAAGGCCAGAGGAGGAGAGGCCAGAGGAGGGCTGAGAGGTCACAAGGCTGGATGTCCAGGACTCCTGTCCACTCCTGCCCACAATGGTGGCTCTACTTTCACTCTGAGCCAGCTTACTGGAAATCCTGCAGGGTATTCATAAGGAACAACTTGATCTAATTCCCATCTTTAAAAACTCACTGGCTGCCCTATTGAAAAGGGACTGCAGCTGAGGATGGCAGAGTAGGGAGGCAGAAGCAGCAACATCAGGGGAGAAAAGACGGCAGCTGGGAACAGGGCCTGAGGATGGGGTATCCACTGACCAGGATGGGGGAGGCCATGCTAGGAGCAGGTTCTGGGGCAGGAGGAGACCAAGAGTTCAGCTTTGAACTTGTGACATCAGAAGTGGCAGGTGGACAGTGTGACACATGGTCTCCAGTTCAAGGTTGAGCTACATAGGGCCTTGCACACATCACTGATGATTAAATCGATGACACAGCGTAGATAGATGTGGGACCAGCCCTGGGCAATTAAGAGGTTGGAAAGATGCAACAGAGCTGGGAAACTGGAAAAGGTGGGGGTGCTGGGAGAGGAAGGGCCATGTTGGAACTCAGGGTAGAAAATGGTCCCAGGACAGGGAGGAGTCAACTTGTCAAGTGCTGCAGGGCAGTGGAGGAACCAAAGGACTGACCTGTCCCTTGAATTGAGCAATGTGAGGGTCATTGGGGACCATGATTACAGTAGTTTGGGTGGGCAGAGGTAAGGGAAACCTGATTGGAGGGTGTTAAAAAGAGAATAGGGCAGGAATCAGAATCGGGGAGTGAAAGCTCTTATTTTGAGGAGTCAGATAAAGGGGGAGCTCTCCCGATTAGCTCATGTATTTTCTGATTGTTTCCAATGTCTGTATGGTTGAATATACCGTTATCTGGCCATTTTCCTTCTGATGGGCATTTGAATCTTCTGCATTTTTAGCTATCCATGGGCATCCTTATATGCCACTAGCCCTGCACTTGGGGTTCTCTCTGGGGTGGGAGGGTAGGGACAGGAGAGAAGCAGAACTACTGAGTTGTAAAGGATATGTGATTTTTAGCTGGGGGTGGTGGCACACACCTGTGATCCCAGCCACTCAGGAGGCTGTGGCAGGAGGATCGAAAGTTCCAGGCCAGCCCCAGCAAGGCTCTAAGCAACTTAGCGAGACCCTGTCTCAAAATAAAAAATAAAAAGGGCTGAGGATGTAGCTCGGTGGTAGAGCACCCCTGGGTTCAATTCCCAATGGGGGGTGGGGGGGGGGGGGGAAACAAAGATGTGTGATTTTAATCCTAAATACAGCTCCAGTGTCCTCTATCTAGTGACTTGCAATGTCTCACAGCCTCACCAATACATGACATTGTCAAACTTTCCAAACTTTACCTGTAAAGGATACCCAGTGTTGCATCTTACAATGCCTGCAATTTGCATTTCCCTGCTGATTGTTGGAGCTCAGCATCCCCGTACATCTGTTGGTCATTTGTAGGTTCTCTTCTGTTCAGCACCTATTCAATTCTTTAATTTCTTCAACTCTGAGAAATGCAAGATCCCTATCTCCTTGCTGGGGAGAAGGCCTGTATCTGTGATTCATCTGCTGGCCATGCACCCCCTGCTGCATTACCAATACCTGGATATGCACAGCTCTGTGTACTCCTCTGAGGAGACACAAAACTTCAGTACTGGAATTGTTTGTCTGAACCAGGGTCTTGACCTCTTGAGTTTGAGTTGACCTGTGTTTTCATTCTGGGCATCCCTGGCTAAGGAAAGATGCTCATCTTGCTGGAGTCTGCTCAGAGCCCTGAGGGGTGGCCCAGGATCCCTTCTGCTTTGGAAGAATTATAGTGTTCCTAGTGACCAGGAGCAGTCCAAGTTTGGCCACATCAGAGCAATGTTGGGGGACGCTGAGAAAGATGCTTTTCTCTTCAAGTCTCAATTCTAAAATCTGCGAAATCAGAGTTATCCTGGGGGATAAAGAAATGACTCATGACTTCTGCCTGTCCCCAGCTCTGGTCGTCACAGCCACTTGTGCACATCCATCCTTTCGGTTACTCACTCCCCCGACCCCAGTCCTTCCCATCTCAACCATACCCCTCCCTCTACCTCCAGCTGTCCCAGGAAGGCCAGGCCAGAGCTAACACAATGGGAACAACTCTACCGATACTCACAGCCCCATGTCCTTTCTCATCTGGCCCATGGCAGTGTCTGGAGTCACCAGCATCATCTGGGCCAGGACACCCTGGCCCAGATCCTGGTTAAGACAGCAGCCTGGTACAGGTATAGTCAGAACTGAGTACAAGGAGAACCTTGGTGCACAGGTGATCTCTCCTATCTCCGGCAGAGAGGGTCGCAGCTGGCCAGGTGCCCTAGTATAGTACAGTACCTCACCACAGCCATCTGTGCCTCCCTGCTTCCTGTCACACACAGGATGGCTTTTTGCTGCTCCAGGCAAGCCCCCCACCCCCCACCACCAACACACGTGTACACAGTGCCTGACCTCAGGCTCCGCCTCCTGGCACTTGCCAGAATGCTCTCTGTGGGAAGTGCTTCCTCTCTGACTTCTCTCCCCACCCACCTCACATACACAGAGCCTCAACCTTCACCAGTCAAATATGTTTAAACACAAAATATGTTTCCCTTCAGATGCCTCCCTCTCCCCTCCTTGCAAGGAACATTCTAGAAAGAATTTTCCATGCTCTTTTGCTGCCCTCACTCTCCCAGAGCACTCTCCTGGACGGTCTGTAAGACAGCTCTTGCTGCACTTCTCTGCCTGAGAAGCCAGGCCGGGATTCTCTCTCTTCCTCTCATAAGCTGTAGCCTTGTCTTCCAGCCCTCTCTGGGTTTTCCACTCCATTCTTTCCCTGGTGGCTCTCCTGTCTCTCTGGCTGCTTCTGCCAGTGTCTCTCAAAAGCTTCTCTGCCCCTTCCTATCTTCACTCCTCCTAGTTCTCAGAATTCTCCCCTCAGGCCCCTGTTTCTTACTCCCTCCACAGGCTTCCTGGGAGATGTTATGCAGGCTCGGAAGGGTTAAGTAGCTCACCCTGAAGTTAGGTAGGCTCTGATTCCTAAACAGACCCCTTGCCAGTGCCTCAGGCAACTGTCCCAGCTCTCACAGACCGGAAGTCATAGCATTTGCTGTCAGGAATAAATAAAATTACTTCATTTAGGCTTGTGCATGACATGGAGTATCTAAGCTCACAATGAACAATCACTATAATACTATCATAATAATTCTCATCCAACACTTACGGAGCACCTCCCTCCCACATGTGGGCCCTGGTCTGAAGCTGCCTCTGTCCAGCATGCTCCCCTCCCATGGGTCACATCTGACTTCCTCCAGGAATGTCCTCCTGGATGTTGAAAAGATGAGGAAAGCACAATGTACTCCAGTTGCACTTGCTCTACTCCTCCTCCTTGACACAAAACTCTCTCTCTCTCTCTCTCTCTCTCTCTCTCTCTCTCTCTCTCTCTCTCTCTCTCTCTCTCCTACAAACCATTGGTCAGCAACCCCAACAACCCCTCCTCCTGAATGTCTCTATGGGTGGCACCCTGCTCTCTACACATCCCAAAGACCTACATCCTCTGCCCTCCACCCCTGACGTTCCTCCCTGGGTTGTTCCCATCTGCTTCCTCAGTTTCCCAACAGCCTGATTCCTGAGAGGATCTCAGGCTTCCAGGGCTCCTGCTGGGTCTTCAGGCCCCACCTTCCCTTCTCCCTTCTGGAATTGACCACCCAAACCAAGACCCTGGGTTCTGAATTTGGGATTGCACCATACTGGTACACTGATGGATGTGTACACACAGAGACACACACATGCAAAACAAATTCTGTGATACACTCACATAATTTAGTGTATACATTCTCTCTCTCCCTTCCTCTTGTTTTCTTACACACACACACACACACACACACACACACACACTCTTGCACATTCTCTCTCTGTCTCTCTCTCTGACTCTCTTTCTCTCTCACACACACACACACACACATATACTCTTGCACATTCTCTCTGTCTCTCTGTCTCTCTCTGACTCTCTCTCTCTCTCTCTCTCTCTCTCTCTCTCTCTCTCTGTCACACACACACACACACACACACACACACACACACACACACACACAGACATCCAGAGCTCCCCAGTGCTCCCCAGTAGGGAGTTGGGTCCCCTAGGAGCTCCCTGCTGGTCCATCCTCCTCCAACTCACCTCCCTCCCTGCTTCAAGCAGATGCCTCTCAGGCTTTCGGAAGTGAACACAACAATCTTCTGTCCCAGGGGCTATAGTCTTAGGGAGAAGCAGACATATGCAGGAACCACAATATTATTATACACTAGGCTATTATTCATGCAATCTTAAAGGAGAAGTGAAAAGAAAGAGGTGAATTTTTGTGGAGTACCTCTGGGAGGACCGGATGATATGCTCCATATCCTGAACAGAGGGTAGGATTCTGACATTGAAGAGTAGTGGAACCAAAGGCCTTTCCAATAGAGGTTGTCTGATGTGACCCAAGCCCAGCACATGATTATATACCCAGGTTGCTTCAAAATTCAGGCATGAAGATGTGCATATAATACACAGACACCTTGGAAGCTACTAACTTGGACAGGTGGTCCAGGTGGAGGTGTGTGGGTACATTAGATGATGAGCTGTGAACTTACAGTGACTGCCAGGCTGGGCCAGGGGTGGAGTTTCTCTATGCATAACAAATAAATACAACTAGTTTTAGAGGAAGCAGTCAGATTATTAGACCCATTTTTAGAAACTGTGGCACTTTCATGAAGGGGTTAAGTGTGTAAGCCTGAAGTTAGGCAAACTGAGATTCCTAAACAGCCTGCCTCCTGTCACCTGGGCCCTTGACAAACCATCTCAGCCTCTGCAAACATTGGCTCACATATTTGTGAACAGAAGAATTACCACTTGTTGTCAGATTAAATGAAGTGATTCATGCAGAGCATTTCCTTGGCAGCTCCATAGCTCTTTAGGAGACTTCTTAGGAGACTTCTGTGGAAGCTAAGAGGTAAGAGTCAGGAAGTAGTCCAGGCCAGAGATGGTTATATTTGAATTGATTCAGTAAAAGGAAGTGAAAAGAAAGGAGAGTGAGAAAGAGTCTTCAGATTTGGAAACTAATGAAGTCAGGAGTCAAAGGGGAGGGATTTGCAGGAACAAACTCTGCGTGGTCCAGACTATTTGGGTTGAGGAAGGAGAGGTAGTTGCGTGTCTCCCCCCCATCCATACATGCTTGTCAGCAAGAGGAGGTGACAGTGTCCACCTAACACACAAACTGTGCCAAGGGATAGCAAATGCCATGCTCCTTCCTTCCTCCTTGAAAACCAGAGTCCGATCTGCCCTGAGGCCGGCCCACGTTCTGGTCAACCCTCCTGAATTCCATGGGTTCCCCATCTCCGGATGACTCTGCAGAGATCCGTGCCTTCTTTTCAGTGTCTGAACCCTTTGCCTGTCTCACATGACCTTGGACCTTTCATTCCTGCATGGTTGTGACTTATTTCCCCTGCCAGACCAGGAGATCCTCAAGGAAACATCAACTTAAAATTCTACACTGCATCTGGCAGACATCTACCAGTGTGGAATGAATGCATGAATGTTGTGCTTATGAGCCTCGACTTGGAGGAAGGCCAAGGGCACCCCTCTCCTCCCTGGGACAAAAGCTTGCCCTGGGCTTTCTCCCCAGATTTCTCCTCCACTCTAATTAGTACTGGAGACTTACTTAGCATGTCAAAGCCTTTTGACTTAAGCCTGGTTTAAATATTTACAGAACCAAATAAATTGATTAAAGGAAGTGCTGAGGACAGGAACAATGGTTATTAATAAATCATAACCATGATTATTTTCCTTTTGAGAAGTTCAGTCAGCCTGATAAGTAATATTCATGTGATTGATCACTTGGGGAGAACCCTGCACTGGTCTGGCCTCCCATGTGGAAACAAGAGCCTCCTTGGCAAGCTGTGAGGCACAGGAGCTGGCTTCTCTTCTCCTCCTGGAAGGCCAGGGAAGAGTAGAGCATGGGGTTTGGCTGCCACCGGCAGGACCCCCAGGGCTGCCCACATGTGCTGAAATAGAGAGTGCACAGCTGCTGACATGGAGCCCAGCTACGTAACCTCACCTTGTTCCCTTGCCCCAGTTAACAGGCTCCCTGATGCCTTCTCTCTCCTTCCTGTAATTCTCAGGAGGGCTGGTGCCCAGGGTTTGGGAATGAGGGCATAGAAACACCTCCTTCTGTTCTTTGTCTTGTCATATGAAGTCTCCTGCAGGCCAGTCATGTCATCTACCATGCAGTCATTCCTGCATAAGTTGCTGGGCTCCTGCTCTCTGCCAGGCTCGGTGTCCATGGTTCTATGTCCAGAAAGTTCAGCCTTCCTGGGACAGCCAAACAGAGAGTATTTCTGTAGACCTCTCTGGTGGAAGTC
Source organism: Ictidomys tridecemlineatus (assembly GCF_052094955.1). NCBI lineage: Eukaryota > Metazoa > Chordata > Mammalia > Rodentia > Sciuridae > Ictidomys > Ictidomys tridecemlineatus. The sequence goes on from NC_135477.1 coordinate 74,173,428, forward strand.
TCAGTGGCACTCAGGATAGTCCTGCTGCACCAATGAGTCCTGGAGAGTTTGCTGAGTTTCTGCTGTGCACCTGTCCTGTGCAGGATGCTCTGGTGATACAGGAGGAAGAGCAGGTGCATTTCTGGTGGAATGTGCCAGCTTTGGGCCCTGTTTTTTTAAAAAAAAATAGAACCAGGAAAGTGGCCCTAGATGTTCCATGGTTCATTAAAGACTCCAGAGGGGCTGTACAAACATCTGTGGAGGAACAGAAGGGTCTAAGTAGACCCTACCAATTCCCCAAGAAAAGGAAAAAGAATTCAAGAATAGACAGTGGAAGCCTGAGCCAGCTCCACTCACCTTTAACCAGAAAACCCTCACTCACAGAGGCACTGCTGCCTACCAGGTCTCAATTTAGAAATCTCAAGCAATTAAAAAGATAAAGGCCCAAGCGCTGGTGACTATCAATTCTTAACCCACTAAAAGAATTTGAGACCTGAGAAAATTGAGACCCAGACAAGCAAAGTCAGTTACTCTAGGGACATATCTGTCTTTCCTCCTCAATGTTCTGCCAGGCTGCACCAGAATACTGGGGTCATGATAACCCTCTTCTCCTCATGGGCATCATCTCCATGGCCCCCGGGCTTAAGAGTCCCCAGCTCTGGAAGGGGATCAGCAAGTGTCTGTTGGGTACAGCCTGCTTCTACTCCTTGCCAGAGGGAGACAGGATATAAGATCAGATGAGGGGGCAGCCCTGGGAGCAGAGGCCCCTCCTGAGGCCTGATGTTATTGGGTCTCACAATCCCTACCTGCCTCATCTGTGCTGCAGCCCAGCCTCACCTAGGCTGAGTGTTTCTTCCAATTCTGGGTCCTCCTTGGCAAGGACGCTGAGCTTGCAGGGCAGAGATGCTGAGCAAGATGCTGTGATACTTGGAAATGAAAGGGCAGCCTATCCAGGACTGTAAGAAGATTCATCTTTTCGCCCAGCTTCAGGAAACAGATTCTTCATGGAGATGTCCATGATTTCCATTATCATAACTATCATCACTACAGTAACTAGTCACTGGGTCCCTCAGACGTGCCAAGCACTCTGCCAGGTGGGCTGTCTCCCCTCCTCCAACTTGCCCTGCTGGGTGAGGGACTGTCATCATAAATGGGCCCAATTTGCCTATCTGCAGACCAAAACACAGAGTTCACAGAGCTGGCAGTGATCCCAACATAAGCCTTTGTCCAAAGCCTGTATTTCTTCAACTGGGCCCCTTTGTTTCTTTAATTAAATAATTAACAGAAAGAATGTGAATGCTCAGCAATGCTGGAAACTTTTGGTAACATATGGTGGGGCATCAGATTGCATATAGGGAGCGTAAACAGCTATTAGGACTCAGGAGGGTGTGCGTGATAATTCTGCCTCCAGAACATGGGGAACAGACCCAGCAGCAAGGTTGGGAACAAAAATGCAGATCAGTCTGAAATGCAAGAAGGTGTGAAGCTCAACCCTGGTTAGGGTGCTGCTGGGCTTCAGAGGTGAGACTGAGTTCCTGGAAGGAGCAACCTCCACTGGACTCCTCTGGAGTCCCTCCCTTTAGTCTCTGGAAAAACCCCACTCCCCTGAAGGACTGCCAGTCCCATTCAGTGTGCAAGGATACCCATGGAGCTGGCATACCTACTTGGATACCAGAAACAAGAGGTGATCCTGATGCTGAACCCTTCCAGAGCCAAGGTTTATGGGATGGTCTCATCATTTTGTTGTTGTTGTTCATGCAAATGTGCTAGTTTCAAGATAGTATTCCCCGCTATAAGATTTCAGACGAAACTGGGAACCACCAGGCTATATGCTGTAAGACAAGAGCTGGCTGTCATGTTATGTTTAATACCATGTTGAGATTCAGATCATTAAGGCTAACTCTAAGTATACTGTGTTTAACTACCATGACTTATGTCCATCCCTTGGCCCCACAGTGATGAGGACCACACATACAGAATTGGATAAGATCCTATTTCCTGTTTGCCCACCCCTCAAGGCTGAAGGGACAGAAAGGCAACCATATAGATGAGTTCCAGCCACAGGCTAGATATGTCCTGTAAAGGAGGGAATGTCTGCCTGGAAAAGATTCATGAGGAAGATTCCACAGCAGAGGTGTCATCTGAGTTGGATTTTGAAGGCTGAGTATGAGCTCACCATGCAGCCAAACCTAGGGATTTAATGGGGGAGGATGACAGAAAAATCTAGGCTAGTGAGACAGGGTGGGCGGAAGATAGACCAGGCTTAGGGAACTGTGGTCACTAGTATAACAGGAGGAACTTATATACACATGCACATGTGTATACACACACACATACACACGTGCACATGTGTATACACACACATACACAAAAAAAATCGTAGGCACAGTGCAAAAACTGTGGATTGCAGGGACCATGTGTTCCTATCAGAAGTTAGGATCCATGAACTATGAATTGCAGTTATGATTACATTTGGACTCAGAATTGTTCCTCCAAAGTCCAGAATGTCCTCTCCTAGTAAATACTGCAATAATATGCTTGATTCTGGCCAAGGAGAGAGGAGGGGAAGTATACAAACAGAGAGATGCGGATGGAGGAGACGAGAATCTGAATTCATCACTGCCATGGGCAGTACCAGCCCTGCAGAGTGCTGGTCAGTGAGGTCAGCTGGGGAAAAGAGGGTTTGCAGGCACCCAGAAAGCTGCGACATAGTAGTCATTGCCCCCCTTGTTCTGTCAAGGAGCCACCATCAAATTACAACAAATTGCTGAAAGAGAGGTCCCACCATCCAGGCCCTGCACAATGGTTCCAGGGAAGCAGCAGAGTGGCTTTGGGGAATCTGGGCAGTGGTGCTCAAGCCTGATGTCTCCAGAAGAGGGGGCTTCAAACAGACACTGGGGTAGGGTCTGGATGGAGCTAGCTCCCACTGCCCCTGAGTAACAGAAACCTGGCTAAAATGTAACTTCCAGGAGAAACCAGATTTTTATCTCTTTTTAAAATTTCACTACTTTATCCTCATAACTAGAACAGATCTTGGCACAGAGTCTGCACTTAATAAATAGTGACTGAATGAAAAGAAATGAGTCATGGAATGAATAGATGAGTGGACAGTTACATGTAGACATTGATGGATGGATGTGTGGATACATGGATGGAGGTTTGGATGAAGAAACCTGGAGAAATGGAGAATCTAGGTTTCCAGGAACAGAGCAAAAATGAATCAGGCAGGCAGACTGTGCCACCTATCCCAAGTGGATAACCTTGGACGGCTGCTGCTGCGGCTGCTGCTAAAGTCTTCCAGCCTATGTATGCCCTTGGAACCCAACAGGGAATTGGGCCTGCAATGCTCATGTCCTACTGTCCTGGGCTTGCAAGCCTTGGTCCAAGATCAGCTGGGATACCAGGATGTGCTGAGTGCTGACCAGAGGCACACCAGGCTCTGTGCTCACTGTGTGTGTTCTTGACTTCCAGCCCGCTCCAAGAGCCTGGTGATGGGGGAGCAGAGCCGCAGCCCAGGGCGGCCGCCAGGACCCTGCAGGTTGGGCCCTGTGCTGAAAGCAGGCTGGCTGAGGAAGCAGAGGAGCATCATGAAAAACTGGCAACAGCGCTGGTTTGTGTTGCGTGGGAATCAGCTTTTCTATTACAAAGACAAAGATGAGACCAAGCCCCAGGTGAGAAGTCATGTCCTATCTTCTGTGGGTAGCACGCTGGGGCTCCGAGGGACAGTCAGCTCTGCCCAGGAGAGGGAAAAGGCAGGGAACTTTTCAGGCTTCCAGCTCTCAGCACCCAAGTTTTATTCTTACCCTCCGTGCTCCTGGCTTAATGAAATGCACCCACAGCTTTGAAAATGAAAATGCTTCCACATGATGTTGACAGAGAGCATCCCTGTCCAGCCTAAGAAAATAACTCTTCCTGTGTTCATCCCCTTAGTGCTTCCAAGGATGCACATGCACATATTTTGTTACTCCTACCGTCCAGGGAATGGGTACAGTCAACCTAGCTCCAAACTAGAACTTGGCTCATGTGAAGCCATGTGTCTGCTGTCTCTGTCTTATGTCAGCCATCTTTTTTCTCACCAGCCCTGTAAGACCCACCTCAGGTGCTTAAAGTGTTGGCTTTTCCACCCAAATTGTGATAAATTCACCCATTCAGAGCAATTAGTAGCTTCAGAACCACACATGGCCTTATCACAGGTGGACCTTGCAAACATTGTGATGAAATGCTCTGTCACCAAAGCATTGGCTTGCAGGATGCAGCATCTAATCTTTGTAGTAGGCATGGCCAGTTCTTTGTATCCATGGGATCTGCATCCATGGATTCAACCACTGTGGGTCAAAAATATTCAGAAAAAAATTGCATATACAATGTTTTTGCCATCATTCTAAAAACAAGACTATATAACTATGTACATAGCATCACTCTGTACCATACTAAAAGTAATCAGAGAATGATTTAAACTATATGGGATGATGTGCTTAGGTTACATGATATTATTATCATTTTATATAAGATATTTTATCATCTGTGACTTTAGTATTCAGTGGTAAGGGAGTGTGGACATCCTGGATCCAATTCCCTATAGATATCAAGGGATGGTTTCTGTAACTCTTGGAAAAAAATGGGGAAGAGATATTAAAGGACTTTATCCAAATGATGCTCCTCATCAGGGATCCAAATCAGAAAAGGCCATCAGATCCCCTTGTTTAAAATCAGACGTCATGGAGCCTTGGTGGACAGGAGCCCTGTGTACATCTCAGCAGTTCCCATGGTCTATGGGTGTGGGCCAAGAGGGTTTTCTGTGATAGGCAAGGTGTGAGGAGATACCTGGGCACAGCGTGAGATAATGTCAAGTTCACAGTGAGAAATGACTCTTTCACATTTTTCACACTTCTTTCAATTTGGGGTATGTCATAGATGAAGTGTCAATTAGGTGTGAGCATATTTTTACCACTTCCCCAAGGCTTGATGCCCTTCTTTTAAAAGGAATATGGGGGCTGGGTTGAGAGGGAGCAGGCCTCATCTCACAATCTTCAGTGTCAGCAGGAATCAGCTGCAAGTTAATGACTTTCTTCCTTCACTGTATTTATTATAATGGTTACCTTTGATTATGGGAAGAAATTCTAGTTTCTATTTATAGTGATCTCAAGTTTGCCTTTCCAAAACACATCTACATTAAAAACAGAAAGTGCTGCATAGCAAAGTGAATGAACTTAATACCACCAAACTAAGCTTAAAAATGGTTAGTTTAGGGTCTGAGGGTGTAGCTCAAGAGAATAGCACTTGCCTTGCATACTCAAGGCCCTGGGTTATCCCAGCACAACCAAGGGGTGGGGAGAGTTTAGCATGGTAAACTTTACGTTATGCAGATTTTACCACAATAAGAATAAATTAAAAATGAAACTTCATAAGGAAAGCCTTCATGTAAATAACACCACAAATGAAAAATGAGTAAGACAAAATTCATGAAAGTAAGCATAAACTAAAATTAGGAATAAAGTTAAGGGGATCTAAACAAGATTAAGAAACCCTGGTCTTGCCAGCCTCCTTGATTTTAAAAGAAAGGAAAAACAACACCCAGAGAAGTTTAGTGGGGCAGATAGGAACTCTGAAGTCGGATCAATCTAAATTAATTAGTTCTGAAGTAGATACAGCATGCTAGCTTGGAAAGTGGCTTTTTTCTTTTTTTAACTTTTGGTTTTACTTGTAAATAAGACAACATTATATACAGACACTATTTGTAAATAAGACAACAGAGATGTGCTAGGAATTAAATTGCATAACATGTACTTAACCAAGGGAAAATTCCAGCACCATGGGTAATGAAATCTGAGCTCACGTACCCTCCGGTACCCCACTTCCCAGGCAGGGCACAGTGCCTCTGATTATACACCGCCATGTCCTTCTAGCTGCGTTAGCCCTTCAATGGTGCCTTGGCTTTCCTGGCTGACCTGGTGATGACTGGTCACTCCTCATAACTGATCAAAATTGCCAAGATCTCAGTTTTTCAGAGCATGTGTGGGACTCCCAGGGTCATCCCCTCCCACTGTCATCCGCAGCACTGTTTCCTGGGAGCGCTGCATGGTGATGCTGAGTTCATCAAGGTGCTGATGACCCTGAGGTCATCCAGGCCACACATGGAAGGAGACTCCATTGCCACAGGCTTCCCAACACATTCTTCATGGCCTGAGCCTCAGGTGGCCCAGCATGCCTTCCCCATCAGCTGGCTCCATCAGGCACCACCATCTTCCAGAATTCTCCACCTGGACATTCTTCTTCCTCGCTTTCCACCTTTTCCAAACCTTAATGGCTTCTGTTGAAAGCCGTTAATAAAATGGAGGCACCGATGTCCCCAGTCACTGGCCTGGATGTAAAATCAGCCAGCCCATGAGCCCAACCCAGGATGAATCAGGGCATTCACCTCCAGGGAACGTGTTATATCTGTGAAAGGAGTCAGCATCTCCTAACAGATACCAGTGTCATCCCAGGGCTCTTGTGGCCTCTCTGGGTCTGGCTGGCACCCCCAAAGCTTCATGGGACCTTATAACTCCCTAACTTCCCCTCCCCATCAAAGCCTGATTCCTACAACAGCCCCACTGCACAGATTCCCAGTCTCGAGGCAACTATGGGTCACTTTTGACTCATTTAGCTTATACAGTATGATCTCAAACTGCTGGCACAATAAGCCCACAAATTTCTATTTAATTGCATGAACTTACATGTAATAGACTAATTCTCAATATCTGGTTCCTGGAAAAATATGTCCTGTTCACTGTTCCCACTGACAGCGAGCCTTAGCAGTCAGCACCTACTGTCAGACAGCCTGTACCAGCTGATGTAACTGCCAGGAAGAGGGATGTCCAGCCACCTTTGATGCTACCCAGAGCTCAAAAATCATGATAAGCATCACTCTCAGCCCACATCCCAAGATCTGTCTTCAAACATTTATCTCTTCCCTTTTCTCAGGAGCCAAGGGTCAGAGAGCATAGAGATGGAAAAGTAGATTACATGAACTCAGATGGAAAGATTAGGCATAGGGGCTTTGCAGCAGAGTCTGAAAGCATACTCTCATCCCTTAGCTTTTTCTGGAACATGTCCCTAAGTGTTCCCAGCAGATAGACCCTGCAGTTTCATAAATGAAGTATTCCAGGATTTTTCACCTTAGTGGATTCTGCTCAAAATGTTTTCTTAAGCCATGGAAATTCCCACCATATATCTGGTTGATTGACCTGGTTCATTTTTACTGTCTGAGGACTCACTTTAGTTTTGTCAATCTTCACTTGTGGGTTTCTTGGCTTTGAGTAGAAATGAATTGGAATAGAAATAGAAAGTAAAAATTCCAAAACATAAGACAGGAAAAAAAAAAGGCTGGGGATGTGGCTCAAGTGGTAACGCGCTCGCCTGGCATGTGCGGGGCTGCTGGGTTCGATCCTCAGCACCACATAGAATAAAATAAATATGTTGTGTCCATCGAAAATTGAAAAATAAAAAATATTTTTAAAAAAGAAAAAAATGAATTAAATGTGATCAAGGTTCGCAGAGCTGGGCTTTTCATGAAACTGAGGAATAATAAATGCCCCCACTTCAAACCCCAATTTTTGCAAGCATGCCAGAAAAATTTCAGACATGTCACTCAGAGTAACCGGCTTAAGTTTATTGGAAAGTATGGAAAGAGAGGAAAGGGGACATAATCAAGGGAGACAGTGAGTCATCTCAGAGAGGAAAGAATTGGCATGCTTCTCCTGCCCTCCAGTTTTATTGGAGGTCCCAGGGAAGTTTCCAAAGAGTCCTACCTATGTCCACCTCTTGACTTTCGATGGACAGCAGGATGACATCAGACTTTCAAGTTCCTGCTGCCATGACAACTCTAAGTCACTTTGGCCCACACTGCCTGGTTCTAATTGGAACCTGTTCTTTCAGATTTTATGATAGGGGAAATTATCCTTATCTCCCAAAGTTCTGGGATGTGGTCTATGTAAGGATCACAAAATTCCGCTCATGCAGAGTAACTTGTGTTCTTCTTATGGGTATTTCAGGGCTGCATTTCTCATGCAGATAACAGGTAGTTTGCTGAGAAATGTCACATCCCATGGACTTAAGCCAGGCAGGGATGCAGGTAGATAATTAATCCTTAGAAAGCAAAGCTAATACAATAATGAAGAGCAGATATCAAGAAAATAGAAAAGTGGGGAAAAAAGTGGAAGCACATAGGGCTGGGTTGTGGCTCAGTGGTAGAGAGCTTGCCTAGCATGTGTGAGGCACTGGGCTTGATCCTCTGTACCACATAAAATAATAAATAAATAAATAAATGTATTGTGTCCGTCTACAATTAAAAATATTTTTAAAAATGTGAAAGCATGTGGGGGTCAGCACAGTGGGCCCATTTTATAGAATTATTCCCTCCACTTCATGTTCCCACCACGCACATTGGTGTGTTTCTGATCAAACCCAACAAATGTGAGAGAAAAGGAAAGAGAGAGAGAGAGAGAGAGAGAGAGAGAAAGGTAAATAGAAAACAAAAAATAAATAAGACGGCAAGACTAGATACAAACATTTCAGCTGTCATAATAAATGTGAAATATGATTGATCTGTTTATTTAAAAACAGAAAGTGGGAGATTGGGTCTAATAAAGAAAGAGGAACACACAGGCTAAAAGGAGAAATGATGAAAAACAATGTCAATAAATGTGAGCAAAAAGATTGAGTGAGATCAAAACAGAAGTCAAGACGATGATAACCAAAGGGGACAAAGAAATACAGCTCATAATAGAGGTTGCAACGTGCTGAGAAATAGAGCAGCCAAGAACTTTTTATGCTCTTAATGACATATCTTTGAACAATGTTCAAAGAAACAAAGAATGCTCATTAATTTCTCTCTTTTGTGGAGAGGAGTGTTGTTCAGGTTTTTTTGTTTGTTTGTTTGTTTTTGCTTATTTGTTTCTGTTCTTTGTGGTGCCAGGGTTCCATATATGCGTGCATCCCCAGCTCTCTCTCTTGTGTGTACACTTCTCTCTCTCTCTCTCTCTCTCTCTCTCTCTCTCTCTCTCTCTCTCTCTCTCTTTCTCTCTCTCTGTGTGTGTCTCCCTTTCCAAAGCAAATGCCTTCTTTCAAAAAATGAAATTATAGAGACACAGTGACAATTGCACAAAAAGAAACAGAAATTATTAACAAATGATGCCCAGGGAGTGTGTGCATGAGAAAGACGGCAAGATCTAAACACATGGAAACCAAACACACACACTGCATAATTCTTTCCTAGTTAATGAGAAAATCAAACCTCAAATTCAAACTTCCAGTTAAGTATAACAGATTTTATAGTGATGGTTATAAAGAAGGGTGAGGAAAAATAGGAAAAACAATGTAAGGAGAGAGAGAAAGAGTGAATAAGAGCATTTGGCTGTTAATGGGGGAAAAAAAAAGGAGAGAAAGAGAAACAAAAAATAAGCAAATCAAAAATCCTAATTCTCCAAAGAGAAGACAAGGAAAAATAACTACCTTTTTAAAATGCTAAAAATGAGGGAGAATAAATGAATATGTGTATGTCTGTACATCCATGGAACAACTGTGACAACAAGAACACCAATCAATCAATCAATATCACATGGGCCTCTTCCACATGCCCAAGCTCCACGGAACAGCATGAAAGAGAGGTTTTTGGAGGTGTGACACACCTAGACAGAAAGACAGGAGGAGGGGGGGTCCTCTGATTGCTGGGAAGCAGATGGGCAAGAGGCAGCTGGTTAGCAACCTAAGAGAGCTGAGCTGCAGGCCAGCACCGGAGGAGAGAGCACAGCAGCTGTTTGCTCTGCAGAGGGGAACTGCCCAAAGACCCAGGAATTGGCAGGACCAAAATCTCTGGAAATAAGAGCCAAAGAGGAGCAAAGAAAAGAAAGTGAAGTTTAAAAAGCAATTAGAGCTCAGATATTCTGAACACCTAGTGCCAAGAGGCGACTGCCATCCCCCACAGAGGCTAAGAATGGAGTTTCAGTTCTGAGAGGGATAAGAAAAGTTTTTCAGACTAAGGACACTGGGCCAATTCCTAATGCGAGTCTCATACCAAAAAAACAGGAGGATTGGGTAAAAGTTGGAAGTGCAGACCAGTTGCTAAGCCCCCAGTAGTCACCCCGCATTTGACTCCCAGACTCCAGCAGACGGGAATTAGCCCGCAGGAAGGAAATTAGAATTTTTAAGGGTGGCTCAATGAAATAACCCAGGAAGACCCCCCTCCATATTCCCACCATGAAAATAGTTCCCTTCCTCCTCCTCATACACCCTACAGTCAGCTTCTTGGGGAGTTCAAGTTCTGGGCCACCAGATATTTAAGGAAAGAATCTCATATGAAAGAGGTAAAAACAGGAAGAAGAAGAACAAAAGCAAGTTGGAGCCAACAGAAACTATGCAGGGGGATAAAATATTTATATAAAGTTGTGTTTAACATCATCAGAGATAATAAAAATGGTGCCAGACAACAAACAATCCCCCTAGAAATGAGGAATGAGATTTCAGCCATGAAAAAATAAAATATTGGAAAAAAATGTGACACTCTTCCAGAAGAAGAGAAAAGTAGGAAAAGTAGGACAGACAACCCAGTGCCTGAATAGAAGGGAGTTTTAGAAAGGGAGAGGAGAGAAATGAAGGGAAAGAGAAATGCTGCAAATAAATTTCCCAGCGTGGGAGTAGAAACACTGAGTGCCAACTGATAAAACCAAAATTACGGAGGAGGTTCAGGAAGGCAGGTGGGTGGGGTGTGGGGAGGAGAGGAGGGATAGAAAGCATGCTTTCCTGCTTCCATGCTGGCAATTCCAAAGATAATACCTAAAACTTTGAATCAAGAACTAACAATGCTATTACCTAGAAATAAATCTCAAAAAAAAAAAAGAAAGAAAAAGAAAAAAAAAATTTTTTTAAATCCCTGAAAGTTGAAAGTGGTTGCATATTCAAGCAATGGTGGAAGAGAAAGAAATGGCTGTCTGAAGACAAACAATGGGGAACGATTTGATTCCTTAAATTATGTCTCATTATAACTTTAATTTTTAAAAAAATAAGTAAAATAAAACCTAAATAATTTATTTTGAGGATTTTGAAGATACAAAAAAAAAAAAAAAAAGACAAATCAGAGCCACAGGGTAGGGTTGTGGGGAGGGCCTGGGTGGTGAAGTGGTGATAAAGATTTGTCACAGTGAGACCATATTTAGTTAAGTCCGTATTTTAAAATATTTTAAAAATTTGAACTGGAAGGAAAAAAAAGAAAAAACGGAAACCAAAGAAGAAAGGCAACAGAGTCACAGCCCAGGAAAATTTTTCTTCAGATAAATAAAAAAGTGATGGAGAGGGACCAGGCAAAGGGCTCTCCCTTCTAGCCAGGCCCACAGAGCCCTGGATCACATGAAGATGCTCAGAAGCTCTGCTTCAAATGAACCTAGGGATACGGTGCCAGGTCTATGGACAGGTGTCTCTGGCGGAGACTGTGAAGTAGCTGCAGTGTGGACTGGAAGCTGGAAACAGGAAGTGGGAATCCCAGTGTGCAGGGATCTAGGGGCCACACGCAGCAACTGGGTCTTTACAAAGGACCCTGCTGGGGGCCTCTGTGGAAGCTGTGGGGCTAAGACTCAGCCATCAGAGCTCCAAGAGGAAAGTTATCCTGCAAAAGCATAGGCAGGGCTGATAGGGGGCCCTTGTCATTCAGACAGGGCTGTTGTCCTAACATCCTGTGAGACCATGAAAATCCCCCGCAGTGTTGGAGCAAGGTGATGGGGGCCTTGGAAGAAGCCAGGGCAAGAGCCTATAAGGTGGAGCTTTGAAGTCTTGGGTCTGCACCCAGTGAGACCTGTGCAGCTGTAGGTTCCAGGAGAGGCGATTTAAAAATCACTTTGAGAGCAGGCTGGCTTTTTGTTGCTGCTTCCCACCTCCACCTCCCCCCACCTCACCCCCACACACTGGAGAGTGAGTGATAGGAGGTTCAGCAGGAAGAAACAGAAGATTGATTAAAGTTTGATTTAATTTAGAGTAAAAGCTTGGAATTGGGAGAAGGAAGACAAGATGGATGGCAAAACAGATGTACTGTTGAGAGCAAACATTAATATTGAACAATCAGAAATCTTTAAGAGGAAACCTCAGAAGAAGAAGGGGCTGTCGGATCCCATAGTTTAAAGGTCACGGGGAACCACCTTCCAGCATGCAGCCAATCCTCCGCTTACCTTGTGCCATTTATCAGAACATTTTAAAAAGTGCTGCTGTGATCTGGTTCCTTGGGTGCTTGCTTGTTTCATTTTTTTTTTGGCTGAGGGGAATGGAGGAGTGGCCCGAAGCCTAGGTATGACAACTCCTGAAGGCTACGCACATCTTCAGAGAGATTCCTAGGAAGTGGCTCTGTGCTGTACCACTGAATGTCTGCCCACAAAACCTTGAAACTGACTAGGAGATGCGAACCAACATGGACATGATTTCAGCACTACCTGGGATTTTCATTAAGACAGTCTCAGGTGTCAGAGCCCGTGTCCTGCTCACAGCTCAGAGAATAGGCCACCATCAGATGCCCTTCACTTCTAGACGCTATAAACTCCATTTGGCTCAAGTCGATTAACAAACCCTCCTGTCCATCCTTCAAAAGTTGTAAGTTGTTACTCGACCCATCCAGAAGTCATTCCTATTATTGCTGTTTTGATATTGCCATGGTTATTCGGTAACTTTACTGTCTGTTCTCCTTTCTAGACTGTAAACCTCATCCAGACAGGGTTCTAGACTGTCTTAGCATTTCTCTTTTCCCATCCCTTAGCACAGTGTCTGGCACATAATTGACCCCAGTAATTTTTAGTACTTACATGGCTCACATAAAAAAATAAATAAAAATAAAGGTATTAAGGGGCTGGGGTTGTAGCTCCATGGTAGGGTGCTTGTTTGCACATGTGAAGCCCTGGGTTTGATCCTCAGCACCACATTAAAAAAATAAACAAATACTTACATGGCTAATTGAATGAATGAATGAATGAAATAATTAAACTGACAATGGAAAAATATTTTATTGCCTTTATGTACGCCTGAGGTTGCCACCTTCCCCTAGTAGACTGTAAGCTCCTCAAGGTCAGGATTTTGCCCTTTTTGTTTGCCTCTATGTCTCAGTGTTTGACCACTGTTCAGTTTGTTCAGTTTGCTCAACTCAATTGCTGAACATTCACTATTTCTTTTCTTTTCTTTTTTTTTTTTTTTATCTCAATAACCCTACGAGAGTAGACACGATTAATTCCCATTGTACAGGTAGAGAAAGTGATGTGCAGAAAGGTGGAATGGAAGCTTGCATAGTATAATGGAATGAACATAATATTGGGAATCGGCATTCCTGGGTTCAGGGCTAATTTATCATTTATACCACCAACTAGCTGTAGACTTGGGCAGCTCACTGAAGCCCCTCTTGTTCCTGCTTTTGGTGTGGTGCTCTGGAGCTCCAGCTGTACAAAGCATTAAACAAATGGAAGTCATTGTGATTTGTGATGTGGTCAATGTTGCCCAAACTGTCCGAGACAGATTCGTATAATCTTTAGCATAGTCTCTGAAACAGAAGCCCTTCAAGTAGCATGAGGATTCTAAAATGAAATACTAAAAGCAGGTTATTGACCAGAAAGCAAGGATTAACCCAAACATAGAGGCTCCCTTGAGACCAGCACTGCAGGGGCCCTGATTGTTTTTTGATTAGGAGACCAGATCAGCAGGTGGCAGGCCTGCCATGGACACCCTGGTATCTGAACCTCAGCCAGTCATTTTACTGAGGCCCACATGGTAGGAAAAATAGCAGATTTCTGGACTTTGGCTTCACTGCTTAACAGTAGTAACTAGAAAAGATTCTACTTTCTGAGCCTGTTTCTTCATTATAAGATGAGAATAACCACACTAACTTATAGAACTGCCATGAGAATAAGATTAAACATGTAGGAAATACCCTAGTGGTGGCCTTCACCCCACTGTGACTGTATCCAATAAAGCTTTAGCAAGTCATCCAACTCCATTAAATAAGGAAGTCCAGTGGCAGGCAGCATGCCTCTGGTCTTGCCTCTGCCTTGCTTAGTCAATTTGACTCTAAATGAAAACCAGCTTTTCCACATGTTATACACCAGGCTCTAACTGCTCAGCTGGATTAACTTGTTTCATTTCTCACACCAACCTTACAAGCTATGTGGTATATAGTCTCCAAGGATGACCACCACCCATTCCTGTCTTCCCTGTGCCCATGCCCCTTCTGCCAACAGGTTGGTGAAATGTATGTCCCCTCTTGTTGATGACAAGTTATCTTTGTGACTAGTTGACCAACAGGATGAGACAGAAGTGTTGCTGTGCACATATCAGGTTCAGCTCCTGAGAAGTCAGGCTGTCTCTGCTTTGGCCGTGGGACGCATCTGCCGTGATCCCAGAATGATAGGACAAAAGTGGGGCAAACAGAGAGCCCACATTGTCCAGACAGAGAACTGAGGCCTTCTTGGACCTTCTAGTCCCTTCAACTCCAGCTGAACTCAGCTTTGTGAGTGACTATGGGCCATATTATGTGGAGCAGAACTGTCCCCTGAGCCCTGCCACATGAGAAAAAAGAGATCATTGTTTTTTTTTTTTTTAAAGAGAGAGTGAGAGAGGAGAGAGAGAGAGAGAGAGAATTTTTTAATATTTATTTTTTAGTTCTCGGCGGACACAACATCTTTGTTTGTATGTGGTGCTGAGGATCGAACCCGGGCCGCACGCATGCCAGGCGAGCGCGCTACCGCTTGAGCCACATCCCCAGCCCAGATCATTGTTTTTCAAGCTGCTAAATTTTGGGGTAGTTAATTATAGCAGTAGATGACTAGAACAATTTAGGAATTATTTTTATGCTCATTTTTCCAGATAAGGAAACTGAGGCAAAGAGAGGTTAAATGACTTGCTGAGATCACATAAAGCTAGTATGTACTCAAGTCAGGATCCAAAACTAAACAATGTAAGTCCAGAATTGACGTTTATTCAGTATTCTACTCTGTGTGGTTTTGGATGACGCTGAAAATCAAAGGCACACATAGTGGATTTACAGAGCTGGGAGGGACAGCGAAGGTGGAAATCATCATTGAGATTCCAAATAACCTTGACAAGCTAGTATCATGGAAAATTTATTAAGAAAAAATGGTTCCAAAAATCACATTATTTCACAGAATGGTAAGATCTAAACAGGTCAAATAAAGCAGAGTTAGCAGTTTTAATTAGTTTAAAGCTCAACAGGAAGTAAACAGTGAAATTTGATGGCCAGATAAGCTACTGAGGACCTCAAGTTATATTAAGAGAGGAGAGAAATTTGAACAAGGAAAGGGAAAGCCCACTGACCTCTGCCATGGTCAGACCAGGTCCTATTTGGAGACCATCTGTAAGCCCCAAAGGATCACATTTTCAGCATGACAGGAACAGGGCAGCCGGAATGGTGAGGGGCCTGAACTCCTGTGCATAGGAAGAACAACTGCACACATCAACTGGAGAAGTGAAAACTTGGCAAGGACATTACGTCCTCATGTGAACAAGACTTGAAGGAACATGAGCCAGCTCCCCCACATGTGAAGAACACTCGGTCCTCATGGAGTATTCTGCAGGATGAGGTGAACTCCAGTCCCTGGTGCTGGACAAGGGGCAGTCGGCTGCTTGGCACAGTGGCTTGGAGAAGAGTTGATCATTGAGTAGGAAGTCGGCTAGAGATGACCTGTAAGTGCCCTTTCAGTTGCATAGCCGAGAGAACAAGAGAAACTTCAAAAGGCAGACCAGAATGGAAGGAGAAGAACTGGATTTAGCCAAACCATGGTAGTTTTCAGATGTTCTATCCTGGATGAGGAAAAACCAAGGCCAAAGAAGCAGGTGAACTCTGGAGCTCTGACCACACTGGGCAGCTGTCCAGAATTTCTGTTCTTGGTACCCAGCAGGGTCTTCCGTGGCTGTTTTGTGGAGATGCATCTGGAACCCTGGTTCTATGTTGGACTTGGCAAAGCTCTTTGTGGAGATGACAGTTGGTAGCAAGAGAGCTGGTGGATACAGACCTTGATGTCATAGGGCCCCTGTAGCCAATGGCTCCCACGGGTCTCATTTGACTTAATAAACTTGGCTCTGACCTCCAGAGAAGCATGAAGAGCCTCACTTCACTTCCCCCTTCCTACTTTTCATCTGCACATCTCTGTCCACACCATGGATGAGCAAGCAAGTCATTACCTCCCTAACTGCCACCACAGATCTTGGCACAGCAAATTCCAGCCAATCTAGCTGTACTCAGAAGGAGCAAGCATGAGCATAAAGGAAAGGGGCCAAAGCATCCATCACATAGCCCTCTTGCAGACTCAGGATCACTCAGGCTGCTGAGCAAGTGTCCTCACAGCACGTTAGACATCACCTTGAGTTAATTGGGGGCTGGTTTTCATGCTTGCATAAGCACCACAGAAGAAAAATTAAGCAATAGATATTTTCTTATTTAAAATGCCCTTAGGGACAGCTTCAAATATTTCTTTTGTGCAGAGTTACTCAGTGGAATCATAAAAAAGAGAGAGAGGTATCAATTATTTAGGGTCAAATATGAGAATTAGTAGCTTTTTTTTAAAAGGGTGGCCTTTTATTTTTTGCAGATGTTCAAGAACCATAACTCCCTATTATTAAACAGATCAAAATGCAAATTCCTCCAACAAATTATTTTAAATCAAATAGAAATTTATTTAATAATTGTAAACAGACAGCAGCAGCCAATTCATTTTAAAACAATTTTCAAACGCTATTTAATTAAAACCACTTTTTTAATGCATGTGACATGTCAATAAAAAAATATGATTGAAATAATCATCCAAAAAAGGGATGTTTATCTTATACCATCCTCTTGTGGCTCAGAAAGCTACATCAGCAGTGTCCCGGGACAACTCTGATTAATAATTATTTGGCAGTATTCTGCCACTCTTCTAGGGAGAGGAAACAAGTTACTAAGAAGCCTGATGACACCTTATGAGTAAATAAATCACAAAATCACAAGCATTGTGGCTGCCCTAGAATTCATTTGTACCCAGAGCGACACTACCTAAAAAAATAGATCCTCACCTTCTAAAATTGACTTCAGTGTTGTTTTTTTTTTCTTTTTTTTTTCAGTGTCTCTGGTTGCTGGCATAAATATAATGAACACCTCTAGGGGCTGCTAATTTAACTTAGCATGGATATTAGCTTACAGTACTTAAATATCTCCCACTTATAGTAGATCAATCCTTTAGCTTTCAATTCAACCTAGTAATTTACAGTAATAGCTAGAAGAGTGATTGGTAAATTATGAGTTTTGTCAATTACTAGGCAGAAAAATGAATCAAATGACATTTTAGGCAGCATTGGAAACATATTTTATTCATTGTTTGGACGAATATAAGTTACTTTTCATTACAGTTTGGGCATTCTCACTCCTTAATGCATTGGTTTAATACTGAGCTACAGTTGGGGTATGACAGAAGTAATTTGGTAATTTGGGTGAGCTGGTGCTGGCTTGCTGCCTTTTCTGGGCTTCCCAGGATTGAGGATGATGGGAGTGTTTCTGGGATGGACTGTGGTCTTTGTAAAAATGGAGGTGAAGTGTGCCTTTTTCAGAAAAATGCAGCATGTGCCCTTTGACAGCAATCAGCTCAGCAGATCAGCCTGGCATAGCCGGGGCAGGTCAATGCAAAAGGATTTATGCTTGTTCTCAACTAAACAGCATAGTGGCCTCCCTCTCAGAGGTACCATATAGCCAGAAAACTGGCACTAGCTGCATAGCCTCCAAGAAATAACAGAATGAAACCATTCCCAGCCAAGGAAGGGCTCCTCCCACTTCCAGGAAGGCTGTTGGACTCAGCATCAAATCCCAAAGGTATATTCTGAGCAGAAACAAACATCTGGGGGAGTGTGTTCCAAGACTTGGACTGACTTTGGTTGACGATGGTGTTCCCAGCCTGAGCCAGCAGCTTGTCCCCCAGGACAGTCTATTCATTTTAGGGTGAGAAGGCTGGAGACACTGAGAAGCCCAGCAAACATGGCAGGGACCATGGCCTGGGAGAACAGACCTGTGGTGCAGTGCTACAGATCTAGGCAGTGGAGAGACCTAGTGTCCTCATGAGGACCAGCAACCTTGTGGACAAAGACCAGGTAGCACCATCAAAATCTACCAATTTCGGAGGAACAGCAGAGCCTGTTCCAAATCCTCCAGGCAGGCTCTGAGGAGCAGAGGGCAGGGTAAGCATTAATGAGGGGCAGAAATTAGCACCAACATCCACCTGCCTCCTGAATCAAAGAAAATCCTGGAAAGACATGGTAGCCAGTAAAGAGCCAGTCCCTTCCAGAGAAGCCCAGAGCAGATGCCTGCTGATGGCTAGCTAGTTCCTGCCTCAACCATGATGTCAGATAAAGCCCCAAATGCCATCGGTGGCCAGAGGGATTAGGTTTATCCCAGTTTCCAAACACCTCCATATGAAACAGCAAGCGTTTGGGGGAGGCAGAGGCCTACGATCTGGTCTAGTGAGCCAAGGAGGAAGTGGGGGTCATTTTCAGACTCCTGGGGCTGCCAATGGGAGATCCTTCACAGGCTGGGCATTTGGATAGGACAGGCATGGTGGTCACACCCCTCTTAGAAATGACCTAAATGACCTTACTGGACTTCTTTCAATAGTCCAGTCCAAAAGGCCAAGCAGGTGAGATTACTATAGACCGTTGTAGCTGGAGGCCAGAATCCAGACCATCTGCCATGCTCTGCTCAGCACTTTGGACCATCAGAGCCAGATATTTCCCCATAGGCCCATATCCTCAATGCCATATCACAAGTAGATGAACTGGCTTTTTATTACTTCTTACTTTCCAACATCCAGTCTGAAGCAAAGGAAAAATCATTAGAGTAGCTCCCTTTTATCCATAGACATACATTCCAAAATCTGCAGTGAAGCCCTGAAACTGCAGATAGTACCAAACCCTATATACACCAGGTATTTTCCTAAACATAAAAGTTTAATTTATAAATTAAACACAGTAGGAGATTAACAACAATAACTAAAATATAGAATAATTAAAATAACATGCTATAATACAAGTTTGCACTTTGGGGACATTATTAAGTAAAATAAAGGTACATGAACATAGCACTGACATATCATAACAGTCAATCTAAAAAGACAGCTACCAAGTAACTAGGGCACACAGTATGTATACTCTAGACAAAAGGATGATTCACATCTCACATGAAAAACAACATGTTGGCTTGAAATTTCATCAAGCTACACAGGATGGCAGGCATTTAAAACTAATAAATTGTTTATTTCTGGAATTTTCCATTTAATC
The DNA here is from genome assembly GCF_052094955.1 of Ictidomys tridecemlineatus. NCBI lineage: Eukaryota > Metazoa > Chordata > Mammalia > Rodentia > Sciuridae > Ictidomys > Ictidomys tridecemlineatus. The sequence continues at coordinate 74,192,718 of NC_135477.1, forward strand.
AGACTGTAGTTGGCACAAAGTAACTAGAACCACATAAAGTGAAACAGAGAATGCAAGAGGACTATCACATTATTAAACAGCTTTACCAGCATAGAAATACAGTGTTTAAGAATGCTACAGGTTTAAGTTGGGGGGAGGAGTGGGTGTGTGTGCCTATGGTCAGATGACCAGTTCAATGACCAGTTCAAGATATTAATATTTATTTTCTTAAAATAACATCTGGTTAATTAAAATACACCATGTTAAATGTCCTCCAAAATTCTACTGCTAAACATAATTAAAGTTTATCCGTCCTTGGAGCAATATCAGCTGTGGGTCAAGTGTGGGCCTCATCTGTCTCTGAGGCCTCCCAGGTTGACCCAGTGTGGTAATAGGAAGAGAAGCTAGATTTGGGCAGATTTTAGAGAAGCAGGCCTCAAAGTGATCCTGTCAGTCCTGTCTGGAACTGCATCATATGCCCTAACCACAGGACACTCAGAAACAGCAGTCCATGGAGATTCAGTGACTCTAACAACTCGCCCCAAATCTGTTATAAAATAACATGCACCTTTATGTCTCCTCCCTTCTCCTGGGGCAAAATAAACATTGGAGGGTTTAAGAAATCCCAGATTAGCGTCCTGCTCCACTGGTCATGTGAGCCTTAGTTACCTGCTTCTCTGGGACGCTCTTCAGCTCCCCCAACCTGAGGCCAGAACACTAGAACCAGTGAGCACTGGCTGTGTGTAGACTCTTCCCAACACGACATGGCATCTTATTCTTGTGAACATGGTCACAGACATTACAGTGCCAACATTAATGACAGGCTGAAGGGAAGAGGGACTGGGACCACCAGTACAGCCTCAACCACACTGCCCGTGGGATGAAGAAAGGACCCCAGGAATGGCTCAGGACAAGTCAAGAGGCATGGTTTGGGATACCTCAGGATTCTGGCTTGCCATGCAACTAATTGCAGAGCAAACCTGGACCCTCACACCCTGGAAAGAGCACTTCCTGGGGGATTGGAAGACGCCATTAGCTCTAAGACCTGAGAGTTCTTAAGGGCTTTGTCATGGCCCCAGATGTAGCTGGGCTTAGCTGCAAGCCTGCCCCGGGCCCCAGAACCCCAGCCCACCCATGGTTCCCTGGTAGAAATTCATGGACTAAGGGGCTAGGCTGGATGTCCCAGGAGATGGTCCAAGTGGCTGGGGAAGTACAGGAAGGTGAAGGTTGCTGGGGCTGCAGCCCTAAAATTCCTGCTTTCTAATGGCCAGGCATGGTGGCACATGCCTGTAATACCAGCGGCTCAGGAGACTGAGGCAGGAGGATCACAAGTTCAAAGCCAGTCTCAGCAAAAGCAAGGTGCTAAGCAACTCAGTGAGACCCTGTCTCTGAATAAAACGCAAGATATGGCTGGGGATGTGGCTCAGTAGTTGAGTGCCCCTGACTTCAATCCCTGGTACCCCCACTAAAAAATTTACTGTTTTCTAAAGAATGCCATGTTATTCTTAACACATGGATCTTGGGGCACAGCTCACATAGTCTAAAATTTCCTAGGGAACAGATGTAACCCCAAGACACAGTGGTGAAGCAGAGTGTTCCTAGGACCATTTTGCTAACTGCAAACCATGGGCACAGTCCATGCACGCTGAGGGCATTTAGAGTCCACGTGGCACGTGGGCAATCTGTTGAAACAATCTTCAGGACAAAGTCCTCAGCAAAGAAGAGACTGGACAAGTGTTTCATCTTCACCCCTTAGGGAGGGACAGTGCCTCACCCAAGATCTCATTTGTCTCTAACCTTTACAGTGCATTTCTTAACATCTGCCTTTTGGAAGGTAACGGCTCATGGTTACAGACTTGTGTGATAAGGAACCAGGGGAGGATGCTTCCCCACTTGGCACTGAACTTCGTTCTGATTTGTATTATTTATATAAAATACAGAGAGGTCCAGTTCCTGGTTGGGTGTCAGACAGTGAAAGCTTTTAAAGATGAATTTGAGTCCCTGAATAGAATTATTAAAAGATAAGGAACCTGAGTGATTGCTTTTTAAAATATGTCTGCAATTTTCCAAGATGCTGCCTGTGGAAGATCTTATCATGTGGCTTCATAAGAAGCTTTTCAGAAGTTGTTTCTTCAGACAGTCTCCTTCTCAACAAGGTGAAAAATGAAGATATCCCAGAGAACCGCCCCTTGATAGGATTAGAGGGAAAGCTGAATTTCAGATTGCAGAGACCTCAGAACTATTGCAAATCCTCAAACTCAGGCCAGCAGGCCAACTGCAAATACCCCAGGCCTTGCAGGAGGACCTCAATGATTGTCATCACAAATTCTGAGGCCATCCTGGTCCTGAAATCTGCATGGAAGTTGGGGATATTCCTAAAAACAGACTAAATCAACAATGGAATGACCAAAATAGGTTGTGAAATAATTATGATAAGTATTCATTCATACAGGCACCGAGCATTTACAAGGCACAAACTCAGCAGTGAGGAATGAAGAACTTGATCATATAATTCACAAATCAGTACTTACTCTTGCCAGGCACAGAACCTGTGGTTGTTAAGGCTTTAGCCCATGAAGTCCTCAATATACTCCCACATTACAGAAGAAGCAGCTGAGGCTCTCTTTCCTGGTTGCACAGGGTTTTGCTGGGGAGACCCATGTAAACCTCTGCCCCAGTTATAAACTTGCACTAACATGGCCTCCGTGGTGTCACCCTTTCTTGAGATGTCCTGGGTACTTGCTATAGCCCAACTTCCTTCCAACCCTTCTGTTCACTTAATTAATCCCGTTTAATTCTCAGAGCCCTGGGAAAATGTCTTACCCCTATTCAACAAAGAAGGACACTGAGGCCAGGCAAGCAAACTTGTCTCCATGCTTGCTATCAATAAGCAGTGGGGGCAGGATTGAAACCAGATGTGCATGAGGCTCAAACCTCTGAGGTTTCCGTGCTAGTCCCATCTCATCTCAGATTTCAAATGGAATCATTGTTTGTATCTTCGCAATGAGTTAGGTTCTGGGTCTGACATCTGACTACAGACTTCTGAGTAGAAATCCTCAATGCTGTTGCAATTGTTAATCTCACTCCTTTTCCCATGGAAAGGGATGAGACTTCTGAGCTATCTGTACTCTAAGGGCTGTCCCATGTTGAAAATTCTTCACAAAACAGGCCATGGCAGCCTTTCCACATGGATAAGGGTGCCCTGCAGGTAGGAGCTTGTGCCCACTCTGGTCGGAGGACTTGAAGAGTAATTGTCACTTGATTCTAGTCCAAGGAAAGTTTGAGAGGCCTGCCACCCTAAATGTTTTCAGGGGGCAGGAATCACACTCCTTTGCTTGGAAATGATAGATGTGCATTCTGGGTGCAGGAATGCTGAGCAGACCTGCATGACCACTGACACATTAAGGTGAAGCATTCAGTAAGAGGGTGATGGTAGACAGATGCCAACAGCCCATTATTCAGGCTTCATCAGCACTCCACAAATGATCTGACTGCCCTTTCTTTTTTTTTTAATTTTCACATTATTTAAGTTTTCTTATTTGGATGCAAACATTACAGGGCAAAACATATGCCTCACCATTCCCTTCCTCCAAAAGTGTAAGCTTTGTGTGCTGTTTCTGAATACAGTTGACCCTCCATAATTGAGGATTCTGTATCTGCAGATTCAATCATCACAGGTCAAAACTATATAAGGAAAAACAAAACACAAAATCTGCTTCTGAACTCAATATATATAGACTTTTTCTTGTTATTATTTTCTAAAATATTATATAACAACAATTTATATAGCCTATACATTGTATTAGGTATTAGAAGCAATCTAGAGATGATTTAAAGTCTATAGGAAGGTAGGGTGGGGATGCAGATCAGTGATAGAATGTTTGCATAGCTGGCACGAGGCCCTGGGCTCAGATCCTCGGCATACATAAAATTTAAAATGAGTCCCAGAGTCTACAGGAAGATGTACACATGTTATATGCAAATACTATGCCACTTTATATAAGGTTGGTAAACATCCTTAGATTTTGGTATCCATGGAGGGAGAGTGGGTTCTGGAATCAATATCCTAAGGATACAGAGAGAGGGTTATATTTACATTGTTATGGTTTAGATGTGGTGTCCCCTAAAAGCTCACATGTGAAACAATGCAAAGTTTGGAGGACAAATGATTGGGCTATAGCCATAATCCAATCAGAAAAAATTTCTTTGATGGGATTTCCTGGGTGGTTCCTGGAGGCAGGTAGGGTATGGCTGGAGGAAGTGGTGCATTGGAGTTGTGGTTATGGGTATATACTTTGTATCTGGAAAGTGTAGTTTCTGTCTCTGCTTTCTGATCACCATGTGAGCTGCTTCCCTTTGCCACATTCTTCTGCCATGGTGCTCGGCCTCACCTTAAGCCCCAAGGAATGGATCCAGCCTTCCTTCTATAGACTAAGACCTCTGAAACCATGAGCCCTCAAATAAACTTTTCCTCCTCTACAGTTGTTAGTTTGGATCCTTTTATTCACAGCAGCGAAAAAGCTGACTAAAATAAATACATATATAGTTTGATAAATTTTGACATATGTGTGTGTGTGTGTGTGTGTGTGTGTGTGTGTGTGTGTGTGTGTGTAACTTGTGGGTTCTTGAGGGAGGAAAATAACAGAAATTGAAATAGGATTGCACTAAAATTATTTTTCTGCCACTTTTATTTTTTACATAACAATTCATCTTAAAAACCTTTTGTATTTATCTCATTTTGGTATGGTTATATCACAAATTACTTAACACTCTCTCATTGACAGTCAAATGAGTCAATTTTTTTTCTACTAGAAAAAAATGCAATAATTCACATGCATTTTTGTTTGTTTGTCTTTCTTGCCTTGGAACCAATTATTAAAACCCAACCTTAAATTAAAGGATATTTCACTTTGAAACTACAAAGTGTCTTTTAAAAAGGCTTTATAAAATAACTATTTCATCAAAAGTGTATGAGAGGGACTAGGGTTGTGGCTCAGTGGTAAATCGCTTACCTAGCATGTATGAGGCACTGAGTTCAATTCTCAGCACCACATATAAATAAATGAATAAAATAAAGGTCCATCCATGTCTAAAAAATATTTTTTAAAGAAGTGTATGAGAATGCTGATTCCTGCATTCTTTCTTCAGTATTAGATATTAGCAAATCTTTTAAATTGAGAATATTATGATGTTATCTCAGTCCATTCAAGCTGCTACGGAAATACCAGAGCTGGGGTCATTTATAAATAACTGAAGTATATTGATCTGGAGGTTGGAAAGTTGAAGATCAAGTTTCCCGCAGATTCATTGGCTGGTGTAGTCTCCATTTCTGCTTCATAGATGGTTTCTTCCTATGACTTCCTGAGTCAGAAGAGGCAGAGAGCTCCCTAAGAGGCCTCTTTTATAGGGCACCAAATCCCATTGCTGAGGGTGGAGCCCTCGTAACTTCTTCACTTCCCAGAATCCCCACCTGTTAATACGATCACATTGAGTATTAGATTCCAACAAATGAATCCTGTGAAGAACCAATGTCCAGACCATAGAACATGATGATTGTGCTATTAATCTCTTCTCCTTACAATGTATCTTGATCTTAAGTTTATATCAAAACTACTTGGTCTGACATAGCTCAGTGGTGGAGTGCTTGCCTCCCAAGCCCCCAAGCCCTGTGTTAAAAAACAATTGACATTTGAAGTAGATTCACATACCCATATTTTTCCACATACACTATGGTTGTCAGAATCATGGCCTCCTGAAAGATGTTCCTGTCCTCATCACTGGAACAAGTACTATGTTATGTTCCACAGCAAGGAAGAATTCAGGCTGCAGATGGAGTCAAGGTTGCTAACCAGTGGCCACACATAAAGAAATTATCCTGGATCATCCTGGAGGACCCAAGGTAGACCCAAATTTTGTATAGTGGAAAAGGAGGCAGAAGAAGTTAGAGGCAGAGAGCGATTTGAAGATGTAATGGCTGCTGGCCTTGAAATGTCCCTTAGAGGCGGAAAAAGTGGGGAAACTGAGCCTCCTGAAGGGACACCGCCCTAACAACTCTTGATCCTAGCCAGGAAAGTCTTGTTTCAGACTTCTGACCTTCAGGACTGCAAGAAAATGAATTTGGATTGTCTCAAGCAACTAAATTTGTGGTTTTAGGAAACTAGCACATATGCCTAAAATTTTTCTGGTAACTGAATCAAATATCAACCTTCCTTTAAAGCTGTATTGAGGTATAACTGACATAGAGTAAATCGTAGATATTTAACATGCATAGTTTGATAAATTTTGACATATATATACATCTGTAAAACCATCACCACAATCAAGATAACAAATATATCCACTCTCCCAAAAGTTTCCTTGTATCTTTTTGTAGTTTCTCTCTCCCCTGCACTGATTTTGCCCTTCCTGACCTCTAATCCCAGTATCTACTGATCTGATTAGTTTGCCTTTTCTAGAATTTAGACTAATGGAATCATATAGTATAAATTCTGGCTTGTTGTCTAACTTCTTTCACTCACTATACCCATTTAGAGATGCATTTATTTTAGAGCATACATTAATAGTTAATTCATCCTGTGCAGTAGTGAGGCATATCTGTGATCCCATCTACTTGGGAGGATGAAACTGAGGACCACAGGTTTGAGAGCAACCTGGGCAATTTAGTGACACCCTGCCCCAAAATAAAAAATAAAAAGGGATGGTGATGTATCTTAATGGTAAAGCACCCCTGGGCTTAATCTCCAGTACTGGGAGGGGGGAGAACAACTTTTGTTTCATTTATTCTAATTGCTAACTATAGTCATTCCATTGTATGAATATATCATAGTTTGTTGATCCATTTATGTGTTAGTGGCATTTGGGTTGTATCCAGCTTGGGGATATTAAAAATAAAGTGCTATGAACATTCATTTACAGATTTCTGTATAGACTTAGGAAAGCTATGTCTCTTGGGTAAATATCTAAGAGAGGAATGGATGGATCATACAGTAGGTTTATGTTTAACTTTTTAAGAAACTGATGAACTGTCTTCCAAAGTGACTATGCCATTTTACATTCCTATCAGCAGTGTATGAGAATTCTAGGTCCTCCACAACCAACAAAAATTGTTCTCCCCGCCCCCCCAGTACTGCTAGGCATGACTGATATGCTCGCTCTTTTTGATTTTATCAATTTTAATAGCCATGTGATGGTATCACATTGTGGTTTTAATTTGCATTTACTTATTGACTAATGATGTTAAAGACGTTTTCATGAGCTTATTTCTATTCATCTATCTTATATAATAAATAACTGCTCAAATATGTAACCTATTTTTCAATTGAATTATTTCCTTATTAATGAGTTTTGAGAGTACAAATTTGAATTTTGGATATAAGTCCTTTATAATATATATATAATATAATATGTATATTATATATATAAAACATATATGTGTGTATGTATGTGTATGTGTGTGTGTGTGTGTGTGTGTGTGTGTGTGTGTGTGTGTGTATATATATATATATATATATATATATATTTCAAATATTTTTCCAGTATAAAACTTGTCTTTTAATTCTCTTAACACTTTCCATGAAAGATCAGATTTAATTTAAATAAATCAAATGCAATAATTAGTTCTCTTTTGGGTTGTGCCTTTGATGTTCCCAAGAAAGCTTTGTGCAATTCAAAATCATAAAAGTTTTCTACCAGAATTTTCATAGTCTTAGATTGTATGTTCAGGAGTACCATTATTTTTAGTATATTTTTGTATGATGTGAAGTATGGGTCAGACTTCATTTATTTGAGCATGAATATGTACTTGTTCCACCACTGTTGAAAACACTGTTCTTTCTTCATGGAATTGCCTTTACACATTTGTCAAAAAGCAGATGTTCATATATGCATGGGTGTATTTCTCAATCCTCTATTCTCTTCTGATTATCTATTTGTTTATCTTGATGGCAGTGTCTTGTTTTATTTACTGTAGCTTTATAATGCCTTAAAATCAAGTAGTGTTACATCTCCAACTTTGTTATTCTGTTTCAAAGTTGTCTAGCTATTCTAGGTCCTTTACATTTCTATGTGAATTTTAGAACTAGCCCGTCAGTTTCTACAAAAATGCCTCTGGTGTTTGGATTGAAATTGTACTGAATGTATAGATCAATTTGTAAAGTATTAACAGCTTAGCAATAGTAAGTCTTCTGACCAATAGTATAACTCCCCATTTGTTTAAATTTTCTTTCATTTCTCCAGTTATTTATATTTTAGTGCACAGATCTTTAACATCTTTTGTCATATTTATCCTTAAATATTTTATATTTTAATGCAATTAATGATTTTAATTTTTAATTTCCAGTTGTTTATTGCTAATATATAGAAATGTGATTTAATTTTCTGCATTTTCTTGTACTTTGCAGCCTTGATCAACTCATCTATTAGTTCTAGTAGCTTTCATTAGATTTATACATAGACAATTATGTTCTCTGAAGATATAGTTTTATTTTTTCTTTTCCAATCTGGGTCACTTTTATTTCTTTTTCTTGTTTTATCTATACCTCTATGCCTATAACTGGGTATTAAACCCAGGGGCACTGTACCATTGAGCTAGATCATCAGCAATTTTTATATTTTATTAAGACAGAGTCTCACTAATTTGCCTGGGCTGGCCTCAATCTTGTAGTTCTCCAGCCATAGCCTCCAAATTATTGGAATTATAGGAATCTGATTTTTTTTCTATACCAGTTAGTGTGCCAGTACTTTAATACTCATGATGAGAACGCTGTCGTCTTGATCCTGGTCTTAGGGGAAAGCTTTTAGTCTTTCACAGTCAAATATATCAGATTATAGTTTTTTTTTAAGATGACTTTTATCTTATTTATAAAGATCCCTAGTTTTTTGAGAACTTTTGTCAGGAATGGATGTTGAATTTTGTCAGATGCTTTTTTGTATTTATGAGATGATTGTGGCCTTTCTATTTTTCAGTTTATCAATATGATGAATTACATTGATTGATTTTGAATGTTAAATCAAACTTGAATTCCTGGGATAAGTCCCAGTTGGTTCCTGGGTAGTTTCCTTTTTATATATTATTGAATTAGATTTACTAACCTCTGTTGAGAACTTTTGCATCTATGTTCATGGGAACATTGGTCTATAGTATCCTTTTCTTGTAATGTCTTCAGCTGATTTTATATCAAGTTAGTGCTGTCCTAATAAAATTGAAAATGTCTTTTTCTTCAGTTTTCTCAGAGTTTGTATAGTACTGTTGTTATTCTTAGATATTTGGTTAAGCCACCTAAGCCTAGAATTCTTTCTAGTAGCTTTGTAGGAAGGTTTTTAGGGACAAATTTCTTTACTAGAAATAGGGCTCTTTAGGTAATTCTTCTTAAATGAACTTGATAATTTATTTCTTTCAAGGAGTTTTTCTACTTCCTCTAAGTTGACATATTTATTAGTGTAATGGTCCTGTGTGTGTGTGTGTGTGTGTGTGTGTGTGTGTGTGTGTGTGGTCCTGGGGATTGACCCAAGAGCTTGGGCATGCTAAGCACACACTGTCTCACTGAGCTCTGGCCCCAGCCCTGTAATGTTGTTCTTATTGTTACCTTATTATTATTTCAACAGCTGAAGACTCTGTAGTGACATCATCTCTCAGTTCTGATATCTCTTTTTTTCCCTGATTTGACTTGAGGCTTTTCAATTTTATTGATCTCAAAGAACCAGTTTTAGATTGATTGTTTTCATTCATTTTTCTCTATTATTTTTCTATTTTTTTTTTACTTATAACCACTCTGGTTTTTATTTTTCTTTTCTTTACTTACTTTGGGTTTAATTTTCTTTGCTGAATTTCTATAAGGATGCTGGATCTTGATTTGAGGCCTTTTTTCTACTGCAAGCATTTGGTGCCATAATTACTCCTTTAAAGGTATCTTACATATGTTTTATATGTGTTTTCATTTTTATTCATTTCAAAGTACTTTGTTTCTTTGTTATTTCTTCTTTGATCCATGGACTATTTAGAGGTACATTAATTAGTTTCCAAATATTTGGTGATTTTCCAGAAATATTTCCATTATTGAGTTCTCATTTAATTCCATCGTGGTCAGAGAATATATGTTGTATTTGAATTCTTTTATATTTATTGGGAGTTTTATAGACATCTTAGTAAAAATTCCAAGTGCATTTGAAAAGAATGTATTTTTTACTTATTCTGGGGTGGGGGTTACTGGGGACTTAACCCAGGGGGCACTTTACCACTGAGCTACTTCCCCAGCCCTTTTTATTTTTTTTATTTTGAGGCAGGGTCTCACTAAGTGGTGAGGCTGTTCTCAAACCTTCAATCCTCCTGCCTCATCCTCCAGAGTTGCTGGGATTACAAGCATGCACACTGTGTCCAGCTTTTCCTTCTTTGGAATTGAACATTTTTGTATTTCATTTTATCTCATTTGCTGACCTATCAATTTTAACCTTCCTGAACTACATAAATACTATTAAAGAATAAATGTTTACCGCTCTACATTCTGCAGCAATGCGTTATGTAGCAACAGACAACACGTATAGAACCTGACAGGTAGTCTTTCTCAATTCTGAACATCTTCACCAGCCCCTAAGGGTTGGGCCACTCCTTGGGTTCCCCATTATGAGGTTTAGACAAATGAGATAGAATGAAGCCAATCTCTAGGCTGCTTTCCTCTGGTCTGCAGTATTTCTGGAGTTTGCATTTAATATGAATTTTGAGTGAAGATTCTAATTTGCTGCTATATATGAAATATACTCTCTCCCAAAAGCCCTCTGCTGGGCATGTCCTATCCATTTGCCAGAGGTCAGTTCTTTGAGAGAAGTTTCTGGAAGAAACTTCCAGTGAAGTTTGTGGTCAGGGGCACTATCTGAAGCCCACAAGTCTCCTTGGGGAGTTCAGATTGGTACATTCACGAAAGTCACGGAGGGATCTATGGTGGAGACAGCAGTCGGCCTGGGAGTAGAGCTCTGCTAGATACAGACAGAATGGCATGTTCTTTGTCCATTAGTCATTTATACCAATGGACTGCATCAGTATAGGACTAAAGATGAATTAAGTCAGCTACAGTCTCTAGGGATGAATTTAGATATGCAGGCTGAGCAAATTCCCAAGCAGAGCAGATGTGCATCAGCTCAGACAAAAGGGGAGGGGGAAGGGCCCAGACTCCATGGGAACCTATCAGGTGCTTGGAGTTTACACACTTGCATTCTGTATCCAGGGTCCCATCAGCAAATTGTGCAGATCTAGCACAAACCATATGCTTGGTCCCTTCTCAGAGTGCAGATATTTAAGTCCTGACCTGGCACTGTAGTAAGAAGGCCAGCTGGCCCTTACAAATTGCTAACACTCACTTTGGACTTCCCCAAGAAATGCCAAGATCCCTGTGGGGAAGGGCATTGTATGAGAAGATGGTAGCAGTTCCTGACCCTTGTGACCCCTGTGTCAAGGCACAAAACTTAAGCCAAGACCTTGCTCTCCAGGACACTGTGGCAGATAACAAATCATTTCATCCTCCCAACTACCTCAGGAGGGGGATACTATTATCATCCCAGTCTTACAGGTGAGGGAAACTGAGGTGTGGAATAAGTTCATAAAAGAGGCACCAACCTTTCATTGCCTTCTCTCAGGGCCCCTAGAACAGTGGTTCTTCAAAGTGTATTCCCTGGAGGTAGCAGAACCAGAAAACTGGTTAAAAATGCAAATTCTCCTATTTTCTCCAGACCTATAGAGTCAGAAACCCCAGGGTGGGGTCAGGCGCTAACTGGTCAAACACTTCCACAATTAGCAATTAAATCATGCACAAACCTACAATTAGATAAATTATACTAAAAATAAAGGTAGAAGTACCTAGAATACTTTGCTTCCTAATTGTTTGACTACGTTTACTGTGTCCAGTGCTCTCAGCTTACTCACCTCTAATGCAAACACTGTAGCCCATCTTTTCCCAGCTCCACCTTCAAAGACATCATGAAAACACATGGAGGGGGAGGGATGTGAATATCCCAGAGGCTGGCAAACACTACAAATCATGGTGCTTTTTTCTTTGTTACTAAACACCACTGCAACACCAGCTAGTTCTTTCAGATTGAACAAGCCCTAGGGTGATTTGGGAAGTAAGCTCAAGCAAGGCTGAGTATTTCAGTTGGATGCTTTATATTGACTCCTTATTGTCCTGTTATCCCAGTCTTAATACGTCAAATCACTTAGACTTATCACTTATCACTCCCTCTGCTACCCTGCCCTCTGGCCCCACCTCAGTGCCTAAAACCCTGGAATCAAAGCCTGGCTCTCAATGTGAGGAAGGTGGGGGATCAGTGCAGCTGAAGGCCTGTCCCAAGAGACCCTTGCAATGGTGGAGACACATTTAGAGTCACCTGTGAGCAAGGTGAACGGCAGATCTCAGAGTCACAGCCTGGCTTCTTGCAAGAAAATTCAGCCTGCTGTTGGAAATGAGGGAAGCACAGTGGGGGAAATAGGGTTCCAGTATCAGCCCCCTCCCCTCCCCCCCCCGCCCCGTCACCAGATCACACCCCAGCTCTCTCTGGCCAACTGTGGAGCACAGGGGCAATTGCTTTGCGTCTCCCATCTCCATCTACTGGAAGATGGCAATAGTAGTTCCCCTGGGTGGGGCATCTTGGTTAAATTCAATAGTTAAGGCCAAGAACCAGAAACACAGAAACAGCTCCATAAACAGAAGTTATTTCTGCTTTTTACATTTAGCTGGAATAGCAAGTAATGTCAATGTCAATATTGTTTCTCCCATTTTACAGATGACAGATATTGAGGCATAGGAAAGAAGAAACATGCCCAGAATTACAGAGACTCAGTTACTGAAACAGAAAATACCCAAGACGCATCCCATTAGGCAGTGATGGATCTCACCCACGCCCTCTAATGAGCATGTTCCCGTATCCCGAGGCTGCAGTCCTAATTTATTCCCAGTAGCTCCAGGTTCCTAGCAAGAAAGGAACTGTTAATTCAGTTACAATCATTACCAGCTGGTTCTCTGGTTTATTGCTGTAATTTCTCTAAAGCGAGCATCTGTGGGTAGAGACATCATTCTGACTTTACATTGCTTAAATAAGAAAAAGCATTTCTACTTGGGCTTGCAGCGCAAGATGCCAGCAGACTTGTGGGGGCTCCCGTCACCCTGTTACAGATTTGCCTAGAAAAGGCCTGGCTTAGCTATAGGTAAATTGGTTAACCAGTCTGTGTCCCAGTTTCCTTAAATGTGAGACAGGAGTTGTAATAGTACTTTGTGCGGCTGTTGTGCATATTAAATGAATTAGTACTTTCCCAGGAAAGGAGCTCTCTGTCAGCTACACATGGGGTGGGGCCTGGGGGTGACTGGCTCAAATCAGACAACTGTGCCCCTCACCTGGACACGTACATATACAGGGATGCTGCTCCCCCACCTGGCATGCAGCCCAAACACGATAAGAGCAGAGATACATTTAGCAAACACACGGTTCTCACTACATGCCAGGCTCTGCTCTAAAGTGTTCTGAGTATTCATTTAATGCACACAACAGCCCCACATGAACTGTTTTTACTCCTGTTTGTTTCATAAGTAAGAAAACTGAGACACAGAGAAGCTAAGAAATTTATAGGTAGCTGAGCCAGGATTTGAACTCAGGAGCTGGCTGCAGGGATTGAGTTTGAAATGAATTTCCTATGAAGAGACCCCAAAACTGCATAGCCCAGCCCTACACAGTTGAGTAAAAGTGAATGTGAATGAAATGAAGGAAGTCCTCAGCAGAGATGAAAGTCCTCACCAGGAGGGTGAAGGAGGCCCTGCCTAGCCTAGCCGGGTGGTGGGGCAAGGAAGGGGTGGTCTTGAGAATCCCTCATCTCCTGGGTAGGACTCACCAGACATGAATCTGGCATATGAACATTCCTGAGAAGTGAGAGTTACTGTCCCATGGTGCAGAACATAGGAAGTTAGCATCAGAGAAATTAGGTAGTTTACCTGAGGCCACACAGCACAGCAGTACAGGGTAGGAACTCAAACCTGTCCCTACACCCCTGGCATCTTTCAATTTGGCTATCAGATTTCAGCATTAGAAAGCCAGGTGGAACCCGCCTCCTCAAACATACACAGTTGGCCCTCCACAATCTCAGATTGCATTTCCACGAACTGAACCAAGCACAGATTGAGAAATTCAGGATCTAATTGTGTCTGAAGTAAACATGTACAGACATTTTTTTTCCCTTGTCATCATTATCTAAACAATATAGTCTAACAACTATTTACATAGCATTTACATTGTATTGTGTATGTTAAGTAATCAAGATGATTTAAAGTCTACCAGAGGATGTGCATATGTGATATGCAAATTCTACACCATCTTATATAAGGGACTTGAGCATCTGTGGTTGTAGGGATCCGTGGGGAGTCCTGGATACAGAGGGACAACTATATTCATGTGTGCCAGGCAGATGGCACTATCTAGGTTGGGGACTTTGTGCATGGTAGCTAACTCTCATTTTACAATTAAAGAAATGAGACCTTGGGTTGTGGATGTGGCTCAGTGGTAGAGCATTGCCTAGCCTACACAAGGCTCTAGTTTCTATTCTCAGAATCAAAAAATAAAACATTAAAATTATTTTAAGTGAATAAATAAAACCAAGATAAGAAATGAAATTTCACCCTGCCAGGACATGGAGGAACTGGATACACCCAGATCTATGATGCTGCCCCCTGTCACCTCAGAGCCAAGCCTCAGATGCTGGCCTTCCTCTCCCTGATGTTCTCACGCCTACACCACTGCAGGCCTAGACAGACTACAGATGGGCCCCTGGCGGGGGCAATGGTGAGAGCTCACACTTGCCTTTCCTTGCCTTCTGTCAGGCCGTCCTCTAGGCAGAGCTCCTCCACCTATAGATACAGGCAATAGTGCCCACCCTGCTCCACCTGAGAGCCCTGTGCAGGGGCCCCCTCTCTGCCTGGTGCCCTGTTATGGAGAGGAGGCACTTGCTTCTCTTTGGCACCCCATTTCCCTGCTAGACCCTAAAGGACTTGACTTCTACCCTCCTCTCTCCAGGGATCAAGATGACAATTTCCAGCCATTTCATGCTTCCTGTGTTTGTGTTTGTCTCCCTTTTAGGGATTTATTTCTCTGCAAGGGACCCAGGTGACTGAACTTCTTCCTGGCCCTGAGGACCCGGGAAAACACCTCTTTGAGATCAGCCCAGGTAGGATTGAGTACCCTGTGCTGGTGGCACTGGGCTGGCCCTGATGGGGGTGTCCCCATGTCCCCTGCTTGGGAAGCGCAGATCCCCATGTTGTGGCTCTTTGAAGGAGTTTCAGCACTCTCTCCAAGCACAACTCAGAGATGTGGGTCTAAAGAACAGTGCACATTGGGAAGGAATTAGACCATCCACTAAGGTGTCTGGATAATTAGCTTTTGGGTGAGAGGAAAATGTGTATTTTTAAATTCATGATAAATGCAGAGAAAGAAACTAGCCATCCTAGGGTGAAGGTCCAAGGGTAAGGAAATCCAGAGTCAAAAGTTAGCATAGATTTAGAAGGTTGAAATCAGACTTATCATGAATCCCAAAACAGAACTAGGATGTATGGGAAGGAAGGTAAATAGTTTAGGTCAAAGAACTGTTATCCCATTAGGAGTTATAAAACCATTCTTTGAAGCTCCAAGTTTTACAATGTGGTTGTTACTGAATTAAGTCAAAGTATCTGGCAGATGAGGCTCTCTGGTTTTTGCAGTTGCACAGGGTTTTATTTAGCTTGACCTCCATCAGAAGCAGAGCCTAAGACAAAGATCTGAGCAGTTTATTCTGAAGGTAGCCCCAGAAAGCATGGGGAAAGGGACAGGGAAGGGAGGGAGCCAGTTGGGGTATGTTAAGGAGCAGATTGCTACTTGGGCACCTCACCAGTCCAGTGACTCCTGAGATGGTGCAAGGCAGGCCTCAGAAGTGTCTTATCCAAGGAATGGGAGACTAGGGACATACCAGCCAACCATTGAGAGCTGCATCCTATCGGTTGCACCCTTCTCCTGCCCCATGCATGGACCAAACTACCTGCAAACAGAGATGGCCTTCAGCAACAGTTGCAGATGCTTGAGGAAAGAGGTCACTAGCATGATGGGAAGAGTGAGTGTGAAGGAGTCTGGGCAGAGGACTGGGAAGTAGCAGGTAAGCAGTGGCCTTCCTGGGGCTCTCTGAGCCAGAAAGTTTACAGTCACAGAGCAGCACAGCCCCCCCGCAACCACTCTGATGGAATGATCTGGCTATTGTCTGTCTACTGAGGGAATGGATCAGCCTAGACTCAGGACAGCAAGCTGCAGCCCATCAGGAGCAGGAGTAAGCAACCCAAGCTCATATAAGGTAACTTATTCACAAGTTTCCAGGGATCAGGACAGGAATATCTTTGTGGGCCATTATTCCTGCCTACCACAATACTCAAAACACCCCTCTAAGGTAACTTTTATAAAAACAGACAGTGGGGATTAGAAAGGATAAGCCACTTTCCCAATGACATGTAACTGGATCGTAGCAGAGTTGGGGCTTTGACTTAGTTTTCTGTTGCTATAACTGAATTCTACAGGCTGGGTGATTAACAAAGACTAAACGTTTATTCAGTTCATAGTTTAAGAGACTGAGAAGTTCAAGATCAAAGGGCCACGTATGGTGAGGTCCTTCTTGCTCTGGGGACTCTCTGCAACTTAGGGCATCACATAGTGAAAGGGGTGCACACAAGAGAACAGAGCCAAACTGACGTTTATAGCAGACCACTCTCAGATAACCCAGTCAACCAAAGATGGCTCCATCCATTCATGAAAGCAAAGCCTTCAGGACCTAATCATCTCTAAACCCCCATAATGGGGATTAAGTTTCAGCATGAGTTTTGGTGGGGACATTGACGCCATAGCAACCTTGAACTCAGGCCATTTGGCTTCTTAAGCCACACACTGGAGTTTGAGTCCAACATAGGCAGCTGACCCCCTGAGGCCTCCTGCAGGATCTGTCATCTTCCCTATCTGAGCTGGGCAGTCTGGGGACCTGGTTAGAGGAAGGAATGCCCCGAGCCCCTTTTGTCTGAGCACAACAATGGTAGCTTGACAAACACCAGATTCA
The DNA here is from genome assembly GCF_052094955.1 of Ictidomys tridecemlineatus. Classification (NCBI taxonomy): domain Eukaryota; kingdom Metazoa; phylum Chordata; class Mammalia; order Rodentia; family Sciuridae; genus Ictidomys; species Ictidomys tridecemlineatus. The sequence continues at coordinate 74,209,789 of NC_135477.1, forward strand.
CGCAGGTGCCCAGAGTTGCCTATTTCTACTCTCCTGTCTTTGGACACATAGCCACTCCTGAAGGCCTTAGGGTGGATGTAGGTGTTTGCTGTGGCTGCTTAGGGACAGCAGGACAGGGGTGGGCAGGGAGGGAAGTTTGCCTGTGTGGAGTACTGCCCATCCAGCTAGAGCAAACACAATAGCAGTGCTTCCCAGGACCTTAGAGTGACTCTCCTCCCCACCTTTAGGGGCTCTGGATTCTGGAGCTTCCTGTTAGCTTGGTCCAATGGGGACCAATGAGGCTGCACCCAGGGCTAATTCCTGGTTCTGACTGCAGCTGGAGAAGCTCCCCTCCCTTCATGGTGATGAGGGTGTGGCAACCCAGGGATGTTAAGTGAACCTCCTAAAATCAAACAGCTAGCTTGCAGATAAGGGGGACTGGACCTTCTCTGGTCAGCCTGACCTTAGGATGGCGAGCTTCCTTTTGCCACAGTCAAAGTGGCTCCAGCTGTGGGCTCTGTTGGTACTGAAAATTAATGATGACGATGATGATGATAGTGATGATGTTGATGATGATGATGATGATGTTGGAGTAACCCCATCTTCAACCACAATCTCAGGAATCTCAAGAAGCCCACTCACTGACCCAACTCAGTTATCCCTGACTGAGAGTGTCCCCAACAACCTGGAGGGGGCCTGGGGTGGGCAGGGCACTGTCTCTGCCCTAAAGAAATCAGGAGACATTTTCTTCTCAGCTCACAGTGAGATAGACAGCTTAGTTGCTAAGAGAATTACTTTGGCGTAGGGGCAGGAAGTATTGCTGAGGGGGTCATGTCCCTGGGTCTCCCTGCATTGAGAACAGCTCCTTAGGAAATGTGCACAGAGATTGACCATGGGATGCGTGGGCAAGGGGTAGTCCGTGTAGCTAGGGGACCCATGGGACTCTCTGATAATTCTGGGGGTGCCTGAGTGGTGGGCACTGGGCATGGAGAACTAAAAGGAACAGAAAGAAACCTGAGAGCCAAAGCTCAGAGTCCAGGCCCAGGTCCAGGGCTGGGGGATCAGTGGCAGAAAAGGAAAAGGGAGAAAGGATTTGATCACACCCATTAGACTCAGAGTTCTGGAAACTAGAGGCCTGGCAGGGGCACATGAAAGTCCCTCACTCCTCACCAAGCATGCCCCATCCCTTTAAGAGAAGAAAGATCTTGATAATTCTTGGAAATATGGAAGAACTCCAAGTATATGCATCAAACCAACTACATACATTTCAAGTCGTAGTTCTGTTTGCACTCTTCAACTGTATAAAGTGATGGTTTTCCAAGATATCATTTAAAACATGAGGCAATATTTTGGAATGAAATTGACCAAATTATGTTGTGTGTGTGTGTGTGTGTGTGTGTGTGTGTGGGTGTGTATGACTATGTACCAACAAACTCCATTAATATGTATAATAAAAATTTAAATAGGTTTTTTTAATATTTAGTTTTTAGTTTTAGGTGGATACAATATCTTTATTTTTATACTGTGCTGAGGATTGAACCCAGTGCCTCATGCATGCTAGGAAAGAACTCTACCACTGACCTATAACCCCAGCCCTTAAATAGGCTTTTAAAGAGACAAAAAAAAAAAAAAAAAGAGGAAAAATTATACTGTTAGTGCCATCTAGTGGAGGGATCTGCCAATTCCACTACCAGCACAGTGAAGGCCCTCCTTCCCATCTCCAACTTTTCAGCGGGTCTGCGACTGATTTCAAATCATCTAAGAACCCACATGGCCAGCCATGGAGCAAGGCACTGAAGAACAGTGTTACAAATGGCTTTAGTTCCAGTGAGGCTGCCTCTCTTGTCCGGATGGCCACGGCTCTACCCTCCACTTAGTCAATACACAAAGAGTGCAGAAAGATGGAAACAATTGCTTTGGGCAGAGGTAAGGGTCCACTCCCTGAAACCATGAGAACATGCAGGGGTATCACTTATAAAGTTTAAAGGAGCCTGACATAAGGGATGACTGGCTTTTTGTGTCTTGCCTATATAGTTAGTTATACACAGGATTTGTGAAAATCAAGTTGGACTACGATAGCAAATTGGCAGATTGCCCAAGCAGAGGGGAGGCCAGGCACATGGGTGTCCCTCAGCATTTGGTTCTTGAGTGGAACCATTGGCCTGGAGAAGAGAGGATAAGATGGAGCTACAAACTTGCAAGAATTCTCCAGGTTTGGGGTAAAGAGGAAGATGATACCACCAAGGAGTCAGTTGGGATTTGGGCTGGAACACAGTGAAGACTATCAGTGCCTAGAGAAGTGCTTTGGGTGGGAACCTCGTGCAGGTAGGCCGCCTAGTTTACCCACCCCTCTCCCCACGTCATCAACCAGGGAAGATGCTGCACCCTTGCCCAGGTCAGCAAAGAGGTGTTTGCCTTTCCCGTCTGCCTCCTTCCTAGTCCAGGGAAAGACTGGAGAAGCAATCCCTCTCAACCTCCACCACCACTTATATTCCTGAAAGATTTGAATGGACCTGAGTGAACAGAATCAAGTGTCAAAAATCTGAATGAAACTGTTTGAATAAACTAAGAGTGACAGACACACTCTGGACTTTGGGTAAAAGTTCCAAGTGAGCTGCTACTCAAAGGTGGAAAAATGTCAGGGAGAATATTGGAAAAAGAAAATCGTTTCATATGTATTCTCCAATGAGTTTAGCTTCTTCATATTAGGTAGGGTAACTGCTCTTGACAGCCCTCAAATCACAGGATCTTGACCAGTATATGTATTTGTCTTTTACATATAGTCATAATGAATGTTCCTGTTTGGCAGGCAGCTGGTCTCCAAGCATCTTCCTATCTTGTGTCTTTGCCTTTTGAAAACTGTGGCTTACAAGAGCATCTTGGTTATCTCCAAGCTAAGCAGCCAGCATGCCAGGGAGGTATACTGGTCCAGACATCCAAAGCTTGCTAATCATCTCCTTCAAGCCCACTTTACAGAACTAAGTCACCTGGCCTTACTTAAGCCCAAGGGATGCTGGGAAATGTAATACAGCTGTGCCCAGGAGGCCAACAAGTTTGGTTTAATGAGCAGTCAGTAGTCCCACCATAGTGCTCAATGAGCTAGTTAGGCAGAAGCACCAGTGTGTGAGTGTGGTGAAGACAGGCACTGCATGCATCCAAGGAGCTCAGTAAATGGTTAATTGAATTTAAAGTAAGTTTTGGAAGCAAGAGGGGGGCTAAACTCATTGCCAGAATGGAAAGTGGTCTTCTGTGGGGGGAGGGGATACTGAAATAGGGCTACAGTTCCCAAACCTTCACAAGCCTCAGAATCACCCAGAAGGTTTTTGAAATACTGGTTGCTGAGCTGGAGGTGGGGCAGAGGTAGAGAGGTGGCCCTGGCATAGAAACCAGGGAACTTAAAATCTTCAGACGGGGAATGAGGAGAAACTCAAAGAGGGAGTGAGTGAGAGGAGGTCTGTAGGGGGGACCAGGAAAGCTATAACCAGTATTTTAAGAACATAATTATTAACATGGGGTGGAAGAGAGCAGGATAAAGTGTGGAGATGTTGCTTTGTGCTTTGATCTCTCCACCTTTCTCCTTCATTCCAGCCAGGCCTCAGATCCATTTGCCTCCATGATAGGTGATTCCCTACGTACACCTCCCCCCTTCTCCCAGATAATTATGGTTGCAGAGGAAAGGGAGAGAGGCATCCCCCCCCAGCAGTCACCCCCACCTCCGGCAATGCCTCAGGAAGGTGACAAATCCCAGGAAGCTGGCCCCAAGCACCAAAGTCCTGACCCAGGCAGATACCCAAACAAGGCAGAGAAATGAGAGTCTCAAGTGCCTGCAAACAAAGGTACCAGATGACTACCAGGACCAAGAATGGCCCCTGATCCTTTTATAGGACTCACCTAAGCCTGGTCACAAGAAAAGGGAGCCCTCACACTTTCCCAATAGGGACCTGGGAGAGTGGGGCTCAGGGGTGGAATTCACAGGATTTCATAATCAATGTGATAGTTGCTGAGTTCCTGAGGTTGTAAATCAAGATATGCAGAGTAGCCACAGAACTTATCGAGTTCTTTCTAAAGATGAAGACTGAGCACCACCACATTGATACTTACTGTACTTCTAGGACGAACCTTTACTAACCCATTTACCAGGTGAGGCTCCTGTGACTCTGACAGACCAACTAACTTGCTAGGATCCCACAGCCAGTTGGCTGCGGAGCTGCAACTTGAACAGCTCTAATCCTAGAGCCTGCCCCTCTTCAGTGCTGGCTCCCAGGTCACGCTTGAAGGAGCCAGGCCCCACAAAGGGGCTGGGGCTCAAGGGCTCTGCATGTTCTACCCGCCTGGGATTCTTCTCTACCAGGGCAGTTGCCTGGCAAACCCTGCCCCTCCCTGTCCTTCAAAAGCTGTCTGAGGTTTGTAGACTTGATCCTGTGGGCCTCCCAGGCTCTTGGGTTTCTTGGCAATACTGGCATCTGGCCCAAGGCCAAGTTTATGCCTTCCTCTAAACCTGCAAGGGGAAGAGGGGGCCAAGAGGTGGAGAGGCCTGCTATTAGTATTCTGGATGAAAAGAGTTACTAAGACCTTGGGACAGGACAGTCCCCATGATATGATCATGGATTAAGTAATCTGGATTAAGTAATCAATAAAGCATCTCAACTTATTTCTAAATATCCTCTTCTGTAATTAGTACAGTGCTGCCAAAGGGAGGCAGATGGGTTGACTGCAGGATTCGGATGGAAGCCCTAAGTTTTTCTCAAAAGCAATTGACTACGCTGTCACATCTTTTCCATCACTAGACATATCTCCTAAGGGTCCCCCAGGGCAGGAAGCAGAAGCCAATTATGACTAATTCCAGACAAGGGGAAATTGACCAGAAGGCTAGAGGGCCACAAGGGAAATTACAGGAAACTGGAGAGCTGCGTGTGGAAAGGCCAGGCAGCAGGACTGCTTAGGGGTCCAGGATCCAGAAGTGACATTGGGTCAGTGTTGTGTGCTGGAAGGTTGAATCCCGCCGAGTTCTCAGTCTCACCCTCTGGCATCCAGCATTGAGTTTGCAGCTGCCTGTCCTTATCCAACCTGTATTAAAACAGATAAGAAGGCTGCTGCCTGCTATCACTAAAGCCTGACCTTGAAAGGGAGTCAGCATGCACAGATTACTTTATAGAAGCAGACTGATAACATGCGCCTGACGTGTCCAGAGCATCTCTGATTGCATTAGCTGCTGCCTGAATGGGAGGGATGTTGATAGGGGCCTATCTCAGCACCTGGTACCAGTCAGCCTGCGTCTCAGCCTTACCCTAGGCTGCCCCTGGCTGAGCTGGCCTGCCAGACCATGGGTAATGACCAGAAATGAAATTAGCTGAGAAGTTCTCTAGCGACTCCCACCACTGAGAATAGGAGAATCAGCAGATTCGAGAGTGTCTGCTTAACTTTCCAGCCTAGCAATCTGGACTCCTCTTGTCTTAAGCTCACTTCTCCCAGCTAAACACAAGACCCGACGTGAAAAACTCCCACTGGGGTCCCTGGAGAGAGGTGCCCTCCAGGAGGAACCTAAGCCTGATTCCTTGGTCCCAATCATGTTCATGAGCAGTGTTCTTTTTTTTATTATCTATTTTATTTTTTTAAATTTGTTTTAATTAGTTACACATGACAGTACAATAATCTTGACATATATATTTGAATAAGATGGGGTATACTTTTTCATTTTTCTGAGTGTACAGGTTGCAGAATCACATTGGTCATGCAGATATATATATATACAGCAATAGAAATAGAATACAAGCCACACTTGTCATACTAGATTTTCCAGTAAATAGCCACCCTAACAGAAAGAAAATAAAAGAAAACAAGTGGTGTTAGTTTCAACAACATATTTATTTAATGCACTAGATCCCAAATATTATCATGTGAGTGTGTAATTAAATATTAAACCCAGGGACTCATGCCTGCTTAACATGTGCTCTATCACTGAGTCCCACCCCCAGACCCCAGTGAAATATTTTACTTTTTTGTGTTTTTATTCTAAATCCAAAGAGTATTTTGCACTTAGAGCATTTTTCAATTCAGGCACCAAATTTTCATTGGAAGCATCTGCTCTGTGTTGAGATTTCATATGAGGTTGAAAAAGTAGGCTCACATCCAAGTTACTCTGCATATACTTAAAGCTCTTTCAATAACTGAATTGAAGTCAGCTTTTGAATATAAATATAAATGAAGTTAAATTAAAATAACGCTTCTAGCCACATTCAGGTGCTTAGCAGCCCTGTGTGTCTAGTGATGCCATATTGAGCAGCTCAGGGCCAACTGGGAGGAACGCACACAGGATGCTACCCGGCATAGACCAGGTGGTACTCAATCAGAGCCCTCAGAATGAGAGGTGGGAAGGGAGGGAAGAAGAAACAGTTCCAGGCATCAGCCTAGGTTTTTTGGAGTCAGACAGACCTAGATTCATTCACTAATTGAGAGGATCTGGACCAGTGACTTTCAATTCTCTGTATTTCCTACTGAGAGCAAAGCTCCTGCATGGGCTGCAGAGATGGCTCCCCAGAGTCCTGGGCTTGGAAGTGGATCAGCAAGGCAAAATTGTACTTCTGCAGAAGGGTGTGCCCCCAAAGGAATCCAGCAGCAAGCACACCTGGGCAGGCAGTCTGCCAACATTTAGCCCTAAAGAAGCATTGTTCCTCGCCCTATTAAGGAAGAGTTCAGGGATACAATCTACACAATTAGCTAATTTAAAATTTGGAGGGCATGGAAAAGAGCTACAGTTGTACCTGGATATCTGTTAGGGAATTTTTTTAAAGTGGCTCCATTCTGAGTACCTGGTTTCCTAAATTAAGTTGGTTTCATTATACACGTGAAACTTAGTTACAGTAAACATGCCTGTGTTGCTTTACAGGTTTAACTTTGATAGAAAGAAACATAAATATTACATTTGCAAGTGTCAAGGTCATGGTCCCTACCAGGTGATTCAACTGTAGCTATTTCTCCTGATCAAGGCCAATCAGCGAAAGAATGAAATCTGGTCATTTGTGACAACATGGATGGAACAAGAGATCATAATGTTAAGTGAAATAGCCAGGCACAGAAAGACGAGTATTGCATGTTCTCACTTACATGTGGAAGCTCAAAAGTTGATCTCCAAGAAGTAGAGAATGGAATATTGTTTACCAGAGGCTTGGAGGGGTGGAGAGTAGGGGTGGAGAGAGAATGGCCACAAGGGCGAAATTGGATAAGAGGAGTAACTTCTGACATTCTTTAGTACAGTAGGGTAACCATGGTTGACAACAATTAATTGTGTATTTCAAAATAACTAGGAGAGGTTTTGAATATTCCCAACATGAAGAAGTAATATATGTTCAAAGGGTTGGTAATGTCAATTACTTGGATCTGGCCATTTTACATTATATACAAGAATTAAAAGGTCACTCTGCATCCCATAAGTATGTACAATTACTGGGCCTATTAAAAACATAGCTTAAAATAATAATTTTAGCCAAGCATGCTAGTGCACACCTATAATTCCAGTAATTCAGGAGGCTGATACAGGAGGATTGCAAATTTGAGGCCAGCCTCAGTAACATAGTGAGGCCCTAAGCAATTTAGTGAAACCCTGTCTCAAATAATAATAATAATAATTAATATTATTATTATTATTTTAAAAATAAGATTAAATCATTCGAAAAATAAAAGAAGAAAGAAAACACTTTTAATTTCCACCAAAGGCTGCTGCCTGAGCCAACCTGGCTTCCTGAAAGTACAACACTGTGTGACCGTCTGCCTTATTCCTAACCTCACAGCCTGATCTGCTGGAGGTGGGGGGCACTGCCATGGTATTTGGGAACTCTAGGACAAGTCTTCCCCTGCAGTGGGATAGGTACATGGATCTGGACTCCAGGCTTGCATACCTGCAACTTCAGCCTTTTGCCTGGCCTGAAAAAGAGCTCTGAAGAGCTAACCTGGCTAACCCTGAGCCCTAGGGTGGGGCTCTGTACATGAAGCATCAGAGAGGACTGGCAGGGTTAGGGGGAAGGGTCAGCAGGGCTCAGATCACCCAGGGCATGGTTGTCAGGCTTAGGCAATGAGGAGCTACCTTTCTAAATGAGAGAAAGGTGTAATCACACTTATTTTTTTAATTTTTTTTATTAGTGCATCAGAGTTATGCATAACAGCAGGGTTCACTTTGATATCATCATTCATGTATGGAATATAATTTGCTCGACTTCAATCCCCAGTACTTTCTTTTCCCCTCCACCCCGAAGTTCCCCTTCCTCTAATCTACTGTTCTTTCTTCTATTTATTCATTGTTTATAAAATTTATGCTTTATGGGCTCAGACTGTAGCTCAGTGGTAAAATGCTTGCCTCGTTTTACGCAAGGCACTGGGTTCAATCCTCAGCACCACCTAAAAATAAATAAAGATACTGTGTGTTCATCTACAACTCAATAAATATTTTTAAAATATGCTTTGTAAACATACAAAAAAAGTGAAATTCACTGTGTTGTATTTATATATGTACATAGAAAAATTTAGTGAATTTCATTCCCAAGTTCCTTCCTTTTTCCATCCTTCCTCCCTCCCTCTCAATCTCCTGCCTCTACTTCACTGATCTCCTTTCTCTTTTCATGGTCTCCCACACTGCTTTTATTCTTTATTTTGCTCTAGCTTCCACATATGAGAGAAACATTCAACCCTTGATTTTCTGAGTCTGGTTTATTTCACTTAGCATGATGTTCCAGCAAATGACATGATTTCATTCTTCTTCATGACTGAGTGAAAGTCCATTGTGTATATATACCACATTTTCTTTACACATTCACCTGTTGACAGGCACCTGGACTGGTTCCATAACTTGGTTATTGTGAATTATGCTGCTGTAACCATTGATGTGTGTGTATCACTATGATATGCTGGTTTTAGTTCTTTTGGATAAATACCAAGGAGTGGAATGGCTGGATTATGTGGCAGTTCCATTCCTAATCTTTTAAGGAATCTCCATCCTGCTTTCCAGAGTGGGTGCACTAATTTGCAATCCCACCAACAATGTGTACATGTACCTTTTTCCTCACATCCTCACTAGCATTTATCATTATTGTATTCTCAATGATTGCCCTTCTAACTGGAGCTAAACTCTCAGTGTAGTTTTGATTTGCATTTCCCTGATTGCTTAGAGATGTTAAACATCTGTTCATGTATTTGTTGGCCATTCCTATTTCTTCTTCAGAGAAATGTCTGTGTGATTACACTTCTTGACAATAAGAAGGCCAGATTGGGTGTAGGGCAATGGGGGCAGGGAGCCATTTGGAGGGGACTTCTAATGAGCAGCAGATGCTGAATATTGACAGGACTCTGTATTGTGTCTACAATAATTTCCTGACGCTGTAATGAATAGCCATTACATGGGGATTCTGTGTGTGGAAACTGAGGCACAGAGTGATCATTTGTCAGACGCCATGGGGGACCTGAGGCTAGAGGTGGAGTCCAGGATGACTGCCAGGCTGCTGGGCAATGTACGGGGACCTCCAGGAGAGAAGCTCAAGGAGATAAGATGGCAAGATTGCTGTGAGTTCCCTGAAACCCAGGCTAGCAGCTGTGGTCCCTGGATTTGGTCCTGCAGGAGCACAGCTTTCCCAGCTCTCTGCTCTTCTCCAGTGGGTTCTATAGTCAGCCCTCCCCACGAAGTGTTCTGTTTTTCCCTTCAAGGCCAAGTTTAATGATTGGTGGCTCGAGGAAGCCTTTCCAGATTCCATCCCCACTTCCTCTAGTAAGTCTCCAATAAATCTCTCACTGATAAAAGGGTTTGAAAGCCAGACCCAGGAGTTACTAGCTCTGAGGCCTTGAGTTAGTTGCTAATGTCTCTGTGCCCATTTTCTCACATGCACAATGAGAATAATGACAGTGTCTAAACTTTAGATTAGAATGGGTATGAAGAGGTTGGGCCTGCAAGGGAGCCTTGCAGGGGTTTAAGTATCTTGACAGTGTGATGGTTGCATGAGGCTACACATGTGCTAAAGTTGTGTGCAGCTACACGTGTGCACAAGTCCATAAAGAATTGGTGACATTGCATTGGCTCTGAAGATGGAATCAAGATCAGAGTCCTGGCTTCAATATTGTGCTTTAGTCACCAAACATGTTACCCTTCTGGGAGTTCAAGTAAATGGTACACAGAACCTCACTGCAAATTTCTTTGCAATTTCTTGTGAAATTACAATTATTTCAAAATCAATGTTTTAAGTACTTTTTCTCTAGTGCTTTTGTAACACTATGCCCCCATATTTTAGGATAATATCCAGCCTGTATAAAGAAGTCGATAAAGTTTAGCAATTATTATAGCAGAATATCTGCAAAATTGAGAAGAGATAAACTTTATTTTGCAGAGTAGGTTAGTAAACCATTGCACCTAATATGCGCAATGTGCTTTTCTTCAATCTCCAGATGCCTTTTCAGATAAAATGCCTCTAAATTTAAAGCAATGGATCCAGTTGCTTATCTCTTTAAAAGTATAATAGATATACTTCTGAATCTTGTGACATTTTGGTACATTCTGTTAATTGACAGCTAGGTCCATTGTTTCTTAGAGGGACTTACCTGAAAACACATTGACCCATTATTTGAAAATCTGCAAACATGCTATGTGACAATTTACCTAAATATCTTGACTTTGCAGACACCTGAGTGAGTCCCTCACCAGCCAATGGTGGCTGTTGACAAGTTTACCTACCTTCTATGTGGCTGGCCCTGCACAACCAGACACACACCAGGTCTGGGTACATGTCTGTTGACTAAGTGAATGAGAGGCCACCTGTGAATTCCTTCAAGTGCCATTGGTCATGTTATCAGGGCAGTAATGAAGATGAGTTCCCTAAAGGCATATTTTCTGCAGGACATGAGATTCTTTGAATGATTGGTTGGGTTTTTCTTTAGAAAGGGAAAAGGAAGGGAGTCCCTACCCTGTGCTAGTGTGCCTACAATGATTTCCTGACACTGTAATGCGTAGACATTACACTTGTGTTCTGTAGTGTGGACACTGAGGCACAGAGCAATCATTTGCCTGAAGTCACATGACTAGTACAGGTAAGAATCCAGATTTCATTCCAGGCAGACTCCACCCCTGGGGTCTCAGTCTTAGCAGGCCACCAACAAAACCCCCAGCCAGTGCCAAGCACCTCGACTTTGAGACACAGAGAAGTGCAGGAAAGTCTCTCCCCAGATAGTGGTAGTGTGCTGGACAGGAAGGGGTGATGTGCAGGAGGAGGAATGTTTGATGCCAACACAGAACAAAGATGTAGATAAAATTCTTTACGAGTGATTCCAGCTAGACTAAATCCCTGGATAAATTAGGATGTGGGGAGGAATGTGGCAGGGGATTAGCAGGTGGGGGTTGAGTGACCCAGGCCACCTTGGGGAACCAAGCTCAAATACAAAAGTCCCCAACCGGGAATCTTCAGCTCAGGAATTCTGAGACACAAGGACATTTTTCAGTCCAGGTCCTTCCTACTTAAATGTAGTCCATGAGTGAACTGCAGCAGCCCCACCGGAGGGCTTGTCAGAAAGACTATAGGACCAACTGAAACAGAATCTGTATGGCAATATGTCCCAGGTGATTTGTGTGCATATAAAAGATTGAAAAGCAATGTTTGCAGCAAAATGATCCTGGTCTGTAGGCTCTGGAAGGAGGGAATTGCATTAGTACACTTGGAACCTACTGCCTGGCTTTTAAAAGGTGCCTGATAACTGAGACCAATGAAGAAGAAATAATTCAAAAGCCTGAAGAGTGCCACGGGTAATAGTAGAGAAAGGTAAACAATGACAAGAAACTGAGTCTAGTTGTCAGGCTGCAAACTGAGCTGCAAACCAGGACTCATTGTCTAAGGGCTGATTTTGGCCTACAGACATATTTTGTTTGGCTCATGAAATATTTTTAAAAACAAAGGATTTTACTCATAAAAATAAAAATTTCTGTAGGGTAAGCTTGGATCTATTTTCTCCATATAAACAACTATCAATAGTTAATTAAGGAGCTAGTGTTGTGGCTCAGCAGTAGAGCACTCACCTAGCACGTGTGAGGCCCTGGGTTCGATCCTCAGCACCACATAAAAATAAATAAAATAAAGATAATGTGTCTAACTACAATTACAAAATAAATTTTAAAAAAGAGTTAATTAACAGCTGCCCCCTTTAGATAGAATAAGAGAATTCTCCAATTGGCCAGAATCGCCACTGTTCCCTATTGCCTTCTCCCTGCCAACATGCTTTGACAGTTCCTTTTACCTGCCTGATCTCTGTGGGGGTTTGAATCTGTGCACCCCAGTATGATCAGTTAAAAACTCAGAAGTAAATATAGCTAGAGGGTCTCCTACCATCTTCCATGCAATTCCCCTTCTCCCTCCCATTCCCTCCCCCCTCTCGTCCCTATTTAGTGGTAATCTTCTTCTCATGCTCTTCCTCCCTACTCTGTTTTGAGTCGCCCCCCCTTAAATCAAAGAAGACATTCTGCATTTGTTTTTTAGGGATTGGCTAGCTTCACTTAGCATAATCTGCTCTAATGCCATCTAATGCCATCCATTTCCCTGCAAATGCCATGATTTTGTTGTTTTTGCATTGTTATGCAAAATTACATATGAGATGGTGTGAGGGGGAAGAAAAAAGAGAAAAACGTGTCACAGTAGATTGAGTAGAAAGAGGGAAGGAGGGGGCGGATAGGAAGGGCAGCACAATACAATAGACACTAGTATGGCCCTATGTATAAATGTGGCTGTATAACCAATGGGATCCTGCAATCTGTACACATGGAAAAATAAGATTAAGTTTACGTACCGCATTTGAATCAAATGTATGATATGTCAAGATCATTATAATGTTTTGAGCAACTAATAAAAAAATTAAAACAAAAGAAAAGATGTTCGACGTCATTAGCCATTAGGGATATGCAAATCAAAACTACATTGAGTTTTTATTTTACAATAGTTAGAATGGCAGTCATCAAGAATACAGATAATAATAAATGCTAGAAAGGATGTGGCAGAAAAAGAACACTTTTACACTGTAACTGGAATTGTAAATTAGTCCAACCACTATGCCAATCAGTATGGAGGTTAGACATGGAACCACCATATGACCCAGCTATAACACTCCTCCATATTTATCCTGAAGAATTTAAGTCATCACAATGTAGAGGTATATACATACTCATGTTTATTGTGGCACATTTCACAAAAGCCAAGTTGTATAATCAGCCTACGTATCCATCAATGGTTGAATGGATAAAGAAAATGTGGTTTATATACACAATGAAATTTAATTCAGCCACAAAAAAAATGAAATTTGTCATTTGCAGGGAAATGGATAATCATCGTGTTAAGCAAAATAAGTCAAACTCAGAAGATCAAGGGGCATATGTGTTCTCTCATATACAGAATCTAGAAAGGAAAAAAGGAAAATAAAGGTGGGTGTAGATTGCATGAAAGTCAAAGGGAGATCAGTAGAGGAAAGGGACCAAAGGGCTGGGAGTAGGGGAGAGAGTTGGGGAAGTGCTGTGGAGTAATATTGGCCAAATTATATTGTGTACATGTGTGAATATGTAACAACAATCCCCATGTATGCACAAGTATAATGCACCAATAAAAATGTGGGAAAATAAATTTTAAAAAAAGATAGCTAGAAAGTGATGGTTGTTGAATACTGGCTGAATCATTTGACATCTCCAATCATTTATCGTGTAAGGTCATGGTTAGGGCAAGATGCTCAGTCAATCCGCCTCTGCCCAGGTCTGGGATCCAGAGTAAGTCACATAACTCCTGATCTTTAGATCCTCATCTGTAAATTGACTGCAACAAAAGTAGCTCCGCATAGAGCAATAAGCAGAGTACCTGGCACGTCATTAATTATTGCTAAATATTTATAAATTACTACTTTATAGTCACTTGTAGACAGTTAATTGGTAAGGCATTAATATTGAAGTGTCAGAGCAAGATAACATGTAAGAAAGCCAATATTTATTTCCATACACTTCCAAAATATCGATGTGAGATATCAATATTTTCCATTAAAAACCATCTGAATACATAAAATTTTTAAATCCAGGGAAGTTGAAACATAGACCCATGAAATAAAAACATTAAAAATATTACTCTCCCAATAAAAAATAATAGCAGATGAAATGAAATAATCAAATAATCCCATTTCTTTTTTGCTACTGTGGAAACTATTCTTTCAACTATTTTCTTGTTGTTGACAGGGTCTCCAATATTTATTGATCGTGAGCTACAATTTCTTACTTATTTCATTTCAAAGTGTTTTGATTTGTATTAATCATTTCCAGTGTTTTTATACAGAAGTGGAAAACCCAAAGAATTGCCCAAGCAATTTCTGAGCTGTGGTTCAAATGTCACAGCTCTGAAGAATCTTTGAACCAGAATAAGGATTTATGTGATGAGAGAAGCCCCTTTGTTCTCTTCCTTGCTGCATTGTCTATTTTCTGTTACTATAACAAAATACCTGAAAGGTGGATCCTTCATGAAGAAAAGAGCTTTATTTAGCTCATAGTTTGGGGGGGTTTTAAGTCCAAGATTGGATGGCCCTATCTGCTTGGATTCTGGTGAGGGCCCCCTTGGCTGCATCACATGACAGAGTGGATGATGTCGTTGTAGGATGATGTCATTGTGAGAGGGAGAAATTACATGGTAAGACAAGACACCAGAGAGATTCAGGGTCCAAGATTACCATTTGTCCTTTCATTTATTTATTCACTTATTAGTACTGGGGATTGACCCCAAATAATACTAGTAATTCAGCTTACCACTGAGCCACATTTCTAGTCCTGTTTATTTTTTATTTTGAGACTGGATGTCACAAAGTTGTTGAGGCTGGCCCATAACTTGTGATTCTCTCACTTCAGCCTCCCACAGGGATCATGGGCATTCACCGCCACAACGGGCTCCCAGGCTTACTCTTTTATAACAACTTCCACGAGTCCCAAGAGAACTACACTGATTCCTTCTGAGACCCATGACCCATGACCTAGTACTAAGCCCCACCCCTTAAAGGTCCTACCACCTTTCAATATTGGCACACTGAGGACCAACCTTCCAGCACATGAACCCTTGGCGGACCTGTTCAAACCACCTCAAAACCATAGCACTCTCCTTCAAGACCGCGGAGGACAGAAAAACACTTTGTAAATAAGCTTTCCTTTACTAGATCCAACTTCCACTGTAGGGTAGCCCTGGATATAAATGATTCTGATATTTAAAGAATTTATCAAAAAATACTAATAATTCACTGGGCACAACTGTAATCTTCATGGCTCAGGAGGCTGAGGTAGAAGGATTGTGAGTTCAAAGCCAGCCTCAGCAAAAGTGAGGCACTAATAGGCAATTCAGTGAGACCCTGTCTCTAAATAAAATACAAAATAGGACTGGGGATGTGGCACAGTGATTGAGTGCCCCTGAGTTTAGTCCCTGGTACCCCCCCCTCCAAAAATAATACTAATAATTCAGCATTTTTCAAAGCACATTATCATCGGGCACAGTGGCACCCATCTGTAATGCCAGCTTGTTGAGAGGATGAGGCAGGAGGATCACAAGTTCCAGGCCAGCCTGGGCAACGCAACTTAGTAAGACCCCATCACAAAATTAAATTTAGAAAGGGCTAGAGTAAGAGTGGTAACGCAGTGGTAAGTATAGAGTGTTTGCCTAGCATGCATGAGGCTCTGGGTTCAATCCTCAGCACTGAAACAAAATAAAAAATAAAAATAAATAAAAGCACATTTTTCTGGAATACTGGAATGTCAGAAATTGAGGCTACAATCCCAGAAAACACCAGATCAGAATATTCTGCAGCCCTCCTTGATGCTTTCTTGTTGACTCGAGAACAAGACGACAGAGTTTGGGGGGCCACTGCTGGAAATGGAGGGAGGTGGTTGTTCTGGGTTAAATGGTGTTCCCCCCAAATTCACATCCATTGGAACCCCAGAATGGGGCCTTATTTGGAAGTAAAGTGTTTGCCAGTTGCCAGGACAATTAGCTAAGGGGAAGTCGCACTGGATTAGGGCAGGTCCTAAATCCAATGCTTGATGTCCTCATAAGAGGAGGAAAGGGCCCACAGAGACACACAGAGGGAAGAAGCCTATTTGAAGGTGGAGGCAGAGATTGGAGAGATGTGTAAAAGCCAGGGAATGTCAGAAAACACCAGAAGCTAGGAAGAGTGAAGGAAGGATTCTTCCCTAGAGCCTTCAACGGGAGCATAGCTCTGCTGACACCTTGATTCCAGGCTTCTGGCCTCTAGAACTCTGAGAGTGTCAGTTTCTGTTGATTTAAGATGCCTAGTTTGTGGGAATTTGCTACAGCAGCCCCAGGTACCCTTGTGGAGCTGGGGAAAACCCTGCCAGGAGCAGGGCCCACAGGTGTAGACCTGGAATCCCATCCACACTTTCAGGGCCTGAAACCCAGAAGCCCTAGTGGGCCATCCGTCTTCCTCCACCTGCCCTCTTCCAGCACCTCCTACTATGCTGTATCATTTGCTCAGCCTGAAGCACAGCCCTGGGACTTCCTGGTGCTGCTCCAAGGGCCTGTGGCAGGTTGGGAAGAACAGAAATGCAGACGTCCAAGAAGCCCAGGAGTACCTGCTGCTTTCTTGGTTGTGTGCACCACCTCAGAAGGCCATTTCACCATTTCACCTCCCTGAGCCTCTTCAGATGATGACAATAATGACATTTGAAGGTCCTTGGCAGGGTCCTTGGTGTGGTGCCTGACACATAGCAGCTGCCCAATAAACTTGAGAACCTCCCTGTCTTAGTCTATTTTCTGTTGCTATAACTAAATGCCATGGACTGGATAATTCATAAAGAGAAGTTTATTTAACACATAATTCTGGAGGCTGGGAATCCAAAAGCATGGGACTACATCTGCTCAGCATCTGGTAGGGACCTTCCTGTGGCACCTTAACATAGCACAGGATATCACATGGTAAAACAGGGCCAGCATGCTAGCTCAGGTTTCTGTTTCTCTTCTTATAAAGCCACTGATGCCAACCCCGGGGCCTTGCCTTCATGACCCCATCTAATTGTAACTACCTCCCTCATCTCCAAAAAACCTTGTCATGCATTTGTGGAATAAGTTTCCAACTCCTGAACTTTGTGGGGGAGACTTTCAGACCATAGTGCCCCCTTTACCCAATTATAGGAAGGATGGAGAATTCCAGCATCCTGAAGAACCAGCTTTTCCTGATGGGCTTGGGGCCAAACTGGAGAGCTGGAAACCGTGGGGTGAGGGCAGGTGGGGGAGGTAAGGGGGAGTGAGGCTGGAGAGGGAGGTGGGAACCAGGGTCTTCATCACATGTACACAGCCCAGACTGAGAAGGGAGGTGGGGGGGGGGGCCTCCAGGACAGGGCTCTCTAGTTTCCCATGTCTGGCGTGAAGTGGTACTTCACAAAAAAACGGTGGAAGGAAGAATGTTGGAGAAGCAAAGAGCAGTCCTGCAGAAGTGTCAGAGCGCTGTAAGAACTAGCCTGCTGTGCAAGGGTTTGCATTGAAGGAATGTGGAGACCAGAGGATTCTTTTTTTTTTAACTGAGAGAAGCTGATCTTCTTTGTCTTGAGAAGGGTCACTTAAGTGGCCCTCTTGGATATGCAAATGCAAGACTGGTAAACAGCCAGTGTCCTGGGATTAGTGTATAACAAGAATTTTTTTTTTTTTGTTACAGGTGGTGAGTTTTATTTTTAATTTTTTTTTAGTTTTGAGTGCTTTGGCAAGGATTGTGCCCTTCTTTAGTCCAAAGAAGTGGTGTGATCATCTGGGACAGCTGGGGAAGGAGGAGAGATTTGGATTGATTTGTGGAAAGAGCCCTCAAGTTTTCTGGAAGGAATGACATAGACCAACACAGTGTTTTCATGCTTTTTGGACAAGAAATAAACTTTACTCTCCTTCCAGGCCCAGTATATACACCAGCCCCTGCTTGATTTTAAAGAATTCTGATCAAAAAAACACAGAATTGGTTTCACAACTCCCCTTAGGTTGGAGTCCACAGTCTAGAAACTGTTTCTTGGGTTTGGTGTTCAGGAAGTCTTTTGGATGGGCAGAAGCTGTGGAAAGGATGCGGAGGCCACGGAAATCGTTCTTGGGAGTTGTGAGCCCATCAGGTACTGAGTACCAGGGGCCAAGTGGCCAGTGGTCTTCAGGAGCTGTCCAGTGCCAAGCCATCTGGGGCCAACTCACCCCTGGAAATAGTAAAGGAGGGAGTACCAGGGGTTTTGTAGACCTTCCCCCAGCATGGAGGTCAGGACCGGAGAGATTCGACAGCCCCATCCCTCCCCATGAGGGAAGCCCATCTCCATACCACTAGCATCTCACCAGCACCAAGGCCAGCTTGAGAGGGACTTGCTTGATGCCATCCTGACACCCATATCTAACACAGACCTTTCTAGACAGAGCAGAACGCTCCCATGTTCTCAAGAGGCAGGAAATACCCTGGAGGAGCTGGGGCTTCCACAGCAAAACCCCAGGGAACAGGGGGCTCTACTTACCCTCTGTGCTTTGGACACACAGTCCAGGACAGCTTCTGCTCGGCAGCTTTCTGGGCATCAGGCAGAGATGGAATTGGCCTAGACACATGCTCCTTGGGACCACACCTGGGAAGGCTGTTCTGTGCCTCTGTTCTTCCACAGCTAGGTGGCAGCAGCGAGGGCAGTGCTCTGACCCTTTGGCAAACTATGCTGCTCCCCACCTCCCTCCTCAGAGCTGAGTCTCCCTGTCCTCTCCCTGCTACCCACTAGGCCTGCCTGGCTACCGAAAAAAGGGGCACTGGGCACTTCCTACATGCCAAACTCTTTCGCAGAGTCACAAGCAATGCTCACAGCCCTCAGTACCTTCAGCCACTTCTTCACTGTTCAGGTGAAGAAGTGATGTTTCAAGATGGTGAAAGCTGGAATTCAATTCTGAAAGTTTTAGCATCCGTTTCAGGCAGTACGGCTTCGAAGCACGTGTTTAGGCACCAAATGGCCTGACTGCCATTTTTAGTACCCCACCCTCTGAACACCCAAGTCCCCTTTCTTTTTTCTTATGCAGGTGGCTTCCATTTCCTTACTCCCCTGCAGTAAGACTGACTCCCGTGACTAAGGTGTCAGGTTGATGCAGTGTGGGTAGGAGTGACCAGTGACCATAGAGGCTGCCATTGGTCACCATCAGCACCAGTCCCTAAATCTCCTTGAGGTCCCCCCGCCTGACAGCAAACACAGAGGATCTAGAGGAGGAAGTCCTAGAAGGAACCCAGTCCCTTAGCAACCCCACAGAGCATCCTTCTCCCTCCTGGCTTCATGCTGACCTGTAAGCGATGGTGACCTGAGCAAGAAATAATCTTTAGAGGATTAAATCACTGAAATTTGGAGTTGTTTGTTAAAGGAGCACACATCAATTACTTCATTAATGTGCCAGTTTTCTTATTTGTGAAGTGAGGTGATTAACACTAGTCTTAGAGTTATGGTGTCGATGACATGGAGTATAGGTAGAACACCAAACGTGGGGCTGGAACATTGCAGAGACTTACTGAGGAACTGAGGGCCCTCCTATGGCAACACTGGATACTACAGCAACAGTTAGGAGCACGAGTTATCCCCCAGATCACAGTACTGGGACCAGCCCCATGGACCAGATACCAGATGGGCCTAGTTCATGGTAAGGGGTCTCATCTCCTGTGGTGAGGAGTTACTGGGAGTCTTGTCAGGTGCACAGGCCCTATCTATCGCAAACTTTCTGCAGAAAGAATTTTTGTCATAACTGCTGAAACACACTATCAGAGATGTGTGTAAGCAGAATGCTGAACGTGTACTAAAAACGAGAGTTGACCGTCACCCTGGAGCCAGACACTTCATCTTAAATCCTGTCTCTTCCACTTACTAGCTGTAGGATCATGGGTAAGCCACTTAACCATTTCATGCTTTAGTTTCCTCATCTGTGGAATGGGGATTATAATAGGGCTCTTGTGGGGATTAATGAGTTCATGTATATGACATGCTCAGAATAGTGCTTGGCATACAGTTAGTGCTCAATATGTGTTCTTTTATTACTAAGCATGCATGCCAATAGGTGACTCCCTCACAGACAATTAAGACCACCCCTCTAGTGCGTGGAAAGGCCTGAAGCTGCTGGAGCCACCAGGGCATGCCCTGCCTGCCTCTGGAGCCGCTGCTGCATCTGTCCACAGCAGGCAGCAAAAGCCCTCTCTGCCATGGCCATGCTCCGGCTCTTTCCCAAGATGCATTTTTCCTGGGAGTGGGGGAGAAAGAAAGGCAGCAAGAGCAGGTGGGGGCAGGGGTGGGGGTGGGGGTGAGACTTCAGAACAGGACAATGGGCTTTGTAAAATCCCTCTCTGGGCAGTCTGACCAAGTTCAATGGCTTCAGGCCACATGAACAGCAAGAAAAATGTAGCCCAGGAATTTCTCTCCAACTATTCCCCTTGTCTTTCTCTGTGGGAATTTGGAGCTGCAGACACATTCCTTCCTCGAACAGCATCCACTGCCCGGCTGTAGGCCCTTGGGCCAGAGCTGGAGAACCTGGCTGGCCTGTCACCTCCGGTCCCTGCCCCGTGCTCCCTCCCCAGGAGTAGGCGTTGCAAATGTGTGAGGGAATGAACTCTCCTGGGCAGACCTCAGAGCCTGCCCTGTCAGGGGCCGACCCCATCCTGGCATGCCTGCCCCTCTCAAAAGCCAAACCACCCAGACAGCTTTCACAGCTGCTTTTCCCGGATCTGTCACCCAGAAATGGAGACTAGACATCTTGGACAGAGTTCCCATCATCTTGGAGTTGGGAACTCACTTGTTTTTCAAAGCCATGTACTTCTTAACTTAAGAGGAAACAATTCCCCCAATGCTCTAAAATTCTTTTACAAGATTGTAAACTATAATTTGGAGACCAAATCTGGCCGGCCACCTGTTTTTTGTACATAAAGTTTTATTGGAACACAGCCACACCCATTTATTTATGCATTGGCTAGGGCTGATTTCACACTGTGTGGGCAGACTCATGTTGCTACGGAAACTGTATGCCCTGAAAATCTTACATATGTTAAGTATATGCCCCTTAAGAGAAATTTACTAACTTCTGACAGGAGCAAAGAAGTTCTGGTGTGGGTTTGATGGCCCAGTACTTGCCTAGGATGAGTAAGACCCTGGGTTTCATCTCCAAAGTTGTTCTGAGCCTGGCATGGTGGCACACACCTGTAACTCCAGCTACGTGGGAAACTGAGGCAGGAGGATTGCAAGTTCAAGTCCAGCTTGGGCAATCTAGTGTGTCTCCAAAGTAAAATCTAAGAAAAGGTCTGGGAATGAAGCTAAGTGGTATAGCACTTGCCTAGCATGCAGGAGGCCCCGAGTTTGATCTCCAGCATTATAAAAAGAGAAAGAAGATAGTGCACAGTGGGGTGACTATAGATAACACTGATTTACTGTACAGTGTAAATTTATTTTTTCCTATGAAGAAATGATATAGTTTTGAAGATATATTTAAACATTGTACAATGTATATTATGGATTGAGACATTATATGGCATCCCATTAATATGTATAATTTTTATGTATCAATTAAAAATAAATTTTTAGAAGTCAAAAAAGACTTAAAAATACTTTTACCCATATTTTTCCTCAAAGGATTTGAAATGTCTTCTTATAAGAATGCTTAGAATATAATAGTAAGTGTTAAAAAAAAATCAAGAATCCAAGAAAAGGCAAATCAAAGTTGAAAGGCAAAATCAGGAACCCAAACATAAATGTGAAGACTGTTAGGAGCTTTATACTTACCAAAGACAAACTTTAACTTTTCCCTGAGCTTCCTGGAAACCAAAGCAAAAAGATAAAAGAGAATTAAATCATTAAAAGGGTGGCTGGGGTTGTGGCTCAGTGGTAGAGCACTCACCTAGTATGTGTGGGGCCCTGGGTTCGATCCTTAGCACCACAAATAAATAAATAAAATAAAGGTATTGTGTCTATCTACAACTAAAAAAAAAAAAGCATTAAAAGAAACAAAAGGGCATATTAGTTCTTAAGGGATCCACAACTTTTTCTAGCACAAAGCTTTACGGGCCTTACTTCAAACAGAAAAAGAAGGTTATCTTCCCTAGAATCATACTTAGTTAAAAAGAGAAAGACAAAGAAACCAGAACAATGAGTTTGTGAAGTTGAATAATGACTGCTTTTCTGTTGATAAGGGATGATGTGGGGAGAAGGGTTCTAGTTATCATGTTTAACTAAATATCCAGCCAGAAAGCTAAATGCAAACCACTTGGCTTCTGCACACTGTGGTAAAAGTACACAAAACATTCTGAGAGACCTGTGGTGGCCTGTGGTGGCCTACCTACCCTCTGGATAAAGACCACGCTCCTTCATGGGGTAACTGCTGCCCCATGGAGGACCGTTCCTACACCATCCTCTAAGGTGCTGGACTCCCCTTCAGATTGCGTCTCTGTTGCCGACCCATGGCTCCAAGGATACCCTCACAGCACCCCGAGCTCATCCCCTGGGTTGTTTTTATCAGGTGTTCAGTTGTGTCAAGTCCCTATTTGTGCATGGATAAATGAAGGAAGGAAGGAAGGAAGAATCACCAGAGCCCCCACCCCGACCCACAGGTGCCCGTTTCTACCCTTTCACCATGATGGCCAGGGCTGAGCTCACACCTTTAGATGGTCCCCTGAAGTTGCATCTGGTGTTCTTGGGAGAAGCAAGCAGTCCAGGTTCCTGGAGAAGGGCTATTAACATCAAGTCTTGAGGGTCCAAGAAAATCCCTGAAGGATCTGGGACATATCTGGAACCAGGGGTTCGAGATTCACAGGCTCCAGGGGCCTAGCAGAAGCAAGCTCCCTAGAAACAGCCCCACATGCTCACTGTCCATCTTTAGGTCTCCCAAAGAAATAGAATAAAGCAGCAGAAGGTGGAGCTCTGGGCAGATAGGGGCAGATCTTACCTCACAGAACATTGTCCTCCAAAACTGTCATCTAGTTCTCTTCTTCCAAAGCCCACTGTGCTCACTGGGCACCCACCACCCCTGTTCTAGCTTAGCTGCCCTGTGCTCTGTGATGTGGAAGAGGTTGCCTACCCTAGGGGCTCCCACTTCCCCTTTTGGAGTGGGGCAGCTTGGTTTAACTTTGAATTATCCTAATATTTTAACTCAGTTCAAGATAGTCTGGGGTCATGATCAATTTGGGGGGGAGGTGGAGCTATGTTCAGGAAATTTGATTTTTCAAGCAAATTCCATGTTTATGTACTTTTCCAGTATGTGCACAGCTCAAGACTGTACATCTCAAGACTTTGGGCCAAACTTAAGAAATGTCTCTAAATCATCTATCCAACTATTCACCCATCTACCATCCATATAGCTATTTACCTATCTATCCATTCATCCATTCATCCATCCACCTATCCACCATCTGTCTGACTATCTTTCTTGGCTCTTCCACTTCCCACGTCAATGAACTTTGGGTTCTTCCTCTGTAAATTGAATCTAATGGCATCTGCCTCATGGGGCTGTTCTGTGGTTAATTGAGATAATAACATTTGAGAATTGTCTGACACATGGTGGGAAGCACATAGTGAATATTATTTTCCTTTCCCTCTGAGAAAGAGACATAGCTAGAAACTATATTTAAAAATGACAATGTGTAATAAGAATTACAGTTTGTGAAACCAAAGGCAAAAAAATACTAGAAACTCGTGTTTTCCTATTTGTCTGTTGAATTGCCCTGGGAGTTGATATTTAAAGCCACTTTGAAAAGTCGCGTATCCCAAAATATATTTGAACGGTTCAATGAGGACGTTGACCCTCTATAATAGGCTCATTTGAACAATCCTGCTTTGCTACTTCCTCTTAGAAAGATAAACAGGCGGCCCACAATGGCTGCTGTGATGTTTTCTTTTAAATCTTGCTTTCCAAATGTAGGACTTGGCCGTTGGACAATCACCCGGGGGCTCGCTCCCTGCAGATGCGCTCCCTGAATGCAGGGAGCTCCAGCCTGGAATTCCTGGGGCCTCATTAAGCCCGCTGTGACTAAGGATCTTGCCTGGTGCTAAAACTGTTTCAAATGACTTGGCAGCAACCAGAAGTCAGGTCTCCCAGTTTTTTCTCGGTTACTCTCACTTTGTAACCACCGCCTACATGTCATGAAGTGAAAACATCTTTCTTTCCGGATCTGCTGTGGGACAACTCTGTCTCTCCCCAAAGACCCACCCTCGTCTTTCTGGGGGAGTTAAAGGAGAGAGAGGCAGAAATCTGCCCCACTGTTGTTAATCTCTTTTTGAATGAAGACTTAACTCCTGGGAAAACCTCTGCCTGGCTCTAAAGTCATTAGAGTCCCTCCACCCCTTTCTCATTTAACTCTTCTGTTCTCAGCCTGGGAGCCTCTGCCTTCCAGACTGGTCTCTCTGGTCTCTAAAGACAGGATGGGGGTGGGGAGAAATGGAGAAAGTCTCAATCAACCCCAACACCTCAGTCTTGCTTCCAGGTCAGGAACAGATCTTAGGGACTGGAGGGGTGAGAAAGAAACTCACGTTAAGGACCTTGCCAGGGAATGCAGGATGTGTGACTCAGTGACAGAGTAATCACTTAGTATGTACAAGGTCCTGGGTTCAATACCCAGCACTGGGGGGAAAATTTAGAATAAAGGTACGAGGAAATATAATTCCTCTTTTTGGACCATTTGTACAATAATGCATGGATATGCCTTTCTTTTATGAAAAGAGACCATTATAAGAAAGCCAGAGTCTTTTGGCACCCACTTTATTCCATTCTTGTCTCCCACCTTCTCCCCAGAAGGAACTACTCCTGGTTTCCTGATTTCTCTCCACATATTTCTTTAGGCCTAAGTGCCTACAACAGAGTCAGGTATAGAATGAACACTACAGTAATACTCTGTATGTATTTTACATGAATGTTACAAATCCATAAATCTCAAATGTTTAGTCTTAGCCTCTTCCTTTCATATAACACTTTATGAAAATGTCCATGTATTTGATCATTCCTTTACTGATGAACATTTTGGTGGCTCCAGGTTTTTTTGTTTGTTTGTTTGGGTTTTTTTACAATTACAAGTGAAGCTGCAATGAATAGTCCTATGTGGGTTTTCCTGGGCATGTGGGTAAGCATTTCTGTGGGATGCATACTGAGAAATGGAGTTGCAGCGTCCCAGGGTTTCAGCATTTTTAGTTTTAAAAAGCAGCATCCAAAGTGATTACACCAAACACACCCTCGTGATAAAAACACCCTTTACCCAAATCCTCACTGTCATTTGATGATGACTATAGTTCATAGTTTCAAAGCATTTAGCAACATGCCAGTTGTGCTATCAGTTCCTTTATATATACCAACTTATTTAATCCTCACAATGACCCAAATAAAACAATTTCTACTTTGCTCTCCATCTTATAGATGGGGGAAATGAACCCAGAGAGTTTAATCAACACCATAAAACCTTTAATTTGTGCTCAATGACTTTTTAGGTGAGGAAAAGTCTCAAAAGGGAATTGGTTTACTCAATCACTAGGTCCAGAGGTAGCCCAGCAAACCTCTTAGGTAGCCTGTGCAAACACTCTTCCTGCTACTTGCACACAGTTCAGGTGATGTGGAAAAATGAAAACCAGGTAACCCTGGAACGCCGTCCCCAAGTCACCCAAAAACAGACTGCTCAGAGGATGCTGGAGGAGGGCGAGGCGCTGCCCTTTAACAGCAAGGGCAGTTCAGGCCACTGTGGCCCCCAGCAGGTCTATGCAGATAGGTCAGGCCAGTGTGGCCTCCAGCCATCGGTTGGCTCCCGGTAGCTGGGAGCCAGGTCTCCTGCAGCGGCCCCTGGCGGCACTGGGTGAGAGCGCGGCTCGGCGTCCCGGGAGAGTAACGGGCCGTGGGGAGGGCGCCCGCGAGGGCAGGGAGCCGGCTCGGGGCCGCCCCGGCGCGCGAAGATAAAAGCGGGCTGGCGGCGCGATCTGCGCGTTCTCCTATTGATTAGCAGGGTCTGCCCCGAGGCTGGGATGCCCGCGGCGCGGGGCCGCGACGAAGCGTGAGGGCCAGGAGCTACGGAGCGACTGCCCCGCGCGCACCCGGGCGCCCCACTGGGCACTGCCGCGGGCGGGACCTTGGCCGCGCCGCCCTGGGGGGGCCGGCGTGCGGCTGGAAGCGGAGCCAAGCGGTGGGGCCACAGGAGGCTGCCATGGGACTTTGCTGTTGCAAGGACTGGAGGGGACACCTGCGAGCGCCCAAAGGTAACCAGCGCGCACGTGCGCCGGGTCTTGGAGCGCTGCTCCCGGCTCCCTCCAGCAGCCGCTGGGGGTGGCCCGGCCCGTTTCGGGGACTTGTCCATTGCTTCTCCTGGGCAGCCCGCACCTGCCTCAGCATTGTTAAGGGCTCAGGTGTGCCTGTGGCTCTCTGGAACTCCTAACTTTGGAGAGGGGGTCTCCTCGTAACTCCCGACGCGGCGGCGCGTCCAGGGACGATTCCTGGCTGGGGACTAGAGTCGGACCCTGGCAGGAGGGGAGGAAAGCGCCTGCCCCCTAGGGACAGGAGCGAGAGGAGGGCGTAGGCTGCTAGTCAGCCAAGTCCACGGTAGGTTTGGGGTTGGGGCTGGGGCTGGGGCGGAGGAGCCTCCAGCGCTCGCCTGCAGATCCGCTGCAGAAAGAGCCCGGCCAGCGCCCGGAGGCAGCAACGGCACCGCCTCTGCGGCTTAACCGCCTGGAGAGGGACCATTCATTCTCCTCGTACGCCTCTGTCAAAAAACTTGGACTGAGGGGCCCTGACTCAAGAGTGTTCCAAAAGTCGCGGCGGAACCTGCTAGCAGAACTGCTTGTGGAATGCAGCAGGCTTGGAGAGGACCCAAAGCCTAAAACACCCTTAGGAAGTTGGCGGCTGCCTGAGGGAGGCCGGACCTCTGTCAGAAGCACGTCCGACTTAACCCTTGCTTTCCTGGAACGAGCCCTGTGGATCATGGGGAACTTAGTGGTGCGTCCCTTGGTAACTCCTCAAACTCGCTTTACCATAACACTCACCAACCCCCCACCCCCACCCCAGTTAAACATGCAGATTTCCGATTGGTTGCTCTGACCTGCTGGATAGCCTCTGGGGACCTGTGAAGCTGTGTTTCAGGAGTTCCCCAAGCTTACTTCTATGACCCACTAGGAATCCTTGCCTGTAAATCCTAAAGGAAGACCAGATCCTGTTCCTTTGATAGTGTATTCTGGATCCAGATAAACAAAAGATATGAACTGGGCACAGTGGCACACCTGTAATTTCAACTACTTGGGAGACAGAGGCAGGAGGATTGCAAGTTCAAGGCCAGCCTGGACAACTTAGCCAGACCCTGTCTAAAAATAAAAAAATAAAATAAAAGGGCACAGTGACATAGCACTTGTTTAGTATGTGCACATCCCTGGGTAAAATTACCAAAGTGTGCATGGGACGTGAATGTATCAAGCAATTGAAGGGCTGTTGTACAGGTGATAATGTTGTCACAAGTGTTCAAACCACCAAGGGTTTGAGGTGGCTTACAACATGTATAATGATTATAACAAACATAATAGAACCACTTTAATTTTGTTGTTGTTGTTGTTGTTGTTGTACTAGGATTTGACTTAGAGACACTTGACCACTGAGCTACACCCCCAGCCCTATTTTGCATTTTATTTAGAGATAGGGTGTCACTGAGTAGTTTAGTGCCTCACTTTTGCTGAGTCTGGTTTTGAATTTGCAATCCTCCTGTTTCAGCCTCCCAAGCTGCTGGGTTTAGAGGTTGCACCACCATATCCGGCTCAGTACCCACTTTAGACAGGACTTTTTAAGGCCAAGGGAAAACATAGGACAGTTCATCTGTGGTCAAACCTCTTTGCATCCAAAACCAAATGGGAAGTGTGAATAGTCGCATGGTTCTTACAACTCCACTGCAACCATTTTCTTAGCATTTGATTAAAAGAATAATAAATAATAATAATAATAACAGTAATAATTTGCTTGTGGGGCTTCGAGCTTGGAGGGTGGAGCCAAAATCCATTGTATGGTCTTCATTGTGAGAGCAGCCAGGGCCACAGTAATACTGGGGGGTCAGGGGCTTGCTAAAGATGCCTTCAGAGAACAAGTTAGAGCCTAGAGCAGCAAGGATTTCACTGGGGGAGCAAAGTCTGAGTAAGCCCTTTGGTCTTTTCTCACCCCTCTTTGTAAACAAGGCAAGGGCTAGCCTGTGTCCCAGGAGCAAGGTTGGATTTGCAAAGCCTTGGTTAGGGAGGGCATGTACCTTAAGCTCCAGAAGGGAACCAAAGGCATGTCCTCCTACTAAGTTTGTCTGCTGGGGCTATGGAGCTTCAGGACCCATGGAGGTGAGGAACAGGTGAGGAACAG
Organism: Ictidomys tridecemlineatus; assembly: GCF_052094955.1. Classification (NCBI taxonomy): domain Eukaryota; kingdom Metazoa; phylum Chordata; class Mammalia; order Rodentia; family Sciuridae; genus Ictidomys; species Ictidomys tridecemlineatus. The sequence goes on from NC_135477.1 coordinate 74,238,108, forward strand.
GCCTGGTCTGGGAGTGTTCCCCAGCTGGCCTCCCACTCACCCCAAGAGGAAAGCTAGCCGCAGCGGCCTAGGAGTTGGGACTCAGTTTGAAGTGCCTACATGGTTCTGCAGCCCATGGAAAAGAGCAAAGCTTGCCAAGTTTGGGGTGAGACAGAAGCCCAATGGTGCTAGAGTGGACAGTCAGCCACTCCCTGGCAGGCAGGAGAAAACCCATGGGGCTGGACGTCCATGGTACAAGCAAGGCTGATGTTTAGGTTTTTAATGTGAAAATCTCCAAATGTTCAAGTGCTGTGAACAAATGTGGGCAGTCTGATTAAGCAGGTACAGTTTGGTTCATTGTTCAAAATGAGTTCTGCAATAAATGGGGATGGGGTTATTTGCTCAAGTGAAAGGCATCATGAGTTGTCAAAGTTTGAAAGGTCTTTTACTTCAGGCCTCTGTTGGTGCAATTGTGCATCAGATAGATTGTAGGTTCGGTTTCCAGAATTTTGCCCAAAGAAACTGCTTTTTACAGAGTCTCATGGCGCACATATCTTTAGATGCACTTTCAGAATTGCTGATATAAGCCCATTGTGGTGGTGCATGCCTGTAATCCCAGTGATTTGGGAGGCTGAGGCAGGAGGATTTCAAGTTTGAGGCTAGTCTGGGCATTTTGTCAACAATACCCTGTTTCAAATACAAAACAAAACAAAACAAAACAAAACCTGGGGATGTAACTCAGTAATGAAGTAACCCTTTTGTCAATTCCCAGTACTACACACACACACACACACACACACACACACACACACACACACACACATATACACACACACAAGGAAAATAAAAGAATTAAAGAATTGCTGCTTTAAACATTAAGCTCTGTTGTCATAGCAGTAACACAGTATGTCCCTTCCTGAGATCTGTGTATCAGTGTATATATGCATTGTATGTTTAGCTATTACAAGCCACCTTACTAAGGAGAATTTTGACTCTCCAGACTAAAGTGAGTGTGTGTGTGTGTGTGTGTGTGTGTGTTTTAGGAAAGGTCAAAAAGAGCCCATTAGTCACAGATAAGACAACTACTGTTCTTACTGATTTTATACCTGGATGTTTCTGAATGGAAACTTTTACAACAGAATATTCTAGCATACAGTTTCTGTGTAAACGTGTACTTGGTACAGTAGAAGAACTTAAATAATCTGTAATCACATGAGGAGAGCAGCAAAAACACCTTAAAACCTTTCAATGGACCTGCTGGATGTGGTGGCACATCGACAATCCCAACTACTAGGGATGCTGAGGCAGGAGGATACCAAGTTCAAGCTTAGCGTGAGCAACTTAGTGAAGCCCTATCTCAAAATACAAAGTAAAAAGGGCTGGGAATATAGCTTGGTGGTAGAGAGCCCTGGGGTTCCATCCCCAGTACAACAGCTACAATCGAGCCTGGGAGTTTATCCAGGAGCCACTTGCAAGTGCAGCCCAGCACAGTGGGAGAAACTGCTATAGGCCTTTTTCAGGGCACAGTGATATGCTGCAATATTAATCACACCAACTATGCTATGCAAGATGGATTGTTACAAGTGGAGCAGCCTGGGGTTCCTGGTGCTCCTAGAGAAGCTGGAAGGTCAATGAGCAAGATCTAATTTGCAGAGGATTACATGCCCCTAAAAGCAGGGGGCTGATACATTTTCTCTGAACTCTGAGGCATCAGTCTGATTTTATCATCTTTGGGGATGTTCCCAGATGCTTCTATATTTAGGGCTCTGTAGTGGGTTCATTCAATGGCACATTTCATTTTCTTCAACTTGGCATTGTTGCCCAAGGTTGAAGCTTGAGAGAAGAAGGTGGCACTAGAGCATAATATTAAGTCAGGTTTTGGTCAAGACTTGGGGCAAGCAAGAGAGCAGACTGGTGGGTCTCTGTGCACATTCTACCATGCTGCTGATCATCCCAGGTGACTTCGGCACTTTGGGCCCCTCACCCTCCCTGTTTGTCTTAGTGTCAGAAGCCTTCCTCTGTCCTCCAGAGTCTTGTCCACTGTCATGTCCCCTTCTTTCCTGGAAACCCTTAGACTCCCTTCTGCTCCCTATGGCTTCTCCTGTCAGCTCAGAAACCTGCCTGAGTTGTTATTTGGAAAATTAAAAACTACAACGACACCAGTCTGTCCCCCGACTCTTGCACTTCACACACCTTGCCCATTGTCCCTTCCCCTATCAGGAGCACCCCAAAAGCAGCCTGCCTGGCCCTGCTGCCCTGTATCTTCCCCACTCACCCCTGACACCCTCTGCCTTGCTGGACCACACAAACAGTCCTGGTGCTCTGAGCACCTGAGAGCCCCCCAGTCCCCTCCTGTGCCCTGACCAGTCCTTCTCCTCCCTCTCCTTGGTCAGATCTTCTTCCTGCCCCGCTTCTCTGGGCTGTGGGATTCTTTTCTCTTCTGAGCTCTGTCTCCATCAGGGCCCTGACAATTGTGACTTCCCTTGAGCAGCAGCCCCTCAGTCCTCTTCTGTAGTGTCCCTCTCAGCCTGCAGATCTGGAACCCCTCGCCAGCCCCCACCTGCCCTTCTTCAGGTTTTCTGGTTCTCACCTCCACATTCTTCACTTTCCATGTCTGAAGGCTGACGGCTCCTGTGATCCTTCCCCCAAGGGCACCACGCCACTGGGTATGCCCTCGTCTGGTCATCTCCACTCCTGACGGCCAGCCTAGGTTCTTTCTTGCCTGTTCTAGTCCATTCCTGAAAGCCAGTGTCCACCCATGGCTCTAGTCACCTCATGCCCTTCCTTCAGCCTGCCTTGGCCCCACACTACCTGTAGGAAAGGCTGTCTTCTTGGTCTGCCGGGTATTATGTCTCCCTCGTTCCCCCCCAGCCCGTCCCATCACACAGCCTGGACCTCTCTTTCCCTCTCCACACCATCCCCTTCACCATACCTTCAGCTAGGCTGAGAAGGACCCAGCCCCAGGCAGGGGGCGCCTGGGCCTGCTGCCATCTCCAAGCCCCTGGCCCACAGGACAGCTCATTCATTCTCAGCAGTGCTGTATGTCTTGGCCGCCTCCCGTGGGTGGTGATCATCTTGTTACCTCTGGGATCTGACACCACACCTGATGGGTGCTTTGTGAACACACTGGAGAGAGAACAGAGGGTGAGCAGAGACATGGGTGGCCACAGGGCCTACCTGATGGCAGGGTCCAGCCTGTTGATCCCAGTGGCAGCTTGTTTGGAAGAGACCAGCCCACTGGGTCCAGCTCAGGCTGCTGAAACAGAGTGAGCTCTGGGGATAAGCTCCTCTGGCGCCTTTGCTGATGGACAAAGTGTAGGCTCTGGCAGGCATGGGCTTGTTGGAGCATCTGACAGCCAGACGCAGAGCCAGGTGGGAACACGGCTGCTGAGCCAGAGCAGGATGGGTAGACAGAAAGCTGATAGGACTGGTCTATTAAATAAACCCCTATACTACCTCTGAGCCCCTCTCTTGAGAGGATTCCATTTTTTATGCAGTCTTCCAAGATTGCCACTAAGCAGCTGCTGTCCATCTTCTGCCCGTCCACTTAGCAGCCATTCTTTGGGCACCCACTCCACACCAGGCCTTGCACCAGGTGCTGGGGATAAAAAGCTGGGAAGGGTACAGGGTCTATTCCCAATGGGCTCAGAACCTGGCCAAGTAACGACCCAGGTGGCAGATGTGGCATTTGGACCGGGAGGAAGTTGAGAGTGAGAGCAAACTGGAGTGTTCTGGGTGGATTGGGGGACAAGGATCCCACCCAGCTTGAGGGTCAGAGAATGCCCTGAGCAGATTGTTCACAAGCAGAGTCTAATAAGATGAGGCACAGTCCAGCAGAGACAACAGGGAAGGGCTTTCCAGGCATGCAGAGGTGTGCCAGGGCTGAGGCCGTGCAGGTCGCTGCAGCCGGCAGGCTAAGTGTACTGTCTGCTCTTTCCCCAGCGGTTCTTCTGCTTCTGCCCCCAGAGACCTGCACTCAGTGATGCTCCTCAGCTGGCCTCCACAGCTCAGCCCTTTGGCTAGTAGAAACATCAACATCCAGGCCCTTCCCCAGCCCAGCCTCTTTGATCTACTCCGTGACCCTCCTGGCTGTCCTCTGGATGAGAGCATCCATTTCCTCCTTCTCTTCTAATGCCATCCTAAGTCTTGCCAGTTCTACTTCCCAAACCTCCCATCTCCCCCAACACACGTCAGCATGCTGGTCTTGGCCACCACCATCCTGCCCCTGACTGACTGCTGCAGTGGCCTCCTGACAGGTCTTCCCCTGTGGACCCTCAGGGTGGGTTCTGCAGCTGCAGCCAGAGTGACCCATTTAGGTTGCCTTCTGGAGTTCACTGCTCCCTGCTGAGAAATGTTCACTGGCTCCAGTGACATTGACAGTCAACTCTCAACACCGTTCACAGGTGGCCCAGGCTGTCTCCAGCTTCTCAGGACTCCCAGCCTCTACTCCTACCAGGCCTGTTTTTACTCCTCTAAGTGCCCACAGGTTTTCTCTGCCCACGTCATCTTGGCGACTTGGGCACCCCAACATTTGTCTGGGCCTGGGCCTCAGTATTTCTGGGGAGGCCAATCTTTGTCTGCTTGGGGTAGCGAAATATCTTGCACTGGATCATTGATAAACAACAGACCTTTGTTTTCCCCAGAGTTGGCAGCTGGGAAGTCCAAGGTCAAGACGCTGGCAGATTTGGTGTCTGATGAGGGCCTGTCCTCAGGGATGGCAGTTTGTACATGTCCTTGTGTGTTGGAAGAGACAAGCACCATCCCTTTGGCTTCATTTATAAGGACATTATCCTCATTCCTGAGGGTACAGTCCTCATGATTTAACGGCTCCCCAGAAACCCCCACCTCATACTGTCCCGTGGGGATAAGTTTCAGCCTGTGAACTGCTGGGGAGGACAACATTCAGGTCACAGCAGAAGCTTCCTTGACCCCCTGTTATTTGCTTAGTTGCCATTGTGTAATTTTCCTTAGAGATACTTACCACAGTGCGTAACTGCACACAGGTCATTGTCCTATGACATCGGTCCCCTGGCCTAGTGAGCCAGAAGCTCTCTTAAGGCAGGGCTGCTGCCGAGGCTGGCAGAAGCCAGGGGGTGTGGCCGCCTTGTGTCTGATGATTTCGAGAGCTGACGTGGAATGAGGTGAGGCTGAGGACAAGACTTGGGAGTGTTAGAGCCTCGTGGTTCTAGGGTGCGTGTTCAGGGCATGGAGACTAAGGAAGGCCTCCTGTCTATGACTCAGGGTTTGCACTCATCCCGCTCTATTGCTAAGAAGTAACCCTTTTTTAAATTGCTTTTTCCCCATTTAAGCATCCTGGGCAGAAGCCCTGAGGGCTTTTCAAAACAGGAATCCGCCTCAGACAGAAGGCTTGGTTCCATTTCCTAGACAGGCCACCCTTCTCACCTCTCTGAGTCTGTGCATTTCCACTGTAAGTAGGAGCAGGCACACCCATCTCAAAGATTTTAGAAAGCCCGTGAGAGTCCTATTTCTGCCCTTTACTAGCTGTATTACCACTCAGAACCTCAGTTTCCCCTCCTCCTCCTTCTTTTTGGTGTGTGTGTGTGTGTTTTGGTACTGGGGATTGAACTCAAAGGCCCTTAACTACAGAGCCACATCCCCAGCCCTTTTTATTTTTTATTTTGAGACAGGTTCTTGCTTAGTTGCTTAGGGCCCTGATAAATTTCTGAGACTGGCCTTGAACTTGCAATCTTTCTGTCTCAGCCTCCTGAGTTGCTGGAATTATAGGTGTATGCCACTGTGCCCTGCAGTTTCTTCATTTGGAAAGAGAATCAGGCAAGACTAATTGATCCATAAGGTCTCAAGCAGATTGAACTGCAGACGATTCTTTGAGGAAACGCAGAACTGCTCTGTGCTCCTAGCAGTAGCGTGTCAGCAGGCCCAGTTCTTTCTCCCACCTGCTTGGCAATGTGCCCAGCAGTGATCCAAGTGGTGGGAGAGGGTGGTTCCAGCAAGGAATGGGTCAGCAGCTCTCTTTTGACCATGTTTGTAGCAGGTTTGTTTAATCTGCACATCGCCAAGGCCAATACGGTTGGCTTTTAGCATAGGGGAGAGAGTAGGCTCTTATGATCCCCAAAAGAACCAGTCCTTGGAAGGCCTGGCATCCCTTACCTTGCCTACTGGAGCTGAAAAACCTTCCAGAAAGCTTCAAAACCCTTAACAGAGAAGGAAGGAGGACATAATAGGTCTAGAGGTGTGCTTTCTCATTTCTGTGAGTCCTTGCACCTCCAGGGGACCATTATAGGGTATATTCAGATGAACTGAACTCCTGAAGCAGCGCTCCCTATCTCCCCTAACTCCACCTGGCTGTGTAGCTATGTGGCTAATGCACATCCTACCTGAATTTATAATTTTTACTGGACTCTTCCCCCAAATACCTATCACTGGGCTCTTTGAAATAGTGCCATTGAGATATATTTCACATGCCATAGAATTCATCTATTCAGAGTAGAGAACTCAGTGGGTTTTAGTATATTCACAGAATCAGGCATCCATCACCACACTCTCACTTTAAACATTTTCATTACCACAAAAGAAATTCATGCCCCTTAGAAGTCACTTCTCCTTCTTGAGACAACTCCCCCTTACCCCATCTCCCCAGCTCTGCAGCCCCAGGCAACCACTGACTGCTTTTCATATGAAAGTATGACATATGCCCTTGGTGACTGACTTCTTTCATTTAGCCTAATATTTTCGAGGTTCATGTATGTATTGCTGCTTCATTCACTTTTAAAAAGGCAAAATAATATTCTATAGTATGACTATGCTACATTTTGTTTATCTGTTTATCAGCTGATTTGCATTATATTTTGCCAGACCTTCCTTTCTTTGCAGGGGGCAGATTTTTATGTGTGTATTTATAAGAGGTATTGGTATGTTGATTTCTTGGGGTAGCTTTGTGTTTGCTATCAGAGGAAAACTGGCTACGTAGAAGGAATTGGGAACTATTACCTCCTTTTTCATATTTTAGAAGACTTTGTGAGCAATTGGTATTTGTTATTAAATGCTTGGTAGAATTTGCCAGCTTTTCTTTTGGGAAATGTGTTATTGATTGATTTAATCTGTGTACTTGTTGAGGGTTTATTTAGATTTTATATTTCTTTTGAGTTGGTTTCAGTAGTTTGTGTCTTTCTAGGAATATGTCCATCTCATCTAAATCATCTAATTTGTTGATGATCAGTTGTTCATATTATTTATTCTATAAGGTTGGTAGTAGTGTTCCCATTCCTGGTGTTAGTAATTTGAGTCGTCTTCTTTTTCTTGGTCTGTCGAGCTAAAGTTTGTCTAATTTGGTGATCTTTTTAGAGAGCCAACTTTTTGTTGTTGATGATGATTTTCCCGACGGTTTTCCTGGTCTTGTCTCTCTTTTTTTCCTCTTTCATTTCATTTGTTTGATTTGATTTGATTTGTTCCTTGTCTACCATTTGTAAGGTATAAGACTAGGCTATTTGAGTTGAGATGTTTCTTCTTTTATATGATATTTATATTATACTGTAGACATTTACAGCTGTCTTTTCTAATCATCCTTCACTGCATCCCATAAGTTTTCATGTGTTTTCCTCTTCACTCATCATTTAAGACATGTTTCTTAAATGTCTGTTGTGATTTATTCTTTGGGGATTTAAGAGTGAGTTCTTTAGCTTCCATAAAAAATAGATTTTTAATTTCATTCCTCAGTTGTCACTAACATACTTTCATACTTTTGTTTTAGTTGGTCCTTCAATTTTTTTAAGGCTTATGATTTAGTGAATTGTCTATTCTGGAATATATTCCACGTTTACTTGAGAAGTATGTGTATTCCACTATTATTGGGTGGAACATGCTATATATGTATGTTAGATCTAATTGGTTCCTCTTATTGCTCAGTCTTCTGTTTCCTTGTTGACTTTCTGCCTAGTTGTGTTATTGAAAGAGGAATATTAATGTCTTTAACAATTATAGTTGAATTTTTCTTCAATTCTGTTCATTTTTAGTTCATGAGTTATAGGGCTCTGTTCTTAGGGGCATATATACTTGTAATTATTATATCTTGTTGCTGCATCAATATTTTTGTCCTTATAAAATGTTCCTCTTTGTCACTAGAAACATTTTTTTCTTACAGTCTGTTTTTTTCTGGTATTTTTAATTTTGGGGGGGTAATGTTTACATAGTACATCTTTTTTCCATCATTTCATTTCTGCTTACTTGTGCTTTTTAATTTAAATGTTTCTTTTGTAGACACTGTATTGTTTGCTCATTTTCAAAATGAATTCTCAATCTTTGCCTTTTGTTTGGAGTATTTGATCCATTTGTATTTAATGTAATTACTGATAAGGTAATTACATTACCTTAAGATGTTTTGCTATTTGTTTCCTATGTCTTCTGTTCTTTTTGTTCCATTCCTCTATTACTGCCTTTTTTTGTATTAAATATAAATTTTTTAATGTGCCACTTTAATTGTTACTGTTTCTATACAGTGTTTAGTTGTATTTTCTTTGTGATTGTTCTGGGGATTACTCCTTCCTTTAATTTAAAATAACACATAATATATAGATTAGTAATAGATTAATATACACCTGTAATCCCAGTGACTCAGGAGGCTGAGGCAGGAGATCCCAAGTTTGAGGCCAGCTTCAGCAACTTAGTGAGACTCTGCCCCAAAAATAAAAAATTAAAGGGCACTCCTGGGTTCAGTCCCTGACACAAAAAAATTAATATATATATGAATACTACCTTAACACAGTAGTATATAGCAATTTTGTTCCAATATAGCTATTCCCTCCCCCCCCCTTTGTGCCATTATATAAATAATTATAAATGTAATTATTTGTCATAATAATTACATTTGCATGCATTACCACAGTTTTATAAGTATTGCTTTATGTAGTTATCTGCATAAATAGAAGGCAAGAGCTACAAAAATAAATTTATTCCGTCTTTTATATCTGACTATACAAATGCTTTTCATTTCTTCATGTGGATCCGAGTGACCATCTCATGTTTGATTTCACCTGAGGGACTGACTCCCTTTAGGATTTGTCATATAGATCTGCTAGGATAGAAAGCTTGAATGCCCTTCGTCTTTGTCAACCTGGGAAGATCTTCATTTCCTTTCATCTTTGAGAGATAGTTTTGCTGGATATAGAATTCTTGATTTAGCTAGGTTTGGTGTTGCATTACCTGTATGCCAGTTACTCAGGAGGCTGAAGCAGGTGGATCACAAACTCAACCTGGGCAATTTAGTGAGAATCTGTCTCAAAATAAAACGGGCTGGGACTGTGGTTCCGTGGTAAAGTGCCTAGCCTGTGTGAGGCCCTGGTTCAGTCCCAGAAGCATAAGGACACACACAAGAATTTTTGGTTGCTTGCTTTTCTCCCTTCTCACCAACACCCCCCTACCTCTGCTCCGCCTACTCTGTATTTTGAAATATCATCCTACTGCCTTTTGGCTTCCATGGTTTCCAGTAAGGAATCTATCAGTTTTATTGAGAATCCCTTGGATGTGACAGATCATTTTCTTTGGCTTTTTTCAAGATTCTTTGGACAGCTTGACTATGCTATGTCCAGGTGTAAATCTCTTTGAATTTAATCATTCTTGGAGTCCATTGAGCTTCTTCGTTGTATAATATTTTACAATAAATTTAGGAAGTTTTCAGTCATCATTTATTTTTTATTTTTGTGGTACCGGAGGTTGAACCTAGTGACTTTCTACCACTGAACTTCATCTGCAGCCCTTTTTACATTTTAAAACAGGGTCTCATTGAGTCGCCCAGGCCGGCCTCTAATTTGCAATCCTTCTGCCTCGGCCTCCTGAGAAGCATGCACCACAGAGCCCAGCTCCATTGTTTCTTTGAATATCCTTTTTCTTTCCTCTTTCCTTCTGGGACTTACATCATGTGCATATTGGTAGACTTGATGGTGTGCCATCAATTTTTGAGGTTCTGTTCCTCATTTCCATGTTTCTTTTTCTTTTCTTCAGGCTGGATATTTCCTATGTTCAAGTTTACTGATTTTTTTTTCCTTCTCCCAGCTAAAATCTAATTGGGCCCCTAAGTGAATAATTAATTTCAGTTGCGCTTTTAAACTCCAGCATTTCTATTTGGTTCTCTTTATAATTTCTGTCTCTCTATTGATATTCTCTAATTGGTGAGATATCATTGTCATGCTTACCTTTAATTCTTTACACATGGTTTCCTTTAGTTCTTTGAGTATATTTACAATGGCTGATTTGAATTCTTTGTCTAACAGCTAAGCCAAGGACAGTTTCTATTTACTAATTTTCTTTTCTGTGTATGGGCCCTGCCTTCCTGTTAATCCCTGTCTTTTATTGAAAACTGAACATTATAGATAATAGAATGACAACTCTGCAAATCAGCTTTACCTTCCTTCCCCAGGTGGTAGTGGTTGTAGGTATTTAGTGACTTTCATTGTGTAAGTCTGTACAATCTATTGTCTGAAATCTCTCCTTAGTTTAGTGGTCAGCTAATGATTTTCCCTAGATTATTTTATTTTATTTTTTTTTTAGATGAGGTCCTGGTATATTTCCCAGGCTGGCCTCAAACTTGCAATCCTCCTGCATCAGCCTCCTCAGTAGCTGGGGTTGCTAGTGTATCTGTCCTTCCTTCCTTTTTTCCTTCCTCCATTTCTCCCTCCCTTCTTTTGTTTTGCAGTACTGGGCTTGACCCAGGGGTGCTTTACCACTGAGCTACATCCCTAGACCTTTTATTTTTATTTTCAGATAGGGTCTTGCTAAGTTGCCAAGGTGGCCTCAATTTTTCTGCCTCAATCTCCTGAGGTTCTGGGATTACTGGCATATGCTACTGCACTTAGCCATAGACATTTTTAAATGACTTGAAACAGTAAGTTTCCTACTCTTTGCTGAGTATATGTGCATGCGTGTGTATGTGCATGCGTGTGAGTGTGTGTGTGTGTGTGTGTGTGTGTGTGTGTGTGTGTGTGTGTGTTTGGGCACACCTTCAGTGTTTAGGTAGGTTAAGACTCTGCCTTAGTCTTCATTTCCTGCTTGTACCAGAGATAAGTCACTGGGGTCCTCTCAGGTCTTTCCTGCACATGGATATGCACATGGCCTTCCAGGTATATGTTTCAGGTATAGGAACTTTTCAAAGTTCCCCATGTATGTTATCTTCCTTTTAAGTTTTAGCTGGCTCTTGTTTGCCCCAGGTGGTATCATAGTTCTGTATTAAAGAAGTGCTGCTGATTCTTTTGGACAAATGCCATAGGGATTTCCTAAAGAGTAAGCTAGGAGTTAGGAGTCAGATCAAATAGTGAAAAGGCTCTGTAAGGTTTTTTTGTTTTGTTTTTGTCTTTGTTTTTGAGTGGCAGCACAAGTCAAATTGTGACAATACTCTATGGATGGGACTTTTTAAGAAGCTAATTCTTCCCAAGGTGTGTGATTTTTTCCAATGCTTGGGACTGAACCTAGGGCTCTGTGCATGCGAGGTAAGCACTGTGTCACCCAGCTGTATCTCCAGCATACGAACCTGCACTGAGGTCTTCTCTAGAGAGGTCTAGCCCTTTTACCTAAACTTTACCTGGATGCTAAGTGGTGAGTTGCAGGTTCCCCATGGCTTGTTCTCAGGGAAGCTGTGTGAATGTTGAAATCATGGAGCTTGGAGTTGGACCTGGTTCTGAATTCTGGTTCTGCTACTACTATTTATCCATCCTTGGGGACAGGTTACTTCTTTGAGCCAAAGGGGGATCTCTTTGTCTGAAACTGGGATACCAACGATCTCACCAAGTTCTGTTAATGTGGCATTTGTACACCAAGGTGTTGACACACAGAAAATGCTTCGTAATGAAATGATTATTGTTTAGCTTGAGCTTAGGGTGAGACTCTAAAAACTGATGAGGTCATTGTTGCTTTTTTGACATGATGGCATTTATAATACATATAACACTATGGGCCAAGCCCAGACTTGAGTACTTTATATATGGGCATTCATTCAATCCTCACAGAAACCCCCAAATACATTCTATTATTAGTCTTGCTTTGGAGGCCAGGAAACAGAGGGCTATAGTTTCCCACTCACGGCCACTCAGCACTAGAATGCCTGCCCAGGCTGTCTACCCTTGTGATTATTCCATGTCAGCGCTACTTAAAAGCAGGCATCCCCCCTGACAGATAGCAGTAGAGAACACTGAAGTGTGACAAGAAAAGCAGTGTATGGCGGGGCACGGTGGTGCACTCCTGTAATCCCAGCAGCTTGGAACACTGAGGCAGGAGATCACAAGTTCAAAGTCAGCTTCAGCAATTTAGCGAGGCACTAAGCAACTCAATAAGACCCTGTCTCTAAATCAAATACAAAAAAGGGCTGGGGATGTTGCTCAGTGGTTAAGTGCCCCTGAGTTCAATCCTTAGCAGCAAAAAAAAAAAAAAATGTAAAAAGAAAGAAAAGCAGCATAGGTCTTTTACTAATGAAACTTGAAACGAAAGGATTGGGCCTCCCTGAGTCACATCCAGTTTGGAAGGAGTCAAAGGTCAGGCACAGACCAGCTACTTCTCCTTTGTGGCTTAGTTCCACCAGGTTCCTCTCTGAGAATTCATCACGCATAGGGCTGCCCTCCATCTGAGTTCCTCCTGGGGCCTGGGGTGCAACCTGGGCCTGGAGAAGCTCCTTTTCTCTCTCCCCAAGTCTGCTCAGACTGTTGCTTGGACTGAGGGCTGGTTGAGGAATGGGGGGTTCTGCTATACTTCTGCTGCTCATGGTCAGCTCCCCATGTGGACCCCCAGGATAACACTGGGAGGGAACGTTAACAATTCCATGACACACCCGGGCCATGTAGAAGCAGGTACCCCTTAACCTGGACTCAGTTCGGCCTGTGATGGACAAGCAGGCCTGGTCATCCTCCACCACTGGGATGCATCAGGGGCTCTCTGTGCCTTGCTCATTGGCATGGGGACTCCACAGCTTTGATGTCTGTGGATTCAGGGGTCCAAAAGGGGTTCCCTTTATGTCTGCTGTGTTTCTCAGCCATCGCTTGGACACATTTTGTGTGTGCTGTGCTCTCGTGTCTTAAATAAACGGTCTCTTGTTTGAGAGGAAAGAGCCAGCAATTGCTGGTGCTTACTGTGCTGCACTCAGCAAAATCCATGCCTCTCCTTGCTCAACCCTCCCCACGTGACTGTAAAGAGACCAGACCAGAGGCCCGGAGAGGCAGATAACCCCCTGCCCTCCAGATACCCCAGGAGAAGCTACCTTTGCACCTAGCTCTGACTGACTCCCAAATCCATGTTCTTTTTTCTTTCATCAACTGTCTTCCAGGATGGACTCTTCTGGAAAGATTCCAGTTAATAGTCCTTGACGGCCAGGACAATGGGGCTTTGAAATTTCTCTGGCCACCTCGTGAAGTGATTTCTGACAGGAATCTAAGGACATCCTTCCTTCCTGTGTGGCCCCCCCCCCTGTGACCTACAGGACATCTTCAGAGCCTGGAAATCCGGTGTGGCAGGCCCTGAAAGGATGTCACAGGCCCTGTCCCTTTATTCAGAGGGACTGGGGAGCCTCTCCTCCCTGTAAACTCCTGGGAAGCCACTGGTGGAGAATGAGGCTGTGCAGGGAGGGCCCGACGAGTCCAGGGGAAATAAGGCCACAGAGCCCCGGAAAAGGCCAGGGTCACCCAACATCCTGCCCTGCGTCCCCTGTGAGGCCCCATTGTCCTGGCCAGAGCTCCCAGGCTGGCCGCCCTCGCGATGCAGCAGCATTCATGAGCCTGGCTCTGAGGCCCATTCTGAGTGAGCGCTATTTGTAGACTCTTCTTAAAATACCACAACAGTGCCATTCACAGAGCGTCCGCACAGCCATCGACGGCAGGGGTGGAACAAAGCTCCCCTGTGCCTGCGTCCCATTCTGGCCTCTGCCGCAGGGCACCCCTCTGCCTCACAGACAAGGGGTGCTGGCGCCCTCTCTGCCCTGGGTGCTCCCAAGTGACCAAGGGCCCATGGGTTTCAGCCTGGACTTTGGCCCCCATGCTGGCCTGGAGCATGCCCTGAGCCCGACTGGCAGCTGAGTGCCTGCAGGGTGACCTGAAGCTCTCTGAGTGACAGTTAGGCTCTTCTCCTGGCCGTCCCCACCTGGCCTGCCTCTCCTTCATCCCCATCCTCAATCCTGACATCAGGCCCCACGTGGGGCTTGCTTAGTTATAGTAACAGGTTGTCAGGGACCAGGAACAGAAGACAGCCCCTGAGTCTGTCAGCGGCTTAGCCTGATCTGAGTCCCTCTGATTGCAGACACCCAGTTCATCATTAGACAGATTGCCAGGGCCCCCTCACGCCTGCCTCAGTGTACAGTAGAGCTTTCCCAGGAACACTTGCTTCCTCTTGGGATGTTAATAGGTGTCACCATGAGCAGAATGGCTTGTGGTACTTGGGATGAGCTGAGCTGAGCAGAGTTAAGGCTTTTCTCTGTGGTTTGACCTCTCAGAACTTTTAGATGCTAATGAGCCATGCACCGGACAGCAATGTCCAAAGAGTTTGCCCTCGAGGCCCTTCCTTGCCAGCAGCTTGGATGGGCCTTCCGTGCCCCAGCAGGATACTAGGTGGCTAGATCCCCAGGTACTGGCCCATCTGTGCAAAGGGTTGGATAACTTCCCATTTCTGGTCTCACCCTTGCATTGGTACCTGTCCATGAGTTCCAAAGAAGAACAAACACCCCTCCCCCCCCCAAAAAAAAGGTGGCTTAGCTGGTCCCCTGCAGACAAGAGCCTATAATGGGACTGGCTGCGTGTCTGGGCTAGCTGGTAGGCCCCTCCGTGACAGGAAAGGAATGGCAGTCAGGGCCCAGCAGCCTTCATCCAGCAGCGGTGCCAGCTAGGACTTGTGTGAGTTCTGAGTGTGTTTGAAAGTTTGGCTGTTTGTCCTTGGCAGTCCCCTGACATGTCCCCAGTAGCAGCTGGTTATCCAGGACATGGGGCTACTCTCTGCCCAGCAATGGGGTGCTTGCATAGAAGTACAGCAGAAATAAGTGGTCCTTGACAGGAGGGCCCTGCCTGGCAGTGCCATCTGTCCGGTTGAAGGCCAGGTAAAAGGCAGACAGCCCAGGGGTAGTTTTAGGATTCTCAGAGCATCACCAAGTGGCCACCCCAACACTTGAGCCTTGCAGTGGGGGTCAGACTGGCCCTGGGAAGTAGGCACCCTCCAGATAGGCAGGTCTGTGCCACTCACCAGCTCCAGACTTCAGGCAAGGCCTGTTTCCTTGCCTGTTTCCCCATGAGTACCAGGGATCCTTAGGCCGACTTGGAGTTGCTGTGAGGAGAGGACCTTGCATGATGACCACGCTTGGCTAAGTTGGGCCTCTGTCCCTGGCAGTGCAAAGTAATGGGAAGTTGGGTAATTTCTTTTTTAAAAAAATATATTTATTTTTTAGTTTTCGGTGGACACAACATCTTTATTTTATTTTTATGTAGTGCTGAGAATCGAACTTGGTGCCCCACGCATGCCAGGCCAGCACGTTCCCGCTTGAGCCACATCCCCAGCCTCTGGGTGATTTCTTTAGCTTGTGTTTATCCCCACCCAAGGCTGTGAACTTTCCAACTTCAGGGGTCATCCCAGCGTCCCCAGCACCTCACACCTATGGATGACTGATCTGTAAGAACATGAGAGAGGCTGTTCCCAGTTGCTGCTTTGTGGCAAAGGATCTGGTTCACCAGGACCTGGGATAGAAGGGACTTTTCACTTTGCATGCGTTTCAACAGAGAGATGCGTGGTGGTCATATCAAATTAAGCGGATTTCTCCTGTGCCCAATGTAGTTCAGTAAATGTCTATGTGCCCACCTGGAGAGGGTGCAGAACTAGGGTGACAGGAAGAGTGTGGACTGTCCACGGAGTCGCACGGGCTCTTCTCTGCTGTGCGGCACATCACTCTCTGCGCTCAGTTGCTTTCCAGCCAGCAACTTCTTGCAGACTTTGACCATGGCCAAGCTCCTCCTCTGT
The DNA here is from genome assembly GCF_052094955.1 of Ictidomys tridecemlineatus. NCBI lineage: Eukaryota > Metazoa > Chordata > Mammalia > Rodentia > Sciuridae > Ictidomys > Ictidomys tridecemlineatus. The sequence goes on from NC_135477.1 coordinate 74,254,032, forward strand.
GCAGCACTCCCGGCCCACACTCTCTCTCCCTTGGGCTGGGGAAGGGAACCAAACTCAATTCTCAGAGAGGCAGAAACCCCGGTATACTCCCGCTGCCCACTTCTGGTTTTTTGGGAAGGAAGTGGGAATGGCCAGCCAGGTTCCCCCCACCACCACCAAAAGCAGTTCCTGAAGGTTTTGTGATGCAGAATTGGGGTGGGGACTGAACCAATGGGTTTGGGATAAGAGTTTCCTGCTGTCTTCATAGTACAGGGAAGAGAGGCAAAGGTGGAGCTTGGGGCCTCCCCATCCACATCTCCTGCACTCTGGGGCCTCCTCATCCACATCTCCTGCACTCTGGGGTAGGAGCGGGCGGCATTGTGGTTGTTAATTTGTCTTCGTGGGCAGCTTCTTGGTCTGCAGCCAACCTGCCTGCCCCTAGATCACTAAGAACCCAGCTGGTATCCGTGTCATTTTTGTGTCCCCATTTCCTGGGATAGTGCCTGGCAGGACCAGGGATAGTGTGATTGTAGTTCAGAGAATGTCCTTTAGGACTGTTTTCAAACACTGTCCTTAGAGGCTGTATCTGCCACCTGGAGACAAACCAAAACTCCTTTTAAGTACCTGGAGAAACAGATGCTGGCTGGAGGCTGGACACTGCCTCCGGGTGTCCCTGGCATGAGAATCTAGCCTGTGTTCCTGGGGGGTTATGGGTAGCCCCTGCCTCATGCCCAGCATCCGGGCCTGAGGACAGGCTGGGGGCACTGGGCTAAAAGAGCCATAGCCAGGAGAAGTCAGGGCATGGGGTTAGGTTAGGGTTACAGGTTAGAGGCTAGGGTTAGGGTCAGAAGTTAAGGTCAAGGTCAGGGAATAGGGGTTAGGAGTTAGGGTCAGGGGTGAGGAGTTAGGGTTAGGGTCAGATCTGTGTTTTTCAATCTTGTCAATTTCCAGGGTTGGAGATCATTTAAAGGGGTGGGTGGAAGAACATCACCATCATTTTTTTTAAGTTTGATGCTTATAATTGCTGAGTAGGGTCCCCCCCCCCGCCCCAGTCCAAAAGATATAGTTCCTATAGACAAGGGTAGGGGCTTGGGACCTTCTGCCTACCTTGGCCTCATGTGTGCCCAGAACTTGGAGAGCCCAAGGTTGATTATTGTTCTTAGACTTCCTGTCAGTGACCACCTGGGTCCTTCCTACCTTCAGTTTATAAGGAAATTCTGATGAGTCTAAGATGGGTACTGAGCCCTCCGTCCCTTGGACACCTGTGGAAGCTCCTGTCTACCCCTCACACCCTCCTCTGTCACTGTTCCACATGAAGGACCTCAGGACTCTTCCTGGCTCAGGGATTTGCAATCATCCCGTCCTGCCCTGGCTACCTGCCCTGGCTACCTGTCTTGTCCCTCTGTGCCATGAAGCCCACCCGTCTTGTCCCTTAGTGCTCAGTTCAGAGACCCCTCCTAGCCTGGCCTTTCCTGACCTGCTGCTTAAGGAGCACCCCCACCCTATCACGGCAGTTGCCCTAAGTGAGCTCACTTGCTTTGCTCACTGTCCTCTGTCCCTTTCCCCCTAGGAGGAGCTCTAGGAGAGGAACCTTGCCTGTTTTGGTTACCCACGTGCTTCCTACAGCCCACGCCTGTAAGCCAGGCTCAGTGCTGACCACACAGTAGGGTTTCAAGAAATATCTGTGGCCTCATTGAAAGACTCAACCTCCCCACACCAGCCCGTGCAGCTGGTCTGATATGGCATTTGTCTGTCATCTCCTACCAGCTCTCCAGAGAGGGACTGTAAAGCTCCAAGAACAACCCTTGGCCAGTGGATGACTGGCACCAGTGTCTACTAACTCCCCCTTTGTCTGAAAGATGACCTTTCTGATGCACAGTTCAGGCAGGAAGGAGTCTCCAGCATCCGGGCCTGAGGACAGGCTAGGGGCACTGGGCTTGATCCCGCAGGTCTGTGGTGCCCTCCTTCTTGCAGTCCTGCTGAGTAGCTTCCCATACACCAACTTTGTCTCAGGCTCTGATTTGGGGAAACCCATTAAGATGTGCCATGTTAGCGGGCATAAAGCTTCTTCATTAGCAACCCGAAGTGGAGAAAGGCCTGGCTTCCCTGGGGTTCACGGCCACTCTTTATCAGGTGCAGTGTTGGTGTTCATTTAACAAATGTGATGGAACCCCCACCTGGAGCGCAGCTCTCTAAGAAGTGTTAGGAGAGATGCAGGGGTGCTATTAGAGCCCAAGAAGTCTGGAAGGGGGGACCCAAGAGAGCCCGCAGCAGCTGGGCACAGAGCAAGGGAGTTATTTAGATGCAAATTGCACCTTCAACATTCACAAGCAACCTGGGCTTCTCATGAGCCCAGAGGGACGGTCAGAGTGTGTGCTTCATCTAGTCGCCTAGCAGAGCACATGGCCGTAGCAGGGTGGTGGTGTGGTGGCCTGGTTGTCATGGACAGCAGCAGCTACAGGACCTTGTTGATCTTTCTGAAAGGTACATCTAAATTGTGTTCCCAGCACGTGGCACAATGCCTGGCACACAGTCGACCTTCCGTGGGTAACTGTGGAAAAGAGAACCAGGTAAAGAAAGCAGGAAGTGGACGAGAGGAGGATTTTGAGGACGTTAAAGGAGAAGGGGATATTGGAGCTGGGTTTTGAAGATGGAGTAGGAGTCCAGGTGGTCAGGTGGAAGTCATAGGCATGTGCACAGACAGGGAGGAGGTCCGTGGTGTAAACTGGGGACCAGAAGGCCCGGGCTTGGGGGGTCCCTTGAGGTGGGGGAGTTGCTGACCGGGCTGCAAAGGTGCTATCCCAGGCGTATGTCCTGAAGACAGGAGACGTCATGGCGTGGGGTTCTCTCCAGGGAAGAGGAAGATGCACTTGAGAAGAAAGTCTTTGGCCCACCCAGGCATTCCCCAGCCTGCCCCACACTCCTCATCACTTCTGCAATTTACCCTGGGAGAGGAGCCCAGTCCCAGTTCTCCCAGGGGGTACTGCCTGGGGCACGGTCACATGAATTCCCTGAAAACCCCAACATCCCCAGGACCCAAAAAGAAGATTCCCAGGGAGACACCAATTTGAAGAAATGAAACCCAACTACGATGATGGGCTGGCTGAAGGGGAACTTGGAGTGAAAACCATGTGGAGGACTTTGGATTTTTTTTTTTTTTTTTTTTTTAATAAAAGTTCTCAAAGGGCAGACCTGAACTTTTCTTCTCTTTTTTTGGTGATACTAGGGATTGCACCCAGGGGCATTTTACCATGGAGCTATATCCCCAGTCCTTTTTATTCTTTTTAAAATTTGAGACAGGATTTTGCCAAGTTGCCCACCCAGGCTGGCCTCGACCTTGTGATCCTCCTACCTCAGCCTCCTGAGTTTTTGGAATTACAGGTGTGCACCACCAGGCCTGGCAGGACTGACTTCTCCAGGGCCAGACACATCAGCATCTGCCTCTCTAAATGATGAAGAGAAACACAATCTTTATTCCAGAAAGTCATGTGTCCTCATAAAGCCATGTAGGGACCCTTGAGAGAGTCTCTAAGTGAGAAGTCAGTCTCTCTTCATCTGCTTCTGCCCTAACCCCCTCCTCCTGGGGTAAGCCCAGGTCCCATGTCCTGCTTGTTATTACAGGCATCAGGCATGCATACCTAGGCACCTGTGTATATAGGTTACTCTCATGCAAATGGCAGCCTGTCCTTCACAATAGTTTACTTCTTCCATATAATAATATATCATTCCATACCACTTCATACAGTTTCCCTGCTTTCTATTTAGAGGAGGTTCATATAAAATTTCTTTAACTGGCACAGTCGGCTCTTCATTGGATTCTGCATCTGTGGATTCAACCAGCTGGAGACTAAAAATATTCAGAAAAATAAATTATGCCTGTTAGAACATAGGCAGATATTTTTCTTGTCACTATTCCCTAAACAATACAGTGTAACGACTATTTGAATAACATTTACATTGTTTTAGGTATTACAGGTAATTTAGAAATTATTTAAAGTACATGGAAAGATGTGCAAAGGTTCTATGCAAATACTGTATATGTCATTTTATGTAAGAGACCTGAGCATCTGAGGATTTTGTATCTGAGGTGGTTTTGGAATCAATCCCTAGCAGACACTTAGGGACTGTGTTAGTCCTGGACAGATATGTTAGTCAACTTTGTATTACTGTAACAAAATACTTGAGATAATCAACTCAAAAAGAGGAAAGGTTTCTTTTTCTTAGTTTTAGAGAAACTTCATAATTTTTCTTCGTTGGTTGGCCCGGTTGCTTTTGAGCCTATGGCAGGGTGGTAGCACATTATGGCCAGGAGTATGTGCAGAGGAATCTGCTTACTACATGGAATCAAGGAGAGATAGGAAGGGGCTAGATTTCCCAGAGTCCTCTTCAAGGCATGTCCTAAGTGAACTAGGACCTTCCGTTGAACTCCACCTGTTAAAGGTTCTACTACCTTTAAGAGGTAGCACCAAGCTGAGGACCAGTCCTTTAACACAGAGGCCATTAGGGGACATTCTAGACCCAAACTATAGCTATGGGTGGTTAAGTGGTTTCCAGTCTATTCTTGCTATCTCCTTAGGCACATGTGAAAGTTCATCTAAATCACAAACTCCTAGGATTAGATTGCTGGGTCATCTTAAAATTTGATAGTTATAAAATTATCCCCCAAAGAGATTGTACCATAATCTACCTACACCAACAGGGTAGAAATCTGCCTGCTTTCCTCACCCCCTCTACCCAAGTTCTCACCTCCAGTTGCCAGCACCTCCCACCACTGGGGAGCTGTAAACCAGCTGCAGGGTTCCAGTTTTTTAAATCTTTGATCTGTTGTGAATTCATATTATCTGTTTATTTATTTGGGTAAGGTTCGACGTAAGGATTCAACCTGATTTTCCTCTGGTTCAGCCATCCCCTTCCCATTTATTAAGTATCTCACGTTGTACTCATTGCTTTTGAAATAACTCCTGAATCATACCCCAGACTTCCATATATATTTGAGTCTCTCTTAGGTCATATCATCAAAACCAGGTTGTTTTAATTAGTGTGGCTCTGTTCTCTGAATCCATAATTGGTAGAACTGGTTCAACTTCATAATTGTACCCTTTTTTCAAAAATCCAATTTGCCCGTGAACTTTAAAATAGTTCAACTTACATGGTTAAAAAAGAAATGCTACCAGTATTTTATTATGTTAAATTTATAGACTAGCTTAGGAATTGACATCTCTCTCACTTTACAAATTACATACAAAGCATGCATTTCTGTTGCCTCTGATTTACAAAAAGCTTGTGATTTCCGTGTATTGATTTTGCAACTGCCTAACACTGGATTCTTTTATTGCTTGTATTGGTTTTTTAGTTAATTGACTGAGCTTTTCCACACATGTAAACAGATAATCTGAAAAATAATAATAGCACCACCACATCCTCCTAGCCTGATGGTGTATCTTACATTCCTTCTCTTGTCCAGTTTACACTTGGGAACACTTCTGGGAAAATGTTAAGTAGCAGGGGCCATTAGTGGACCTGCGTGGATTGTCCTTGGCCTCCCTGGGAACGTTGCCAGTGTCTCTCCACTAAAACACATTTTTGACTTTGGCATATCTTTGTAGAAGAAGGATCTACCTGTTTCATTTAATGTAGAGTTTTTATCCCAATGGGTGTTATATTTTGTCAAGTGCCTTTCAAGTTTCCTCTGAAGACCCAGCAGCAAGTCTGCCACTGTGACCAACAAGCCACCAAGACTGTCTCTCCCTGGCAACTATGGAAAAGCTCTAGCAGCAGCAAAGGGCTGCCTTGTGGCTCTCAGGGTCTCTGTACCAACCTGCTGTCTGCTGCAGGACACAAACCCCCACTCATTGGATGAAAACGAAGGAGATATTCTCATAACCCTAGGACCCAGAGGTGGCAGATCCTGGGTTAGTGAACTACCAGCAAGGGTTTTAGCTTCCCCTCTGCCTCGTCTACCCTCCTTGGCTTGTAGGCTCTGCTTGCTGGCCCAATGTGATCCCAAGATGACCACCCCGTGCGGGACACTCCTCTTGATGAAGAAGGCTCTCTTGATGGATACCTTCTTAGCTTCAAGGGAATCCATCTTAAAACACAAATGTTTACCATCTCGAGTTCCCATGGTCAGGAATCTGGGCATGGTCCTCACCAAGCTGATGCAGGTGTTAGCTGTGGCTGTGGTCTCATCCGAAGGCCCCGCTGAGCTGGAGGCTCCATCCTGTGGCCTTTGTTAAGAGACAGTTCCTTGAGGGCCGTGGAACTGAGTGCTGCGGTCCCTTGCTAGCTGCTCTCGGTTCCTTGCCACATGGTTCTCCATACAGGACAGCCCACCGCATGGCAGTGGCTTCCACAGAGCCAGTGAGCGAGAGAGTGAGAGGACATACCAGACAGAAGTCACAGACTATTTGTAACCACACCACAAAGTGACATTGTCATTTTCTGCTATTTTCCATTCACTAAAAGCAAGTTGCTGGGTTCATCCCACAAGGATGCGAATACCAGAAGGCACCATAGGATGGAGCCAGGGCCACCAACTGCCTGGGGGTTGGGGGGTTAGATCCTCAAGCTCCCAAAAATGGGTGTGAGTTGCCAGTGCTTTAGGAGACCAGTCAGCCGGGAATTTCCCCTTACTGACCAGGGCCAGTTACTAGTCATGGGTCCTTGGACTTCAACCTCTTCTTGAGTGTCTTTTTTCTCATCTGGGACATGAGTGTTGTAATTGTATCACAATGTAAGGGTTGCTGTGAGGAGCGAGAGCTAAAACCTGCAAATTCTTAGAATGGTGCCCAGCTTGTGGTAGTAAGGACTCCATAAAAGTTGGGTATTTTAATCACAAAAATTGCCTGTCCAACCACAGAGCCCTCCAGGTGCCCCCACACGACTGCTGCCATTCATGGAGCCCCCTCCCTTTTTCAGGATTCCACTAGTCCCTGAGGATACTAGGAGAAGAGGGGGAAGGTCTGCTTTCAGGAAAAGGACATCCCTATAACAGAGATGTGCTACAGCCACGGATATAAACACACAAGCTGTTCTTCAACCAGGGTGATCTCTGTAGAGGGCAAGCAGCCTTAAAGGAATCGGGCAGGAGGGGGCAGTTCTGGGACAAAGGTTCTCAGGGAGGTTTCTCTGAGTGACATTCGAGTTGAAGCCGGAAGGTGGGGAGGAGTTGCTTTGGAGCACCTGAGAGGGAACAGATTCTAGCCGGAAGAGGGTCAGCCTGAGAGAGAGAACAAGGGAGCTGGGATTTCTGAGGGCACAGGAGTGTATCAGACAAGCCTGGCTTCCTGCCGTGTCCTTGCTGACCAAAGCTTGGTGCCTGTCCCTGCCCCAGCCCTTCAGGAAGCATCTTCAGAGCTGTTCCATGGTGCAGGCTCCTGACGCCCTGCCCAGGTGGAGACAATGACGTCGGAGGCCAGCCTGGGCAAGGGAGCTGGCTCCTGTTCCCTTCGTCCTGAAGTGGGGCAAACACCATCAGGGTGGCAGCTGATTTCTTGGGATGAATCCAAAACAGTTAAGTTCAAATCCTGGAGGTACCACTTCCCAGTGGGTGACCTCCTGTCTGCAATACCAGGCAGACAGTGCCTCCCTGAGAGGGTGTGAGTATACCTGTGTACCATGAGCAAGTGCCATGCCCAGCCCCGGACTTCATCCAGTCTTCACCATAACCCCACGAGACAGATCCTGGGTCGGTCTCCTTTTATTGGTGAGGAAATGGAAACAGAAAGGTTACGTTATGAGCTAAAGACCTCGTTCCAGTCAGCACATGCATTTATCTGGCTTCTTCCAGAGATATTCTTTCATCTCCGCCAACCTTATGAGGGACAGCAGCCCTAGTGGTTCAGCCCATTTCTCAACCCCCTTCCTTGTGCTGGGGAAATGGGATGGACGGAAGCCTGGTTTTACATTCTCCACTCAGCCCAGGACACTTACCACTTTCTAGGGGAGGAAGTGCAGGGTAGGGAGTGCACCGGTGGCTGAAGAGTGACCTGCTGTGTGATTTCCATGGTGCCTTCTTCCTGCTTCCCTCCAGCAGTTCATGCACCCACAGGAGGGCCCCATGGGGATTCTGACAGATCTTTCTCACTCCGCCCTGGACATTCCCCACCTTTGGGCACTGAGCAATGCAGAAGTCCCCAGGAGAGTCAAAAGGCCCTGACCCCCCCCCCCCACACACACACACACAGGAGAGTGCACTGGAGACTGCAGCTCGCCCATCGGAACCTCTCCTGCCCCTGCCCTTGGGTCTGGCTGCCCTCCTGACCCAGCCACACCAGCCTCTCTCCTCTCACCACGCCTCACATCTTCTCGCATCATGCCCTTCAGCCCTGCCAAGCATCTGAAGAAGATTAGGCGTCTGCCCCGTGGTAAGTGGGCAGCCAGATTCACAGACATGCTATGGGAATACCAGGATGGGGGTGGGGAGAGTGAGAAACCCTTGAAGGCAAGAGGTGTCTGCTGGCTCCAAGCCATAAAGAGAAATCAAAGGAGGGAGGCCCTGCAGGTGGGGTCAGCCTGGCGCGCATTCTCAGGGATGGACTGGGGAAGCCGATCCTGGGGATTCTCTGTGGGCACCTCCAACTGGTTCTTATCCAGAGCTGGTCATCCACACAGGTCCCAGGATGCTTGAGGGTCCCTCTCCCCCAGTCCCAACACTTCTCTGGGAATATGGTAGGAAGAATAATGGCCTCAAAGGCTAGCATACCTTTCTGTACCACCCCAGTCTACCCTGCTCAAAAACTGTCCAGGACTGTAGCCTCCAGTCTCACGTGGGGCTATACATGAAATTTATCTAGTCCAAATGCAGAGGTGCTATAATGATAAATATACACCCGATTTTTAAGACTTAGTGTAGATATATTTTTAAAACTCAATAATTTTAATTGCATGCTTATGCTAATTATAGTATTATGAAAATATTGGGATAAATGGAATTTATTATTAAAAATAGTTATACCTGGGCCTGGAGGTGTAATGGGGAGAGGACATGTTTAGCCTGTGGGAAGTCCTGGGTTCAATCCCCAGTACTAATAAACAAACAAATAATTATATCTGTTTCTTCTTAGTTTTTCCATGTAACTACTAAAACATTTTAAATTGCTCATGTAGTGCATGTTATATTTCCATTTGACCACAGTGGTCTGTACACTGTGTATCCCTGAGAGTTGGCCTTCACCCCTGGGAATCCTGCTGTGGGGTTCCCTGCCCTCTTGGGCAGTAAGTAGAATGACAGCAGGCACTGGAACAAATCATACATTGTTGCTACTGCCACTTTTAAGTGTTCTTGTTTTGTTTTTTAACATTTTCCATAAACCCTGGTAGAGGACAGCTAAGTCAGGTATAGACTGATTAGTTCATCTGAACATCATGGAACATGTGGCCCATATTCCAGTGGTTTACGGAATGCTTTCACACATATTATTTACTTTCTTTTTCTTATTAAGAAATTTTCATATGAAAAAGTTCCTGTCCTGGGACCACTGTGCAGATCTGCTCTATCTTGAAGCCGCTTGCTCCCTTGCAAAATACCTTGCTTGGATAGAAAGCAGAACTCTGTATAAAAGGGAGTTCTTAAGTTTAGGAGCTCAGAGGGGAGCAAGCCCAGCTGGGAAAAAGAGTTCCCACCTGGATTGGGTGCTTGGAATAAACCAGAAGTAGAAGTGGAGAGCATGGTGTGGACTGAGGGAGCCAGACTGTCTGGGGTTCCTAGTTCACTGTAATATACATCAACAGTTCAAATTATAGCCTGGACATGTTTCTAAATGTCACTAGGCTTCAGTTTCCTTTCCTTTGAAATGGAGCTAATAACATCGCGTCCTTTAAGACACTGTGAGTGTTCAAACTTCTCACACTCATCAGTTTGCTAGTATCCTGCCTGCTTGGCACTGAGGGCTTCCTCTCACCAGGGACTCTCACTGACGGGGTGACCGGGGTTCAAGAGAGCTGGCTGCAACATTAAACTAAGAAACTGGTGAAAAAGCACAAGACACAGCATTAATTTCCATATGGAGGGTAGGACGGCTCTGTGACCTTGAGGGTCAGCTGGTAAAGAGAGCGAGCACCAGAATCTCTTAGTTTTTATAGAGCAACCAACAAAGGAGTTTCGATAGAATGTTCTTCACCAAATAAGGCAGGGGATAAGGTTTCAAAGGTGGAGTCTTGCTTGGTCAAGTCTTGTAGTCAGCACAGTGACATCTTGGCCAGTCACACCCACCTCAGGTGCTGTATGGGATCACAGGCAGAGCCAGGGGAGAGATGCACTTAGACCAGGCAGCCCAATCAGTGTGCAGTGGCAGACCTGTCCCCTCGTAGGGCTAAGAGGCACACAGCTCACACATGCCGCCCATACATGGCTCCCGACAGCTTCCTATGTGACAGTCACCTGGGTTCTTTTGCTGCTGCTGTTGTCAGTCTTGCCTTTCCATGCCAGGCTCTGCTACTGTGCTGGAGCTGCATGTAGAACAGACAAGTAAGGGTAGGCCACCAACAGTGTAAGTAAGCGTGTTGTGGTAAACGTACATAGTTTAATAAATTATAGTAAATACAGCGGAAAAAACGAAAGCTGGAAAGGAGTGTGGGTGTGATGGGTGACGTGTGGTGAAGTTTGATAGGATGGTCAGGAATGGGTCCCCAAGAAGGGGATATTTTAGGAAAGAGCTGAAGGAGATGAGGGAGAAAACTGTTCTAGGTCTGGGAGAACAGCAAGGGTGAGACCCAGTGGAAAGACCCGTGAAGCAAGGGCGAGCTGGTGTGTTTGAGGAATGGCAAGAAACCAAGAGAGACGCAGCTGGAGGCTGAGTCTCGGACAAGGGGATGAGCAGGCTTGAAGATTATTGCAAGGATTTGGCTGAGATGGGGGCTCCTGGGGAATATTGGGCAGGGGTGTGGGAGCTGTTTTGAGTCTTAATGGGGGCACTGTAACTGCCCTATCAAGAATAGACTGTGCGGGCTGGGGATGTGGCTCAAGCGGTAGCGCGCTCGCCTGGCATGCATTTGGCCCAGGTTCGATCCTCAGCACCACATACCAACAAAGATGTTGTGTCCTCCAAAAACTAAAAAAAATAAATATTAAAAATAAAAAAAAGAATAGACTGTGGGGGGAGTAGGAAGGACAATAGAATGCATCTGACATTATTACCCTATGTGTATATGTGACTACACGACTGTGTGATTCTATATCATTCTACATTCTACAACCAGAAGAATGAGAAATTATACTCCATTTATATATGATGTGTCAAAATGCATTCTACTGTTATGTATCACTAGTTGGGGGGGGAATAGACTGTGTCAGGTGCAGTGGCACACGCCTGTAATCCCAGTGGCTCAGGAGGCCAAGGCAGGAGGATCATGAGTTCAAAGCTAAGCTTCAGCAACTTAGCAAGGCCCTAAGTAATTCAGCAAGACCCTGTCTCTAAGTAAAATAAAAAGAAGACTGGGGATGTGACTCAGTGGTTAGGTGCCCCTGGGTTCAATCCCTGGTAGCAAAAAAATAAATAAAAATTAAAAAGACCATAAGAGGCAAGGGAAGGAGCCCAAGTCTGTGCCAGTCCTCCAGATGAGGCATCATGGTGGCTGGAAACTGGCAGAAAGATGAAAAGTGACTTGATTTTGATAGAATTTGCTGATGAAAATGGATACGATGTGAGAGACAGGGGAGCTGAGGACATGACTGGTCTCAACTCGGGTAACTAGAAGATGGTGTTACCTCAGCCAGGAAGGAGGGTGCTGGCAGGTCTGGAGATGGGCTCCACATTGGTCTGGAGGGAAGGGGAGCAGTGAATCTGGAAGTCATCAGCTCAGGGGCAGCCTTTAAAGCCTGAGATTGGATGAGCCCACCAGAGGACGCGGTGAATCAGGGTGCATGAGGAGGGAGGAGTCCAGGGTCCAGCTCTCTGCCTCCAGCACCTCGTGGCCTGGTACTGAGATGGGAGCACAAGAAGGAACTAGGTGGTCAGAAGAGGTAGGGATCATTTTTGGACATGACGTGTGCCTACTATAGGATTATGACGGTCATTTAGACTCACAGGCAGTGTAGATCTGATTGCTCCATTTCAGTGGTTCTTAAGTGGGGCAGTTTTGCCCTCTAGGAGACATTTGGCACTATGTGGAGGAAATTGTGATTGTCACACCTGGGAAGTAGGAGAGGCTGCTACTGGCATCTAATGGGTAGAGGTTAGGGATGCTGCTAAACATCCTCCATTGCACAAGACAGTCCCCAGCCCCCACAAAGAACCATCTGGCCCCAAATGTCAGTAGTGTTAAGGCTGAGAGATCCTGTTCCAAATGGTACTAAATTGAGATGATAATAACAATGAATGTTTAGGAGTGCTTGCTAGCTCCCAGGTGCTAAGTTAACGAAATAGCCCGTTTCTTCTCCCTACAGCAGTGTGACTCTGATGCTTAGGGAGGTTGAGTCCCTGCGCTCCATGTGGCGGAGCTGAGGTCGACCCAGGGTGGGCTCTAAGCACTGTCTAATAGGGTACTGAGGCCTGAGCTGTGTGTAGTGGGGTGGGTGGGGTGGTGACTTAGTGACCACATGGACTGGTGAAAGGAAAGTCCAGGAACAGCAACTAGAGACCTTCATCTTTCTTTCTGAAATACTTGCTGTTACAACCTTTTTCTTTAAAGCTAACATGAGCCCTTCCTAAGTAACAGAGAAAAGGAGGTGTAAATAACCAAATGCTGTAGAAAGTCCCAAAGCTTGTTTTATTTTGTTTATTTTCATGGTGCTAGGGGTGGAATGCAGTGGAAAATTTTGCATGCTAGACAAACACTGTAGCACTGAATGACATTCCCAGTCCCACCAAAGTTTGTTTTAATAACTTATTTCATTTTCTTTGCACTTCTCTCCATTGCCATAAATTTACATTGATGATAGAGAACAAGTTTATGGGTGAACATACCTGGGTTTGCATCCTGTCCCCTCCACTTGTTTGCTCGTGAGCTAAATGTTCAACTTCTCAGTAATACTCCTAAGCTAAAGTGTTTATGAGGATTGTGTGTGACAGTATATGTTAAGTACATTGTCCAGTATTACACATAGAGTACACCCTTAGATATGGTAGTATTAATTTCACTTCTGAACAGGACAAAGAGATTTTTTTTTTTTTTTTTTTTACTGATGAGCCAACAAAGGAGATATAATGAAATCATAAAAAAAAAAGAAAAAAAAAGTAAAGAAGAGAAGGACAAATGGGACCAATGGAAAACAGAAGACAGACTTAAACCTCAGCATAGCAACAATCACATTATAAATAGAGCTTGTCAGATTGTACAGAAAAGCAAAAGCCAACCATAAGCCTGACAAGAAATGCACTTACAATATAAAGACATAAATAAGTTAAAAGTAAAAAGATGGGAAAAGATATCATACTGACGCTAATCAAAAGAAAGCTGGAGTGACTTTATATGAGACAAAGATTGTTACTAGGGATAAGAAGGTCATTTCATAACGGTAAAGGGGATTTGCCAAGAGGACATGACAGTCTTAAATATTTATGCTCCTAATAGCAGAGCTTCAAACTATATAAAGAAAAACTGACAAAGGCAAAAGGAAAAATAGACAAATAGAAAATGGAGCTTTCAATTACCCTGTTTTCATAATTGATAGAGCAAGTAGAAAAATTGTAAGAATATTGAAGACTTGAACAAAACTCTCCAACCAGACCAAAGTGACATTTATAGATCACTCTCTCCAGCCCCCGCAGAATAATTCTTCTCAGTACACACAGAGCGGCTACAAAGATAGGCTGTACTCTGGGCCAAAACCGGGTTTTAATAGATATAAAAGGATTCAAGCCAAACATCATAAGGAACCAAATTAGAAAAAAAGAAACAGAGATTTCTGGAAAATTCCCCCCAAATTTGGAAACTAATGCACTTCCAAATAACCCATTGAACAAATAAGAAATCCAAAGGAAAGTTAGAAGGTATTTGAGCTGAATTAAAATAAAAGCACGGCATACTTAGGGGATGCCCACCACGCAGTAATTAGGGGAGACAATTGTAACAGGAAATGCATAAAGATTTAGAAAAAGGACAAGTTACACCCAAGGCAAGCAGAGGAAAATACTACAGATCAGAGTGGAAATCAGTGAAATAGAATACAGACTGGCAAACTGCAGGTACTGCCTGTGTTTGTAAGTTAAGTTTTACCCAAATGCAGCAAAGCCCTTGTATTTACATATGGCTAATAGCTACTAGCTACTCCCCCCCCAGAGTGGAGAAGTTGTGACAAAGTCTATCTGGCCTATAAACCTAAGATATCTACCATCCAACCTTCAACAACATTTAGTAGCTCAGAAAAACAATAGACAAAATTTTAAAAAAGCTAGCTTTTAAGATTGATAAAAGTCAGTAAGACTAATCAGGGGAAAAGGAGAGAAGACATAAATGATCAATCCTCAATATCAGTGAGAGGTCTAGTAACTAAAGATTCTTCAAATGTTAAGAGGGTATTAAAGGAATATTATAAAGAACTTTGTACATATTGAAAAAAATAGAAATTTATTGTGAACCCCCCCTGCACACACACAATGGAATATGACTCAGCCTTAAAGAAGAATAAAATTATGGCATTTGCCAGTAAATGGATGGAGCTGGAGAACATCATGCTAAGTGAAATAAGCCACTCCCAAAAAACCAAAGGCCGAAAGTTTTCTCTAATATGCAGATGCTAATTCACAATAAGAGGTGGGGGCTAGGAAAGAATAGAGTTATTTTGGACTAGGTAGAGGGGAGTGAAGGGAGGGGAGAGGTGTGGGAGTAGGAAGTATAGTAGAACGAATCTGACATTATTACACTGTGTATGTGTGATTACACAGCCTGTGTGATTCTATATCATGTACAACCAGAAGAACGAGAAATTTATGTATGATGTGTCAAAATGCATTCTACTGTCCTGTATCACTAACTAGATCAAAAACAAAAAAACAAAACAAAAAACCTCCCCACAATGAAAGCTCCAGATCTAGCTGACTGCACTGGTGAATTCTACAAAATACTTTAAGAAGAAATAATGGAAGTTCTATACAAACTCTCTGAAAACAATTGAAAAGTGGGAAATCCTTAATAGGTTATTCTGTGAGGCCAGGATCACCCCAATGACAAAATCAGACAAAGACATTACAGGAGAAGATAATCGCAGGCCCATTTCCCTCATGAAAGAGAAGAAAAGTCTCAAAAAGATCAAACCCAACTATATGTGAACAGGGTGGTGGGATTTATCCCAGGTATTCAGGGTTGGTTTAACATCTGCAAACCCATTGAAATGATTGTACTAAGTAATTCATCCATAGTAGGATCATTTCAATAGATGCAAAAAAGACATTTGACAAACCCCAGGATCTGTCCCTGATAAAAATTCTCTGCAAATTAGATGGAAGGAATTTCCTTAACCTAATAAAATATATCCTTGGAAAAACCTATCATGGATATACTTAATGATGAACGTCTGAATGCCTAAAGATCAGGAATCAGAAGGTTCTTGCTTTTGCCACTTCTATTCAACATGATATCTGAGGCTCCAATCTGTGAAATTAGAATGAAATACAAAGTGCCCAAACTGGAAAGGAAGAAGTCCTTTGTAAAATCCAACCTGTCTTTATTTGCAGGCAGCAGGGTTACCTACGTAGGTACCTGGCAAGCAAGCAGAAGATAGGCTTTCCAACATGTGCAGGAACATCTGCACACAGCAGAATGAATTTATAGCACGTAGAAAAATTAACTCTTCGGCCTAAATGGAAATCTTAAAACTATGAAACTTCTAAACGAAAAACTAGGAGAAAATTTTTATGTCCTTGGGTTAAGTAAAACTTTTCTCAGATACAACACAATACATTCAAGCACACCCAATCCAAAAAAAAAAAAAAAAGATAAATTGAACCTTGTAAAATGAAAAACTTCTGCTGTTGGCACATGCACACACGCACATGTTCTGTGCTCAGGAAGCACTTCTCCCCATCTGGGTTCCCACCCTGGGCCACAAACTCCAGTGAGGAGCAGCCGGGGTCTCAGGATGCTCCCCAACTGCCTTTATACTCCCTTGGGAATATGGGTGTCAGGGACTTAACACTCACTAGCAGATGGTCCTGGTTAGCGTCTGACGCATTGGGGCTTTAAGAAAGTAATTCTGAATTACATATTAAGGGATATGAAGAGTGGGGTGTATAAAGGCAGACTTGTTCTTAAAACTTTTTAGATGGGGCTGAGGTATGATTAGTGGTAGAGGATTTTTACCTGGCGTGTATGAGGCCCTGGGTTCAATTCATACCCGCCTCCCCCAGAGTCCCTTAAATTGCCCATAAAGTTCAGAATAATCTCAAAGATTAAGTAATTTACACATGAAAATTTGAGAACCAGGAGAGCCACTGGGGCAGGAGGATCAGTTCGTAAGAGGTCGAGGTTTCCTGCCCTCTTGCCTTTAGATATGGGTCCAGTGTCCAGCTGCGATGGACACAGAGAAGTCTGTGCTCCCTCCCGGTTTAATAACCATCCTCTGTAACAGTGGTAGAATCAGGGAATCTGGTCTCATCTTCAGGATGGGGAGGGGAGGCTGTCAGGTCAGAGCTGAAGTTAAAACCATGCGGTGATGTGGATTTAAAGCAAGGAAAGGTGATGTTCACAAAACACGTGATGAGGCTACTGTGGGGACTGAATTTCTCCAATACCAGCTGAAAATCTGCATTTCCCCCCCTAACAGTGCCCTGTGTACATTGTTGTTGTTTTTTCCCTCCTATATTGGGGATTGAACTTTTTTTTTTTTTTTTAAATCCTCCTGGCTCAGTCTCCTGAGTAACGGGGATTCAGACATGTACCACTGTACCTCAATCTGAGATGCTTTTTATGATTTCTATTTTGATAAGAAAAACAAAGTGAGAAAAGAGAAAACCAGAAGGAAAGATGGGTGAGGTGTGAAGGAGATAGGTTGGAAAATGAACCAAAAGCAGGGCTGGAGTCAGAAGGCTCTGGAAAGCTCTCCTTGGGAAATGAAGGAGGGCTGTGTAGGTTGGTGTCAGGACTGGAGAGCATGCAGTGGGTGGGCACCCTGTCGTCCCACATGCGGACCCTGCATAAGCCTTGTCTCCCTGTCTTGCAGGTGGTGCCGGGGAGCGGGAGAAGGTGCCAGCCAACCCTGAGGCGCTCCTGCTCATGGCCAGCTCCCAGCGTGACATGGAGGACTGGGTGCAGGCCATCCGCCGGGTCATCTTGGCCCCGCTTGGCGGAGGTACTGCCCGTAGCTCGCATGCCCACCCTCTAGAACCCTTGCCTGCAGGTAATCTTGCCCTCTCCCACCCGAGCCCCAAGTTCCCTCTCACTTGGGACTTGCTGGCTGCACATCTGACTGCACCCCGGCCCCTGTATTGCTGGCCTTTGAGTCACACCTCTCACCTGTGTGCAAAGCAGGTCCACTTTTCAAAAGATAGGCTATTCTCCAACTAGAGTCCCGGGCCTTGTGTACTGACCTCTCTGTTTTCTCCTGAATGCTGGGTGGGTGCGAAGTGGTCTGTGCACAGGCCAGAGGCGGGCTGCGTGCTTGCTCAGGGTCATACCCCATGCATTGGTCCTGCTTCCTTCTGCTCCGCTGGGCCTTACTGAAGCCATACAGGGACCCTGTCCTCCCCCAAACCCACTCCCTATCCCTGCTCTGAAAGCACCTATTGCCACTAACTTGCTTCTTCCTTTGTTCAGAAGCATTTCTTGGGTGCCTAAAAGTACTACTTCTATTCCAGGCACTAGGAATTCAGTGGTAAATAAAGCAGATCATACCTCCTCCCTCCCCACCCTCCATTCTCCTTGAAAGACAGATGTAAACAAATGTATGTGTCTGGTGATGTCCAGGAACAAGAGGTGCAAGGAAGTAAAGTAAAAAAGCTCAGTGAGAGGGCAGAGGGAATGTCGCTAGGGTGGCCCGGAAGGCTTACTAAAGTGACCGGGAGAACAAGAAGCATGGGGAGGGAGGAGAGAACCAGGAGAAGGATGGCAAATGCAAAGGCCCAGGTGGGAGTTTAAGCTGGGCAGGCCCAAGTGTCTCAGGGGCTGAAGACAGGGAGAGTGGGAGGGCCTGAGGTGAGGGAGGTGTCTGGGCCCTGGACCAGATAGATGACAGTGACCACAGTAGGTCAAGGTAGTCATGAGACAAGAAGTAAGGGGGACATGCTGGGGTGGAGTGGAGGAGGTGGTTGGTGCATAGTGGCCATCTGCAAATAAGTTCTGAAGATGGAGACGGAGTTATGCCTATGGTCTGGATATTATACAAGAGAAGGAAAGCTATCTGGCTGTTGCCTGTGTAGGTTGGTATTCGTGCAAAGTCAGGAAAGAGCTTTCAGGATAGGGCCTCCATCCCCTGGGATCTGGTGGAAGAGGGCACCAACTCCCTGCTGGATGTGGGGAGTCTCAGGACTGGGTTGGGTCCTGACACACAAGCTGGGAGCACCCCCCCCCCTCTCCCTGCAGTGTCATAGGTGCATACTCCAGGCGGAAACAGACTCTCACCCTGGGGGCTGAGAGCCCATCTCCAAATCTGGCAAGCTCCATAAGCTAAGCCGTCACCCCAGCCCTCCTCTCTCTCCCCTGGTTACGCCCTGCCTGACCACCTTCATTAAACCACAAACCCCCCACATAGAAGGCTTAGTGTGGTGTTGAAAGCTAAGTTATTCTCCTGGACTTCATAAATAGCATCACACTGTCAGCTGTGGCCTCCTTGACCCTGATGGTTGCAGCAGATTTGACCTATAATTCCAGTTCAATATCTGGAAGGCAGGAGCCACCCAGACACTGCCACAACCTCCCAACGGCTTCCTTTGGTGCAGCGTTGTTGAAAGTGAGCCTGTGGAACAGGTAGAGCCTAGAAGCAGAATCCCGTGTGACTTCGATTGATGATAGGTGGCACCTTAGAGTACCAGGAGGCAAGACATCATCAAGACCTTGGGTGGAGAAAGATTGTTAAAAAAAAAAAAATTACCCCAAACACTAATATGTTTGGAAAAGATTGATAAGTTATTCTACATAAAACAAGAGCATTTATTCTTTAAAAGGTAGATTAGGAGACTAAAAAGAGAGATAGTCTGAGAGAAGGTGTTTACAACACGTAGACCCATCAAATGACTCACTTTCCAGCCTCTTATAAATCGATAAGGCAAAGACAGACAAGCAACACGGAAAGAGGCTTGAATGGGCACTTTGTAAAAAAAGCAGTCATGACCATGGTCATGGTCAGTGGTGTGCAACCACACTGATTATCAGAGAAATGCAAATTAAACTCCAGCGTAGTTCATCTGCTCACCACCAGAATGACTAAATGAAAAAGAAAGTTCCAAGTGGTGATGAAGTTAGAGGGCTACAGAGTCTTGCATTATATTACTGGGGAAATTGTTTGGCATACCTGGTAAAGTTGATGCTGTTGCCTGCAGGGGGACCCAGAAGTTCCACTAGGAGGCATGTCCTATGTAGAAATGTATGTACAGCTTCAGGAATAGCTGGTGTGCTCAGAACACATAAGATGTTCCCGGCAATCATACTTTAATAGCCTGACACTAACCCAAATGCCCAGAAACAGTACCATGAATAAGTAACTCCAATGGGAAATAAATAACTACTTGGGAAATTCTACAACGTGAAAGAATTGCTCCACCTAACAACATGCACGATCTTTTAAAACGATGTGGAACTCAGGAAGCCAGATAAACCGAAAAAATAATATGCTTTATTATTCCAGTTATATCGAATTCATAGCAAAAATTCATCACAAAAATACAAAGCAAAGAAAGAAATGCCTTAAAGCCTTAAAACCCAGGATGGTAGGGAGGAGGGAGGAGGTTAAGAGTGGGGGAGGGGAATATGGTTTCTGGGATGTTCTTTGCTTGACTTGGGTAGAGTTATGCAGGTGTTCATTTTGCAATAATGATATTAATCTGTATATTTATTCTTTAAGTACTTTTCTGGATGTGCATATATTTCACTATGTTAAAAGATAAAAAGAAAAATAGAGAAGAAATAACAAAGAGTCTAAGTAATTTGTTAAAGATGACATGGCCAGTAAGGGAGCCGGCAGGTGGCAGTTCTGACCTTAAAGACCATGCTTGTTATCCCCAGCAGCATGTCCACGAGCAGCAACCAGAGGGACACCCTCACACACTTCTGCCTGTGCTTGGTGGCTCAGCTCAGTGGGCCTGGTTCCCCACCCACACATCCATCTCTCTTCTTGCTCGGGATGGGGACCATTGGCAGAATCCCAGGTAGAACCCAGCCTCACCACTCCCTTGGGGCCCGCCATTTGTCTCCAGGCTTTGTGCTGAAGGACTGATTTGTGGCATTAAACAGGGACTGTCATCAAAAGCACTGTATCTCCCTTCTACCAGAAATACAGAGGAAACAAAGAAGTGCCAGGAGCCTGCAAATGCCAGACATGTCTGGGCAAGCATGATGCTCGCAGGTGGGCTCAGTCAGCCTGGGAAGGTTTCCTGGCAGAGCCGTTGTTAACCTGGGTCTCCTGGAAAGGAGGCTTAGAGGGTCAGTCCATCTCTGCTGTTTCATAAGGGAATCAGCAAGCCCTTTCAGACATGTTTGCTCTGGGGCCCCGCAGCCACCACTGACGGACTCCAGTAGGCAGCACGTGAGCTGCGGATTGGAAAGCCTGGCCGTCCCCACAAGGCAGGCAGCTGTCACTGCTGATGGCTCACCCTGGGGTGGCCTACTTGGAAGGTCTCAGGTGCATTCATTCATTCATCCACTCACTCAATTAGCCAGTCTTTTATTTTCTCAAACATGTTCTAAGTGTTGGGGCAATATTGTGAGCAGCAAGACGGGTCCTCTTGGGCGCTCAGATTCTAGTTGAGGAGATGGGTGATAAGAAAACTAAGCAAATCTGTCTGTAGACCAGATGGGCTGAGTGTAGTGGAGGGTGAGGGTTGGAGTTTAATGACCTCCGTCCGAGTAAAGGAGATAACAGCACGGGCAGAGGGGTCCGTACTGAAGAGCAGCAAGGGGACCAGGTCACTGGAGCAGAGTGGATGAAGGGGTGAGAAGAGGAGGGTGGCCAGGGAGGGAAAGGGGACTTGTCATCATGGCACAGCGATTGCACCCCAGCATTTTGGACAGAGAAGTGTCAGAGCCTGACAAGATCCCTTTGGCTGCTGTGTTGAGAATAAGTGAAGGGAGGGCCAGAGAAGAACCTGGAGACCAGTTAGGAATTCCACACCCAACGATGCAGGTGAGAGGTGAAGGCAGCGTGCCCTGGACTGTGGTGGTGATAGGAAGTACAGCTGAATCTGGATCTGCAGGTTCAACCGGGGATTGCACACATTTGAGAGAGAGAGAAAAAAAAAAATGTGTCTGTCTCGAACACACACAGTCTTTTTTATTGTCATTACTTCCTAAAATATATAGTATAACAACTATTTATTTAGCGTTTGCATTTTATTAGGCATTACAAGTAATCTAGAAATGATCTAAAGTATGTGGGAAGATGGTGTGGTTCTCTGCAAACACTATGCCATTTTTATATAAGGGACTTGAGCTTCTGTGGACTTTGCTCTCTGTGGGGGCTCCTGGAACAAATTCTTGAAACCGCAGGATAACTATAAATGAATTCGTAGTCTATTGTGGTTTATTTTGAAGGTAGAACTGGTAGCTTTGCCAGGCTAGTATGGTCTGTAGAGACTGAATGAGAGAAATCATTGGTAATTCTAGAGTCTTTTGATCTAAGCAACGGGAAAGATGGATTGGCCATGAACAGGATTACAGGAAGGACCGTTGTTTGGAAGGAAGATTGGGGCTTAGTTTGGGCTCCTTAGTAGATGGTTAAGTTTGAAAGTCAAATAAGCAGTTACGTTTAAGGGTAGGGGTCAGGAGAGAGGACTAGGTGGGAGGGAGAACTGGGGGGCCTGCTGGCACACAGATAGAATCTGAAGCCCTGGGGCTGCATGGGCGCTGCTGATAGATCACCTGGAGGAGGGCCCACACTGAGCATGCTCACTGGTGACTTGGTCACACAAGGTGGCTTTGCTGGAGTGCTGGCAGTACAGGGAATGGGATTGTGAGCATCACCAACTTTTTCAAGCCATTTACTATAAAGGGAAAGAGGAATGGAATAGTACCTGGAGGGGAAGTCCAGTACAGAGTGGTTTTGTGTATGTTATAATCTGGAATACAAAACAGCATTGCCAAAGGTGGATAGTGCAGCAGAACAGAGAAGCATTGCTGGAGGGCCAATCTGTCTCAAGGAGGCAGAGGGAAAGTCCTCTACCAAACACTAACACACTGAAGGGAAAGTGAGGAACGAGAGGTGGGTAAGTGAGAAATGAAAGACGGAGACTGGCAGAGATACACACGAGTTTATTTGTCAGAGGTGGCAAATAAAGGCCATCTCTCTATAGGAGAGAGAGGCAAAACAGGCTTGAGTTCTGGGACTTTTATGGAAGAGGCTCAGGAATCAGAGCCGGGTGGATCCTGATGTGGGCTGTTAAGGGTTGGGTTGGTTTGAGGGAGTGGTGAACCTTTCTCAGAAAGGACCTTGGGTGGGAAAGCAAAACTTTTTCCTTAAAATGGTGGTTATCACTTAAGATGGGCATCCAGATGCTAAGCAAGGACCTTGTACACATGGAATCCAGCAATCTGTAAAACAATTATACACCATGACCAAGTGAGATTTACCCCAGGAATGGAAGAGTGACTTAAAGCATCTGAAAATCAATTAGCGTAATACCTCAGTAGAATAAAGGACAAAAATCACATGAACACCCCAGTGGCTTGGGAGGCTGAGGCAAGAGGAGCACAAGTTCAAAGACAGCCCCAGCAACTTAGTGAGCCCCTGAGCAACTTAGGGAGACTGTGCCTCAAAATAAAAGGAAAAACCTCGTTCAATCTCTGGTACCAAAAAAAAAAAAAAGAAAAATCACATGAAAATCTCAGTAGATTCAGAAAAAGCATTTGAGGGCTGGGGTTATAGCTCAGAGACAGAGCGCTTGCCTAGCACATGTGAGGCATGGGGTTCAATCCCTAGCACCACATAAAAATAAACAAATAAAATAAAGGCATGCTGTCCATCTACAACTACAAAAAAAAATTTTTTTAAAGAAAAAGCATTTGATAAAAGCCAGTACACTCAGAATAAAAGGGAGTTTAACCTGATAAAGGGCATCTACAAAATCCCCACAGATAGCGCATACTTCATAGAGGAAGACGAATTGCTTTTCTTCTAAGATCAGAAACAAGGCAAAGACTCTTGCCTTCACTACATCCAGTCAGTATCGTACTGGGAATTCTAGCTGGGCAATTAGACAAGAAAACGAAATGCATCCAGATTGCACGGTGTCCTTGTTTACAAAATGGGAATCTAATCTTTATAGGAGTGTCACGAGTATTAAGAGCAAAAGTGGTGCCCGGTGCTCAGCCCTCTCTCAGGACTAAAGAGTCCTCATTCACTCAAACATTTGGTGAGCATCTGCCACACAGAGGCAGGCCACACACCAGGGAAGAAAACCAAGGTTCCAGTTTTGCCCCCAGAGAGATAATAACAAGGAAGGGAGATCCCATGGCAAGTTGGAGCAGTGGTTCTCCAGGGTTAACTAGCATCAGAATCGTCCAGAGAAAGGCTTTTATAAAAGTCAACTGCTGGCCCCACTCCCTGACTGGCTGACTCACCTGGGTGCCACCCTAGAGTCTGTGTGGCTAATGTTCTCTGGTGTCACTGAGGATGCTGGTCTGGGAACCACATTTTGAGGACTGCTCTGTTGTTAGGAGATGGTGAGTGCTGTGGGAAAATCTAAATAAACAATGGCAAGGATGGGCCCTAATGAGAGAATGATGTTCAGGCCTTTTTAAATTTTTAGCTTGTTGTGCATCTTCTATTTTATTTTTTTTATTGGGGTAAATTATTCACAACATAAAACATACCATTTTAACAACGTTTAAATGTACAGTTCAATGCCGTTAAGTGCATTTACAGTGCTGTGCAGCCATCACTACCATCCAAACCCGGAACAGTTCACCGTCCCAAACTGAAACTCTGTACCTGTTAAACAAAAACTCCTGCTGGGTGTGGGGTGCATGCCTGTAATCCCAGCAGATTAGGAGGATGAGGCAGGCAGATTGCAAGATCGAAGCCAGCCTTAGCAACTTAGCAGGACTGGGAGAGTGCTGGGCATGTGGTTTAGCACCCCTGGGCTCAATCCCTAGTACCAAAAACAAAACACAGTAACTCCCAGTTGCTTCGTTCCTCCTACCAACTCTTGACAACTGTCATTATGCTTTCTGTCTCTTGTGACTGTGACTACACATTTAAGTGGAATCATGTAGTATTTTTCCTTTTGTGACTGGCTTATTTCTTTTAGTCTGATGCCCTTAAGGTTCATCCATGTTGTAGCATATGTCAGAATTTCCTTCCTTTTTAAGGCTGAATAACATTGCATTAAATGTTATCTACTAGTTTGTTTATGCATTTGTCTGTTGGTCTCCTGGGTTGCTTCTACCATTTGACTACTTGGCTTGATGCTGCCATGAACATGAGTGTACAGATATGTCTTCTAGTCCCTGCTTTTAATTCTTTTGAGTGTATACCTAGAAGAGGGGTTGCTACTTCTGTTGAATTTTTAAAATAAATGTTTATTACTTCTTTTTAATTACACATGATATTAGGGTTCATTTTGCTCTGGATAGTTTTTTGAGGGACCGCCCTACCACTGTCCACAGTGGCTGCATTGTTTTATGTCCCCACCAGCTGTGCACGAGGCTTCTAGTTTCTTCCAGTTTTTGTGTTTTGATAGTAGCCATCCTCGTGGGTAAGAGGTGGTGTCTCATTGTTCAAGCAAAGTGTTGCAAGAAGTGAGAGAGTGACTCAGGAGGACGTCTGGTGGAAGCCTGCCAGACAGAGGCCAGAGCCCTGGCAGAGGCAGAACATCTGATGTGGTCTGGAACGATCACAGAGGTGGCTAGGCTGGAGGAAGGGAGGGAGGGACCAGATGGGAACTAAATGGCAGAGGCCTCCTGGGCCCCTGTCAGGACTTTGGTTTCTACTCTTGAGGAACATGAGGAGAGGGGTACTGGAGAGCTTTGGAATGTTGGGATCTGATATGCTGTTTAAGATTGTGTCTGCTACTGACCAGAGAGGTACCAGAGGAAGCCGGACGCATATTTGCAGTAATCCAGGCAAAAGAGGTGTGTGTTCTCACTGTGGTTGTGAGCGGTGAAAGTGATCAGATTTCAAATCTCTTTTTGAGAGTAGGACTGATAAGATCCCCTGGATGTGGGTGTGAGATGGGGGCAGGCGAGCACTGACTCACGGCGTCTGACGGACAGTACCCGGAGACAGCAAGAAGGAAACTCAGCGTGGAGAGGGTTGAAGAGCAAGACCCTGGCTTTGTTTGGACACGTTTGAGTTTGAGGTGTCTGTGAGTCATTAAACCAATGGAGACGCTCAGTGGGCAGCTGGACGCAGGAATTTGTGGGGTCAGGGGGAGCGTTTGATAACTAGTGATGTGGCAACTGTCCCACTGATAGGCCCCCTGGCCTTGCCTATCAAAGCCCAGGAGCCGCTGTCACAACCTTTGCAGACAGCAGCACAGAGCTGGGTAAATGGGGCAGTCCAGGGGTAAAGGGCCATCCTGGGGTCAGGGGCCTTGATGAGGAAGGGTGTCTCTGCTCAAAGTGGCTGCTCTGTGCTGGGGAGGAGGAGGAGAGCCCAGAGAGCAGGTCTTGGGAGATCCTGAGAGGGATGCTGCCCAAGCCAGGCTGTGCAGAGTCCTCCCACACAGAGCCCCTGGGCACTTTCTTCCAGGAGCCAACTTTGTTGCTCTCAGATTCCTCAGACATCAACAGAGGCGGGAAAGGGGGCCAAATGCAGCTCCCTGAGGCCATATGGCAGGACAGTTGACACGGGGAAAATTCCAGCCTTGGTCAGCCTGGAGGGACACAAAGCAACCCTGTTATAGTGGTCATCATGTTTGGAATGACGTCTCCAAGTGGAAACCCTGGAGGTACGATCAAATTCAGAGTGAGAGGTCAGTGGCCCCAGGCCAGGATGGCTGTGGTGGAGTTCCTAGTGGACCACTTCTACCCAGTGCTGTTTGTTTCATATTCTAGCTCTGCTGGAGGCTCAAGAAGATAGTCTGGTGTCCAGTTTCTGTGAATGTCAACCAGCCAGGCCAGCAGGCCGGAGCCTGGACATCACCTCACTAAACCAGCAGAAGCAGTACTTGAGCCTGGTTCTGGTTCACTGTCCATTCTCGTAGGCCCTTGGGTTTCACGTGCCAGGTGAGGAGATGCCCTCCCAGGTCTTGGACCTTGTCTAGGCTTAGAGAGAGCTGATTTATTCTCTTCTGGGTGTAGGGATTGGTTCACAGCACCCCTGACATCCTTCCCTGTGTTCCTCAAGGCTCTCCCCGCAAGGACCCCAGGAGCCTGTGAGCTTGGATCCCCGAGGAGAGAAACATCCAGGAGAGGGAGGAAGCCGTGGCCCCAGAGCTGGGTGCTCTTGTCCGGGGTTTGATGTACACTGGAGAGGGCAGAGAGGCTCACACTGGGGTTCAGTGACTGCATGACAGCACACTGGAGGGCAGGGAGCAGGAGCGACCTCCTCTGGTTGCAGCCTGTCCTAGGACGCTGCTTCCAGGCAGACCTCAGAGCGCAGCAATCTCCACCGCGCCGTGTTCATGGGGGAGGGGGAATTAAGACTGAGGGCAGAGACTTTTCCTGATGTCCTGGGCCCCAAACCAGGCTTCAGAGATGAGGACCATCCAAGCTGAAGTTGTCACTGGTCATCAGGTTGTTCATGCGAGGGGACAGACCCTCAGGCCCTGAGCTCCCCAGCCATGCTCTAAGGGATTGATTCCAGGACACCCTCTGAGCATCCACCAGAACAGCTACCACAGCCTAGAACCAACCCCCATGTGCGCCAGGTGTGGCAGGGCCAGGGCTTCACCTGGGGCTCCTCAGGGCAGTGCCCATGTACGCCTTCTGGATGGGCGGCAGCTGCAGACTTCCATCCACTGGGGAGCCTGGGCTGGGTTGCAGGGGAAACTGAGGCTCAGAGAGGAGAAAGCAAATTAGAGCCCCTCGACACACATGAGAGGGTCCTACCTGTCCCCGGAGTAGGTAAGTACCTCTATAGAGCCCTTGGACAGTTCTTTTCAGTGTGGACAGGGCCCTTAGATCCAGTGGGTCTCTGGGCTGGAGGAACCCCCAGGGTTTTCAGGACAGGACATTCGTTGACTTGGGTCCCCTGGCACTATGAACTGCCTTTCCCACCTTCCTGTTTACCTGAAGAGAGAAAAATTGAGCATCGCCCCACCCCCACCTCCATGGCTTAGGAGGACTTTAGCCTCCACCCCCACACTTAGCATCAGGACTGGGACTAGGAGCCTCCTTGTCTTTGGGCACAGAATTTAAAGGGGCTTCAACAAACCCTATAATCATGATAAATATTTTATTGTGATTTTTTATAAATGAAAAGTAATGCAAAAAAAAAACCACATTGTATTAGATTCTTGTTGCCGCTCTTTGCCACCAATTTATCAGCTTAAAACAACGTAAAGTTATTTTCTGATAAATTTGGCGGAAGAAAGAAGTCAGAACAGAGGCCTCTGAGGCTAAAATCCGGGTTCTGAGGGCTGCAGGGGACAATCTGTCCCTTGCCCTTTGTACCTTCTGTAACTTTCAGTGTTGCTTGTCTGTGGCCTTACTGCTCCTGTGACCTCACAGCTCAGGTCTCTGCTTCTGTCGTCACCTTCTCTTGTTCTGTAGTTCAATTTCCTTCTTCCTTTTTAGAAAGGCCCTACAGTGCACCTAGACAATGCAGTAAGACCTCTCCATCGTTAACCTCATCACATCCGCCAATCTCTTCCTGTGGAAGATAACATAGCCACTTTCAGGAATTAGGACATGGACACCTTGGGGGGCCCTTTACTCATCTGACCACATCATGATAAACAAAATATCCAAATTTGAAACAAAAGGCTATATGAGTGGGATAAGGGTCAGGTGAGGGAGCCAATTTCAAGGTTCACATGAAGAGGTTGATTCTGCCTTCATTTAGCATTTGATCATTTGTTCACATTTTTTCCATCTTCTTTCTTTTTTTCTCTCTCTCCTTCTTCCTTTCTTTCTTTTTTAGGTTGTGGTGCTCTACAGCTGAGCTTCCTCTCCTGCCCTCAGCCGTTTTTACTTTATTTTGAGACAGTCTCATCAGGTTTGCTGAGGAACTTTTGCCTGGAACTTGCCATTCTTCTGCCTCAGCCTTCTGAGTTGCTAGGGTTAGAGGCATGTGCCCCCTCACCCAGCTGCATTAATTCTTATTCCTACAAATATTTATTTGGGAGCTGGAGCTTTGGCTCAGTGGTAGAGCACTTGCCTTGCACATGTGAGGCACTGGGTTCTATCCTCAGCACTACTGAAAAAATAAATAAATAAGGAAAGATATTGTCCATCTACAACTAGAAAAACATTTACCTTGGTGACTGGGGTTTGGAGCACTCCTTACATTTTGCCTGCAGTGACATCCTAGACCCATCTTCAAGCTTTGCCAAGTAAGAGCAAGAAGCATGACCCAGCTTGAAGATGGGCCCCCAGCCTATTCCAGGCTCAGGGCTCCCCTGAGTTCCTCCCTTGAGAATTCTGCCCACAGCCCCCTGGTACCTCCGTCTCTTCTGGCTGTTGTCACACAGCCCTAACCTTGCTTCTCTGTCCACTTTCCCTCCTGGTTTAGGTCTGATGCTGTGTGCCCACGTTGGTCTTTACCCTCTCCAAACTCTCCTAGGTCCTCACACTTTGGAAATAGGAAGTTGGAAATTGTGGGGTTCTTCTAAGAATCCTATCTTGAGAGGAACGTAGACTTTGCAGAAAGACAACTGAGGTGTGAATGAACATATGTCACCTATCAGCTATGTGACCTCAGGCAAATCACAAAGCCTCCCTGAGCCTCAGCTGCTGCTTCTGTAAAATGCGGATGTTGATACATCTCAGAGGTACTCAGGAAGAAAAGTAGGTTAAATCCAAATCACTGTCTCTGGCACAGTGCTGACCTCTGGACAGGAGCCTGGTGCCCAGGGCTTCCGCCCACTGAAGCCGGCATCACCCTCCTGGCTGTATGTCTGAGACCAGTTGCCTAACCTTTCTGGACCTCGATTGCTCCACCTGTAACACCTGCCTCCCAGGCTGAAGCCTGAGTGGGTGCTCCCAAAGCAGGTCCTGAGCAAAGAGGAAGTGACCGATCACTGGGAGTCACTGCGTTCCCTGGATGCTTAATAACTCGGTGCGCAAGGAAGAAGGGGTCAGCGTTTAGAAACTGCAGATCTTGCCGGGCTGACTCCAGGCGTGGCACACCAGGCACTCGCAGACCGGGCGCCCTCCCTCGCCGCAGGGTCGAAGCCCGGGGTGGCGCTGGCCGGGGCGGGCGGGCAGCGGGCAAGACGCTACCTGCGCGCGTGCCGGGCATTCCAGCCGCCGCCGCGCCGCCGCGCCCGGGCGCGCCATGGGCCTGATGCCGGCCGCGCGGGCCTTCTCCCGGTGCCGCGCCTGCCCGCGGCCGCCTTGCCGTCTGCCCGCCTGTTGCTCGCCAGCGGCCCCAGGTAGGGGCGGGACGGGGTGCGGGATTCCTGGGGGCAGCGGCGTCTAGGGGGCCGGATTGCATCGCGCATGCGTCTTGTGGGGTTCGGCGGGGAGCGGTGGGAGTACTGCCTGGTGGCAGTGGACCGTTCTCGGAGGTCGGGGGAAGTGCGTGTCCGAGGGTGGAGGCAGAGCTCGGGATTCCCCCTCAAGCCTCCTTTCTGGGGTGGGCGACCTGCATGCAGAGATGGGGAAGCCGAGGCTGGGAGGGGCTTGCAAAAGATCCCTTCCCATCCCCCACTTCCAAGGGGACCAAGCAGGAGGTGAGTTCCAGGCTATAACTCCAAGTGTATTGCACACCCATCTGCCCTTCTGGGCCTCAGGAAGGCCATCACCCCAGAAGAGAATCCTTTTGCCCCGGGGCTCACCCTGATCAGCTCAGTACAGCCCACTTCCCCGCTTCCCCCCACCCCACTTTCAAAATCGGTTAGCCTTCAGCTGTTTTTCCAGGCTTGGATGGGTTTCGGGTACGCAGGGAAGGGTTTTCAGCCTCAAGGCCTAGGTGGAATTCATGTTTACAACCCCCAGGGCTGGCAGGTCAGAGGCTGTTCTGGAGAGCAGGGCTAGTGGGAGTGACCAGGGATAGTCAACTGAACCATCAGGCCCTGCCTGGATGGACTGGGGGTGGGGGTGGGGCGGATGCGAAGAGTAAGGCAGGTGTCAGGGAACCAAACAGCAGGAAGCACTGGAACCATGAAAGAAACTGAATTCCTTAAGTTTGTGAATCTCTGAAGAGAATTCTGAAATTGCCTCTGTTCCTTGTCCCTGACTGTAGCCTTCTCTTCTGCTAGAAAGAGCCAAAAGCAGGCAGAATAGCCACGCCAACGTGCTGACTCAGCTAGGATCAGCTCCAGTAGGGAATCCCAGCAGCCTCCCTTTCCTGCTGGGGCCTGGGGGCGGGACTCTGGCCAGTGCCTGCCTCCTGGGGTGGGCCTTTGAGGGAAGGGAGGATGCCACCAAGTTTCTGTCTGCCGGTTTGGTATGCTCACCTGTGGCTGCTTGACCCCATAAAGTGGTAGAGACCAGAGCTCAGAGAGATTGGTTGATGGCTCCATCCAAGGTTGCCCAGGATGGAGATGTGAGCCAGCAAACAGCCAGGTCTGTGGCTTCCTGTTCCTACTTCAGATTCTGGAAGAGAGGAGGACTTGAGGGACATGTGGCTAGGCTCTGCCAGGAGCAGCTGTCAGAGGAGGAGGCCTGCCCGGCTCTGAGCCTGCAGCAGGTTCATCAGGAGGAGAAGCAGCCTCTGCCAGCTTCCTCCCCAGTAGCAGAGCCAGCAGTCTGTGAACAGTGTGGGCTGGGATCTCGAGGAACCTGCATGCTGGCTGGGTTTCCAGGGAGCCTACAAACCTACTGGAATGGGTTCTTGGCAAGGCTCCACTTCCAAGATGTGCCAGGAGGGCTGAGGGAGTTCAGCGTCACAGGGCTGTGTCCTGCCAGGCTTTGCCAAAGAGACCATGGCAAGGGGAGAAGTGGGCAGGGCTGTGGGGGCGGGAGTGCTGGCCAGAAGCCTGAGTGCAAGATGCGTCCAGCAGGGGGGCAGCTGGGAAGGAAGTGTCTTGGAAGGCGGAGGTGAAATGAGCTCTCCCTCCTAGGCTCCCCAGATGGCTGCCTTCCAAGGGTGCTAGGGGAGGTGTGACACACACTTGAAGCCTACACAAGCTCCCGTGGGCACCCAGGGAATGTGGAGTCAGTCCCGGGGCCTCAGGGCAGCCTGGACTTCATAGCAGCTTCTGAAGACATGTGTCATCATCCCATTTTGTAGATGGGGTACTGAGTCCCAGGAAGAGGGGCTGTCATACCCCATAGTGGTTTAGCCAGAATATACACCCGAACCAGTGCTGGTGCAGACGCAGAATCTTTGTCTCTAGGGCCTCCTGCCCGTCTGTGTCCCCACTCCCAACGTCAGGCAGAAGCTCAGCAGTTGGAGGGCCTCACCTGAGGGATACATGGGCTAGAGCTCACCATGGTCCTGGGTCCTTGCCAGGGCTGGGGGCTGCCATGCTCCTAGCCTTTTCTGCAACCTCGCTCTCTCATCCCCAACCTTCTGACCCCAGGGTCTTCTATCATGTGCTGCCTCCCATCCTCGCCACCCAGTCTTAGACTTTGGTTCTCTTCTTTGAAATCTCTGTTTAGAAGTGCCCAGGACCCTGTGACCTTCCCTTTTTTGGCTCTCTCTGACCTGTTTTGGGGTCCAGAGAGTACTCTGGAAGGCTTCATGGGGGAGGAGAGATTGTGCTAGGGTTTGAAGGGGCTGTCTCTGGTGCAGAACTGCCAGGACTGGGTGCTGTATGAAGTTAGGCTGGCCCGTGTTCTGCACTCCAGAGGTTAGTGGAGGCAAGCAGGGGCAGGGCCTTCCTGCCTGCCCAGTTAGGCTTTATCCTAAGCACAGGAGCAGACAGCAAAGTGTTTTTAGCAGAGGAGGCCATGGTGGGGTTTGTTTTCAACCCTTGGGATAGGTCCGAATCCCTTTAGTACAATAGTCCCTCCTTGTCCACAGTTTCACTTTCCACAGGCTCAGTTACCTATAGTCAACTGCAGTCTGAAAATACTAAGTGGAAAATTCCAGAAATAAACAAATTCATGATTTTTACATAAGGCACCGTTCTGAGTATCATGATGAAACCTCAATACCAGTCCTGTCTGTCCTGAATTATCCCTTTGTCCAGAGTATCCACACTGTATACACAGCTTACCTGTTAGTTAGTAACCATTTTGGTTATCAGATCAACTGTCTTGGTATTGGAATTACAAGTGACCCTTATTTAATAATGACCCCAAAGTGCAAGGGTAGTGATGCTGTTAATTTGGATATTCACTTCCTTCAAGTGAAAAGGTTAAAGTACAATAAGATTTTATATATATATATATAGATAGATAGATAGAGAGAGATAGATATAGATAGATGTAGATATAGATAGAGAAAGAATAGATAGAGCGCCCGCGCACGCCCTTGTGCAATAGATAGAGAGACAGAGAGAGAGAGAGAGAAAGAGAGAGAGAGAATAGATAATCTGAAAGCCAGCCCGCGCACACCCATGTGCCAGCCAGGGGAAAGGAGACCACATTCACTTAACTTGTATTCTAGTATGTTGTCATAATTGTTCTATTTTATTAGTTATTGTTAATGTCTTCATGTGCCCAATTTATAAATTAAACTCTATCATAGTCAGTCTGCATAGAGTTTCCATTGTCTACAGTTTCAGTCTTCCATGGGGGTCTTGGTTTTGCAGAGATAAGTAGATAAGTAAGGATAATTGCACCAAGAACAGGACCAAGAACCAGTGCAGGAGTGTTAGAAAAATGGATGGACAGATGGACAACAAGTATCCTGCATCAGGACAAAGAGCAGGAAGGGCTAGCTGAAGCCAAAAGGCTAGATGGAATTACCCAAGCTTTATGAGTCTATAGAGAGAATGTGGGAATTCTTTTCCTCCGTGTGTATCTTGCTCAACTGTGGCCTTCAGTCACTGGTGTAATCTGAGCCCAGGAGTTAGGATGAGGATGGTCCCCCTTCTGTGTCCAGCTCTCCTCAACTTGTGTAGTGGGGAGAGGGAAGTAGCCCTGGGTGGGGGACCAGGTAGAAAGAAATGTTCTCATACCAGGTGTGCTAATGGGGGTTATGCTGCGTATGCCTGGCTTTATGACAACAGACATTGAAGACACTCAGGTAGTGGGCAGAACTGAACTGAAGGGTACGTGGGTGTGAGTGGGGAGGGAGGCAGGAGGCAGGTGCCAAGGTACATTGCCAGGCTAGCCCCACTCCTCTTGGCCCTCTGTGGGCATTTCCTCTGTCTGTTCTTTGCCTGTTCATTTGAGACCTACCAGATGTCTCTGATCATGACAGAAACTTCTACCTTCTGTGGGTCAGCAGCCTTGCTCCACTTATCCTGACCCCAGGGTCCTTAGGGGAAGTCTGTGCACTGGGGCTCAGGGTAGCAGAGGTGAAATGAATCTGTGCAGAATAAGAGTGTGGCATAGGCTGAGTAGGAAGCACTAAGGAACAGTGAAATGGCAAGTGTGTGTCCATCAAAAGGTGCCACTGAGCTCTGCCTGTGTTGCCTGCTAGGAACACACACCTGGTGCCACCCTATGTGTGGATTTTTTGAGAGAAACTGCAGGGGTTGGGGTGCAGCTCATGGGTAGATCAATTGCCTAGGATGTGTGAGGCCCTGCATTCCATTCCCAGCTCCACAGATTAAAAAAAAAAAAAAATTGAGAGAGAAGCTAGGAATTCAAATGTGAATGTGAAATCTCTTGTAAATATATAATTTTAAAATGCTTCAGCATCATAGGAAATAAACAAGTGTATCTGAGGACCGGGCCCTGGGTGGGGTGAATGGGAGGAGGGGCTCTGGGCCTCAGGACTAGCCCAGGCCACTCTAGGGCTGGTGGACAGGCCAGGATGCTATTAAAGGTGGGCCCTGGATCTCTTGGAACTGGCTGTTCCCAGGCAGCCATCACTGACCACCCCTGTGCCAAGGCTGTGGACTGGTCCTTGTCCCCACACTGGCAGATGGGTGGGGCAGCTGGACTTACCCACCAAGTCCCAGGAAGTGGCAGCTTTGCCTCCTTGCCAGCATTGCCACCTCTGCTACTTCTGCCAGGGGCCCAGATGACTCATGTTCTTGGGACCTGCTCTGAGGAAACACAGGAGGAAAGAGGGCAGGAAGACTGGGCTGCGGGGAGGATGGTGGGTGTAGATGCACAGTGTGGGTGACATTCTCCGCACCTGCAGCCAGACTCCCTGCAATCAAACTTTGACCTGCCATATGCAAAGTGAACTTGGGTACATTCTTAAATCCCTTTGCCTCTCAGTTTGCTATTGGTCAAGGTGATGTTGATGACAGTGATAATCCCAAAGTCACCAAGCTCAGTAGCTTAGATGTTGACATGTGTACAGTGCTCAGAACAGCTCCTGGCACCACAGCACTGTGTGCTAGCGACTTCAAAGCACCCCCTCACTCACCCATGTCCTCCCATGTGTGCACTCACTTGCACACACAAGCCTGCATGCACACTGTGCACACGCATGCTCACATATATGAACACAAGCACAAATGTTCACACACACACACACACACACACACACACACACACTTCACTCTAAGCGTTGATGGCATCCACCAGGTGCAGCCCACGTGGACATTTTTCTAGAAAGGAGGAGTCTTTTCCCCTCAGGTCTTTGTGCTTTGTCTTTGGATTGAGAAGGTTGAGGATCAACAGTTGAGTCCTACTGTGTTCCAGACACTGTATTAGGGATGGAGGTATCTTTTCTGTGTGTGTGTGTGTGTGTGTGTGTGTGTGTGTGTTTAAACAAATATTATTGAACTATAGCATACAGAAAAGTATACAAGTCATGGTAGTGTGCAGCACAACAACTTTTCTCAAAGTGAACACAACTGGGTTAGCAGTGCCAGGTCCAGAAATAGCATTATTGCAACCCAAAAGTCCTCAGAAGGCTCTGGCCATTGACCCACCCAGAGCCATGTGCTGCCTGACGGCACCAATCAGTTTTCAAACTTCTTATGAATCAAATCATGCAGTGTGTACTCTGGGCTGGCTTCTTTTGTTTTTATTGTGCTGAACTTTAAAGCTAACATATAACTGAGCATCTTCTTAACCCTTTTAAAAGTAGGTGATAGTGGCATTAGGTACATGCATAGGGTCGTGCGGCCATCACCACCATCCATCTCCAGGGCTTTCATCCTGCCAATTGAAGCACCCTACTCACCAGACACGGACTCCCCATACCCGACCCCCGGCCTCTGGCATCCCCTTCCACCTCCGTCTCTGTGAGTGTGACTACTCTAGCACCCTACTAAGGGGGGGTCATATGGTGTCTGTCCTGTGACTGGCTTATTTTGCATAATATTCTCAAGGTTCATCTGTGTTGTAGCATGTATCAGAATTTCCTTCCTTTTTAAGCCATGATCCATGGTATGTATATGTCCTTTTTAAAAAACCCATTCATTCTCTGAGGGAACCCTGAGTTCCTTCCACATTTCAGTTTGCTGAAGTGTGCTGCTGTTCACATGGGTGTGCAAGTCTCAGATCCTGCTTTCAGTTCTTCCTAGTATATACCCAGAAGAATTGCTGGCATATATGGCACAGTAATTCTGTTTATAGTTTTGTTTGTGTGTGGGTGCTGGGGATTGAACCCAGGGCACCCTACCACTGAGCTGTATCCCCAGACCTTTAAAACACATTTTTTAAAAAAATTTTGAAACAGGGTCTCCTTAAGTGGCCCATGCTGGCCTCAAACATGTGATCCTCCTGCCTCAGCCTCCTAATTAGCTGGGATTACAGGCCTGCACCACGGTGCCTTGGCTATTTTTAATTTTTTAAGGAACACCACGCTGCTTTTCAGAGTGGCTGCACCATTTCACGCTCCCACCAACAGTGCACAAAGGCTCCAGTTTCTCACATCTTAACCAACGCCATCCTGCTGTGGGTGGGGTGGTGGCTTGTGGCTTTGATGTGCATTTCCCTAATGATTAGTGATGTTGAGTCGTGATTCTGATTTTCACATAGTGTGCCGTCTGTCTGGTCCACTGAGCTGTCCTCCTTCACCATGCCCTGTGAGCCCTCATCTTGTTCTGTTGATGGGTACTGGATGGCTTCCCATTGGGATTGACTGCAAAACCAGTCAATAAAATGGATCACACCAGCTCCTCGGGGCCATTTGCTCCTGGCGTGGATGAACTGCGTGGACTAGGCCACATTCCCACTGCTGCGTCCTGCTCTCTGTCCCAGCAACCCCGGGCCCAGTCTCCTTGTGTGTCTTCCCAGTGTCTAATTTGTGTAGTCAGGAGGATCCTCCTTTGGCCCTAAAAGCATCACACCTGTCCTCCACTGTCCAGAGCACCCCGTCTGCCTCTGCTTAGTGGTGGGCAGCGGGTGTGACCAGTACTTCTCTGTGTCTAGGGATCTTTGGGCAGCGACTGGAGGACACGGTCCACCATGAGCGGAAGTATGGCCCTCGCCTGGCCCCACTCCTGGTGGAGCAGTGTGTGGACTTCATCCGGGAACGTGGGCTCACTGAGGAAGGGCTGTTCCGCATGCCAGGCCAGGCCAACCTGGTGAGGGACCTGCAGGATTCCTTCGACTGTGGAGAGAAGCCTCTGTTTGACAGGTGAGCACTGGGGGTCCGGGAGGTGCAGCTGGAGGCACCTGTCCAGCCGTCCTGCAGGGGCTGCTCCTCAGGCATCAGCTCCATTGTGCAGGGGTGAGCCAGGAAGCCTGGCCACAGGGTGGTCGATGCGCTCGTTGCCCTTGTTGGCATTTGTACGCTCAGCCAGCCCTCCAGGGGGCAGAGCGTAGGCCACAAAATTCCTCCAGCAGCCTTGAGTCTCCTCTTTGGGATGGATGCAGACAAGGGCCCCACAAACAAGGGCAGCTCATATCCATCGGCTGCTTTTCCGGGTCATAAACCCAGGCAGAAGCAAAGCAGGGCCTCCGCTGGCTGCCAGGCTAGACTAGTGTAGGCACGGATTCATGCAGGACTCCAGGCTTGCTGCCGGCTGTGCCTCCTCTGTGTGATTCACCCCAGGCTCCGTCAGTGGCAAGTGGTACAGCCGCTCCACCCCAGGCTCACTCAAGTCTCAGGCATAGGGGAGCCAGTCTCCACTACCCGGCTCCGTCTGTGCCCATCCCAACCCATCACTGGGGCTTACCCACATCCGAGGTGCACTTCCTAGGTGGAGACAACTACATCTGTAGCCCAGAAACTGAGAATGAGAGCGGTGTGGCTTGCCTACCCCAGGGATGTTGGGGGCTCCCTTCTCCCTGATAGGATCCCGGGCAGTTTTTCATAACAAAGTTCTTACCTCAGGCCAACCCAGGTCTCCCTGGAGCTTCCGCCCCGTCTTAGGTCTGTGCCTAAGACTTGGCCCATCTGCTTCAGGAAAGGTCTGGGGATACTCATGGGCAGCCCTGACCTTCCCAGGTCTTCTTCTCTCTGGGTAGAACACCCTCAGTCCTCCAGCTTCTGCCTGGGCCCCTCACCGCCTGCAGAAGTTTGTCAGTTCCTTTCTTTAGATGTAGAGTCCAGGACCAACCACTGTTCCCTACAGATGGTCTGTGGTCTATCCAGGGAAGGCCAGGGGTCCCCTCTCCTACAGCCTTGTGAAGTTCTATCCCAATGCTGGCTATTTTTTTTTTTTTTTTTTTGGTACTGGGGCACTTAATCCAGGGCCACTTAGCCACTGAGCTATATCTCTAGCCTATATAAATGTACACACACACACACACACACACACACATATATATGTACTCATATATATACATAAATATATATATTTATATATTTATAAAGTATTTTAAAATAGACTTATATAAATATATTCACATATTTATATATACATATGTATGTATATATATTTTAGTTGTAGATGGACACAATACTTTTATCTGTTTATTTATGTATTTTTGTGTGATGCTAAGGATCAAACCCAGTGCTTCACACATGCGAGGCGAGCACTCTACTGCAGAGCCACAACCCAGCCCCCATCTCTAGCCCTTTTTATATTTTATAGAGAGACAGAGTGTCACTGAGTTGCTTAGGGACTCACTAAGTTGCTGAGTCCGACCTTGAACTCATGACCCTCCTGCTTCAGCCTCCCAAGCTCCTGGGATTAGAGGTCTGGACTAATGCTGACTCTTAATGAGCTTGTGGTCCATCTTAGACCTCCACCAACCAGGCCTCTTTTGTCCTATGCAGGCTGATATCAGGGTTAGAGATTGCTTCAAGTAAATGCTGCATAGTTAGGGGCCTGGGAATCAGGTTTTAGAAGCTCCCCGAGGATCAGATGCACTGTGCTAGAGCCTGATTTTACCAAAAGATTCTCTGTGAATGCGAATCAGACCTCCCCACTCCCCTACTCAAACGTCACTGGGATGGGCTTACTGGTGTGGCCCCAGGCCTTCCACACGTCACCCACCCTGCATGCCTCCATCTTGGCACAGTGCTGTCCTGTGGTGTAGTTCCAGGTGGGCTGGGCTGGGCTTTTCTCCCTTCCTGGCCTGTCTTTTGAAGCCCTGCTGGAGAGACTACCAGATGCCCACAGAGACTACCGTCTCCACAGCCCTGGCTTGCAGACCCAGGACCCCAGCCTCTCAGCAGGGCCAGGCAGACCATCCCTGTATGCCGAGTGGACCTCCCCTGTCTGTCTTCTCCCTTTCTGACCACTTCTATTCCTCCTCTTGGGATTGTAACCGGAGGCCCATCGTCCCAGCTGGATTTCTCAGGCTTCCCAGCTGCCCTTCTGTTTTAGCAGTGTCCCTCCATGCAACCCTGGCTGCCATTTATAAATTCCCTCCCCCTTTAGAAACTCTTCCTGGGGTACCTGAAACCATTCTCTTCTTTCTAGTATCCCCTGAGCAGCCCTGGCCCTGTAGCTGTGTCTGCCTGCTCAGGAGGGTCCCGGCTCCTCCTCTTGCCCACATGCCTACAGAGGGTCCAAGGCAGCGCTCCCTCTCCAGGCTACAGCTCCCTGTGCTCTCTGCATAGCCTCCCTGCCAGCTGGGGTGTTGGCTTCTGCCCTTGTCCCCTCCACCCGGAAAACCCCTGTTCATCTTCCTGCTCATCTGCATAAGAAGATCCACTGAGCTCCTGGTCCTGGGCCCTTCCCCCATCAGTACCTTCACCAGCATAGAAGCCATGGTGACCCAAGCTGCCTCACGCCTGTCCCTCCCACAGTACCTCTCCTGGGCCTTCGTCGGTGGCAGCTGTCCTGGTGCTGTCCACTTTGTGGCTGGGCGCTGAGGAGGGTCTCCTCGGTACCAGAACCTGTGGAACCTGGCAGCATCCCTTTCTGCTGGTTCAGCATCTCTCCCTGGTGTGAGAAGCACCTTGGAAGGGGTCAGTGAACCAGACACAGGAGGTCTGTGCCCACCTGCAGCTGACCTCCTAAGGGGTCTGGCAAACAAAACAAGCGAATATGTTCAGGAACCCCTGCCCTGACCCTGAGAACCAAGAGGGAACCAATGGGGTATATGACGGAGTCCCCGGGACAGGCAAGCCCACAGGTCCTGGGCTTCAGGGGTGGGAGAGTTCTCAGACAGGAACCCTGCCCAGGCTGCAGAATGGATTGTTTTCCTTTGCAGGAGGCAGCTGGAGGACAGGGCCAGGCAGAAGAGGTGGGGCAGTGCCATCAGAAGCCATCAGAAGTTATAGGGTGGGAAACGTGAGCCCCACCATGTTGGGGAGTGAGTGTGCATGTGAATGGATTCTAGGGGAATGTGGCATGTGGGGAACAGTTGAGAGGCTTCAGCCGTGTTCTGATGGATGCTGGTGTTGGCGTGGGTGAGAGGGCTTCTTGGGAAGGAAGGGATGACCCAGAACCTGCAGATAAGGAACTGGCCCAGGCTGGTCTGCCTCTCTGCACCTCGGCATCTGATCTGACCCAGGTCAGGTCTGCTGTGCGACTGTGTCTGCGCCGCCCTGCACCCAGCTCCCTCCACCAGCGGCTTGTGTGTATGCCGCTGTAGACTGACAGGCTGGTGGGTGCCCGCTGTGCCCTGGGCTGTGGAATGTCCCTGGGTGCTGGTCAGCAGGGGACTGAATTCACAGTGGGTGTGGGAGGGGAATTCAGGAGCAAGTGTCAAAAAAGCCTCGGGGCTGCCATTGAAGGAAGGACCTCTGCCGCGTGTGTGGAAAAGAGGGCTGAGGAAGACCAGGGAGGACCTGCGAAAGTCACTGGGACCAGGGGAAGGGGCCTTAGGCAAGGCTGGCAGAGTACAGGGGCTGCACTGCATCCAGTGACCCACTAGCACCCGAGGAAGTCTGGGAAGAGTGACGGCTGACTCGCCTCCATTTTTCTCTCTAGACACAGGTCTCTCTGCAGGACGCCCGGATGGTCCTCCCTGCCCTCCCCCATCCTCCCCAGGCTCCCGCTCCTGCCACTGAACTCATAAGGGCCCAGAGAGAAAGGGCCCACTGTGTTGGACCCAGCACCTACTAGGGCTGTAATCACGCTGGGGCATCAGTAGCAAAGCTGGCGCTGGAAAAGGCAGTAGAGGGTGGGTAGCAGCTTGCTTGGCTGGAGAGGGAGCTCAGGCAGGATTGGGAGGCTGTTTGACCCTGACCAGACCAGGAGTCGCCAGGCCTGAGGCAGAGAGAGGGCCTCATGTGTATGGATTTGGGGGAGGTGGGCATATGAAACCCTAGAATCCCAAATGTAAGAGCTGAAAGGGACACCAGAGCCTGTCTCAGTGAGGCCACATGGGACTTGGCCAGTGCCAGGTGTGGCCTTTATGCCTCAAGCCATCTTTCCTGAGAGCCTCTCATGAGGGCCAAGCAGGTCTAGGACTTCAGTCTAGGCCAGAAAATTGGATAAGCCCCAGGGGTCCCAGATACTGCTTGAAATGCAAGCATGGAGTCGAGGCCAGCTGAAATCTAGGTGCTAGGCCATGGAACCCAACAGGATGCAGCCTGTGCAGGGGAGGCCGCCTTCCAGCTTGCCTGCACAGACAGGTGACTCAGTTCTGAGTAGGTGTCTGGGCATAATGAGTGTCTCCCGGCTGGAGTTCCAGCCTCGGTGCTCACCCCACTGGACACCTGTCCGCACCTGGACATTTCCTCGAGCCCCGCTACGTGCACACACGTGGACCATCGAAGACCAGAGGCTGTTCTTGGGGAGTGGGGCATGGAGGGAGTGTCACTCCTGCAGCTCCCTGGGGTCCGGGCCTCACCCCTGTTTCCTCTTCCATCCCCAGCACGACAGATGTGCACACGGTGGCCTCCCTGCTGAAGCTCTACCTGCGGGAGCTCCCTGAGCCCGTGATCCCCTTCGCCAGGTACGAGGACTTCCTCAGCTGCGCCCAGCTGCTCACCAAGGACGAGGGGGAGGTTAGTGCCTCCTGGGGACCCATCCTGGGAGGTGGACTGGTGGGTGGTGGGTCAGGACATAAAGTCCTGGACACATGGCTTTCAATGGCACACGGCTCCTGGGCTGAAGACTGCTGTTTGTGTGAGTGGGTCGCTGGAGCATCCTGCTGTCTTTGTAGGGCCCTCCCCGTGTGTCGACATAAGTGTCTGGAAGGGTGCCCAGCTCTGGCCACTTGCAGTGGGTGTTTCTATGCTATGGCCTTCTCCCATGCCTGCCTCAGGCCACCCAGACCTGCCCTGGGGCTCAGTAAAAAAGAGACCTTTTACCTATTTATATCCTGTCTCATTTGGAAAGAATTTGAGATAGTTCTCAGGACAGAGGGTCCCTCCTCCCTCACTGCCCTGCAGGTGCAACCCTGGGCAGCTGGGGCAGGGGAAGCACTGTTTGCCTTCCCTGTGGCTGCGCTGGAGATGAGGGCTGTTATCTGGCAAATATTTGTGTCTTGATAAGTGAGCTGAGACATTCCTCTGTGGCCTGGCAAGAGGCTCACCCCTCACACCAGCTCCCAGAAAGGCAATCGGCCTTCCCAAGAAGTCACAGCCTGGCTCCACCCCTCCATGGGGGGGGCATGGAGGTGGTCATCTGAGGCTGGGCCCCCACCTCTCTGACCCTTGTCCAGCCCTTCCCTCAGTCAGACAAGTCCCTCACTGCTAGTCTTTGAAATTCTGTGTTCTTCTTCTTCTTTCCCAAGGGGACTCTGGAATTGGCTAAACAAGTGAGCAACCTTCCCCAGGCCAATTACAACCTGCTCAGATATATCTGCAAGTAAGTGGCATTGGGGTGGGAGGCCACCCCTTCTGGCCCTGTGTTTATCCCTGGCTCCCCCATAGACACGCTGTGCTTTGCAGAGGAGGCCTGGGTCACTCACCCATTCAGCACAGCTTTGGCAAGCGTTGGTATGGCAGGGAGCACAAAGGAACCCAGAACCGGAGCTCAGAGAGCTGACAGTTCTTGAAAGTCGGCAGCTTAATCAGTCCCAAGTGGATCATTCTGGAAGACATAACCTCTGCCCTGGGCACCTCTCACCATCCCATCTCTCAAGCATGTGCCCCTTGATCACCACCCTTCATGTGTCATCCTAGGCCCTGGCAGGGGACATGCGTGGGTAGTTCTCACCCAGCTCCACGCCTAGAGGTGCAGCTAGCTGTGCCCAGCAACCATGGAAGCCCGCGGGAGGCCTGGCTGGGTGTGGGGGTGTGCCTGGACGTGGGGCGGGTGTGGCTGGTGAGCAGAGCATAAAGGACCAAGAGTCTCAATGCAGGCTGGACTTCAGATTTCACTTCTTCACCAGTTGCTTCTTCCTTGCTTTGCAGGTTTCTGGATGAAGTTCAGTCCCATTCAAACATCAACAAGATGAGTGTCCAGAACCTGGCAACTGTTTTTGGACCTAACATACTACGGCCACAGATAGAGGATCCGGTGACCATCATGGAAGGTAACAGGGAAGCTTCTTGGGGTGCCAGGTACTTCTGGGTCTGTGCTCATCTGTGTCCAGGGTTCGTCTTTAGAAACAGCACAGAGCCAGGCCAAGGGGAAGGTACCTTAGATGGCTGTGCCTCTGTCTCTGGGGACTTAGCTGGAAGCCTCTTTAGACCCCACCCCCTTGGGGTCTGGCTGTAAAAGGAACTTCACCCCGTGACTGTTAGCAGTTTTCACTGGATGTCATTAGAATGGTCCCCAGTTACTGTGGTGGAGAGGGAGAAGTCAGTGCCCTTGCCTTTGAATACAGACATTTTTTTTTTTTTTTACTTTGATGATGAAGTCATTGTCCTAGATTCCTGGGTGTCAGAGCTTTGAAAACCCCCGGGGAATTTTTCTTCCATGATAACAAATAATATGATTTTTTTTTTTTTAAAGAAAAGCAACATAGAGAGACTAAGGCTGTAAGGTCATCTGAGCCCAGGGGTTTGAGGCCAGCCCAGGCAACATAGTAAGACCTGGTCTAGAGAGAAAGATGAGGGGGGGGAAGTAGAGAGAAGGAAAAGAGCAGTGTGGCTCTGGTTTCAGTGTGCCTCGCTTTCCTCTCCTTCGCACTCCATCCCTTGCTTTCAGTCCTCTAAGCAGCCTGTGCTGTGGTGATCCCCCTGATTGTCTAGATGAGGAAACTGAGGCTAACAGGTGAGGTCAGCCAGCCACATTTAAAGGGCACAGGTCTAGGCTGGCCTGGAAATGACAGCCTGTGCTCACGGGCCCCTGGGAAGACTGATAGAGTTAGTGCTGGAGTCCCGAGTCCTCCTGTTCCCTCACCAAGCAGACAGGTTTCTCCTGAGGTTCTAGCTGACAGCAGAGGCTGGCCAGGACTCACACAGTGACAAACACCAGTGGGGGCCCTACCGTCCTGGCCCTGGGTGAGCAGAAGGCCAAGTTCCTTGCTGAGCAAGACTGGGGGAGATGTAGTAGTATTGGGGTGAGTGAAGCTCCTTGGTTCTCCCTCTGCCTAGGGTGTAGCCTCTACTTTGGCCCTTTGCTCAGGCCTCTGTGTTGGCCTGATTCTCCTGCTCCAGGGAAATCCCACGCTCCCACCTGCCTGGCTGCACAGATGCCCCGGGGTGAATACCTACCCACCTACCTTACTGAATTCCTGCTTCATCTAGTTTTCTTTTTTTTTTTTAATTTTTTTTATTATTAGTTGTTCAAAACATTACAAAGCTCTTGACATATCATATTTCATACATTTGATTCAAGCAGATTATGAACTCCCATTTTTACCCCGTATACATATTGCAGATTCACATGGGTTACACATCCACTTTTTTACATACTGCCATACTAGTGTCTGTTGTATTCTGCTGCCTTTCCTGTCCTCTACTATCCCCCCTCCCCTCCCCTCCCCTCCCCTCTTCTCTCTCTACCCCATCTACTGTAATTCATTTCTCTCCCTTGTTTTTTTCCCCTTTCCCCTCACTTCCTCTTATATGTAAT
This sequence comes from Ictidomys tridecemlineatus, assembly GCF_052094955.1. NCBI lineage: Eukaryota > Metazoa > Chordata > Mammalia > Rodentia > Sciuridae > Ictidomys > Ictidomys tridecemlineatus. Next base: position 74,298,422 of record NC_135477.1, read on the forward strand.
TTCGTATAACAATGAGGGTCTCCTTCCTTTACCATGCAATTTCCCTTCTCTCTCTCTTTCCCTTCCCCCTCTCGTCCCTGTTTAATGGTGATCTTCTCATGCTCTTCCTCCCTATTCTGTTCTTAATTGCTCTCCTTATATCAAATATGACATTTGGCATTTGTTTTTTAGGGATTGGCTAGCTTCACTTAGCATAATCTGCTCTAGTGCCATCCATTTCCCTGCAAATTCCATGATTTTGTCATTTTTTAGTGCAGAGTAATACTCCATTGTGTATAAATGCCACATTTTTTTTATCCATTCATCTATTGAAGGGCATCTAGGTTGGTTCCACAGTCTAGCTATGGTGAATTGTGCTGCTATGAACATCGTTGTAGCAGTATCCCTATAGTACGCTCTTTTAAGGTCTTTAGGGAATAGTCCGAGATGGGCAATAGCTGGGTCAAATGGTGATTCCATTCCCAGCTTTCCCAGGAATCTCCATACTGCTTTCCAAATTGGCCGCACCAATTTGCAGTCCCACCAGCAATGTACAAGTGTACCCTTTTCCCCACACCCTCGCCATCACTTGTTGTTTGACTTCATAATGGCTGCCAATCTTACTGGAGTGAGATGGTATCTTAGGGTGGTTTTGATTTGCATTTCTCTGACTGCTAGAGATGGTGAGCATTTTTTCATGTACTTGTTGATTGATTGTATGTCCTCCTCTGAGAAGTGTCTGTTCAGGTCCTTGGCCCATTTGTTGATTGGGTTATTTGTTATCTTATTGTCTAATTTTTTGAGTTCTTTGTATACTCTGGATATTAGGGCTCTATCTGAAGTGTGAGGAGTAAAGATTTGTTCCCAGAATGTAGGCTCCCTATTTACCTCTCTTATTGTTTCTCTTGCTGAGAAAAAACTTTTTAGTTTAAGTAAGTCCCATTTGTTGATTCTTGTTATTAACTCTTGTGCTATGGGTGTCCTATTGAGGAATTTGGAGCCCGACCCCACAATATGTAGATCGTAGCCAACTTTTTCCTTCTATCAGACGCAGAGTCTCTGATTTGATATCAAGCTCCTTGATCCATTTAGAGTTAACTTTTGTGCATGGCGAGAGAAAGGGATTCAGTTTCATTTTGTTGCATATGGATTTCCAGCTTTCCCAGCACCATTTGTTGAAGATGCTATCCTTCCTCCATTGCATGCTTTTAGCCCCTTTATCAAATATAAGATAGTTGTAGCTTTGTGGATTAGTCTCTGTGTTCTGACCAAAGAGTTCCTGATGTAGTTCTTTCCTGGATTTTTAGTCACCTCAGTCAAAGGGTCCATCTAAGCCTTTGACCTTCCTTATCTCCTGGCTGACTTCCCCAGGGTGGTCTCCGTGGGGTTGTAGGTAATAAGAGTGAGCTAGACTGCTGGATAGCTGTCATGGTCCTTCCCAAAAGCCTACTTTTGACACCAGCCTCACCACCCTAGGAACTGTGTCCCCAGAATTGTGTCACAGGGCACTTGGTCAGATTGTTGTGTGCCCATGGGATTGTGTGGAAGACACTGAGTGCATGCCCACACGCGTGTAAGACAGCTCCATTCCTGTGCCAGGGTCCTCTGCCCCCAGAGGGTGGACAGTCAGGCACAGCCAGCATCAGCAGCGTAGGAAAGAGACACAGGACAGCCAACAGGGCTCTGCTGTGCCAGGTTCAGGTTTTCCGTTTCAGCCTGCCTCCTGTCCTGCCACAGCCCTGATGGGAATCGTCCCTGTTTCCTCCCTGCTCAAGCTCTGCGTCCAGGGAAGGAGATTCTCAGGCACAGTTCTTCTGCCCATGCCTGGATCCGAGGGCATGGGAGGGTCCTTGACACCAGCCTCAGGTGAAGGCCTCTTAGGGGACAGGTACCCTGCTTGGCTGGGGACGCTCACAGCAAAGCCTTTTCCTTCTCTCTCCCTGGCAGGTACTTCTCTAGTCCAGCACCTGATGACTGTCCTCATCCGCAAACACAGCCAGCTCTTCACCACGCCTGCCCCAGAAGGACCTGCCTCCCCTGGCAGGGTCCCACAGTGCACAGTGGGGTGGGGCTCTGAGGAGATCCCCCGCGACAGCCCAGGGGAGCCTGGTGGCTCCAGCCTGCCCACCCACAGGACCTCATCTTTGGACGGGCCAGCTGCAGCAGTGCTTTCTAGAACCTCCCCTCCAGGCCTTGGCAGCCAAGGTGGCCCTGCAGCCACCAGCCCTGGGAAGAGGGTACAGACTCTGCCCAACTGGAAGTCTTCCTTCCGGCAGCCAGGGTCCCGGTCAGGGAGCCCAAAGGCGGGCAGCTCGTCTCTAGAAGTGCCCATCATCTCCTCTGGCGGGAACTGGCTCATGAATGGGTTGTCTTCTCTGCGAGGTCACCGCCGGGCCTCATCGGGAGACCGGCTCAAGAACTCAGGTTCCACACAAAGACTCTCCACCTATGACAATGTGCCCCCACCCAGCCTCTTTCCCAGCACCGCCAGCGTGACCAGCAGCACGTTGTCCTCCCGGGAAGCCTCCCTCAGCAGCTGCACGGCCTGCCGGGCTAGTGACTCATCCACCTGCAGCTCCCTGCACACCGAGTGGGCCCTTGAGCCCTCGCCGCTCCCCAGCAGCAGTGAGGACCACAGGTCCCTGGACCTGGGCCACAGTCTGGATGAGGCGGGTGTAGGTGGCGGTGGCAGCAGCGGTGAACCCCAGGACCCAAGCAGCCCTACCCAGGACCACTCCCGCCATTGCCAGGCTCTCCAGGGCCTGGTGGCTGAGCTCAGGGCAGAGCTGAGCCGGCAGAGGACTGAGTATGAGACGAGTCTGAAAAGGTAAAGGGCCCTGGCTGTACCAGGCCACAGCCTCTGTGGCTGCCCACTCTGGAAGAGGGTGCTGAGAGGCGGGGCTGGGAGCTGGGAGCTCTTCCTGCCTCTCCAGGAGGATGCCCCTGGGACCCCTGGGTGGGCTGGGCTGGATTTTCTATGTAAACTCCAGAGCTCACTGGTCTGGCATGTCGTGAGTGCTCCACCAATGACCCTGACAGTGCAAGTGAGCATGTCAGCCCTGGCTGACCACTGGCACTGCACCATGGCCCATGTGCAGGGCAGGCCAGCCTGGTGGGGAGGGAGAGCTTTAGGGGCTGGAGTTCAGTTGCTGCACTGAGCCAAGCCCTCCCTCCCATCCACCGTGGTCACGGAGCTGTTGCGCCACCCGCTCCAGGTGGTTTCCAAGTTCACTCACAGATGGGTCCGAGGTCCATCCTCTCAAAGCTGAGTGCTCCACTAAGGTCAAGGCAGTTCTCACTCACAGCCAGCCCACAGGGCTCCCATCAGCATCTCAGGCCCTTGCTGCTCAGCCCAGGCCTCCTCTAAGCCTGGGTCTCACACCCCTGCCGGCCTTCAGTGACATTTGAGGACTCCATTTTCCATTAGTCTGGGATCTGGGAGGGACCAGGGACCGGGGAGGCCAGCGACTGGCCCTTTTGCTCTGCTGCACAGGGCCAGGTGTCCACAGACACCATGTTCATAGCAGGAAGGGACGGGAAAGGACATGGGAGCGGGGGAGGTCATGGAAGTGGTGCCTGAGCCAGGACTTGAAGGGCCAATAGGATGGAGCTGAGCAGAGGAGAAAAACCCAGGGTGTAAAACAGGGAGACCACATAGGTAAGCCCTGGTTCCCAGGTGATACAGTGGAAGCTGGGGACTGCTGAAGGATGACCTTCCCACATGGCCCAGAGGTCAGAACCAGCCTCTCCCTGCCTGCTTGCTTATGGAGCCACCTTGACCCTTTCCCTGTCACTGCACAGTGTGACTTGGTTCCTGGGGGCGAGTTCGATGTGGTTGGGTAGTGGGCTGTGGCTCAGGCTGCCCGGGGTCAAGTCCTAGCTCCACCTGGCGTTGGCTGATGTTGGCCCACCCAGTTGTCCTGAGGATGAAGTGCCTCACTTGGGTGGGCCAGCTCAGACCAGTGCTGCATCTCCCAGGGGCTCAGGAGCCTCCACGGCCATGTTCTCTGCAGCTCTGTGGCTGGAGGAAGATGAGGTTCCCAGAGGAAGAGGGAGCTCAGCAGAGACCCTTGTGGTATCCTCCTTGGCAGAGTGGCCCGGATGTTGCCCTCGTCAGAGGGAGGATCTACGGAGAGGAGGGTCTGAGAGCACAGGAAGGAGGGGGCAGTCAGCACCTTGCCCATCCAGCAGGCCTTTGGGGAATGTACCCCCTCATGGAGTGGCTGCGAAGTCATCCGGCTGGTGTGGTGGGGAGGGCACCTCTGAGATCTGCTGTACACCCTGCCTCTCTCGGAACCTGGAGCCCCTCCGCACGTCCCGATGCAGGTCTTCCTTCAAGCATTCCCTGAAGAGACTGTTGTCTGTGAAGTACCAGATTCGGGTCTAGACCCTGGGAACACAGCTGTGACCCAAACGGACCAAAACCTCTGCCCTCATTCTTTTGCAGGGGGGATAAGGGCAGAAAAATCATGCATGATCCATTTTCATCCATGTCTGGTGTGGTAGAATGCGCACAATAAATCAGCTTGGAGGGGAGAGGGGTCCTGGGGGGAGGCTGGGGCAGGTCCTCAGCCCTGGGCGGAGGGGATAGTGTGAGGGCCCTTGAGCCTGGGTGAAGCTCTGGTCTTGTTCAGCAGAAGTGAGAATGAATGAGGAGCAATGGAGGGTCTAGGACACTTTGCTCCCTCTCCCATGTCTACCTAGCCACCACCCTGCAGAGGAGTGGTCATCAGGGGCCCAGGGAAGAACAGAGGCCATTTAAAAGGCCAGGAGGCTGGCACAGGCCAAAGGGGCCAGCAGCTGCGGTGGGGAGAAGCAGCCAGATGGCCAGTGTATTTTGAAAGTAGAGCCAGTGAGTTTTGCTGGTTGATAGAGTGTGGGAGTGAGAAAAAGAACCAACTTCAGGAGGACATGACAGCCTGAGTGGAGCAGCTGGAGGAAGGTGCTCCCTGGAGGGGTGCTGAGCTGGGAGTGGTGTGGGAAGCAGGGTTACCAGCTCAGTTTGGGGCTCAGAAAGTTGGATGTGCTCAATAAAGAGCCTGGACAGGGGGCTTAGGATCAAGAGACTGGACAGGGCCATTCAGGCAGAGAGGAAGAGGGGAGACCCCTGGCCCTGGGGCAGCAGGGAATGTGGAAATGCCCGCAAAGAAGGGGCTGGGACCAAGGAGAAGCAAGTGAGACCTGCTTTCTGACCGCGTGTCCTTGCTCCAGTGAAGGGTGGTTTCCTTTTTCCAAACTTCGGCTCAGTGATTCACATGGAGGCCTGGGCCCTGTCTTGGAGGGTGGGGAACGGATGTTTCCTCCACATCTGCCATCTTCCAGGTGCTGTGCTGGGCATGCACTGTCCCCCCTGTCTGGTGACTGTAGTGTCTTGGGACGGGCTCACCCGCTGTATTTCAGAGGAACATGTGGGGGCTCAGTGCACTCTTAGCTCACCCACCACCATGGGGCTTATATCCCCCAGGCCCCAGTATGCAAGTCCCAGGAGTATCTCAGGGTGGACAGGAGCTGGCCAAAAAGATGGAGGTGCCAACTTTTGCAGAATGTGGTGTAGACCACCTTGGAGGATCTGTGGCGCACCAAGAAGCACTGCCAGGACCTACGGGGAGGGTCACTAAGGAAGCAGCACCCAGGGGGACACTTGAGCTGGGACATGAAGGGCACGTAGGAACTTCCTGTGAGTGTCAACGGCTGGAGTGCTAGGTAGTGTCGGAGCAGCAGGAAGGAGAGGGACACAGGAACAAAGACCAAGGGACAGTTGGGGCTCTCCCCTCCCTTCTTACAGGGTCCAGAGCTGCTCTCAGCCAGGGCAGGCAGCCCTCAGTGCGACAAGTGACGGGGCTACATGGGCAAGAGTCCTTTTATTCTAGTGGGGACTCATGGTGGCCTCCAGCCCCCAGTGCTGAAGGCATGAATCCTCATACCGACCTGGTTGGCTCTCTGGCAGAGTGCCAGGTCTTGTGATGTCCGTTCTCCCCCCCCCCCAAGGACCCTGCCCGATTTGGCCATGGCTGCCCCTTTCTGGATGGTGCTGTTGGGTAAAACCCAGCAAGCCAGAGTCTGAGAGATCTTTTCTTGATTCTTTTTAAGCGTGGAAGCCAACAGTGCTGACCTGAGGAAACAGCTGTCACGGTTAGAAGAAGAGCTGGACCAGGAGAAGAAGAAGTACACCATGCTGGAAATCAAGCTGAGGAACTCCGAGCGGGCACGCGAGGATGCAGAGAGGAGGAACCAGCTGCTGCAGAAGGAGATGGAGGAGTTTTTTTCTACCCTGGGAAGCTTGACTGTTGGAGTCAAAGGTGCCAGATCCCCAAAGTGAGAGAACGGAAGAGCTCACTTGGCACCTGCTCCACTCTACCCTCAGCAGAGCTGGCACAGGCCACAGGAGGAGCCAGAAGCCTCTCGCTCAGACCAGGCTGTTGGCAGGGCCAGGTGCTCTGGAACCAGCTGGAGAGAAAGACCCTGACACCCCGATGGGGACTGTTGGGACCCCATCCACCCCAGGTGGGATCTGGGTCCTGATGGGTGTCAAAGGGGACGGTGCCTGCCACAAGAGCAGCATTTAGCCTTTCACCCAGGAAGAGTCCCCCATGGCTACCCAAACAGATGGCCCTCAGGAGCGAGCAGCCACCAGGAACACTTCACATTCTTTATTAAACTTGCTCTGAAAGCCTGATGTCTTACCTGATCCATTCTTCATGTCCGTGCCACAGGGGTTGACCAAGCTCTCTCTCTAGCAGGGGAACTTGTTGTTAGGGGAACTGGGTTTATGCAGATCTGGGTTTTAGTTGCATCCAGTGCTCAAGACCAGCCCCCTTTCCTCCATCCCTGCCTTGGGCTCTGCAGCTGGTTTCTGCCTGGGGAGGTCCCTGAGTCCCCCACTATAACCTGATTTTCTTTCCAGGTCTCCAGTTTTGTACCAGGGCTAGAGCCTATGAGCTGGAGAACAGGAGTGGTACCCCAGGTGGCTGATTTTGGTACAGGGCCGCAGAGCATGTATTTGCCCCTCCTCAGATGGGGCCCAGGTGCCATCTTCCTTCCAGAGTCCCTGCAAGCGAGTGCCGACCCTGTGCCTTCCATGCCCACAAACCCTCCTCTAGTTTATTCTGAGATCTCAAGACTTCATCCCTCAAGAGAGCCCCTTCTCCCATCTGAACACAGCCAGCCCGGCCTAGGGACAAGCCTCAAGCGGAGCAGAGTCAGTGCTGCCATGTTTGCTCATAGTGTACCTGCTCCCCCTCACAAAGTGTCCGCACATGTGGCCTCTCTACTTCCAAGCAGTAAACTGCCATGGTTTGGGGGGAGAGTGGTAGTCACCAAAGTGCCCCAGTTTCTGACCACTGGAGAACTCATTCACACCCAAACACCCATCTACCTGGAGTCAGGCCTAGCCTGGCCAGTTAGAATGAGCCATGTGACAAATGCCAGGATCACGATGCTCCCAGGAAGCATCATCGGTTGACCACTGTGAAGTGCAAGCTTATAGGATGAGTCCAGAGCTGGGTCACTCCCTGGTGGTGAGGCAGGCCAGCTGACCATCCCTGCAACTTACTAGAGGCCTCAACAACCAGGTCACCTGCCAAAGCAGATCAGCGGGCAAGGTCAGAGCATTGCTGGGCACTCTGGAAGGGTCAGTGGAGACGTTCTAAGTTTGGAAGCACTGCTGTGGCCAGCCACATGCCAGGGAACTAATGATTCCCCCAAAGGTAAAATACTGCCTTCCCCTTCTATTTAGGAAAATGAGAAAAGATTGGGGCAACTTATTCCCCACAACTCAGTAAGATGGGGATTGTCCCCTTTCATCCTATTCAGAGGGAAAACTGAGGCTTGGAGAAGGTAGTGGGAACACCAGTGTGTTTTTGTGATGGTATTGAGTTCTCTAACCATGATCCAGGAATTGCTTTAACCTGCAAAGGAGAATATCGTAAGCTGTCAAAGTTGTAGAGGAGATGAAAGCTCATGTGAGTTTTGCAAGATGAAGGACTGTCTGATCTCATCCACTAATCCCAGAAAAGGCTCAGCCTCCTGCCAAATCCCTTATAGGGGATGGCAGCTTGTGAGCCATGTCTGCCACCTGCTGGCCTAACTGGGATCTGCAGGTACAACTTTTGTTTGAAAATTAATTGGCACTCTTCAGTTCTGCCTGCCAATCTCTGTCTAGAAAATAACAGATTTCTGAGTATAAAGCACATTGAGTTTCCGGGGCTGACCCAAGATGAGGGCTCTGGCCTGGGACCTCTACACCTATCCCCTTCTGCTCTCCCCAAATGAGTTACATTTATTCAACCTGTTCCCAAACCTGTAGTTCCTGTTGTTCCACCAGTCATGACAGAATTTAAGATTAAGTAAACCAATGAGTTGTGAAATAAAATAGGGAAATCTAACAGAATGTTCTAGGAAGACACAGCAAAGACAAGTTGCTAAAATAAATATTGTCACATTGAGTATAAATGAATCAACCATACAATATTGGGTAATTGATTAAAAAAGAAAAGAAGAAAAACCTTAAGAGTCTGCTGCTCGTTGATTGCCTCAAAGGTATTTTAAAATTTGTGTTTGACTTTAAAGAAAAAAAAAGTCCTGGAAATTGTAGAAGAAGTCTTACATGGAAAAGAAACAGGCTTAGGTTAAAAATCTGACTTAAAGTTAGAATACAATTTTAATGATATAGACAGAAAGGGGGAATCCCTTGTTTTAACTGTCTTTTTGAAGGATGGGGGAACTGGGAAAGAATCATATTCATTCCACATAGAAGGGGAAAAGAACTTTGGAATGGAATCCATGTGTTTCTCCTGCCCGGGGGTGATAATAAATGGAGTCAGTAACAGTAGCCACATGCTTCATGAACTCTCCCCATCTTCTTTGGCTTGAGGGTCTCAGACTCTGCAGAACCCTCCCAATGTCCACAGTAGTTCTATTGAAGGGACAGGGACATGGCTCCTGTGACCTCCCAGGTGAACAGCCATGACACTGTCTCTATCCCACTGCTGCTGCCTCTTTCCCTTGTATCCACCAAGGACAACTACCTGCATCAGAGTCACAGCTTTTCCTACCAGGCATGTCACTGCTCTTTGCAAGTCCCACCAAGCCCTGTGACAGTTGAACCCATGAGATCTCAGGATGTGCTGTGGTCTGGGACAAAGTCGGGAAGTAAAGCCAGGGAAAGCTGTTTGTCTGACAGCAAAGAGCCTGGGCTTGTCCTCTTGGAGCTGTGAGACTGGGGTCTCAGTTCCCTCAGGTCTAAAGGAAGATATCTCACAGAGAGGCTGTCATGCCAGCCGTTCCAAGCCTCTGGCAGGCATCTCATTTGCTTTTTAGGGGACATTATTCTCTGTGCTTTATTACTGAGGACACGGAATAACAGAAAAGTTAAAGACCTGGCCCACAACCCTGCACAAGGCAGTGGAGGTGTCCAAACCCAGACAGGCTGATGTCAGGGCCTGCATTCTTAACCATTAGTCCAGGTCGAAAAGATGCTAGTTTGATAGAGTATGCTTCAGTGGAGGCTGTGCACAGGAGGCCAGATGAGAGCTCTAACAGATGGATGTTGACACCTGAACTCAGGTTTGTAACAAAAATGGGAATCACCTAGGCAAAGGTGTAATGGAAAGTGTGAGCACACACAGGGTGAGAAAGTGGGGGATGGAGGGCTAGAGAAGGAAGCAGGGATCTGGTCATGGGGGGTGGCGGTGAGATATGCTGATGTTAGCCTCATGCTTCAAGAAAGTTTTCCTCCCTGACATATGATGTCCACTAGACCGCCTCAAGGCTCTTCCTCTGTGTGCAGGTTGAGGGAACAAGACCATGAGTTCATGGCTTTTACAGAACTCACATTCTAGTGGAATAAGACCACAGGGAAGTAAGCAAAACACAAAGAAGATACATGTGGATTGTAACACATGCTCTGGAATAAGACGATCCCAGGATGCTATGTTGGACAGGTTGGTCAGGAAGTCCTCTCTAAGGTGACATGTGAACTGAGAACTCAAGGATGAGCCCAGCCATGCAAAAGTGCTGCCATCATAAGAGGAGCTATGGAAGTTTAGGTGACGGTGCAAGAAGAGCTTAGGATGGATCTTGGGAGGCCCCCAAAGGCCCATGTGCTAAAGATTTGGTCCCCAGCTTGGTCCTATTGGAAGATGGTGGAGTCTTTAGGAAATGGAGCTTTGTTCATGGGAATTATTACTAGGGGTGTGCCCCTGAAGGGAACTGTGGGACTCAGACCCATACTTTTCCTTTTTCCCCCCTTCCTGGCCATAGGCTGCCTCACCACAGGCCCCAAACAACAAGAACAATAGATAGATCATGGACTGAAGCCTCCAAAATTGTGAGCCAAAATAAAACTTTATAAAGTTTATTATCTCAGGTATTTTGTTACAGTGAGGCAAAACTGACTGATACAGATAGAAAGAGGCGGTGTGGATAGAACCAAGCAGGGGCCACACCGCATGAGCCCATTACACATGTAAGAAGTTATTCTTGTTCTAAGGGAGATAGAACAAGAATCAACTGACATGAATTGGCTTTCATTTTAACAAGATGCCTTTGGCCATTGAAGGGAGAGTGGATGAATGGGGCCAGAAGTAGATGCAGGGAGCTCAGAAGCTGAAAAAACATGAGACGGAATGAGGGTGAGGAAGGTAAGAAGTGCACAGGCACATCTTTCAACAAGTCCTGGTAGGAATGGAGCAGAGAAACAAGGGATGGGGGCCAAGGAAAGGGTCTTCAAAGTGTGAACTATGCTGCTAAAATGACCCAGTGAAAGGGGCAAAATTAATGATGAAGGAGAGAGTTAGTTCCTAAAGAGGGAAGTCAGCAAAAAAGCAAGACAGTGGAAAGGTTGGTCTTTGGGAGAAGACAGAGAAGATAGCTGCAGACAGGCGTACAGAGATGCACATTTGTCTTTGAAATCCTGAAAATATTTTAATGTGTTTACCTTAAGTAGCACTCCTCCCAACATGCTTGAACAGGAAACCCTTTATTTGCATCGACTTGTTGGGCAGTGAGTACAACAGTTACAGAGTGAAGGTTCTGGGGCCAGCCTACCTATCCAGGTGCGGATCCTGGATCCATATGTCCCATAGGCTGAAGGATGGGTGCTGGTGCTCCAGGACAGATCAATCTCCACCACGTCATCTGGGGATCCATGTCTTAAAACAACCCAGGAATTCCATTTGGGATTCAGGTTTGAGAGAGCACAGCCCAGCCCTTCCATCCTCTGAAATCATAAGTCCTAAGTATCCCTCCACCCACAGACGTACATGTCACCCACAGCGGGCAGAGCTGCCAGGCCTGGCCGCCATGAGGGCAGTGGCAGCTGGCAGGGGTGCCTGGTAGAGACGCATTTTCTGTAATCACTTCCTTTTCCTTTCTTTCAGCAGGATTTTGGTTTCTGTTCATTCACAGCATCAAAAGGAAACAAGGGGCAGTGTCTGGGTCACATGGGGCTGGGGACATAACATGCAAATTCTTTGGCGCTTCTGCACTTTGAGGTGGGTGGGTTCCAAAATGTCTCTTCATTCCAGCACATCAGGTCAAAGGGAAAATTAGTATTTAGTTCATATCAAACTCTTCTAAAGTTTACCTAAAGACAAAGCTTCCATTTAGAGAGAGAGAGAGAGAGTGATGGTAGTTGGAGTAAGAACTCCGTGGAGAGTGGTTGAGTCATGGTCACGGCAGCCACGGTTTACCAAGCACACACCATATCCTGTTCTCTACGTGCGAGCCCTGAATCCTCCCAGCAACCCTGTCATCTTACATCTTAGGCTTCTTCATTTACAGATGAGGAAACAGAGCCACAGAGAGCTGAAGCCACTTGCTGTGATTAGCAGACAGGATTCTGCTTTGGGTATGTGGCTTCAGAGCCCATGCTCATACAACTGCGGGAATTTCAGTGTTGCATGCAGCATTCTTATATCCACATTTTGAGGGCCATGAACACTGCATTTTCAGAGGACAGAAATGGTGTAGAAGACAGGTCCTGGTCTTTGGTTTACCCAGCCCAACATGCTGAATCTTACCTCCACGCATTGTTATCTGTAAGGGAGGCTCTTCCATCCAAAGCATTCCCGGGTGAGGCCTCCGCAGAAGATTAGCACACAGGCTACTATCACATAACTGCAGAGATGTGTGGTGACCTTGTCGTCTGTCAATGGGAGGAGGGAGTGTATGAATAAAGCGAGCAAACATGTATGCAAAACGGGTGATGTGAGAGAAAAATTGACGGGAGGGTTTTATCAGAGGAGGAATGATTAGATCTAGGCCCTAAGCAGTGAGGGTCTAAAATGGGCAAACGTGGACATGAACAGAAACATGTTCACAATGACGTAGAGGATGTTCCTGGAGGAGGGTCAGCTGGAATGATACATGAAACAGAGCCAAAGTAAAAGGCTTAGCTATTCTCTCCATAGAAATCCCATACTGATTTTATGAAGAATTTTCCTTACCAACAGCATGGCGTTTGGGCTGCTGGGGATGGAGACAGCCGGAGCAGAGCCATGTACATTGGCTCCCAGGTGGGGGCCACACAAAATGCTTTCCTTTCTCTTAGCATTTCTCCATTTCATCATCCCTCTTCTGTTCCAAGGCCCCAACCAGCAGTTACATTGGTTTTACGCTGATTTTTGTTGAAGCGTTCAAAGTCTGTCAGCCCAGTTATCTCCACCCTCTTGTGACAGATGGAGAAGGAAAGCACAGCTCGGTGCCACTGAGATTTGCCCAAGGTGACCTCAACACTCCCTGTTTAGGCTCACCTGGACTCATGGAGCCAGTAGATCCCAAACCAAGATCTCATCTCATCAGGGTGCATGTGCTTTGGTTTTCTCCCTCTCATTTAATTTGATCACTCTTTTGATCCTTCTCTCAAGGTAGTCTTAACTTCCTTCACGTTTCCTGCCCAATCTCCTCCCCAAACTCCTCCCGACTGGGGATGAGCCCAGGGGTGCTTAACCACCGATGCACATTTCCAGCACTTTTTTTGGTGTGTATTTTATTTAAAGACAGGGTCTCACTAAGTTGTTGAGGGCCTCACTAAGTTGCAGAGGCTGGCTGTGAATTCATGATCCAGCCTTCTGAGCCCTGGGGACCACAGGTGTGTTCCACGCACCTGGCCTGCCCAGTTTTTAGGAGTGCTACCCAACTCATAATTCACTCAGTCCTTAGCAATCAGAACCATGCCCCTAGTTGTCCAGGTAGATCCAAAAATCTCATGTGTTAGACCTAATAGGCACCTCTCTTCTTTCTCCTCTGTCCATAAAGTGGTTCTAACAAAAATGGGCATAAGGGCTGGAGGAGCAGATGACAAACCTCAGGAGGGAAGAGACAACAAGACTGGAGAGGTCCACAGTTGGGGGAGCAAAACACTTCTCCCCTTCCTCCCCTGTCTGAAACAGGAAATTGTGGGTTGATGCCAGGCGTTCCGTTACAGTTCCTAAACAGGTATGTACAAATCGTACCCTACTGCAGCCATGCTTTCCCTGCAGACCTCTTGCATGCTGTCTCACCATTAGGGTTCAAAACTTCCTCCAGTTCCAAATACTGATTTTGGTAACATCACCTATGTAATGACAATGCATTTGAGTCCTCACTGCTCCCTCAACTGGGTGTCTTTGGCTTCCAGGCACCAAGCTCCACACCTCTAGCCCAACTGGACTTGCTCCCACTGTTACTGACCATCCTAAAACCTGGGTCTGGTCCCACCACTCCTCTTCCTCACATTCTACAATGGGTTCTGCCTAGAAAATAAAAAGGAATTCCTAATATTTTCAGTTCTGGCCCCCTTGGCTTGATTCAATTCTGAACCTCAACTTTTCAGCCTTATCTCTCATTATTTCCTTTTTGATATTAACATTTTAAATATTTTCTAATTAGTTATACATGATAGCAGAATGCATTTTATTTCCTTGTATGCAAATGTGCAATTTTTCATTTCTTTGGTGTACACGATGTAGAGTCGTGCCATTTGTGCAATCATACAAGTACCTAGGGTAATGACGTCCATCTCATTCCACCATCTTACCCCTGTGCCCCCTACCCCTTGCCCAATCCAAAGTTCCTCCATTCCTTCCCAGGCCCCACCCCCCATAAGCATCCACTTATCAGAGACATTTGACCTTTGGTTTTTGGGGATTGGCTTACTTCGCTTAGCATGATAATCTCCAACTCCATTCATTTACCTGCAAATGTCATAATTTTATTCTCTTTTAATGCTGAGTAATATTCCATTGTGCCACAATTTCTTTACTCATTCATCTATTGAAGGGCATCTATGTTGGTTCCCCAGTTTAGCTATTGGGAATTGAGCTGCTATAAACATTGATGTGGCTGTGTCACTATAATATGCTGATTTTAAGTCCTTTGGATATGGACTGAGGAGTGGGATAGCTGGGTCAAATGATGGTTTCATTCTAAGTTTTCTAAGGAATCTCCATACTGCTTTCCAAAGTGGTTGCACCAATTTGCAGTCCCACCAGCAACATGTTATCTCCCTCCTCACCCCCCCTTGCATCCTCACCAACACTTATTGTTGCTTGTATTCTTGATAATTGCCATTCTGACTAGAGTGAGATGAAACCTTAGTTTTTGTGTTTGTGTGTGGTGTTGGGGGCTTAATCCCAGGGCCTTGTGCAAGGCAAGCACTCAATACCAACTGAGCTATATCCCCAGACCCTTAGTCTTAGTTTTGATTTGCATTTCTCTAAATTGCTAGAGATGTTGAACACTTTTTCATATTCTTGTTGACTGATTGTATTTCTTCTTCTGTGAAGTGTCTGTTCAGTTCTTTAGCCCATTTATTGATTGGGTTGTTTTTTTGGTGTTAAGTTTTACACATATCCTGGAAATTAGTGCTGTATCTGATGTGCCTGTAGTAAAGATGTTCTACTTTGTGGGCTCTCTCTTCATGTTATTGGTCATATCCTCTGATGAGAAGCTTTTTAGTTTGAATCCATCCCGTTTATTGAGTCTTGATTTTATTTCTGGCACTTAAGGAGTCTGGTTAAGGAAGTCAGGACCTAATTCGGCATGATGAAGATCTGGGACTACTTTTTCTTCTATGAGGTGCAGGGACTCTGGCCGAATTCCTAGGTCCCTGATCTACTTTTGAGTTTGTGCATGGTGAGAGATAGTGATTTAATTTCTTTTTGCTGCATATGGAGTTCCAGTTTTCCCAGCACCATTTGTTGAATAGAATATCTTTTCTCCAATATATGTTTTCGGCATCTTTGTCTAGTAAGAGAGAACTATTTATGTGTTTATCTCTATCTTCTATTCTGTACCATTAGTCTACATGTCTATTTTGGTGTTAATACCATGCCGTTTTTGTTACTATTGCTCTGCAGTATAGTTTAAGGTCTGGTATTGTGATGCTACCTACTTCACTCTTCTTGCTAAGTATTGTTTTGGCTATTGTGGGTCTCTTATTTTTCCAAACGAATTTCATGATTGCTTTTTCTACTTGTACAAGGAATGTTCTTAGGATTTCAACTGGAATTTCATTAAATCTGTATAAGGCTTTCTGTAGTATGGCCATTTTGACAATGTTAATTCTTCCAATCTTCTTTTTTTTAAAAATTTTTTTTAGTTGTAGTTGAACACTATCTTTATTTATTTATTTATTTTTATGTGGTGCTGAGGATCAAACCCAGGGCCTTGCACATGCTAGACAAGCACTCTACTGCTGAGCCACAATCCTAGCTCCAATTCTTCTAATCTTAAGAGCATGAGAGATCTTTTCATCTTCTAAGGTCTTCTTCAATTTCTTTCTTTAGTGTTCTGTAGTTTTCATTGTATAGGTCTTCCGCCTCTTTTGTTAGATTGATTCCCAAGTATTTTATTGTTTTTGAGACTACTGTGAATGAGGTAGTTTCCATTATTTCTTTGTATATCCATGCCCAGGTCAAGCTGTCCCTGAATCATTGCTCACAAGCTTTCAAATCTCCTTGCCTTCCCTTTAGTCTGCACTACCATTCCTTTCCAAGCCCTCTTCATTTTCTCTCATCACTCTGTTGCTCTTGTCCCTTCAGCATGGTACTGTTCCTCCACATAGCACTACTGCTATCAGGACTACCCTGAAGGTCATTTTTGTCTTTTTTCATTCTTAGCTTCCAGCAAAGAGTCTTTGTTATATATGCTTTTATTAATTGGTAAAATCAAGTGAAATGCCTGCTAGACAAAACCTAACCTTTAAAAAGCTTAGTTGAAGTATTTAACTGGCAACAGCTAAAAAAAAAAAAAATCTTTTTTAAAACCACAAAATCAGTACAAATCAATCTTCACTACATAAAGTTAATGGGTCTTTTTAGGAACAATACTTTTTAAAAAATGTAGCACCTAAATTGACAAGTAAGAATTACTCCTTTAAGACTAGGTAGGGAATCTTAAAATTTATCACTCAAAACCAAGTTTAAACAACACTCTCATGTCTGCCTTTGCCACTCAACATGTCACCAGAGGCCTCTCAAATGATGGTGATGACAATGCATCAGGCCTGCCACCACATGGTTGATGAAGTGGCAGCAGTCAGGTGTGCCTGGTTCACTCTCTTGGGAAAGGGACACAGGAATGCAGGTGAAGGGAGGGACAGTGTGGATGCAAGGGTTATCTGGAGCCAGAGCCCAACAGAGCCCAGCAAGGTATAAAAATGCCATCACACAGAAGCTGAGCAGGCACACAGAGACACATCCTGCATACCCTCATACAGCCCACCCAAGAAAGGCGCATAGAACATGTTCCAAGCTGAAATCTGTTTTGAAACATACCTGTTCTATATACTTACTTTGGCCAAGGGGCCATGATGGCTGCCCTCTTGTACAGCTATGAAGAATTAAGTTGAGGTCAAGGAAGTATCTTTTTTAGATAGAGTTTCTCTGGTGATTTCAAGCACCAGAAAAACAAGAAAGCAAGTATAAATGAAGCAGAAAACTGGAGTGAAAATTCACTCTTTATAATGTGTATAAAATTCAAATCTAAGAAACCTGCCCTGGTAAAAACCCTTTTATCCCAAGCCACTGGAATTCCTAGAGTAATCAAGAAAAACTTACTACAGATTTGTTTTGTTTTCAATGAAAAAACTCTTAAGTTCATAATTTTCATACCACTTTTTTGTTTTTTATTTAAAATATTATAACCAATTGACATACTAGATAACAATGTTTACATTCCAGTGGTGCATGTTTAATGACTAGGGCATGAATGATTAAAAACCACAATAATGATCTCAGCATTCCCTACAAAGTGCCCCATTTTGTTTCATCTAAAGAGGCAAGGAAAGGAGAGGAGAGGCGAGGTGAGGAGAGGAGAGGGAATTGGACATGAGGGAGGGGTGGTGAAGAAGAAAATGACATGTATAGGGAGGAAAAAAAAAAAAGTCAGTAACTATACTTAGGTTTCCAGGTTCAAAAACCTGTTGAACAGGATAAACTGTAATGAGAAAATAGATGTCACAGTCCAGGTAGACAGCTACTTCAGTTTAACTTCATCATTCGGCTAAAAGATTAACAGCTTCTCAAAAATATACCAAATATTGGGCCTACAAAAGTAATTTATTTCTTCGTAAAATTTACTAAGATTTACTCCTTTTGTAAAATGTAAAGAATGGACTGATACCACGAGCAGGTTTCTACTTACAAAAACAGACAGTAATAATGTCAACAAGCACATCTAACACAATTTTCAAGATATACAGTGAAAGATTTTACACGTGAGTGTCTCTTACTGATGCAAGGTATATATTTTACATACTTACTGGTATTTTTTCAACATTGGCTATAAAGTATTCAAAGCACATTTATAATTCACACTCAGTAAAGGTCTAACAGGGCAACAGCTTACTTGGGAAAGCATAGAAAATTAGTGTGAGGTAGTTCAATAAAAACCTAGTTTCATTTTAAGTCATTGTGAGAATAGAATATTGTGCAAAACTAATCCACAGGTAATATTTCTCAGAAGTTTCAGTAATGAAGAGAATCTAAATCAGAAATGGCCAGAAAGTGTTACTCTTACTATACTCTCCTTAAGAGCACTTTACTAAGAGCAGTTACTTTGAAATTGACTAGGACTTTTGTTTTCCTTATGAGTTTTCCAATCTTACCCCAAACTATACATTTCTGCTTCAATGCCCTTTACCTCTTCATCTTTCTTGCTATTTTATTAAGGACAAATTAGTTTCCTGTGAGTCAGGAAAATCCTAAAAGAGATCAGTAGAAACACGATGCACGCTAAAATGCAACAGGCTATATGGAGAGGCAACATTTAAGAGGGCTGCTAATGACAGAAGGTGGTGCTTGGTTTTCTACTTCACTGGTAAGAGAGGTTTACTGGGGTCACAGGGTGTCATGCATCCACTCTACAGCTAATGTGTGACTAATGAACAACACTCACAAACTACAACAGTATTCTTGAAAATATACTATGTTTTAACCTCAAAATGTTGTGCAGGCTAGTGCCTAGGCAACACTGAATAGTCTTCATACATGTAGCAGATACTGGCCAATAGTATTTGTAACCCAGGAAACAGCTTCACTTGCCTGCTGCTGATTTCACTACCAGACATTGATATACTCTTCATCTTATCTTTTTGGACAACCCGGCAAGACTAGCCCAGAACAGAATAACAAAAAAGCTTATAGGAAAGTCTGCTGCTTTCTCCTCTGAGAGGCTGGTCTTTCCTAGAAAGTCTGGTGTAAGCACACTGCGTCTTTACCAACTTGGAAGAGCGCACACCAGGAGCAATCAGCAGCCGAAGGTGCATGACACAATGAAAATTGTTCAGCAAATAGTATGAAAGAGCTTAGATGCTCTATGTATATCATAATTTAGCAATCTCAATGACATGATCAGTTTACAAATGATTACTATATATTAGAGAGTAAGAGAACTGTAACTAGGAAGACGTGAATAAAGAATCAGTATCTTTTCAAACTTACAAAGTCAAGTCATAAGTCTCAGCTAAAATAATTTTCTGACAGTAAGATGATGGGTATATTAAGTGTATAAAATTGAAAAACAAAATTATAAGAAAGTGGCTTAATACAAGTACTGCTTGACAGATATTTGTAATTTCTTCAAAAAAAGATGTAAGACACGTTAAGACTCTAAAAGAAAAAGTACCAGTACATAGTTAGTTTAATAAATTTAAGCAAAAAGGGGAAGCTGTATTTAGACAATATATTTTTCAGACCTAGGGCACTCAAGATTTAACAACCAGACCTTGGTTTTAGGCTATAACTGGTTAGCAGTTTGGTTTACATTAAGCAATAGGCTTTTTTTTTTTCTTTCAATTCAACTGAAATATGATGGTTGGCAAGTGGGAGCTGGCATTTACAACAAATGATATAGTCAGAACACCTGGTATTCCTTGCTTAACCAACATCCGAATCAATAGAGATGGCATATCAGCAATGAAATATAAAATATGGGAGCCTTTTAAAGGCATGTCAGCTGTTAAAGTGCAATAGTGATATAATCTACCCTAGAGAAAATAAATCTAATTAACTATAAAACTAATATGAACTGAGAATACACTCATGCTCAAATTTCTAGAATTGTGAATCCAATCCTATATAACTCAAGAGGGTTACAGTCTCAAAACTCTAATTTTCCTAATAAAATTAATGCACCATGTTGTATGACTAGAAAAGGGATCATTACCAAGTGTGGGAGGCAAGAAATCATGACTTGAACCCATCAAAAACAAGCTTGCTATTTCAAAGTATATAAAAAGGCTAATGTATTTTAATCTTAAATATTGCACATTAACAATGACCTAAAATATCTAACTCAAAAGGAATTTTGCACTAAATATATGAATAAAATGCCAAGCGAACTTTCAGACATTTGCTGAGCTGCACCTATTCTTGCTCCTGTTGGTCATGAATCCCGATAGGCTTTCCGCCCAGAACCTTGCCATTTATGTAAGTAAGCATTTCCCAGTTCATTACATGAAATCCCTCTTGTTTTAGGCATAACATAAGGTGCGTGGGGTCATTACAGATAATGTAGTTCAGAAATAATGAGACCTCAATGACATTTTACCTAGAAAAAATTCAGTTATAGAGAAATAATTCTGCAGATATAAAATGTAAACAGTTAACACACACCTGTCAGGAGCAGCACCATTCTTACACTACTCGACGTCCACATTGCGTGTTATATTGGAAATAAGGTATAAAAAATGAAAGACTCAGACTAAGTAACCACCATTTATGCCTGCTCTGCTCGATGTGAAGAAACAGTCCTTAGAAAATGATATCCTATATATGGCTGTGTGCTACTATTTTCAGATGAACGGTATATTGCTCATTTGATACGTCACCTACACAAATCTAAGTAGGCTTTGAAACCTCCTGACAGCTGATATAAATGATTATACTACAGGCAGAATCAAATGGCCAGAAACACCATGAGAACTGGTGCTCAACTGACTAACCCTCCAATAGTTTTGAAACCAGAAAGGTCTAAGGGACAAGGCTGCAGAAAATGTGGAGCCAGACTTTAGACCACTGCTAGGACCTACAGCCTAAGACTAACTCAGTATGTACAAAAACAGGCTCATAGCTAGTATAAGTGAACCATCTGTTTATTTGCATTGAAATGTATTATTCATGAAGTATCCTCTTGACTTTATGTGATCATAGCTTTGAGCATGCCACAAATTTGCAGAATACACTATATTCCTTGACTTTTTGTTGGTTAGGTGGGGAGAAAAGAAGGTGGTGGTACATTCCTGGCACTTGAAAGACACGCTCTGTTATTCTGCCATTTAGATGATGGGGCTTTTGCCAAAATTCAGGTAGGATTGCCTACCCATTGCTGTATCTAAATTAGGATTGGCTGGTAGCAAACAATGGAGGTCTCTTGCCACGTTCATCATTTACAGTAGTTATTCCTGAATATAACTGGCTACAGGTGATTTTCCCTCACTCCTCTGGGGTTATTTCATTGATAAGCATATAACCCTGAAGGATAGTATCATGAACAAAACATCTGAAATAAATTCTAATAAAAAAACTATAAAAATCTTAAATAATTCATGATATAGGCAAGTCACCACATAATAGTTGCTTTGATAAACAAAATCTTACAAATTCAGTAAAAAAAAATCAGCAGCATAGATAAAGCAAATATGCAAAAAATTTAAAACATGATAAAATAATTAGGTTTACATTATACAGTTAATTACAGCAAAAAATACAATACAGTTTTGTTGCTGTTTTAAAACACAACTTAGATTTTAAATTACATCACTTGAAAATAAAAAAAATAAACTACTTTACTACAAAATGAATTCTACATTTTTTGAAAAATCACTCAAAAATAAGACCACTGAATTGTTTTCAAAGTAGTTCTATCAATGACTAACCGACTCCCCATCCCTCCCACCCCCCCAAGGCCCAAGTAGTCATCTACAGCAGCCCAGAGGTCCAGCTGATGCTTCTAGACTGCTGTCTGTATCTGAGGCCAAAGTCGGATCTGTTGACATTGAAGACACATCATTGACAGACGACGATGACGATGGATGCTGAGAGCCATTGATCATTGCTGCACCTGTGCTATGAGAAACAAAACAGCAAATCAGTTGCAGACAGAGTTGCAGACCGAGCTACTTGCATTGTACTACCTCCAGTGGTTGATATAATTTTTCTCTTAGGATTAGAAGGCTCAATAAAGACAATCACAAATGATATTAAATATAACACTAACTTACAAATGTTGTTACATGCAAACTATGAGGTGGAAATTCTGAAAATGTCTAGAAACCTGGAGTCCTGCCCTTTTTACTAACTTGTTTCTCAGTTTAATACAAGAACTTAGAGACCAGGTCACATTTAGAAACAGTTCTGTAGCAAGATCCATCAAGGAGGGCTTCAGGGTTGTGTGTAAATAATACTGAAAATATAGGTAAAACTCTCTATATTACATTTCGATGGAGAGAGAATCTCAAAGACCTGAGTGACTAAAAAAAGTTAAAAAACTACTGTCCTATAGAAAATTATTTATGATATCTTGTCACTAAAAAGACAGTCCAAATAATACTTTTGATACATTTTGTGGTAAAGCAAAACCCAACAAAAAGAATAAAATAATTTTAATTGGGAAGGACCTTAGTTCAACTGATCCAGTTTGCATGAGATTATGTGACTTGACAGGGTAACTCAAGTGGTCTAGTTAGTAAATTCAGTCTTATTTCAATTCTAATAAATACTTGATAAATAAAATATGCATTTACAAACCAGATAAAGATTGGTGCAAACTGTTTCATTACTCCCAAATAGTACCTAACAAGTATTTCCTGGATTTTAAAAAGTAATAGGAATACTTGACCTAGAGAGAGAAATCTTCTGAAGATGTTTGGGCTGGAAAGGTGGCAGGTCTGACACCAGGGGTGGGGGATGTGTTAATGGCAACTCATACACTAGGTAAATAATTTTGAACCAAAGGATCAACTAAATAAGGGTCATTCCAAATCGGAATAAATTAAGTTACAGAAATATTATTAAGAACACATTTGTATAAAAGTAATGCTACCAGTTGAATACAGTGGTGCATGCCTGTAATCCCAGCTGCTCAGGAGGCTAAAGCAGGAGGATCACAAGTTTGAGGCCAGTCCGGGAAACTTAGGAAGACTGTCTCAAAATAAAAACAAAACGGGCTGGCAATCAAGCCCAGTCGTAAAGCACTCTGGGTTCAATCTGAAGTATCACAAAACAATGGTATCAGACCAAACACTGAGCAGAATTTATGAGGGTGAGGATCAGGTACCAAAAGTGCAGAAACCAAGCAGATTAAAAACCTCTACTCTTTGGCCCAGCATATTTCAGGGTTTGATTATGTCTAATGATGAGCAACAAACACTTAAATACAGAAGTTCTTCTGAAAGTTTGTCTTCAAATTTAACAAGGAAACAGGCAGGTAATAGAAAAAGACAAGTCTTTATGGCAGTGGAGAAGGAAGTGAGAGATGGAAGGAATGGAACCACAGGGGCAGCACAGGTGGTCTGAGCTGAAATGTGAATGGCAAGCAAGATGTGAGGATGTGAGGCTTGACAGATGAGAGGAAAGAACAGGATGATAACCTCCTGGGTTCCAGAAAGGCCCACAGGGTTCCCAGCCAAAGCAGAACTGAGATTGTATACTCTTTATAGTTCAATCAATTACAACATTACAAAATGTGCCTCTTCTGACAGAACAATATAGTATATACTCTTATGTCTTACACAGCTAATTCTAAGACTTTTATTAAAACGTTCAAATCATAAAAAAGAATCTCAGCATATATACTTTTTATATAGGCCTCTAGAGTTCAGGATCCCCTTCATTTTAACCAAATTTCTGAACCCGATAAACATAAACTTTTAAGTGTATCACTTAACTAACTTGTTAATCTGAAAATCAAGTACCTAAGAAAAAAGACTTGTTTTCTCTGAAATTTAAAGCCATACAACAAATTCTCAAATATCTGTGTGGCAATATTATGGAAACTCTTCAATCTCAGATAATTGAGTGACTTCCTTCTCAGATGAGTCTCTATACACTCAAGACAGGCAAACTCATTTTCATTATCAACCAAATTGAAACATTTATAGGTAGGCAATACACTAGGAAAAATAATATTATTCATTTTAAAGAACAAGTGGAAATGGTTTTGTAATTATCTGACACTTTCTGTTTTTGTACATAATCAAGACCTGAATATTTTTATTATAGCCTAATTTACTGAAATTCTTCATTGCAAGCCATGAGATGAGAATCCAGAAAATGTCTAGAAGCCTCAAGTTCTATCTTTTCTACTTATTTTGTGACCATAAGCAAATGATATCTAAGATTCAAACTATTCACTTATTAATTAAGAAGAAAAAAATTTTTCTATCTCATGAGATAGAATACATGACATTTAAGATGTGCCACTTACCATGATGGTATTCCAAAGTATAAAACTGAGCCAAGTAAAAGACTTTCCAAATTCCACAAAGCCTCCATCACAAATAATTCACTTCACTACCACTATGTTAGCAATACAAAACTAAATAAAAACCATACCATCCAAGCTTTTAATTTGTTATGAGTAAATTTTACCCAAACAGATAAAAGCTGTCAGAACCAATTTATACTTTTTTTTTCCAATTTATACTTTCAACAGGATCTATAGGAAGACTGAATTCCTGATAAAGGACCTAAAATACAGTTCTAATAAAATATAACCAAAAATGTCAAAGGAGGCTACCAAAATTATTTAAACAATTTTGTTTATAGTACAACAAAACAGGCTTCTGAAAATACAGATAAAATCTTACCTATAAATAAAGTGCTAGATATGATATACACTTTTTCCTTAGAACATTAAATCCTTAGACCATTTATTTAATCCTTAGAAGAATTAAAATGGCATAGTTTTACTCAAAATCAAACCTATCTAAAGAAATACTACTCAGCCTTTGAAGCTCAGATCAAATTTTACCTCTTCCATATAACTGTCCTAACCTCTGCTGTGAGGGGCAATACATTCAGAAATTATTTCACTATCTTCTACCTAATAGATTTTGAATCTTTTTTCCCCTAAAATATTAGCTTCCTCATCTATAGAATGTGCATAATAATCTCTCAGAGTCTGAGGGATGAATGAAATAAAGAACATGAACCACCAGTGTCTAGTTATTATGTTGTGTGCTTAACATGTACGTTTCCTGACATTTAACCTTTTCCTTCATTTCTTTATACTTTTACATAAACCAAAATTAAATTAAGACTAACTTACAATAAAAGAAAATGTTTTAATTTTAATATAAACTAGTTTTCTTCATAGAGTGAATGCTTTCTAGTGGTGGTCTTAATGGTATTGCTTTAGTTCAACAAATCAATTTATCCAAAGTAAAGACTGTTAAAACTATATAAAGGTAAGCATATTGAATTTTGAAAAATTTCTCCTTTAAATACAAGGCAACAATGCCAACAAAAAAGGCCTTAAGTTCTTCAATAGAATGTCAGTATCAGAGAAAAAGATAAGCACTTTATGAAGTCAGTTACTGATTATATCAGTACATTGTATCAGGACAACAGTATATCAATATTTCAAATTTAAGCACCCAATTGTAATTTGAATAAGGCAGTAAGTATGGAAAGAACTGCAGGTTTCAGGCCACTGAAGATTACAATGCAAGAAGTAAAATGACCCTCAACCATGTTTATATTGTAACCAACCTAAAGGAGAGGGCTGCCCTCGTATAACTCCATTCTTGGTTCTCTCCTCCAAGTCCATCACTTCTTTGTATATCAATTCTGAAAAAGAGATGGAAAAAATAAACTTCAAAGTCCGAGAGCCAATCTCATAATATACAGTATGTTTTAATTCAAAATTTTTACACACATTAAGTGTAAAAATATATTTAACAATATTTCAAATATTATCTTTAAAGTGACCGTCCATGTCAGCCTGAGATTCATGGGTGTTAATAACGGGTTCTTGATTTTCAACCACAAATTATATTCAAAGAAAGTAAAAACCTCTGCAGTAACCTGTAATTAATGTTTTGCAAGTTGGTTTAAGGACAGAGCTGAGGTCAGAAGTTTTATCTTTTTACTCTGCCAACACCTAATACTACACTGTTACCACATCACCCAGCATTCTGCACTAAAGATACTTATTTACTTCTGTCTCAGTGAGTGCTTGAATTAAGTGTTTCTCTTGTTAAATTCTACTTCATGAGCTCTGGAATAGTGTGTGGTACAATGGAGGTACTCAACCATATACTCACTATAAAGAATCTATAGACATTTCTTTATATATAAACAAAATTTTATTTAAAAACAAAAAGCAGGTACACTTCAACTTCTTATGTGTAGTGCCAGCATGACATGCTATCACTGCCAAGAACATTCCTCCATAGGAATCTTGTTCTTTTTCTAGGCATGGGGATAAGATGTAGACCACTGTGAGAATGGCTCTAGCTGAAGAGACACAAGGTGCTATCTGATAGTGTATGTTCCTTGCACCCCATTTTCTTCTATGTGATGCTGAGTGTGGTTTGAGTCTGAACATCTACTTAAGACTAACCTCTGGTAAATGCTATACCACCATTAGTCATTATCCTTGATTCATAGAATCTTGAGAATTATTTAAAAGCAATGAAACTTCTTCTGAGAAAAATGTACAAGACAAAATGATGCACGGAAATTCAACAAGTCTATATACTGAAGTTTAAATTTCTTATAAAGAATCTCTGACTACAGGATATGACAATATTTATGTTGGCAAAAGATAAAGTAAGTGGAATGAAGCTAGAGACATCTATGTTTGCTTGCTATGGTAACCTTGGACTTTGAAGAAGAAAAATACAAAGTCTTGATAGACTTTTTTTGTTGTTGTTTGTTTGTTTTAAGAAACAAAAGGAATAATAAACATCTCTCTTTCTTTCTTTAAAGAGAAAAAGCACTTGTTTGTGAAAAGGGATTCAGACAGAAGAACCAAAGCCAATAAGAAGTAATAATAAGGCAAAGCTATCTATAATAAATGTCTTTGGCAGTGGAAATTTTCTATCTGCTTTGACAGCTTAAACTCTAATGCAGACATTGAAAAGGGCAGTTTGTACATAACTACAGAAGTGTATGTGGGGCTAGAGAAAAAGACTCAGAATAAAGTTAAACATTTTAGCATAATGGAAAGATCACAATATATCAATTACACTGTAAATGAAAATTCTTTATTCCATGCCTTTAAGATGTGTTTCTTTTCCAATTTAACATCTCTGAAATTGGTTACATCTTAAAATCAGTGGTATAGTACAACTGGAAGTGTTTCCTGACATAATTCTATGAAATACCATAAATGTCTATTATAAATTAATGGGATATAAAAATATCAGGTGAATATTTTAACTATTTGGGTCCAGAGTTATATACTTGTATATTACTTAGTACATATTCAGATGCACTAGGCTGTACTAAGTCTATCATTCTGTTGTGCTCTGTTAACCATGAGCCTCCCAAGCTCAACTCAGAGAAAATAAGTATCAAATCCAATCTTTCCAAAATAAATTTACAGATAGGGTCATACCTCCCTATTTTCTTTTGCCCAAGATACTTAGTTAGCTCTTTGTAACAGATCTTCTGCCTCCATTTTAAGGTAAATAAAAAAGGGGGTGTCAAGAGATTTGCCCCAAAGTCACACAGCTACAAAAATGGTCAAACACTAAATGACAACAACACAGATAGAGGTAAACACGATCTAAAAGTTACCTAGCCCAAATGTCCCAAGAGAGCTTTAAAAAACATATTTTAACATTTCCACAACTATTGAAGCATTAATGTTCAATTGCATTAATAAGGTAGACTAAAACTACTACATTAGATGTGCAAAGACACTACCTTTAATTTCTTTGGAAAGGAATTTGCAAGTAATTGAAAACAGCCTTTGGCTCAGCACATTTAGAACTGTTCTTACAGGCATGTTTTCATGAATACTGTGCATATGAATACAACAGAGCGAGCTGTTTGTAAGAGTAACAGACAAGAACTACTTTAAATGCTCTTCAAGAGGAAGTTGGACACAGAGATTGTGACACATGATTACTGAACAACATTTACCAGCTATTAAACCAAATGAAACAGTTATGTGGACCAAGAGTCATCTTTAAGAGGTATAATCATATCAGCAAAGCAAATGTGCAGTTTAAAATCATTTGTGATTAAAAAATGATACAAATATGTACTAATGTACAAATGATTTTAAACACCTATAATCCCATTGGCTCAGAAGGCTTAGGCAGGAGGATAGCAAATTCAAAGCCAGCCTCAGCAAATTAGCAAGACTCTGTCTCAAAATAAAAAAATAAAAATAAAAAGGGCTGGGGGATGTAACTTAGTGGTAAAATGTACCTGTGTTCAATCCTGGTACCAAAAATAACAAACAAACTAACAAACAAAAAAGCTTATCAGGGTGGAGACACTGAACACATTTGTATAAACAGACTACAGAAGAAAACACTAATGTGTTTGGGGTGGGAAGGAGATTTACTTTACACTTTTGTAAAAAGAATAATCAAATTATCAAATATAAGTTATGAAAATGAAAAATATCATTAATTTCTTTAGGATAAAAAATAAATCACTACAAAATGCCAGATACTTTCTTATTTTTCTAAGAATCTAATGAACTTTACCTTTCCACTCTTCTATTGTGTGTTCTCTTTCATCTAACTGCTTATCAGGGATCTTTGGTGGTGGCTGAAAAATAAAAAGTGATAATTAATAACTGAGTCAGTTTATTGGAAGTATATGCTTCTTTATAATTACTTGAAACATTAGTCAAACAGAAGACTTGAAAAATATAAGACTGATTGATCATCAACAAACTTCTCATGTAAACTAGTTCTGGAAGACTCCTGCAATGCAGGAAGAAATATTTATCTTTCTCTTCTAGCTTCTGAAATTTTCACATTTTATTTATATCATAGAACTGGGATATGATACTAAGTTAGGATGTTCCACAGAGCACTCCCCATCCTAGCTCCTCTGATCAGGTGGCAAGGCCAGAAAGTGAGACACACAGAGGGAGGCAACTTTACTTTTGTGTAGGAGATGCCTGGGGAATGCCCATTAGCTTAAGGTAATCTTCATGCAAACACAAAAAAGCACTATCATTATCTGTCTATATTTTCAATTCATTTTCAAAAGTTTCCTCCAAACCTAACTAATTCTGACTCTAAGAATGCACTCTGTTCTTCATACATGGAGAAAAAAAACTTACAGCTTCTGCTTCAGAAGGATCATACCAGACATTGATGTATGGATGCTGAAGAGCTTCATCTACAGAGATCCTTTTAGATGCATCTATGACCAGCATTTTGGATAACAAATCCCTTGCCTGACTGGCTGTAAAAATAATGATGTTAATGTGTACCTATTTGTAAAGATTGCTAAATTATCACTGATTCCACAAACTTGAGAGTATCATTTAAGAAGCAAGTTTTTAAAAGTATAATTTTTAACTTTAAAACCAGATCATACATATAATAAACAAGATTAAAGGTAAAAATAACTAAAATTTCATTTTGTTTCTCCACTCAGAGATAATCTTTGATTGTATCCCATAAGAATATGAATACACAAATGCACACACAAATGGAATTTGATGTATATGTTTATAAAAATTACCTTTAAGTTTGTTGTGTTCTGAGTCAGCTGGGAAAAGTACATCAGGGAAGAGTTTCTCAAAGCTATATCCAGCATATTTAGGTCTGTTTTCAACATAAGTCCTTACTGTTGGTTGTAGTTTCTTCATAAATTCAGGACACGGTGTTCCAAGCTGTTCAATAACTTTATTCCACTGATCAATATCTAATATCAAGTAGCTAAGAAAAATACTGCTTCTAATATTCAACACATTAGTCAATATTCATATTAAAATACAAAATGGAAATTTAAAAAATCATAAAAAGAATGTGGCAGTTATAAATTTCATATATCTCACAGCCACCTTGCAAAGGGCAATGATTATAGGTGGACAGAAATGAGCAATAAATAAGTTGTTAACCTTATTTATTGTGTGTGTGCGCACATGTATGTCTATATGAATACTAATTTTACCCCAAAAATGAAAGTTTAAACTCACAAATTCTAAGTTACAAATAAATATAAATGTACAGTATTATCATTACTACTCATAGACTCTCTAAATGCAAACTGTACATAATACTAATATACAAAATCTGCCTTTTCTTCCAGCTTATCAGAAAATGTGAATGTATTTCCTGAAGGATAATCTGTTCTGGTTTTTTTTTTTTTTTTGAGTTTTCTAAATTAACAGAAAATAAACAGAAATAAAAATGACTTTTTATAAAAGTGCATTTTATTTTGCTATTTTTTGTTTAGCTTACATTAATATTTTTTTAATGCTCTGAAGTGTATAAAAAAGATTCAGTATTTCAGTAAGTTTTAAGATTAGAATTCCCTGATCTTATTCCTCCTAGTGTTTATACTCTAAGCCTAAAACTCTTTACTGTAACCTGGTGAATATTTCCATTCCTTTTCTTGAAACAATTACTTGTTGATAAATACATCCCTATTGATGTAAATCCTAAAAGTAGTCAGATGGGAAAAAAAAAGCATGAATGCAAACCTTATAATCACCACATAAAACTACTATTGCTCAAATTCTCACATGAAAGAATCAGTATGTTATGTTGAGTAATGAGAACAATCAAGACACAAAACACACAAAACATTAACAAAAAGGCAGTGAGGGGACAAAACAAAAGGATGGCCAGCAGCAACAGAAAATTTCAAAGCTCAAAGTAATTCTTAAGTATTTCTAGACTTACTCAAGTGTATAAATTATTATAAATTTTAATGCAAGCCATGATTTTTTAAATGTAGGTTAAATAAATCAACTCAAAGCCAGCAAGTAACTATGGATAATTACACTTGAGTACTTTTCAGAATTAACATATGAAAACAATAAATGAGGGAAAAGAAAGTCTATGTCAATAGCAGGTGGTATTTTGAAAGAGTAATTTAGCAATACTTGATATTAGGGAGAGACAAAATACATTATACCTGAAGGAGCTGAAGTACTGTCATACATTTTGACCTTTAGAAACTATATTTTAGGCCAAAGATAAGGATACGATCTGTACCTGGGAACAAAACACCACCTTTGATCATTTCTCCCATGATGCACCCAACTGACCAAATGTCAACTGAAAACAAAATGCAATGACATTAACATAAAGATTTTGGTTAAAATAAAAAGAAATATATAAACAGTAAAAAAAAAAAAATCACGCACACCATGTATACTTTAAAATCATAAAAAGCATATAAAATAAAAATGAGTGACAATGAATGTGCTCTGACTACCAGCAGAGACTGTATGTCCTACTGCCAAATGCAGCCTACAAATATTTCAGCTTCTTATCTGAACAATTTTTTGAACTATAACAGTCACAAAGTTTATGTCTGTTTTAAAAAAAACCTGTATGTATGAATGCAGCATATTCATTTTCATTAAAGAACATAAGGAAGTTCATCACCTAACTAATAATTTGCTGCAGCAGCACAAGGATACAGTCCCTTCCTGGAAAGAGGATTTTGTGGCAAACCATTTCTCCCATAATGCACCCCACAGACCATAAATCCACTATGTTTGCAGCACAAAAGAAGGAAAAGCAAAGCAAAAGGTCATTAAAATCAAAGAAGCAGAATATGATTGCATTATATAAAAACTGCAAAATATTACAAAAAAGAAAAAGTGATTTTAATTTCAGCTAATGAAATAATTTAAAAAACAAAATACTTTGTGAAAAGCTTGGTTCACAAAAGAAAACAAATTGTGGCATTTTAACTACATATCTAATTTTAAAGTGAGAGCTATGCACAGAAATAGTATAAAACCTGTATATTTCATAACTGCAAATTTGTTTATAAAATATAAGAGAATCAAACACAAACTATAAATAAGGCTAAAAATGTACATAAAATAGCAAAATTATGATATTATACATTATTTTGAAGCTCAACTGTGCATTACACTCTTTCTTTAAAAGTTAAAAGAAAAAGCATGAGCAGCGTAATTTATCTTATTAAAATATTTAATAGAAAAATGTCTCTGAATAATTATAAAAAATTAATGTAAAGCTCTACAGAAAATTTCAAACCAGAGTTCATAAATTTATTTATTTAATAAGTGGTCGGTATGTTTACTCTGAATTAAAAGTCAATTATTTTCTTGGCAACATCATTCTACATTTACTCTATTACCCCTAAAAGAACAAGTACATAGAGAATGAAGAAAACAGAGTAAAGAAAAGCGTACTTCTTATGTTTTCTACATAAGGTTTTTCAAATTCATAAAACCAAACTGCTTGGGTTTAAGAAATTAGTTTTGGTAGAATATAGTATGAAAGTTCTTATTGCAGAGTTTCCTAGCACTTACCCTTGCCAACTTGAAAAGGGAGCCCTAATCAAGATGCTGCAAACAATCTGCTAGACAGAAAGAGGCAATTTTGGGATTTCCACCCGTTTATTAAAACTAACCGCATACCCTAACATTTTATACCTTTGGGTCTGAATATCAGATAAAAGGAGAAAGAGTAGGTACTTGGAAGTTTAATAGAAGAGGGAAAGAATACGCAATTTAAAAGGAAAAGACTTAGAAATTTAGATTTGGGTCTTGAAGTTTGAAGGCCCACATTCTTTAAGAGCAGAAGAAGAAACAGGCAGGACTAGATTTAGAGAGATGTGTTCTTCATCCATGTTGCAGGATTTAGGAAATTTAAGTCTATACTTTCAAGTACATTCTTATAAGGAGACCATCAATTCACGAAAGTATGTTAGGAAATAAACAGGGAATAATTTTTGGTACTAAAGTTTCTCTAAAATTTCACATTAATGTATGCAACCCCTTTTAGATTTCTAGTATGACTCAACTTTTGAGGATAAAATTTTAGAGGAACACCTGTAATCCCAGCAGCTCAGGAGGCTGAGCAAGGAAGATCTCGAGTTCAAAGCCAGCCTCAGCAAAAGTGAGGCTCTAAGCAACTCAGTAAGATCCTGTCTTTAAATAAAATGCAAAGTAGGGCTGGGGATGTGACTCGGTGGCCAAGTATCCCTGAGTTTAATCCCCAGTACCAAAAAAAATTTTTTTTACAGGAAAAGTTAACATTGATAAATCAATTGATCAGAGAACAATTTTTTTCAAGGGTTTTCATTTTTGCCCCAAATCTGTAAGAATAAATCTTCTCCATAGACTTTATAGAAAAGAAGAAAGTAGCTAAATAACCAGGATGAAACTGATGTGGAAAACCTTCAGAAACACAGTTTTAAACACAAAGATCTTAAAAGCTACTAGTATCAGAGAAGATATTGAGTCAGTGAAGAAACTAAGACTTAAGTTTACATAAAACTGAGCTGTAAGTGTCTAACTGCTTACTATTAGGCAGTTTAAAATATACTTGATTATCCTACAGTTTTTTCCAAAATAGTCTGAAGTAGCCTGCAATAAAATACAGATAAAACAAAGTTGTTAAACTGGGGAGGGGTAGTCATTAAAAGAAAGAAATATTTATGTTAATCTTTGCAGGCTATTGTAGTTACCATAAGGAAGTATTACACTTGACTCAGTTTTCTGGGGAAGGGTGGGGATGCAATAAGATGATCTACATAATTCTTATGAGAGAAGACTATTTCAACTCTTTTCTCTTCATGATAATTTCTGGTTGGGAGCTGCCCCAGGACCCTTACTGACATATTACACAATATCTATGATAACCAATAATTTCACTGCAAATGCAGAAGCAATCTTCATGCTGGTCATGCTGGTACTGAAGTTATCAATATCCAAACAAAACTTCAACTTTTAGGTAGACAGTAAGAAAACAACATAGCATGCTTACTTCAGAATAAAAGATTAACATTCACTGTTTAAAATATTTACTCTGAGCACACATACATCAAATAGGAAATTAAGCTAAAATCCTAATTTCTGTCTTTAAAAAAATTTTTTTTTTGGTACTGGGATTGAACCCAGGGGTGCTTTACAACTGGCCTGCTTTCCCAGTCCTTTTCATTTTTTGAGACCAGTTCTTGTCAAATTGTTGAGGCTTGCCTCAAACTTGCAATCCTCCTGCCTCAGCCTCCCGAATTACTGCAATTATAGGCAAGTGCCACCAAACCTGGCTTAAAATTCTAATTTCGTAGGTATCTTTTATAAATAAATAATAATAATAATCTTGAAAGTTGATTAATAGCTGCCTGAATCAAAGTGAACTACTGTTCCAGTTTTTTCACAGGAGTTTTTTGGATGAAATTACCACACTTAGAAAGTTATAGTTTAATTCACTATACATACACAAAATACTATATGCCTTTTCCTTAAGATTAGACACAAGGCTTTGATGAAACATTATTGTGTCCTCCAAGAGATTCTTAATTATTCATCAGTTTTGCACAATGGCATTATTGTAGTTCTCAAAGTTTACACTAAATGCTCTGCTATTAATTTTGATTTCCTGGAGTTGGAAATAAGAACAAACCTTACTAATGGGCACTGAAATTACTAGTAAGATTGAATTCTGAGGTACACTATATACTTCCTTGTATATAGAAGTATTTGCTCATTTTCAAGCTATGGATAAGCAAAAAGCATACACATAGTTCTTTTTTCAGAGGCTTAGACAATTCTTTATCCAGTGGGAGTGCTGATGATTTAAGTATTAGCATTTTAGACAAACAAGGCCCCCATGTTTTCCCATTTATGATAAAACTTATAGTTACTTTCAAACTTGATACACATTTCAAA
Source organism: Ictidomys tridecemlineatus (assembly GCF_052094955.1). Lineage (NCBI taxonomy): Eukaryota > Metazoa > Chordata > Mammalia > Rodentia > Sciuridae > Ictidomys > Ictidomys tridecemlineatus. The sequence goes on from NC_135477.1 coordinate 74,332,688, forward strand.
CAGTGATACACATTTAATTCTATGCAATTTAACTTAAATATTTACCTAAAAAACCTAATAAACATCAATAACAACAAAACAAATTTGAAGAGTATTTCAAATAAAAAGTGTGTGCTGACCGTTTTCCTTGTAGCCCATGCCTAGGATGACCTCAGGTGCTCTGTAGTATCGAGTCACTACATAAGGAGTCATCATAAAACTTGTTCCTGCAGTTCTAGCCAGTCCAAAGTCAAGAATCTTCAAAGTGCAATCTGATTTTACTACTATATTACTGGGCTTTAAATCCTTCAAAATATAAAAATAAGAAATGATTGCTAAGATAAATACAAAGATTCTGCAGTTCACAACTAAGCTTTCAATTCATGTTAACGGTTCATTCTTCTTAATTATAATATTACTGCACAGTTTCATCATAAAAAAGCAAACCTGAGAAGTCAACTTTATTGCATTTTAAAATTTACTTGTAAATTTAAAAATTTATAGTTTTTAGAAAAATTAATAATTATTAGTCATTAGAAGAAGCTAGTTTATAATTTTATAATTTCTAGAAATTATTTTTAATTATTATTAGCTAGAAATTTTTAATCAAATAAGATTAAGAAATCTGGAAAGGCATCTTAAAGCTCAAACAAGAACTACTATGGTAAAACAAAGTCATATCAGTACTTACATTCATTTTGCATACTAAGTTACCAGGTTTTTGACCCATTTTGAAATGAGTAACAAATATACCACTCATGGTAACTTTGAAATAATTTTTACATTTTTTGAAGCCAATTCTTTTGACAAAAGCAACAAGTGAGTGATTAGACAGTCTGAAACTACTTTTAAATTCACTGTGAAAACGGCATAAACTTTGTTGGAAAGTTACTTCTCAATGTTCAACTGAACAAAATATTACACATATAACTGATGTGTGTTATAAGAAATGCATTCATGAAAGTATTTTCTAGAACTAGGTTGTCACTTTATTTTGAGGGATGCACTATATTTCAAATTATCAATGTTGGAAAATAACTGTCTAATAAATAGGGTACTGGGACAATGTATATTGCATAGTAATGTGCAGCCTGGCCACAGAAAAGGTAATACGTGCTCTCTGAACATGAAAACTCATCTTTTCCCCTTGCTACCCTGCCTTAAGCTCTAGCAGGCAGACCCCTAAGGACCATATCAATAGGGTTATGTTTTCCTTCCTTGTTTTCTGCTGGATCTGTCCAATGCATCGTCAGAAATGTGAAGAGAGGGGGCAGGGGTTGTGGCTCAGTGGTAGAGCACTTGCCTAACATGTGTGAGATCCTGGGTTTGATCCTCAGCACCACATATAAATAAACAAAGTTAAAAATCCACTGGCAACTAAAAAATATTAAAAAAAAAAAGAAAAGAAATGAGAAGAGAGGTCAAGGTATTTATTCTCTGTGATCCTTATGGCATAAGCTACAAACTGGCTAAGACAAAATACCCACCCAGAGCCATACTTCTGCTGCTTCATGACTTGCTGGTTTTGCTAGCAGCTGAAAATAATGAGGGGGTCAGTAACTAACCTTCTGTTGGCCATTCTTGGGTGTTTTACCTTATTTGGTTAGTTCCCATAATTTCGTCTATCCCTTCATCTTAAAAAGATCCTTCTTTACACTCCCTTCAAATACATCTTTAATATGCCACGTTTTTTTCTGCTGAGGCCCTGTCTAATATATTGCCATTGAGAAATAGTCTCATAGCAAGCCATATATATAGGTGTGCATTTATATACATATACACACATACACACACACGGACTACAAACACACACATGTATGTACATACATATAATATTTTATATACATGTAAACAATATTTTACACCTAATGCAGAGTACAAATAATATATAGTTGGATATTTTTAGTTATTTACTCAAAATCCTTTGTTCCTTGGCAGTCAGATAGTTCTACAAATGCTTGAAGTGGTAGAGAATCCACAATTATGCTATTTTTCCCACAATCTCTTTGTTGTTATAACTTGTTGGTACACCTTTGAAATATTGGATTCTAAGCTACAGGTATCATGAAGGAAAACAGACTACACAAGTGTCCTTGGAAATCAACAATGTTGATATGAACACAAGTTAAAGGGTCACATTATTACAGATTTGATATAAATTCTCACCATAAAATGGTTAGATAATAAATGTGTCTTTGTTGGAATGAACTAAACCACTTGGCAAAGTTGGATGGAAAAAAGAGTACAGCCAATGTGCCTTACGTGAACAGTAGCTGGTACCTTTAACAATTTCAGTGATGGCGTGGATAAACATGATCGTCTAGTTTCCAATAATATACTTGAGGTTAAACAAAAATGGGTATTTGTTGACTTGAATAATACGTATTGTAAATGCACAAATTATTCACAAATTAAAGACAGGAAAAGATCTCATCAATTTGTTGGATTTCAAACAAGACATCTGCTTAGCATACCTTAATGAATGAGAACCCACCAGGAAGAAAAAAGCCTGATGTTCCCAGAATTATTGTCCAAGATATCAGATTTTGTGAGAAGCCATACCATTTCCAAACAGCAAGGGGTGGGGAGCCATGTTGGAGGAAATTGGCAACTTGACAAAAATGAAAACTGCAGGGACACACCCTATTATTCCAGAGACTTGAGAGGCTGAGGCCAGAGGATCACAAGTTTGAGGCCAGCCTGGGCAGTGAGGCTCTATCTCAAAATAAAACATTTAAAAGGTGGGGGGGGGGGGAGTCTGGGGATGTAGTCTAGAGAAAAAGAATTTGACAAAATACAGCATCCATTCATGCTCAAAACACTAGAAAAACTAGGAATAGTAGAAACAAACTTCAATATTGTAAAAGCTATATATGCTAAACCTAAGGCCAATATCATTCTAAATGAAGAAAAATAGAAAGCACTCCCTCTAAGAACTTGAACAAGACAAGGATGCCCTCTTTTACCACTTCTATTCAACATCATCCTTGAAAACTCCATCCAGAGCAATTAAACAGAACAAAGAAATTAAAGGGATATAAATAGGAAAACAGGAGCTCAAATTATCACTATTGGCTGAGGACATAATTCTATATTTAGAAGATCCAAAATTTTCCACCAGAAAATTTTAGAACTAATAAATGAATTCAGCAAAGTAGCAGGATATAAAATTAAAACCCATAAATGAAATACATCAGTGGTGAATCCACTGAAAGAGAACACAGGAAAACCATCTCATTCATAATAGTCTCAAAAAACTAAAATATTTGGAAATCAATCTAACAAAAGAGGTAAAAGACCTATATAATGAAAACTACAGAACACTAAAAAAAGAAATTGAATTAACCTTAGAAGGTGGAAAACTCTCCCATGCTCTTGGATTGGCAGAATTAAGATTGTCAAAATGGACATAATACCAAAAGTGTTACACAAACTTAATAAAATCCCTATTCAAATCCCAATGACATTCTTCATAGAAACAGTAAAAGCAATCATAAAATTTATTTGGAAAACTGAGACCCAGAATAGCCAAAGCAATCCTTAGCAAAAAAAGTGAAGCAAGAATCACAATACCAGACTTTAAATTATACTACAGAAGAATAGTAACAAAAATGGGATGGTATTGGCACCAAAATCAGACATGTAGATCAATAGTACAGAATAGAGGACACAGAGACAGATCCACATAAGTACAGTTGTCTCATCCTAGACAAGGGTACCAAAAACATACATTGGATAGCTTCTTCAACAAATAGTGCTGTGAAAACTAGAAATTCATATTAGCAAAATAAAATTAGATCCCTGTCTCTCATCTTGCACAAAACTCAAAGTGGATTAAGGACTTAAGACACTAGAACACAGACCCTGCATTTAAAAGAAAAAATACTAGGCCCAGATATTCATAATGTCAGCTTAGGAACTGATTTTCTTAACAAGGCCCCTAAAGCACAAAAAGTAAAATAAAGAATCAATAAATAGGATGGGATTCAAACTAAAAAGCTTCTTCTCAGCGAAGGAAAGAATCAATAATGTGAAGAGACAGCCTACAGAATGGGAGAAAATCTTTAAAACACACACTTCAGATAGAGCACTAATCTCCAAGATATATTTAAAAAACTCGAAAACTTAACACCAAAAAGAAAAAAAAACTAATCAATAAATGGACTAAGGAACTGAACAGACTTCACAGAAGAAATAAAATCTATCAACAAAAATAAGAAAAAATGTTCATCATCCCTAGAGATTAGAGAAATTCAAATCAAAACTATTCCAAGATTTCATCTCACTCCAGTCAAAAGGGCAATTATCAAGAATAAAAGCAACAGTAAGTACTGGCAAGGATGTGGGGGGAAAAACGTACACACAAACATTGCTGTGGGACTGTAAATTGGTATAACCACTATGGAAAGCAGTATGGCGACTCCTTAGAAAACGTGAAATACAACCACCATTTGACCCAATTATCCTACTCATTATATATCCAAAGGATTTAAAATCAGCATACTGCATTGACACAGCCACATCCATGTTTATAGCAGCTCAATTCACGATAGCTAAACTATAAACCAACCTCAGTGCCCTTTAATGAATGGCATAAATAAATGGGTAAAGAAAATGTGGTGTGTGTGTACACACACACACACACACACACACACACTGGAATATTACTCAGCCATAGAGAAGAATGAAATTATGGCATTTGTCAGTAAATGGATGAAGCTGCAGAATTTTATGCCAAGTGAAATAAGCTAATCCCTAAGAACTAAAGGCTGAACATTTTCTCTGATATGTAGATGATAATTCACAATAAAGGGGAGGGCTAGTGAAGAATAGAGGAACTCTGAATTAGACAGAAGGGAGTGAAAGGAGGGGAGGAGGTAAGGGGGTAGGAAGAATAGTAGAATGAATGTCATTATTAACCAATGTGCATATATGATTATACAATTGGTGTACCTCTATAACATACACAATCAGAAGAATGAGAAGTTAATACTCACTCCATTTATGTATGATGTTTCAAAATACATTCTATTGTCTGTATAACTAATTAGAACAAATTAAAAAATCATTTCTTTTATATTACATAACAAGTGTCCAATGTCCTATTTGCATGATGGCGCGCACGCGCGCGCACGCACACACACACACACACACACACACACACACACACACATAAATGTATTATATGAGATACTAGATGGGAATGGTGGTGCAGGCCTGTAATTCCAGCAGTGAGACCCTGCCTCAAAATGAATGAATGAATGAATAAAAATAAAGAGGGTTAGGTAGCTCAGTGGTACAGGGCCCCTGGGTTTAATATTAATACTGCAAAAGAGAAGAGGGGAGATAGTATATTGTCCCAGTATTCTATTCAAATGACTATATTTCTGTTCTCACTCTTAATAATAAAAGATATATAAGATGCAGATTATGATTATAATTTCTAACCTATTATAATGACCTGTGTTGCTGAAATATTAATAGAATTGAAAACGTGGAATTTAATGGGCTAAAAAATCTCACAATAAGCTTTATATACGTATACAGATCAACAATGGGCCATTCTGCCAATGCTGGCATATATAATTTGACCTTTTGAACTGGCATGATATTCAGTCTTAAAGGACCCAATAGCCACTTATCAGACTTCCCATCTGACTTTCCACATGAAATCACAAAAATTTGCTCATAAAATTTTTATCTGCCTGGAGAGACAGGACACATTGTCTTGATGCCTCTAGTCCACAAAATTATTTGTTGTTGATACTACTAAATAATGTCTATAAAGAATTACCCACATGACCTCAACTGGAGAAAATCTGTGCTATGCCCATTAAAAGAAGGCAGTGGCATAAACACCCATCATTTCACATTCAATACACTGTGCCTGTTAACGCTGATGAATTCTACTATGAAAATAAAACAAAAGCATGTATCTATAACACAAATACACTGCATTACCTGTATTAATGAACAATATGTATATTAAATACCAATTATTAACACCAAAGGGAAAAAAAATTAGTTTGAAAGATTAATTTTGTAATGTATACATCCAGAAAAACATGTCTGATGTCCTTAACATATTTTGAAGGGTAATTATAGGTGGGTTTAGAAGATATATAAACTAATCACTTTATGAAATTAAATATACAAAGATTTCAACAAGGCCTGGTAAAACAGAGTATAAAAATTTCATTATTTCTCTTCTACAATTGTAAGACTGCTAATATTTCTAAAATATAATATCTCAGGAAAGTAATATTGCATATTCAAGAATAAACATAAGCTTTCATACTATTTTGATATCTATTTATGATGGTTGGAGATTACTGGCTCTTTTCACTAGTGCATTCTAGTCTAGAAATAAGATTCCAGAGCAAATATGCTCTTTTAAAATAGATTTTTATTAAGAAAAAATAATTGGTCAAAAACAGTTCAAAGAGCATTAACTGAAATTCATCCTTGTATATCAGTATTTTTCTATAGATGTAACATTCTTAACTATGTATGAGAAGAGTAATTTGGAATTTACGTGAATTTGTGGAAGAAGCAGTTGAACTAACCCAATATTCCATCTTTTGCCCACGTTTTTTCAACCTCCTTAGTTAGACAAGACCATATGAGTAGGTCTGGTCAGTGGGATTTAATGGAAGCAAAAAGAAGGGTCAGTGCACAATACTTATGGTGATTTCCTTTGCTTTGGCAATTAGGAACATTCCAGATAGTGGACTTGCTGGCAGCATGTGTTGATGAGCATCTTTGTAAAGCAGAGTCCCTCCCCTACTATAATCTGCATTGGACACATAGTAAGAAAATATAAACTTTAGTTGTTTTAAGTCACTGAGAGTTCAAAATTTGTTATCTTTCATCAAAATTTAGTCTATTCTGACTGACACCGAAAGTGATGTCAGAAATGGGGTGTTACTTTGCCTGTAAAGCATTCCTAATCTGAAAATCGGAAATCTGAAATGCCCCATAATCTAAAATTTTTTGAATGCTGTCATGATGCCCAAGAAGTTTTGGATTCTGAAGTATTTCAGATTATAGATTAAGAATGCTCAAAATAATTTAAAAAAAAAAAGAATGCTCAACTGGTAAATTCTATGAATTGTATTCTATGCAAACTGTATAAAAATATACAATTGTGGTTTAGTCATTAAACACCAGAGAAACTAATATCAAAGGTAGAAAAATGATCCAAAACATCCAATAGCAAAACAATTTATGAAACTGTCACCTGCACAACACTTGCATAACATACCTGAAGATTTAGGACAGGTGGCAAATTGAGGCTTGCCTGCTTATATAAAGAAAGTTTTATTGGAACACAACCACACTTACTCAATTCCATATCGTTTGTGGATGCTTTTATGATACAATGGTGGAATCCTTTAGCTGTGAAAGACACTATTATCTACCGAGTCTGAAATACTACCTGGACTTTATAGCAAAAGTTTGCTGACCTGTTTGAGACTGGAACATAATACTTCAATTGTTTGTGTTGGTGACTCTTGGTTACTTTTGAAAGAACTGGCCATTTTGAAAATAGAAATGAAAGGGAACTGGGTTTAGACTTTTAGGGTTTCACCACTTTGGAAAAAACTATAAACTACTAGACGGCAGATAGTTAAGCAAATATTCCTGCCTGCCTGAGTTGGTTTCCTCATGCTTTTGATGAGTTCAACCACGAGACTTATTTTATTCAATGGAATGTAGAGAGAATGTGATGTTCATGAGATCTGAAGACAAGTTTAAATGTGATTTAGTGTGGCTCTTACTCATCTACCATCATGGGAAAAGGATGTCCCTTGAAAACAATCCTTCACCTAGATGCTGAGACCTGAAAGTAGAACAAACCTAACGCTGACCCATGGTTTGGGCAGTGACACACAGTCAACCCTGCAAATGCCTGAGCAAACAATAAATGTTGTTTTAAACAGTGGTATCTTGGGTTTGTTTCTATGTATCATTTTCACATAATTCTGAAAGCTGTCAAAGGAAAAAGACTGCAAAATCTTTTTCTTTTTCTCACAGCACTAAAAACTGAACCCAAGGCCTGTGCATGCTAGGCAAGTGTTCTACCACATTGCCAGTCCATGTAAAAATCTTTTAACTGAAGAAATTGCTTCATTCTGCCAACAGAAGTCTGAAAATTTAAAGGAAGACTCAGGCTAACCTATAAGTCCAATATAGGACCTATGAGCTGACAAATATGCTTTGAAAACATCTATCAAAAACATATGATTCCTTTTATATTTCTGAGAGAGTTCACTGTAGGTCAAAAACTCCCTAAGTCTGTGACCATTTTGACTGTGACAGTGGCTCTGGATTCAAAGCAATTTTGCCCCAAGGAACATGTGGCAATGTCAGGAAACATTTTTGATTGGCAGAAGTGGGAAGAGTTACTAGCGTGAAATAGGCTGAGAAAGCTGAGCAGCCCCCAAGGAGAACAATCCTTCATTACTCACTTCAGATACATTCAAGGAGGATAACAAAAGGAAAACTCTCCTACCAGGTACAGTCAGGTATCACAGAGAACAGCAGATAGGTTGTTCCTCACAGATATCAGATTTAGGGCTTAACCACAGACTATTCACCACCCCAGAGCAAGAAACCCTCACAATGCCCAGAATTTCAAATGCAACTGACTAATTTTTTTAGTTTCCAAATGAGGTTGCTTATTGTGGTTTGACCATTTTGAGGTATTTGCAGGGAGGACATGGGAGATGGATAGATAATTTGGCCATTCCAGTTCCTGTATTCCTGAACCAAAGGAAGCAATGTCTGGACTGATGTAGATACTAAACATTTTGATAGAATAGGACTTTGGGTTATCTCCATTAGAGAGGTATGGAAAAAAAGAGAACAAAGGAATGTCTAATAACCAATAGAGTAGACTGTGGCAGAGACTGGTGCCCACTGCTGTTCTAAAGTCTGTTCCCCTCATAATTGCCCCTTACAATTATGGGCAGTTCCTCCAATAGGCTCTGCGCAGAAGTATATGTACCATTTCAGGTCCCAACATAGAAAAGCTAATGCATATAACCCAGCTTTCTCTTCTGCTGTCTAGATGGTGAAGTATTATTACTCAGCTTGGGTCTTTGAGTGGCTATGTGAAAATCCACTCCCAACCCTGATTTGCACTGAACTCTTAAAGGATGGAAGATCAGTTTATTTTATCAAGCAACTAATCACAGAACAGCAGAGAACAGGTGAATCTAGAATGAGCAGTACAATCGAGAGATAAGTACCAGTTCTGCCTTCAAGATTAGCTGCAATTAGTTTAATTACATTAAACTTCTTGGAAGTTGCTCCAGGAAAAGGGGCCAAACAAAAATCTGGTACAAGCAGTTTCCACAGCTTGCTTGCTTGCTTGCTTGCTTGCTTGCTTGCTTGCTTGCTTGTTTGTTTGTTTGTTTGTTCGTTCGTTCATTTATTTATTATTTTAAAGGAAAATAGCAGTTTCCACAGCTAGCTTGCTTGCTTGCTTGCTTGCTTGCTTGCTTGCTTGCTTGTTTGTTTGTTTGTTTGTTTGTTCGTTCGTTTGTTTATTTATTTATTTATTATTTTAAAGGAAAATAGCAGCTCAAGGGGTAGTCTGCAGTAGATTCTGTGATGCCTGCTCAGATTCTTGGTACCAGTTTGAAGTACTTATTCTCTCAATTTCTAGGCATGACAGCTGTTGACAGACTTCAAGAAAATCTCTCCAGGCACTGTTCTCAACCACAGAGATCATGCTGTTCCCAGCGTAATGGGCTGGTTGGGTTACCAGCTGAGGTCTTTGAAGTGGTTGCATTCAATTCAATTTCTCCCTCTATCCATTTTTACTGCTTTATTCCCCCCTGGGATTTTGATTCTAAAGAAACTCCCCAATAAACTTCTTCATGAATATCTCTATCCTAGAGTTTCCCACACTACCTAATCTAAGATAAATATGGTCATCATAGGTAACAGATCCTAATGTGTCTCTTCTTAGCTCAACTTTATTACATTAAGAAAGCCAGCCTCCGCAACGGCGAGGTGCCAAGCCAAGGAGACCCTGTCTCTAAATAAAATACAAAATAGGACTTGGGATGTGGCTCAGTGGTCAAGTGCCCCTGAGTTCAATCCCTAGTACCAAAACAAAAGAAAAAAAAATTTTTTTTCTATACTTTTGTTTTCCTAAATGTCTTCCAAAGAACAGGAGGAAATACTTCCTAACTCATTTTGAGGCCAACATCATTTTGATACCAAAGCTAGTCTAAAACATCACTAATTTGTACCCTTTTCCTATAATAAAATTAACTTAAGTTTAGCGCTTTTGGAAGTCCTATGGGTCATTCCAGTAAATTCTCCAGGCTTGGGTAGGTTGTAGGGAAACAGTGAATTTGTAGCCAGTTGGTCTGAAGTGAGGATGGTCCTGGAGATCCCTGAGTGCACACAGTTGGTTCCCTTTTTATTTCTCTGCCATGCTGTGATCCAGTCAAGGGGGGCCTATGCAGAAGCCGAATAGATGAAGCCACCCAATCTTGGATTTCCAGTCTCCAAAAGAGTGAGTTACACTTTTCTATTAATAAGATTCAGGTATTCTGACATAGCAATGGAAAATAGATGAATACAATGGTCAAAAACACTGAAAACTTTTCTCTTAAGATCAGAAGACAAGGTTGTCCACTTTCACTATATCTGTTCTAGCCAGAGCAGTTAAAAAAACATTCAAATTGGGATGAAGTAAAACTAGGATGCAGATGATATATGATCTTATATATAGAAAATCATTTAAAAAATCCATTAAAACAATTAAAGCTAATAAACAAATTCTGCAAAGTTGCAAACAGCAACGTCTGGACAAAATAAAAAAAAAAACAGCACACAAAAATCAGTTGTGTTTTTATATACTAGCAATTGATAACCTGAAAAGGAAAATAAGAACATAATTCCATTTGTAATAGCATCCTAAAGAATAAAATGCCAAGGAATAAACTAAGGAGAAAGACTTATACACACTGAAAACTACAAGACAATACTAAATGAAACTAAAGGAAATTTATGTCATAGACTAAACCTTGTTCCCTTCCAAATTCTTATGAAGTCCTAAGCTCCAATGCTTACTCTATTTGGAGATAGGATATTATATGTACTTAAGGTATTTTAAAATAAGTCATAGGTGTAAAGCCTCAATCCAAATGAACTGGTGTCTTTACAAGAGAGATACCAAAGCATTTTTTAGCCACATATGCTCAGAGAAAAAGCCATATGAGGACAAAGAAAGAGAAATGGCTATCTGAAAGCAAAAAAGAGACCTTATCAAAAACCAAATATTTTGTCAATCTGATTATGAACTTCATAAATGTGAAAAAACAAATTTCCACTGTTAAAGATATTCAATCTATAGTATTTTATTATGACAACACAAGCAGGCTTTGAAACAACATAAGAAAATGAAAGGACATCCCATGTTCATCTATTAGAATACTAAGTATTATTATGATGACAAATTAGTATGATGATGACAAAACTTCTGAAACAATCTGCATATTAAAAAAAATCCTTACTTAAATTCCAATGACCTTTTCTGCAGAAATGGAAAAGTTGATCCTCAAATTCATATTCAATCATAAGGAGCCCTAAACATTCAAAACATTATTGCCAACAAACATATGAAAATATCAGAACAAAGTTGGAGGATTCATATTTTCCCAATTCAAAACTACAAAGTTATAGTGATCCAAATAATGTGCTGGTGTTATGGTCAGACACAAAGACCAATGAAATGGAACTGTTAAGTCCAGAAATCAAACTATGTATCTTGTGGTCAACTGGTTTTTACCAAGGGTGCCAAGACCATTCATTGGGGGAAAGAAAAGTTTCTTTAACAAATGGAGCTGGGACAACTGGACTCTCACATGTGGAAAAATGATGTTGGTCCTTTATCTTATACCACATATAACAATGAACTCAAAATGATCAAAGGCCTATGAAAGAGCTAAGTAGAAAAGTTTTATAGACATAAGGCTGAATCTTTATAAATGGAGTCTTATATATTGCACCAAAAATACATACAAAACAACAACAAAAACTGTTGGAAATGAAAAACTTTAACACAGTAATGAATACCATCAAAATGAAAAGCCAGCCATGGAATGGGAGAAAATATTTACAAATTGTATGTCTCATAAAGGCTTACTATATCAAGTACATAAAGAACTTCTAAAACAATAACAAAAAGACAAATATCTCAATTAAAATACAAGCAAAAGGGCTTAAACACACATTTCTCTAAAGAAGATATAAAAACTGCCAACAAACATATGAAAAGATGCTTGAAATCTGTTATGGCTTGAATCCAGAATGTCCCCCCAAAGGCTCATCTGTTGAAAGCATGGTCCCCAATGCAGTGAGGTTCAGAGGTGGGGCTTTGAGGTAATGATTAGGTCATGAGGCTTAGACCTCATTAACTTTGACTAATCAACTGAGAGCTGAATGGATTACCGGGAGATGGAGTCTAGTCAGAGGAACTAGGTCACTGGAGGCATATCCTGGAAGGGTTTATTTTCTCCCCAGTACCTTCCTTGCCCTCTCTGCTTCCTGCTGCCATGAACTGAACAGATTTTCTCTGTCATACCCTTCTGCCATAATGTTCTACCTCATCTCAGATCCAGAGCAATGAGGACGACAAACCATAGACTGAATCTTCTGAAACTGTGAAGCCAAAAATAAACCTTTCCTTCTCTAAGTCGTTCTTGCGCAGTATTTCATTCACAATTACAAAAAGCTGACTAACTACAACATCATTAATCACTAAGGAAATGCAAACCAAAATCACAAAAAAAAATTACTTCGTATCCACTATGGAGACTAGATGCAAAAAGTTAGATAACAAGTATTGGCAAGGTTGTAAAAAAGTTGGAATCTTTGTATACTGCTGCTGGAAATGTAAAACAGTATAACTGTTTTGGAAAACAGTTTGATGGTTCCTCAAAAAAAAAAAAAAAAAAAATCAACCACAGAATTCCATATGACCCAGCAATTCCATTTTCTAAAGCATATATACCCAGAAGAACTGTAGTCAGATATTCAAACAAATACTTACACATCAACAGTCACAGCAGAACTACCTGTAATAGCTCAATGGTAGAAATAACCCAAATCTCCACCAATTGATGAATAGATAAGTGAAATGTAGTATATATAAAATATTATTCAGTCATAAAAAGGATTGAAGTACTGATACATGTTACAACATGGACAAATCTTGAAAATATTATGCTAAATGAAAGAAGCCACACACAGAAGATCATATATCATATGATTCCATTCATATGAAATAGAACAAGTAAATCTACAGACACAGAAAGTGAATCAGAATGATTGTGGGTGCTAGAGAGACAGTAATGTCAAATGACTACTTACGGGACACAGGGATTTTTCTTTTGGAGTGATAAAAATATTTTAGTTTTGATATAGGTGGTGTTTGCACAATATTGTAAATGGCTTAAATATCACTGAACTGTACACTTTAAAATGGTTCATTTTGGTTATGTAAATTTCAGCTCAATGATTTAAAAAAGAAATATGGTGATAATTTTTTCTACTAACCCGATGAATAATTCCAGCAGAATGAAGGTGCTTGATTCCACACAGCATCTGATAGAGAAGGTAGGACATTCTTTCATGATCTAGTTCCATCTGAATCACTTGGCAAAGATTTGCATCCATGAGCTCCATGACTATGTAACTTCATGGGTGGAAAAAGATGACAGCTAAAGTGTATAGCAACAATCTAAGAATAATGTACTAATAAAGTTTTGAACTAACTAAAGTTTTAATTGTCACACTTACACATCTTGAAATTCTTCTAGGGATTTCTGTGGTGTGAAAACATTCAAAAGTCCAATTATCTGTGGTAAAAACAAAGAGAGAAAAAATTAGAAACTACTTTCTATTTCATTTGGGAACTACAAATACCTGGGTTAAAAAAAATACAACATCAGTTTAAAATCTTTCAAGTTTTGTGTTTTAAGTTCAAGAAATCTCATTTATATATTAAAGTTTTTATGGCCAGGAGGCAATGATTAACAGACAGCACAGAAGATATTTAGGACACTGAAAATATCTGTATGATACTAAAAAAGTATATATATATATATATATTATACATTTATTCAAACCCATAACTATACTACACCAAGAGTGAACCCTAGGGGTTAGGGATGTAGCTCAGTGGTATGTGCTTTCCTAGCTAGCATGAGGCCTTGGGTTTATTCCCAGGACCACAAAAAACAAACAAAAAACCAAAGTGAAAACCCTAATGTAAACTACAGACCTGGGTAATAAATAATGTATTAATGTAGGTTCATCAATTAAACAAAAGTACCAGTTCAGTGGGGGATGCTGATTTAGGGGAATGCTATCATGTGGAGGGGCAGGTTATAAATGAGACCTCTCTGTATTTTCCTCTCAATTTTATTGTACACTTAAAAGTGTTCTAAAACAGTCTTTAAAAAAAACAAAAACTTTACAAATAGAAGAGTTTCACATCACTCATTCCATTTATGAACACTCGTAACAAGTTCTTATGTTATACAAGCTTCTACATAATTTGTTACCAAATCTTAAACACCTTCTAGCTTTTTATTCAACTCAATATATCTGTATAATCTCAGAAGGGTTTCCTTAGACCATTTCTTATTTTTTTCTTTTCAATACTGAGGGTTGAAGCTAGAGTGCTCCACAACTGAACTCCTTTTATATTTTGAGACAGAGTCTAGCCAAGTTGCCCATGCTGGCCTTGAACTTGAGATGTTTCTGCCTTAGTCTTTCAAGTTGTTTAAGATTACAGGCATGCATCACTGCCCCAGCCTGATTTTAACAGTATCATATTTTCCCAGTTTTCTTCATTTCCAGTCAAATCCAATGGTTCATTCAAAGGTATACTCTCCTTTCCACTACTGTCTTCAAGCCCTCTTGTTTCTGTCTACCCTTTCCCTAAATGATATTATTATCTATGTAACTTTTCCAAACTTCTATGTGGATAATTCCCAAATAAGCATGAAAAGTCTTTGCTTAGCATCATGAGTTTCATATACACATAGTCCTTTATGTGGATTTCTCACAAATAATATAAAATTGAATTCATTTTATTCCTACCAAACTCCTTAATTTTCCAGGATGCCCTCCCTTTTACAAGAGAAAATTCAGAGTGATTCTGATTCTTTATCTGTACCATAGCACATATCTGAAAGAATGTTGTCTGTTGTACATCATTCTATACCCTCAATCTCTTTTTCTACATTCCCTGTACTATTATACAGGTTAAAGAGTTTAAAATCTTATGTCTAATACTAGTATTACAGGCTGAATCTGTGTGTGTCCCCCTGAAATTCATAGATAGAGCCCTCACTCCCAATATGATGTTACATGAAGATAGGGAATTTGAGTTAATTAGGTTTATATTAGGTCACAAAGGTGTGGCACTCATAATGAGAATAGGTCACGTAAGAAGAACAAAATCTGGCATGGTGGTGCGTACCTGTAATCCCAGCTACTTGGGAGGTAGAGAAAAGAGAATCACAAGTTTAAGTCCTGCCTGAGCAACTTAGTGAGACCCTGTCTCAAAATACATTTTTACAAAAGGCTAGGGATGTAGCTTGGTGATAGAGCACCCCTGAGTTCTCTATTAAAAAAAGAAAAAATTTAAAAAAGAAAAAAAAAGATGAACAGAATAAAATTTGTCTTTCTCCACACCCATGCATTAAGGAAAGGTCATATGAAGATACAGTGAGAAATTGGCCAATTGCAAGCCAGGAAGAGCACCTTCACAAGGAACCAAGTAAGCCAGCACCTTGATCTTGGACTTCCCAGCCTCTGGAATTGTGAGAACTAAATCTGTTGTTTGAGCCCTCTCGTCTATGGTACTTTGTTATGGAAGCCTGAGTTAACAATGGTTTTCTGCAAACCCAGCTACCACTTTATTCACTTTATTTCCTGTAATATGGTAAAAGAAAGATCTGATCATATTACTTACCTCCTCAAAAACTTTAAGCCAACAAATAAATTCCCAAAACCCATGCTAGAGTATCATCTCATTCAGTAGTATTAAACTTGATAATTTACCCAAACTAAATTCATTTCAAGAATGTCATTTTAAAAAGCCTTTAATATTTTTAAGCATACTATTCTAAACTACACTTGTCATTTACCAACTGAACTTAATTGTCTTCAAGATGTATTTCTTTGATAGAGTCTGGCAACCGCTAATCCCTATCAGAGTTGACTGTTCTCTCTACTCTGTCTCTAGTTATCCTCTATGCTGTCATGGCATCCAACATACAGTACTGTAATTTCATTTTTACAACAGCTTCATCCAGACCACACAGGATCCTTGTTAGAAAGATTTGTGGCTTATTTACTTTTATTGCCTTGTACATAGCAATGTACCTGACACATTTAAAAATGTTTGTAACAATTTAGGGACAGGAAAGTTTCTTTAGATATGAGGGCAGAATCTGTTATTCATCTCTGCATTAAGCTCTGCCTATAGAAAGCATCTGTTCAGTGGATCAATTCAGAAAAACAAAATCCAAACAAAGTACAGTTTTTTTTTTTTTAAGATGAGGGAAGCCATAATAATAAAATATCAGATACTCTAAATAAATTCAAGTCTCACAACCAGCTGAATTGCATCTGGACTTTAGTTAAACTGTTCTCACTAATATTTGGGAAATCTGAGGGTAAAAGAGAGATGTTAAAAGATTTAAGGCATACAGAGGCATAAATGAAATCAGTGGTTGCTTAGAGCTGGGGGACATGGAAGATAGGGGATCAACAGCTAAAGGATACAGTGTTTCTTTTTAAATTTTTTTTAATATTCATTTTTTAGTTGTAATTGGACACAATATCTTTATTTTATGTGGTGCTGAGGATCGAAACCAGGGCTTTGCATATATTAGGCAAGTGCTCTACCGCTGAGCCACAACCCCAGCCCTACAGGGGAACTAGTCTGGAACTAACTGTGGTGATATCACTCATATCAGTGGGTATATATATTAAACTGTATACTTGAAATGGGCTAATTATATGGTATGTAAATTATATCTCAATTAAGCTATCATAAATGAGATTTTATAAAACAACTGTCCTATTTTTCGAGATGGGGAAATAAAGGAAATTATATCAATCATAGACTGGCCAAACAAAAGTCTAGGATTGATTAATGGGTTATAAAGGACTAACTGAAAGAAGTAGTAATTACAAGGAACAAATAACAATTCATCTAGAAGCACTGTTTCCTTCTGGGGGGGAGATGGGAGAGAGAACAAAGAACAATAGCAATAAATGAGAGAAGTGCAACTAAATACAGTATGTGAAGACTTCAAAAAGGTATACATGAAAATGTCTCTAAGAACAATATCTATGTAAATAAGATGAAGAATTAGAGTTGGCTGTTTCTGGAAAACGTAATTTTTGCAATATACCCCAAGGTACCTATGAAGATATCCTGAGCAAAACTGGGAAGTAAAGCCAATAAATGATAAAGCCAAAACAAAGAAAAAAAGCAAACTCTATTTAAATTTGCCAAAATCAAAAAGAGAAAAATAAAAATAAAAGGGGATGGATGAGACCCACTAACGGGCCTTTGACTTATTAGCCAATGGTGACATGCTTTTCAAACAGGATATAATGTCTGTAGTAAAGGGGAGATAACTTGCCTCAGCTCCTATCAGAGGATTCTATCAAAAATCTAGACTGTGTGTGCTAGACGACTTATCAAAGTGTGTTTTTAGGTAAGTAATCAAGTTAAAAAAGAAACTCAAAACCCTCTTGAAAAGGGCAGAAAAACCCAGAGATACTTAGAGAATAATGAAGAGAACATCTGTGTAGAACATAAAAGTGTTTGAGACATGACATTCCCAAAACATCCATCTATCAGGGAGTAGAAAAGAACAGTCAGCATTCCTGGCTGACTATATTTAGTTTTAAATTCCTTCACTGAACAAAATAAGTGTTGAACACTGTGTGCCTCTCCTGCTAGAGGGCTAATTTTGAGACACATGTGCTATTTAGTAGAAGGAAATATCTTTCCTTGCAGTCACCCAGGCTTGGGAGAAAGGAGAAACTGGACTCCTCTCCATAGGAAAAACTAAGATGCTCCCACAGCCCTCATTGTGAAACTGAGTCCACAGGCTACAAGAGGTACAAGAAGCATTATCCAAGGTTAGGAGGCCACTAGCAAAACTCTGATGACCAACACGTCTGGCTCATACCTGGAAATAGAATGGCTACCACAATTACCTTCCTGTCCATGACTAACTTTAACTATCCAGCCCTTTTTATGCCACTTCTCCTTTCTTGGGGGGACCCTTTCCTACAACAATCCAATTTTCATTCCATCTTTTACCTAAGTTTACTCTTTCTGAAAGCCTTCCCATTAATTAAGGCTCACATATTTCTTTATTGAGATTTTAGAACTTATTGACCATCTATATCAAATGACAGTTAAAATACTCATGCTTTGTGATATTTGATATTTAACTTTACATTATTTGTTTTGCCTTCAAACACGTTTCTCAAATAAGAAGGCTTAATGTCCACGCATTCCCCAACTTGGAGATAAACTTTTAACTCCAATATAATGTGGTGAATTGTATTATTTGCCATTAGAAAGTATCATACTTATTATATCACATCAGCTCCTTTGGACAATCACCACAAAATGTCTCCAGTGAAGTGCTCTCAGTTTAGTGCTTCATAAAACTGTCCCTTGCACAATTTCCTCTTAGTTATTTCCTCTCAGTTTCGAGTGTTCATTCCACAAAAGAACTATAAAAATATCAGAGTGTGTAAAGTAATTCAAAAAAGTACAACTGTCCTCAAAATGAGTAAAAGTTACATCATTAGGAAGTATAATTAGAAATCATTTTCTAATTCCCTTTAAATATTTTCAAAAAATTTCTGCTACAGTGCTTTGTAACCACTGGCTACCCTCAACATAAAATGATCAGTAAATACTACATCACTAAAGAGGTGTGAGTGATGTGGTGAGAAATGATTTGCACTTCTATCCTGTACAATTAAGGGAAGATCCAGTATCAAAATAAAATTTGAATAATTTCATCTCTGTACTAAGGCTACTATTTTTGAAATGTCAGCTTTATAGAGAATAAGCAGCAAAATAAGAAATAAAACTTAAATAATAATATTCTAAATTTCAGAAGTCATTTTCTTTTGATATCACTTAATAAAGTTGGGTAAAAAATTCACCCTGTGGGGCTGGGGTTTCGGCTCAGTGGTAGAGCACTCGCCTTGCATGTGTGAAGCACTGGGTTTGATCTTCAGCACCATATTAAAATAATTAATTAATTAATTAGAGGTAGCATGTCCATCTACAACTTAAATATTAAAAAAAAATCATCCTGTGAATATATATTCCCTTTAAACAATGTTTCAATTCAGAATAATTTAAAGTCTCTATAAAGTCTTTCATATTCGTGTATTCATAAATAAATCTTGATTTCATCTATATTTAAGAAATCTAAATTATTCACTTACATTTTTATGATTAACACATTTCATAAGAACTAGTTCTCTGTAGGCCCGCTTAGCATGAGTTTGATTCTGAAATGGCCGGCTTAGCTTCTTGATTGCAACATTTCTTTCAAGAATGGCATCATAAGCTGCACTGTAACAAGAAATTCAAAAACAAAAAAGTAAAAATCTGTAAAACTGAATTTATGAAACACTCATGCAGATTCCTCAATTCCTCCAAAAATAGGTGGAACTGGATCACTCTTCAGTCTGTAATGCTCAACATGTGTCTTCTATACTTATGACAATATATTCCACAGCAAATAACAATCAATTTTTAAAATAATAATGTATCCAAGGAGGCAATGGATTGAAAAGACAGACACCCTGCTGGTTCGTTGTCTGCTGATACACTTAGCCCAGGGTTGGCACTATGAATACATAAATGCTTTATAGATATTTAAGTCTGCTAAGATAGCTTAAAGCCTAAAGGAATCATTCACTCTCCAACCAGATCAAAGAAAGTCAGGATAAACATGAATTCTACTCAAAATGTTTGCTGAAGAATTCTACATAAACCCATTACTTCCATCCTTTCAGTCACAGGACAATTAATAAATATAGAAGTGTGTATATAAAATATCAAAATTTGTTTTGAAAAAGACTTAACAATTTATTTTAGAGAATCTAAAAAATCAAGGTGTTTATAAATATGAATGCTAAATTTGAAAACATCAGAAGCTGCTTCATAACTGGGACATACACATCGCAACATATACATTACTCTTCATTTCTTCCTTTACCCCTTGATGCTGTCCTTATGACATCTATTGGTTTATGAAAGGTTTGAGAATAGGAAACACAAATAAGGTAATCTGTCTATGTTATTGAATTTTATGAATTTAAGTTCTTTAAAAATGTGGATTCATCTCTACCTAAGGAGGATCAGCAGTTAAGTAACTGGTTCAAGGTTAGTCAAAAAGTTAAAAATAAAGCTGAGGCTAGAAGATAAAGACATGAAGGTCTGGGTTGTGGCTCAGTGAAAAAGCACTTGTCTGATATATGTGAAGCACTGGGTTCAATACTCAGCACTACATAAAAATAAATATATAAAATAAAAGGTATTGTGTCCATCTACAACTAAAAAAAATTTAAAAAAAAGACATGAGGCTGTGCATTTCATACTGACTTAACATATTATAAAAGTCTACTTCTATTTAAATGTATTTGGAAAGCCAGTTCATTACTGATGGTTTTCACCTGATTAAACACTTTGTAACTCTCTCTTCATATCTATTTGGTATTTGTTATAGAACTATATAGATTATGATATTGTACTACATTTATATCTCTACATTCTGTATATACTATAACAATTGCATATAATGATTATAATGAATATATATTGCACATAATGATTGCATATCATATACATATCAAAATAAACATAAATATAACCCTTACTTTACAAGTACTATATTTATAGATATGAGCTGCCCAAATTAAAAAAAAAATATCAAGGGTCATGAAAAATTGTTAGAAATGTATCTTTAGATAATAAAGATTTTATTATTTATTTATTTTAAAGAACTTATTTTTTTTTATTTGTTTTACTTAGTTACACATGTCAGTACAGTGATGTTGACATATCATACATTTGAATCAGATGGGATATAATTTCTCATTTTTCTGAGTATACAGATTGCAGAATCACATTGGTCATGCAGTTACATATATACACACAGTAATAATGTCTGTTTCATTCTACTATCCTTCCTAATAAAGATTTTATTTTAAATTCATTCCTATTAATTTACTATCTGCTAAAGCAAAGGAATATTTCAAACTATTAAAGTTTGAAAGTATCTTAATTAATTCCACTATTTTATAACCAAGGAAATTAGATTTTTAATTGTTGATTCTTCAGTGTGCACAAATCAGAAAACACCTGGCCCCAATCCATACCCATAAACCTTACTATTAATGTTTTATCAAATTAGGTTCTTCAGTTGATCCTGACAGTAACACAATGAGTTTTGAAATTTTTGTATTTAATCTATTTCATAATAATATTTTATAAAATAATTACTTTAAGTGACAATTTTAAGACATTCATTCCTTAGGATAAAGTGGCTAAAGGGACTTAAGGTCCTTTCCAAAGCATTTTTAATTCTGATACACAAATTTCAAAGTGCACTTACCTGAGGATAAGTGAAGGAACATAACACTAAACATTATTTAATAATTTTTCTAAATTATATAGGATAATGCTCAAAAATAGCTCTATAAATTAATTGAGAAAAAAGGCTTAAAACTGTTAATTTGCCAAGAGACACAAAACCAAAGTAAATCAAAGACCTTGAATCTGAACCAACAGCTGACTTTCTAAATTCTAAATACTGACTGTAAACATTTTTTTAAATTTAATTTGTGGCTGGTTAAATAGGTCAATGTCAGTTGATTAAAATGTCAGCCAGCTAGGACTGGGGCTGTAGCTCAGTGGCACAGCGCTTGCCTAGCATGCGTGAGGCACTGGGTTCGATCCTCAGCACCACATAAAAATGAAGATATTGTGTCCATCTACAACTAAAAATATATATATATATTTAAAAAGAATAAATAAAGGCACTATAATGTCCATCTACAAGTACAAAAAATTAAAAAATGTTAGCCAGTTAATAGTTTATAAAATGACCCCAATTTCTATAATTTTTGATATCATAAATTACTTCAATAAAGAGAATGTCTTTCATTACACAAATTAGTTAGATTTAAGTTTTTACCAGAATTACCCTGGATTTTTTTTGTTTTAAAGAAATGATTTATAGGTAAACCAACCTTCCTCTTCTGAGAGGTAAATAAAATCCTTGATGTTTATGCATGATTTTACCTTTTCTACATATAGCATGCACCCAAAATACATGGCATTGTTTTGAATATTTTAAAGTATAGGTAAATGGTGCAAAACTATGTATATTCTACATCTTGCTTTTAAAATCAACTCTATATTTCTTATATTATCTTTGTTTATACATAGAGCTCCGGTTCACTTTAAATGTTGTATAGTATTACATTCTATGATTATATCACAATTTTTAATTCTCCTTTTGACAGACTTGATGCTGTTTTCAATTTCTGCTATTATAAATGATGCTGCAAACAACAGATCTATGTATGTCTCTATATACATGTGCAAGAGTTTTTCTAAGAACCTGACAGAAGTGCCGAATCTTAAAAACTCCTGATTTTTAAAATGGATTTCAAAACAAATTTGGTTCATGAAGAGATAATAAAGATATACTGGAGTGTGTGTTAGAATTCCCAATAACACGAGCTTATTATGCTAACAGTGATTTTGAATCATCAGCAAAACTACCCCAAAGAATGTTTTGCGTTTCAGATTATAAGAAATTATGCTGATCTGTAAAGCCTGGGTATTTTGTAGAAATTAGCTTGTAAATCAGTTTTAAAGATATATGAGTTTTGAAATGTGTACACTGGGTATCAGATGACTTCCATTCCCCAGTTTTAAAATAAGATTTCTGAAATTCCGGAGTTTCATTTTGGTGTGTGAGTGATGATTAAGTGAGGTTTCATAATTAAATAATTAGCTATGGAAATAGATGTACACATGGAATTAACAAACATGCCACTTATCCTTTTCTGATATAGCTAGCTGTTTCTGCATGGCTTATAAACAAGTATTTAACCAGAGTTTATATTTAAAGATAGCAACTCATATGAGGCAAGTTGATTCTTTGATTCATTTTTGGAAGTAAGACTTACCAAACTATTCCTTGAGCTCCGGAGCCTATAGGTTTTAAATTCTGATACCGTTTCAGGACTGTGAATGTAGAATCTCCAATTTCTACACTATAAAAATTGTTGTCCCGCTTGCTTCTGCTCATGATGGCAAGAAATTAATTTAATGGCTTCATCCAAAAATTCACCAAGAGGCTACAAAATGAAACAAAACATGATCTTAACAAAATGAACCTGTTTAATCTTAAAATTCCAACTTTTCTTTATATTGACTGGTATTAACACAGACTGCTATGTCTTGTTTGAAGAACTGCTTCATTAAAAAACTAAGAAAAAATACCACAGGGTCTTGGTTAGCATATGCCATACTGAAAAACGACTTATAGCTTTTTTTTAAAAAAAACTTTTATGAGCATAAACGATTTCTCTAGAAGTCACTGGTATAAATACATACTTAAGTTACAGAAGACTAAACAAAGTAAATGGTTATAATTAAACTTGCTCTAAAAGTCATTTTCAAGCTGGGCAAGGTGATCCATGCCTGTAATTCTAGCGACCTGGTAGGCTGAGGAAGAAGGATCTCAAGTTCAAAGGTAGCCTTAATAATACAATGAGGCCATAAGTAACTTAGCAAGGCCCTGTGCTCAAAATAAAAAAATAAAAGGGCTGGAGATGTGGCTCACTGGTTAAGTACCCCTTGGCTCAATCCCTGGTATGTATAAACAAACAAACAAACAAATAACACCTTCATAACTAAAAATTTAATGTGTTTACATATTAGAGTACTGAAATCATTTTTTTGAGAAATCACTAAACTTTCATTAAAAAAAATAATTAACCATATCATTTTTAGTGCAAAGTGGAAATCCAAGCTAAAGTTGTTTAGCACATGTGGTACCTGCCTAACAAACAAGTTGCTTTCACTATGTCAGATCTTCTGACTCCCAAGAGCTACATCCTGGTATAATTCATATGCTGAGGCTATAATGTTGAAAAGATGAAAAGCAGGGTAGAGAAGAGGGATGCATTAGTATACAAGACAAAACAATTCTGTTCTAACTTGTTTGGAGGATCAAAAGTACTATATAAGTTCTGACAACAGTTCTTTACCATCTATCAAATTAAGTCAGGGTATCTTTTTCTACTCGATTGTATAAACTGGAGATTGACAAACTAGCATCTCTTCACTACTAGATAACATTAGTTTATTCCAAAATGTGCATGCTGGATATGGTGGCACACACCTGCAGTCATAGAACTGAGAAGGCTAGGGTGAGGGTTGGCCATCCAGGAAGGGGAGGGGGGAAGCAAAATGCAGGTAAGACAATTTTTACCTACTATCCACCATCCCGATAAATCATGAAACCAGTTAGGTCTAAACAATTATTTCCGTGTATGTGTATGGTTATAAGACAATGCTAACACAAAAACATGATTAAATGACACAGCATCAATACTGTTTTCACATCCCAGAAGAAGGTTAAATAGGCCTCTACCCGAGCACTCAAATTGGCTGCAGCTTAGATTTCTTAAGCCTAGTTGCTGGATGGAGTAGAGTGTTATTCCTCTCTTGAACATTAGGATCAGGAGAGGAAGGGGTATTCTGTGATGCTTCATGGGAGCTGACTTACTGTTATAAAGCAGACAATAAAAGGCTGTATTTTGGAGTTTCTCAACTGGCTGGAAATCAAGGAGCCCACCCCAGAGCAGTTTTCCCTTTCTGCTAAAGAATAACAGCAAGGAAGGGTTTCTCTTTATTCCCAGAATGGGATGACACAACAACAGGATGTCGATCCATGGTGCCAGCTCCCCATTTATCTGCGGCAGTGCCCACATGAAGTCTGAACAAAATCACAGCTGAACATTTATAGTCATCAACTTCCAGAATAATGCAGCAAAGCTAAGTAGAAAGCCTCAGCCAGCAGTGCCCTTGGCAGAAGCTAAGAATGCTCCTCCTAAGAAAAACAGACAGAGAACTCTTTATTCATTTTATACTCAGTCCTTACTAGAGTACCTAACTCAAGCACTAACAACACTAGTAATCAGCATCTAGCTCCTCCTAGGATTTGCAGATATAACAATAAAAGAGAACTTAAGCTGATTATTACTTAATCATAACTAAAGTTGTGATAATGGCAACCTAAGGGCAGGATTCCACAGAAACCTGTGCTAGTATAGGCTCTGGACAAATGAATCCCTCTGATATGTAATGATATTTAAGTGAGATCTGAACAATGACTATGAGAAAAGGGAGCTTTCTAGGCAGAAGAAATAACACATAAAAAGGCTCTAAAAAATTCACCAACTCTAACTGTACAATTTAATAAGTTGTGATAACTGTATACAACATTGTAACCACCAAAATCATGATATAGAACATTCCCATCATCTTAAATATTCTCTATATGGTCAATTTCTGCCCCACCCCACTGTCCTTGCCCCCCTGTCACCACTTAACTCCTTAGTTGTGCTTTTTCTAGATTTTCACATAAATGAAATTATATGACATGCAACTGGTGTTTTGCTTTTTCCACTTGCCATGTTTTTGAGATTCATCCATGCTTCATCCTTTTTACTACTAAGTAGTATTCTATTGTGTGGGTGCACTATGGGGCCGATTATACTGCTTCTAGTTTGGGGGTTATGATAAATGATACTAATACTAACACCTGCAGTTTTTAAAAAAATTTATCTTGGGAGAATATGGAGTGGGACTGTTGAGTTCTATGTTTAACTTATAAACTGCCAAACTGTCTTCCAAAGTGGTGATACCAGTTTTTCATTTTCACCAGCAATGTATGAGAGTTCTAGCTGTTCTACATTGTAATTATCATATAATTTTATCTGTATTAGTGTATAGTGGTATTTCATTATGATTTACATTCACATTTTCTTTTCTTTCTGAACCCAGGGATACTTATCACTGATCCACATCAATAGTTCATCTTATTTTTTTGAGACACGGTCTTGCACTAAGTTGCTCAGACCCTTGCTAAGTTGCTGAGGCTGCCTTTAAATTTGTGATTCTACTGCCTCAGACTCTCAGATCACTGGGTTCGCAGGTGTTTGCCACTATGCCCAGCCTACATTCACATTTGCTAAGAAGTAATAATGCTGAGCATATGTTCATAGGCATTCATATATCTTTGCTGTTTTAGTAGTTCTTCACAGTTCTTTTTCCCATTATAAATTTACTATTGTTTTCTTGTTTGAGTTGTAATATTTATTCTTATGTTCTGGATATAATCTTTTATCAGATGTTATAAATATTTTCCCCCAGTCTGTTACTTACCTTATAGTTTTTAAGTGTCATTTTAAAAAATTTGATTTATTTATTTATTTTTGGTACTGGAGATTGAGCCCAGGGGTGTTCTGCCACTGAACCACATCCCCAACTCAAGTTTTTTGGTTTCAGACACTATCTCACTAAGTTGCTTAGGGCCTCACTCAATTGCTGAGGTTGGCCTTGAATTTGCAATCCTCTTGCCTTAGCCTACTGAGTTGCTGAGATTACAGGTGTGTGCCACCACACCTGGCACATTTTTAAACTTTATCTTGAAAGAATTTTAGATCCACACATAAGTTGTAAAAATAGTAGAGTTCCTGAGTACCGTTCACAGGAGTACCCAGTATTTGACATTCTTTACAGGTTGATCATCCCAGATCTGAAAATCTAAAATCCAAAATTTTCTTAAAAGTTATGAATTTTGAGGCATCTGGATTAGGTATGCTCAACCTGTATAACAACAATTTTGAGTTTTCTGATTCATGAACATGGTGCTTGTTTCTGCTTACTTGGTTCTTTAAGTTTTCTCAGCAACATTCTATAATTTCCAAGACACAGAGGCTTTGCAAAATTTTGTTCAATTTCTCTCAAAGTATTTGAATATTGTATGTTAATATAAACATGTTTACTTTATTTATATTTATAATGTGAGTATACAGAAATACTTTTCTATCACTACTTTGTACCAAGCTCGGTTATTCATCTTAGTTGCCCCAGCCTCTATGGATTCTTTTGAAATTTTTCTACATTCATAAGTAGTTTCTACATTCATAACTAGTTTCTTAAAATGTTAAGTTTCATATTTTTTAAGTGTCATTTTAAAAAATTTGATTTATTCATTTATTTTTGGTACTGGAGATTGAGCCCAGGGGTTGTTCTGCCACTGAACCACTGATTTGAGAGCCATATTTTATAACATAATATATTTTTCTTATCCCACTAAATTAGATATCATTTCAATACAATGACAAATATTTAAGAGGTGAAAGCAAGCCATGGTTCCATTGTTCCTGATCTTAGGGAGAAAACATATAGTCTTTCACTGCTAAGCAAGATATGTGCTATAGGAGTATACTAATTGTACTTTAACAGTTTGAGCAAGTTCCCTTCAAGTTCTAGTTTACTAAAAATTTTTATCACTAATGGGTGTTGAACTCTGTCGAAAAATTTTTCTTATATATAGTTTTTCTTAGTTGGATCATGTGACTGATGATCATCACTGACTGATTTTCAAACATTAAATCAATCTTGCATTCCACTTGGTCATTAAGTATTTTCCTTTTTATATACTGATTCAGCTGGCTAAAATTCCAATGAAGGATTTTCCATCTATTTTTATGGGAGATGTTAGATACTAGTTTTTCTTTATAGCAGGGTAAAAAAAACTAAGTCAGAATTTTCCTGTTTTTTCCCCCTCAAACTGTACTGAATTGATATTAGTTCATCCTTAAATGTTTCACAAAATACTTCAGTAAAGTCTTCTAGGATGTGTCTCCATGACCTCCAGTATGGGTATTAAACCCAGGAGCCTTTTTATTTTTTATTTTGAGTCAAGGTCTTGCAAAATTGCCCAGGCTGGCTCAGACTTGTGATCTTCCTGCTTTGGCCTCCAGAACAGCTAGAATTATAGCTGTCTGCCACCACGCCTGATTTAGGATAGGTTTTTTTTGGAGGGAGGGTTTTAATTACATAT
Organism: Ictidomys tridecemlineatus; assembly: GCF_052094955.1. Classification (NCBI taxonomy): domain Eukaryota; kingdom Metazoa; phylum Chordata; class Mammalia; order Rodentia; family Sciuridae; genus Ictidomys; species Ictidomys tridecemlineatus. The sequence goes on from NC_135477.1 coordinate 74,360,917, forward strand.
TTAAATTCTTTTATAGTAATAGTGTTATTCAGGTTACCTATTTCTTCCTAAATGAACTTTGAGAATTTTCAAAGAAATTATCTTACATAAGTTGTCTAAAGAATCTGTGGTCATATTCCTATTTCATTACTATTACTATAAAACGTAATTACATCTTATTTTTCTAATCAATTGGGCTAGAATTTTATCATTATTATTGATCTTGCTGCATCCGATTTTCTTTTATTGTATTGCACTACTTTATTTCATTGGTTTCTAATCTTTATTTCCTTCTTTTTGCTTGTTTTGGGATTCTAATTTCTTAAATGTTAAGTTTCAGAGTACTGATTTGAGAGCCATATTTTATAATATAAGCATTTAATACTATAATTTACCTTTCACCACCTCTATAGCTTCATCTTACAAGATCATCCATAAGTTATTTAAAAATCATATCTGTATTTCTAAGAATAAAAGCAAGTATTTATAGAGAATTTCCTTTATGAAGGGTCCCTTTTCAAGTGCTTTATAAATACTAACTTTTTAATCCTTACAACAGCTCATAATAGTTTCTAGTTCTTTATGGCTAGAGGGTAAATCTAGTCCCTGTTATTCCATCTTTACTGGAAGAATAGGTCCCACATTCTCCTTTTGTCTGATGTTTTCTTATATTAAGACAGACATACAGTTTTTCCATCTTACAGATGATGAAATTAAATATTACGTAAATTGTCTATGGTTACACAGTTTGTAGGGGTGGAATGAGGATTTGAGTCCTTCATAATTACACTATATTGAGTCCAAAATCTAATAGAGCTTAGTGGTAAAGAGGATATGGAGGAAGAGAAGTTATAAGTCTTAAACATGTATCTGGGATCTGTCCAAAACATTAAATTGGAAATATCAAGTTGGTAACTAGATACAGAATTAGACCTTAGAGGAAAGGTTTGAGAGAAAGAAAATTTGAGAGTTGTCACTGTTTAGTGAGAGAGAACTAAATCAAGAGAAATGCAGTGGTAATGAAAAAAAAAAAGACCTACTGAAGTGCAAATAACATTTATGAACATCTATATTTAATGAACAATCAGGGAAAGATCAAGATAACAAAGAAGCCAGAAACCCAGATAGAAAAAAAAAAAAAAGGAGAATATGCTGGAGAAGCCAAAGGAAAAAATGATTTAAGGAACAGTAGTCGATAAAACTGAATGTTACAGAAATGTCAAATAATCCCTTTGGGTAGAGTGATAGGAACAAAAGTTAGACTGAAATAAACTAAAGTGTAAGTGAGAAATGATTTTAGAAACAGGGAAAGTTGGTATGGCTGGTTATTTAGAAAAGTTTGGCAAAAAAGATGAAAGAGGACAATGTAAAGGTAAATAGAGAATGATGAGTTTACATATGATACATAATAGTATTCAGAGCATATAATATACAATAAAGATATAAACTGAACATATTTTCATGTGGAAATGATTCAATAAAGGGGAAATGGGAGAACAGAGGAGGAAGAAAATTGAATTTTTGCAGATAGCCTTAGTATTTCTAAAAAGATAGAAAGAAATGGGACCCAGAGCATATAAATGGTTTACTGGTGTGGCAATGCCATCAGAAAATAACATAAGGGGAAAAAAAAGGAGGAACAATTTCCAAGTTAAGGCATTCAGGATACTGGTGAGATTTATGGAGGATGTCTTTGATATGCTATTCTCTTCATCATTAAGTCAGAATATCGAGAGTACATGTGTGAAGAAATTTTACAGATTCTGATGACTCATTTTCCTACTCAGAAAGGCTTCTTCTTAGACTTAAAACAAAAAAAGCACATATGTAAAGAACAAGACTCTACTGCTATCAAGCTAGTCCACCCATTAAAATGGTCAGTCTGGCAGGACTCAATGTAGGCAAAAGCAAGTGAAACTCAACAGTTTCATTTAAAGCACATTTAGGATCAAAAGAACATGGTTCAATGCAGCCATATAGCTCAGTCCAACAGACACTAAAAAATAACTTAGTCAACATGATGAGATTCAAAATTCAAGACAGCTCCAATCATCAGATAACCCTGACAGGAAGTCACTGAGGTGACTTTGAGTTTATTTATCTTCAGTTATCATGCTTCTGTGGTGACCAACTAACCCTATTTATGAATGTTAAACTTAAACATCAATTTACCTCAAACACAGATATCTGGATATTTGGTTAGATATTATTCTCAGTGTTTCTATAAATGTGTTTTTGGATGACTTAAACATTTAAGTTGATGGACTGAAGTCAAGCAGCAAGTTATCTATATGTGGTTAGAGGCTTCACCCAATTGGTTGAAGGTCTGAAAAAAACAAAAATGCTAATCCTCCAGGAAGAAAGAGGAAACTCCTCCTGCCAGACCAGAGCTTGGAAACTGGTTTTCCTTCCTTTTAGACTCGGACTGAATCACTGGCTTTTTCTGGGTCTCAAGCCTACTGGTCTTTGGACTATAACTACACCATTAAAGTCTTCGGGATCTCAGACCTTTGGACTCAGACTGAAACTATATCATCAGGTTCTCCTGGATCTCCAGGTTGCCAAGTGCAGATATGGGAACTTGTCAGCCTCTATAGTGGTGTGGGCCAATTATTTTAAGTCTTTTCAGGGCTCCTCACTTCTAGAGCTACATGACTAGTGCCGCCGTCTGGCTGGGCAAAATAACCCGGAGGTGACAAGCAACTTGAAGGTTGAAGCGGGAACTGCTTTATTGCGAGGGAACTGAGCGGGAACTCAAGGTAGCAGGAACCCAAGGTAGCAGGAGCCACTTTATTGCAGGACAGCAGAGGTATATATACCTAACTGACTACACACAGCTTGACTCAATTAACATCATCTAGATACAGCAGTCAGCCAATAAGGAATCCTCACCATCTTAATGGCTCCCTGGTGTTGCTTCACAGACCACTCCTCCTGGCAAACTGCCAGGCGCCATCTTGACTTGATTTGCGGTCCCCAACAGACTAGCTTATCTAAAATGGTACCCTTTAATTACACTCTTTCTTCTTACCCTACTCCTATTTTATTTCATGGCATTTATCACTACTTACATTTAATTATATACTTGTTTGCCACACTGAAACATTAAGTTCCATGAAAAATGAACTTCATTCTATTCAAGAATAAATCACCAGAGTTAAACAGTACCTGGCAAACAGTGACCATTCAAATAGGTGTCTGAATGAAAGAACAAATGAACAAATTGTAGCTTGAAGTTTCCCCTGTGAAGAGTCTGTCATTCTCCTCTCAGAGTATTTTACAGGACGGATTCTTATGCTTAATCTCTACTACTGCTGTTGATGCAGTTTCCATACCAGGTATTTCATATGTTGTGGCTTTGGGCCAGAGGCCTGCCCTAGTCTAACAAATTATGGCAAGAACTACATGCTACCAAACACATATGTGCTAAGAAACGGCTACGACTGTTTCCTCAGCAGGTGGATAACAATCTTTAAAAGCATAGCCCTGCATATAGTGGTGCTACGGTTTAGATATGAGTTATCCCCCAAGAGCTCATATATGAGAAAATGCAAAAATTTTCAGAGGTAAAATGATTGGATTACAAGAGCTATAACCTAATCAGTGGATTGGTACCCTAATATGGATTAACTGGGCAATAGATAGGCTGTAGTTGGGGGAAGTGTACCTTTGGGGGTTATATTTTGTCCCTGGTGAGAGGAACTCTCTCTGCTTCCTGGTCTCCATGTATTGATCTGCTTTCCTGTCATACCCTTCCATCATGATGTTCTGCCTCACCTTGGGCCAGAACTATGGAGTCAGCTGACAACGGACTGAACCTCTAAAAGTGAGCAAAAATAAACTTTTCCTCCTCTAAATTGTTCTTGTCAGGCATTTTGGCGACAGCAATAAAAAGTTGACTAAAGAAGGAGACACTATGAAATTAGGTCTAACTGATGTAGTTTAACTAGTCTTAAAACATACTAAGTTTCTTGGCCTCATACCTAAACCAAGACATGGTTTCAGTGAAAGTGTAATAAGCTTATATTCAACATTATTCCTATGCTTACCTCAATAAGGCCTCCAGATCAGATCTCAGCTACTACTTGATAAATGCATCTTTTTTCAGTTCTCTTTTTTTTCAATTATATTTAAAATATGGGATATATTTATTCTAGGGAATTTTCTTCTTCCTCCTTTCCAAAATGCAAGGTATGGTTGAGTAGCCATTTTTGTCTCTTACAAGATATGTTTTTCTTCTTTCCCTAGAAGGCTGACTACTAGATAGTGTAAAAATAGTGCCCAATCTTGGGCTTTATGGCTCATTCTCTATAGCAAGGTGGACAACCATAAAACAGCCAGCCCAGGTTCTAAACATACTGGAGGGAGGGCTCAGAGTGATTCTACTTCAGAATGCTTCAGTTATTTCTGTCACTGAGATAGTAGAATCTTACTTCCATCCTCTAAGAACTAAGAAACCAAAATCCCAAAATAAGAAAATCAGAATTTTATTCCTATTTTTGCCACAGGCATATTATTACAAGAAAGTGATTTTATTATCTCATAGATTAGTTATCCAAGCAACCTAAGACAATCATAAGAGTGTGAGTTATTTTCTTAAAACCAGGGAGAATGTGTGAGAACAGCAAAGAGCTCTAGAAAGAGCTCTAGAAAGGGGAATATGTGAGAATAGCAAAGAGCTCTAGAAATAGAACTGGTAGGTTCCCAGTTATTTTCCTCCCATTTTTACTCTCTAATGGGGTCTTCACATTGCCAACTGCAACCACAAACCTAAAGGGGAAGACTACTTCCTTTCTTCTCACTCTAGTTCAAAGAAGTCAATGCCAAATCTCCTCCTTAAAAGTGATAAAAATATCCAAGCAAAACAAAAGAAACATAATGAAAATTACAATAAAGAAAGTTGCATCACAAATCTATTTCTCAGTTAACCTTAAAGTTTAATCATCTCACTTCACCTATCTTACAGAAAGGTGAGGCTCAGTGAACTCTTGTATTAAGATTTCTGAAGCTTATTATTAAAACAAAATGATGTTAAACTAAGGCAAAAAGAAACATTTTAGAATTCTCTACTTATCTATCATGTTTAAAAGCTGAATCAATGTACAATGTACCTGTACATTTTCCTTTTGCCTTTTAGTCTACCTTGATGATTCTCTAAATATGCATGAAAATTAATGCTCAGGAGTGTGCATATACACAAAAGATTTTACATTGATTTTCATGATTTTACACACAATTTTCAAGAGTGATTCTGACTGTGGCCTTACACACTATCTCTAGATTTTAACCCCAGTGTACACAAGATTCCAGCTTTCCAAATAATCTACAAAAACTCGAATAGCCAAATTACCCCTGAAAATTCCTCAAATCACAAATACAGAAACAATGAACTAGAAGCAATCTAAATAGGAGATGATCATGTAGGACTAAGAGAGAGTAACAGATTCCCATCTGCAAGGGCTTAAAGCTACCTGGGATAGAGAGAATTATCTGAATTATCAAGCTGTCCTTTTATTTGTCTGCAAGATACATATAGCTGAATACTCAAAAAGTTAAATTCATGTAAGACAAGGTGTTATTACCATAAACATTAAAATAATATAATTTCAGGAAGAGGTTAGAATTTTTAGAATGAGCTCTTTTCAAACAATGCCTTCTATTTGAGATTCTGCCTTCTCATTTTCCTTTTTCCACACTACTCTCTACTTTCTCTACTTATCTACTCCCATAAATCCTTTAAGAGAACAAGGGCAAATCTTTCAAGAATGAATGTTTCTTGTGTTGTTTTCAAGTGCAGAAGAAATTACCACAGCCAAGAGACAATCTTGGTGCTCTGGCCATCACAGGTTCTTTCTACCAGGCACATTGATCATATCTAGTCTGCCTGGCTATACATATCTTGCAGACAAATTAAGTTGGGTTTTGTAAAATCTGTTCATAAAACAGATGAAATTCTGGGGCTGGGGTTATGGCTCAGTGGTAGAGTGCTTGCCTAGAATGCCATAAAGCACTGGGTTTGATCCTCAGCATCCCATAAAAATAAAATAAAATAAATTAAAATAAAAGTATTGTGTCCACCTACAAACTTATATATATATATATTTTAAATAGATAAAATTCTAATTACATTTACTGGAGTAGGTTGATTACATTACACCCACAAATTAAGTTTAGATAGGTGTCCCTTCACAACTCCTTTGAGGAGAATGCCTTTAACTATATGGTGGAAGCCACATGAAATCACTAAGCCTCAGAACTAATTTTTAAGACTTTATTCAGACATTCATGTTATTTACTAAAGATCTCAGGACTCTGTAGCTGTGTTCTCAGTGGATAAGTATGGACATGTTTCTGGCTACTTTTTAAACAACAATAATGAACTTTTACCAGTATAATAATTATATAGCCTGGCTGAACTCTCCTAAGGACAGAATATTTACTGGCTTAAGAATCCTGTCACCAGACCAGCTGGAATGATGACATCCAAGATGACCAACCTGAACAACTTCTAGTAGATCCCAAACCCCATTTTGATTTTATCTGTATGTTAAATGACAACCCTCATACCAGCACCATGACAGCTGACAACTGCCATGACATGGAACTGTAAGAACCATAAAAAGAGCAAAAAGAGGAGTTGCTGAATTATTAGAAAATCTTTGCCTATCCCCAGAAAACACATGAATATTCTTCCCTTTGGTTGGCCTATCTCTCATCTTTATTTATTTTATCCTTTGTCTATGACTCCCAATGCCTTACAGGTTGAAAAGTTGATTTGCACTCAGTTTTGGTTTCATAGTGGGAAAAGATCCTACTTTGAGGGAATCTCTCCCTATTTAATGAGGAAACCAAATTGTTGGTAAGAATAGAACACAATGTGGGAGTGATATTACCACAACACTTAAGTTAGCTGGTATTTAAGATTCTAAAACTGCTTTGTACTCAAAATGCAAAAATCTCAAAATATTAGACAATTGGATCCAGGCTGCTCAACTCAAACTAGATTACTGTTATATGTTTAAAAAGCAGTGCTAATTTTCTCAATAACATTCAATTGAATAAAAATATGTAAACTAATATCTAAGAACACTTTATTTCACAATGTACTCAAAAAGAATTTTAATTTTAAATTCACAAAAAATTCACACTTATAATTTCATTAAAACTGTATGAGTTTTTACATGGGACAGAATGCCTAGCTTTAAAGGCACTTTTGTACAATGGAACAACTGGGGTTAAACCTTCACATATCCAAAAAATTGGTCACACAAAATACCTCATTTCTGGCAATAGATTCTTATGCCTAACATTTTCCAATAATATCTTTTGCTAATAGGATTCTCAAGGCTCATAAGAAAAAAAATTTTCATTACAATTCTTATTAGACAACTACAGCACAATTTTTCATATCTCTAGTTGTATATAAAGTATGTTCACACCAATTAGTGTCTTCATACATGTACTTTGGATAATGATATCCATCACATTCCACCAACATTGCTAATCCCTTGCCCCCTCTCTTACCCTCCCACCCTTCTGCCCTATCTAGAGTTTGTCTATTCCTCCCATGCTCCCCCTCCCTACTCCATTATGAATCAGCCTCCTTATATCAGAGAAAACATTTGGCATTTGGGGGAAGATTGGCTAACTTAACTTAGCCTTATCTTCTCCAATGCCATCCATTTACCTGCCAATGCCATGATTTTATTCTCTATTATTGCTGAGTAAAATTCCATTGTGTATATATGCCATATTGTTTTTATCCATTCATCTACTGAAGGGCATCTAGGTTGATTCCACAGTTTAGCTATTGTGAATTAAGCTGCTATAAACATTGATGTGGCTGTGTCCCTGTAGTATGCTGATTTTAAGTCTTTTGGGTACAGACCGAGGAGAGGGATAGCTGGGTCAAATGGTGGTTCAATTTCCAGATTTCCAAGGAATCTCCAGACTGCTTTCCATATTGGGTGCACCAATTTGTAGTCCACTAGCAATGTATGAGTGTACCAGCAATGTATGAGTCCCCACATCCTTGCCAACACTTATTGTTGTCTTCATAATACCTGCCATTCTAACTGGAGTAAGATGATATCTTACAGTAGTTTTGATTTACATTTCTCTAATTGCAAAAATGAACATTTTTTTTCATATATTTGTTAATTGATCCTATATCCTCTTCTGAGAACTGTCTGTTCAGGTCCATTTATTGATTGGATTATTTGTTTTATTTTTGGTGCTTAGCTTTTTGAGTTCTTTATATATGCTAGATATTGGTGCTCTATCTGATGTGTGAGGGGTAAAAATTTGCTCCCAAGACGTAGGTTGTCTATTCACCTCATGGATTGTTTCTTTTGCTGAGAAGAAACTGGATGTGGCAGAACCAGAAGTCCCAACCAATCATGGGTTGGTTCTTCTGTCAATCACTCATCTAGAGGGTAGGTAGGAGCTCCTAGCCATCAGTTAACTCATTAGCATGGTGCAATCTTGGTACAATCTTTTAAATATGCAACTTGCCAGTATTTTATTAAGAATTTTTGTATCTATGTTCACCAGGGATATTAGTTTTGAGTTTTTTTCCCTTGATGTGACTTTGTCTTGTTTTGATATCAGGGTAATACTAGCCTCAATGAATCTGGAAGGGTTTCTTCTTTTTTTTTTGTTTCATGTAATAATTTGAGAAGGATTGGTATTATTTCTCATTTGAAGATGTGGTACAACTAGGCTAAGAATCCCTCCAGTCCTGGGTATTCTTTGTTGGTAGACATTTGATGGCATTATCAATCATACTGATTTGTTTAATTTTTGTATGAAAGATATATCAAGTAATGAAAGATGCTTGTTTAAGTCACCCAGTATTATGGTGTTGTGGTCTACTTGATTCTTGAAATTGAGAAGGGTTTGTTTGATGTATGTAGGTGCTCCATTGTTTGGGGCATAAATGAGTGTTATGTCTTGTTCATGCATAATTCCCTAAGGCAGCATAAAATGTCCTTCTTTAACCATTCTGATTATCTTTGGCTTGAGTTCACTTTATCTGACAGGAGGATAAAAACCTCTGTTTGTTTACAAGATCTATGTGAATGACATTTTTTTTCTATCCTACAGTCTGTGGATGGCTTTGCCTATAAGGTGAGTCTTAGAGACAGCATATTGTTGGGTTGTATTTTTAATCTAATCTGCCAGTCTATGTCTTTCGATTGATGAGTTTAGGCCATTTACATTCAATGTTACTATTGAAAAATGATTTTAATTCCCTATCATTTTATTTCTGGTTTTAATTTGTAATAGTGTCTCCTTTGATTGACTGTTCTTCTAGTATAGTTCTTCTCTTTGCTGGTTTTCAAACTTATCTTTCATTGCTTTATGAAATATTTTACTGAATATGTTTTGTAGTATAGGCTTTCCAGTTGTGAATTCTTTTAACTGTTATCATGAAGGTTTTTATTTCATCATCAAATCTGAAGCTTAATTTTGCTGGGTATAATATTTTTGGTTGGCATCCATTTTCTTTTAAAGCTTGGTATGTTATTCCAAGACCTCCTAGCTTTTAGGTTTGGGTTAAAACTCAATGAAATCCATATTGGTTTAACTCTAAATGTGGCTTGTCATTTTTCTCTAGCAGCCTATAATTCTATAATGTGCCTTGGTGTGGGTCTGTTGTAGTTTTATATATTTAAAGTCCTGTAAGCTTCCTGTATTTGATTTTCCATTTCATTCTTAAGATTTGGTAAATTATCTGATATTATTTCATTGAAAATATTGTTCATTCCTTTGGTTTATAGTTCCAAGCCATCATCTAACCCAATAAATCTTAAATTTGGTCTTTTCATGTTATCCCATATTTCTTGAAAGTTCTGTTCATCATCTCTTAACCATCCCCAGCCCTATTTTGAATTTTATTTAGAGACAGGGTCTGAGTTGCTTAAGATCTGAGTTGCTTAGTGCCTCACTTTTGCTGAGGCTGGCTGTGAACTCAGGATCCTCTACCCCAGCCTCCCAAGCTGCTGGGATTACATGCATGTGCCACGGTGTCTGGCTCCACTGAATTTTTAATTTGGCTTATTGATTCCTTCATTTAGAGGATTTCATTTGACTATATTTCCAAATCTCTTTATTGAAGTAACTTCTACCTCCTGTATTTTCTCTCTGATTTCACTCCTTATCTTGCAGAAATAAGGTCTTTTACCTTGCAGAGATAAGGTCTTTTACCTTGCAGAGCAGTAAAAAGCAGTACTTTCTAAATTTCCTCTCTAATATTTCTTCCACTTTGGTGTCAGCAAATCTGTTGTTGAGGTATTCTGGTTTGTTTCCTTGCTTTTTTGTTTTGTTTGTGTGTTTGGCCATCTATCAGCATGAATCTGAGGCATCAGTTTCTACCCTATTAACTTACAGTGTCCCTAAGGTTTCTAGTACTCACAGTTTGGAGGGAGACAAATAATAACAACAAATGCAAACAATATATAGCATTAAACTAAAAACTTACTTCCTACTATGACATCTACAATGTTAACTGGCACAATTAACAATGGTATAATAAGTAACTGCCAACAGGAATAAACAGTAACTTTACAGAAGGGTTTAAAATTTGAAAAGATGAAAAGAGAGAACACAGAAGAGATGTAGGATATGATGATTATGAGGGAAGAAGAGAAAAAAATAGGAGTAAAAAGTTAAAGGAAGAGTGAAAGGGAGAATAATAAAGTTTGTTAGAAGAAGAAATGAGATAAATAGAATCAAGAGAAACAGCTAGGTAAGAGAAAAAACAGAACAAAATTAAAATATGCTTATCAAATATCCTAGCCCTCAAAAGACTGAGTCATGAAAAATAACTGCCTTTAGAACAATGTTAGAAATGAGAAAAAAGACACAAATATATATGAAGTGTCCATGAACCATTCAGCTCACAATTAAACAAAAATAAAGTTCTCAGTGAAAAGTTAAGGAATTTTTTTCTGTTGCAGTGGTCAAAAGTTGTCAGTGAGAATAAATGTTCATTGTCTATTCCAAATGTCTTTGTTTCTTCTTGAGAAGAGGAATATTGGCTGCTAGCTATCAAATCTTTCCTTTTTTTGAGTTGCTTGTCAAATTGCCAGGTGGCATTCAGAAATTCTCAGCTTCCCTTCTTGGAGTGGGCTAGAGTGTGATGTCTGCTCCAACCCTCACAGTAGGGTTGCTGTAGTGTTCTTTGAGAGCAGCTCTCATAGGAAGAGCTTATGAAGGGGGAGGGGTTAGTCTGAGGTAGACTCCAGGTTCTTCCTTAAATGGGTATTAGTCTGAAGATTTTAAATTAGTGCACCTCCAAGGCCCAGCAGCTGCCAGTCCATGCTGGGAGACTACACCCCGGGAAGATTACACTTGTGCAGAAGAGGAGTCCTTTTCTACCGTTGTCACCCACAGACCCCATCTTTTCTGGACTCTGGGGGTTCAGTCCCCAAACTCAGTCACTTTCACCCCTTCCCTTTCGAATTTCTGGCCAGGCCTGGCCCTCCCAGGCAAACCTGTGAGCCTCCGGACACAGGGTGAGGGAGGAGCTGGGTCTGTAAAACCCTCTCCTTGTCTTATTTTCTCCTGGCCTCTTAGGCATGTTCAATAATGTGGGACGTGGGATGCAGCTCAGGTTTGCCAGGACTGGGCATCCACAGCCACTGGCCCCTGCCCAGCAGACACCGTAGAGAGAATTGGTTTCTTTCCCACAAAAGAGCACACCTTCTAGGTCTGGCAGTGTCTTTTATCTCTCATCTTTCCATATGAAGACATGGCACAGGCCTCCTAAAAATGCAGGTTTCCTTTATTCTGATATCCCTCCACTTTGCCAGTGAAGGGATTGCTTCTTATTTCATTATATAATCTCCTGTGTACTCGATCTGCTTTGAATGTCTGAGAATTAATTCCCAATAAAGTCCCCACACCTCCCCCCGTTTTAACCCACCTCACTGAGAAGCTGCCTACCCTCTTTCTTGGTTCCATGCCATGGAACAGCCTGGAAAAGTGACCTCTTCTATTCTGCCATCTTTCAAACCTCAACTGTTTCTTGCTCATCTCAGTATAAATGTTCCATGGGTAATAAAACTTGAAATAATGAAAATCCAAGTTTTCCTCCTTCCAAAACTAACTTGCTCTCCTCCCTTCTATATCTTTTAATGGCCACAACATCATTATTCTAGTAATGCAGGTCAGAAATCCCCAAAAAAGCTATTGGTTTATTCTCCTTTAGTATTACACCCACTTTAGAACGAGCCACAACTGAGTAATTCTCAATATGCTCATAAAGACCACAGGCCTTTAATGACTCATTTTCCTATTAGTCATCTCCCCTTTTCTAAATTCTCACTTCCTCAGTTTCTATTTCATCGTCTATTAGTTAGACTGCCATCACTATGTCAATATCCTTGCTCTTCCCTGAAACACCAACCTGAATTGCACAGAATGGACTAAACAAGATGTCTCTTCCTTTTGAGACTATAACAAGGCTGTTGAATGAAACAAATACTGGTGCTGCTTTTTAAATTTATGGCTTCCAGGGGTTGGGGATGTGGCTCAAGTGGTAGTGCGCTCACCTAGCATGCGTGCAGCCCAGGTTCGGTCCTCAGCACCACATACAAACAAAGATGTTGTGCCCGCCGAAAACTAAAAAAGAAATAAATATTAAAAAAATTCTCTCTCTTAAAAAAAAAAATTATGGCTTCCAATCAAAGCCAGGCAAAGCATCTTAAATTTCCTACTCAGCTATCTTCTCTAATTTCTACAATATCTATTTCCAATTGACCCCCTGGTTCTTATCTTCAACCCTACCTTACTGAGAATTCTGGAGAAGATAAGTCAGGAAATACCTCATGTTTTAGTCAGCTTTTTGCTGCTGGGACTAAAGGATCTGACCAGAACAACTACTGAGGAAGAAACGTTTATTTGAGGGCTCAAGATTTCAGAGGTCTTAGTCCACAGAAGGCCAGCTCAATTCCTCAGGACTGGAGGTGAGGCTGAACATCATGGCGGCAAAGTGTGGCTTAGGGAAGCAGCTCACATTATGGTCATCAGGAAGCAGAGAGAGACTCCATTAGCCAGAAACAAATATATACCCAAAGCCATGACCTGATTCCCACCTCCCCCAGCCACACCCTATCACTTTAGTTACCACTCAGTCAATCCCAATCAGGGGATTAAATCACGGATTGGGTTAAGACTCTTAAAACCCAATCATTTCTCCTCAGAACCTTCTTGCATTGTCTCACATGTGTGCTCTGGGGGAACACCTCACATCCAAATCATTATACTGAGCTTCCATTCAGTAATCCAGTTTCTACAAACTAATTTTTGCTTTATTTTTCACCATTACAATATAACAGGGCTGGCTAAACTTATTATCACTCTTTCTTCTGCTATTTAAAAAGTACACACTTAAAAAATCTTACTTGGCTATCATCACAATCTCTAGCCCCTGGCTCTTTTCTACTTCCCCTGAAACAAGAATGCTTAAACACTGTTAATATCTGCTAACTTGAATCTCTTCACCTTCCAGAATCCTCAATCCTATTTTCATGAATCTCATTCACCACAGTCATCAAGAACTTTACTTTGTCTTATGATGTTCAGCAACAACTGATACTGTTCATCACATTCTCCTACCTGAAACACTCTTTCTTTGTATCCTTAAAAATGGTGCATACTACTGTTTTTCTCATCCCTTTGGTGACTGCCCTTTGTAGGCAGGCTCCTTTCTCATCAGCCCTAAAATATGATTCTCTTCAGAGCTATCTTGGCCCTCTTCTTATTATATATTCCCAGGGAAATGCATTCTGCATGGCTTCAGTTATCACTAAAGAACTTTAAACATTTGTCTTCTACTGAGCTTTTATGTCTACCCTAGATATATATAATCAAGGTTTACTATACATCTCCATTTAGATATCTAAAAGCTAACCTCAAACTACATATACAAAAGTAATTCCTTCTTCTCTCTCAAGTCCCACCAAATCTTCTTCTGTATTCTTCCATCTCAGGAATTGCAATCATCATCCAATTAGTTATTCAAGTCAGAAACACTGACATTCTTTTTTTTTCTTTAATATTTATTTTTTAGTTTTCGGCAGACACAACATCTTTTGTTTGTATGTGGTGCTGAGAATCGAACCCAGGCCGCACGCGTGCCAGGCGAGCGCGCTACCGCTTGAGCCACATCCCCAGCCCCAACACTGACATTCTTTCACATTCAACCTGCCATGCCATTCTAGAGATTCAACCCTTCTCTATCACAAATCTGTTATCTTTTTATTCTCCACTCTGAGGCCAACATTATCACCTTGATTACTATATTCTACAAAAGGGGCCGGGGCCCCCTCTAATCCCTCTGATTTCAATTTATTTTCCAGTCAGAATAATCTTCCACAGTTCATTCTTTCTGAGAACTTTTCTGGATCATGTTCTGTCTTCTGCTTTTATTTATAACCAACACCATCTTAACTAAAGTAATCCTTCTAATATGCAAATTAATTTCTAAGTTTCTTTTGCTTAAATCATACCATGGTTCCTTCTGCTCAAGCCCTCATTAGGGATTCCAAAGGCCTGATTGATTTGGCCCTGGCTTCTTCTCTTACTAGAACCTCCTCCCTCTCCAATTCTAGAATGTAAACCACAAAGGACTGATACATGTCACTATCTCTCACCTCCAAGCCGATATAGCTTGTTTTAGTTTTATCTCATTTTCTTTTATCTGCAACATACTTCTCCCCACTCACTTTCCCTGGTCAGGGCACTCTTGGCTTTCCTCCATTGAAGCATATGCACTACCCAGAAATGAAAATGCCCAAGTTCCCCATTAGAGTAAAACCTCTGCAAGGACAAAGCGTAAGTGTTTTCTTCACATTTGTGTTCTTCACATTTGTGTTAATTTTTCACAAATTAATCAACTGTCAAATCATTTTGGTTTTAGTCTTAATGTCTTGGCAAAATGCCTTTCCTAATACTGCCTGCTTCAAGCTCATTTGTTCTCTAAACCATTTCAAAGATCTTTTTCCACTACTCTTCCTGCTTAGTTTACCCCCATCAAATTGAACCTCATTATATTTGCTGCAGCAAGTATGTACTAACTGCAAGAGATGTGTTCTCCTCTGCTCAGTATATTTCTTGAACATATCAAACTTTTCTGCCTTTACACTTCTGTTGCCCTTCTTTGAAATGCCATCCTCCATCATCTCCATGATGATGATTACCTAAGGCCAGAAAATAGTACTTTTCATTGAACTTTTCTATGCTTCTCATGACACTTAGTATCTTTCATATTATACTAAAAGTAACCTATATATCTAGGTAAATTTTTTTTGTCAGCCAGCCAAGAAATGTTAAGTTTCCAATTTATAAAAGATAAGACATGTAAAGTAATTCAACATAAGTGAAGCAAATAAATTAATGATCACAAATATATTTTTGTAATAATTGTGGGTACTTTAATAAAATTCTATCATGTAGACTTCATATTAGAATGCTTAGACTACCAAGAATTGATGCTGTATTCTGGTTAATGATGTTCTTTAAAAACAACTGACTTGAAATTTATTTTCATTTAACTAAAATGGTCTAATTTTAGTATTGCAATCAATATTAAATTTTCCTTTGTCAGTTTGGTTCTTGGTCCAACATCTTCTAATTCTTCAGTTAAATTTTCAGTGTGTGTGTGTGTGTGTGTGTGTGTGTGTGTGTGTGTATAATATATATAATATTTGGTGATAATGTAACAGAGAGAATTCAAGAAAGCATGAATTTTTGTGGTGACGTTTGTTTTTAAGCCTGCTACTAAACTGCAATAAAGCACTTCAAATATCCAAACAGCTTCACAATAGTCTATAGATAATATTCAGAGTAAAAATTTACTTTCCAATTCTAAACGATAGTTTTTTTCCAAACTATAAGTCCCAATCCATTGATGGTTCATGAAATCTATTTGGTGAATTAGATTTTTTTAAATAAAATAGAAAAGGAATTATCAGATGCAGATCACGTGGTAATGATAAATATTGTGAAATTTATGCTTCTATACACAAGAATGTGTTCTGGATCACAATGAAAGTTTTTTCCCCATGAAGCATAGTCAAAAACGTCAAAATAGCAAACCAATGATATTTACACAATACGTGTGCATACGTATGTAAATAACTTATTTTCTAAAAATGTGCCTCATTTCCAACTAACAAAAAAATTTGCAGATTAAATATTTAAATTCATCTAGAGTTCTCTTCTTATTACAAAGGACATTCATGTCACTTCAAATCCAAAAAGAAAAAAAAATCTATATAAGTTGAATTCTAAAAGAATTTCCTTTCATCTTCCTTTGTGGACTTTAATTCAGCAAAGACATTCTGAAGTCTACAAAGTATAACATGCTACCTATTAAATGATTACGTATTGTTACTTCTCATGATTAAATCAGGAAGTGACTGAACAACACAGTATGCAGTTAAGGTTTAAATGAAGTTGACTCAGCAAAGATAATTGTACTCTAATTGTCATGCCACAATTTTAACTCATTACATATGCTCATTCCTTTACAAATGAAAGTCACCTCCTTGTAGTTAATATATCACTCAGGTTATAATAAAAAATGACAAGGAATTCTATTACTTTTTAAAAACACCCTTTTCACAGATTCTTTATAGACATGAATAATCTTGCATTTCCCTCAAAAGGTAGAATTAGAATCTCCTTGGTTATTAAGAATTGCCAAGGCTTTGGAATTCCCACAAGTAACACTGTATAAATATGGTAATAAAATTGTCAACACATGATGATACATAAAAAGGAATAAAAATGTCAGTATTATCTAGTCAATGTATAGGATAATTTGTAAAGTGGCTTAACTGGTACAAATTTACTCAGAATCATGAGAAGATGACATTATTTTAAATTTGATGACACAAAATGACATCAAGGTTTAGTCAGAAGTTCTGATGATTTCTGTTTTAATTGTGACAGTACAACCTCAACTTTGAAGATGATGAAAAACATGTACCTAATAACTATTTTCTGATACATTGAAAAGGGACAAAGACTGCACAGCCAAAAAAATAATAGCACAGACATAGAAAAATTACTTACCTTTTAAATACCATTTTATAAATTGTTTAACTTGATTCCTTAAGAAAACTGGAAGACAACCATATTTCTTGTTTTATAGCTTAGCAATAAACAGACCCTTATACAACAAAGAGAAATCAAGGGAGTTTAATGAAGAAAAATACAATGCTATCTAGTTATAATACAATTAATAACTTGTGTAACTTTTAAATTACTTGCCATCTTCCTTTAAATCATCTATATTTTCAAAGTGATTGAAATAATTCATAATTATTACCACAGTTACTAAAACATAGGTTAATATACCTAAACATATATTAACATATCTATTATTACCTAAAAATAACATTAGGTTACAGTTTTTCTGGGTAAATCAATTTTTACAGAGTTTGCTATTATTCTCAGGCTGTCAAAGAGATAGTATGTATAGTTGCTCTAATTTGGCAAGAATACTTCTTTATCTTATACCTTTAAAAAAAATTGTCAAAGGGAATAAGTCATTTGGAATTTTCTGCCTTTAGGAAATGGAAATATTCAACCAGTTGACATAAAAATTAAAAATGATTCTGCCTTTTGTGGAAATAACTGTCTTCTCTTGATCAAAACAACAACAACAAAAACCAACCCTTTATAACCCAAAGTGGTCCAGGTTCCCTTTCTGGATACACAAGCATCATTTTCCCAAGAGACTACAAAGACACCTGGAAAGGATTAGGATTTTAAAGTAGTTCTGATATGGATGAATGCAAACACATTGCCTTCCCATTTATTAGTCAATTGATCCTCAGCAACTTATTTAACCCATTTGATTGCTCAAGTTTCTTCATACACGAAATGGCAATATTTCACTTGTCTCCCTGGTTAATGGGAGAATCAAATCAAACAATGTATATTAAGCAAGAAACTGGCAAATGATAAGCACTTAACCAATCCTAGCTTCCCTTCCTTTTTACTTTGTACCTCGAAACAACCAGCCATAAGTATAAAATATTTCTGAGGAATACAATTTAAGGCTGGGTGCAGTGGTGCATGCCTGTAATCCCAGCAGCTTGGGAGGCTGAGACAGGAGGATCACAAGTTCAAAGCCAGCCTCAGCAAAAGTGAGGTGCTAAGCAACCCAGTGAGACCCTGTCTCTAAATAAAAACAGGGCTGGGGATGTGGCTCAGTGGTTGACTGCCCCTAAGTTTAATCCCCATTATTTCCCCAAACAAAGAATATAGTTTAAAAGTTTTTATTTACAGACAAAATCAACAGGGACAATGTCAACACTCCTCAAGGATGGTTACAAGCACAACCTGCATTAGTCACTTCATCCTACTCAATACTATGGCCTCAAACACAAGGAAAAAATTAATGCAGTGGGGTTTCTACTCTAAACATGTCTTGTTTACTCATTCAGGTATTTCCTCCCACTGACTAGTTCAGTGCCAAGTATATAAACACAATAAATACTATTGCTGAACAAAAGGAAACAGTCCACGGTGCCTCAAAACTCCTAGAATAATACCATATCCTAGAACATGGCTCAAAATGACTGAGTCAGTAAGAAAAGCATGAGTTATTAATTGTATGCTTACTATGAGGGACTCTATTACTGGCAGCTGAATTTAAGTCCAAAACAGTCTTTGAAAGAAAATCTTTTAAGAATTCTGGGTTGGGGATGTAGCTCAGTGGCTTACCTAGAGTGCTTACCAGAGTGCTTACCTAGCAGTGCCAAGCCCTGAGTTCAATCCCTAGTACCCCCCCCCAAAAAAAAACTACTTCACAGTATGCTAATTACTGTCTTAACTTTTGATATGAAGAACATTTCACTTGCTTTTCAGAAGTTATAAATGGTCAGAAATGTGAGAAAATTTTCCACTGCATATATGTAAAGCACTGGAATAATGGTTCACAGAAGAGCTTATTGGACAATTTAAAAGGAAGCAGCACTCAGCAGAAACCACAGGTATAACAGGCAAATGTCAATCTGAGTTGCTAAAGTGGTGCACTTGAGCCATCTAGTGGGTAAGAGAAGTGAATGAGTTTAAATTCTTTAAGAAAAATATCCTTATTGTCCCAATTTCCTCTGTGAAAACAATAATAAGAAATATGTTTTTGGGAATATGAATTATAATCCATAAAAGACAGTAAAGAACTAAGAGGGTGTTGGTGAGAGATGAGGATAAAATGATGACAAATTTGAGAAGAATTCAGATATTATGGATAACTGATTCCAACTTATATTTCTCTTAAAACAATGCAACCATTAGACTACATTTAAGTTTGTAAAAGACATTATAGGAAATAAGATTCCCCACCAACAAAAAGGTCTGAAGAAGGCTGCAGAATGTAAAACAAAACAAGAAGTCAGTTGCTAGTGGGAGAAAAGGGAAATGGGACTAGCAGAGTGAGTTTACAGAGTGGGGACTCACAGCCAGTACAGTAAGGGTTGTGGAAACCCCAGATTACCTAGAACCTTGCTCCCTGTAGGGATGATGGCAAACTGAAGAAGCTAGAGGTCCTGAGGAAATACAGAAGACTTAAATTCAACTCTTAAATCCTCTAAAGAGGATTAAAATTCTACAAAGTACTCAAATCAACCTTGTTGCTTTTAAAAGTCAGAAAGTGAAGTTTGAAAATTTTACAAGCCACAAATTACTTGAATAGTGTGATAAAATTCACTCAAATTCTGGAGCACATTTTTCTCATGCATAAAACTATGGTCTTGGAATGTAAAGTTATGAGTGAAATCTCTAAAACTTATAGGTTTTAGACGCCCCCCACAAAGCCAGAGGAGTCAATAAAAAGAAAACATGTGTTGTGTTCGATGTTTTCCATTAATTCATATATATAGTGTTGCAGCTCTAAAGAGGAAGTAAGATCCTAACCCCAAAGAACACAAAAAGTAGGCAGTTTATTTTAAGGCATGGAAAAAACAAAGTTTAGTAAAATGCTCAAAATATGCAATTCTCAAAATTCTATGAGGCTAAGAATTTAGTCTGAAAAACATAACTTTAGCTTATTATCATTCTTTGTGAGATTCATTATGTAGAAGAGTAAGAGGGAAGAGGAGAAGGGAATGAAGGTATAAAAAGTAGAAGGTATAGAGGCAAAACCAGCAATTATAAAAAAAAGTTACCAGTCTATTTTGCTGGGCAAACAAGGTTTCACAAAAAATTCTGCTGGAAATAAGGTTAAAATGGTAGGATAAATTTATTTTCTGTTGTGGAGAACCATCTGAGGAATACAAAAGGCAAGTGAAACTGGCCAGGTCAATGGAAATGAAGAAAGACTTGAGAAGTATTGAAAACAATCAATAGGAGTTGTTAAACCAACTGAATACTAGCAATAAAAAAGAAGCTAAAATTAAAGAAATTATGTATATGCCAGGAAGACTAGTTATTAACTCAAGGAGAAAACATACTTACCATGTCATGTACATTATCATTTTACATATGAATTGGTAAGATGAAAGATGCAGGCTAAGGAGAAGGTACCTTAGGGATGACCTACATTTAAGCTTGCTTTTATTCTCAAAGGGAAAAGAAGGAATAAACAAATGAGGGAGGGCGAAAGAAATGCATAGCAACAGCCATTAGGGAAAGAAGGAAAATTTGGAAAAGTATATTATAAGAGTATGAAGTTTGTAGTGCACAGTGATAAAAACCATATTGGCTTGAAAGCCGAAAGGGTGATAAAAGTGTTGATATTTATAACACATTTTCTTTTTTAAAAGTAGAAGCAATATTCTATATGCAATGGAAAAAGCATTTAAGAATTCGTGTTCAGCAGCTTCTGTTTTACACTGGAAAAGGGCAGAAGGTCCTATGGATAAGAGACTGGGGAGTCGGGAATGAAGAGCCTGGGAACCTGAGGGAAATGAAAACATGATAAAATAAAGTTCAATGGTGATCATAAGTCAACTACCCAGCAACACAGGAAAAATAGAAAGATTAAAATAGTGGTTTCCAACATGCTAATTTTGAGATTCTAGCAATGATCAGATGGTGGCTTCCAACAGTTTTGCAAATACTGAAGAAGAAAAAAAAAGTCCAGATTCCTTGATAGAAATCACCTATAAAAGGAGTTAGCTGACATCATTTCCATAGTGATCAATTCAGGCCTTTCCTTTTGATCTCATTTTGGTTATTTTATCTTTTTTTTAAGCAATCACTTTATCAAAATTATAGATTATCTGGTGTAGAAATGTAAAAAGAATTCATTTTGTGGAATTTATCATGCAATATTAAGTATATACATACACTTTGAAAAAGAATGAACATCAGTGCAATCATTACTAATTGAGAGTGCCTTAAAATTCCTCCCTGTTTTAGTGAGCTTTGTGTTGCTGTGAACAATATACTCAACAAGTACAAATTAGAGGGGAAAAGTCTGTTTTGGCTCACAGTTTCAGAGGTTCAGTCCATGGTTGGTCAACTCCATAGGTTTGGGCCCCAAATGAGGCAGAACATAATAGTATAAGTACAGGGCAGAGGAAAGCATCTCAGGACATGACATCCAGGAAGCAGGAAGAGCTCTATGCACCAGGGACAAAATATAAACCACAAAGGCATGCTCCCAGTGATCTATTCCTCCAGCTACATCCTACCTACTTATAGTCACCACCCAGTTAATCCATTCAAGTGGATTAATTCACTGATTAGGGTACAGCTCTCATAATTTAATCATTTTACCTCTGAACATTCTCACATTGCCTCACACATGAGCTTTTGGGGGATAACACATTTCCAAACATAACATAACATCCCCAAACATCATCTCATATCACACATGCAAGGTAGCTTCGTTAGCCTAACATTTTTGAAAACCACTGCCTTTCTTTTCTTTATAGCTTCACAATCTAGGTAATGATTCCAGTGATAGTTTTTGGTCTTGCCTCTTAATGAACTTCATACAAAACAAAACAAAACAACAACAACAACAAAAACACAGCACACATATCCTTCCAATGGTTTGCTTCTTTCATTTGATTTTTATGATTGCATGTGCATTTGTCTGTGACTGTAGTTCATGAATTATTCTTGTGGAATAGTATTCCTGTAAATGATTATACCAGTTTCTTTTTAATATTTACTTGCAGTTGGACACAATACCTTTATTTTATTTATTTTTATGTGTTGCTAAGGATAGAACCCAGGTCCTCGAACATACTAGGTGAGCACTCAACTGCTGAGCCACAACCTCAGCCTCTATACCACAGTTTTTTATAAATATAATATACTGTTGCAGGATTTAGGCTGTTTCCAATTTGGGGCTCTGATGAAAAGTGCCTCTGAACATCCTGGCAGACATATCCTATAGACACTTGCTTACACTTTAGGGTTTTTAACAATTTTCTAGAAAACTGAAGAGTTGACTTCTGGTTCCAAGATAAGCACACATTTCATTTTATTAGGTGATACAAAATTAGTTTCCAATGGTAACACCAACTCTTGGAACTGAGAGACTTTAAGAAGTAGTACAATAATATCCCTGTTTTAATTAGTACTTCCTCTAAATAGTAATGAGCTTCTTGGGCCTCTTTCCTGTTTACTTCTCCACCTCTCAATCATCGCCCCATCCTTCTTTGTAGAGGCTAGCTCTAAACTTGTGATCCTCCTGCACAGCCTCAGCAGCCACTGGGATTAAAGGCGAGGGCCACCATGACCAGCCAGTTTTCCGTTTTTTTTTTAAAGTTTTTTTTTCTAGTTGATTTGTTCTTTACACATTCTTGATAAAAGGCCTTTCTCAGTTATATGCTTGAAATAACTTCACCTAGTTCCAGGCTTCTTGTGTCAATTTCTCAAACAATGTAGCAGAACTGATTGGTCCCTTTCTTCATGCTCAGTACTATGTCTTAATCTTTCTCTTTTCCAAATCATGGAAAATATGCTCTTATTTCATACTTTGTAAGTGTTACCTTTTACACAAAGGACTTTATTTATCCTGGAATTGATTTTTGTTCAGTTTGAAGAAGGCCTAATATAATTTTTTTCATATGTAAATCTGATTACCTGGGTACAATTAACTGAAGCTCAGTCCTACCCTTAGTGGTCTGCAGTGGTATTGTATCATTCGTGAGTATTTATATATGTAGAGGATGGATGGTTCCAGGCATTTTATTCTTCCCATTGTCTATTTTCAACCCAATTTCAATGTCAAAGTGTTTTAATTATTTGCATTTTATGTCTTGATATCTGATAAGAAAACTGTGGATACAGACAAGAAAAATAAATAACGCAAAGAACTTAAACCACCAGAACAACCAAAGTTTATAAAACATTTGATCACCAGCACCAAAAGATACAGAAAATAAAAATTAAAGGTTAAAGAAGCTATGTGTTACAAGCTTTTAAAAGTGACAAAACTAAATATATCTGAACTGGAACCATAAATTATGAACAGAAAATGACTAAAGGTGACAGCTGGGATTAAATTAATGGGGGAAAAAAACCACACACACATTAAAATTTGTGGGGTACACAGAAGAGAAACAGGGAAGACGTGGATGTGAAACAGATAACACGTCCGATCTCTTCATAACATGGAAAAGAGGCAGTGAATAAAAGCAGAATTGAGAACGGGGAGACAAAATAAATGCTCTAAGACTTAACACTACATAGTCTGACACCTGGAGAGACTAGAAGATAGGTTACCAGAGGAGAAAATAAAACTTAAAAGTGCTCTAACTCAAACTTGGGGACAGGGGACATCAGATAGAAGGGAAAGGGGACATTTTCTCAAGCTCATATAGTAGCATCCCCTCCTCCACAAAAAATCTTAATTAAGCCTTTCCAGAAATCCACACAATTATCTTAGGACCATCAGCAAAAGAATCTCTACAAAAGAGTTTAAGGAAGTTAAGCTTCCTATTTCCCATTGCTCTATCTTACTTGGCCACCTGCCTAGAAGAGATCAGCACTCCAGGTGCTGAACACTCTTTTACTAGTTTTTCACATTTATAGACTACTGGTGTTGTAACAATATAGAATAGTTTGTAGAAGTTTTCAAGTGGGAAGTGTGTTTGCCAATGCAAAGTGTGAGAAGAAAGAGAGATTAATCTTTAAGGAAGCCTCTGACCTTGGGCTGGAGCTTCACAGAAATGTTTACATTTCAAAGAGAAGATGTTACTAATTAGGCTCCATGATAACTGGCAGGGGGAGGGGGACGACTCTCCCCTTCTCAGAGCTGTCCTTGAAGAGTTAACTTGCCCAGAACAGTAAAAGAAAAAGCTTGTTTTTGTGTGAACTTTGCAGACTGTGAACTTCTGAGTCCCTCCCCCTACACACTGGATATAAAGTTCTGAAACTGCCTGAATTCTGGGTTCAGGGGCATTGATTGATACAGTGAAAATTTTCCCCTCTGAATACGGCTGCAGCCAAATAAATCTGCTTCTTGCTAATTCTTTGGTGTCTGACCTCATCTGGTCCTTCAACACCCATTTAAAAACTATTGGAAAACTGTTGAAAAGACAGACAAAATTTAAATTACAAGAAGGTGACTTAAAACAGCATGAACCACAAAAACAAAGGGGAGGGGAAGCAACAATCTTGTGGAACCCACAGGTAACCAGTCACCCTCTTAAATTGGCAGGGGCTCTTCCCACACCCAGAGCTGCAAATTAAACCCAAGGGAAGCCCCCTGCAGTGGGCCCTCTTAAGAATATGGCTAGAAAGACCTCCCTGTCTCTCTCACTGTGAACATAGGGACAGAGTGGGCTGATGGGGACCTTGGCCTGGAAAGAGCACATCTAGCTCTGCTTAGCCTCTGCCACCCAGGCAAGGGTGAAAAGCTCTACACAGGCTTGCTTGACTCAAACAGGTTACAATAGAAGCAACTTTGGCCCCAAAGGAAAGCTGATTCACCAGGCCAGGCACTGGCACTGGGCGAAGACACTGCAGGAAGCCTAGAGACAGTACTCAGGACTGCAGCACCATACCAGGAGGCAAACTGCCTGAATATCCAGTGACATACAGACAACAGGAAATTGCTAGAAGCTTCTCAGCAGAAAGGGCTGGACGCCAGCCTTAGTAAGTGTACAGCCTAAACAGTGCAACTGGCAAGTGACATGGCATTATTTGGATTTTTGTAGGACAATGCACCAGACTTATTAAGCAAAGGGAATTAACACCCACCATTCACAACCTGGGACAGTGGAAACTATAGAATCCAGTTGAATCATCAGAGACCCTGCACTACAGCACCTTAGAGTGGAGGCAGCCAGGGAAATACTACTGAACTACAGAACACCTGTGGAAAACCAACAACCAGTGTTCCCGCACACACAGACAGCTGCCAGGATCTTCCCTACCATGAAAAGAATCTAGCAGAGGGGAACAGGTACACCAGTGACAAGGGGCATCTTGAATCTTGAATTCTGTAATAGGCTACAATAGAATCAGCTAACTCATAACATTGCATCCTCCAAGATTATAAACAACTCTAACGTCAACTTAGATCATATAAATAACTCCTTAACTTGAATGGTAATTGTAACTCAATAGCCAACGTTGTACCTCCAATCCACCTGAAAGTATTTCATCTAGTGGTTTAAAGCATTAACTGGAAACAATCTCCCTATTTTTGTTTTCCTAGCTCTAGTTTATACCTGCTTTTCTTAACCCCTACTCATCCTCTTACACTATCCACTAGGGCCTCAAATACCACCCATTCATCTATTTCTTCTCTCTCCTTTCTCTTTCACGCACGCTCTCTTTCTTTCCTTCTTTTTCCCTTCCCCATTTGCCAAAACATTTTTCCTCCCCACCTTTAATACTCACTTAAGGTTTAGTAAGTTTACTAAATTTAACTACTAGATTGTTTGTCTTGTCCCAGAACTCTTATTGTAGGATTATACCTGAATTTGAGGACCCAAAGAAAACAACCAAAACAAGTTTTTGTTCTTACAATATTGAATAGTACAAGGTCTGGCTCAGAAGTGATTATAGTAAATAGGGCTCCAATGGTATTTCTTATAGTGGAGCTGATACTGGGATGAGAAGAGGTCACAAATTGAATTAAAATACCATTATCTAGATCCACCCACCCCAAGGCTCTTAAGAAAAAGAAATTCACTTAGTAGTCTATCACTTAAAAAGTCAGAACTATACTGGTAGGTGGGCAGACATACAAACAATATGAAAAAGCAAAGGAACAAACCATCCCAAACAACAAAGAATACCTCAACAACAGATTCCACTGACACCACAGTGAAGGGAGTATCAGAAAAGGAATTTAGAAAACTCATAAATTGTTCTATGAGCTAAAAGATGATATAAGTGAAACCAGAAAGAAAATATAGGAAGTGCAAGATCACTTCAGTAAAGAGAGATTCTAAAAAAGAATCAAACAAAATCCTTGAAATGAAGGAATCAATATATCAAATTAAAAATTCAATGGCAAGCATCACTAATAGATTAGACCACTTTGAAGACAGACTTTTCTGGCCTTGAAGACACAGTATATAATCTTGAAAATATAGTTGAACATAGAGAAAAGATGTTAAGAGACCATAAACAGAATATTCAAGAAATCTGGGATAATATTAAAAGGCCAAATTTAAGATTCATTGGGATAGATAAAGGCTCTGAAAACACATTCTAAAGGAAAGCATAATCTTTTCAATGAAATAATATTATAAAATTTCCCAAACCTTAATAATGAAATGGAAATTTAAATATAGGACTTCAATTACGCAAAAATCAGATCCACTCCAAGACATTGTTATGCAAACGCCTAACTCATAAGGTAAGAATTTTAAGATCTGAAACTGGGCATATTTTACAAGTAAACCAATCTGGATTTCAACTGCTTTCTCAATCCAGACACTAATAGTGAAGTGGGCTTGGAATAATATATACCAAACTCTGGAAGACAGTGGATGCCAACCAAGAATACTAAGAAAATTAAGCTTAAAAGGTGAAATAAGAACCTTCCATGATAAACAAAAGCTAAAAGATTTCATAACTAGAAAGCCTACACTATAAAACACTCAATAATATTTCATGAATAAAAAATGAAAAATAAAAATGAAAACATGCATAAAGGCATTATACTAGAATAGTAGCCAAAGGAGAATCAAATCCAATTTAAATACTAGAAATAAATCAAATTGGCAGGAATTAAAAATCATCTCTCAATAATAACACTGAATGTAAATGGTCTAAACTTTCAATCAAAAGGCATAGGCTGAAAGACTGGATTTAAAAATAAGCCCCCAAAATATGCTCTCTGCAAGACACTCATCTCTAGGCAAAGACATATACAGATTGAAGGTGAAAGGATGGGAAAAAACATACCACTCACCTGGATCTCGAAAACAAGTAGAGGTTACCATTCTCATATCAGATAAAGTAGACTTCAAGCTAAAATTAATCAGAAGAGAAAAGATCATTTCATGCTGATTAAGGGAACCATACAACAACAAGATATAAATGTCATAAATACTTATGCCCCAAACAATGGAGTATCTACATACATCAAACCATTCTCAAAATTAAGAATCAAACAGACTACAGTACAATAATAGTGGGTGACTTTAACACCCCTCTCTCATCACTGAATAGATGATCTAAACAAAAACAAAGTAAAGATTCTTTAGAACTAAAAAATAAAATAAATAATTCTGACCTAATAGACATCAACAGACATTTAGAGTATTTCATCCATCACAACAACTGAATTCACTTTCTTCTCAGCAGCACATGCAGCATTTTCCAAAATAGACTATATTTTAGACACAAAGCAAATCTAAGCAAATACAAAGAGAAAAGAGAGAGAGAGAGAGAGAGAGAGAGAGAGAATACCTTGCATTCTATCAGATCATAATGGAATGAAATTAGAAATCAACAATAAGATAAAAAATAGAAACCACTTTAACACCTGGAGTTAAAGAGTATATTTTTGAATGATGAATGGAGAGCAGAAAAAATCAGGGAAGAAATTTTAAAAAATACTGAGGTAAATGAGAACTATAATAATACAATGTATCAAAATCTGTGGGACATTATGAAAACAGTTCTAAGAGGAAAGTTCACAGCACTGAACTCATACATTAAAAGAATGGAAAGATACCAAATAAATAAACTAACATTACATTTCAAGGGCTTAGAAAAAGAACAAACCAACACCAAAATCAGGAAGAAGAGAGGAACTTATTAAAATAAGAGCCAAAATCAACGAAACTGAGATTTAAAAAAGCAACACAAAAGATTAATGAAACGGAGTTGTTGTTTTTTTTGAAAGGATAAACAAAATTGATAAGCCCTTAGCCAAACTAACTATAAGAGAGAAAAACTCAAATTATCAAAATCCAAGATGCAAAAGGAAATATCATCGAACACACTACTGAAATCAAAAGGGCAACATGAAATTATTTTGAAAATCTATATTCCAATGAGCTAGAAAAGCTTAATGATATAGACAAATTCTCCTAAACATAGAACCTACCCAAGTAGAACCAGGAGGACATAGAAAATTTAAACAGATCAATTTCTATTAATGAAATTGAAGCAGCTATCAAAAACCTTCCAACAACAAAAAGCCCACGACTAAATGGTTTCTTAGCTGAGTTCTACCGGATCTTCAAGGAACTAATATTAATTTTCTTCAAGTTATTCCATGAAATAGAAAATGAGGGAACTCTGTCAACACATTATACAAAGGCAGTATCACCCTGATACCAAAATCAGACAAAGACACATCGAGGAGAAAAAACTTCAGATCAATATTCTTGATGAGTGTAGATGCAAAAATTCTTCATAAAATACTGGCAAACTGCATACAAAAACACATTTTTTAAAAAAGTGCACCACGATCAATTGGGATTCATCCCAGGAATGCAAGGTTGGTTCAACATAAGGAGATCAATAAATGTAATCACCACATGACTAGACTTCAAGATAAGAATCACATAAACATTTGATGAAGTAGAATACCCATTCATGTTTAAAACACTAGAAAAACTAGGGATAGAAGGAACTTACTTCAACATTGTAAAGGTCATATGTGGAAAGTGAAGGCCAACATTATTCTGAATTGAGAAAAACAAAGTACTTCCTCTAAAAACAGGAACAGGACAAGGATGCCCACTTTCACCGCTCCTATTCAATACAGTTCTTAAAACTCTGCCAGAGCATTTAGACAAGAGAAGGAAATTAATTAAAGGGATACAAATAAGAAGAACTCAAATTACATGTATTTGCTGATGGCATGACCCTATAATTAGAAGACCCAAAAAAACTCCATTAGAAGACTTCTAGAGCTCATAAATGAATTCAGCAAAGTAGCAGGATACAAAATCAATACCCATAAATCAATCATGTTCCTATACTCCAATGATTAATCAGCTGAAAGAAAAATTAAGAAAACAATCCCATTCACAATGGCCATAACAACAACAACGAAAAAAACCACACTTGGGAATCAATCTAATAAAGCAGCAAAGGACCTCTACAATGAAAAATAAGAACACTAAAAAAGAAACAGAAGAAGACCTCAGAAGATATAATGACCTCCCATGTTCTTGGATAAACAGGATTAATATTATCAAAATATTAACATAAAAATGGCCATACTACCAAAAGTGCTATATAGATCCAATGCAATTCCCATCAAAATTCCAATGGTGTTCTTCACAGAAATATAAAAAGCAGTCATTGAATTCATTTAGAAAAATAAGAAACAGAATAGTCAAAGAAATTGCTGGAGTGCAAAGCAAAGCAGGAGGAATCACGAAACCAGACTTAAATTATACTACAGAGATATAGTAACAAAAACAGCCTGGTACTAGCAATAAAATGGGCAGGAAGACCAAGGAAACAGAAGACACAGAGATATAAGCCCACATAAATACAGTTATCTCATACTAAACAAAGGTTCCAAAAACACATGTTATAAAAAAGATAGCCTCTTTAATAAATCATGCTGGGAAAACTGGAAATCCCTATGTAGTATAATAAAATTGCACAAAACTCAACTCAAAGTGGATCAAAAACCTAGGCATTAGACCAGAAACCCTTCACCTGCTAGAAGAAAATGCAGGCCCAACACTCAAACATGTTGGCTCAGCAACTGACTTCCTTAATAAGACTCCTAAAGCACAAGAAGTAAAACTAAAAATCAATAAATGAAATGCCATAAAATTAAAAAGCTCCCTCACAGCAAAGGAAACAATTGAAAGCGTGAAGAGAAAACCTACAGAATGGGAGAAACTCTTTGCTACCTGCTCTGCAAATAGGGCATTAATATCCAGGACATACAAAGAGCTCAAAAATGTAACACATAACACCCCCCCCCAAAAAAAAACCCAATTAATAAATGAGCAGAGGAACTAAAAAACACTTCACACAATAAATAGCATTGGTCAGCAAATGTATGAAAAAATGTTCAACATCTCTGGCAATTAAAAAAGTTCATATTAAAATTACACTCAGAGAGTTCATCTCACTCCAGTCAAGAATGGCAACAATCAAGAATACCAATAACAATACACGTTGGTGAGGATGTGGGGGAAAATTTACATTCATACATTGCTAATGGGCTGCAACTGGTACAGCCACTCTAGAAAGCAGTATGGAGAGTCCTCAAAATAGCTGGAATGGAACACCATTTGATCCAGTTATCCAATTCCTCCGTTATATCCAAAGGAGTTAACATCAGCATACAACAGTGACCCAGCCACAGAAATGTTTATAGCAGCTCAGTTCACAAAAGCAAAGCTATGCAACCAACCTCAGTGCCCTTCAACAGATGAATGGATAAAGAAAATATGGTATATATACACAATGGAATATTACTCAGCCGAAAAAAGAATGACTTTATGACATTTACCAGAAAAAGAATGAATCTGGACATTATTATACTAAGTGAAATATGCCAATCCCCCAAAACCAAAAGTTGAATGTTCTGATAGGTGCATGTTAACATACAACAAGGGTGGGGTATGAGGAGAAGTTCAGTAAATTAGACAAAAGGGAATGGAAGGAAGGGAGTGAGGATAAGAAAGACAGTAGAATGATTCTCACATAATTCTCTTATGTACATTTATGAATACACCACAGTGAATCTCCACATCCTCTAAAAATCACAAGACTAAGACCCTAATTAGAATAAGATGTACCCCATGCTTGTATAAATAAGTCACATTATATTCTACTATTATATATAACTAAGAATTTTTTAAAAAGTTGGGAAAAAATTTAAAAATACAATGTTATATGATATGTGAAAATCATATATGAAATTCAAATTTCAGTGTCCATAAATAGTTGGGTAGGCCCTCAAAAAAAGAAAAAGAAAGGTTTGCAGGTGGATGGTTTGGATGAATTTAGTAACCCTGGAAGGAAGAATGCAATTGAAAATGTTTAAAAAAAATTAACAACAACAACAAAAAGACCCAATCAATAAATTGGCACTAAACAAACACTTCTCAAAAGAAGAAATATTATCAAGAGATATATGAAAAACTGTTCAACATCCCTAGGAATAAGAAAAATTCAAATTAAAACTACACTGAGATTTCATCTCTCTCAAGTCTGAAAGACAAGTATCAAGAACATAAGTAACACTGAATGCTGGTGAGGATGGAGGAAAAGGGTACACTCATAAAACATTTTTGGTGGGACGGTAAATTAGTGTAACCATTCTGGAAAGTAGTATGGAGAGTCCTAAAAAAATGTGGAATGGAATCAACATATTATCCAGGTACCCCACTCCTCAATATAAATCCAAAGGATTTAAAATCAACATACTACAGTGATGCTGTCACATCAATGTTTATAGCAGCACAATTCACAATAGGTAGGCTATGAAGCCAACCTAGGTTTCCCCAACAGATAAATGGGTTAAAAAAAGGGGGGGGGGTATAATATACACAATGGAATATTACTCAGCCATAAAAGAATGACTTTATGACATTTGCTAGAAAAAGCATGAATCTGAAGACTATTATATTATTATATTGTATATACACACAATGGAGAATGACTTTATGGAATTTGCTAGAAAATGGATGTTAAGGAAACTATCATGCTAAGTGAAATAAGCCAATTCCCAAAAGTCAAAGGTCAAATGTCTTTTCTGCTATGTGGACAATAATTCAAAATAAAGGGGGGGGGGCAAAAAAAGGAAAAGAAAATCAGGGGAGTAGACAAAGGGGAATGAAATGAAGTGAGGAGTGCTGGGATAGGCAAAGACACTGGACTGAATTCTATGTACATATATGAATATACCACAGTGAATCTCACCATCATGTACATCTATTGGGGGCGGGCAGGGTGGTAAAAGTTATTAATAGGTTAAATGTCAATGTGAAGAAGTTAGAAAAAGAGTAATAAATAAACCTAAGAAGTATAATAAAAGAAATGATGAAGATGACATGAAAGAATAAATTAATGAAACAAAAATGAGAGGATCAACAAAACTAAAAGTTGGGTTTTAAAAAGGTTAAGGATGGAGGACTCAGGTTTTATGACTGCAAAGTAAAAGATGGCACACACACAGAGTGGAGAGAAAGAGAACATGACCTCAGATGCTGCAGATGTGAAACTGATAAAATACTGTAACAAGTTTTATGTCACTGTTTTGTTGACTTATTCTATCAGCGAGTAAGTATGAAAACTAACTATGATTATAAATGTCTTTTCCTTCTTGTATTTTACTTTTTATTGCTTTATATATATGGGAATCAGAGTTTTAAGTCTGTAAAATTTAGAATTATTTTATTTCTCTGTTGAAGTGTAGCTTTTATCAGTCAGAAACAACCCAATTTACCTCTAGTAAAGACTTTTGCCTTAACCCTATCTATATTGGGGGTGGGTAGTGTAACTCCATGGTAGAGACTATGTTTAGCAATTGTGAGGCCTTGGATTCAATCCCTAGAAACCAACCCCCAAAGAAAAATATATATTAGTGTTTGAATGACATGTCATTTTTCCACCCTTCACTTCTTATTTTTAAATTTGTTCTTATTAATATGCATTTAGGTACACTGTACACAAAAGGAGCACAAATTCTCCTTCCTCTGGCTGAACAGAGTCACACTGGTAGTGCAATCATACATGTGTATAGGATAATAATGTCCTCCTCATTACACCATCCTTCCCATCCCCACACTTCCTTCCATCCCCTCACTCCCCTCTGCACAATCCAAAATTCCTTTATTCTTCCTCTCCCCCATTCCACATCATGGATTACATCTGCTTATGAGATAACAACGCTTAGCCTTTGGTTTTCTGGGATTTGGCTTATTTCATTTCGCATGATTTTCTCTAGCTCCATCCATTTACCTGCAAATGCCAAAGCTTCATTCTTCTTTAAGGCTGAGTAATATTCTATTGTGTATATGCACCAAATTTTCTTTATCCATTCATCTGTTGAAGGGCATCTAGTTTGGTTCCATAGTTTAGCTATTGTAAATCGAGCTGGTATCAATACTGATGTGGTTGCATCACTGTAGCGTGCTGATTTTAAGTCCTTTGGGTATAAACCAAGGAATAGGATAACTGAGTCAAATGGTGATTCCATCCCAAGTTTTCTGAGGAAACTCCATAGTGCTTTCCAGAGTGCTTGCACCAATTTGCAGTCCTACCAGCAATGTATTTTTCCCCACATCCTTGCCAACATTTATTACTGCCTTGTATTCTTGATGACTGGCATTCTGACTGGAGTGAGATGAAATCTTTTTTGATTTGCATTTCTCTAATCGCTAGAGATGATGAACACTTTTTCATGTTTACTGACTGATTTTATTTTTTCTTCTATAAAGTGTTCAGTTCCTTAGCTCATTTATTGTTTTTTGGGGTTTTTGT
This sequence comes from Ictidomys tridecemlineatus, assembly GCF_052094955.1. NCBI lineage: Eukaryota > Metazoa > Chordata > Mammalia > Rodentia > Sciuridae > Ictidomys > Ictidomys tridecemlineatus. Next base: position 74,394,751 of record NC_135477.1, read on the forward strand.
TTTTTTTTTTTTTTTGATGTTATGTTTTTTGAGTTCTTTCTATATCTTGGAGATTAGTGCTCTATCTGAGGTGCATGTGGTAAAGATTTTCTCCCATTCTATAGGCTCTCTCTTCTTGTGATTGTTTCCTTCACTGAGAAGCAGCATTTTAGTTTGAATCTATCCCATTTACTGATTCTTGATTTTACTTCTTGTTCTTTAGGAGTCTGGATAAGGAAGTCAGTTCCTAAGCGGACAATAGTGGAGATATGGTCCTACTTCTTCTTCTATTAGGCACAGGGTTGAGGCTGGTGATGTGGCTCAAGCGGTATGGCATGCATGAGGCTCTGGGTTCGATCCTCAGCACCACATAAAAATAAAACAAAGATGTTGTGTCCACTGAAAACTAAAAAATAAATATTAAAAATTATCTCTTTAAAAAAAACCTATGAAACATGATTTCTATATTATAAAATCACCGTTTGTTTAAACATATTAAGATATTTTCTACTTTTTGTGCTTTTTATTCCTTTTTATATACCAGGCCTTCTACCTAAGAATTTCCTCCTGCCTAAAGTACATTCTTCAGAATTTCCTTTAGTGAGACTTTCAAATTGCAAATTCTTAGTTTTTAATCTGTATGAGTTCCCCCTCCCTTTAGTGTATAATTTATAGACATTGTTCCCTTTTAATTAAAATAACATTTCTTCTAAGATAAAATACCTTCTGCTTATGACATCATGGAAGGTAAATCTACCTTCCTCCTCTGGTTATGACAAAGACCTTTTGTCTTTGGTGTTCTGGCCTGTAACTGTAACAAGACTAGATGAGGATTTCCTGTTATTTAATCAGTTTGGGTTCCTGTGCTTATCTTAAATGTGTAAGTTAGTGTTGTTCATGAGCTGAAGAAAATTCTTATTTATTATCTTCAATAATGTTGACTTTTCACCATTTTATGAAAGGCCATTCAGGTTAATTTAAAGATAAACATATGTAATGACTTCTCTTTTATAGTTTTCACGTTTCTTTTGAATATAAGCTAGACAATATTTCAGCTGTTTCCTTCTTCAAATGTATATAAAGTCACTCATTAAAGATGTTTTTAAAGGCTCAATTAGTATAATTTAACTGTACAAGTTCTAGCTATTTTTTTTTTAAAAAAATGTTTTTGGACACTTTTATAATTTCTGAACCCTACAACATATTTTCAACTGGTCTTTTGCTTAAACATATTAATATATTTAACATGTAACTTATATTCTGATTATTTTAAACCTCTGGTAGATTTATTATTTAATTGTATTCATTCTACTCAGAGTGTTTAGTTTTTCTGTTTTTGTTTTAACTCTACTTAGAATTTTACTTCTGGGAAAACTTTCAGCTCTAGGGTGAAGATCATTTTCTCCAAAGAGACCTACTATATGTGCTTTTACAAGTCTAAGGATACTCATTGCCAATCTACAATTATAACTTTTATGGAGATAAATCCAAATCAAATTTTTTATTTTTTTGGTGAGGTGGAAGATCATTTAGATGAGGTTAAAAGTGAATTGCAAACTACAGGAGGGTCAGGTTGCTCAAAATTTGTAGCAGTGATCTTGTCTTCCATAGTCACTCCAAGAAGGTTTTATCTAGACTAAAAGTTTTCAAAATGTGGTCCCCAAACAACAAAATCAATATTACCTGGAAACTTATTAGAAATTCATATTTTTAGGCCTTATTTCACACCTTTGAACCTTAAACTCCAGTCATTTTTGTTTTAACAAGCCATCCAAGTGACTTGGATGCAAACATAAAAACTGAGAAACATGGAGAAAATCAAAACTGTCTTGCAGTCTTGAAGGATGGCGTTGTTGATGGTGGTTTTCAATTCAGCCTTCTGAAACTCAGCTTCAAGTAGAATAGAAGACTTCTCTGATTCATCACCTCAGAAATACCTTTCAGAAAGATTCTATTATTTCTTCTAATTCCTCAATGTTCCCTGAAGCTGAGGAGAGAACAAGTTTTCCAGGCTTTAGAAAAATGTAATCTGGATAAGACAGCTTACATTCGCAGATTTAACTTCCCAGAGATCCTGTGCCTTCATTTAGTTTCCTTTTTTGAGAATTTTAGCTAGGATTTTTACAAAACCTTTTTGTTGTTGTTTTGTTTTGCTTTCTGACATAAGTAAAAGTGCAAAGGAAGTTAAGAGAGGTTTCCCCAACAGTTATGTCTCTGAGACATCCACTGTGTGTCCATTCCATGGGATTCTACTCAGCAATAAAGAGAAATGTGATATATGCAGCATCTTAAAGATATTAAATAAAATATTAAGAAGTAAATCTCAAAAAGTCCATATAGTGTATGACTGGATTTATATAACACTCTTGAAATGACAAAGTTACAGAAATAGAGAACAAATAATCAATTAGTTCTTGCCAGGGTCTAGGGATAGATTATGGAAGCAAGCAAAGGAAGTCTTATGGTTGTAGGATACACATTTAGATATGTGGTCCATTTTAGATAACTTTTTAATAAAGTGTAAAGTTTAAGTTAAATATTCATTTTGTGTTCTATAAATATCCAACTCGCCATTTGTTAAAAAAACCATCCAACCTCTATCGTGTACCTCCTCTTTTGTACCTTTGTCAAAAATAAACTGACCTTTCTTATTTGGAGCTATGCCTGGGTTTCTGGTCGTTTTTATTGACCTAGTGGTTTATCACCTGTCCACCAATGCCACACTACCTTGACTATTCTGCCTATATAGGTCTTGATATTAAATAGTGAGACTTCTTTCTTTTCTTTCCCACCCCAGACTGCTTTAGCTACTCAAGTTCCTTTGCCTTTCCCTATAAATTTCAGGATAATTCTGTCTAAACCTACAAAAACAAACAAACAAACAAACAAAAACTTGCTAGGATTTTGAAAAGAGTTTTGTTAAACTTAATATATCGATTTGGAGAAAACAGACATTCACATTATACTGAATTTTCCAATCTATGAACACACTATGTCTTGATAATTTATTTAGGTCTTTGATTTCTTTCATCAACACGGTATAGTTTTCAGGATGCAAGTCTTATTCATGTTTTATTGGATTTATATCAAGTCTTTTTTGTTTTTATTTTTTAGCAATTTCAAGTACTGCTCTATTTTTAATTTTATTTACACAAGTTCATTGCTAGGCTAGAAAAATACAACTGATTTTTGTATACTGATCTTGTATCCTGTGATCCTGCTAAATTCACTTATTGGTTCTACAAGTTCTTTTGTACATTACATGGGATTTTCTACCTAGATGATCATATATCATAAGACAGAAAGAAGAGTTTGATTTCTCCTTTTCTAATCTGCATGTCCTTATCACCAGCTGTCTTTTTTGTGCTGCTAACACTATGATAAAGAGTGGTGAGAGTGGACATCCAGGCCACTTTTTTTTCCTATTATAGGGAAAAAGTAACATGTTCTCTGATCATTCTTCATCAAGTAGGATGCTAACTCTTTATTTTCTTTATCCAGTCAAGGAAGCTTCCTTTTATTGCTAGCTTCTTCCAAGTTTTAATCAAAAATGGTACTGAACATTGTCAAATGTTTCTGCAACTGATACAATCATGCAATTTTTCTTCATCATCCTGTTAATGTGGTTACTTTGACACACTACAAAGATGAACTTACAAATATTCAGCCAACTCAGAATAACTGGAATGAGTCCATTTTTCATAGAGTATAATTATATTTACATATTATTGAATTACATTTATTGATATTTTGTTAAGGATTTTTTTTTTTTTACATGTATACTTGTGAAGAATACTGGTTTGCAGTTTTCTCTTTTTGTATTGTCTTTGTCTGACTTTGGTATCAAGACAATGCTGGTTTCATAAAATGAATTAGGAATTATTCCCTTATCTTGTATTTCCTGGTACAGACTCTCAAAACACTGCAAAATCTTCTTTAAGCATTTGGCAGAATTCTCCAATGAACCATCTTGGCTTGATTTTATTTTAAATTACAAATTAAACTTACCTAATGTTTATAGTACTATTCAAATTATCTATATCATATTGGGTGAGCTGCAGTACTTGCAGCTGAGAAATTAGTTCATTTCATCAAAGTCATCAAACATATTTGTGTAGAGCTGTTTATAATATTTACTCCCTTGTTATCCTTTTGATGTTTGTAGGGTCTGTATCTTTTTACACTCCTGGTACTGGTAATTTCTTTCCTTTATCAGTTTGGTCAAAGTTTTGTCCACTGAGTTTTTTTTTAATGTGAATTATGATAATTTTTTCTTATGAGGATTTACAATTTGTTGAAATTTTCCACTTTTTAAAATTTATTTCAAGTATATTCATAACTGTTGAAACACTGCCTTGATGGCTCCTTTTAGATAAATATAACATCATGCTATCTCAGTGTCAGCATGTATTGTTTTTTCATTTTTATGGTACTGAGGATTGAATCCTAGGCCTCACTTATGCTAGGCAAGTCCTCTACCACTGAGCTATAGCCCTAGTCCAATTTTATTTTCATTTAAGACAGTCTTGCTAAGTTGTCCACGTTGCCTTCAAACTTGTGATCCTCTTGCCTCAGCCTCCCAGGAAGCTAGGATTATAGGCTTGCGCCACCTATAATCCTATGGCTATCCATTATCCTTTTAAATTCAAGTTAAAGCTTTCTAGTTCTTGGTATGACAGAGTTTTATTGAAATATGGATATATGGAATATTATGTAGGAAATTCTGGATCATATTTAAATGTTCTGTTGTATAACAGCAGGATTCCCCTAACACTGCTCTAGTGTACATTCTGGTGAACAATTGCCTAGCAGGGTAGAATCAGTTTCCTCACTGGGCTTTTGTGACCATAGTGGGGGAGAGAAAAGGGAAAAAGCTACTCATAATGCACAAAAGTGGGAAATCCCTGACAATGTGTACTCCATGCTCTCCATGTTGTGTCCATTGATATAATGGAAGAAGAGGTTGCCTCATTACAACCTGAAAACAGTTAAAAGTGTAAGTCCCCACTTGGCTTTTACTAATCCTGATGATTTCTGTGTGTATTGTTTGCCTGGAGTGGAGTGGTTATTTTCTAGAAACTCTGTCTTACTAAGCTACTCCTTTCCTGGTCCTTGGCTAAGGGGAACAGATTTTCCGATTTGGGGTTTTTTGGTTGTTGTTGTTTTTCTCTAAGCCCAACATTTCTGGTTGCCATCCTCTCTACATCCATTCTGGAATATCTAAAGCAATAAAAATATCCAGGATTTTTAGAGTCAGATTATCTGGATCTAGAAGTCCTGAGCTGATGCACCTTTTTCTCTCTCTTTTTCCTTTCAGTCTTCTCATGTTTGTTTGAGATACGTATGTTAAGTGTCCCACAATGTCAAGTGTTTTTAGTTGTATTTAACACAAACAGGAAAAAAAAAAAAAGTGGACATTAAATCTATACTACATCACTTTTAAGTTCACTTTTATTTTCTTTATGGTTAAGTTTGGTAGGGAGAGGTGTTTGTGTGCATGTGTAAGTGTGTGTTTTAAAAGAATCAGATTTGGACTCAAAGACATGTTCCTAATTCATTTCATTCATTTGCCTCCTATGACTCTACAAGTACTTGGCAATTTTATTTATTTCACAAAATACTTAGGATTGACTTTTTAATTAAAAAAAGATAACCCAAGAACTGTATACTAGTTGTCTGAACAGCCAAAGTGAGAAGGCACCCAGTAGTTAAGTGAAAGGGTCAACTGTTTGCAGTTCACAAAAATATTGAACCAAGCCATAAAACTAAGAATTACAAATAAGTTTATCTAGGTCTCTTATATTTCTTATGCTCTTGCTTATTCTTTGTGTACTTTATTTTCAGAAACAAGTATGTTAAGTGTCCCACAATGTCAACTAAAAAAATTCTGTTTGTTCTGTTTTGAACCTTGAATTTTCCACATCTTATTCATAACATAATTCTTGGATTCCTATCTCATTTCACAACATTTCTTCTTTCAAGCATTTGCAAATTAAAGAAAAAACTTTTAAATTTTCTGTATCAATTTTTAGATTTTATTTTGACACCATCCTGATTTTAGAAGGCAGAGAGAAACACAGAATGAGAGACATCCATAATCACATCAAAATCTTAGAATCCCTGAACTTATAAGCAATTTTACTTTTCTTGTCTCACAGTAATTATAACTATATGATATTGGCATGTTTACATATAAGCCATCTCCCTATGGACTATGGGCATATGGAAAGTAGAAAAATTCTGATATTTTAAAGTTTTCCAAAGTATTTAACATGCTGTCTTATTCAGAAGATATCTTTAAAATATATATTGAATTTAAATTCATCAAGATAATTGTTCAGAAAAAAAAAAGATTAACTGTTCAGCACATGAGGCTAGCTAGCAAATTTATCAACGAGATCTTGGTAAGCAAACAGTACATAAGAAATGTATGCTGAGAGTAACTACCACCAAGATATTAAATCAGCTTCTGTACAGTGACCTGACGTGAAACTCCTCAAAATAAGAATAAACAAAAGAAATGCCTTGGTTTGTACATAATGAAAAACTAGTGACTACTAAGAAACAAAAGCAGATGGCCAATTTGGCAACAAACTTAAGAGATAGTTCTTTGGGAATAAAGACAACATGGAGTTATAAATAGTATCAGAATCTGTAAACTCAAAAGTAGCTCATAAAATTTGTGCAGTTTAAAAATGTATATAGAAAAGGCAAACCATTACCTTAAACTTTCTAAGTTTTATGTGGGCCATATGTACTTAAAATAATCGTCAAAGATGACTAATTATAGCTGCTTCTGTGGTCACAGAGAATCAGATTTTGGATCAAAGAGTCATAATTCATGTGACATTTGTTTATTCTGATATCGTTCTGTTTTAAATATTTAATATGCATTCCTTAAGTACATCCTGGCTAAATGGGAAAAACCAAGAAATTACATATAAGATATATTTAAGGGGTAATGAGCACAGGATTAAAACTACTGCAAACCCACATATGAAATACCCCAGGTCTGTACTGACAAACTTACTGCACAAATTCTCATATACATTATGTGTAGTACCATCTTCTTTTTTCTAACTCCCTTCACTTCAGGTTCCCTGTCCTCTACTGAAAATAGAAAAAAAAAAAAAGCCTACAAAAGCTGTAGTACTTGCCTTATAAGGCAAGTAAAAACTGCCATCAACTGAAGCTTTCACTTATGTTAAATTATACAAGTATTCTGGGCACCGAGCCTAGAGCCCACTATGTCAGAGAAAAAGGTGAGAAAAATTCATCATGGCTATTATTCCTCATTTTGTCAAAGTATTTAATGTATATCCAAATCCAACCATCATCCCCATGAAGTTCCATATCTCTTTAACTTTGACCTAGACCTTCACTCTTTCCTAATCCTCCAAATCTTTCTATGAAACCACCAGAACTACAGCTTGAAATTTCCCTATATCCTCAATCTTTATTGTAATCACTTTGCCTCTTCACTTTAAATGAAATATATTATCAAAAAGATCACTTCTCATATTGCCCCCTCTAATGGTGCTAAATATCCTTCTTACTCCCTTTTGCTATGATTATCCCCCAACTCTAAGACACATGCACAAAACCTTGCTCCTTTAATGCTCATGTTGCTCAGCTGTCCTCTCTGTTGCTATGATCTACCATTTTCCTAATAGCACCCCCCTCATTGAGGACTTTACATCCTAATTAAAGTCTTCTCATTTACCCTAAGCCCTGCTATCATCTTAAGTGACACATATAATCCTGAGGACAAACCTCAAAAACCAAAGACTTTCACTTCTGGGGCATGTTCGTATACAATGATCTATAATAATCTACCCCTCATTTACGCCAGTGGTTACTACCAACATATGAAGCATATGCCGGTGGATCTAGCCAATATCTGAAACTGATCCATTTGTAGAAAACATATTTCAGGTATCCCATTATAACCACTATCTCTTCTGGTAGTTTGTTTTACCATCTTTAATTTGAAAACTATTACTAAAGTTACTAAAGACTCAGATGGTCTTTAGTAACTTAACTTTCTACTGTATCCCTGTCTTCCTTTTTGCTTTTTCACTAAATTCTTTCTTAGGCAATGTAAATTCCATGTTCTGTTCTATTAAAAAATGCCTCTTATCAATACAATAAACTTCTTAAGATATATGACTGCAAGATGAACCTAGCTATCTGATTTGTTCATACCTTCATTCTAGTGCAAATAGAAAAAGTAACATAAGAGGTTAGAAGAACTCAACTCTCAGTTCATGGTCAACATCAACAAATACACAATAATGCCTCATTTTCTATTAAAATTATAATTACGCCACAAATTTTCAATTCAATTTTTTTTTTATTCTCTTCAAAGTTCAATCCCTATTATTTCATTTTCTTCACTGAGAAAAATAATAATTAAAAAAATTCTGACAGGGTTGGGTTGTGGCTTAGTGGTAGAGCACTTTCCTAGCATGTGTTCAATCCCCGGCAACACATAAAAATAAACAAATAAAATAAAGGTATTGTGTCCACCTCCAACTAAAGAAACATTAAAAAATCTTTAAAAAAAATTCTTACAACTTCTGCTACAAACACTTTTGCTCAACTCCTCTTGGTTTCTGTCTCCTCCAAAGAGATCTCTTTAAGGCTACAAATGGGTTTCTGGGACATTTATGAAACACATACCACTGTTTATCAATTCAATCCTTAAATCATTATTATCTTCCCTTATATGGCAAGTTGAAAAATGTTCCTCCAAAGAGGTCCTAGCCTTGGAACTTGTGAAGTTATCTTATATGGTAAACTAATGGCAGATATGATTAACTCTACTATAAGTTTCTACATACAAAATCATGTTTTCACACTTAAGGTTAATCATTTAGCTAATCTAGTTTTGATGTGCATTTCTTGATAAAATTCTGAATTTTAAAAATTCTGAATAAGAATATATTGAGTCTTTTATGATTCAGATCCTGCATACTTCTTCTGTCACACCACTTTCAAGAACTGTTTTCCTGTAGTCCACTTGCCATATTAGCCTTCCTCAGTTCCTTAGAATAAGCAAAGCTCTCCTGATGCTTCCTACACATGTTCTTCTCAACCTGTTTTTTCTCCTCACTAAAGAACTGCTACCCATCCTTCAAATCTCAAACCTCAGCTCAGCTGTCACCTTCTCAAGACAGCTTTGTCTGACTCTTTATTCGAAAGCAAGTGTCTTTGTTCACTTTATTTTTCTCCTCTGTACTTATAAGAGCTCTACTTACTCGTTTTTGCAATTCTCTTTTTGCTAGACTATAATCTTCAAGATGGTGGAGGAATGCTTGCATTCATTCTTTATCTTGAAAATTAATGCACAGTACCTAGCATATAGGAAGCACCAAAGCAGAAATTGCCAAATAAACTTAGAAAAAAATATTTCCTTGACTAGTATTACCCATTATATATTAAATGGGTTTAGGCCTTTTTAAAAAAATAGGGTTTTTTGGATAATAATTTGTGAATGTGGTTTTTTAATAACTGAGAATATACTTTATTGTTATTATACTAATTTGTTGTATTAATATAATACACATTAACTGTACGGATTGATGGAATTCACTGTGATATTTTCACATGCATACATCATGAATTAATTATATCCACCCACCCTTTTTCTCTTTTTCCTTTATTTTCTTTATCCATTCATCTATTGATGGGCACATCTAGGCTGATTCCAAAATTTTGGCTACTGTGAATAATAATCCAGAATATTAATTTATTAATCATCATCACCATTCACAATAAACATGAACATTCAAGCATGTCTTTGTATACAGACTTGATTTCCTTTGAATTTATACCTAGGAGTGGAACAGCTGGGTCATGCAGTTATTTTATTTTCAGTTTTTTGAGGAACCTCATATGGTTTTCCACAGCGGTTGTTCTAATTTATAGTCCCACTGACATTGTTTAAGGGCTCCTTTTTCTCCACATTTCTGCAGGGCTACTTTTCATTTTTTTTTTTTTTTAATAGTTGCCACTCTACGTATGGTAAGATAGAATCTTTCCCTTATTGCTGAAGAAGAGAATTTTTCATATATTTATTGGCCATTAGCATTTTTTTCTTTTGAGGGGGTGTCTACTCAGATCCTTTGTCCAATATTTTACTGAATTATTTGTAAAACCATAATTCCTGAGTCAGCTCTAAAAATAAAAATTAACCTGACTTCTGCTTCTGGTATGGTGGGATAACTGAGATCACACTTACCCTCTTGTAAACAAAATATATGAAACTATTGTGAGATACTGGACAGTAGAGAGATTAAGTTATGACTGTTATAGAACAATTAAAGAGCTTACCTAATATTAAGAAAAAAAAGAAACAACGCTGCAGAAAAGCCCACAATAAACACAGCATGGCAGCATCACTAAGTTGAGACAAATCTAGAAGGTGAAGGTAATCAGAATTTGTACAGTATAGAGGGAAGAAAGCTACTCAGAGGAAAAAGAACCCCAGAATTCAGTAAAATGATTCTTTTGTGTTTGAGTACTAATTGGTCTATGTATAAAACAAAACTCCCCAAATTTTAGTTAGAAGACAAATGCCTGAGTTCTTTAAGATGAACGAGTTCCGGAATTTATCCAGAAATAAGGGTAGTTGGACATGGTGGGGTACACCTGTAATCTCAGTGACTCAGGAGGCTGAGAACCTAAGCAACTTAGTGAGGGTCTGTCCCAAAATCAAAAATTAAAAAAAGGGCTGGGGATGTGGCTCAGTGATATAAAAGCTTCTGCGTTCAATTTCCAACACCAAAAAAAAAAAAGGGTAAAATAAATACAGCATATTTCATGTGAAACTGGGCAAGTCAGAGATAAGGAAAACTACAAGTTCTTGTTGTAGTTTAAATGCATTTTATTTTTAAATAACCACAACATTTTTTTTTCTTTAACAAACAATGTCTCCAATTCAAATAAATCATGGTCAAAATAAATGAAGAATTCAAAATGACATCAGTCTCATTTATCTGTAAGTCATGGTATTATGTGGATGACATGCAGTGCTAATTACGAAGACAGGTGAAAGAGTCAAAATTATTAGCAAATTTACTAACATTTTCCCATTTTTAAACCATCCTTAAAGAAAATCATGTATAGTGGTTGCACTATGCTCACAATAGTCTAGGAGAGTAACCATATTTCTGGAATCATGTTTTCACCAATAAGATCTGATAGTTTTTTAAATTAGGAAGGATGTCTTTGTTTTGTTCTGATGCTCCTATCATAAAAGATTTTACTCTGGCTTCTGTTCTTCAAGTGTGTCTTTGACTGATTTTATGTAATCTTTGATGTACTTCTCAATAGACTTCTTTTGTGAAGGTAGTTTCCTGCCAAGTAATGCCATGACAATAAGAATCCCAAGTGATTACTGAGCTTTTGGTAATTTAGCCCTGAAGGTCTTCAGCAAAGGGATTTCCACCAGTGAGTAAGTCATCAATGTTATTCTCTGTTCTATTGAGCATCTAGCTCACTTTCCACCTCCAAGTGTGGCCTATCTGATGTCTCCTGGATCTTATAACTGTCAGAGACTATCTCCTGATGAAATACTGGCAGATAACCATGATGGCAGCTTGAAGGAGACAATAGTGAGCTAGCTTACCAGGAGTGCAGAGTGACTGTAGCACTTGGGGATGGGGAGAGGACAGAAAGTGGAAATTACAACTTTAAAGTACTGAGAGACAAAAGTATTGATCTGTTATTCGCCTTTTCACTCTCATTCTTTCACAAGTGTACATCTGAGTTTTCCAGAGGCTAAACAACCTGATAACACAACAGATTGTATATTATTTTTTTCTTTTGGAAAAGTTATTTTTCATAAAAATGTTATACATGTTAACTTTATTATTTTGTAAATGAACTGGAAAATATTTTTAAAGTTCTAATTTGCAATAAGAAAACTCTCAAAGGCTAAAGAAAATACTCTTTGAGAATAGCAACAATTTTTAAAAACAAATAAAGATAATCAAAACCCAAAAGGTTTAAGAATCACTGCTTTTAAAAGTGGTAACCTGAGCTGGTGCATAGCTCAGTGGTTAGAGTGCTTGTTTAGCAAGCATGAACCCTGGGTTCTATCCCCAGGACTGGTGGGAAAAAAAGAAGAGTGGTGACCTTATAAAATTATTCTTGTGTTAGGTCTGGGTAATGCTTATCTTTAAAAAGAATATGTCCATTTCATCTAAGTGGTTTGATTCTTATCTAATTGTTTATAATATTCCCTCACTCTTTTTAATATGTATAGGATATACTGACACATTCCATCTTTTCTCCATATATTATTCATTTGTGGCTTTCTTTGTTTACATCAGTCTGAGTAGAAAATATTTAAAAACTTTACTGATTTTGTCCCCCCTTAAGTCATTATATAAACCTTGTCCCTCAAATATCTGACACAGATGGAGTTTCCTAATGACCCTGTGAGTCCTTGGACCACACTATGAAAATGGTGATATAAAAAAATTACAGCAACATTTAGAAGGTCTGCACCTCACTGAACCAGTTATTTTCCAAATGATCAATACATGATGTTTCAAATTGAAACACAGTCAAAAGACTCACTTAAAATGCAACACAGATCAACAGATTTTAATATGATAGAGGATGGTAATTTCACTTTATGGTTTCAGATTTCACACTGTAGTTAATTTGTTAAATTTTGTTTTAGTATAAAAGAAAATTTTCAAATTAATTGTGTCCTGAAATAGGAAGTACCCATAAGAACTTCTGCTATATAATGAAGTATAATGGTCATCCTGGGAAAAGCACTTGTAAGCTACTTATTAATGGAATGACACACAAACAAGCTATAGGGATCTGAACTAGGATATCTGGAGGACAGTTTATTGAAAATGAACAAAGTGAGCCTAACACTTCAAGGAAAACATACATCAGTATTCATTGCCAATGATAAAATTCAAACTTTCTAGTGAAAATTAGAATTTTGGCAAATATACATTCATTTCTGTGAGTGATCTAAAGATTTTGCTGATGAAACAGGCAGTGATATTAACAAATTTTTTTATATTACATAATGCAGCAGTTTTTAAGATTTTTAGTGTCAGAACCTCTACACACTTTATAATTTTGAGAAGAACTTTGTTACCAGAGAACTGTTATTTATGTTGACTGTATCTATCAATATTTACCATATTAGATACTAGAAATGGGCATTTAAATTTTTAAAAAATTGCTTTAAAATAACAACAAACCTATTACATGTTAACGATCATTTTTATGAAAAAAACTATAGTGAGAAAACATGTCTGTTTTACATTTTTGCAAATCTCTTTATTGTCTGGCTTAATTTCCGCTCAATTTCAAATGGCTGGACTGTCTTATTTGCTTCTGCATTCTATCTGTTGCCACATCACAGGTCAGGTCACATGGCCTCTGGAAAACTCTTGAGAATAGACATGAAAAAGATAAGTAACATCTCAGTGTTACTATGAAAACAGTTTTGACTTCAATAAACTCCTGAAATCCCTTCCTATTTTTCCTAATGTTAAAGTTAAGAAATGGTGATAGGACTTAGCAGACTAAGCTACAAAATTTATTTCTTCAAATTTGTAATTTTATAAAAATTCTTACTCTGTTAAAGACACCTTTCTTTTAAGCAAAATCTATTTGTTTGACTTGATCCCTAATCAAATCCAAGCAGTTATTACTACTCTACTCCCCAATTAATGTATGCTAATATAATTGTTGGATCCCTTATAAATAACCAAGTATGTACCCAATGCATACAAATATAATCTCTCTCACACAAAAAATATATGAAAAGAAATACACCAAAATATTACTAGCTAGGTTATGGGTACTTTTGATCTTTTATCTTTACTTTCCTCCCAATATTTATATGTATTTGCCTTTTATTTTTAAAACAATAATTGGAAAAATGCTTTCTGCTTTCTTCCTCTCATTAGCACTAGCTGATATTCTCTGCAAAACCAATGTGCTATGACCTGAGGGAACCAGCAGGCCTTAGTAACTAGGAAAAGGCAAAGAATAAAAACAAAAACAAACCAGGAAATAGAATATACAGTACCCCAAAGAACTGGAATTTAGAACTTTGATCTAAAAAAAATCTAGGATTATCAATAAAAATGTTCTTCCTATAAAATAGTTGTTGTTCTACAGTTGTAGCAGTAACTATGTAAACCAATAAACCAGTTAAAACATTTAGCCCTGATTCTCATTTAGTTTTATATCATCACAGAATATTTTAAAATGCATACTCCAAATGGATTTAATATACTTTTTTAAAAAAAGGGCTTCCATCATGACGGACCCCTGCCGGTACCTGGTTCCCATCAGTCAACGAGAGGAGCTCCCCTGGCTGCCTCCATCTTGGGACACTACTAATACTTTCATAGCCCCTTTGATATAGGAACCTAAACCCTGGGACACTGGACAGAGTCTGGAGACAATCACCCACCACAGCACCACACACCACATCGATGCATCTCTGATCACACTGCACAACGCCATCATGGCCCACTCCTGCTGCCTCATCTCTGAAAGCTGCTGTTGCTGCCTTGGGTTACCTCAGCTGCAGCCATCATCATCTTTAGTTGAGTCAACTCCCATCTTGGGACACAGACAGGGGCCTAAAAGCAATATCAAGGAAACCATAGTCCCCTAACCACCTCCCCATCCATAGCCACTAACCCAGCACAGCACTTACAGCTCTGGAATCCTTGTTCTGATCTGCCCAATACAGAACAGCTCTCCAAAACAGGCACCCAGGATAAACACAAATGACCTCCGGAGTGAGGTTTCTAACTGGGAAGTAGAAAATGCGGTATGTGTGTCTGTGTGTGTTTGTGTGTGTGTGCGCACGCGCGCGAGAGAGAAATACAGTTTAGAGACTAAACCAGAGAAATGGTGGGGTCTACAGGCAATCTAAGTAGACTAAGACCAGGTGCCCACATGACAGTGGTCCCCAAAAGAGATCCTTGGGGTACAGTCATCCAACAGGAACTGGCAAGTGCTATTCCCCACCTCCAGGAGTTCTGCCTCCAAGATCAACCCTCACACACTAATCAGCCTCACCACCCTAAGGGTGGAGATGCCAGCAAACACCAGACAACACTGCCTTTCAGATGAGAAGGGAAGCAGGGAAGATACTGAACTCCAACAGAAACAATTGTTCAATTTTCCTTCCATATTTTTTTTCCCTCTCCCTTTTGCCACCCTCACATCCCCAACATTTGTGAAACCAAGCACTTTTTTATGCATTAGGCTACTGAGGACTGGGATGCTGAATAGTATATTATAGTTTTGTTGTATATTCTTTTATTTTTTATTGTTATATTTTTTCTTTTATTAATTTTTGTTTTTGTTTGTATGCTTTTTATACTCTTGCTCTCTATTTTCTTCCCATTTATTTGTCTCCCAGAATTTCTTTCTCTTTTCTACTGCTACCAACCAACTTCTTTTGATTCCTCATACACACTTCCTAAGATCTAATAGCTCTATATCTTCACCTCCTATCTCCTTAACATCTCATCCTATACTACCAGATTCTCTCTTCGTCCACCATTAGAAACTGTAGACCCTTGAGGAGATCCAAGATGGCAGAGTAGAGGAGATCCCTTTCTGGCTGCTCTGTGCATGAATCCTAGAGAGCAGCCAGGCGGTTTCTCCACGCGGGACGGTTTCTCCATTGGGGCTCGCCTTAACGGACTGCAGCTTCTGGGAGTGGACAGGATCCCAAGCAATGGATTTTCCCAGAGTCCACCACCAGAGAGGCAAGCACAGCATAGAAGGCACAGAAAGCAGAGACACTCCTTGCCGGCGGGAATCTGGACAGCTGCACCGGAGTCCACTGCAGGCGGAGATTGGGCACTTCCACTTGGCTCTCTGGTGTTGGAGCAGAGACGCCAGGTCACTGCCTGTACAAGGCTGCAGTGCGCCAGGCTGCAATCCGCTTCAGTGCAGGGCAACGGACCTAGGTCTGGACACAGCGCAGGGACAGCCCAACTCCCTCCACCTCCCCGGACACACCGGCCAGGAAACAGATGGTCTCCATCTTGGAAAATCTGTCAACTTTTGGTGGGTGTGGCTAACAGAGAGGATTGGCCTCTGAACAGGTGTGTGGTTCCCCCTTCTCCCCAGCTGTGATAACACCATTCACCATTCACACCAGATTTTGGTGGGCAAAGCTACCAGAGGGACTACAACTGAACAGGTTGTCAATTTCCAACTCCCCCTCTCCGCAGCTGTGATGACGCAGTGACCAGCCAACGCAGAAATAGCGCTCAGTCAATAAGGAGAGTGGGGCAGCCAGGGCGCTGCCTACCTTGAGTAAACCAAGGACTGTGGGCAGGAGATCCTTCAGTTGGGACCTAGTGGGCAGGAGAGGGTAGGGGGATAGAGATGGGGAGACCCTGAGAGACCAGATTGGAGAGGCTCCAAGCAGGAGAGGGAGAGCCTCCTCACATGGGTTGCTTCCACTACCCTGAGGGCAGAGACTCAACCTGGAATACACAACTCCATCTACTGGAGAGAAGAAAAAATTGTAAAAGTGTTTTTTTTTTTTTTCTTTTCTCTTTTCATTTCTTCCTCTTATTTCTTTTTGTTCTTTTCTTTTTATTTTTCTTCCTCCCTCTCTTCCTCTTTCAACCTAATTTTTACTATTTCTACTGAGTGTAATTTACAAAATACATGTTTGTTTCTATGCTTATTGTCCTCCCACATACTTGTCTACCCTAAAATACCTCCTATCTATTCTTCTACTACTAACCCCCTTCATTAGAGATCTCCTCCAAAGTTGCTAAGCTATATTAACCCAATATCCTCAAATCTTTCCCTCTTAACATAATGTCCTACACCTGATCCCCAGTTTTCTATACGCCACAGGAAACTGTATGCCTTTTATGAAACTACTATATTTTAAATAATAATTGAATCTAACATTTCTAGACATAGAGACTATAAATGTCTTAATAACAAAAACTTGCTCACAGATGATGTACTGTTGATATTGGGAACTGTTAACATTGTCCTTCCCCACAAATGAGATATTTTGGAACTATACAAGAGCACTACAAATCTATAAGGTAAAAACAATAACACACCAGTCTCACCAAGCTGAAAAGAAACACGACAACATGAAAAGACAAGGAAAGAAAGTACTACAAACAATGCAAGACAACACATCATTAGAAGAATTAGCATCAATGGCAGGATATACATGATTCAAAATGTTTTGGAGTATCAAGGAAGACAACAAATCCCTACAATGAAAGATCACTTTGACAATCAATTACATAAACAAATCCAAGAAGAAAAAGATCACCTCTACAGGGAGATAGAGGTTATACAAACAAAAAACAACAAATAAACAAACAGAAATCCTGGAAATGAAAGAAATAATAAACCAAATTAAAAACTCAAATGAGAGTATCACCAGCAGAGTATCACCACTTAGGACATCAAAGAAGACAAAGTATACCATCTTAAAATGAGCATAGAAAGAACAGCGCAACTGATAAGAAACCATGAGCAGAATATCCAAGAAATATGGGATAACATAAAGAGACCAAAGTTAAGAGTTATTGGGATAGAAGAAAGTATAGAGGTCCAAGCCAAAGGAATGAGCAATCTGTTCAATGAAATAATATCAGAAAACTTTCCAGACATGAAGAATGAAACGGAAATCCAAATCCAAGAAGCCTACAGGCCGCCGAATGTGCAAAATCACAAAAGACCCACACCAAGACACATTATAATGAAAATGACCAACACACAAAATAAGAGAATTTTAAAAGCCACAAAAGAAAAGAATCAGATTACATACAGGGGTAAACCAATTAGGTTAATGGCTGATTTTTCAACACAGACCCTGAAAGCTAGAAAATCCTGGAACAACATATTTCAAACGCTGAAAGATAAATGGTTCCAACCAAGAATCTTGTATCCAGCAAAAGTAAGCTTCAGGTTTGAAGATGAAATAAAAACCTTCCACGATAAACAGAAGTTAAAAGAATTTGCAGCTAGAAATCCGGCACTTCAAAACATCCTTGGCAAAACATTTCATGAAGAGAAAATGAAAAATAATAATCAAAACCAGCAGTGGGAGGTAGTATACTAAAAGAAAAACTAATAAAAGAGGAAAACCAAGTCAAGTTAAATAACAAAAATAAACAAATATGGCTGGAAATACAAACTATATCTCAACAGTAACCCTAAATGTTAATGGCTTAAACTCACCAAACAAAAGACATAGGCTAGCAGACTGGATTATAAAAAAAAGATCCAAAAAGATGCTGCCTACAGGAGACTCATTTGATAGGAAAAGACATACACAGACTGAGGGTGAAAGGTTGGAAACAAATTATACACCACTCACAAGGACTTCGGAAGCAAGCCGGGGTGTCCATACTCATATCAAATAAAGAAGGCTTCAAGCAAAAGTTAATCAAAAGGGATAAAGAAGGACATTACATACTGCTCAAGGGAACCATACACCAACAAGACAACAATCATTAATATATATGCCTCAAACAATGGTGCAGCTATGTTCATCAAACAAACTCTTCTCAAGTTCAAGAGTCAAACTGACCACAATACAATAATCTTGGGTGATTTTAACACACCTCTCTCGCCACGGGACAGATCTTCCAAACAAAAATTGAATAAAGAAACTATAGAACTCAATAACACAATTAAATAACTTAGACTTAATTGGCATAGATAGAATATATCAACCAACATCAAGCAGATACACTCTCTTCTCAGAAGCAAAATTAGACCATATATTATGCCACAGGCAACTTTTAGCAAATACAAAGGAGTAGAGATACTACGATGCATTTTATCTGATCATATTGGAATGAAATTGGATATCAATGATAAAATAAGAAAGAAAAATTTCTGCATCACATGGACACTGAACCATACACTACTGAATGAAAAATGGGTTACAGAAGACATCAAGGAGGAAATCAAAAAATTCTTAGAGGTAAATGAGAACATAGACACACATATGGAAATCTCTGGGACACTATGAAAGCAGTACTAAGAGGAAAATTCACTGCATGGAGTTCATTCCTTAAAAGAATAAAAAGCCAACAAATAATTGTCTCACACTACATCTCAAAGCCCTAGAAAAAGAACAAATCAGCAGCAAAAGCAGTAGAAGGCAAGAAATAATTAAAATTAGAGCTGAAATCAATGAAATCTAAATAAAAGAAACAAGTCTGACAGACCCTTAGCCATGCTAAAGAAGAGCAGGAGACAAAGAACCCAAATTACTAGCATATGTGATGAAAAAGGCAATATCACAACAGACACTACAGAAATACAGAAAATAATTAGAAATTATTTTGGAACCTTATACTCTAATAAAATAGAAGACAGTGAAGGTATTGATAAATTCCTAAAGTCATATGACCTACCCAGATTGAGTCAGGAAGATATACACAACTTAAACAAATAGAAGAAGCCATCAAAAGATTATCAACAAAGAAAAGCCAGATGGATATACAACAGAATATTACAAGACCTTTAAAGAAGAACTAATACCAATACTCTTCAATCTATTTCAGAAAATAGAAAAAGAGGGAGTACTTCCAAATTCATTCTACGAGGCCAATATCACCCTGATTCCAAAACCAAAGACACTTCAAAGAAAAAAAAAAACCCAACTTCAGACCAATATCTTTAATGAACACAGATGCAAAAATCCTCAATAAAAGGGTGTTAGAAGAATTAAATGAAGGACTCTTTGTAAAATGTGGGCCCATAATGCATACACACACCCATGAAGCTGAAGCCCAAACACAATGTAATACTTGTAAAGAAGCAGAAATTACAAACATAATCTATAATATTGTACACTCAGTTTTCAAATTTCAAGCAAAGAAGCATTCAGTAAATTAAGCAGATCAGATAAAAAATGACAGAGCAGCCACCTCAAGAAATTTCCATTGGCCTAATTTGGGAAAATGTGTGCTACTGCCTCATCTCCATCACCACCACCACCACATGAAACAAGCAGAAGGGAAAAAAAATGAGAGAAGAAATCAATGAAATTGAAAACAGGGAAACAGAGAACACAAACAAATGATCTCTGAAAATATATATATTCTGATCTCTGAAAATATAAATAAGCCAGCCTAATCAAGAAATAGACATTGAGAAGACACAAATTATTAATGGAAAAAAATGACAGATGGGTCATTACTGCTGATCCAAAGTACATTTAAAGTATGATAAAGGAATACTATGAACTATTCTATAGCCACAAATTTGATAACTAAGATGAAATGGACTAATTCTGTGAAAGAAACACTCTACCAAAGTTCTCCCAAAGAGAAATAGGTAATCTAAATAGACCAATATCTATGAAAGAAAACCAATCAATAATCTGGATAGACCTATGTCTATTAAAGAAATTGACTCAACAGGTTATCAATCTTCTAAAACAGCACCAGATCCAAAGAATTTTGTGGTGAAATCAATCAAATATTTAAGGGAAAAAAATGGTATCAGTTCTCCACAAGCTTATCCAGAACAACTACAAACACTTCCTAATTCATTTTAAGAGGTAGCATTACCCTAATATCAAAACTGCATAAAAATATAACAAGGAAGGAAAATTAAAGACCAACACTTCCCCTGAACACAGATTTTAAAATCGACAAAATATTTTCATATCAAGTTCAAGAATGTATAAAAGAATTATTCAACATAACCAGGTGGGATGTATTCCAAGTGTGTAGGGCTGATTCTAAAAATGATTTGATACGGCCTACCACATGAACAGGCTTAAGAAAAATCATGATAACATCAATGGATGCAGAAAAAAATCTGACAAAAATCTAAAACTCATTCTTGATAAAAACTCTCAACTCAATAATACACATCTAAAAACCAATCAATTAACCCCAAACTCTACAGTTAACATGATACTTAACAGTGAAAACCTGTATAATTTCCCTCTAGGATAGAGAATAAGGCAAAGATATCTTCTCACCACTCTAATCCAATATCATGCTGGAAGTTCTAAATGTTTCAGTCTTTTGTAGCCTCTTATTTCTCTTTTTTTCTTCTGTGTGTGTGTGTGGAGGGGGGGGGTGCTGGGGATTGAACACAGGGCCTTGTGTTGGCAAGGCAAGCACTGTACCAACTAAGCTATATCCCCAGCCCCCTTCTATCTTCTCTTGAGAAATAAGACAATCTGAAGTATTCTATTTCAGATGGTCTTTATCAGTAGAGTTTTGGTTGATATGTTAAACTTTTAGAAGATAGGAACTATTTCTTGAACTGATTACCTTTATTTCATCTCACCATCTTGCTAATGTTCCTGCAGTATCAGACTGGGAGGCAAGAAATAAAACTTTTTTGTTTACAAATGACATGACTATGTGGGAATTCCTAAAGAATCCTTAAAAAACAAAATCATAAAAACCCTCCTACTAATTGATAAAGCTACTTCATTAATTGTCGCAGTCTGGCTGGGCACAAATCACTGAGCCGCCACAAAGCCTTGTAGGTTCAAACAGCAACTCTTTATTCCCCAACTCTCACCGGCACTGCGCACACACTACACGGGACCACACCTTCCACTGGGCTCCAGGTGCCCAATCTCCCCAAACCCTCTGGAGAACTGCACAGGAACTCCAAAATAGCAGGCGACGAGGCAGATTCCTGAGGCAAATTCCAGGAGCCACCCTATTCCCAGTGCAGGGTCCATATACAACTCAATCAATCTTGCATCACAGTAATTATAGACAGCTTAACTCAAATCATCATCTCAATGGTTCGCTGGCTTCACCTTCCAACCATTCCCTCTGGCAATATGCCAGGCATCATTCTGACTGGCTGTGGCTCTCAACAATTAATTGATAAAGCTACTGTTGAGTTAACACTTCTGATATTGCTATACATCTAATCTGGAGCTGAACAATTAAGTAAAAGGAAGGCTTATGGTCAGAGGCAGGTTCCTCCCTGTTGGAAAGTTTATCAGTTGCTGAGGGCCATTACCAAGTAGGATTGACGCATCGAAATTTCCTTGCCAAGCGTACCCCATGCTGCTTAGAGGACATTCGATGGGACATTGCATGCATGCTTTAATAAGGTGACCTTGCTCAAGGACCAAGGCGGATCCGGGTTTAGAGCTGATCAGGTTTGAGGAAGTAACCGGCTCCTTGAGTTTAAGGCGTTGCCAGTTTAAGATAATGGGTTTTAGGGAAGTTGGAGATTGAAGATTATTGCTGGGATTAGGGTGTTCCTGCTGCTTGTTCCCATTGAGTTCTCGTGAGATTAAAATGGGATTTGGAGAGAGCCTCATAGAGTAGGTGGATGGTGCGGGAGACGGCAGAACGCCCCTGGACCTGTGTGGAGGCGGTGTGAGAGCGGGAATAAAGAATTGCTGTTTGAACCTACAAAGCTGTGAGTGCCTCGTGATTCTGGTGCCAAGCCGAGACATTGGCTTTGGCATTTTGGTGGCCCGTACGCGGAACATCTGAAATTTGGAGGTGAGTAAAATCGCTCCCCCCTGAGGGAAGGCGAGAGAATGGGTAACCATTTCAAAAAACAATGTGTTCTTGTTTTGATTTATTTCGTTTTTGTTTCAAGCTGCCTATCCCTAGAAATTTCTCAGGCAAACTGGGAAAAATGGTTGGCTCAAGGTTTGAAGTTTGTTAGCCCCGAGAAAGAGAAAATTGATACAGTGAATTTTTATTCAGTTTTTGTTTCATTCAGTTGTGGTTTTGTTTTGGGTTATCTTATTGGGTTGCGTTATCTTTATAGAAGATTAGAAATTATTAAAAAAGAAGCTGAAAAAGTGTTAAGTAAATTGTTAGAGATTCAGACCATGGAGGAAGACATTTTAGATCAAGCAAAAGAGAAGGTCTCTCGAGCTAGTCAGAGAAAGGGAGAAAATTTAAAGGAAAAGGGGTTATTAGGAAAAAGGCCACAACAAGAGGCTGTTACTAACTCCGTTTTACCAGAGGGTATAATTCAACCAACAGCCCCGCCGATGGAGACAGCTGAGTGGCCCTCAAACCCCGTAGTTGATAGATGGGATCCTGAGACAGGACCTCAAAGATTAGCATGCCCTGTATTTGAACAGGTAGGAGGGCAGCGAATTCACCGTGTTTTAGAATTTAAAACAGTGAAGCAATTAAAGGAGGCTGTAACAACCTATGGTCCTCAAGCCCCCTTCACGGTAAGCATGGTGGAGTCCATTACTAACTTGGACATGACGCCAGCAGATTGGGCTAGCATGTGTAAATCTGTGCTAAATGGAGGACAATATTTGTTATGGAAGGTTGCCAATGAGGAATTTTGCATGGAGACAGCTAGGCGAAATGCAGCAGCCGGTTACCCTCAAACCTGATCAGCTCTAAACCCGGATCCGCCATGGTCCTTGAGCAAGGTCACCTTATTAAAGCATGCATGCAATGTCCCATCGAATGTCCTCTAAGCAGCATGGGGTACGCTTGGCAAGGAAATTTCGATGCGTCAATCCTACTTGGTAATGGCCCTCAGCAATCAGTCAATAAAGGGAGTTTGCCAGCATATATATAGTACTGAGTAAGAGTTGAAGACAGTTAAGAATTTGTGATGCTCAAATCAACATAATAGATGGTTGCATCTATTATATTACAGAAATATTTATATAATTCTAAATATAATTTTGTGTATATCTACACATCTGCATTTACACAGAAGGACAGGTATTTCAGACACACACACACATACACACCTACATTATTTTTTTAATTTTTTTGTTGTAGATGAACATGATAACTTTATTTTATTTATTTATTGTTATGTGGTGCTGAGGATCAAACCCAGTGACTCATGTGTGCTATGCAAGTACTCTGCCACAGATCTACAATCCTAGCCCACATCTCTATTTCTTTCATTTTTCTCAGCTCTAGTTGCTGAGAGTGACTAAAATGAAGAACACTTCAGTAGCAAGGAGCACACCTAGCACCCAGGTCTTAGCTTCTAATACCATTCTCCAGTGAAAAGAAACAGGACTCTCTGGAGAAAAAAATAATTGTAGGACTGGGATAGAAAATACATACAATGAGCTGAGAGCATCTTGTAGTGACAAAAAATAAGGAAGTGCTCAAAAATAAACAAAAAACACCCACCCTGAGTTACGTGTATTAAAGGCATACAGGAGCCAAATCAAATAAAGCAACAAAATAAAGAAGCATTAAATTACAACTCAAAATATAAAATAAATATCCACACAATCATATTGACATAAATGAACAGATTACACTGGAGAAAAGAAAAATCACCCATACTTAAGAATTTAGAATAATTTAGAATATAAATTATAGATTTTTTAAGTGTAAGCAATGTAGCCACTTCCTCCAAATACAACAGTACAGAAAGAAGAAATCAAGTAACTCTAAAGTGGAAAAATGTGACAAACATTTTCTGAACCAAGGGAAGAAGGTCAACATCAACAGTCATAAATTATATTAATAGTATGTGGTCTTGATACAATGTAATGAAATGCTACTTTATCTCTGTGATCTTCCTTCCAAAAACTTGTAACTCCAAGCTAAAAATGAGAAAACTGTCAGACAAATTTCAATAAAGGGACATCCTACAAAATACCTAAACAGTGCTCCATGAAACTGTCAAGATCATCAAAAAGAAGGAATGTCTAAGAAACATAGCTAAGAAATCCTACGGAGACAGGATAACTATTGTGATAGCTAAGTATGATATCTTGGATGGAACATTGTAACAGAAAAAGGACCTTAGATAAAGACCAGAAAACTGAAAAAGAAAGGAAGCTGAAAACATGGTGAGCTTCAATTAATAACAATGTATCACTATCACCAATGTTTGCTAATTTGAGATATTGAAAACAGGAGAACCTGAGTCAGGGAGATAAAAGTGAACTCTAATATGATCTCAATTTCTTTATAAATATGTAATTCCTAAAACCAAAACCTGTTTAAAAAGAAAAAAAGGAATAGTGATTGAAATGATTATAAAACAATGAAAAAAAACCCTCTTTGATACTGAGAAAGTAAATAACTATTATTTATAATAGTTATTATAGTAAGTGACTATAGTAGGTGACTATTAACCAATTCTCAGAATAAAGGGTTGGTATATTGAAGGGCAATAAACAAGTAAGCATTTATCTAATCTTGTTAGGAAGCACTAGCTGACAAAGGAAAATATTTAAACAAAAACAAAAAACAAGGAAGGTTGACTAATAAATACAGAAAAACCCAGTTAGATAAAGCACTATTTTGCAATCCAAATGAAATAACTGATTCACACACAGTTAAACAACAAATGCTAAAAATATCAGGTAAAAGGCTGCTGGGAAATGGAACATTCAGAGGCAACCAAAATTTCACCTCATTGACCTATAGCTAATTGCAAAGGACAGGAGTGTGGGCAACCCATCTTTATATTGAATAGATATGAGGAATATTACTTAACCAAATGATCATAAGACAACCTGATGCCTGTATTATGTGTTAATATAACATACATAAGAGCACCAAAACTAAAAATCCTAAACATAATCCAGCTTTTAAACCCCACCTATTCTTAGGAAACACATTGCCTAAAGGTACAATTTAAAAATCATAAGAAAATAATCAGACAAATCTAAAATGTGGGAACATTCTTAAGACAGTTGGCTGGTCTCTTCAAGAAGCCAATGTCATGAGGGGAAGAGCTGAGGTGTGAACAACTAATTGCATTATTAATAGTGACTAAAGCAACAATAATCAAAAAATGTATAAACTTTGAATGAATCATAGTTGGAGAAAACCAGTTACAATTTGACCTTCTGCAAGGAAAAAGGAGGAACAGGAAGGCAGAATGGAACCCTTCTGTGATAGTCTGTCTCTCCCACCTCCTAAGAATATCAATACACACTATCCACAAGTGAAAATACCTTCACAAGAAGCAAAGAAACCAGGTGAAACATCACCATTCCCATTTGTAGCACAAACTGACCTACTGAAGGAACAACTGAAAAATCTTGAATGTAGAATATACTGTTTTTAAAAATTCCTCAAGTATGACTTATATAGGAGAATGGATTTATTTTTAGTAGATGCTAGCAAACTGCAGCATTTATAGGTCAAGTGCTGCCAAAAAAATAAAAAATAAAATTATCTGCTATACAAGTGCTCAATGTAGTGTTATTTCAATTTGTACATACGTATGAACATTCTTAATAAATTGGGAGTATCACAGAAAATAAAGTCATGTAAAAACATGGTGTGATGATCAAGTATAACAGCAGATTCTATGGACAGGTGTAACACAGAAACAGATTAATCTTAAATCAGTCTCCTATAATACATATACTGCAGGAACATTAGCAAGATAGTGAGATGAAATAAGGGTAATCAGTTCAAGAAAAAATTCCTATCTTCTAAAAGTTTAACTTATCAATCAAAACTCTACCGATAAAGACCATCTGAAATAGAATACTTCAGATTGTCTCTTATTTCTCAAGAGAAGATAGAAGAGGGCTGGGGATATAGCTCAATTAGTCCAGTGCTTGCCTTGCAAACACAAGGCCTTGGGTTCAATCCCCAGCAAAAGACACACACACACACCAAAAAAAAAAAAAAAAAAAAGAAATAAGAGGCTACAAAAGAAATACTATTTTTCCTTTTCATATATAATGGTTGAGTGTGATAGAAAAATGGTAATTTTGCAATTTAAGAAATATGAGAATGGGTTAAAAAATCAAGGACATGAATTAACTCATAAAGACAGTAAACACATTTACATACACATAAGATGACAGTAATAGTACATCAAATCAAAACTAATAACATTTTATGTATCTAATGGGATTCTATAGAATTAAATTCTCTCTAGTCCCTTACAGTACTAGTTTAGCTGTATTGCAGAGATATACTGCTATACAGCACAACCATTAGTCCAGCTCCAAAGCTGACTCTCCCATTTAATAACTCAAGAGGTTATTCTGGGGTTTCTCTGTGGAACAATTTTTAAAATTTTGCTCAACATGACTTCTCAATACCCCCTTTACAATACTTAGGATTCTATTGCCTTTTAACTGTAATGATGGCATGCCAACAAATGTGTCAGCTCCTTTTTATTTGTGATTGTCGAGATCTCACTAATAGACATGAAAATTTATTTATTTCTACATTTCTTTTGAACTTTGCAAAAATATCTAGATAATTTTTCTGCCATTTTTCCTTCCTTTTCTATTCTTAATCCTATTTTCTTTGTTTCTAATAATTTCTATAATGTGTAAAAAGCAGTATAAAAACATCTTACCTGGAGGAAAAATTAAAACCACATACACTAGAATTTTAAATAGGTAATCTTGTGACATAAATCTTCATCAGGCTAACAAATTACTTTCCTTATGATGGTGAAATGGGTAATTCAGATCAACTTTCTTCCTGAAGCATCTAGAAAAACTGGATACCACCTTCCCAAACCCCCAGGAAAGACTAGGAAAATCAAACTAAAAAATCTATTTGAAAGAATCAGAGTGCTAACAAAGTAGTAAAAAAAAAAAAAAAAAAAAATGTATGGAGACCAAAATATGAGAAAGTAAGGAAATCTTCAGGGGTAAGCCTGACATCTGGGACCATTCCTCCCACTCCAACTCCCCATGGGCCTCTGGCATAAAAGGTAGTGGATAAGATGAATCTAAACCTTCAGCAGATTCTTTAAGGCTAGAACTTGTTAAATATTACAGTTAAGAATCCAACAAAGTGTAGGGGTGGGGAAATGGGCTGGTAATACTTCTGGCTTTATGTTGGGACTCCAAAGGGTTATAGCCTAGAAATAAAGAAGACATAAAATAGACCAGCCTTTCCATACTCCAAGGCCTAGTTTTGAAACATCTTAGTCTGACTGGATTAATATTATCCAGTATCACTAGTTCTATTAGCTAGTTTCTGCCCAGTATAAACAAAAATTCTCTCTGGAAGGAGACAGCATCATTCTAAAACCTTAAATTATCAAATTTTTCTCATGTAATGTCTTAACAAAAAAAATCCAAGTAATGAGTTAGGGACATATAAGTGACACAAAAACCTACAGAAAAAGTGCAGATAATAAAGTTGTCCAACAAACAAGCTTAATATATTCAAAGAAAGTTTTTATTTTAAATTGAGAATCTTGAGAGAATGGTCTCCTACAAAACTCTAACTTAAAAATTTCAAATCTTATTTCATTCAATAATCCTTACATTAATCTCATTGATTCTTTAGAAATTCTCAGCTATTCCAAACCTTCCTTACTGCCCTTAAGTCCAAACCCACCCTAAAAGAATATTTTACCTATTAAAATAAGAAAAATCAGTCATTCACAGCAGTGTCCTCTAATCTGATTTCTCTGTTTGTTCCCTAAAGGGATCATACCCCATTAAGTTGTTAAGAGGGTAAAATATTTTAGGAAGCCACATCTCAAATCAGAAGTTTTCAAATATTTTACACCATGACCCATTACATATACACCTCTGTGTTATCTGTCTATAAGTATACTCACACATATGAGCTGCAATAATCAAGACTGTGGCTTGCATAAAGACAAAATCAAGAGTCCAGAAATAAACACATTTTTTTTTTCCCCACAAGGATGACAAGACAACTGAGTAAGAGTAGTATTTTCAATAATTAGTGCCAGGATAACTGCATGTACACATCCAAAAGACTGAAACGGACATCTTCCTCATACACACACACACACACACACACACACACACAAAAAAAAAAAAAAAAAACTCAAAATGGACCACAGACTTAACAGTAAGAGTGAAAACTATAAAACTCTTAGAAGAAAACAGGAGGAGTTGTCATGACCATGAGTTAGATAATGGTTTCTTATAATAATGTACCAAAAGCATAATCAACAAAGATTAGATAAAATAACTAAATCAAAATAGATAAATTCAATTTGGTTAAAAACTTTTATGCTGTAACACTGCCATTGAAAAATTAAACAGACAACCCCTAAAACAGGGAAAACACAAATCATACATCTGATAAAGGACTTTAATGTTTAATATATTAAGAATTCTTATAACATGATAGAAAAAGAACCCATTTTTTTTAGGTGGGAAAAGGATCTGAATAAATATTTTTCTCAAGAAGATATTCAAATGGCCAAAAAACATGAGAAGATACTCAACATCATTAACTATCAAGTAAATGCAAATTAATACCACTCAAGATAGACAATAACAAGCTTAAGTAGGCTGGGAGCAATTAGAACCTCTGTACCCTGGGAGAAAAAGAAAATGGTATAGCCACTGTGAAAACAGCTTGGTAGTTCCTCAAAAGAAATGAAAATATACAACTTACAAAAACTTGTGCACCAATGCTCATCACAGCATATGATTTTTTGGCTAATTATAGATAGCCAAAAAGTCAAAACACCACAAATGCCCATCAACTGAAGAGTGGATAAACAAAATATGGTTTATCTGTACAACAGAACATTTTTACACCACAAAAAGAAATGAAATGGAACCCAGTGGTGCCACCTGTAATCCCAGTTGCTCAGGAGGCTAAGCCAGGAGGGATCCTTAAGTTCAAAGCCAGCCTCAGCAACTTAGTGAGGCCCTGTCTCAAAAAAAAAAAAAAAAATTGCTATGCTATATGATTAATGAATCTTGAAAGCATTATGCCAAGTGAAATAAGCCAGTCACAAAAGACTACATACTATTACATAAATCCACTTGAATAACATATCCAGAATAGGCAAATCTAAAGAGAAGTACATAAGTGGATACTTGCAGGGGGTGGTCAGGGTAAGGGAGGAATGAAGTGTGATTGTTAACTTGAGTATGAAGTTTCTTTCTGAAGTGAAAAACATATTCACAAATTAGACTGTGATGATGACTACATGAATACAGTACTTAAAAAAAAACTCTATACTTCAAATGGGTGAACTGTAATAATATGTGAATTATACCATAGACTGGTATTTCCTATTTCATTTAAAAGTATAACACAAATTGTGATCTCCTAAATTCATTCTACAACACACCAAGTCATGAATAGCAATTTGAAAACCATTGCCACAGAATCCTATAACACTAGAATGATACCTACAATCTCCTAATCCATTTAATCAGCTGAAAAACTGTTAAAAGTGAAAACAGGTTTCCCTGAAGAAGATGAAATTCCTTCACAAGACTACAATATTTGCTCCTATCTAAAAAGTTTCTTGCCTGCTTTACAGATTTCAGATTTGTCAATCCTCACACCAGCAAATTCCTTGCAATCTCAGCTGGTTTATCTATCTGTCCATCTATCTATATGTCCTGCTGGTTTAGACTGATTAACCTAGCAAAACCTCACTTTAATGCTGGGGAACAATATCACAAGATCAGAATGATAGATACCACTTTAAATTCAAGATTTCAAACCTCAAAAGAACAATCAATACTTCTTGTCAACTACTTCAAACTCTGAACACTCTCATCCCTGTCTGTCCAAGTGAATCTTCTGCTTCACTGACAAAACATAAACCACTAGAGATGAAAACTATGAATATAAACCCTCTTCTTCCAAACACCAAACTTCCTTGGAAGAGTACACATTGTCTCCTTTCCCTCCTGCATTCCCTCCTTTTAATAAAAAAAAATCTCTCTTTTCTAACAAGGACCACACTCTCTACCTATGCTCTGCATTCCCTATCCTACACAATTTCATTCTTACTGTCTCACTTTCCAGACCCCACATTTTCCTTCACCTACCAACACACTGTTTTGTTCTACTTGTTTTATCTTGAAAAAGCTATCTACATCCACTGTCAGCTTTGTTCTTTTCTCACTCTTCAAAACAAGTTTTCATTGTTTTTTTTATATAAACAAACAAACTTCAATTTGGCCCCTTTCTTCCCATTTTAATAAAACTGTTCCATCGAGTTTATCAACAACTTACCACATAATCTCTCTGAGCATGTGTCCTAGACTATAAAATGGAAATATAATGGTGCCTAGGGTCATTATGGGATGTTTAAACAACATATGTAAAGCACTACAACACTACCTGAAATATGATTAGCACCGATTAAGTATTAGTTATTATATCATTTAGATATTTGAGATCCTTGCTTTCCTTGGGTTCTATTTTTTTGTTTATAGCTCACTCAACAATGTGTGGGTCCTTGAGTAGCAAACTGCTTCAGCTTTTGGGGGGGGCAGGGAGAGGTGGAAAGATACAGAAAATAAACTATATCCTCTCCATTAAACAATAAATCTCTATGATTCATTCAAGTATCTTCAATCAACTATCATAAAACTTCAAAAATATAAGCTACCTCAAACCAAAGAACCAAATCATACTCCCTCTACTACTTCACCCTCCTCCATATTTTTCTATTTGCTGATTTTCGTCAAGATCATTTTCTAAGCACAACACCTTTCTATCTGCATTTATTCACTCCTCATTTGGAACGCTCTGAACTTCAAACCTCACTGTATATACTGTAACAGAAGATTAAGCTGTATTTCTGGAAACCATCTCTCGATGCTATGCATATAAAAAGTAGTCAAAAAATACTACTAGGTATTTAGAACTTATTATTAGTAGCTAATATGCTATTTGGAACTGAAAAATAGACTCAAATGAAAAGGTTAAGTTTACTGTAACATCATAAGTGCCCGTAAAAAAATTCTTCTATTAAAAAATCCTAATGGCAATTGAAGTCATGTAACTTAAATCAATCACAGCTGGAGACAGGTCAACTTGAAAGGATATGTGAAAACTCTTGTTGGTGATGCAAATGTTCTATATCTTGAAATACAATTTATACAAGTGTACACACACATTGGCAATCTTTTATTGGGCTCTACACGTATAATGTTTGTGCATCTTACTATATGCAAATTTTACCACAATAAAATGAAAAATTCAATGATCTCAACAGAAATAGCAGAGAATTGACAAAGAAAGGGTCCAGACTAGAGGGTCTGATTCTAAAAATGTATATAAAATAAACAAAATACAAACCAGAAAACAAAAGTCTGAAAAAGAACTGAAAGAGAATTCACCCTACCAGAAAGTACAATATAAACTATGATAATTAAAGCAGGATGGCTTGGTTCCTAAATGGATAGGTAGGTCAAAAAAATAGAAATGGTCCCAAACACACAGGGAAATTCAGTAATGATCAAGCATTTCAAATCAGTAAGACAAAGATGGGTTACTAAATAATGTTGACACAACTGGGTGATCATCTGGAGAAAAAAAATCAAGGTTGAACCCATGTATAATATCTTATCCTATAAAGGCAAACAGCAACTTGAGAAACAATATTTTAAAAAAAAATAGCTTGGAGCTGTTTTTAGTATTAAAAATAAGTCCAAAAAGTCTACGAAAATGAGCAATAAAGCAATAGAAAAATAAGCAAGATTAAGGACAGTTAACAAGACAGAAAATGCAAACATCCCTTAAAAGATGTTTAATCTCAGTTATAATGACAACAATTAAAGAAGCAGGCTTTCCTTACTAGGTGCTGGTGGAATGGAAGCTGAAAAACCTCTAAGGGCTACACATTGGCAATACACATCAAAATTGTAAATGCACATACACTCTGACCTGGCAATCCACCTCTGGAGATGTATCCTATACGTTTCTATACATGTGTGAAATGATATATATGCAAGGAGACTGATTAAATAACCTAAGTGTACACTTAAGTGAACATAAAAAAGAAGCTAGTAAATTCAATGGTACACATGTATAATGGTGTTTAGAACTAAATGTTTATGTTCCCCTAAAGGTGCATGTTGAAGCCACTTGAAGGTGAGACTTTCAGGAAGTAATAAGATTTAGATGAGGTCATGAGAATGGGGCTCCCATGATGAGATTAGTGTCCTTATAAGAAGAGTTCTACCTGGGGTTCTCCCTGGCTATGTGAGAATACAGGGAAGAAGGCAGATAACTGCTCTTATTGGACAGGGCTCTCTGTTCTTAAACTGTGAGAAATGCATTTCTGTTGCTTGAGCCACCCTGTCCATGGTGTTCTGTTATATAGCTCAAACAGATTAAGACAAGTGGAATATCATAAAGCTGTTTGCACAAAGTATGCAACAACTTAGATAAAGGAGTCAGTAAAGAGTAATGGGCCAGTGCGCGCATGCGCGCGCATCACAGTAAGACGAAAATCCAGGAATAAAAATAAAAAATAAGTCTTAAATAAGTTTAGTACAAACATATTTAGCAGTGAAACCAGTCAAGAATTGGCAAAAGGCTTTATAATTTTTATTCACCCCACTTATGTTATTTATGCTTTCAATACAGATTTGTTAATATGTTTGATTACAGGATGCCACCAACTCCTATCAGAGATTTTGGATAATATGGTGGATTCACTACATCATTTTTCCATAATTCCAAAGAGAAACTGGTACAGCGAGAGGAATGAGAAGCTGTGCTCCTTTTGTGTACAATATGTCAAAACGCATTCTACTGTAAAATTAATTAATTAATTTAAAAAAAAGAGAGCCAAAGAGAAACTAATTCTAAAAGACATCTAGACAAGGATTTTGCACAAGGGATTATACACTTGTCTGTATTTACTTGTGCATACAAAAACCATCTTTGGAAGGATTCATCGGAAATTTATCACCATTTCCAGAGGGAGAAACTAGGTGGCTGCACAGAATGAAAAAAGAGACTCTCTCCTATACATCTTTTTAAATCTTAGGAATTTTGAATCAAAGTGAATGCAGTAGACAGTCAAAAGTTTAAATGAACTTTTAAATTCTCAGTAGAATCAGAAAACCAGACATTTCAATTTTTGTTTGTTTTGACTGCA
This sequence comes from Ictidomys tridecemlineatus, assembly GCF_052094955.1. Lineage (NCBI taxonomy): Eukaryota > Metazoa > Chordata > Mammalia > Rodentia > Sciuridae > Ictidomys > Ictidomys tridecemlineatus. The sequence continues at coordinate 74,428,537 of NC_135477.1, forward strand.
AAGTGACTCCTTCTCAAGTCACAGTTTTTATTCATCTCACTGTTGGTTGACCCAAATGGTACCTGGGAGTCAAACTCTGTGGTGAAACCAGGGAATGGTGAGTTTCTATTCCATTAACAGCTTTTAGCAAATAGCAACTTCCCCCAAGTTTTGAAGCCTCCAGCTAAGCAAAGAAAGTGTGGCTGTTTTTCCATTCTAATTTCCTTAAAAATAGGTGGGTGACAGGCTACATATAGCTTCTTAGCAGCAGAAAGCAGTGAAACCCATATTTCTCATACTGGAGAAAGACTTAAGTGCTCTCAGAACAGATCTCGCTTTAAGTTTTCAGAGGCTTGATTTAAAAGTTTGAGGACTACAGTTAGTATCCTAGTAGCATATTCTCTACTATGTGCTGTTCATACTTTTACTTGTTTTAATACCCTGTTGTATTCCAAAATGAACTTGAGGCCATTATACACTTTGCCTCTTCTTATGATTTGGTCTTTGACTCATCTGTACCACAATCTCAACCACAACCAGAAATTAGAGAAGACATCTTGTTTTCTGTAATTTATCAAGTATTTTTAAGGGCAGGCAAGAAATTTGGAAGTTCCCCAGTGGCAAAAGAAATTCTTAACAAAATAACATTCGCTCTGTGTTAGAACATAATGAATGCATTTATAATCTTTTCTCCTATCAAATTATACTCATATCCCTAAAGGTAGAGATTGATTTCAACATCAGTGTAGAAGCCAGGCTCCCACAATACTTACTACCTGCAGTGGCCCAGAGTGATTTCTCAATAAACAGTGCCTGTTTAAAATCAGTGTCATTTCATAGTTGGTGTCCTCAATAAGAAACAAGAAATGTTATATTCCATTACCACACACAAAAAGAGAGACTCTGGAAAGTGCTTAATGAACTGCTGTACCTACCAAATTTATGACAAGTCTGAAATCTTCAGAGTCAAAGATTCCAATAACATTAAAATTTAAAATGCATGACAGCATTCAACTTTCTTCAGATATGTTACATGATAAAACTATCCCCAGGTCCTGGATTCCCAGTCCTTTAAATATCTGTCAAAATAAACCTAGGAACGCTTAGGTAATTCTCTGCTATGGGAAAGGCTAGGAAATAATGAAACAACATTGTATCAGAGAATGTGGCAAGTACTTTCCAACTTTATTTTTTGGGGGGAACAGTTTCAAATTTTAAGACAGAAAGGATTAGTGTACACAAGTAATCTTAATCAATTCAGATTTGATGAGATAATCAAATTTTAATCCCCCCATACAGAGGGAAGCAACTGGTATGTTCAGAAGAATTTGTGCATCAAAATGATTTTTAATTTACTTGTCATTTTGCAATTGTTCAAAGTTAAAAATAATAAGTGAAAACAAAAACTAAACTTTCTTGAATGCTTATATTACCAATCAGGCACTTTACATTCAGTACCTGATTTAAATCTCACAGTCCTAAGAGTTTATGTACTATTATTGTTCTCATTTGACAGATAATAAAGCAGGCCCAAATGTTACATAATCTTAACTTGCTTATATCACATAAAGTGAAGTCTGGGCTGGTTTTAACTTTCTATAAAACCTGCATATTTTAAATAACTCTGATATACTACTAAAGGGGTTGTAGGACATAGAGATATCTGTTGTATTTGTGACATAACCCACCACCTTGAAAAAGAATGTCAGCTAATGTTTTCCAAAAGGCCTACGAAAACACACACACACACTCACTCACTCACTCACACACACATATTCATATATTCTCTCTCTCTCTCTCTCTCTCTCTCTCAAAATCAGTTTCAATGGAATTTGGCCTACCCAGAGATTTGAAGTAGACTTCTGTTTGGAAAAGATCTCTCATACATCTTTAAAAAAATATAAGTTCACTGTTTAGATACACCTTAATACCATCCTCAATCATAAGCTTCTTGGGGCTAGTGAAATCTTCATTTTCCCAACTTCTACAAAGTTTCTGAGAACATCAAGTCTTGTCAAAAGGCATTATGCTGCAGGATAAATAAAACCTACCATTAAAAAATATAATTTAAGGTGAAGCTTTTTATTTTATAAATCTGTAATATTAAAGAAGGAAATTAAAAGGGGAAGGGAGGGGAGGGGAGGAGGGATAGTAGAGAATAGAACTGACAGCAGAATACATCAGACACTAGAAAGGCAATATGTCAATCAATGGAAGGGTAACTGATGTGATACAGCAATCTGTATACGGGGTAAAGTTGGGAGTTCATAACCCACTTGAATCAAACTGTGAAATATGATGTATTAAGAACTATGTAATGTTTTGAACGACCAACAATTAAAAAAAAGAAGGAAATTAATAGTTTTCCCTGCTTCTGAAATTTCAAGGGTAATTTTGCTTGCTGTTTTGTGTTTTGCAGTGCTAAGAACCCAGGATGTCATATATGCTAGTTAGGCATTCCACCACTTAGTAATATTCCTGTTCCCTTATTTGCTATTTTTTACGGGAGCTCCTGATGAATACCCAAGAAAGTCCCTTTCTGTAAATTTTCTGAAGAACAACCTATCTGGGGAACAATCCTTCTATAAAAAAGTTTTGACAGTTTGTTTACAGTTTTAAAACCAAGAAGGTTAAACAACTTGCCCAGTGTTCCAGAGCTTGTTCATGGCAAAATCCAAGAGTAAACCTAGGTCTGACTACTGGACTGCTTTAGTTCCAACTACGGAATGACAAGATGACTCTTAACCTGGAGTGTTCTACCAGAGAGCTACAGTCCTTTTTATTTTATTATTATTATGATTCATTTTGCAATAGGCTAAATTGACAAGGATAGCCTTGAACTTGCCATCCCATCCTCCTGCCTCAGCCTTTCAAATAGCTGGTATTGCAGATGTGCATCTGGCATGCTAAAACCACTCTTATTTCAATACTCCTGTTGCCTTTTAGATAATAAATTTTCTTTAATCAAAACAAAATTTCTGAAATCAAAGATAACTTGTATTAGAGTAAGAATGCAACGCTTCTAAATGTTCAGGTAAAGAGTCCATGACTAAGACAATATGCATCACAAATCTCTGAAATAATGAAATGATTCATATCTAAAGCTACATGTTATAATGACTTCCTTGAGCTACATGAATCAGAAAGGCTACTACCATACCATTGACCTGACCTCTAGAGAACTGGCATCTTCACATTAGACATTGTTTTATTCTTCTACACGAACTTAAAGCATCTCAACCATGTAGATGACTCAAATATGTCAAAACTCAATCCACTGGTAAAGCAAATCAACAACAAGCAGGTCCAACAACCTCATAATCATCACCAGTATATTTTGTGACTCGTTATTGAATAGTGAATTAATTTTTTTCACTAAGCATCAGTATCCTCAGAGTCATTTCCATAATATCAGGCATGGAGCAAATAGTTAAGATTCTATTCTTATGCTAATTTCCTTTCCAAGTGGCATTTCCCTCTGGATCTAAAGGGGTCTGAAGGATATAGTTCCCTATTTGCCAAGACACTTAAAGAGAGACCTTTTCAAATTCATTAAAAGAATTCTATTCATATATTTATGAACAGGATCAGTACTCTATCTTCCTTTAAAACATAATTTAGACTGAAATATGGAGTAAGCCCTAACGGTTATGGGATTTCTTCTTGGGTTGATGAAAACATTTTGTAATTGGTGATGATCAATACACAACTTTGTAAATACAATAAAAACCACTGAAATGTACACTCGAAATGGTGAATTTTACGGTATGTGAAATAAATCTCAATAATTCTGTTATTTTTTTAAAAACAGCATTCAGAAAACAATAGTTTGCATAGCCAGTGAGCTACTGCCTAAGGATTTTTTTATCAGTAACACTTACTGAAATCTAACATACTAGTAAATCAATGAAAGTATGATGTCAAGATTTCCAGTGCATACTTATTAAAAATAAAATTATCATTTTCTTATTTCTTCATTTCCACCTTACATCAAATAAGTTCATCTTGAATACATTAACATCCAAAACATATTAAGCATAGGTGGAAATGCACTATAACTTGAATAAACTGATATTATTTTGAGTTTCAGGTCATATGCTTTGCCAATAATATAAGTTAAAACTTAATTTCTAATAAGTATTTCTGAAATGTTATTAGAATAAAGCAATAAGTGTTTCTAAAATATTAGAAATTAAATGCTTCTAATAAAATATAAAATTCTTCTGTTCTAATTTTCTAGTTAAAAATCACCCAAAAAACTTTCCAGTAATATTATTTCCAATAATATTCGCAAAGGGATTAACACAATCATTTAGATTCCTAAACCAATACCTCTATGTGTACATTGAGTATCATTTATCTATAAATGCTTGGGACCAGAAGTGTTTCAGATTTGGGGGGGGATTTGGGATTTTCGGATTAGGACACTCAACTGTAACTGTATGTATACACATCCCAACCTACCTTACTTTATTAATCATATTAATAATATTCAGTTGGGTGAACACACCTGTAATCCCAGGTACTCAGAAAGCTGAGGAAGGAATCACAAGTTCAAGGCCATGTTTGGGATCTTAGCAAGACCCTGTCTCAAAACAAAATGAAAAATAAAAAAGACCAGGGAAATAGCTCAGTGATAGAGTACCTCTGGGTTCAATCCCCAATACTACAAAACAAACTATTTAGGCAAGATTTTATTTTAGGATAGCGAACAGCCTTGAAGGGATAGGAAAAAATAAAAGACACTGAAATGATTCAAACCCCTATTGTCCTAAGAGATAATGTATGGAATTAACTGATTATTTAGCCATCAGTTGACAGTTTGTATGAAACTTCCACAACTTTTTAAAGGCTTGATTTTAAATATTATCAATTATAAAGAGCTTTTCACAAACATCCAACTCTCTTTGAGCATTTATTATATCCCTGGCTAGGTGGTGGAGAAAGAGACATAAGACAAACCTGCCCTCAAGGAAGACCCACTTTGATTGCTCGATTTTGTCTGGCACTCACTAAAAATAAACATATTCACTTATAGTACCCAACTTCCTAGGTTTGACGTTAGTCACAATAGGGAATGTAGGGCAACCATTATAAATGTCTGGAAAACAATAAAATTAAAAAATAAAAGCTGTTGTACGTTTTGACCAAACTATAACTATGCTTACAAACCTAAAATTACACTTGAAATTCCACATACACTGCTAAAAATAAATAAAACCAGTAAAATGACCCAAAGTATAACTGTCCCTTCCTTAACATACATCCCTTAAAAAACTGTCTCATTTAAAGGTATATCTATTATATTTCATTCAAAGTATTCTCTTCCATTCGAGGATATTTCCCTTTACCTTCGGACCGCTCCATCTGTATATCGTACTGAACAGTTGCTGAATGAATGAATGAAATAAACAGATGTTCTAATTGCCACGGAGGTATTTGCTGGATACTCATCTCAAAACACAAAGGGCTGACAGACTAAAATTCTACCGGTAAGATCACTGAATTTCAGTGGTAAAAATAGTAACCAATGGACTTTGTCTGATACCATGTAGTCAACATGTTATTAAATTCACGATAAAGATCCGATAGGAACTTTGGGAAATGAAAATGCAAAGTATGTGTCACAATACTTTAAAATGGATTTGGTTCGGCCATCTCTGGATAGAAAATTCAAGCTCCAAGACAAAGAGATGATAGGGTGGGGTGAAAAAGTCAAAAGGTCAACACTAAGTGACCCTCAAGATAAATGCGCGAAGACCACTGAAGCTCAGGGCGAGCCTGATAACACATCTCTCGCCCCAGCCACCGGCCGGGTTCTGTTGCAGACCAGAGCTGGAGCCCACCCAAACCTTTTTTCGGCATTGCTGCCTGCATTCGCCCAGGACGTTAGCACAAAGAAACCACGGAGAAACAAAACATGATCCCGTGGGTGCCGGGCGGGAATGGGGGCCCGGAGACCCCGAGCTCTCCCGGTTCCCCGCCCCCCGAGGAAGCAGCCAGGGCGCGGCGGGCCGCGAAGGGGCCTCTGTCCCGACCTTCGCCGAAGTGTTTCAGAACTTGCCATCCACCCCCCCGCTCCATTTTCTCCTCCAGACGTGGAATCGGGACCTGCGCGAGGAGGGCGCGCGAGGACCGGCGGGCGGAGCTCTGGGCGGCAGGCCGGGCGGGCGGCCCGGGTCCCGCGGGCCCACGCCCCCTCTGCTGGCTCCCGCCTCCCGGGCAGCTATTGTTCCCGCGCCGCCCCCGCCCGCCGCGCACTCGCGCCCCCACTCCCGGGAGGGGGTCACGACTGAGAAGGCGGCGGCGGCACAATAACATAAACACCAGGGGGCCGCCGGGCACTCCGGCCCTGCGGAGCCCGCCGCACTTACCCCGCAGCGCCGCAAAACGCAATAGTAAAGACCCCAGAAAGGACGGACACTGTCCGGGCGTTCGCCGCGGCCGTTACCCAGCGCTGCTCGCGGCTCCGCTCTCCGGGCCGCGTCGTCCGGCCTTGGCCGCTCCGCTGAGTAACAGGGACGCGAGCCGTCACTGCGCACGCCCGCCCACGTCATCGCGCAGAGCCCCACCCCCGCGCCTCTGAGCGGCCCGGGGGGCGGGGCAGCCCCAGGGCCCGGATTGCGGGGGCGGGGCCCGTAGCTAGTAGGCGTGACTACACTAGCGGACCAGAAGGAGTTGGCGGAGTTCGCTTGGAGCCTGAGCTACTGGGAGAGCCTGCACGAGAGGCTGGTTAGGGGCGGGCCGGGAGCGGGAGGGGCGGGCCCGGAGCTGGCACGTGGCGGCGTGTGCCCCAGACAACGCATCTGGCTCCGGGCGGTCTACTAGTCACAGCCTAATCCTCCAGGGCGCCTGGCAGCAGGGTTTGAGGGTGAGGTGACTTAGGCCAAACCCGCCCGGTGAGCAGACACACCTGTCTGGGCACACACCTGAGACAGGAAGAGTTTGTTACCTTGAACGATAATATGTTCCATTATGAGGACACCTGTCCCGTGGTTCAGCCATCTACCAACAAATAAAATGTGCTGGACATCGTCCTAGAAAAAGCCACCTCCTGATTTTCCGTAATCCACCTCTTCCAAGATTCTTGGTATTACCTAATTTACCTCTGAGACCGTAGAATGCCAGCAAATGTTAAGTTCTAGAAGTGATAAGTTGGCAAACCCCTAAATATCCAACAATGGGTAGGAAGGCATTTAAATTACTATCATCCCGGCAATATAATACATTTTAGTACTTTAAACGCCATGTGTTCAAGGAGTTCTTACCAAGGGAAACTGTTCACGGTATATCATTAAGAGAAAGAACTGAGTATATATAGATTGCTCCCACTTATGAACTACACACACACACACACTCACACAGTATATACATAGAAAAGACTGGAAAGAAATATGCCAAATTATTTTAACAGTGATTCATCTTTGGAGAAGGGCTATTTGTTTCGCTCTTATACTTTGGGTATTTTCTTGTGGTTTCCCAAAGGAATAGTTATGTTCATAATAAGAGATAAGTTACTTTAACAATATATAAATATTACATGTTGGGCTGGTCTGTTTCTAGTGATCCTGAAATAGAACATGTGTAAGCATTCGCTCTCCATTTCTTCCCTTCCTCACAGCCCTTATTTCCTTCCTTCCTTCCTTTATTTCTTCAATAAATATCACATGCCCATTCTCTGCCAGGCAATATTTGAGTGTGGCAGTACAATAAACTTACAGATTTAATCACTTGTATTAAAATAACAGTAAAAATACAAAATTATCACTGTTATAATACAAATTGATAATAACACATAGGATTATGAAACTAATTGATATGATTAATAAATCTGGAAAATGTTTCCCTGAGGAAATGGCCCTTGAGTTGAGAACAGATTTGACCAGGCAGAGAATAATTCTGACATAGGTAACTTCACATTCAAGGGATCCTCTGATGAGAGAGAGTAGGGTAAGTTGGACAAATTGAGGCAAGACCAACTTTGCCAGAGGATGAAGGAAGAACGATCCATGAGATAAAATTGAGAAACAAAAGAAACTAACCTAGAACAGCCATGCTGGCCCATATTAAAAATCTTTTTACCCGAGTGCAATGGGAAGACATTGACATGTTCAGCAAAGTGGGTAGCATGATCAGAATGACATCCTGAAAAGATTTGTCATTGGAAGGAGGCCAGGTGGATTGATACAGACGGCAAAAAGTGGAGGCTTAGTCTCAGATGATGATCACAGAAATAGTAAAGGAGAGAATCTGAAAACCATTTAAAAGACCCTGTGAAGAACTTGCATATTCTGCAAGCAATGGGTTTAGGTAAGGCAGCAGAGAAGTGGGAGTCATGAAGGAAAATTCATAGGTTTCTGTCTTTGGCCAAGAATGGATGTCAGTGCTGGTTTATCAATATGGAAATCTTGGAAGAGGACCAGGCTGAGGTAGGAAAATCATAAGCGCAATTTCTTTGGTTGTTTAAAGATTTTTGAAATGCTCAAAAGAGATGCTAAATTGGTTGAAGGACAGAACTGGAGCTCAGTTAAATAGGAAATTAATAATGTACAGAGAATTAATCCAAGTCTGAGGGACAGGATAGTGAGCAAGAAGAAAAGATGATATGGAGGCAGCCTGAACTTCAACATCAAATGGCCACAAGGAGCAAGATGATCAAGTAACAGAGCTGCTGGGAGAAGTAGAAGAAAAACCAAGAAAGAGGGATTCAGGTTAAAGAGAGTGATCAGTACTATTAACTATAATTGGAGGATTGAAATCCTGAAGTATGAGAACCAGAAGTGGATTAGAGAGGACCAAAGAACAAGTGGGAGATGAGAAAGTAGAGGTGGTGGATATGGATAAGCCGGGCAGTGAAGAGAGACAGACAGGAGCATATTTTACATCTGCTGGGAATACTCTATTGAGAGGGAGAAGCTAAATAAAGAAGGAAGAGAAGAAATAAATATGTTTCCCAAGAGAGCAGAAAGTATGATTAGGCACACAGGTAGTATTGGCAAGTACTTCCTACTGCCAACAAGACACATTAAAGAGGAGATAGCAAAAGACAATATAACTCATAGGACAGTTACAAAGGGAAGAGAGTTGCTAGGAACAGAGTCCAGTTCTGTAATCCTGTTAATAACAGGGAGAGCTTCTGATTTGGCATCAGCTACCACTGTCAGTTTCTGATTATCTACATGTAGAAAGAACATGCTTTTCTTTCGTACACACCCAATTCATCTTCTGCTTTTCTCCACACATGTGTAATTTTAGAAAACTGTTAATTCACCCACACCACTGGTCAAGTCTACTTCTCCATCCACGGGCAGAAGACGTTCAGTCCTAAATGACTCCAAGATACTCTTTGAGGCTCTTTCAAGACAGAGCCTGTTGCAGGGCCTGGTGGAGCACACCTATAGTCCCAGTGACTTGGGAGGCGGAGACAGGAAGATTGCAAGTTGAAGGCCAGCCTCAGCAACTTAATGAGATCATGTCTCAAAATTTAAAAAATAAAAATAAAAAAGGGGAGAGCTGGGGATGTAGCTCAGTGGTAAAACTCCCCTGGGTTAAATCCCTAATACAAAAAAAAAAAAAAAAAAAGACCCTGGTGGCTTCTAAAAAGTTAGGACAGGCTCTGGTTGCCAGAACGGAAGAAAGATAGGTATTCAGATGGCAATTATTTTTTATCCAACTCTAAAAACTGTAGCTTATTTCCTCAGGGATAGAATAAAACCAAAAATGACCAGACCTCATCATTCACAACTCAAACAATGTGAAGTAAAGACACAAGTGGGAAATATTTTGAAATTACAAGTGCTATCTTTACTCATGTAAGGGAGACAAGCCAGTCAAGACTATAAGTACACATATGTATGCTCATGAAAAAAAATCCTCAGCATTTATTCCTTGCTATAGTTTGGATATGGCCTGTCCTTCCTGAAACACATTTTGAAATTCTGTTGCCCGTGTAGCAATGTTTGAAGGTGGGCTTTCAGGGGGTGATTGGATCATAGGATCGCCATCCTCACAGGAGGACTAATGTCTTTCTCAAGAGATTGGATTTGTTCTTGTTAGAGTGACATATTTGCATGAGAGTGGTGTTTCAGTCAGCTTTGTGTGGCTGTGACCAAAAGACCTGAAAAGAGGAAGAAAAATTTATTTTGGCTCATGGTTTCAGAAGTTCAGTCCATAGTCCGTGGACCTTAGGTGAGACAGAATGTAATAGTGGAAGGGTGTCGAGGAGGAAAGCAGTTCAGAACATGGCAACCAGGAAGCAGAGGAGTAGAAAAGGGGCCACAGGAAAGATGCACACCCACCAGCCTATGGTTACCACTCAGTCCAAATTTGGATGGACTTATGGCAATCACAGTACAATCATTTCACCTCTAAACATTTCTGCAACAATACAGGAACTTTTGGCAGACAATACCTCATATCCAAACCATAACAAGTGGGTTGTTATAAAATGAGCCTGATACCCCCCCGTTTCATACATAAGTACTTTTCTTTTATATGCTTCTACTTAAACTGCTGTTTTTTTCTTCATAGGTTTATGTAGAATGAGGCCATCATCAGATATGGTCACCTGATCTTAGACTGCCCAACCTCCAGAAACCATGAGTCAAAATAAACTTTTTCAGTGCATAGTAGCCAGATATTGAAGATACTCCCCTCTTGAGAAAAAGACAGAAATAAATTGAACTGGAGGGAAAGAATATATTGCTGAAGTCCTTTAACTCATTAATAAAATTCTTGCTATTGTTTTAAATAAGTTCATATCTCAGAAGAGGGGTTTCTGCCAGATCTCTCAGCTTGGACCCTATCTATAATTCTTAGCTAAGAGTTTCTTCTTCTATCTCAGTGGAATTTTGTTATTTGTAACTGTTGGCCCTGTGGTGAGAGAAGAGAGCACCCCATGACTGGCCTCCTTCTCTTGGGAACCTAATTCCACCTTCATTCCCACTCTTCCTTCAGTTCTCCACCGCATGCCCCTCAGATGTCAAACTGGAACTCATACTAGATTGACATGCATTCTACCAATAACCCTTTGGTAGGGGAACTCCCATAAATTTCCATTCTTTTCCAAAGTTCCACTTGTGTTGGCCAGCTTTTTGTCACAGTGACCAAAATATCTGATAAGAACAACTTAAAGAGTTATTTCAGATTAGGCAGAAGGGAGTGAAGGGAGGTGAGGGAGTATGGGGGTAGGAAGGATAGTAAAATGAATCAGACATTATTACCCCATGTACATATATAACTACATGACTGGTGTACAACCTGAAGAATGAACAACTGGAAGAATGAGAAGTTATATTTCATTTATGTATGATGTGTCAAAGTCACATATAACTAGTTAGAATTAAAAAAAAATAACCACTTAGAGGAGGTAAGGTTTATTTGAGCTCACGATTTCAGAGGTTCAGTCCATGGTGGGCCAGTTCCTTAGCTCTATGCTTGTGGCGAGGCAGATCATTGCAACAAAAGGGCACAGTGAAGGAAAACTACTACACTTAAAGACAGCCAAGAAACAGTGAGAAAGGAATGAACCAGGGGAACAAGATACAATCACAGAGGGCATGCCTCCAGCAAACTACTTCCTCCACCCATGCCCTACCTGCCTACAGTTACCATGCAGTAGGTAGGCCTTTCAAATTACTAATCCATTGATTAGGATATGGCTCTCATAATTTAATCATTTCAATTTCTGCACTACTGCAGGAGTTTTTGAGAGATACCGCATATCTAAACCATAGTACCAGTTGAATTTGTAAAGACTCTTCATGGTTTCACTGGATAATAAGGAGATTATTAGCACACCAGAGTTGTCATTGTCTGTGAATGGCAATTCAGAAAGCAAGTGTGATATATGTCCTTGCTGCTTCCTTGCCCGGGGCTTCTAGTAGAATAAGGTTTGTCTCATCTCTCTGACTCAGAGATGAGCCTCCTCTGATGCTAATGAGAATATACTCTTACTTCTAGAAAACAGATATTAAAAGACATTTTGTTTTATAAGACAGTAGGATAACTACAGTTGACAAAAATTAATTGTACACTTCAGAATATCAAGTAGAATGAATTTTGCCTGTCCCTGGCCCAAAGAAATGATAAATGTTTGAGATGATGTTTTATACCAAGTACCTGATCTGATTACTACGTTATATATATGTATTGAAACACCACACTTAACCTCAAAGTATGAATATTTAACAGTTCCTTAATTCTATTCCAAAGCGGATTCCCAGAAAAGGGCAACTTCACTTATGAGGAGATGTTTCAAGGCTCATCTTGCTAAAATCTTGCTGCAGGATTTATTCTTAGCTGCAGGTTGGCATGGCTAGTCAGCTTCTCTGTTCTAGGTTTGTTGTGGGACTCAAAAGTGGCTGGAAGAGAGGAGGGATTCAGGACTTGGGAAATGGTATAAGGAAGTACAATAATCCTTCAGGGTGCGACCCTCTTAAGGAACAACTACAGAGGAACCTAAGTCAGCATTCTTTCCTAAACCCAAGGTAACTGACACTATAACTGATATTTGAGGGATGAGCAATCCATGGTAAATAAGGGATAAATTCATTTCTGGGGGTGCTAAGTCATGAAGAATGGATAAGATCTCAAGCCTAATCCTCCTTCTATCCTCTGAAATATTCTATTTCCTTGGAATACCCAAAGCTGACAGCATGGTTGTCATCAGCAGGGACAATAGGAATGACACAAATAATCTCTTCTCAAAGGCAGAACATGGCATGTGACTTTGTTTATCATGAAGCAACTGGTAGCAAGGACTACCAAGCAAGAGTGGAGATGGGGACCATCCAGTCTGAAGGCCCTCAAGAGAAGATGGAACTACACAAACTGACATCAGATTCAAGTATTTGGCTCACTCTGACCAGTGTAGAGCATCAGGAAGCAGAATTTCTCCCAACATTTTAGAGATCTGCAGCTGAAAGGGAGACTGGACAGGGCTAAAAGGCAAGCCAAAGTGAAAATCAAATTTTGAGAGCTGGTCTCTGTGGCATAGATTTTAACCTAAAGAGGGAAAAAAATGTAAGTGAGATAAACTCCCCTGAGGAAATTAGCCGAGGCACTAGATTTTCCCCCACCTCAGACACTCCTACAGCTTACAGATCTGAGGCATGACATTTAAGAGTAAACTGTGAATTCAAGGATTCTAGTGCACTCTGCTGAGATTGAAAGCTGTGGATTCACAGTGACAGAATTGTGGATATGTCTCTGGAATCCCTGTCAATCCAGGTAGAGAAATAGAGACAAGACTTGTGAGGATGCTTCTGGGAGCTCAGGTTTTTCTGGGCATGTTGAATGGAAAGATGGAGATCCAGGCAGTTTAAAGAGCTCCTGAGGTGATCAGAGTATGGATGCTGGGGCCCAGGCTGGACTGGAAGGGCAATGAGGATGATAGAAGACAAAGAGATTGGGCAAAATTCACACAGAAAGCAATTGTTTCTGGTCTTTTAAGGCTGTGAATGATTACAAATGCAGGGAAGAACATGCAAGAGGGAGAGGGCAGAGAGGAAATGAATAGGACATCATAGTTTAAGTTTCTGATGGGGAGCCCCTGTAGGTATATTCTCCAGTGGGTACAGTTGGTCTGTAGGTGAAGTGAAGATCACTCGTAGTAAGCAGGCAAGGAACTGTGAGCCTTTTTGTGTGGGAAGGGTAGTTGACTAGCTGTTGCAGGTTTCCAGGAGATGCCTGGTTTGCTCCTGCTGCCCCAGTGTGATTATTAATAATGTGTCACTTTGAAAACCATCCACGTTTGAATGACTAATTATATGGCCATTTTTCGGATATAGCATCCCATTAGACCAGGCCTGGCTCCATGGTATAGGACCTGTATAGTCACGCAAGGCTGAGCTCTATAAAAGAGGGGTCATTACTTGGTTCACTTCTTTGCAGCTGCCACCTTAAAATTTGTATAACTTTATCTTTGGACTTGTGTTCTATAAATAAAATTCTGTGGAACACTGGAGCACATGCCTAAGCAGAGAAAATAGGTTGGGCAGCAGAATACACATCACAGGAATAGACCCACATGCATGCCCAGCAGCGGCCTGACTACCATGGCAGACATGTACACCTGGGGAGTAGTCTGTGACACTGTAGGAAATTGATGAGATAATCAGGGCTAGAATATGAACTGCATTGGTGTTGATTCTGGTGGCAGCAGCAGTGAAAACAACAGTGATGGAGCTAGCAGCCATGACTCAGAGAAAGGAGATGTGATGGAACCTAATGGAAGGTGTCTTTGAGGCTACAGAACCCACGCCAGTGCACAAATATTAAGTCTTTGGCTGAATTCAGGAAAAAAGCTACCCATGCTCAGACAGTATATCAGTCAGCTTTCTGTCACTATACCAAATACCTGAGATTTCAACTTATAGAAAGTAAAGTTTTATTTTGGCTCACAGTTTTGGAGGCTCCAGTTCATGATCGATTGGCCCTGTTGCTTTTTGGCCTGTGCTGAGGCAGTACATCATAGCACAAGCATGTGGCAGAGCAAATCTGCTTACCTAATAGCCAGGAAGAAAAAGAGAGCAAGAAGAGGACTAGAGTCTCATAATCCCCTTCAGGATACACTCTAGTGACCTAAAGATCTCCTGCTAGGCCCCACCTCCTAATCCCTACACTGTCAACCTGGGACCAAGTCTTTAACATGAGGACTTTTCAGGGACATTCAAGATCCAAACTATTAGGCAGAGATCTTTGTTAGTGACAAAATTGTACTTTTACTACAAAACAAATATGCAACCTAGACATTGCAATAAAGTGTATCAAGGAGTTACTAGAATTTAGTGTAAAGTACATGGTTTTGTACATATTGCAAAGTAAATTTCCACAGACTTAAAATAAAGATTAAGATGAACTATTGTCACATTCAATGAAAAAGAACACTATTTTCATACAAAACTTCAGGTAAACCAATTATTAATGAGGAAGGATTTTCAAAACTGATATCCTAGTGATTGAAGTGATGTAGTGGTAATACTTATATAAGTGTTTATACACAAACCATGAAGCCATTTTATGTCTCATTCAACTTCCACAAGTTATAGGAATTCTCAGAAGAAACATTAAAATGCCATTGTATAAATTTGCATTGGAAATTATATACCTTTAATGCAACCATGTTATATGAATAGTTAAATCTTTTTAGAAAAATTATTTACCAAGTCCTGTATATACTAAGTCCTATATAAAACCAGTCCTATATATACTAAGATTTACATTTTTGAATTAATTTATCAGAAATTGAGCCAAATGTTGTCATATTTTATAAAATACTCAAGTCTCAACAAGTTATTTCAGCAGAAAGATCCTTCTCAAAATTTAAAATTATCAAAATTATTTGCCAAGAGCAACTGACATTACTTTCAATTGTATCAATTGAAAATTAATGTTTTAAAAAATTACTACCATAAGTCAGGTGTGGTGGCCCATGCCTGTAATCCCAGAGGCTCAGGAGGCTGACACAAGGGGATCACAGGTTCAAAGCCACCCTCGGCAACTCAGTGAGGCCTTATGCAACTTAGTGAGATTCTATCTCAAAATAAAAAACAAGGGCTGGGGTTGTGGCTCAGTGACAGAGCACTTGCCTAGTATGTGGGAGGCATGGGATTCGATTCTCAGTACCACATATAAATACATACATAAATAAAATATAGGTCTATTGACAATTAAAAAGAAAAATCTTAAAAAATAAATAACCAAAAAAGGCTGGGGACATGGTTCAGTTAAACACCCCTAGATTTAAATCTCCAGTATCCAAAAATAAAAAAAAATTACTAACACTATAAATATTGATGACAAGACAAATTAATTCAAAGAAAAGTAAGCCATAAAAATATTATGCTCAACCAAGTACACCACATTAATAAAATATTATTGTTTATTGTAGTATATAAAGTTATGAAACCAAAAATAGAATACTTTTGCAATTTGTAGACTTCTGTTGCATCTTGGTAAATAATAAGATACTTTAAAGGAAAAAAACTTTACATTTTAGTATCTTTTTTTGTTTTGTTTTGGAGTACTAGGGATTAAACCCAGGAATGCTCTGAGTTATATCCTCAGCCCCTACTTATTTATTCATTTAGATGGAGTCTCACTAAGCTGCCCTGGCTTAGTGAATTTGTCATCCTCCTGCCTCAGTCTCCTGAATCATTGGCATTACAAGCATCTGCCAGCATGCCGGGCTGCTACATTTTAATAGCTTTCTTAAAAAATATATTTTTAGTTGCCAATGGACCTTTATTTTATTTTATTAATATATGATGCTAAGAACCAAACCCAGTGCCTCCCACATGCTAGGCAAGCACTCTACTACTGAACTACAACCCCAACCCCATTTTAGTATCTTTAATGCCAGTCTTTTTTTTGCTTTTTGAACAAGCCCCCCGCCAAAAAATATGCTTCCTATTTTCATTTTGTGCTGGGTCCCATAGGTTATATAGCTGCCATTGCCTGGGGCATTGAATTCATCAGAATGATTGTGTGGTATGGGATGGAAGCACTGAATAGGTGCCTGGCCTACAGAAACATGGCAGGGATGCTAGGTCAAGGCACATGGCCCCTCACAACAGAAGGGCTTAGGCCCTGGGGATTGAGAGCCTCAACTGTCCAGGGGGACTGAAAGGGTAGCTGTGAAGGGCAGTTAAGGTAAGGAGGGTTGAAGAACTGTCTCTGTGGAGTCTTGGAGGAGCCACTGTTGTTGATTTGTTGGTAAAATTAGTGGAATTAATTCGATGTGCTTAGCTTTAAAAAAAGAATTATCTGAAGGAGAGGAGGTGGGCTCAAATTATCAGGAAGCTTAACTTTTAATTTTATTAGAACATTTTACAGGATATTTGCATAACATATTTGTATTAGTCAATATCCACATAGGAAAGAAAAAGCCTCCCTCAAATGAAGTCATTCAGGATCACTTAATAAAGACCAATTTCCAAAGAGTAAGTAGGGTTAAAGGAAACTGATATATGGTAATATAGAATCCTAGGGTAGTAAACCTGGAGCTTTTACCTGCCTAGGTATGAAGGGGAAAGGGAGACAGTGGTTTTCAGCTTCTTAGTGACAGTAGGATGAAGCCAACAAGAGCAAGTGTCTGTGGTCTGTGGTGGGACACAGATGCCAGACAGGAGAGTGTAGGGGGAATACATACCCTGACTGCCCATTCTGTCTCCTGCCCTTGCCCATCACCTGCCACTGGTGGAGCAAGTGAGGCCCCAGAACACAGACAGGGAGGGAATGGGGAGTGGATCTGTAGTACCAGGAATTTGCATGTGAGGTGTATATGTATATATAGGTTTGGAAATCATTAAATATTACATATAGTGTGGTGCATGTGTACATATAGTATTTATTTATGGTACATACATTCACATGTTTACTATGTATACAGCTGTACATAATATGTACATACATAGAGTCTATATATGTATGCTTACATATACATTTGTGTGTGTGTGTGTGTGTGTGTGTGTGTGTGTGTGTGTGTGTGTGTAAAAGGGGAAAAAAACATAGCCAAACTACAATTTGGGAGGTAAAGTAACAATAAAAATCATCATCTGCTACTGATATCCTTATATCCCTGGTTCTTTCAAAATTCTCTAAATATAAGCCTAGGTAGAGGAAAGAGTACTTTCTGGTTTGCCTGGATTCTTTCTTATGGATAGGAAGGAATAACCAAAGGCCTTAATTCATATAAGAGAAGGTTGTTGGTTCTGTGCATACATGGTGTTTGTATGTGTGTACAAGTGTGTAAATATGTGTATACCTATGTGTCTGTGCATGTATATGTGTAGGGTGGTGGTACAGGACATAGATCCAAGTCAGGCACTCTGGTTTCAGGGTGGATATCAATATGTGCTTTCCTTCTTGCTCCATGTAAATGTGTCCATATTTGATCATGACTCTCAGTAGCCTGGAGCCAGTTTTTAAAGACCCCGAGTTAGGCTGCCTGTCACTTTAGAGGTGATGGAGTGGATTATGGGTGAAGCACAGATGGCACTATAGAACGTGCTGAGAGAGCTTAGAGTGTAGTTGAAGTAGGCTTTCCCATAGTCCTGGGAATTTAGAGTCTTTGGTTGCATTCCTTAGGAACTCTACTCAGTCCCAGCCATAAGTCCTACTCAACCTGATTCTAACCCACAGCATCTGAAGTGCCAGGAATCTCATCTTTTCCCATGTTCTGTAGACTCATCTTCCTATCTCCTCCTTCTTACCTCCACTCTACAAAAGTACATAACCTATAGGACCTAGAAATAAATAAAATGGGATGTTGTGTTGGGGGTGGAGGCATCCTTATTGAAAATCAAGAAAAAGAATGTCATTACAGATAGTAAAATGTAGCAGCCTGGTGTGGTGGCACATGCTTGTAATCCCAGTGACTCAGGATGCTGAGGCAGGAGGATGGCAAATTCACTAATCCTGGGCAGCTCAGTGAGACCCCCCCTCTCAAAAGTAAATAAATAAATAATGGGATGGGGATGTAGTTCAGTGATAGAGTACCCTGGGGCTCAATCCCCAGTACCCCATAAAACAAAACAAAAAGATACTAAAATGTAAAGTTTTTTTCCTTTAAAGTATTTTATTATTTACTGCATGTAGTAACAGAAATCTACAAATTGCAAAAGTATTCTATTTTTGGCTTCATAACTTTATACACTACAATAAACAACAATATTTCATTAATGTGGATCTGGTTGAACATAATATTTTTTCTTTGAGAGAGAGAGAGAGAGAGAGAGAGAGAGAGAGAGAGAGAGAGAATTTTTAAAAAATATTTATTTTGTAGTTCTCGGCAGACACAACATCTTTGTTGGTATGTGGTGCTGAAGATCGAACCCGGGCCGCATGCATGCCAGGCGAGCGCACTACCGCTTGAGCCACATCCCCAGCCCTGAACACAATATTTTACTGGCTTACTTTTCTTCAAATTCATTTGTCATGTCATCAATATTTGTAGTGGTAGTAATTTTTGGAGAGGAACTGGGAACTTAACCCAGGGGCACTTTAGCCACTGAGGCACATCTCCAGCCTTTTTAATTTTTTGTTTTGAGTCAACGTTTCACTAAGTTGCATAGGGCCTCACTGAGTTGTTGAGCCTGGCTTTGAACTTGTGGTCCTCATGGATTAGCCTCCTGAGCTGCTGGAATTATAGATGTGTATCATCAAAGCCCAGCCCCCAGTGCTTTTAATGTCATAGCTAGAGATAGAGGACTTATGTGCCAAGTATTTATCCTCAGGTTAGATAGCTTCTCTTTTCTCCCTGGCTTCTTACAGGGTCAAATGATGGACACAGAGTAAAAAAGGCATTCCACTGAAGCAGAATCAGAGACAATTTGGGTGAATGGCCAGCCTGTCACTTCCATTTTTCTTCTAGTAGGCTGAGCTATAGTCTTCAACAGTCAGCTCTTCCATACCTGTTTCTTGTGTCTAGGAAATATTACTTTCCAATCTTCCTGATTGGGGGTCATTAGAATTATAGGAGCACAGATCAGAAAGAGATCATTACAATAGCATTTTTAGTTCTCCAGCAGTATACAGTGTATAAGGAATAAGGATTTTGTCCCTGTGTTGGAGATGTTGGAACCAGTGTTGGGGATCTGATTGTTCCAGAACCATTTATAGTATGCCCTTGGATTCTGATATTGTGACTGAAGAAGGGGATCTGGCAAAAGGCCAAACTTTCCCTTAGAGCTGAATTGAATTAATGAGCTTCATAACCACATTACACAACTCCCCTAGGGACACTGTTCACATTAACAACTCCAGTGTACATGCTCAATTATTATATTATTAAAATTTCTAGACATCTTTCTTGCATCTCTTTCAAATTTGAAAAGTAATTTTTGTAGTTCACTATACCCTATAGTAATAATAATTGCTCTGTATCCATGGAAGAATGGTTCCAAAACCTAACATAGATATCAAAATCCACAGATTCTCAAATTCCTTATGTAAAATGGTATAGTATTTGCATATAACATACACACTTCCTCCTGTATAATTTAAATATTCTCTAGATTACTTATAATACCAAGTAAATATATGTACATTGTTGATATACTGTATTGTTAAGGGAATAATGACAAGAAAAAAGCAATGTTCAGTACAAATGCAATTTAAAAAATTTTTTTATTGGTGCATATATGTAAAAGTGGGGTTCATTGTGACATGTTTGTATATGCACATAGCACAATTTAATCAACTTCATTCCATAGTAACTCCCCTTCCCTTCCCCTTCTCCTTTATTCCTCATCCCTTTACACTACTGCTCTCCCTTCCTATTTTCATGAGATCACTTTTTTCTGTTTGTTTTTCTCCCTAGTTTCCATTTACCACTTTTAACTTTCTGAATTCGACTCATTTTGTTTAACATGGTGCTTCACAGTTGTATGAATCTTCCTGAAAATGACATAAATTTGTTGGTTTACAAGACTGAATAAAACTCCATTGTGTATATATACCACATTTCTTTATCCATTCATCTGTTGACAGACACCTAGGCTATTTTCATAATTTGGTTATTGTGAATTGTGCTACTATACAGATGGGTGGGCATGGTATCACTATAGTATGGTGACTACTTCTTTTGAATAAATACTGAGGTGTTGTATAATTGGGTCATATGGTAGTTCTATTTCTAATCTTTTTTTTTAAACTTTATTTATTTATTTATTTATTTATTTATTTATTTATTTATTTATTTATTTTTATGTGGTTCTGAGGATTGAACCCAGGGCCTCATGTGTGTGAGGCAAGAGCTCTACCACTGAGCTACAATCCCAGCCTTATTTCTAATATTTTAAGGAACCTCCATATTGATTTCCAGAGTGATTGTACTAATTGACAATCCCACCAATGGTATTAAGGTTCTTACCCCTGCCCCCTGCATCCTTGCCAGCTTTTATTATTATTTGTACTCTTGATGATTGCATTCCAACTGGAGTGAGATGAAATCTCTTTTTAGTTTTGATTTGCATTTCATGATTGCTAAAGCTGTTGAACATTTGTTCATATTTTTATTGGTCATTTGTACTTCTTCTGAGAAATGTCTGTTTAGTTCCCTTGCCCATCTATTGATTGGATTATCTGTTTTTTGTTGTTGTGTTTTTTGAGATGATCAAATTTTCTGAGTAGTAATCCTTTGTGGAAAGAGTAGCTGACAAAGATTTTCTCCCATTCTATAGGCTTTCTCTTTCTGCTATTCATTGTTTCCTTTGTCATGTAGAAGCTTTTTAATTTGTTGCCATCCCATTTATTGATTCTTGGTTTTATTTCTTGACCTTTATTTGAGTTTTATTAAGGATGTCAATGCTTGCACCTATATGTTGGAATGTTGGCCCTATATTTTCTTCCAGCAATTGCAAAGTTTCTGGTCAAATTCTTAGGTCTTTGATCTATTTGAGTTGCTTTTAATTCAAATAAGAGATAGGGATCTAGTTTCATTCTTCTATACATGGCTATTGAATTTGCCTAAGTACTGCTTGTTAAAAAGACTGTCTTTTCTCCAGTGTAAGTTTTTGGTGCCTTTGTCAAGGATAAGATAACTGTAGCTGTGTGGGTTTGTCTCTGTCTTCTATTCTATTCCATTGGCTTACATATTTGTTTTTATGATAGTACCATGATGTTTTTGTTATTATGTCTCTATAATGTAATTTGAAATCAGATATTATGATTCCTCTAATGCTAGATGCAGTTATTTTTTTTCCCAAATATTTTCAATTTGCAGTTGCTTGAATCCATTGGTATGGAACCCATGGACACAGGACCAACTGTATTTTTGAAGTTGTTTTTCATTTACTTGAAGCAAACACAAAAATTTCATTATAAACAATATCCAAAATCTTTATGATTTTACTCTTCTTAAATATTTGATCTTCTTTATTCTTATCAAATGTCTGAACTTACTTATTATTATTCTTAGAAAATTTTATTTTTTAAAAAAATATTTTTTTAGTTGTAGATGGGCACAATATATTTATTTTATTTATTTATTTTAATGTGGTTCTGAGGATTGAACCCAGTGCCTCACGTGTGCAAGGCAAACATTCAATCACTGAGCCACAACCCCAGCCCCAGAAAATTTTATTTTTGATGGGCTCAGAAGTAGCACTTCTCAGAGCAGACTCTGTCCTCTTTGTGATCTGCTCCTGATATTCTTCTTTGATATTCTTCTTTCTCTTAGCCAGAAGTTTAGCATATTTTGCAGTGTCTTCCTTATTTTTTCATACCATGTTGCTTTCCTCAGAACAACATGCTGATGTTTGAGTTGTCATGTACATAGAGGAACAAAATATGAAATTGTGGGTGCTTTGATCTGGGTTTCTTACTTTATTTATTCCAGAAGCTTTTTTCACAATATGCTGGCAGATATCATCTTTATAGGGATTGAAAAGTCTGTGTTTTACTAGCCTCAGGTATTGTGTCCCATCAGTGTCAGTACAAGAATATCTATTCCTCTCATTTCTTTTTATAATAACCAAATTAAGAACACTGAGATTAGAAATTACAATGCAATCCTAAAACAATTTGTGCTTTTTTCCCTCTAGTTTTCTTTGATATATATATCAGGAATATTCTTAATAGCAGATATACAGGTTTTCATGGGGAAATCTTGGTTGTCCTTACCACTGATTTGGATCACATAACCTTTCCAGCTTCATCCAGAGCATTAGCAGTAACTTCTGGAGCCATAAATTTCTCAAAAGAGAGATAGTTTGCATTCATTATACCCTTCAAGAAGTTTTGGGGCAATCAGTGGCCGGGAAAGAGATGTTCTGCTCAGTCTTGAAACAGCTGATTGCAAATAAGGTACCATGAAAAAGAAATTTTTTGGCTGTCTTTGCTGTTTCTAATTTTATGTGTGTGTGTGTGTGTGTGTGTGTGTGTGTGTGTATGTGTGTGTGTGTTGCTAAGGATCAAACCCAGGGCCTTGAACATGCTTTATGCAAGCACTTTAACACTGAGCTACTTCCCTAGCCTGGTGAGCATATGTTCTAAGATTCCTGTTTTGAATGGGTGGACAGAAAAAGTATTGATTAATTTTAGACAGTGATGAATTCAGTATATTTGTCATAATTTTTAGGGTACCCATGAATAGAACAGAACCAGCATACATAAAGTGTTATGATTTGAATATGAACCATCCCCCAAAAGCTCCTGTATTAATGTAGGAATGTTTGGAGATGAAATGATTGGATTGTGAAAGTTGTAACCTAATCAGTCCATCCTATTTTAAATGGTAACTGTAGGCAAGTGGGGTGTGGCTGGAGGAGGTAGTTATTGGGGGGCATGCCCTGGAAGAGTACATCTTTCCTGTGGCCTCTTCTCCCTTCTCTCTTTCTCTCCACTTTCTGACTACGTGTTGAGCAGCTGTCCTTTGATGGGTCCTCCCACCACGATGTGCTGCTTCACTTCAGGCCTAGAGCAGTTGAATTTGCCATCTATAGACTGAGACTTCTGAAACT
Organism: Ictidomys tridecemlineatus; assembly: GCF_052094955.1. Lineage (NCBI taxonomy): Eukaryota > Metazoa > Chordata > Mammalia > Rodentia > Sciuridae > Ictidomys > Ictidomys tridecemlineatus. The sequence continues at coordinate 74,451,981 of NC_135477.1, forward strand.
GTGAGCCCCAAATAAACTTTTCTTCCACTAGGTTGTTCTTGTCACGTACTTTAGTTACAGCAATGAAAAACTAAAACAAAGGATACATACATATCTATCATAAGAATGAGAAAACAAGATAAAAAGTAACAAGTAAAATCTAAAGCCAGAAAGGGTAGAAAAAAGGATGTTAAATACATTGGGAAAATAGAAAGAACAAGCAAAGTTGTTTTTTTTTATAACCACAATTATTTATATATTTTGCCAAGTATACCAGCATTATTTTAAATGTAAGTAAACCAAAATTTCAGTTTGAGACCAAAGTAAAGTAAATCAAAACTAAAAATTTGAAATATGTGCTATTTTAAGTATATTTAGCTAAAAAAAAAGGATGAAAGGAAAATATACTGTGCAAAAAATATAAAAAAGAAAGCTATGTAACTATATTACTCTCAGAGCTAGTAGATATTAAGTAAAAAAGCATTACTAGCATAAGGATAGAGAGAATAATTTATGATGATAAAAATTCTGTTTACCAGGAAATGAAACTATTTTAAATCTTCAAACACCTAAAAACAAGTAAAACTAAAAAACACCTAGACACTGGTGAGATTATATGGAGATTAGGCCAAATCTACATTTTTATTAGACTTTAATATACTGCTCTCAATAATTCATAGAATAAGCATCAAAAACCAGTCATCATATAAAGGGTTAAATAACTTGACAAAATGGTCATATTTACAACCCTGTCCCCATTAACTACAGAGTTTACATTGTTTTCATACATGGAAAAACATATAAAATTGATCCATAAAATAAGTCTTAAATATTTTAATATAATTCATTAAAATATTTGTAAAATAATTGTAGAGCTTATCCTTCACATGTTGCTATTAAACAAGAACGTAATAACAAGAGGATAAGAAAATTTTCTTATACTTACAAATTAAGACTCATTTTTAATTCATGAGTGGAATAATTAATCATAATAAAATAAGAAACATTGTGAACTAAGTAAGAATGAAAACAATACAAAATTAAACACTTGTGTAATGCAATCAAAGTTCAATATTTAGAGAAAAATATTATAGCCTTAAATGCTTCAAATTGAAAAGCAGAAAATCACAAAATTTGAAAGACATTAAAGAAGAACTAAATATATGTGTAGGTATACCATGATAGTGAATTAGATAATTTATTGTTGCAATGAACAAAATAAGCACTTTATTTGAAAATTTTTAACAAAATAATTTGCAAAATAATTCCAAGGAAAGTCGAACAGAAATAGTAAATAAATATAAAAACAAATTAATGAAAGAAAAAACAGATTGAGGTTGGGGAGAATAAATAAATGATATTGGGAAATTTTTAAGAAACATAATTACAAATACATTGGCTAGTAAAAAGAAATTAAATAGAAAAGACACTTTCCTAAACATAGATAACATCAAATCTAATTGGAGAAGAAAGACAAATCTGGAATTTTAAACCTTGAAGAAATGGAATCTTTTTTTAAAAAAAATTCCCATAAAACTTTATCAGACCAGAAAGCTTTAATAGCAGGTTCTATCCAAACTCAAGGAACAAATAATTCTTTTTAAAAAATATTTTAGTTTTAAATTTGTACATAATAGTTGTAGATATTTATGGGGTATGGTGTGTCATTTTAGTACTTGTTTACAATGTGTAATGGTCAGGACAAGGTAATTGACATATCTATCACCTCAGACACTTACCATTTCTTTTTGTTGGGAACATGTAGGATTCTCTCTGCTAGCTATTTTAAAGTAGACAAGTGTCAGCAACAATTATTCTACCATAGTATAACACATTGAGTTATTCTTCCTATCCAATTATACCCCAGTACTCATTAACTTTCTCCACCCCCCACCCCAGGCACTGGTAATCACTATTTCATTTTCTACTTTTGTGAGATTAACTTTCTGACATCAAAGAACAATTTGTTGTCAATTCATTTTATGAGGCTAACCTAAATAAAGAAAATTACACTTAACTCACATAAATATGAATGTAAAATTTCTAAGCATATTTTAACAAACTGAATCCAGGAATATATAGAAAGAATAATTCATCTTGACCAAGTTGAATATATCTCAAGATGTTGATTTAACACTAGAAACAATTATAAATCAACCACAATAACTGATTAAAATTTAAAAAATTATATAATCTCTATAGATTCTGAAAAAAATGTTTGATTTTTCAACATGCAATCATGGTGAAAACTTTAAGCAAACTCTGAAAAGAAGAAAATTTTCTTAATCATAATGGTGTATCTACTCTAAACAATAAACATTATCCTCACCAGCAAAGTATTAAAAACTTTCCATCTAAATACATATATCTGAAAAGAAAGCCCACTTATATTTCTAATCAATATTATACTAGTTGTCCTAAATAGTACAATAAAACAAGAAATAAAAGGTGTTAGAATTGGAAACAAAGAATCCAAACTCTCATTGTTCAGAAATTATTAGACAATGCATGTAGATAATTCAAGAGACTCTACAGATGAATTACAATTAGTTCAGCAAAGAAATCAAGCTCTCTCTGTGTGTGTGTGTGTGTGTGTGTGTGTGTGTGTGTGTGTGTGTGTGTAAAATGGGGATTAAACCCAAGGGCAGTTTACCACTGAGCTATATCCCCAGCCCTTTTAGTTTTTATTTTGAAACAAAGTCTAGCTAAGTTGCTCATGCTGGTCTTAAACATGCAATCCTCTTACATCAGCCTCCTGAGTAGCTGGGATTATAGGCATGTTCCCAGCTGTTCCCAGCTGTTAAGTATTCAATATATAAATTAATTATGTTTATGTATTTGCTAGCAACAAACAATGAATAAAAAGATATTAAATGAGTTAAAAGATATTTAAAAAGCATATAAACATGTGAAATATCCAGATATAAATATAACAACTTATGCAAAAGCTCTCTATGGAAAAAATTACAAAAAGTGAATGAAAGGCACCAAAGAAAATATGGAGAGATATACCACGTTTATGAAATGTTAATTTTCTCTAGATTTATCTAAAGATTGAATGCAAACACTTTCAAAAATCACAAATAGGACTAGAACCCAGTATTCTGCCTTAACTTCAGATTCTTTCCCCTCATTTCTCTTTTGCCTTTCTCCCCAACACTATTTCTAAGCAAGGAGCCTTAAATACCCCTAGAAGACTGTCATCCCACAGTCTCTCTCTTACCATCAGCTCCCACATCTGTTACTTCTTTGCTATTATCCTGGTCACGGAGGGTATTTCTAGTCCCTGTCAAAGTGATTCTTATTTCTAGGTAGCTTAGGCTCTCTTACTAATCCTTTTGACTTAGAAATGGTCATCTTAAAGGTGAGGAGAAAGAAAGGTCCAAAAAGCAAATGGGGCAGAAATAACAAAGGACAAGAGGGGAGGAGGGAAAACAAGCATAGAAGTGATTTTGGTACCCTTGGGTACTGACTTGTATCCACTGGTTTCCTCAGAGAATGAGGAGCCAACTAGCACTTCACATGCTCTCTAGGTAAAGAAAAACAGATTGGAACCAGGAATTTCTGTAGCTTTGTGACCTTTGCAGGCAAGACAAGCCCTGTGAGAGTCCTCCCTAACTTGGTACAACAGAGCAAGGTAGGGACCACTTCCTAGCTAGTGCCTATAACACTGGGAAGTGTGAGGAGCCTTTCACCAAAGGGCCATGTGTCCAGGGATGGGTAGAATTTGTGTGATGGGTTTTTTCACCTCCTGCCACAAAACTATCAATGAATTCCCTTTCATGCGATTCCTTCTATAGCAGGTAGAGGCAAGGTGCGTCCTATCCTTGGTCCTTTGGTCAACATGGTACCAGGAAATTGTGATTGGGACTGAATGGTTGTTCCAGAAACATGAGGGAGACATCAGATTTCAAGGACCCATGCAAGAGCAGGCTTGTGTTTGAGTGGACTGTATTAATGACACTGAATCCAGTGGTTAGGGGTCTGGGGCAATATATATTACTATTTCAAGAAAACTGGCTGTATAACATGCATCTATGATCTTATACTATCCTCATATTGAATTGATGAGATAAGTATTATTATGACTCTGGTTCAGACGAAAACATTGGTTTAGTAATTTGAGAGGCTAAATTGCCCAAGTTCTCCTGGTTTATCCACCTGGCAGAGTCTAGAGTTGAAACTCAGGTCTGGTTCTATGATTGTAATGTACTGTCTTACAATTAGTGGTGGTTTTTCTTTTTTAATTTATTAAGAAATAGTCCACAATTGGGCAGCATTGCTCACCAAGTAGCCCTCCATGCTATCCTGACAGAGGAGGACTAAATGGCTGTTTCATGAAGAGCTTTGATGTAGTTCCACCGATGGCCACAAGATGTGGGATTCATTGGTTGGGTGCTTCATGATGGTTCTGCATTGTTGGATGTAGGACTGCCTCTCATTGATATTGGATGGTCTTGCTTCTCTGTCACTTGACAAAAGCAAAGATAACACTACTTCACCATTTTTCCATGAGAGACTCATTCCCATATTTGGATGAGCTCTTTAGTTCAGGGGAAGAAAGGTCATGGCCTTTGATTGTTAGAAAGGTCATAGCCCATGAGAATAAAAATAATTTGTAGACTTCTAAAAGAAATGCATTATTTGTGAAGTCTTATGTTAGGTAATGGTCTGCAGATGGGTGGTATTCCAAACCATCCCAGCACTAGCTGCTCAGACACAAGTCTCCTTTACCATTGTTCTTTGCACACTCTGTAAAGTATACCTGGCATAGAGTTGACTTTGATAAATGTTTGAGTAAATGATGGTATAGATAATAATGAAATTACAGTATTGACTATGATTAACTCATTTTATGTGTAAAATATGCAGTGGATTGCCATGAATTTATTCATTTAATTCTCACAATTATTCTCTTTTAACAGACAGATTAAATAACTCACCCAAGTTCCCAAAGTCAGTAAGTAGTGGGATAGTAAGTGAATGAGTGATTGAACAATGGGGATCTACTTCATTATGGTCATACTTGTTTGGTACAGGCCTCAGCTGATGTAATGGAAAAGTCAGACAGACTGGTGGCCCCAGTGGGAGCCAAGAGAGACAGATGGGTGGGCTATTAAAGGCATGGGCAGGAGTGGTAGGGAGGGACTGAGAGTGTGGCAGTAAGGAAAGCGGGAAAGGCAACAAGTTCTCACCCAATGACCCAATAAGAGGAGCTGAGTCAGTTCTGAGTGAGTGTGAGGCAAAGCCCTTATAGGCTACTTATGCTCTCAAAGAGTTCCCATTTCAGTGGCAGATAAGCTCTGGAAGAATTGACCCTTTACCCAAATTTAGTGCTTTGTTTTTCAGTTGAGTGCTTGAGTTGTCATTCATCTCTTCCTAGCATTTTGCCAGCATTGGACTATATTGCTCTGAGAAGAAAGGCCGTAGGAGCTTGGTATCTCCCAATTTGTTCACAAGTGGCCTTGACTCATGTCTATTTCTGCTTGTTCTCCATCCTGTGGGTCCTTTATTGCACCTCCCTGACAGCAGACCTGGCTCCAGTGGGGCTCCAATTCCAGTCTCAACTCAACTCCTGCTTCCTTCCTCTCTGGGCCCTGGATTTGACTCACTGTACCTGAAAGGAGAGTCAAAGGAGCAACCATGGCAGGTGGAAGGTGTTTGTACCCACAGCATCTAGGCACCTGTAGGTAGTGCTGTTCAGGCCTCTGCCTCCTCATGACCTCCAAGGCTGGTTCACAGGAACTTGCCATCAAAATCTTAGTTACTAAAGCATGTACTTTCCTTTCAGTTATGGTTCTAAGAAAACCATCACTCAAATTTTATCTAAAGAAATAGCAGCAACACTAAGAAATGTCATTCATCCCAAATCACACACCTTTGTTAGCTGCCCTTGTGCTTGACAGGTAAGCTCCAAGTTCAAATCACAACCCTGCAATTGCTAAAGGGAGCATAAGAGACCAGGCTCTGCCCCTCATATTGCTGGTTGGTCTGCCAGTTTCAGTTGGCTCCATCTCCCTCTTCAGCCCCTGTCCTCACTATCTTTTCTGGTTACCTGTTGATCCACATCAATCTATGCCTGCCCTGCCCAGCCACAGATTTGAAACCTAAGTGTCTGGTTTGCTCAGACATAATACTTTAAACATCCCTGCCTTCCTCCTTTATCACACAAAATGTAGTACAGGCAATCAGCCAGCAATCAGCATTTTCCCCATCTTATCGTGGTCATCCTCTTGCCTTACTGGCCTCCCTCTGGCCTTCTTGATCCTCTGACCCTCTGTAAAGTTCCAGTCCCTCAGGCCCAGCTGTTGCTCACCATCTCTATGCCCCTTCTTAAATTGATCACCATCACAGCTTTCCTTATACTCACTCCAAATTGGCTGCCTTTGAGTGCAACTTCCTTAGCAATGTTGAGGTCACGGGACAAGGGACTGTCAGATTCCTCCCACTGGACCCAGCATTTCTATATCATTTCATCTGCTTTCTTCCCCTCCCTCCTATCTCACCATCCCTTCACCTTTGAAATGTTAGCAGTCCTAACTGTACAAGGAGATTACTGCCTTGTGCTAATATTTCTAACAGAAAAGGTGGAGGTGGTGGTTATTTTAAGCAGATCAGCATTTACTTGGGTGGCAGGTGACTTAAACTTAGCAACTATAGAGAGTTGCGAGTCAACTGAGAGCCTGCTATATTACTAGAGAAATTCACTTTCTCCCTCTGGGACTCAATTTCTTCATTTTTTTGCATGGTTGACCTGAACAAATTACTAAATAAAAATCACCTGGGTACTTGCTACAAATGGATCTGCTCCAGAAATTCAAGTTCACCGGGGCCAGGGAAATGCTTGGGAATCTGTATTTTATAAAGTTACAGGTTGAATCTGATGAGTGAACAAATTTCAGAGAAATAATACTAAGTAGTCTTAAATATTATAAAATGTTTTGCTGCATAGTATAGAATAGCAGTAAAGATGGCATTAAGCAGGAAAAATATACATTTTACAAAGTATTATATAATTTTTAAAGCAATATAATAAAAAGTTATAAGGGGGGAGGGAATACCCAAAATAATTTATCTCTCCTAAAAGCAATCACTCTTGAGTTTCTTGTGATTTTTTTCTAAATAAAGAATATACAAATACTTGGTTTTTTATGTATTTGTAATAAAGGGAATCATATTGGGCTATGATACACCTTTCATCTTTGAAAGCATTTTCTTGGTGATTGTTGAATGTCAGCACACATAGATCTATTTCTCTTCTTTGAACAGCTCTGGAGTTGGTTTTTCACTGTATGTGAACCACAATTTCTTTCTGTAATCACTATTGATGGATCCTGTTACTTATTTGCTATTACAAAAATGTACTGCAATGTTTTTATGCATCTGCTACAAAGTAAAAATACATATATATATATATATATATATATATATATATATATTGCAATGAGCATTATCCTTCAAATGTTTGGTGAACTTTTGCAAGAATTGAGTTACTTCCTAGCAGTTGGGCTTGCAAAGGATGTGTATATTTTGAAGTTTAATGAATAATACCAGTGATTATTACCAGTGAATACTACCCAGGATTACTAATCCTTGTAGAAAGATAGTACTAATCAGTATTGTTACTATCTGCATATGAGAATGTGCTCATTGATCATCCCCTCACCAGCAAATTTTTAAATTTTATTTATTGGGAAAGAAAAACCTCAGATTTTTCCTTTTTAAAAAATACTTCTTTATCCATTCATCTATTGAAGGACACATAGATTGGTTTCATAGATTAGCTATTGTGAATTGAGCTGTTATAAACATTGGCTGCATCACTACAACGTGTACAATCAGAAACATGAGAAATTCCACCCCATCTATGTATGATATATCAAAGTGCATAAATGTGTTCTACTGTCATGTATAAGTAATTAAAACAAATAAAAAAATTCTCAGTTTTGGCACTGTGTATTATTTAAAAGCCTCAAAAAAAATCTGCTCTTTTACCACTACTTATACAGGAGTTGTGATCTCTTTCTTGCTGTTCCCCTCTTCTGAAGGTTCCTTCTGAACCTGAGTATCAGAGAGTGTGAAGATCCTTTTCCTCTTTCTCCATCCACATTCCTCCTGCCTTCCCTTGGGCAGCTCCAGGTATTCTGTTCATGATGAGCTTGCATGAGTCTCTGTTCTATTGGGTTCAGGTCCAAAGTCGGTGCTGTAAAAGGGTATGGAGGACTGGTGTGTTGATGAAACTGAGTTTGGTTCTGAGGCTATCTCCTGCTCCTTGCAGGAATCTTTCTTTTATTGAACCAGGAGATAAAGTGACATCAGTGTAAAAGCCCAGCTGAGCTGCCCTCCCATGGCCTTCGGTGGCACCTAATCCGATTGAGCTCTTACTGGCTAGCTCACGGGTCAATGGCTTTGAGGACACAGGCTGCTGGGGTGGGGGGTGTCTGTCTGCTAACAGGCCAGAGACTAGGGCCCAGGAGAGCAGCAGCAGCAGAAAAGGGAAGGGACCTTGTTGACTCACTCTCTGGGCAGCTGAGTGCTTAGTGACAAACAGTAAACAAAGGCGGCAGCAACACGACTGTGGTCTCTCAGCAGACGGACTGGCAAGAGATCCTTGCTCATTGTTGGAAAGTTGTTCCATGGTGAAGGCCTAGACTGGGCCACCGAGACTTCTGGATGCAGCCTTTGACAAAGGACACAGGTACTTCTTGGCATTGTTCTCTTTTCTCTTATAAATCTGGGTCAAGAAAAGGGCAAATCCCTGTCTGGGTGTGTGAGAGGGGAATTAGGATAACGCAGCTGGGTTAGGCCATGCATTAGTGACTGCGGTATTATTTGGGGTATTACTTGTTCCAGGACACTAATAGAGTCTGATATAAGATGGACTCAGAAGAGAAAAAGGGACTAAAGGTCAGACTAATCCTTGTTTGAATCACTGCTTGGGTTTTCAGTATCTGTGCAAATTCAAATGATGTTGTAACTTTCCTGAGACTCAGTTTCCTCATCTGTGAAATGGTGACAACAATGATCACATTTTACATGAGGTGACATATATAAAGCACTTAGCACATGCTAGGGGCATAAGAGCAGACCAATAAACAATGACTGTCACTATTTTTAGAAGTGAGCATTTTGGTTATTTATGCTAAAGAGTACCAGCTTATTCTATTTGACTTCCAAGAAACAATTTAAAAGGGGGAAAAGTCAAAGATTCACCCGATTTTGGTTACCTAGCAACTCTTCTACCTCCAGATTCCAATTGGTAACAGCTATTGCCTGGCTGTAAACAGTTTTTCCAAACAAGCCAAAGGAACCCGGGATAGTATCACCTCAAATATGCAAATGAATCACCTGTTGGTTAAAATGCAGATTCTGATTTAGGATGCCTGGGGAGGCCCTGAGTCTGCATTTTTAGCAAGCACCCAGGTGATGCCATTGTGGCTGCTCTGAGGAACCATACTTGGAGTTGCAGGACTGGTGCGAACAGCCGTAAACACTGCCACCTGCAGCTCTCATTGGTAGAATATGTCTATTCTCAAGCCCTAGCTTATTAGGTTTGTACCTACCCCAACTTCTGCCCTCACCATAAGCTCAGTATTAATAGCATGAATAGTTAGAATTTATTGAGAAACTACTATGTGCTGGACACTATGACTGAAGGTACAAAGAGGATAAATAACTTGCCCAAGGTAAGTCAGGGTCAGTCCAACTCTGACCTCAGAGCTTATCCTCTCAGCCACCATACTTTGCTATTCCCATTAACTTTCTGAGTTTTATCAGTCTTAAGGTGTTTGGTCTGAGTTTTTAGCTGCTGTTTTCCCGGAGGTCTCCTCCCAAGACTTTGTGACTAACTCCTTGTCCTGATACTTGGTTCATTTTGCTCTTGGTCACTGGCAGTTCTACTGTGAATTATCTCACCCATCTTTTTTCTCTATTGGCCATAGATGCCTTTATTCTTATGTGTCCTCGATTAAAATGGTTATAAAGGTTCAATATCGTTGGAAAGAATGTAGATGGTGAAGAAATGTGAGTGGGGTGATGAAGGAAAGAAGGAAGGATGTGGGCAGGAAAGTGGAAAGTCCCAGCTCCTGGTGAGTTGGTGCTGGTCAAGTGGTAAGATTTCAAGACTGAGTTGTCAGAACTAACTTCCACAGATTAATGAGGTGTAAAACGGTGTCTGCTAGGTACAAAATGTGTTCAGCATTTTAAAAAGTGCCATCCAAAAATTTCATGTATTTCTTGTTTCAGCACCATTTCTGTGTGAAGCTTATACATAGAGTAGACGGCTCGCATTGCACCTCATTGATTTACCCAATCATTCAACTGATGGGGATGATGCAAAGGATCCAGATTGAGTGACTTTGAACATCCTATGGAAAGAACAAAAGGGAAGTAGTGTGTGGCACACCCAAAGCAAGGGAAAAGGCTGCAGAGGCAAGGGCATGTGGTTGGAACTCGGTCTGGAGGGACGGGCCAGAGGTCCCCTCATCCTAGTTCAGGATTGTGGATCTGGACTGGTGCTGCAGAAAACAGAAAGCTACTGAGAGTTTGTACATGGAGGAGAAACAAGGTCAATTTTTTTGTTTGTTTGTTTTAGGAAGAGAATTATACAGGATGGAGAATTGATGGGGCCGAGCAAGACTGGGTTGTATAACACCACAAAGGAGGGTCTCCAGTGGTTATTCAGGGGAGGGATGCTGATGGATTTGACTAGGAAAGTGGCATGGTAGGAGGTGTTAGAGAACAATGGGTGGATAGTAAGGAAAGTTTGGAGGTGGATGGGGCATTGAAGGACAGAAAGGAGAAAAGAACGATGCCTGAGGGTTTGGCTTCTGTGACTGGAGAGCTTGCTTTTATTCTGTTTATACTGCTATAACAGAATAACTTGAGTTTGGATAATTTATAAAATGTAGGAATTTGTTTTTTATAATTCTGGAGGCTGGGAATTCTAAGTCAAGGCATGAATGAATTGGTTGTCTGGTGATGTTACAGCTCTTCTTCCAAAGTGGCACCTTGAATACTGTGTCCTTTGAGGGGACAAATGTATCTTCATATAGCAAAAGGTGGAAGAGAAGGAAGGGACAAACTCCCTCCATCAGGCTCTTTTATAGGCATCTAATCCCATTCATGATGGCCAAGTTGTCATTGATGCAACCACTTACCAAAGGCCACATTTCCTAGTACTGTGGCTTTGGGGATTCAGTTTCAACATGAATTTCAGAGGGGACAAAAACATTCAAACCATAGCGGTGGAAGGAAAGTGAGTTCACTCTTGAGCATCCAATGGGACTGTCTAAGAGGCAGCTGGAGACATAAGAGCTTGGCACACAGCTGAAGAGGTGATGGGTTGACAGCTGGTAACTTCAGAGAATGTGGAGTGATTCATAAGAGACTCCAGGGCAGAAAGAACACTGAGAACACTGACATTTGGCAATTCATTTATTCACTGACAAATAATGCCATGGAAAATATCTTTCAGTGTATCCCTTTGTCAAACATTCTTAGCATACATTTTTTTAGAGGAAGAACCTGATGGGAGGAATGGATGTTCCTTGAGTCCTGGTATTGGATGCTCCTTGGATTCTGGCATTGCAAATTGCTCTATAAGTTGGGCATCCCAACTTGGCCACACATGTCACGTCTTTGAGAGAAACAGCCTCATGGCAATCGGAGGAGCACTGAGTGCTCATCATCAAAGCCAGCTCAATGGATGAAAATAGTGCCTCATGATCATTTCCATATGCATCTCTTACATTTCCTGTGGGGGTGGACAGTTTCCATATTCTTTAATAATGAATCACAATTTCTTTTATGAATTCTTCTTAATCTCATTTTCTCACTTATCAACTGGTGCTGGGATCCACACAGCTTCCCCCGACCCTCTTCTTTCTCTATTTAGACAGAAATAGTCTCTTTCAGCTTGACCTTCATTCTTTATCTCAGCTGGCTGTATTAACTGTATTGCATTTTGTCGATAAGACTGTGGGAAATAGCTTCCTAACTTAGTGGTTGAGGAGGAATGTCTGGTAAATGAAGCCCAGGAGAGGAGTGTGACACCAGAATTCTTTTCCTACAGCCATGGAGAGTGGAATGCTGAGAAGTGCCTCCACTTCTCCCACCCTCAGCTGTTTTCACATTTCTTCACTTTTAAAGTGAGGTCTTTGTGTATTTCTCTTTTCAGTTCCACCAGCTTTTGCTTCAGGTATTTTTCCATTCTCTTGTTTGAAGCACATATGCTTGGAGTTGGTGTCGTCTTCATGGAATGGCCCTTTTATCATTATAAAAAGTCCCTCTATCTTTGATGATTCTTTTTGCTCTGAAGTTTAATTTTTGATATTAATATAAGCATTCTTGCTTTGTTTTGTTGATGTTTCTATATCTTTTTATCATTTTATTTTTAACTTATCCATATCATTATATGTGAAGGGTTTCATTTTGATAACGTACAGTTGATAAAAATCTGCTCCTCCATTCTCTGTCCTTAGTGTATTTAGATCATTTAAATTTAATATGGTAATTTTTATGTTGAAGTTTCAATCTTCTGTTTTATCCCCTTCTTAGCAATTGACAGAAAATCAGCAAGGGTATAGAAGAACTAGCTCTATAGCAGTATCGTACAACAGTATCAACAGTAACATACAATAGGATCTAATTGAAATTTATAGTTCATACCTAATATCAGAACATATAATTTTTTCAAGAACCATAAAACAAAGCAGACCATATCCTGAGACATAAAACAAACCTGAACAAATGTAAGAGTTGAAAAAACTATAGAAATGAAAGAGAAAAATAAAACCAAAGCAACTAGAAGGAAAGAAATAATAAAGATAAGAACAGAAATTTAAAAAAATGAAGTGAGGTCTTTGGATTAAATGTGATACACACAGTTAAGGTGATTCTTCACTAACCATTATTTTAACCATCTTCTCTAGATGGATAAATTTGGGTGGATGAAACTGCTTTGCCTTAGAGGGGGATATATATATATACACGTATACATACACACGCACACACACACACACACACACACACACACACACATACACACATTTTGGTGGTTCTTGGGTACTGGGGATTGAGCTACCCAGGGACACTCAACCACTGAGCCACATTCCCAGCCCTATTTTGAATTTTATTTAGAGATAGGGTCTCACTGAGTTGCTTAGCAACTTACAGGCATGTGCTACCACATCTGGCAAGAGATATGTATTTAAGCAAAGCTTTTTTCCCTTGGGATCTGTGACAGAATGAGACAAAGGAAAACCCACTAAATGCTCTGCTCTGCCTCTCAACCAGAGATATATTCCTCAGCTGTTGTTGCAGAATGAGAGGGGAGTACATTCTCTGTGAAAGGGTACCCACCACTCCTGTCTGGCTCCTGGACCCTGTGGGCATCTGGCTTTCCATATCCATTTGTCCTTTTGCTGGCCATCCTTATACCAGGCACCACATGCAACATCTATGCACAACAACCCTTCTGTACCTGCATCTTCCTGTAGCATTTAGAGATGTTCCCTAGGAGATGTAGAATTGGCATCGCTGGGTCCTGGAGAATGTACGTTCTTAATTTTAATAGATTAAAAACTTGAAACTAATTTAACTCCATAATGATGGGGATTATAAGAGGCCCTGATTGCAGTACCCACCTTGCTAACATTAATTATTTGAAAATTTACAGAACATGTGACCTTTGAGACGGACTTTTTTTCACTTGGCATAATGTCCTTGAGATCCATCCAAGTTGTCCATGTATTAATCATAGTTTGTTTTTATTGCCAAGTAACATTTCATGATATGGATTTACTAAAATTTGTATAACCATTCACTAGATGAAGGACATTTTGGTTGTTAACCGATTTTGGCTATTAAAAATATTGCTGTTATTATGAATATAACATGAAAACTAATATACAGATTTTCAAAATTTGTCCATATTGTAGCATATATCAGAACTGTGTTCCTTCATAGTTGAACAATATTCCATTGTATGGACACACCATGTTTTGTCTGTCTATTCATCATGTGATGGACTTTGGATAGTTTCTTTTTGTTTATGAATAGTTCTTTGTGAACATTTATATATTCACATATGAACATGTAAACTAGAAATGTCTACTCAAGTAGAAATAAACATACAAAAATTTTAAAATTATTTGTGTTTTTATTATTGAATTATAAGAGTGATTCATATATTCTAGATACTAGATACTTATCAGATTTATGGTCTGCAAATTTTTTTTTGCCATTCTGTGGATTGCATTTTCATTTTCTTCAGAGTAACTTTTGATGCCCCAAATATCTTTTGCTATCTGTTGAGATTGGGTCATTTCTATTGTTCTGTCTTCACTCCACTGCTTCTTCTGTCTTCTCTATTCTGCTGTTGAATACGTTTATTCAAGAACAGACAATACAATACTGAAGAAGAAAACCAGGTTGAGCCAGGCATGGTGGAGCACACTTGTAATCCCAGAGGCTTTTAGTTTCGGTCATTGTATTTTTCAATTCTAAAATTTCCATTTGAGTTTTCATATTTCCTTGCTGAGACTTTCCATTTCTTTGCTGAGACTTTCTAGTTTTTCATTGCATTTATAATTGCTCACTAAAAGTCTGTTAGATAGCTGTGTCATCTTGGTGTTGGCATCTCTTCTTCTTCTTTTTTTTTTTTTTAAAAATTCAAGTTGAGAATTTCCTGGCTTTTGATATGATGAGTAATACCTAAAAAATATCCTTGTGTTATATTATGAAACTCTGGACCTTTTAAAAATTTTCATTTCTGCCAGATATCCCCTATACTGCATTGACAGGAGAAGGGAGTCTCTGCCTAGATATTTGCAGGGGAAGGGGGAAGTCCAGGTTCTCCACTCAGTGTCTGTTAACACCTGAAGGGCACCTTGTTACTGCTCCTCAAGGGAGGTGTTCTGCCTTTCCACTAGTACCCACTCTTATGGGTACTTCATCACTGCTCCTCATGTGGCATTTCAGGGGGTGCCTTGTTACCTACATGGGTGAAAGTCTTGACTCTTTACTAGACCTCCCCTGATATTACCCCAGGGGGTGGACCAAGAAGCACCTTGATAACCAGATGGAGGTAGAAGTCCAGGCTCCAGTGTGGGTCTCTATTGGCATTCGAGTGGGGAGCAGGTAACCACCAGGTGGGAAATTAACAACTAGGTGATCTTTGCTGACCATTTCTTGAAAAGGCTATCTCAATTTAATTGCCTTTTCTCTTTTGTTAAAGGTTAGCTAACTTTATTTTTTATTGATCTATTTTTGGGTTTCCTATTGTTTTCCTTTGATCTATTTGTCTGCTCTTTCACTAATAACACACTCTTTTGATCAATGTACTTTAAAGTAATTCCTGAAGTTGTATAGTATCAGTCCTTCAAACTGTTTTTTTTTTTCTTGGTACTGGGGATTGAACTCAGGGGTACTTGACCACTGAGCCACATCCATATCCCCAGGTCTATTTTGTATTTTATTTAGAGACAGGGTCTCACTGAGTTGCTAGGCACCCTACTTTTGCTGAGGTTGGCTTTGAACTCATGATTCTCCTGCCTCAACCCCTCAGCCTCTGGGATTACAAGTGTGCTCCACCATGCCTGGCTCAACCTGGTTTTCTTCTTCAGTATTGTATTGTCTGTTCTTTTGTTTGGTTTTATTTTTTAATAAGCTTCAGAATCAATTGTTGATATCTGTAAAATAAATGTTTGGGACTTTGAGATTAAGTCTATGGATCAGCATTGAATCTATAGATCAAGTTGGAAAAAATGACATCTTAACAATAGTGGGTCTTTTTAGTTATGAATATGGGATAAATAACACTCCTGTTATTTAGATTTTTCCAAGTTTTCTTTCATCAGAATTTTGCAGCTTTAAGGATCTTGTACATATTTTGTTAGATTTATTCCTACATACTGCATAATCTTGGAATATTAATATAACAGTTGATGTCATGTTTATAATTTCAAATCCCAGTTATCATTGCAGATATTAATTATAATGAAAACAATTGACTTTTTTTAAATTTTTATTTTTTTTAGTCATACATGACAGTAGAATGTAATTTGACATATAATACATACATGGAATGTACATACATCAATTATATTGTCTATTCTATTCTGCAATAGACTTTTTATGTTAACTGTGTGTCCTAAATGTTTGTATAATATCTTGTTAGGGCCAGGAAGTTATTTGCTTATTGTGAGGGGATTTTCTAGATAGACATTCATGTCATCTCTGAATAGAAATAATTTTATTTATTCCTTTGCAATCTATATAACTTTTGTTTCCTTTCCTTTTCTTGTTACATTAGATAGGACTTCCTGTGCAATTTAGATAGGAGTGCTAAGAGGGAACATCTTTGCCTTCTTCCTGATCTTAGAATGATTGCATCTAATTTCTCACGATTAGGTGAGATGTTGGCTACAGATATTTTTAATAGATGTTTTTAAAAATCAAGTTGAGAAAATTCTTCTCTATTCCTGATTAGCTGAGAGGGTTTTTTTTAAAATCATGAGTGGGTGTTGAATTTTGACAAATGTCTTTTCTATATTAATAGATATGATCATATAATTGATCATATCACTTTAGCCTGTGGAAGTGGTGGGTTGTATTAATAACTATTTTGAATGTTGAACTAGCCTTTCATACCTGGAATCAATTTCAGTTGGTCATTACAAATGAAGAACTAAGTTTGAATATTGTTGCACTCAATTTGCTTATAAAGGATTTTCACCTCCTCATTCATGAAAGATATGTATCCGTGGTTTACTTTGATGTAATATATTTATCTGGCTTGGATATTAGAATAATTTTGCCTCATAGATTGGGTTAAGAAGTACCCCTTTGTTTTTACTTTCTAGAAGAGAGTGTAGAGAATTGATATTATATTTCTTTCTTAAATGTTTGATAGACTGCATCAGGAAAATCCCCTGGGCCATTTATTTTGTTTTATAAAACCATTAATTATTGATTTAATCTATCTAACAGACATAGGCCTAATTACATTATCTATTCTTTGGGTGGGTTTTGGTAGATTGCAGTTTTCAAGAAATTGGCCCATTTCATCTAAATTTATTATTAAGTTTATGGGAATATAACTGTTCATCATAATTCTTTATTAACCCTTTAATGTTTATAGGATCAGAAGTGATGGCTCTTCATTTGTAATTTAGTTATTTTGTTTTCTCTTGATTATTTTGGCTATGTGTTTATCAATTTTATTAATGTTTTTCAAGAACCAGCTTTTGGTTTTATTGATTTTCTCTAGATCTCTCCTGTTTTCAATTTCAATGACATTTGCTTTAATTTTTTAATATATAATTTTTCTTTTATTTAGGTTTATATTGATCTCTTTTTTGTAGTGCCCTAATGTGGGAGTTATATTTCTGATTTAGATTTTTCTTACTTCCTAATACTTCAACAAGTTTCTGCTTAATTACTGCTTCCATTGTATCTCACATATTTTCATCAAGTTTAAAATATATTTTATTTTATTTTGAAGTTTTTTTGACCTGTATGTTGTCTAGAAATGTGTTTAATTTCCAAATATTGGAGTATTTCCAGCTATCTTTCTCTTATTGATTTATAGTTAAATTTACTGAAAATATGTTTCATATTATTTTTTGTACTTTTAAATTTTTTAACTGTGTTTTATGTCCTAGAATGTAGTATATATCTCATGAATGTTCCATATAAACCAGAGAAGAAGATGTATTCTACTGAATAAATGGGTCTACAAATATTAGTTAGATCAAGTTGACTGATGATGTTTATACTTTAACTATGCCTTTACTGATTTTCTGCCTGATGAATCTGTTAATTACTGATAGAGGAATGTTGAAGTCTCTAACTGTAATAGTGGATCATTTATTACTTCTTACAGCCTGTCAAGTTTTTTCTCATGTATTTTGATGCACTGTTGTTAATTGCAATCACTCTAAAGATTGTTTTGCCTCATTGGAGTATTGAACTCTATCATTACAATTATGTAAAGAGTAATGACCCTCTTTATTCCTGATAATTTTCCTTATCCTGATGTCAGCTTTGCCTGAAATTGATTACTCCAGCTTTCTTTTTATTTGGACTAGCATTGTATATTTTTCTCTATCACTTTATTTTAAAATTTATTTATTTTCATTCCATCCCTTTACTTTTAATCTGTTTGTGCTCTTATATTTGAAGTGGGTTTATTAAATTCAATAGTTATGCTTTAATCCACCAGTCCCTTTCTGACTTCTAATTGGTATAGTTAGACAATTTACATTATAAAGTCATAATTTATATAGTTAGAGTAATACCATATTTGTAACTATTTTCTATTTGTTGCATTCATTTCTTTTAAAAAAATCTTCTATTTTATGCCTTATCTAGTTGTAATTGAGCATTATATATGGTGTCTTTTTCTTTCTTATTTCAGCATATCAGTTATATTCATTTTAAAAATATTTCTAGTGGTCATCGTAGAGTTGCAGTATATGTTTACAATTATAAATCATTTTTCAAACAACACGTGTGTGGTGAGGTACCTAATACAGGATGATCTCAATTTCTCCCTATCATTCTTTGTAACTGACAGGCATTCATTTCACTTATTAATAATATATAAATCACCCAATCAACTGTTGATATTATCATTTTAACAAATAGTTATCGTTTGGATTAATTAAGAATAAAGAAAATAAAGTTTTAAGATCTAAATTTCAGGCCTATATAATTTTTCTTCTCTCTGAAGAAATTTAAAATTATTTCTTATATAGCATGGCTACTGGTGACCAATTTTCTAAGTTTTATTTTTTCCAATAAAGGTTTTAATTCTTCTGACTTGTGAAAGAAATCGCCCCCTTTTAGTAGTTATTTTTAGTTGTGTATAATGTTGGGATTCATTTCGACATAATTATAAAGGCATGGGATATAATTTGCTGTAATTCAGTTCCAGGATTTCCCTTTTCCCTCCCACCTCATTCCTTTCCCCCTTACTCTATTGATCTTTTCATTATTCGCTTTTAGTTTAGTTTTTTTTAGTTATACATGATGGCTAGATTCACTGTGGTTTATTCATATAGATACATAGGAAATTTACGTTACATTCATTCCAGTGTTCTATTACTTTTCTTCTTCCTTTCCCTCAACCCCTTCATCTAATTCACTGATCTTTCTTCTATTTTGATGAAATCCCTCCTCCCCTACACTCTCTCTCCCTCTCTCAAACCTCCCCTTCCTTATTTTGGACTAACATCTGTATCAGAGAAAAATACTACCTTTGATTTTCAGGGTCTGGCTTATTTCATTTAGTAAAATGTTCTCCATTTCCACCCATTTACCATAAAATGCTATAATTTCATTCTTATGGCTAAGTAAGGCTCCATTGCATGTATGTGTATGTATATATCTATCTCACAGTTTCTTAATCCATTCATTTATTGATGGGCATCTGGGTTGGTTCTGTAACTTAGCTATTGTGAATTGTGCTGCTATAAACATTGATGCAACTGTATCCTTGTAGTACATTGATTTTAGAGGAGTAGGATAGCTGGATCATATGGTGTTTCCATTCCTAGTTTTTTAAAAATCTTTTTTGGTTGTCAATGTACCTTTATTTTATTTATATGTGGTGCTAAGAATTGAACCCAGGACCTCACACATGCTAGGCAAGCACTCTGCCACTGAGCTACAACCCCAGCCCCATTCCTAGTTTTTTGAGAAATCTCCATGCTGCTTTCCAGAGTGGTTGCAGTCCTATTAACAATGTATGAATGTACCTTTGTTCCCATATGCTGGCTAATACTTCTTATTATTGTATTCTTCATGATTGCCATTCTGACTGGAATGAAATGAAATCTCAGTGTTGCTTTGATTTTTATTTTCTTAATTGCTAGAGATGTTGAGCATTTTTTCATATATTTGTTAGTCATTTGTATTTCTCTCTTTCTTTCTTTTGTTGTTGTTGTTGCAGAAACCAAGTTTTATGTGCTGAGTTTATTTCTATGAGTAATATTAATTAATGGTGATACTTAAGTGAAGTACATAAATATAAACTCTTTGTAACATATAATTTGCAATAAAAATTCTTGCTTTGTACATTTAACATTATCCAATTAATATGTGGCTGATTTTTGTTTTGTTTTGTTTTCTTTTCTTTTCTTGCCTAAGCCCAGCAATGAGCAAATATAATGGTTATTCTGGTAGGTTTGGTTCTCTATTTCTCCTGGTCCTCAATTTAATTAGGCTAGGTATACTTTATTATTCATTCGAAACTCTTCTCCTCTATTTTTTTTGTATATTTAAACATTTTTTATTTTTAATTAATTAATTAATTTATTTATTCTAGGTAGATATATATGACAGCAGAATGCATTTTGATTCACTGCACACAATTGCAGCACAACTTTTCATTTCTCTGGTTGTACATGATGTAGTGTCACACCATATCTGTAGTCATACATGTAACTAAGGTAATAATGCTCATATCACTTCACCATCTTTCCTGCCCCCATGCACCTTCCTCCCCTCCCTCCACTTTGCCCAAAGTTCCTCCATTTTTTTCATCCCCCTAGACCCCACTATGGATCAGCATCCACTTATCAGAGAGACAATTCTGTGGCCTTTGATTTTTGGGGATTAGCTTTCTTCACTTAGCATTATATTCTCCAACTCCATCCATTTACCTGCAAATACCATGATTTTTTTTCTCTTTTAATGTTGAGTAATATTCCATTGTGTATATATACCACAGTTTCTTTATCCATTCATCTATTGAAGGGTATCTAGATTGATTCAACAGTTTAGCTATTGTGAATTGAGCTGCTATAAACATTGATGTGGCTGCATTACTATAGTATGCTGATTTTAAGTCCTTTGGGTATAGACCAAGGAATGAGATAGCTGGGTCCAATGGTGGTTCCATTCCCAGTTTTCCAAGGAATCTCCATACTGCTTTCCATAGTGGTTGTACCAATTAGCAGTCCCACCAGCAATGTATGAGTGTGTCTTTTCCCCCAACATCCTCGCCAACACTTATTGTTTTTTGTATTCTTGATTACTGCCATTCTGACTGGTGTGAGATGAAATCTTAGAGTTAGTTTTGATTGGCATTTCTCTAATTACTAGAGATGCTGAACATTTTTTTCATATATTTATTGATTGATTGTATATCTTCTTCTAAGAAGTGTCTGTTTGTCTCCTTAGCTCATTTATTGATTTTTTTTTTTGGTGTTAAGCTTTCTGAGTTCTTTTATGTATCCTGGAGATTAGTGCTCTATCTGACATGTATGTGGCAAAAATTTGCTCCCAAATGTAGGCTCTCTATTCACCCTATTGATTGTTTCTTTTGCTGAGAAGAAGCTTTTTAACTTTAATCCATCCCATTTATTGATTCTTGATTTTATTTCTTGCGCTTTAGGAGTCTTGTTAAGAAAGTCAGGGCCTAATCCTAAGTGGTGACGATTTGGGCCTTTTTCCTCTATTAGGCTCAGGGTCTCTGGTCTTTTTTTTGAGGCTATTGTGAACGAGGTAGTTTTCCTAATTTCTCTTTTAAAGGATTTATCACTGATGTAAAGAATTGCATTTGATTTATGAGTGTTGATTTTGTATCCTGCTACTCTGCTGAATTCATTTATTAATTCTAGAAGTTTTCTGGTGGAGTTTTTTAGATCCTCTTAGAATCATGTCATCAGCAAATAATGAGAGTTTGAGTTCTTCTTTTCCTATTAATATTAATTTAATTTCTTTCATATGTTTAATTGCTCTGGCTAGAGTTTCAAGAACCATGTAGAATAGAAGTGGTGAAAGAGGGCATCCCTGTCTTGTTCCAGTTTTTAAAGAGAATGCTTCCAATTTTTCTCCATTTAGAATGATGTTGGCTTTGAGTTTAACATAGATAGCTTTTACAATGTTGAGGTATGTTCCTACTATCCCTAGTTTTCCTGGTGTTTTGAACATGAAGTGGTGCTGTATTTTACCAAATGCTTTCTCTGCATTAATTGATATAATTATATGATTCTTATCTTTAAGTTTTTGATTTGATGAATTAAATTTATTGATTTCTGTATGTTGAACCAACCTTGCATCCCTGGGATGAACCCCACTTGACCACGGTGCACTATTTTTTAAATGAGTTTTTGTATTCAATTTGCCAGATTTTATTGAGAATTTTTTTGCATCTATGTTCATTAGGGTAATTAGTCTGAAATTTTCTTTTCTTGATATGTCTCTGCCTGGTTTTGGTATCAGGATGATACTAGCTTTATAGAATGAGTTTGGAAGGGTTCCCTCCTTTTCCATTTCATGGAATAATTTGAGAAGTATTATTATTAATTCTTCTTTGTAGGTCTTATACAACTCAGCTGCGAATCCATCTGATCCTGGGCTTTTCTTGGTTGGTAGGCTTTTGATGCTATCTACTATTTCCTTGCTTGAAATTGATTTGTTTAAATTGTGCATGTCATCTTGACTCAGTTTGAATTGATCATATGCCTCTAGAAATTTGTCAGTGTCTTTGAGGTATTCTATTTTACTGGAGTATAAATTTTCAAAATGGTTTCTAATTTTGTCTTCTGTATTTCAATAGTGTCTGTCTGATATTTCCTTTTTCATCAGGAATTTAAGCAATTTGAGTTTTTTCTCTTCTACTTTTTGTTAGGGTGGCTATGGGTTTGTCAATTTTGTTTATTTTTTCAAAGAAAACCAGCTTTTTGTTTTGTCAATTTTTTGAATTTTTTTGTTTCAATTTCATTGATTTCTGCCCTGATTTTAATTATTCCCTGTATTCTATTACTTTGGTATTGGCTTATTCTTCTTTTTCTAGGGCTTTGAGGTATAATGTCAGGTCCTTTATTTGTTGATGTTTCATTCTTTTAATGAATGAACTTAATGCAATGAACTTTCCTCTTAGTACTCCCTTCATACTGTCCTATAGGTTTTTGATAAGTTGTATCAGAGTTCTCATTTACTTCTTAAAAGCATTTTATCTCCTCCCTGATGTTTTTTGTTTTCCATGCATCATTCAATAGAGTATTGTTTAGTGTCCAGATGTTGGAGTAGTTTTTATTTTTTATTGTATCGTTGATTTCTAATTTCATTCCATTATGGTCAGATAGAATGCAAGGTAGTATCTCTAATCTTTTGTATTTGCTAACACTTGCTTTATGGCATAACATATGGTCTATTTTGGAGAAGGATCTATATGCTGCTGAGAAGAATGTGTATTCTCTCATTGATGGATGGAATATTATATATACATATATATGTGTTAAGCCTAAATTATTGATTGTTTTATTGAGTTCTATAGTTTCTTTGCTTAGTTTTTGTTTGGAAGATCTATCAAGCGGTGAGAGCGGTGTATTAAAGTCACACAGTATTATTGTGTTGTGATCTCTTTGATTCTTGTAGTTGAGAAGAGTTTGATATACATAGATGCCTCATTGTTTGGGGCATAGATATTTATGATTGTTATGTCTTGTTGATGTATGAGTCCTTTAGGCAGCATGAAAAATCCTTCTTTATCCCTTTTCAGTAGCTTTGATTTGAAGTCCACTTTATCTTATAAGAGGAAGGAAACCCCTGTTTGTTTATGCAGTCCATGTGAGTGGTACTTTTTCCCCATCCTTTCACCTTCAGTCTGTGGATGTCTTTTCCTGTGAGATGAGTCTTTTGAAGGCAACATATTATTGGATCTTTTTTAAAAAAACCCAATCTGTCAGTTTATTTCTTTTAATTGATGAATTTAGGCCATTCACATTCAGGGTTATTATTAAAGTACGATTTGTATTCCCAGATATTTTGGTTTATTTTTGGTTTTTAACTTGACTTGGTTTCTCCTTTGATTTACCTTTCCTTTAGTGTAGCTCCTCCCTTTGTTGATTTTCATTGTTTTTTTTTTTTTCATTTCCTCATCCTGGAATATTTTGCTGAGAATGTTCTGTAGTGCAGGCTTTCTCACTGTAAATTATTTTAACTTTTGTTTATCATGAAAGTTTCTTATTTTGTCGTCAAATCTGAAGCTTAATTTTGCTGGATATAAGATTCTTGGTTGGCATCCATTTTCTTTCAGAGCTTGGTATATGTTGGTCCAGGATCTCCTGGCTTTGAGAGTCTGGATTGAAAAATCTGTTGAGGTTCAAATTGGTCTCCCACTATGTGTAATCTGATTCCTCTCTCTTGCAACCTTTAAGATTCTGTCCTTATTCTGTATGCTAGGCATTTTCATTATAATGTGCCATGGTGTAGATCTATTGTAATTTTGTACATTTGGTGTCCTGTAATCCTCTTGTGTTTGATTTTCCAATTCATTCTTCATGTTTGGGAAATTTTCTGATATTATTTAATTAAAGGGATTGTGCATTCCTTTGGTTTGAATCTCTATGCCTTACTCTATCCCAATAAATCTTATATTTGGTCTTTTGATGCTATCCCATAATTCTTGGATGTTCTGTTCCTGGTTTCTTACCATCTTCCCTGTGAGGTTAACTTTATTTTCAAGTTTGTATATTTTGTCTTCATTTTCTGATGTTCTGTCTTCCAAGTGATCTAGGTTGTTGGTGATGCTTTCTATTGCATTTTTATTTGGTTTATTATTTCTTTCATTTCAAGGATTTCTGATTTTTTTTTTAAATCTCTATCTTTTTCTTGAAGTAATATTTTGCTACTTGTATTTTATTCCCTTATCTTTTTGTTGGTGTGATCAATGGTTGCCTATTTTTGCTCCCTTATATTTTTGTTGGAGTGATTTTTTTCCCTGTATTTTGCTCTCTTATGTAAGTCTTTAGTTCCTGGATCATTTTAATTATGCTCATTCTGAACTCCTCTGACATTTCATCAACTGTGCTGTCAATGGATTCTATTCCTATAATATCTGGGTTTGTTTGGGGCACTTTCTTCCCTTGATTTTTCATGTTGTCTATATGTCTTCCTTTCTTGCTGTGCAGATCTGAGGTTATTACAGTTTCTACCCTATAATCTTGTAGTGTCTCTGCAGATCACTTGTACCACACCCTGGTGTTGGGCTTCCAGTCTCCAGCCAGTGTACTAAGATGGATGCTACTGCAACTAAAAGTGGTGGCAGCAATAGTGGAGGTAACTCAAGATAGCAGTGGGGATGTTGCAAGATGAAGCCTTACCATGGCTTTGGGCTGCTATTTGGAGACACAGCTGTCTTCAGTTCTTCTCTGTTGTCCCAAGGTGTAGATAACTACTTGGAGAGAGCTATGATGATGGTTGCAGTGACCCAAGATGGAGGGGGGCTAGGCCTGGGCTCCTGCATGGGTCCACTAGGCAGTCCTGGGCCAGGGCCTGGGCTCCAGTGTGGGTCTGTTGGTTGGTAGGGGCAATCCTGGGCCTGATCTGGGCCTGGGCTCCCAGGACTGTGGGGAAAGTTCTGGGCCTGGGTCAATGGGGGAGGTCCTAGGCCTGGGCCTGGGTTCCCACAGGTGTCATCAGGCCTGGTCCTGGGCCTGATCTGGGCCTGGGCTCCTGCATGGGTCATGTATTTCTTCTCTTGAGAAGTGTCTATTTAGTTCCTTTTTCCATTTATTAGTCGGGTTATTTTGGTGTTAAGGTTTTGAATTCTTTACATATTCTGGATATTAATGCCTTATCTGAGGAGCAGGTGACAAAGATCTCTAATTATGTAGGCTCTCTCTTCACATTCTCAATGGTTTTCTTTTGCTTGTGCAGGATTTTTTTTTTTTAAATTTGATGTCATTTTACTTATCTATTTTTTGGTTTTATTTCTTATGCTTTAGGCATCTTGTTAAGGAACTTTGTTCTTATGCCAACAGGATGGAGTTTTGGGCCTACATTTTATTCTATCAGTTGCAGAGTTTCAGTTCTAATTCCTATGTCTTTGGTCCACTTTAAGTTGACTTTTGTGAAGGGTGAGAGAGAAGAGTCAAGTTTCATTCTTCTACATTCAGATTTCCAGTTTTCTCAGAACCATTTGTTGAAAAATCTATCTTTTCTTAAATGTATGTTTTTGGTGACTTGTCTAGTATAAGATAAATTGTATTTATGTGGGCTTGTCTCTGTGTCTTCTATTCTATTCCATTGGTTTTCATGTCTGTTTTGGTGCTAGTACCATGTTGTTTTTGTTACTATAACTCTGTAGTATAATTTGAGGTCTGGTATGCTTCTAACAGTGCACTTTTTGCTCAGCATTGCTTTGGTTATTCAAGGTGTCTTATTTTTTTTTTCCAAATGAATTTCACAACTGCTTTTTCTATTTCTATGATGAACAACATTGGAATTTTGATAGGAACTGAATTGAATCTGTATATTGCTTTTGGTAGCCAATTTGATAACATTAATTCTGCCTATCCAAGAACATGGGAGACCTTTCCATCTTCTAAAATGTTCTTCAATTTTTTTTCTTCAGTGTTCTAGAGTTTTCATTGAGGAGTTC
This sequence comes from Ictidomys tridecemlineatus, assembly GCF_052094955.1. Lineage (NCBI taxonomy): Eukaryota > Metazoa > Chordata > Mammalia > Rodentia > Sciuridae > Ictidomys > Ictidomys tridecemlineatus. The sequence continues at coordinate 74,478,358 of NC_135477.1, forward strand.
CTTCATATCATTCATTACATTAATTTCCAATTATTTTTTGTTTCAGAAGATTCATTATGGGATAATCATAGTTATTTTGATTTGTGTATTGATCTTGCATCCTGCTACTTTACTAAATTTGTGTCACAGGTCTAGAAGTCTTCAGGAAGAGGTTTTTTTTTGATCTTTTATAGGGTCATGTCATCAGCATATAGAGATAATTTGAGCTCTTCTTTTTCTATTTGTGTTTCTCTAATTTCCTTCTCTTGCTAGATTGTTCTGGCTAGAGTTTCTAGGATTATTTTGAATAGGAGTGGTAAGAATGGATATCCTTGTCTTGTTCCTGTTTTTGGAGGACATGCTGTGAAAGGTATTTTTGCTGGAAAACAGAATTCTTGATTGGTAAGTTTTTGTTCCAAAACTTAGACATTTCACTCCATTGTTCTCCTGATTAAACAGTATTTGAAACAAATCCTAGTGTTATTCTTATCCTTTTCCCCTTATAGATAAGCTGTCTTTTTTCTCTGACTTTTTCCATGATTTTCTCTTTGTTTTTGGCTTCCAATACTTTGCATAGGATATGCCTAGGTTTTGGGTTTTTGAAATTTATTCTAGTTGGTGTTTTCTGAGCTTCTATGATTTGTGCTTGGTGTCTGTTATCAATTTCAGAAAATCTCCAGATATTATTGCTTCAATATTTCTCTTCTCCTCTTTTCCTTCTCTTTCTGGAATTCCCATTACACATATGTTATACTTTTGTAATTGTACTGCAGTTCTTGGATATTGTGCTCCACATTTTTATTCTTTTTTTCTCTTTGAAATTTAATTTAAGAAGTTTCTATTGATACAGCTTCAAGATCATTTATTCTTTCCTCAGATGTGTCATTGAACCCATTGAAGGCATTCTTCATTTCCTTATAATGTTGATTTTAACATTTCCTTTTGATTTTATTTTTTAGAATTTCCATATTGCTGCTTCTATTACTCATCTATTCTTCCATATTTTCAATTAAAGCCTTTATCATATTAATCATAGTTATTTTAAACTCCCAGCATGGTAATTGGAAGATTTCTGTCATTTCTGAGTCTGGCTCTGTCACTTCAGACTGTGTTTTTTCTTGTTTTTTACTCATGACTTGTTTATTTTCACTAAAAATTGAACATGGTGTATTTGGTAATAGGAACTGAGATAAATAGTGTGAGCATTTATGTTTGCCTGGAAAGCAGTTATGCTGTGTTTACTGTTTGCTATAGTTGTAGGTTTGATAGTTAATTTTATGTGTTAACTGGATTGGACTGTGGAGTATCCAGGTTAAATATTATTTGTGGGTATGTCTGTGAAGGTGTTTCCAAATGAAGTTAAACACTTGAATCATGGAACTCAAAAAAATAGATGGCTTTTCCCAATGTGGGTAGGCAGCATTCAATCATTTGAGATCCTAAATAGAACAAAAAGCAGAGAAAGAAGAAATTCTTCCCCCTTTTTTTCCTGCCAAACTACTTGAGCTGGAACATCTCATCTTATTCCGCCCTTAAACTAGTATTTACATTATTGGCTCTCTTGATCCACAGACCTCTGGACTTGAACTGAATTATGCCATTAGGCTTCTTGGACTTCCAACTTATAGATGGCAGATTATGGTCACTTTTCAGCCTCCTTAATTGCATGAACCAATTCCTCATAAAAAAAAATCTTTGTCTCTGTATTTCTATTTCTCATACACACACACCTCCTATTCTGTTTCTCTGATAAATATAGTAGGGTCTGAGGCTTTAATTTTTTTCTCTTGTCTTATGTTATGATTTAGATATTATTATGATTTAGATATTGTTATTCTCCAAAAGCTCATGTGTGAGACAATTCGAGAAAGCTTAGAAGTGAAATGAATGGGTCATGAGAGTCTTAACCTAATCAGTGCATTAATCCTTGAATAGGGATTGACTGGGTGGTGACTATAAGCAGGTAGGGTATGGCTGGAGGAGATGGGTCTTTGGGGGCATGCCTTTGGGTTATGCATTTGGTGAGCTGAGTTTAGTTTCTCTTTCTGTTCTTGGTGTGATCTCTTGAGCCACTTTCCTCTACCACACACTTTTTCCCTGATGTTCTTCTGCCTCACCTCAGACCTGGAGGAATGGAATAGGCTCTCTGTGGACTAAGACCTCTGAAACTGTGAGCCCCCAATAAACTTGTCCTCACTAAGATTATTCTTCTTAGGCCTATTTATCACAGCTAAGAAAAACTGACTAAAACACTCATGTTTTTCTCTCCTCCATTGTCTTTTGGTTTCCCTAGTAACTCTCTCTTAAATAGAATCTGAGCCTTGCTGTTCTCTCAAGAATCCCCTGACAGATGTATCAGGAATTAGTTGAAAGTTAATTAAATATCACATTAAATGGTTCTTTTTATATATAATTCACTAAATTAATTGAACATAATATTTTAAAATTGAATTTAAAGGCTCAAGACAAAGCTGCTTTTAAAATCCATGATTTTAATAAATCAAATACTAATTTCAAAATGTGAACTTTACTTAGTCTTGCTAGTTCCCAGCTGCCTCCTGCCCTCTTTTAGAAACCTAAATAATACCTACTAGCCATGTGACTCTTGTATCTTAAGCCAGCTAAATTCTCAGTTTCCTTATTTGGTTGAGGGAACCATTTTTGCTTTGCCTATCTTGAAGGGTTTTTGTGGGAATTGTGTTTAGCTCTGTAAGCTGTAAAGGATTACTTTACCTACAAACCATTACTGTAAAGTATAATTGGTGAGAATTCGACCAATCTGCATGGAGGACAGGCTACCTTATAACTAGTTCTGAAACCTTAAAAATAAACAAAAACAAAAAAACAAAAACAAAAACAAATGCTGAAATTGTGCTTCCCAAGGCCAAGCAGAACTATGGAAAGCAGGTGGAACAGAAACAACATTAGTGACATTGAGTTATGTTTTTGACATTTTACTTCATATTTTTCCCCAGAAAATATTAAGAACAGAGTCTGTTCAGAATTTTAGACTTTTCCCATTTCCCAAAACAAATTGTTCCTTTCATTAGAAAAGATCAGATCCCAGGCTCAAAGCTTCTGGGAGACAATATTATCTGGCAGGAATTCAATAATTAAAAAAATCATTGTAATTAACTTTTATTTATGTCTTATGATGCTATTTTTTCATTTACTAAGTGATATATAGTTTCCTTTAAAATGCATTCAAATGAAAAAAACTATCTTAGTAGTAGAAGTGAAAGGGAAAGGTAGTAAACATTCAGAAAAGGTCTATATAAGACTGAAGAAAAATAACTCCTTAAACTACTCTAAAATGCTCTAAAATTTTTCTTTGTACTGTGGCCCATACTCACATCTAAAACAATGCAAACTCCATCCACCTTGGCGTACTGCAGAAAGGTAGTTTGTCACTAGCTGCCTTTCTTGCATTGGATTGCCATTTCTCACATCTACCCTGTAAAGTAAGAATTATCATCTCCACTTAATAGAAAAGGGATTTCAGGTGTGTCTTTGATCAATGTCACACCTCCTCAGTGGTGTGTTCAGTATTTAAATTGGTGCTGGGGGTTTGGGTTGAGGGGCAGGGAAGAGCCTGTGGGAAGAAGACAGTATTGACACAGTTTCATACATTACCCCCTGGAGGTCAGGTTCTGAGGTGCTTACTGTGGGAAGTTCTGGAAGGCAAGAGCCCTGACATATTTAGTCCTTTAAATAGGGCGAAGTTGAGGCAAAAGAGTCTTTTGTCCTTAGAAGAAAGATGCAGTTTTCCTTTTGGGCAGGTTTTGCTCAGATCTTGATCTGACTACAGGCAGATGGTTTTCAATGAGCATCCAAAGGGAGAAGGAATGGAGAGAGACAGAAGGAACAAAGGGAGAAGGGAGGAAAGGATCGTTAGGAGAGTTTTGGTTCTCTAAGAGCCCCATACCCTTTCTTGGTATGGGATATCTATTTTGGGGACATTGAGATATTTAGGCATTTTACTAAGGTTGAAAATGGGAAGTTTATAGCACCTCAATCCTGGCAGACAGATGGAAACAATTAACACTAGATTTTAAAAATCACATAGTTGGAAGCTGCTCAGTAGCTCTGATGCTTTAAAATTCCTGTTTGTGTGGTTGGAATAGAGATGGAAAGAGATGGGAAATAAGACATGTTCAGCACTTCTTCCATGCTGAACACTCTAATATGATCTTCTCCATGGTTCAATAAAGTAGCTGCTACTGTTTAATCCTATTTCTCAGATAACAACACTGAGGCTCAGAAAGGTTTTGTATGCACAGGGTCCCACAGCCAGGATGTCAGGGAGTTAAGGATTCAACCTCCAATGCTCAAGTCTTTTTCAGCCAACAGGTGGAGAGTGTAGAATGAAAAGGGGCCTAGGGTAGGCTGACTAATGCTCCTCTCCAAAAAATTAAAATGAAAAGATATCTACATCCTGTGAATGATGTAGAACCTGTGAATGTTATGTGACCAAAACGACTCTGTAGATGAAATTAAGTTAAAAGATTTTGAGTTGGGGAGACAATTCCAGATTATCTAAGTGTGTGTCTTAAATTAATCACAAGTACTCTTCTTAGAGGAAGGCAGAGGGAGATTTAAAACAGAAGAGAAGGCAATGTGACTACTGAGGCTGACTGGAGCAGTGTGGTCACAAGCCAAGGACTGCCTGCAGCAGTCAGAAACTTGAAGAGGCAAGGACCGAATTCTCCCTTTTAGCCTTTGGAGGGAGGGTGATCCTCCTGACGCCTTGATTTCAGTCCTTTGAAACTAATTTCAGACTTCTGGTCTCTGAAACTATGCAATCATAAAATTTTTGTTGTTTTAAGGCATTAAGTGTGTAGTATGTAGGCATTAAGTGTGTAATACTATTTCTTATGGCAGCAAAGAAGGAAATTTGTTATGGCAGCAAAAGGAAACTAATACAGGGTCTGTGATTAAATTCCGAAGGATAACATTTCAAACACAGGAAGAGGGAGAAAGGATGCTGAAAAAAGTTAGGGGAACCAAGAGTTGAAAGTAACAAGGTGTGTTTCCAAAGAGAATGCCACTTGGTCACTGATCCCCAGGAGACCAAGAATTGTGCACATTATCCCCACCCTGCAAGGTCACCTCTGCTTCCCTTGGCTCCTCATTGATGCCTTCACTTCCTGGGAAAAATAGCACCTAGAACTTTAGAACTAAGATGGGTTTAGAAACCCAGAGACCTAGGTTCAAGATCTCTCCTAGGGCCTTCCAGAGCACTGTAAATCTTGCTAACAGCCCTGAGTTAAGGTCAGAGGTCTCTGCTGGTGGCTTGTGGAGTGTGATAGAGGGGAGGTAAATGAGGACAGAATGCAAGACAGTGACCCAAATCTCACAGTTCTAAAACCATGTACAATCAGTTAGTAGGTGATTCGGATTAGCAAAGATCCTTATTTCCTTAGATATTTGCAAACTATCATGTCAACAAATGCATATGGTGTTCCTCCAGGTAGATGACCTGATCCACCAGTGGGTGCTTGTCACTCAACACCTATTCAGGGGACTTTTACCCAGGTGTCACATCCATAGCTAGGTTGTACCAGGACAGTGGGATAGGTTGCTAAGAGACCAAAGAAGATACCTGCTGACAGTGTATGAATGGGGATGGTTTAGTGGTGACAGGAGATAGTACCTTGTGGTGAGTGGAAATAGTACCTTCATCATTCAAGGTCTTTTATCAAGCAGGGCCTCCTCTTTCTTATGGTGTTTTATGTAATGGCTTTAGACTGGATGAGAGTCACATGTCTTTCCCATGGTGCCCTCATTTTTGCCACAGTTGCCACTGAGAGAGGGGTTTTATATGTTAGGCTGTAGAATTGTGACATCATCAGCATTAGCTTGCTTAGTTTGCTTGTAGCATCCCAGTAAACAACTGTCCTGGAGTACATGCAAGAAGGTATCTTTCTACAGATAATACCAACTTGCCCTGATTTCCAGAGTACATAAGAGAAAGCCAGTGTCCTTCAAGATAATGCATATCTGGATATTCTGGCCAGACTTGCTCTTGTTGTTCCTTTAATTTGGCTAGGTTTTTGGGAACAAAAAGGGGGTATTCAGGGGCAAGGTTGATACAACAGGTTTCCTGCTGGGGTGGGCAAAGGGGAGATGTGAGGTTTGCCCTTGAAAAAAAGTACCCCTACTCACAGGACTGGTGAAGCATTAGATGAGACAAAGGGTCTGATTAGCGGACCCTCAGGGACTATTCTACCCTTAGTGGATACTCAGCCACAGGAGTCAAAAAGGTTTCTGCCCAGCCTTGCACAGTGTGGGATGCATTTGCTCTGCCAGCTAGCAGCTAGGCCACTTCTTTCCTTAGTCCAAGTAGCCTGGCAGGCAGCCCCTGTTCAGCTCTCCAACTTTACCACCCACCTCTGCCCCAAGCTCTGCCATGCAGGACTTCTCTCTGTTCTTGAAATCTGCCACATCTTGAGATTTTTGTTCCTATTATTCCCTCTGTGTAGAATGTTTTTCACATGGTTGATGCCTTCTCAACATCCAAGTCTCAACTCAAATGCCACCATCCTACACACCTTCCCTGAAGCTCCAAAGCCTGCTATTGTGCATCACCTCATTTTAATTTTCCTTCAAAATCTATCATTCCATGCAGTTATTTTATTTGCTTACCTGTTTCCCTCTGCCTATCCCCAAGTCTCACGAAGATAGGATGTTATATTGATCACTGCTCTATTCAGCTTGAAATATACTAGTCCTTAATGAAGAAAGAAATGCCTGAGGCAGGAGTGCTGAGACAGCTTCACAGAGGAAGTTCAGGCCACTGTTGCCATGGCCCACTTAAAAGGAAAGCCCAAGTAGAATCACTAAAGATCAAGGGCAAGGGGTGAGCTTTGGCTCAGACCAGGTAGGGGGTTGCTGAAGGCTGGACATGAACCAAAAGAAGTCCTGGCAGACAGGATGCACCACAGCCTTAGTCAGAACTCTGGAGGGGGCACCAGAAAGTTCCTGGATGGGTGAAAGGGGCCTGGGACAGAAAAGATTTTGAGTGGCTAGATAGAAGCCATTAGATAATGGAGTCAATATAGAGAATTAAGTTCACAAGATGAGATGCAGGAAGATGCATGAGAGATGAAGATGCAGTGCAGAGCTCCTCAGAAGGAGTGTTCATTGGTTGGATGCTTTCCCAGAGCATCCTTGCTGGTGGGTGGACTAGGTTTATGTGTGTGATGGAATCCCTGTGTCTTATTAATAGTTAACAAGCCCTTTTTTAGTCCACAGAGCAGCAGCATCTCGCCTACCAGACCATTTAGAAAAACTTGGAGAGAAGCCCAGAGGCGTCATGGTATGATAAAAGGTTGACAACTATATCCCAGCTCACGACTGTGGGCTCCATAAAGTGCTTAATGTCATTTCCTGAGCCTACAGCATACAATGGTGAAGTGTGCTGCCTTGGGAATCAGGAACATAAACCCAAGTTCAAGCTGTGTGACTCTGACCCAGTCACTCAATCCTTTTGTTCTTCAGTTTTCATGTCTATAAAATGAGCATGATTAGAGTCCTGTTTTAAAAGGTTGTTCTGAGGTTTAAATGATTTCATACACATAAAGCACTCTGGACCCTGCCTGGTTAGGTGCTATGGAATTATTTGCTTATATTGTTATTTGAGGAAGTGTCAATTGGCTCTGAAACAATATTTGTAATATTAAAAAGAGATGATAGTGTTAATGGTGAGTCCAATTTGTTTCTCAAGAGCTGGTGGGCTGGAGTGGTGTCTCCAGAGTGAACCCAAATGGGGTACTCTCCACTAGAACCTCTCCAGAAGGAAGCTGATGTGGAGGGTTATGGCTAGGGCTGCTTCAGGTAGCTCTCGGGCATCTGTGCTCTCTGCTAGCACCAACTCACCCTTGGGGAAGATCACAACATTCAATTGCAGCTCTGGGGCCAATCAGACTGGAGTTTGTGCAGAAAAGTGGAATGTAATATTTTAGTCATTTTCTTTTTCACTGTGACTGAAAAATCTGACAAGAACAACATAGAGGGGCAAAATTTATTCAGGGCTCACAGTTTCAGAGTTCAGTCCATGGTCAGCTGACTCCATGGATCCGGGGCCTAAGATGAGGCAATTTTGGTGGAGGGGCTAGGCATTGTGGCGTAGCTCAGAACAGAGCAACCAGAAAGCAGAGAGAACTCTGCTCACCAAGGACAAACTATAAACCCCAAAGGCACACCTCCAGTAACCTACTTTCTCCAGCCACACCCTAGCTGCCTACAGTTATCGCCCAGTTAATCTTTTTAGTAGTTCAATTTAGTAATTCAATTAGTTTACACCTCTCATAATGTAATCATTTCACCTCTGAAACTTCTTGCACTATGTCACACATGAGTTTTTTGGGAACACTTCATTTCTAAACCATAACATGCACACATTTCTTTCTGCAGGGGAAACATGGGTCCATGCTGAAACAAGCATGACTACTTTTTTTTTTTTTAAATGTAAAGGATAATGAGTCCATTGTGTCACTGATTCCTATTTCAATTTTATATTTGACGGGGAAGCTGTGTTCTTGACACTTCCGTAATGAGAACTGCAACTTTAAACCTAAAGGGCCTCTTAGCTTAAACAACCCAAAAAGGAAAGTATTTATTTAGCCAATTGAGCAGTTTCTAGATGTCAGATGATCTTTTTAAAAAAATCTAATAAGAGAAAAGAGGGTTGTAATCAAAATTCTTATTGTTTTTTACATGTGGGCTCCACATGTAAAATTACTTTTACAAATAATTTTAATTACCTTTACAAGTGCTGTATTTCTTCATGTATATCTGACTGTCCAGGGTCTATTCATTTTGGTCTGAAGGATCCCTTTAGTACTTTTTGGAGATCAGCCCTGCTAGCAATACATTTTCCCATTTCATTTCTTTCATTTTTGAAGGATTGCTTTGTTGAAATTGTTTGCTTTGTATCATTATTTGAGTGTCAAGTGGCCCTAAAATGGTATTTGTAATATGGTGTGTGTGGTAGTGCATGCCTGTAATCCCAGCAGCTTGGAAGGCTGAGGCAGGAGGACCACAAGTTCAAGTTCAGTCTCAGCAACTGAGCAAGGCCCTAAGCAACTTGGCAAGATCCTGTCTCAAAAATAAAATAAGATAAAAATTAATTTAAAAAGGGCTGGCGATGTGACTTAGTGGTCAAGTAGCCCTGGGTTCAATCCCTGGTACCAAAATAAATACAAAAAATAATAAAAATGTTATTTGCAATCGTACAAAGAAATAAGTGCCAATTGTGAGTCCAGTTTGTTTCTTGCCGACTAGTGAGCTGAAGTGGAATCCCTAGAGTTAACCCAAATAGGTTACTTTCTAATCAGACCTCTCCAAAGGGCAGCAGATGTGGAGAATTCTTGACAGTCCCTCCCCCGCCTCTTTAATTATATCACCTGGCTGCCTTTTGGTCCCCATGGTTTTTGATGGACAATCAATGGTTTATATCTTATTGAGGTCTCCCTATTTGTGATGAGTTGCTGCTGTTCCTCCTCCTCCTCCTCCTCCTCTGATTCTTCTTTTTCATCTTTTTTTTTTCCTTCTGCTTTCAGTAGCTTGGTTTGTTGTTCCTGGTTTAATTAAGATGTGTTAAATCTGTGGATCTCTTTGAGTTTTTCCTACTTGGACTTTGTGTAGTTTCTTAGATGTGTAGATGAATGATTTTCATCAGATTTGGGATGATTTGGGCAGTTAGTTCTTCCAATACTCTTTCTCACTCTCCTCTCTTTCTAACATTTCTATTCCTACCATAGGAATTTCCTAGTAAAGTTGATGGTGTCCCACAGGTCTCTGAGGGTCTGCTCCCTTTTCTTCATATTTTTTTCTTTCTTTTCCTTGGAGTGAATGAGTCCCATTAGTAAATTTTTCATTTTAGATATTGTACTTTTCTTTTTGGTTCTTGCCCCTTTTAATTTCTCTTTATTGCTCTTCTTTAGTTAGTGAGACATCGTTTTGATATTTCTTTGAGTACTTTAGACATGATTTTCTTTATTAACTTGAGCATATTTTAAATAGTTAATACAAAGGCTTTTTCTGGTAAGTTCAGCATCTGGGCCTTTTTAGGAACAATGACTACTGACTGATTTGATTTTCCCTTTCTTATTTCTTCTTCTCCTCCTCCCTCCTCCTTCTCCTTTTCCTCCTTTGTGAAAACCAGAATTTTAAATAATATAATGTGGTATTTCCCTCTTGCCTTTCCTCCAGGGTTTCTTGTGGTTGCTATTTCTTGTATAGTTGTTTCTGCATGTTTAGTTAACTGTCCTGAACTAATTCTGTAATGTCTTAGTAATGTACTTCCTTGTTATGCATTGAAGTTAGTTTAATGGTCACCTGGTGGTTGGTCAGGAATATCTTTAAATGACTGGAGTCATGTCTCCCAGTCTTTGCTGAGGTGCTTTGTGGGATGTGAGGGCATTGCTTTGTCATTCCGTCACTTAACTCCACTTACTATTCACTCAGAGACCAGTGGTCAGCTAGGAAAGATTTTAAGGCCTTTTCACCTATTCCTGGGCATGTGTACAACCTTATGCATGTAACCAGCTTTACACATTAATGTGACTTTCCAGAACTTAGGGATATTTCAGAGCCTTTTAAAGGTGCTCTTGGCCATCTCTCCCCTGACTCTTTTAAGTTTTTTGATTAGTGTTTTTTTGTCTGGTTGTTTTTGCTACCTTGGGCAGCTACAATATTAAGCAATTGCTGATGATTGTTTTTGAGAAATGGGCCCAGGATAAAGTCTGCTCTTGCTGAAAGAGCTCTGAATCTGGTTAATAAAACACTGTCCTAAGAGGAGACTTTCAGGGAACTTCCAGACAGGTCAAATACTGACAATTCTCCAGAATGGGATTGCAAATTACCATAGACATGTTCTAATTGTTACGGTGTCTGCTGTGCCACTTGTTTCATCATCGCATTTATGGAGGGGAGGACTTTGGAAGGTTCTTACTCTGGTATTCCCATGACCTCTGTCCTCTTTTACTTTTTCTTTTGGTGCTGGGTATCAAACACAGGGCCTTGTGCATGCAAGTACTTTTTCATTTTTTAATTTAAATTTGTTTTAATTAGTTATACATAATCATAGAATACATTTATGCACTTTGACATATCATATATCAAATGGAGTATAATTTCACAGTTTTCTGATTATACATGTTGTAGAATCACATGGGTCATGCAGTCATAGATGTACATAAGATCATAATGTCTGTTTCATTCTACTATCCTTCCTATCCCCATATTCACTCCCCTCCCTTCACTCGCCTCTACTTATTCTTCCCTAGTGCCTGCCCCCTGTTATTGTGAATTAGCATCCCCATATCAGAGAAGACATTCAGACTTTGGTTTTTTGAGATTGGCTTGTTTTGCTTAGCATGATATTTTCCAAATCCATCCAATGCATTTTGATTCATTGTACACAATTGCAGCACAACTTTTCATTTTTCTGGTTGTACATGATGTAGCATTGCACCATATGTGCAGTCATACATGATGTAATGATGTCCATCTCATTCCACCATCTTTCTTGCTCTCATGCACCCTTCCATCTCCTCCCTCCCTTTGCCCCATTAAAGTTCCTCCATTTTCACCATCCCCCCCATTGTTGATCAGCATTCACTTATTAAAGAGAACATTTGGCCTTTGGTTTTTCAGGATTTCCTTATCTCATTTAGCATGATATTTTCCAACTCCATCATTTACCTGCAAATGCTATAATTTTATTCTTTTTTAATGCTGAGTAATATTTTAATGATATTTTCTATTCATTACTTGAAATTGATCTGTTTAAATCATGTATGACCTCCTCATTCAGTTTGGGTAAAACATATGTCTCTAGAAATTTGTTGATGTGTTCAAGATTTTCTATTTTATTGTATTATAAATTTTCAAATAGTTTCTAATTATCTTCTGTATTTCAGCCATGTCCATTGTGATATTTCATTTTTCATCATGAATTTTAGTAATTTGAGTTTTCTTTCTTTTTCTCTTCATTAGCATGGCTAGTGGTTTATTTATTTTATTTATTTTTTCAAAGAACCAACTTTATGTTTTGTCAATTTTTTAAATTGTTTCTTTTCTTTCAATTTTGTTGTTGTCAGTTCTGATTTTAATTATTACCTGTCTTCTACTGCTTTTGGTGTTGATTTTCTAGGGCTTTGAGATATAATGTTAGGTCATTTATTTGCTGACTTTTTATTCTTTTAATGAATGAGCTCAATGCAATAAACTTTCCTCTTAATACTCCCTTCATAGTGTTCCAGAGATTTTGCTATGTGGTATCAGTGTTCTCACTTACCTTTAAGATTTTTTTTAATTTTTATTTCTTCTACTATGCTTTCATCATTCAGTAGTGTATTATTTAGTCTCCATTTGTTAGAGTAGTTCCATTTTTTATTTTATCATTGATTTCTAATTTCATTCCATTATGATCTGATAGAATGCAGGATATTATGTCTTTTTAAAAAAATTTTTACTAAAAGAGTTGCTTTGTGGCATAAGATACAGTCTATTTTAGAGAAGAAGCCATGTGCTGCCTAGAAGAAAGTGTATTCACTCACTGATGGATGAAATATTCTATATATGTTGGTTAAGTCTAAATTATTGATTGTATTATTTAGTTCTATGGTTTCCTTATTTAGTTTTTGTTTGGAAGATCTGTCCAGTAGTGAGAGACATGTGTTAAAGTCACCCAGTATTATTGTATTGTGGTTTATTTGACTCTTGAAATTGAGAAGGTTTTTTTTTGATATACATAGATGCTCTATTGTTTAGGGCATATATAGTTATAATTATTATGTCTTGCCAATATATATAATTTGTCCTCTTTTCCTTAAAATTTTCCTTTTTTGTTCTTGAGCAACCCACTTGTTTGATTTGAAAATTTTCTCTGGTTTGGATTTTGCACTGTTTTTGGTGCAATTCAATATGTCCCTTTGGTGGTGCTATGTCCTTTTTGTGACAGGCACAATGTTTGAATTTTAAGGTTATCTTAGTCCACTGTCCACAGATATACCAGAATACCTGAAATTGGATAATTTGAAATAAAAAAGAATTATTTTAGCTTATGGTTTTAGAGGTTCAAGAGCATGACTGTGGCATTTGCTTGGCTCTTGGCCTCATGGAAGAAAACAGAAAGGCAAATGGATAAATATGGACAAGAGGAAGAGGACAGAGGAGCTGACCCACTTTACAATAATCCACTCTTTTGAAAAGTGATCCATTCCCACAAGAACTAACCCAGTCTTGTAATAAAGACATTAATCCCTCTTAAAGCCTCCATATCCCAAAACTGCTGCATTGACAACCAAATTTCAACGTAAGTTTCAGCAGAAACAAGTCATATTCAAACCATAGCAGAGGCCAAATCTATAATGCAGTTAAATTTTTCTTCTTTCTTTATTTCGGTGCATTCTACTAACTGAGCTATATCCTCAGCCCTAAAATTTTTTTTGAGCAGGGTGCAAAGCATATTTTCATGTATATGTTCTAAAATTAAAAATAAAGGCAGAAATCTCATTCAACCAATCCTTGTTGGCTGGCTAGTATATAAGAAAAATCCAACATTTTGGTTTGTTAAAACTAAGTTTTTAGGATCCAAAAATGATCTATAATAACCTTAGTAATATTCTAGTATAGTATATTAATTATCTATGAATACTGGTTAGTACACATAATAATTATAATAATTATAAAAGCTACTACTTGTTTTATGTTAAGCACTATTTCAGCCCTCTTTATATGTTTTTCATTTGCCTCTACTTGGCCTGTAGTAAATTGTGAATATATATACACACACATACACGTACACACACACACACACACACACATACACACACACACATATACATTGCTTCTCCTTTTCATTTTTATATGCATTGAAATTGTTGATCATATTATGTTCAATATCTGTAAGTCCTCAATTTCACTTGCTTTATTTTAAAAGATTGCACATAAATTTATGATGGACAATGTCTTATTCTTCTTCTCTACTGTGGTTATTCAAGAAGTAATATTAGCATATTGTTACCAGATTTATCTATTGAAGCAGCAGACACAGCAAACTAAGACACTTCACATATACATGTGTGTGTGTGTGCACACACAGCATCATTTGTCCATGGCCACGTAGGCCACTGCAACTCCCTAGCCTGAGAGTCCTGGAAAAGACCATGCACACTTAGGGTAGTACTTTACTTGTGTTTGTGTGTGTATGTTTAACATGCATGTTCAAGTTTAGTAGTTAATACTTCGTTTTCCAAGGCGACTGGCTAGGCCAACTCATGGATAGATATTTGTGTGAACATAAATTTCTATTTCTCTGGTATAAATACATAGATACTACGCTGAGTTATATAGTACTAGCATATATGATTTTCTAAGATACTGCCAAACTGATTTTCAGAGTAGCTGGACCATTTCACATTCTCACCAGCAATTTGTGAGTACTTTGGTTTCTACATATGTTTATCAGCATGTGAGGTTGTTAGAAATTTGGTTTTAGTACTTCTGATAGGTTTTAGTATCATGTCATTGTGGTTTTAATTTGCATTTCCCTAATGCCTGATAATGTTTAATATATATTCATGGCCCAAATTTGTCATTCGTATATCATTTTCTAATTGCATTGCTATTTTCTTATTGAGTTTTAAAAGTTAAAAAAAATTTAAGTATGTGTACTTTTTCAGATAGGTGATTTTCAAATATTTTCTCCCAGCCCATAGTTTTTTTTTTTTTTTTTTTAAATCCCTGTACTGGGTATTTCCCAGAGCAAAAACTGAATTTTGATGAGGTCCAATTTACGAATTGGATATCTTTATATAGATTGTGCTTTGGGTGTCAAGTAAAAACCTTCTGCCTAGTTTTAGGTTCTGAATATTTTCTCCCATTTGTTTCTTAAAGTTTATGGTTTTATGTTCAATATTAAATCTATGACCCATTTTGATCTAACAGATTTTTTTTTGTGTGTGTGTGTGTGTGAAGTTTAGGCCAATGTTTAATATTTTTCACAGTGGACCCAACACTTTTCTTTTCTTTTTTTTTTTTTTAAAGAAAGAGTGAGAGAGAGAGAGAGAGAGGGAGAATTTTAATATTTATTTTTTAGTATTTGGCAGACACAACATCTTTGTCTGTATGTGGTGCTGAGGATCGAACCCGGACCACACGCATGCCAGAGCGCGCTACCGCTTGAGCCCATCCCCAGCCCCCCAACACTATTTCTTGAAAAGGCCATCCTTCCTCCACTGAATGACAACTTTGAAATGATGGTCTCAGCTAGCCATACCAGCCTAGAAGCTGTTCAATGCATTCTTTTCCTTCTTAATGTGGTTGGAACTCCCTCCCCCGCCTCCTCTGCTGCCTGCCTGCTTCCCTATTTTAGATTGGGATTCAGTCTTCTCCTGTTCCTTTTTTATCTTTCATTGTCATTGTAGAAAGTTAGAAAAATACGGCCAAATGTGAATGCTTAGTCCATAAGTCACAAGCAAGTTTGTGAAAAAGGAGGAGGAAAGGAAAAGAAGAGAGAAGGAAATAGAGGGCCTGGACTTGAGCTTTGAATCCATCACTTGAGAAAAAATTTAAATTATACATAGTAATTGTACATATTTATGGGACACAGTGGGATTTCCATGTACAGATACAGTGTGCAGAAACCAAATCAGGGTGACTGGCAAGTTCCCCACAGTGAATGTTTACCTGGTTACTTGGACGTCTCTCCTGCCTGTAAATGGAAGAACAGCCGCCCCTTCACAGACACTTTCTCATAAATAACAGTTTCCAAGTAGGTCTTCTTAAGGACAAGGCAGCTCCTTTCCTGCCCCCAGGTAGAGATATAAGAGCTGGGCTTGTTCTCGAGAAACCTGTCTCTCTTCTCAGATAAGCTGAGCAGCTGGTGAGTGGACAGCTTGGCTTAGTGCCCATGGAGAGATGGGGGGGGGGTGCCATGCTGGGCTCCCCGGCCCCAGCCCAGTACACCCCCCCTCCCTCCCTAAGCTCTGGTTGTAGAAAAAGCTCTGTGACGTGAACAGATTAGGAAAAGCCTGCCTGGCCTCTTCCTGCTGTCACTGGCTCCTTAGACTCTGGAGATTAGTGGGGGGTGGCTTTGTGCATGGGGTGGGGGCAGGGATAGACACTGAAATGTCAACTTTGATTTAAAGGAATGCTTCTCAGAAGAGAGGGAATAGAAGCCCAGCCCTCCTGCCTGCTCCTGCAGTGTCTCTGCATGTCTGCCCTTCCTGAAACATGGAGCTCAGTTTTCCTTCTAGGGATTCTTGCCTGCTCTTCAGGCAGGTGCTGGCAAAAGGGCTGGTGCTGGGACCAAATCCAACTCTGCGTGTGGCAGCTAGAGATGAAAGACAGGAAACATGTGTTGGAGGCAAAAATGGTTGCTAACCTACTTTCTCAGACCGAGAAGGAGAGTAGACAATGGATGCCCCCACAGCCCCCCACACTCCTCTCCTGCAGAGGGAGCTCTCCCTGAGGAGGGGTTCCTGTCATGGTTCACTCGTTCATTCATTCATTCATTTACTTCACCTTTTGCTTAGAAGTCCATTTGTCTATTCACTCATCCACCAACCAGCATCTGGGCCAGCCCCTCAGTGAACATTCCTTTCCCTTCTCAAGTAGGCTTGGCCTTGTACCCTGCCCTGGGGATGCAGGTGATGAAAATATGACATCCATGTACTTCAGAGGGGCTGGAATCACAAGAGCTGGCCCAGATGTGCTCGTGGACATTGCTGGGTCTCTACCACATGTGTGTCTTTGCAGGCATGAGCCTGGCTTCTGTGACACTGGCCAGTGTCCTGCAGGTCAGGGGCGAAGCTCTGTCTGAGGAAGAACTCTGGTCCCTCTTGTCACTGGCTGCTGAGCGGCTCCTGGAAGACCTTCACAATGGTAAG
The DNA here is from genome assembly GCF_052094955.1 of Ictidomys tridecemlineatus. NCBI lineage: Eukaryota > Metazoa > Chordata > Mammalia > Rodentia > Sciuridae > Ictidomys > Ictidomys tridecemlineatus. The sequence goes on from NC_135477.1 coordinate 74,495,238, forward strand.
AGTTTGGGGCAGTGAATCCACAGGGAACTGAATGTGAAGCTTCCCATACAAGCATATTTTTGGCTGCTGCTTCTCAATTAGTTATTAGTCTGAAGTATTAAAATGAGCAGGCAAATGGCACCCTCCACACAGCTACATTGGGAGACTAGCCTGTCTCTTGGACCCATGCCATGTGGCAGAGTCAGAAGGCCTTGCTTCTGCCTTGGTACTTGCATAGTGCTTAGAGAGGTGCTGGCTGGAGCAATGTAGGCCTCTTATGGTTTAGACATGAGGTGTCCCCCCAAAAGCTCATGTGTGAGACAATGCAAGAAAGTTGAGAGGTGAAGTGATTGGGTTGTGAGAGTTTTAACCCAATCAGTACATTAATCCACTAATAAGGATTAACTGAGGCAGGTAAGGAGTGGGTGGAGGAGGTGGGTCATTGGGGATGGGCCTTTGGGGCATGTATTTTGTTCTTGCTGAGCAGAGTTCTCTCTCTGCTTCCTGATTCTCAAGTCCTGAGCTGCTTTCCTCCTTCTCACCTTTATGACATGATGTTTTGCTTTATCTCGGGCCCAGAGCAATGGAGTTGGCCATTTATGGACTGATGCCTCTGAAACTGTGAGCCCCAAATAAACTTTTCCTATTATATGTTGTTTTTGTTAGGACTTTTGGTCACAGTGGTGAAAAAGCTGGCCTTCTTCCATCTCTTGGGCTATTTGGGCACAACTAGAGATGGGAGGCGGAGGATAGTCACCCTGGATACCCCCATACTCTGTCAGATGGTGTAATAGTCCTGTGTCCTTCCAGAAGACAGAACACGCACTGCGGTCTAAATAGGGGAGGTTATTAAGAGTTACTGAAAGATATATAAGAGTAACTGAAAGATATAAGAAAATTATTCATGGTGCCCTCCAACTGAGAAGGGTACCCAGTGAGGAACAGACTTTGAAGGCAAGTTCTGTCCCCAGGTTGGGTTTCGGGCCTGCTGGGGGAGCTGTGCTTGCAGATCATGATGATGAAGTTCACTGGCTTGCTTAGTTGGGATTGGTGTGTAGTCATGGCTCAAGTGGGGAACAGGCAATTGCCAATTGTGGCCGAGGGAGTGGAAGGTTGGGGTAATGGCAGGCTCAGGTGAGCAGGAATCCCTTGTGGGCAGGAGAGAATGAGCCTGCACCATTTGTATAGATAAGTTAAAGAGAAGGGGATCATGTGGCAAGGTTAGGCCTTGAGAGTGACCAAGGGACCTTGTTGTCCTGGGCCTGAGTCCAGGACTGTGCCATCATCTGGTGGTCACATGCCCATACCACTGCTGACCATAGCCAACAGAAGGAGAGCACTAGTGTCCTGTGATGACTCTCCTGTCTCCTCTACTGAGAAGGTTGTCATGGTGCTCTAAATATTAGGAGATTTGTGTAAGGGAAGAATTTGTGTATGGAAAAATAAATTTGGAGCTGTGAGGCATTAAATTGGTAACTGAAACAAACACTGAGAGCCCATACTCTGCTGTCAATTCATCAGTCCCACATGCTTGGCAGCTACAGTGCATGCAGCAGAGGCTGTCAGCACGTTACCACTCATGCTCCATGCCAGAGACTGTTCTAGTCTGGCAGGTAGATGGAGGCTGTTAACTTGTGCCTTTGGATTCATCTTCTTCCTGAGGCCTCACTCTCTTTTCCCTGCCCTAGAGGTTTTAAACAGATACAGAGCTCCCAGAAGACCAGCTGCCTTGGGTTCTGGTCTGGCTGCAGAGAATTCAGGCTTGTGCCAATTTCCAGTAGGACTTGACCTTTTTTATCTTTTGCTTTGAAACTCTCAGTCCACTGATGAATTTGGTTGCAGGTGCTCAATTCCTGGTCATGGTTATAGCCATCTTTTGTAATTGATGCTCCCTTTCAGAAGAATTGAATTAATTCAGTTCTGTGTCTCCCCGAGGTCTTGCTCATGGTCCACCCTTGAGATAGTTATTTCTAGGCACTGACCAGACACAGTCCCACAGCTGGCTCTCCAGATGGTGGCCCTTTCTCCATACCCCTATCGCTGACTTGCTTTCAGATTCCTCGGATTATGTGGTCTGCCCCTGGTCAGCCCTGCTTTCTGCAACTGGAAGTCTTTCATTCCAAGACCATGTTTCTCACATAGAAGCTGCTCCTTTCAAGGCCCCTGAATTGCTACAGGGGCAAGGTGAGGATGAGCTGCTTGATGTGTCACAGGTAAGATGTGTGGCCTCTCTGTAGTACCTGTCTCCTGTCCCCTGGGAAAGGCCTGCTAATGGGCAGTACTCCCTGTTCCCAGTTCCATCCCGAGGCGCCTGATTCTACCTTGAGGCAGAGTGGGTATTAATGGTTTGGATATCAGCTGTTCTCAAAGAGGCCTCTGTTATGAATGCAGGAATATTCAGAGGTGAAATTATTAGATTATGAAGGATGAGACCTCATCAATCCATCCTAGTCTAAATGGACTAACTGGGTGGTCACTGTAGGCGGGTGGGCATATCTGGAGGAGGTGGGTCACTGGGGATGTGCATCTTCTCTGTGGGCCCTTTCTTTTCTTGCTCTACTTTCTGGCTGCCATCAACACAGCAGCACCCCTCCACCATGCCCTTCCTCTATGCTGTACTGGCTCACTTTGGGTCCTGAGCAACGGAGCTGGCCCACCACAGACGAAACCTCTAAAACTGTGAGACAAAATAAACGTTTTCTCTTTTAAGTGCCCTTGCCAAGTATTTTGTCCCAGTGACAAAAAGCTAACTAACACAAGTAGATTTAAAGAATGTTGTTCTCAAGCTTTTTTTTTTTTTTTTTTTTGCCAGCTCTTGGGTAGGGGCAAGTCAAATTTGTAGAGCCCAAGTTTCTACGTCTGTATAGTGGGGTAATATGACATAGACGATCTGGCTATTATCAACATTCAAAACGAAGTACCCTAAAAGCTAGGAGTAAAAGGTCTGTCTGTTGTTGCCACTGGCAGCATGAAGAAAGAACAGAAAATTAAATGACCCAAGTCCCCAACTAGGAATCCTCAGACCCAAGTAAAGATAGATTCGGCTGTAGCAATATTCAGCACTGAGTTGTTGATGTCAGTTGAAAGTTGGAAACAAGATGAATGATCAGTTGAGAGCGGATATGAGAATAAGCATTAAAATGAGACTGCTGTAGAAGTGCATTCAATGACTTGGAAATAAATTCAATATATGCATTGATATATGCATACACAATGTGATCCAAGTTTTCAGAGAGAGAAAAAAGAGAAAGAGAGGAAGTTCTAAAACACATGCACCACCAAGTAGTCTGGGGGGATTATTTCTGGATGGCAATATCAATGGAGATTTTTGGCTTTCCTACAGGGAACATGTTTTCCTTCCAAACTGCAAAAGTTCCAGTAGACAGTAGTTTCAATTAAAAAAAAAAAAAAGAAAATCAAAGTGAGAATGATATAAGGCAGACACACAGCACTGGGAAGGGCATAGTAGGTATTTAAGGAACCAGTTCTATTCTTTCTTCCATGTTCTTTCATGGGAAAAGTGCAGATCTGGAAATGATGCTCCTCTCAGGAGCCATGCTGGAACTGGAGGTGCTTTTCTTTTGGGCTCCAAGAAAAAGAGAATGTGACCTCAGTGGTTTCCAGATTTGGTTTGTCAGAGTCCATGTGTCTCCTATTCATATTACAGCAGTGAAAACATCACCATTGTAATAACCCTGGCTGTGTCACCCCAACAGCAGTTGTGCCTGTACTTCTGGCACATATACCTTTCCCTGAAGTGCTAGCATCCCAGAGGTGAATCACTAGACACCTGGGTCAGACACAAACTTGGGTGCCACTCAGATTTCTTCTGCTTGGTCCAGGATCCACACATGCCAGTTCTTCTCCTATGCTATGGACTTGTTAAGATGTGTCATGCTCAGTCCTGGGATCTGGCTTTCTGAGGCACTGGTAAAGAGATGTGCCAGGCAGTCTAAAAATGTCCGGGACCCAGGCACAACTTCCAGAGAAGTCCTGAGATACAGGAAGCCAAGTCTGCTGCACTTCCTGCTATTCTTTCATGGGAAAAATGTGTATCTGGAAATGCTGTTTCTCTCAGGAACTTCCTGCTGGCTCTGTGGTCAGCATGGTGAAGCTGCATCTGCCCTTGCTTCCCTTCTCCTTTTTTCTCTCACTCTCATTGCTCTGGGGTGACAGCTTCTGTATGAGGTATCAGTGCCCGGCTTTCTAAACAGTTCTTGACTGCTCCCGGGGTGCTTCCCTGGCCCTCCCAGGACTCCCTGGTGAAGCACAGGTACTGCCTTCCCAACTTCAGTTTGGCCTCCACTGAGTGCCTTGGGAAGGCCTAGTTACTCCTCTGCCCTTGAACTAGAGAAATACATGCTGCCCTCCTGCACAATTTCCTCCATGAGCCCCTAGGCTAAATGAATAGAGCAAGCTCAGAACTGGGTATAGATATGTGACTCAGAGTCTGGGTCAGGCAGAGAAGGGCCAGTTGAACTGGACAAGGGCCAGTGTGGAAAAGGACTAAGTTCTGAAGGAGCCAGACAGCTATTTTGGTTGGTTGCATGAGCTCTAAGCATGACACATGGTGAATGCCTTACAGGACCAGAAGACTCAAGCACTGTTAATTAGGCCAAGAGGCAGGGTTACCTGGGTCGTTGATCTCTCACACGATCCCTAAAGCTCAGTTCTGTTACCCACTATCCTCCATGCATCACACAGCTCTCTCTTTATCCAACTTGCACAGGTCTGTGAAGGGTGGGATGACATTCAGGAGAGTGTCCCCAGGAATGGCTGTGCCTGATCCTTCTCATATCCTGGGTCCTGCTCTAAGGTTAGGACAATGCACAGGGACTCCTCTCTTTGACTAATATCCCTCTCTGACCAGTACATGGAGCTAGTTCCCTCACTGCTTGGAGTCTTATCCCAGGTATAGGTGGAAGATGTGGGCAAGTGTCTAACGACAAATCACCTTTGTTGTCATTACCCCTCCTGTGTATGGCAGATGTTACCAGTCAGTCATGGTGTTCTTTCCCACTGAGTCAGGAGTTGTTTTCAAAATCTGTCTCACTGCCTTTCTGCAGTCAGCGCCTACCAGTGGGCTGGATTTAATATTTGGGATGTACCCTGTTGTCACTGTGGCCTGGCTTGGCCCTAGGACACTTCAGGACAGAGCCCTTGGAATCCAGGAAGGTTCCCAGGATTGATCAGGGCCTCTGGCTGTGCTCAGGGTGCTATTCCCATGTCTGCTTTTACGGTTATTTCCCTGGAAATGAGTATAACTTGTGAACTTCCCTGAATGTTACCTAGTCTCATTCATCCCAGGGCTGGTGGCTGGGTGAAGGGTTCAATTTCAAAGACAAGAGCTAATCAGCCCAGGTGACATGGAACATACATCTTGACCTTGTCATGTGGAAAACCAAAACCACTGTTAGACCAGCGGGCTGCTGAAGCAACTGTTTTCACATGCTGTGTTTTGTGTCCTTCAATGTCCCTCCTCCAAAGGCCCTAAACCTTTTCCTTAGAAAAGATCAAATGTATGAAATATGATATGTCAAGAGCTATATAATGTTTTGAACAACTAATGATAAAAAAAAGAAATAAGTACTTGTTTTTGAAAGCCATCAAGTTGTAACATGATTTGTTACCCAGGATAAACTGCTTCCATAGACAAAAAAAAAAAAAAAGAAAGAAAAGATCTTAGGGGAAAATGGCCTTTATAATAGAAGCCCCACTACACTATAAAAATGAAGTCATTTAGGACTACTATGATTCGGAGGTGACTCAGGTGGCTCAGGGCAGGAGCTCTATGACCTGGCTCCAAGTCCAGGTTTGAGTCTTATTGGGCAAATTTACTAGCTTGCCTTTGCTTTAGTTTTCTCCTCTGTAAAATACCTGCCTCAAAGCGTTGTTGTGAGGAATAATAAAATTTATATAAATGAAATATTTAATAGGGCTTGCTATATTGTGAATGCTCCGTGTTCAATAAAAACAATAATGAGAATGGCAATTGTTGTTATTGTATCCAAGAACTTTTTACTTGATCTTCATGAGTATTGAGGCATAATATTTGATTTACAGATAAAAATAGGCTCAGAGAAATCAGAAAATGTTCTTTCCAATATACAATGTTTCTTTTTGACAAGATATGGTGCGTTTTAATCAGCATGGTGTATAATATTTCATGTATAGATACGTTCAGCTATTAGAAACAGCTTAAAATATAATGGCTAGAGCCACAGATATACATTATTAGTTACTTAACAAGTCTAGGGACTGGTCAACAACTCAGTCATGCCATCAAGGATTCAGTCTGTATATTTCCATCTTACCCTAATCTGCTGGCTTTTTGTTCTTATGCCTGTTTCCTCATAGTCACAAGATGGTTGCTCTGATTCCATATATCATATCAGTATTCAAGGCAGAAACAAGGTGGAAAGTGTGGAACGAGTCATATATACTTGTTAGTAAAGCAGCAAAAAAAAAAATCTTTTTGGAAGCCCCTTAATATACTTCCCTTACATCTTTTGCCAAAATTTGGTGTTATTGCTAGAAAGCAAAATTCTGGCTTGATAGCCTCTAGTGTAGGAAGCAGAAAAGGAAGTACAGATGGTATTGGGCCAGCTAGAACATAGTATGTGTATATGCAGAAATAAAATTGTATTTGGCTTGCAGGACCTTAGAATAGCAGAGATGATTGAAAACTAATCACATGCTTTTCTTTTGGGCAGATGCATGTCTATTCTTTAGGAATGACTCTCTACTGGACAGCAGGGTTTCATGTCCCACCAAACCAGGTGTGTATATAAGAATGCCCCAAGTCTTTCCAGGTCGTGTCTTTGGATTAATTTAATGGTGTTGCTGGTCAGGGTCCACAGCTGTTGAACATGGGTACTGTCACTCTTTCCTCCTATGTCCCAGGCAGGCATTGCCAATTGATCACACCGCACCTCCTTCTTGCTAGAAAGTCCAGAAATAACCTCAGATACACTTGAGTCAGATACAAGTTTGGACTGGTGGAAAAGATGAGATTTATTTGCTATCTCCACTCAGAGGAAGACATAAACTAGAGGATTTTACAGACACTGAAGATACAGTTATATATTTATTCATTTAGTTATGTACTAAAAGCCCTTCCTGAAGTGAGATGCTTTCCTGCAAAAAGGTTCCCTGCTCATCAAATGTGGAAAATGCTTCCTGCAACGTCTCTCAAAGATTTTTTTCAGAGTAGTTTATTAAAGACTGTGAGAAGGCTTAAAGCATAGAGCCTTATAACCTTTGTTTAAGGTGGCATTTTATAATAGTTGTGTTTTTGTAAATTTTCACCTGACACTGTAAGAATTCCTTACAAACCAGTGCTATAAGAGCCTGTGCTGGAGAACCTGTACGGATGATACCACCCCTGTTTCCTTTCCTTCTTCCTCCTTCCTTTCTTCCTTCTCTGCCTCCTTTCCTTCTTTCTCCTTCCCTTCCTTCCTCCAATTCTCCTTTCTTCCTGCTTTACTTCCTTTCTTCCTTCCTTCTTCCCTCCCTCCCACCCTTGCCCTCTCCAATCCCAAATCCTAGTGATTCCTGGTGCTCTTTTGTAAACAGAGACCTATTCACAACCCTTTTTTCATGAAATCTTTGGTATCTCCAGGATACCCAAAGATTACATTCTAGCCTCTCAGCAGGATCCACATGGAGGCCAGAACTGGGCTCCTACCTGAGTGATTCTTCTCTGGTTCTCCGCACTCCTCAGGATTAGCTCCATGGGTGTATGAATGTGGTCCTGTGCTAGATATAATGCTGTGTTATCACCATCTTGAAAGTCTTAATAATTTGCATCAAGGGGTCCCACATTGTCATTTTGCCACAGGCCCTAATCCTGCCCATGGCCCCTTGCTTTCAGACAGTGGGCACCTCTGTGCCCATGCCCACACTGCTCCTTCTGTTCACAGCTCACTCCCCACTTTCCTTGTAATGAGTCCCTGTGTGCACTCTGGTATCAGCCTGGGTCAGGCCCCTGTCTCTGTGTTATCACAGTTCTCTTCTTCCCCAGGCCAAGCTTTTATTGTTCTGTGCTGCCCTCACCTCTTTAAGTAATGATCTTTCTTATTGGAATTTGATCTTGAAAGTAGGGACCATCTGGAATAACTGTCCAGTTTCAGAGACACACACACAGAGACCTCCAATTTGCTGTGTGAGTATAAAACTTGGTAGCCTGGCTTCCCTTGAAGATGGCACCTCAGAGGATGCTCCCTGCCTGACATGGCATTGCAGCCTTTCTGCCAAATGACTTTCAGGGTGGTTGGAGTGGGAGAAACAGTCAAATGATGTTGTTATTCATGATGATGATGATGATGATGATGATAATGATGATGATGATGATTTGCAGTGCTGGGAATGGAACCTAGGGTTTCTTATAGATTAGGAAATGTTCTGCCACTGAGCGATACCCCCAGCCCCTAACAGAGATTGAATCTGAATTTGAGGCCTTCCTCATATAAATGGTGGTCACTTCAATGCATGATGGAAGTGGTTATAAAAGACTTAGCTTTTCTTTTGCTTGACATGTGCCTGTGACATAAAGTTCAACCAACGATGACTGAGCACATGTGCTGCTGCCTGTGACTCCAATGTTTATAGGCTCCTGGAGTTCAAGATCTAGGAGAAAGGACTTGAGTCTTACCTGAATAATTAGTCAGGCTGCCCAGGTGACCATGAGTAAAAGACTGATCTCTGGTCTGATCCAAGGTGCTTGGCACAGGTGTAACTCCATCATGTCCAGCACCTGTTTTTTACCAGTATTCTAAGCACATGTCAGGCTGAAGCATATCTGAGATTAAAGAGCAGCACACTTTGCACAATGGAGGCAGAGGTAACTGCTCTGCATCATGTGGCCTCGTTGAAGAATCTCATGTTCACCTAAGCTCTCAGAAGGAGCAGGCACCTGCGCTGGTGGTAATGAAGGATCCTTTTCTATTAGTCCCCTGGGCACACCTGACCCAGTATTGCTCAGCAGCAGCTGCTCTAGCTGTGCTATGCTTCTCACTACCCTGTATGCTCTGCAGCCCTTACAGCTCCATGAGCCCTTGCACTCCATCCTTCTGACCATGTGTGAAGACCAGCCCAGCAGGCGGCGGCCACTACAGTCAATTCTGGAAGCTTGTCGAGTCCATCAGGAAGAAGTGGCTGTGTACCCAGCTCCTGCCCAACTTCACGTCAGACGACTGGTGGGCCTGGTTCTGGGAACCATCTCTGAGGTCAGTATAGACCTGACATTTTCAACCTGGTAGCCACTAGCCATGTGTGGTGGTTGAAATTTAAATTAGTTAAATTATAATTAATTAAAATGAAACAAAATTAAAGATTCAAGGGTCTGGGTATGTGGCTAGTGGCAGAGAGCTTGCCTAACATGTGAAAGCTCTTGGCTTGATCCCCAGCACTGCAAAAAAAAAAAAAATAAATAAAAATAAAAAAAGTTCCTCCGCCACACTTGCTATATGTCAAGTGCTCAATTGCCACATGTAGCTGGTGACTCCCCTATTGGACAGGGCAGATCTAGAACATTTTCATCATTGGTCATTGCAGTTCTATTGGGCAGTTCTGATGAAACCCTCAGGCAGGCCCTAATTCCTAACATGACTGAGGTCCTTGAAATCTTTTAAGTGCCTCTTTGCATAAAACAAGCATGCTTATGACCTGTGATTCAGGTCTCTTATTAAAATACAACTCAGCCTCATCTGACCTTGACCACACCCGCCCTCTGTGATCTTATTCCTGGGGAAGTCCCTTTGCTACCCTTGTCTGACTGTGCTGCTTGATGCCTTGTCCATCCCCAGTGTCCAGCCAGGGGCCTGGCACATGGCAGTATCTGGCTTAGGTCTTTTTCCCTTCAAGCTAATCCAGAGACTGAGATTTCTGTGCAAGTTATTTATTGGGAAAATGTTTCTAGGAGAGGGTAATGATGTGAAGTCAGTGGGATTAGGCACAAGCTGAACAAGGAAGTGGACTCAGCTGAAGATAGCATCCACCTGACCCCTGGGGAGATCCAGGGCAGGAATGGCACCTGAAGTTGGTTCTCCTTGAAGCCAGGGTAGAGATCAAGCAGGGTGGGACACGTGATGTACTCATGTTACAAAGTGTAACAAGGCTGGCTGGGTTTCTTCCTTTCTTCCATCTTTCCTTCCTTCTTCTTTCCTTCCTTTTTCTTTCTTCCGGATGAGCTCTCACCACCTTGCCCCAGGTTGGCCTTGACCTCATTTCTCTCACTGTAGCTTTCTGAGTAGCTGGGATTATTAATGTGCATCACCATGCCTGGATTTATAAGGAAGTTTTCACGATAGATGAAGTTCGGGAAGGCTAAGCTAGAGACCAGCTGGGCAGCTGCACTTGTCCAGGGACAAGTTGGAGCCCAGACCAAGGTTAATGTAGGGTCATGTAGGTCATGTAGGTTAATGTAGGGAGATGAAGGGACAGCTGAATAGGGCACAGACAAATCACTCAGTAAAAGCCTCTTCCATCCCTAGCATCCTTCTTGGACCCCTTTTCTCCTGCATATGAACATGTGGCTTCTGCTAATTAGGTCAGAAGATTTTTTGAGTTTTTAGTTAGTTTTATACTAAAATGAGTTCACCCGAAAATCTTCAATTACATTTCACTAATGCTGTGTTATTTGTAGGTATTTTTCTCTTTTCATATTTCTGACAAAGAAAAATTTGTGTCCTATCATCCTTAACATGTTAAATCTCTTGTTCAAAACCTGTTATATGACACACAAAGCAGCATGAGACACCATCTCTTCACTCAAGTAACAGGGATGTAGTTGTGACAATGAAACATATGAAAAGCTCCCCATCCTCTGTTCGTCCATTTCCAACTCATGAAGGCACTCCTCATTATGCTGGGACTCTTCCTGTGCTAGTTCAACCTCTGTCTAGAATCTGCGCTCTGCTCTCCATGCCAGCAGACTGTTCCTTTTTTTTTTTGAACCAGGGATTGAACTCAGGGGCACTCCACTACTGAGCCACATTCCCAGCCCTATTTTGTATTTTATTTAGAGACAGTCTCACTGAGTTGCTTAGTGCCTTGTCATTACTGAGGCTGACTTTGAACTTGCAATCCTTCTGCCTCAGCCTCCTGCCCTGCAGACCGTTCCTTTCTGATAAGGATCACTTTCCTTATCATTGTCAAGGTCTAATACTCCATGCAAATTTTCCCCTTTGTAAGAATGCATGCCTACATTGCTATGGGCTAGAAGATTTTGTAGGGGAAAGGGGTTTATTTATTTGAAAGACAGTATAGTCTATCCTCCAATGGTGTGTCATTGTCCTTGGACAGACACTGCATTGACCTATGGCATTTCCACAGAATAAACTTCAATCTCTTATTCAGCATTAATGCACTGCACCAGGTGAGTTGCAATGGTGCATAACACAGCAATGTAGGGGAAACAGGCAGGCAGGCAAACTCAAGGTAATGTAGTGTAACAGAGAGAGATGTGAGTAGAACAATAAAGAAAGATCATCAGCTGGGCATGGTGGTACATGGCTGTAATCCTAGCAGCTCCAGAGGCTGAGATAAGCGGACAGCAAATTTAAAGTCAGCCTCAGCAACTTAGCAAGGCCCTAAGCAACTTAGTGAGACCGTGTCTCAAAATAAAAATATGAAAAGGCTGGAGATGTTGCTCAGTGGTTATGCACTCCTGGGTTCAATTCCTGGTGCCAAAAAAAAAAAAAAAAAAGAAAAAAGAAAAAGAAAATAAATAGTGGTCAGAGGGGCTGAGGTGAAGAGAATTAGAAGTGGAGAGGACACAGATCTGGGTCTTAAAGGCACAGAGGAAGATGCATGAGAAAGGCACAAATGTGAATGACTCACCTCTCGGGTGCTTGTGGGTGGTGAGTCAGGGCATGTTCTGGTTGCTGGAGATGTAATATTAGGCTCCTGCAAATGTAGGACAATTCTACTGACTCAGCTTGACCAGGTAGTTTGTATGTATCTATGTGTCTTCTGACCTTGGGTTTGGATGTGCGATGACTTTGGCCCTCAGATGGAGAGAAGAGTTGTGGAAGAAAGCACCTGCATGCAGCAGAGCCGAAGTTACCTGCTCAGGAAGAGGCTGCAAGGGACAAGCAGCGAGAGCCCAGTGGCACCGGCCCTGGAGTGTCTGAATCTTCTCAGAGGTGGGTGAGATGCCCTGAGCATTTTTTGCATGGGTCACTGGTGCTGTTTCTATTGTTCCCTGCCCTGTGTGGTCCAGGCATCCCTGTGTGGTGACAGATAAAACCTGAGCCATGCCTTTCTTTTATAAAGCCCTGGGAGAGAAGCATTTGAGCTCAGTTCTCATCTATGTCCACAGGAAAGGTTTTATAATTTAACATTTATGTCCAATGTTAACTTTTTAAAATAGAAGAAGTCTAACTGTCCAAATTGATGAGAACCTATTAAAACAAGCAACAAAAAGATAAACTTAAAAAATGACTTTCTAACTGGAATGAAAGGAAAGTAACTTGTGAAGATTTTTTTGGTTACTATTCTAGTTATGTTAAAAGAATGGCTTTTAAAATAACCTTCAAATCTTCTTCTGTTCTCTACTTTTCAACTGAATCTGAGCTTGCTTGCTTTATTTATATGTTTTTGATTAAAGTTATCATTTTTTCCTCTCTAAAACAGGGTGTTCTTTTATTCTTTACCATTAGACTTTATATTCCATTTTAACACTACCTCCCCATAATTCCCTCTGGTTCCCATGACTGTCATTTCCATTTTTGATATATAAGAATACAGACTCAGAGATTCAGTAATTTCACCAAGGGCCTACAGCTAATGAACTGTGATATTATCCACAATGTGGGATGCCTGATTCTGGAAAGCCAGACCCTTTGTCTCTGCCCATGCTCTCTACCAGGCTGTTTGGTTAGTTTCAGACAGAAGTACAGAGACCCAGAGCTCCCTGGAGCCACGCTGGAGTACTTCGGCACACAGTCGCTGCAGCCTCTTTGTTAACAGGTGAGCTTCAAGGTGCTCAGGGTGCTGTGAACTTGGTATGGGATATTGGTGTGAGGCACCTGTATTCTGCATTTTTACTGATTACTGATGAGAAGCCTCTTGCTTTTTCAGAACATGCCTGCCTTTCCCATCAGCAACCTCAAATATGTTTAAGCAGCTATGAAGCCAAGGTGCCAAAGGGCCTGGCGGCAACTGTGCCATTGGCCGCCTTGTCTCCCCTGGTAACCATGTTCAGGCTCAAAGATGGAACAATAACCTGCCTCAGTGTTGTTGCAATTATCCACTGCCACATCTGCCACATAACTAACGTGCACACAGCACAGTGTCTGAAAGCAACACTTACTCATTTAGCTCCTTATTCTTCAGGTTTGTAATTTAGGCTATGGTTATCTCAGAAGTCTTTTGGACTTCGCTGGGTCCTCTCCTGCAACTGTGATCAGCTAGGCAGCTTTGCCCCTGGAGATGGCTGGCTATGTCTCGGGAACCCTAGGTTCTTCTTCACCAACAAGCCAGGCTGGGATTGTTTAAATGACAGTGGCAGAGGGAGAGGGGTGGTGTGGGTACAGGGCTCCTAGAACTGGCACCCACCACTTCCACCTTATTCCATTGGCCAGATCAAGCCAAAGGCCAGCCCAGATTCAAGGGATGGGGAAAAAGAGTTCTACCTGTTGACAGGAGAAGGATATAGATTCATTTCAAAGGGCAGGGAGAAGAAGGTGACCATTTTGCAACCAGTCTAACACTGATATTTAAGTTGTGTCAAATCCTACAGGGCTGTAACTTGGACATTTTGAAGTTTGGAGGATTTGGTATTTGCATATTGATTTGTTGAGGAGAATGGTGATAGTATCTATTGTCCAACCAAGGGGTTTTGTCATACTTGTTACATCCACATTTGGGACCTTGACCAGATGTTATAAAGTTCACCTTGAAATGATTTTTCCTGCCATTTAAAACTTTCTTTTTTTTAACAAAAGGAGCTTTTACAACCCCGACATAGCCATTTGTTATTTAATGATGGGATATATTTTGAGAAATGCATCATTAGGCATTTCATTGTTGGGCAAACATCATAGGAGGTACTTACACAAACCTAGATGGTATAGCCTGTTACACCATATGGTGTGTGTATACCCAAAATGATATATATGTATTGTATATAATATGTATCATATTATATAATGCCATATATAAACACACACACATATATACACATACAAATATGTAGTATTATATAGACTCCTAGGGTTGTGATGGATGAGGCAACATGAAATTAAACATAAGAGAAAATGATGCATTCAAGAAACATGGTAAGCTGGGCATGGTGGTGCATGACTATAATCCCAGCAGCCAGGAGGCTGAGGCAGAAGGATTGCAAGTTCACTGCAGCAACTTAGAGAGGCCCTAAGCAACTCAGTGAGACCCTATCTCTAAATAAAATATAAAAAAGGGCTGGGAATGTGACTCAGTGATTAAGCATCCATGGGTTCAATCCCCAGTACAAAAAAAAAAATCAAGAAGCACAGTAAGTACATGATGTAAGAGGTTGCTATGGGCATAATGTGGCATACAGTTTAATAGTAAACTCTTTTTTATAAGGAGGAGAACATTCTAAAATAACGATATGAAATATAGTAAATACATAAACCAGCAACATAGTCCTTTATTATCATTATCCATTATAATAATGGCACTGTATATAATTGTACAACTGGCAACACAGCAAGTGTTTTTACACCAGCATCACCACAAAAACATAAAGTGGTGTGCTACTGTGTATGGTGATTTTGGCCTTCCTAGATAATAGGAAAATTTCAATTCCATTTTAATATTATGGGATCACTGTCATATATGCAGTCTGATGTCAACCAAAATATCATTTTGCAGTACATAACTATGTTTATTGTCAAGATATTTTGAACGATATATAAAATTTGAAGGAAAAAAGTCAGTACCCCTGGGATCTCATGATCTGATCAGAGATTATTGGGGATCTGGGTCATAACCCCCAGAGCACACAGGCAGGGACCTGGAGTTGAGAGAGAAGAAGATTGTGGCCTTGTACCTCACTCCCTCCACCAAATTCCATGGATGTGCAGCCTTGACTTCTGCCAGCCTCAGTTTCCCCTATAGGCATTGGATAAAGATAACATGAAATAGCAGGTGTACTCTTCCCAGCTAAGCTCCTGCACATGGTGGTTTTCATGGCATGGAAGCATGACTGTGTCAAGTACTTACCTCTTCTCTACCTGGCCAGCACTCTTGCAGGTACATTTCCCCATGACCAGCAGGAGGGCCAGCGGCTCTGCCCTGGGTCTGTGCTCTTGGCAGAAGCAGGAAGTTCACAGCTGCCAGCTCCTTCTCAAAGGAATTTCCTTCAAAGAAAGAAAAAGGTGAGCAAAAGAGGGCTAGACACTCCCCTGGTGGGTTGAGCAGGTGGTTATGACACAGAGATAGAGACTGAAAATAGGTAGGGTCTTCCAGGCAGGATTCACAGAAATGAACTGACATAAATCTGTAATTTGCAATTCAGGGCATAGGTATTTGTTGAGTGGCCTCACTGGGCCAGGTTTTGCAATAGATATTGTGTAGGATATCAGTTGAAGATGCCAGGTTCATCTCTTAGGAAGTCTACAGCTACTGGTGTATAGCATGGCATATGATAAGGGAACTGATAAAGCAGAATGCACTTGTCACAGGACTTCTAGACAGACAAAATGCAGAGGCAAGATTTGGAACTGCAGAGGGGTTGCTTCTCTAGGGAGAAGAGTGTCTCCCTTTTGGTTTGCAAAGAGTAATAGGCTGAGGGGAAATGTAGGGAGTTGAGGCCAGAGAGTGGCCAGGCCCACTTGTCCAAGTCTTGGAGGCCAGGCTAACAGAAAAGATGGATATATCCTAGCACTGTAGCTCTGTTGAGGGATGAGGTTGCCAATTCTGCACTGAGAGGTGGGATCAGGGGTGGGCCCAGAATGTACTTTCTGTCCAAAAGGGTGTTCTGGAAACAGCCCTGGGGCTGGCCATAGCCATTTTTTTTTAATAAAAGCCAAAGTCCTAGGTCAGATGCCTGACTGCAGAGGTCCCAACAAGCCAGGACTGGCCACTCAACCCAAAAATCAAACAGAAAAGGTGATGATAAAAAGCAGGAAAAGAACTTTAGTCAATATGGCCATATTGGAAAGGCAAAGTGAGATCCAGCATCTCAACCTTGTCTTCAGGGTACTGAGAGGTGCTTTAGGTTTAAACAGAGGAAGTTTTGAGGCAGGGAACAAGAAGTATGCATAATTAAGCAGCAATGGGCAAACTGTGGTCTGGCTGATCATTCTCTCAGGTTTGGTTCTGCAAGGTGGCTCCAGAGAAGTCTTTAATTACTTGAGGGGAAAAATTCCAATTGTTGCTCAGGATGTTTATTCATCAGATCTGTGAGCCTGGGAGGGGGCAGCAAATTTCCCATGAGATGATTGCTCCTGCTTAAAGGAAGCAATCTCATCATGGGGTGATGTGCCTGCCTCCCTCAAATCCTGGCAGGTGTAGAACAATGACTGAAGAATTTTAGGCACCACCCCAAGTGTTTAAAGCAGGATGCTGCACATCTTGCCTCAGTCCTGAAGGGAAATGAGACTGGTTAGGTCAGTTTAGGGCTCATAAATCTTGTTTTAGAAATTTTTATATGAATACTCTTTAAGTGATTAGCATACCTGCATGCAGAACTGAGCAGGGAGCTGACCCAAAGGTTAAGGTAATAAAAGAGATAGCGAGGAATGGCGGTGCATGCTTGTAATCCCAGTGGCGTGGGAGGCTGAAGCAGGAAGATCTCGAGTTCAAAGCCAGCCTCAGAAAAAGCGAGGTGCTAAGCAACTCATTGAGACCTGTCTCTAAATAAAATACAAAATAGGGTTGGGGGTGTGGCTCAGTGGTGGAGTGCCCCTGAGTTCAATTTCTAGTAACCACACACCCCCTAAAAAAGAGAGAGAGAGAGAGAGAAAACAAAGGCAGAGATGCCAATCTTTATCCTGCTTTTAGTTATTGATGGGCCATCTGCAAGCCTGAGAAAAACAGTCACTGCTTTTGGCAAAGGCAGCCACTCTAAATCCCTGTTACAACACCAGTGTTTAGAATAAGTCACACCTTCTTACTATACAATACTGCCATTAGCTGCAAAACTATCCTACAACCATGCAAGGCTACAGTGACCATAAGGTCATTGCTTCCTGGACCTATGAAGAGCCACCTCTGGGTGGGCTATTCAGTGAGGAGGTTGTCTTTGCCTGGCCTTCTGTCTCACCATCTGGGACCCCTTGGGAACATCAGACCTAGATGTCCTCAGAAGGCATTTGTCTGTCTGTCACAGGGAGATTTGCTTAAAGCCTCTTAACAAATTAGAGGTGAGCAGAGCAAATAGCCTCCAGATATCCCTCCTCTTGTGTGGCCCACTTGCCCCACCTGACCCTCTGCAGTCCCCCAAGGCCATTCTTTGGTCTCCATGGGTACAGGGGGAGTGGTGGTCAAAGAAGGGGTTTGTGGAATCCTTGAAGATGCCAGGAAGTTTGCAGCCACTCGTGTGAAAAGCAGAAGCTGAACACGGCGTGCTATTTTTTTTTAAGCTTTATTTTTTCCTGATTAGTCACTGAAGGCACATCCACTGAGAACTTTCAGACACAGACCATTCCATGGCTGGAATTTTGACCTCTTGAGACAGGAGTCCTGCTGAGTATTCTTGGGGACATGTTAGAAGCTGCCAGTTGCTGGTTATATGACTCTACCCGTTAATCAGACTTTTGAAGCCTCAATTTCCTCCTCTATAAAATGGGTTGAGAGCATGCACCTGAAAGGATGGTGACTGAGTCTAAAAACTATGAGGATTAAAGATTTCTCAGTCACAAGTGTGACACGAACATGAAGTATTGTGAAACTGAGAATGAGAGATGCTTATGGACCCTGTTCATTCAACATTTAGTCTGGAAAATCTTTGCCCTAATCTAAAAATCAAGGTAGTTTTGTTTTATTAAAAAGTTATTTTAGTTCAGATCCCAGTACCTCATCTTCCCCTTCCCATTCACTACCCCCTGTTCTCTTCCCTCTATTGATTTTTCTGCCATTTACCCACAGTTATTTTTGAATTAATTTCTTGTGTATGTACTTGATACTGAGATTCACTGTTGTGTATTCATCATATCATTTAAAAAACAATAAAAATAAAAAATTGGTTTATTGCACATAATGTATAAATGTGCTTTATGCATTCAATACCCATGAAATTTTATGTAATGCTTTATGAATTGTGAACATTTATTTAATGATGTAGGCATCCCTGTAATCAACTTAGGACCCAGAACGTTGCCAATATCCTATACCTGCCTGTAAGGTTCCCCATTAAGGTGGCCAGCCCAGCTGGGGCCTCAGCTCAAGTCAGCTCCATAATGCTGAAACCTGTTTCCTTGGGGCTCAGGGGGTTAGAAGGCTGAGAGGGTCAGGGAAAGGTGATTCTATAGGAGAAATTCATCCTCTTTTTTTTCCCTGTAAGTGACTTTGAATATCCTCCCCAGTTTTCCAGGCCGGAGTTCCTACTACTGGCTGGAGAGGCCCCAGTGACCCTACATCTACCTGGATCAGTTGTGGTAATTACTGGTTTGCACAGGGCAGCGGGAGGTGGGGAGAAAATGGCCCAGCCAGGCAAGTCTGGGAGATGACTGCACTCTGACTGCTGCACGTTGTCCTGGTGGTGCTCTGTGTCCTCTAGACCCACCCGAGCCACGCTCATGGCACCGCAGCTCCTCATCCTTCAGCACATCTCCTTCCCCTTTGAGATGAACCTCCTAAGGTTTGGAGCTCAGTCCTGCTGGTCTCAATTCAGCCCTCATCTTCTCATTTAGCCAGGCTATTTGTAAAGAAGCATCTAGCACATGTCAGACGCTGCTCTAGGCCCCATCTATGCTGTGGAAAGTAAAGTCCTTTTCATGTGGAGGCTAAATTCTAGCAGAGGGAGGCAAAGGTAGGCAAATGTATGCATACACATGAAAGAATGCCAGGGAGTGATTTGTGTTTAAAATAACAGGAAAGGAAAAGACCAATAAGGATGCAAGAGGGTGGGAGATGGTGGGGCGGGGGGAGGGAGAGAAGTGCTCTTTTATATAGGGAGGTGGCTCTGAGGAGGCACCAGTGAGCAGAGACAGGAATGAAGAGAGGGAGGGGACAGAGAGAAGCAAGAGGGCTTTTGGGGAAGAACAGTCCAGGCAGAAGGCAGATGCAAGTGGACGACACTTCCCAGTCTCAGGACACCTAACAGGAACATGGCCCCCTGTAGAATATTGCAGCTCAGGGTGTGACTGCAGGCACGGCCCCTAGAGTACTAACACTACATACCAGTGTCTGTTAACTGTTCTCTAAGGAGAACTTCCCAGGAGAGGTGTGAGTAGGCCCTGATCTAGGCTTTGAGACAGGAGTGGAGGTGGGGATGCGTGGATCCTCCACCCTAGTCCTTAGAGAAGGACAAGACAAGGAGGAGTCCTGAGCCAGACATGGCAGACTTATAGGAATCTGTGGTGTGGGGAAGAGCATTCTGCTCCCCCAACCCCACATGCAGCGTGTGCAAAGTCAGGCAGAGTAGCCCATGGGGGTGTGGAATGCTGAACTGCCTGGGAGGCTTCACCTGGGTGATGGTGATTAGACAGGGCTGTGGTAGGAGATGAACCTGGCAATAATCCAAGGAGGCCTACAAAGCAGAAGGCAAACTCTAGTATGTATCTGCAGCTCTGCCGACTGGTTTCTACAGTCCCTTTGCTCTAGCCACATCTTGTTTTGGATCTGCACCTGTCCAAATTTTCTCTGCAGCTTATTTCATTAACCTGTGCTTGGCAGGACCCTAGGGGGACAATGTCAAGTTGGGGGACACCTGGAGGCTGTGTGATTCACTAGTCAGTCCTGACAGCAAGAAGAACCCAAGGGCAGGCAGGATTTCTGCAGGGGAAAGACATGGGTCAGACCTGCCTCCCAGTCTTCCTGGCCCCTGCAGAGCCTGGCAGAGAGCTCACATCTGAGTCTAGGTTCTGTCTCTTGCTAACCGTGCAACCTGGCGCAAGTCCCTTACCATCTCAGATGAGCCATCATTTCTCTTCTGCTAAATAGGAATCATAATCATATTTGTGTCTTAGGGTTGTTTAATAATTAAATGAGATGATACATGTAAAGTGCTCAGCAGAGTAACAAACACAGGTTAAAGGCAATGTCTCATGGTTATTGTGACAGTTGATACTATTGTTTTCAGACCAAAAAAGGAAAATCCTACTTGACTCTCAGGGACCTCTGTGTGGTCTTGCTGAGCGGGCAGTGTCTGGAGGTGAAATGTGATATCGAGTCCACAGTGGGAGCTGTCTTCAATGCTGTCATGTCCTTCATCAATCTTGGAGAGATCACCTACTTTGGCTTGGCTTACCTGAAAGGTGGGTGTTCCCTGGGGAGTCCTTGGCACTGCAGGCATCTGGATCCCTAAGCTCCTAGATATTGGTTAGCTGGTGCCGGCTTCAAGTGTATGTGTGTGAAAAAAGTGTCAAGTGTATGCAGACTATCACAAAATAACAAATGTAGGGTGTGGTAGGTGTGTGTAGCTTGCCAGATCTGGTTGATCAATCTCAGTGCATGATCTTAGACAAGCAAATATGAAAAATATTTTATCTGACAGAACTAAGTACCCTGATCTCAGGAGCCTAAGTTAAGAATCCACTTAAAGATCTGAGTGAGGGAAGGGTTCTTTATTTCCTTCCTTTCTCTGCCTTTCCATTAAGGGACTTTTCCTTTACTGCAAATATTCCTTTGCTATATATAGTTGAAGTTCTTTACCCTCTGTGTGGCTGATTAGTGGAAGGAGGTTGAGTTTGATTTTATGAACCTTTAGGTTAAATGCTGGTTCCAGCCCACACTGCTTAAGTGTAATAATCTCAATATTCCTCTGTTCTTTTGCCCCAATAGGATAAGCTTTTGATTATTCATTGTACTACACTGGGGCTGGCAGGAGTGTCATTGCCTCCTTGTCGCTCTCATCCGCCCTTCCCAAGATCCCTTTTACAAATAAAAAGAACAGTTATAATATGCATTGATGGGATCATAATCAATGGATGCTCACTCTTGCAAAATAAGAATAAAATCATATTCAGGAAACAGTGCATTTTTATTGATTTATAATGTGTGATCTAAATAAAAACTCTGTGAATAGAACCTCAGGATATATCCTCTACTTGTTTCTCTCAATCAGGTGGCTGCCCCTGAGACCTTCCCAAGTGGACAGTTCCCAGTACAGCTTAGCAAGGAGCCTCATGGGAAAAATCACAGAAAAATAGCCACCTCTGGAATTTGATAGGACCACCTTGGGAGAATTATTCAAATAGATTGTACTGGGAACTCACCTATTCCTAGGGGAAAATAACTCTAAGAGAAGGGTCTGGAGAGTTATATTCAGCAGCAAGGGTGGAGGGGTGGACATTAAGTGGGGAAGGCCACTAAAACTACTAGATACCATCCCTACCCTCCATCATGTACATGACCTAGGAAAAAGGGAGGGTACTCATTTAAAAACTCTGCCTTCTAACTCTAGGCAGGATTCCCACCTCTAGGCAAGCTGCTATAGTGCACCCTAGGCTCAGGGAGTGGAGAATAGAGGAGAGGGAACTGTTTGGGTCCAGGGTGGGTACTGACCCAAGGAGTCCCCATGGAGTGGCCAAGAGCACCCAGGCAGGGTGAGGTTCACCTGTGAAGACAGCAGAGGGGTGGGGGTGTCACCTTCATTGACTTGGACTGATACAACCTCCTTTCCAGAGGGGCTAAAGGACAAACTCAGCAGGAATTAAGGTCTGGAGTTTTTAAAGTCAAAGGACAAATATGAGTACACTTGTATCCTGTCTTAGTTTGGGCTGCTATAAAACATTCTGTGGATCAGGTGGCTTAAACAACATTTATTTATTTAGTTCTGGAGGCTGACAAATTCAAGATCAGGGTGCCAGTTGATTTGGTTCCTGTTGAGGACTGGCTTCCTGGCTTGTAGAGTAAATCTTTTTCACTGGGACTTTATCGGGGGGAGGCCGGGGGAGAATAAGAGTGAGCAAGAGTGCTAGCTCTCCCCTTCTTAAAAGGACACTAATGCCATCATGGGGCCCTATTCTCCAGACCTCATATAAACCTAATTGCCTCCTTAAGGTCTCACCTTACAAACACCATCGCTTTGGAGGTTAGGGCTTCACATGTGAATTCTAGAAGGACACAAACATTTAGTTCATAAGATGCCTGTGACTGGCACATGGCAGGAACTTAATAATACCCTTTCTATTGTTTTATAATCTTATTTATATAAGATGGTAGCTGAAAAACAGATATTGAGGGACATCTCTCTAACATAAATATTGTTGTCCCTATGTGATGAGTTCCAGGATCCTTTCAAACATCCAAATCTTCTGGTACTTATATAAAACAGTATTTGCATATAACCTGCACACATCTTCCTACATATTTTAAATCATCATACTAGATTACTTATAAAAATGAATGCACTGCAAATACTGTCTTAATAGATATAATATTGTATTATTTAGTAAACAATGACAAAAATGTATATTTACAGTACATATGAAGTCAAAAAAAATTTTGATCTGTGATTAGTTAAACCTGTGGATGCAGAACCAGTGGATATGGAGGACTGACTATAATCATAGTTTTTCCTCTTGGTACTGAGTTTTTCTTCCTTGATCCTTTCTTCTTTACCTTTTAGTCTTAGCCCTTTTTGGTTCCAACAAAAGTCCCCTGGTACCAGGTATGAGGCGTCTTCAGTCTTGCTCTCCCCTACACTAACAGCTCACATCTGACTTCGTGTAGGGTTCAGGGCTGTGAATCAGAGAGGTGGAACATCCCCTACTGCTTTTCCCTCCAAATTCTATTTCCATCTTAGGCAAAGAGTTCTTTTTCCTGAACAATGAAACAAGATTGTGCAAAATAGCCCCCGAAGGCTGGAGAGAGCAGCTCATGAAGACCTCCACGGACACCTTCACACTCTTTCTGAGGATAAAGTTCTTTGTCAGCCACTGTGGGCTGCTACAGTGAGTGCTGCAACTTGTCCCTCGGTTCCTTAAGGAGCTTATGCCCATCCTCTGACATTACAGGTAGTGGGTAGGCAAGTGCTTTGGGAACTGTAAATTACATATAAATGACAACCGTTATGGTGGTTAATCTTCTCTTGATTGGACTCTAATATGATAGGATGGGGGGGATGGAGGGGGATCAGTTTTTGAGGCAGGCTCCAGTCAAAATGAAAGCTTTTCTTTGTGTTTCAAACACAGTCCACTCAAGACCTCTCTCCCCTAACCTCAAACATACTTCTTCCTTCCTCCACACACAACCCAGTGGCCTAGGGATGAAGCTCGGAGGAGAGGGAGATGGGTTTGGAGTTGGAGGTGGTGATCTCTTTATTTCTTTGATTGCTACAAATACTACCTGACTTATTATCAGTTTTCTTTCTCCAACCACAGCCACAAATATCTCTGTAGGTGGTGTGTGAAATGCCTGGACACAGAGCAGCCCTCACCAGGGGCAGGGGACATGGTATGGAGGAAGGAGACCACACTGGCCTTCCTGGCTTGTCCTCTGGGTTCTATGGGGTTGTACCCTGTCTTCCCTTCTTTTCCTACCTCTCGGACTGCAAAGCCCTCTGGTACAGTGTTCTGGCCTCAGCATTCCAAACTCCTTTATTCCTGCATTTCTTTGCTAGGGACAGCCTGACAAGGCATCAGTTTTACCTGCAGCTTCGTAAAGACATCCTTGAGGAGAGGCTGCACTGCAACGATGAGACACTGCTACAGCTGGGGGTCCTCGCCTTGCAGGCTGAGTTTGGCAATTACCCTAAGGAGGTAAGAGTGGACACCTAGGACCTTTGGGTGGGATCACTGGAGACATTATAATGGGGTGGGTAGGACTGTAGGAATGGGGAGACTCTGCTTTTGATAAGTGTTGTTAGTATCTACCACTGAGATTAGGGTCAGTTACATCCATCTATTCATCCATTCACTTCATCCATATGTCCATTCATAAAGCATTCAATGAGTGCTATTTCTTAGGCTCTGGGGGATACAAAGATAAACAAATCAAATTTATGCATTGAAATGTTGTTCTAGCCTGATAGTTTTCTTCTTGTATCAGTCAGCTCTGCATTACTACAATAAAATAACTGAAGCAGCCTACTTATAAAGAGTTTATTTACTTCACAGTTTTGTAAATTCAAAGTCCAAGATTAAATTACCCCATTGGTTTGATCTCTAGTGAGATTGGTGGGTGGTAGCCTATTATAAAGGAGTATGTATGTTAAAAAGCTTACATTAGCAGACAGGAAGAAAGAGAGAAAAAGAGAAGGAAAGAGAGAAAGAAAAAAAGAAATAAAGATAGGGATAGTGACATGATGTCTCCAAGGGAATTACCCTAATAACTGTAGGATCTCCCACTAAGTTGCACCTCCCAAGTGTTCTACCACATCTCAATAATACTAATCTTGAGACCAAGCCTTTTATAACAGAGTGTCCCTTGGAGGACACTTATAACACATCAAAACCATAGTACTCCTAAAAACTAAAAACTTATGTATTTATTGAGTTCCTATTATCATCATCAGTAATAATAACCAACCTTTATTAAGAGATCATGCTGACCTTGCCACTGACTTAGTGTTAACTCACCTAACTCCCATAGCAACATTGCAAGGTTGGTATCAACACTCACATTTTCCAGAAAAATAATCTGTGACTCATGTGGCTAGTAAATGTTAAAGTCTAAATTTGGGAACAGGTGTGTCATACTGTAATGCCAGTACTGATTCTGCTGGGATGTACTGCTACTCAAAGAGTGGCTCAAATATTGTTGGTTAAGCCTTTGCCAGGGCAGCAGAATTGTGTAAGTTTCACTGATCAAACTTGCTTGTGATGATCTTCTATTTGAGTACTCAGGGAGTTAACAGAGGAGACTGGTTTCTCAAATTTGCAGATGCCTGAAACTAGGGAAGGATGATGTTAATATATACCTAATGGTAACAGATGATGGTAATATACTTAAGTAGGATTCAAGATGGAGATGCTAGACAGGATGGGGAGACCGACAAGGTAAGCTTTTACAGACAGCAATTTAGTATAGTTTTTGGTGCACGATGCACCTCATCCATGTTCAAAATATGAAGAGGCTTAACCACAGTCCTCAAGAGGGAACTAGCAAGTGACTCAGCAGGATGATATGGAGTCCAAATAAGGAATCCATCTCCAAATGCATTACTAGGAACAGAGAAGAAAGTGTCAAGGAGGTAAAGTTCCCACTGGTCTCTCCCCTGGTATTTAGCCGACTTTCTAACATTGTTATAAAATACCCAAGATAATAGACTTATAGGAGGAAAGGTTTATTTGGGCTCATGGTTTCAGAGGTTTTAGTCCACAGGCTCTTGTTCCTATTGCTTTGGGTCTGTGACAGCACTGTACATCATAGCAAGAGTGTGTGGCAGAGTAGATATGTTCATTTCATGCTGGCCAGGAAGCAAAGAGAGAGACAAGAAGGGGACAGGTTCCAATATCACCTTCAAGGACATGCCTCTAATGACTAACTTCCTTCTACTTGGCCCAGTCTCCTAAAGTTCCACCACCTCCTGATAGTGCCACAGGCTGGTGACCAAGCCTTTAGTATAGGGGCCTTAGGGGGGCATTTACAACTCAAACTGTAACGGCTGGTGGCCTCCCAGCCAGCATGCTGGACTTTATCTCTAAGGGTGCTCACTGTTATGTGACAATAGCTGGGTACTACTGGGGAATACTCAACTTGGAGAAAGATGCTCTAGAGAGGACACAATGGCTGTTGAAGGAGGAAGTCCACTGCTCAAAAGAAAGAAATTAAGAGGTTTAATAACCCTACCTTTATGCCCCAGAAATCCTCAAAGTGGCTTTTTAAATCCTTGAGATCCCAAGAAATGGTACATACATGGACCTCATATGCTTTCCCCACTAGTATATGCATATTTATCACAACCATAACCCTCTTCCTGGTTGACCTAAAATGCACAGCTTTCCTGCCCCCATGAATAATAGACTGATTTCTTCTCTGTACCCTCTGGGACTTTTTGACCATCTTGCCCATACCCTTGGCCAGCACAGATTAGTAAGTGCTCTCTTGATGGCAAACAGCAATTGAATTCAGATTGGCTTGAATAAAATGGTGTCATTTTTTTATTGGTGTGCAGAGCTGAAAGGTCCAGGTCCAGGTCCTTTCCTAACCTACCCCCTGCCCTTTTGACAAGCCTCCAGCCCTATAACACTTACATGGGGTGTTTACCATGTTTAGGGCTTGTAGGCTGTGAAAACTCAAATACTGTCATTAGAACTTCTTGTTTCTGGGGTGTATCTCCATGTCTGTTTTATTTCCAGTGGCTTCCCAATTCTATCCTCTGGGCTCCAGCCTAGCACAAAAAGGGGATGTGCTCTCTTAAAAAAGGCCATAGAAATCCTGGGCTCACCTCATGAGTTCTGATAGAGTTAGGTGCTCATGCTAAACCAATCACCACACAGGGAGATGCCATACTCTGATTGGCTGGTCTTGAATCTCATGGCTGCCCTGGAAGCCAGGGCTAGAGTCCACACTAAACAAGGTACATAGACTGAGAGGTAAGGGTGATGGTTTTGCATTTCTAGGAAGAAATAAAGCAGTGAGACATGGCCAGAAATAAATGGGCACTTGATGGTCAGCAATGCTACATTCCTTGAGTTAAGGAGCCATGCTTGGCCAAAGTTTTATCTGTATTATGGGATGAATTGTGTCCCCCAAAACTTATAGATGGAGCCATAATACGTAGTACCTTAGAATGTGATTGTATTTGGAGACAGGAGCTTTAAAGAAGTGATGATCCAGATGCAAAGGCTCAAGCTTATAATCTCAGTGCCTGGAAGGCTGACATAGGAGGATCACAAGTTTGAGGTCAGACTGAAATTAAAGGGGATAGGGATGTAGCTCAGTGGCTCAGTCCCCAGTAAAACACACACACACACACACACACACACACACACACACACACACACACACAAAGTGTTGAAGTTGAAATGGGGCTATGTGTGGCTCCTAAACCATTCTGACCAGGTTCTTATAGAAGAGAACATTTGGACACACAAAGAAGACTAGGGATGAGTGCACAGAGGAAGAAGGGCCCTGTGAGGACACAGAGGACACAGGGAGCGGGTGGCTATCTGCAAGCCAAGGAGAAAGAGTTTAAAAAACAAAACAAAAGAAATATACTAACTCCTTGATCTAGGTCTTTCAGCCTCCAGAATGGAGAAAATAAATTGTTGTTCAAGCTGCTCAGTCTGTGTTCTTTGTTATGGCAACATGATAATATTATAGTCTGAATAATCGACTGAAGAATGCAGTCTGAGAAGGAGAAGCTGTGGTCACCACTGCATGTGGATGACTTCACAAAACTGTGTTCTTAATTCCCAAATGTGCATGGGCTGGAGAAACCAGGGGTTAACTTAGACACGCTTGTGTGCCTCATCTCAGTGATAGGTTAAAGAGCAAATACAGCTCAACATTAAAAAACAATTTTTTTGAGAACTGTGGCTTCAAGTGTTTTATGCTGTGACCCATAATTTTAAAAATTATGTCCATTATAACCAACAGTCTCTCACACAACACACACACACACACACACACACACACACACACACACATGCACACAGAGAACTGAGGCAAAAGTTTCAGGAAATAGGTTGTACCCTTTCTACATGTGATGCACATTGATATTTCTCTTTCTATTCTGGTTAGTTTTAAAAAATGCTGGTTAAGAGCCTGCCAACGGATTTCATGACTCTCAAATGGTTTGCAGACTACAGTTTGAACAACACTTTTCTGACTATATCAGTGTTGCCTTGAAACAACTCCCAGAACAGTTTTGGAAGTTGCTACCAAATCCTGGAGTCTCCAAAGTCCTGTTGCATCCCATAACACTGCTGTATGTTTCTTCATAGTATTTATCATCACCTGGCATGATAAATCCATTTATCAATTTTATTTTCATTCTCCGTGTTATGATTTGGATCTTGAAAATCCCCAAAGGTCCATGTATAAAGACTTGGTCTCTAATCTGTGATGCTATTGGGAGGCTGTGGAACCTTGAGGAAGTGGGGCTAGTGGAAGGAAATTAGGTCTATGGGGACATGCCCTTGGAGGGGATTTTAGAATCCTGGCTCTACCTCTTTCTCTTTCTTTGTTTTTTGGCTGCTATGAGGTGAACATGCTTTCTCTACCATATACTTCCTCTATGTTGTACTGTGCTACACAAGGCCAAACCAACAGGGCCAAGTGACCATGAAACTGAGCCAAAATAAAACTTTCCTCCTAAAAAGTTAATTATCTCAGGTATTTTGTCACTGCAATGGAAAGCCAATTAACATACTCTGTTAGAATCAAGTATGCCTTAAGGGTTTTATTTGTTTTGTTCTACTCATTCACCAGAACCAAAGTGGTACCAGAAACACAGGGAGAATGCCCAAGAGCTATTGGTCTGAGTGGAAAATCAATTGAGTGCAGCCTCCTGGACTGGATAGCACTATAGATAGACCTTCAATCAGAAAAGTCAGCAGTTTTCCTGCCAGGGACCTGTAGTGCAATTTCCATTCCTATCCCCCATGGAGACTCCATGGAGACCCCATGGCCCAAGGGCACTGGGACTTTCTTTCTGCACTGACACCAAACTGACCCAGGAAAGTAGTATTCAAGAGCTATCCTGGCCCCCTCACCCTCTTTCCTCCATCCCTGTTGATGCTTACCTTGGAGCTCCTTTGCATCTTCCGCTCTAAGACTGGGGAGGCCTGGGGCAACCCTCATGCCTTTGTGCTGACCTTTGGGAGGAGAATGCTCTGAGCTATTGGTGCCCCTGTGAATCCTTCAGTTGACTTTGCTGTAAGGTTCTAGACCACTCTTGTATTTGGCCAAATTGGACAGGACAGGGTATCTTCCAAAGGAAATGTTAGTCTATCCTCAGCAAACTCTATGATCCAGAGAAGTGATGCCAGAGTCCTGGAGTTGGACAGAAAGGTGTCAAAGCCTGACTTTTCTGGTCAGTAGCTACTTAACTTTGGGCATGTTATCTCTCTGAGCCTGGCTTTTTCATTTGCAGAATGGAAAATAATAATGCATATATAGTGTCTGGCACATAGCAATTTTTGTTTGCAAGCTTTCTTTCCCTTTCCCCAGAATTAGGAATGCTTTGATATAAAATTATACTACAGTTAACCATCAGTCTATGGTTTCAGACATATGATGTGAAACCCGGGTCTAACTCTAGTGCTTGGAGGGGTTTTATTCTACTCACTTCACCAGAACCAAAGCGGTGCCTTTGGTTGAAGGGCAGGCCCACTGAGGGCACCTGGGGAACTTGAGTATTATTTACTCAGGTCCAGAATCTTTCCACCAGCATAATTTTCCCCATGGTCCCATAGGACTGGGGAAAATTACTATATAGGCCTAGGTTCTTCAGAGAAATAGAAGCAATAGGATATCTGTCTGTCTGTTTATCTATCTATCCATCCATCCATCCTTCTACCTACAGCTTTATTATAAGGAATTGATTCATGTGGTTATGGAGACTGACCAGACCCTAGTTCTGCAATTGGTAAGCTGAAGACCCAGGAGGGCAGATGGTGTTTCAAGTCTGAGCCCAAAGGCAGAAAACCTGTGTCCCAGCTTGAAGACAGAAAGGCAGAGAGGAGTTCCTTCTTATAGGAGGGTCTTTCTTTTTGTTTTATTTAGGCCTTTAACAGATTGCTTGAATCCTACTATTATGGTTTGGATGTGTTCCTTCCAAAGTTCAAATTGAAACTTACTCCTCATTTTGATAGCATTAAGTGGGACTTTTTGAGGCATGAATAAGGTCACAAGGGCTCTGCCCTCATGAAAGGATTAATGCCTTAAGAAAGGACTGGAGTGAACTAGCTTAGTGTTTCCCTTTTTCCTTCTGCTTTCCTCCATGTGAGATGGCAGCAAGCCTCCCTCTTGGAAGCACAATACTTAGCAGCCCTACTAGACTCTAGTGCTGATGTCTTCTCAGGATCCAGAACTATGATAAATAAATTTCTGTTTTTCTGTAAATGACTCAGTCTGTGGTATGATGTTATGATAGCACTAATGGGCTAAAAACACCTGCCTCATTAAAGAGGGTGATCTTCTTTCCTATTCAATTAATGTAGATGTCGATCTTATCCAAAAGCACCCTAATGGATACACCTAAAATTTGACTTATATCTGGGCATCCCATTGCCCATTCAAGTTGACACAAAATTAACTACTGTGATGCCTCATTCTGGCGACCTCCTGTGCCTGTCTAGTTTCTATTTGACCTTATTTTGCTTCTGCTTCCATCTGTTCTCATTCTCCACTTATGACTCCCTACCCCCAAATCCTGCCAAGCCTTAACCTTTTGGGTACCACTGGGGTCTACAGTATTTCTGAGGCGTTCTCTGATGCTCACCATGTGATTCCTAATGCAGACCTTTTTTTTTTTATGTGTGTATGAAGGTAATAGAATATACAAACCCATTCATTTATACATGTACGTGCTTAGTCCTAATTTATAGATTGCCTGCTTTAGGCTTAGCACCATCTAATCCTTATTTAACCCTGAAAAGCTAGTATTATTTCCATTTGCAATTGAGGAAAATGCAGCTCTGTGAGGTTAGGTAAGTTAGTGAGAGCCCAACCAGGACACACTTCTAGAGCTTTGCTTCACTCTGCACTAGGTGCTATAGTGGGAATGACAAAGGCATTAGGGAGGGGAGAGCCCTTCTTTGTGTCATTGAGTGGGCAGGAGGAGGGGGCCAGCCCACCCAGGAAGCTGCAGGTTTTTCACCATGGCCTGAGCTTAGGTGGCTATCAGGCTGGTTGGATAACGTGTCATATTTGGGGGGACTTAGTATACCCTCCTTAGGGACTTATGTTTTGTTTGATTAAGTGGTTCTGGTGCTGGGAAAAAAAAAAGATTTTCAAGCCATTGTTGTGAAAGATTGGGAGCCCCTGAAGAATTTTAAGCAGGGAAGTAACATGATTACATTTGCATTTTAAAAAGGAAGACAAAGGCAATTTAGTATAAAAATAAATCTCCTTAATCACATCATCACGGCAGAACAACCTTCCTCTGGGCACATTCTCTTCCAGCCTTGATCACACGCAGGGACTTTTATACAGTTGTAAAGATTGCCACATTCAATTTGTAGTCTGCTTTCTCACTTCATGGTATATGTCCTCTATGGCCTTCCTGATGATCATTTGTCGTGGCTGCTTGTTATGAGTCCACAGGGCTGGGTCTGCCTTCCCTTGCCCATTGTCTTACTGTTGGGCATTCACCTGATACTGCCATGTAAGTGATAATTACTGTTATTATCATTCAAATTGCTTCTGATCTTTCTCTTTTATAAATGACATAGAAATAAATGTACTTTTGCCTGGAGCTTTTTTTAGTTCCATGTTGACTTCTTCTGTTAGATATATTCCTTGCAATGAGATGCTGGGTTAAAGATCCTAAATGTTTTTTTTTTTTAACCCCCAAATATCTTAATAGACTATTTATTTATTTATTAATTTATTATGGTACTGGGGATTGAACACAGGGGTGCTGAGACACATTTTCAGTCATTTCTATTTTTTCTTTTGAAACAGGTTCTCAATAAGTTGCCTTTGAACTTGTGATCATCCTGCCTAAGCTTCCCAGGTCACTGGGGTTGTAGACCTGCACCAACACAACCAGCTTAATAGGCTTTATTTTTTAGAGGATGTGTTAACTTTCCATCACTGTAACAAAATAGCTGATATAATCAACTTATAAGAAGGAAAAATTCATTTCAGATTAAGGTTTTGGAGGTTTCAGTTCATGATTGCTTGGTCCCATTGCTTTGGGCCCATGGTGAAGTAGACGATCATGGTTGGGAGCCTGTGGTAGAGCAAAGCTGCTCACCTGCTGGGATGAGAAAGTAAAAAAAGAGAGAGAGAAAATAAGGAGCTGGGGTCCCAATATCTCTTTCAAAGACAGCCACCCAACCCAGTGACCTAACTTTCTTTCACTAGGCCCTACCTTTTATTGCCTCTCAATATCACCACAGACTGATGACTAAGCCTTTAGCACATGGGCCTTTGGGGACATTTAGGACCAAAACCATATCAAAGCAGTTTTAGGTTCATGGCAGAATTGAGTGAAATGTACAGAAATTTCCTATATCCCTTAGCTCCTACACATGCTCATTGTCTCCCTGTCTGAACACTACAAACCTTATGCACCAAAATATACATTTCATCAACCAATGAAGCTGCATTAACTCAATTAGCAGAGAACATAGTTTACCCTGGGGTTCTTCACTCTTGGTGTTATACATTGTACAAGTTTTGCCAAATGTATAAAGATGTATATCTACCATCATATTTTCATATAGAGTAGTTTCATTGCCCTAAAATTCCTTTGAGTTCTATCTACTCATCCTTCCACCTAACCCCTGGCAACCACTGATCTTTTACTGTCTTCATAGCAGAATGTAATACAATTGGAACCATACAGCATTTAGCCTCTTCAGATGGGTTTTTTTCACTTCAGAATATGCATTTAAATTTTCTCGTCTTTTCAAGTCTTGATAGCTCATTTCTTTTGAGTATTGAATGATATTCTATTGTCTGGAATTACCAGTTTATCCATTCACCCACCGAAGGATAGCCTTTGCTTCCAAATTTTGGCAATTATGAATGAAGTTGCTATCAACATCCATGTGTAAGTTTTTTGTTTTTGTTTTTGTTGCTGGGGATCAAAATCAGGTCCTCATGCATGCTAGGCAATTATTTCACTGCTGAGCAACATCCCTAGTCCCTGTGCAGGATTTTCTATGGACACAGGTTTTTAGCTCTTTCAGGTAAATTCCAGAGGACATGGTTGCTTGATCCTATGGCAAGAGTATGTTGAGTTTTGGAGGAAACTATCAAATTTTCTTCTAAAGTGGCTGCTCCATTTTACATTCCTGCCAGTAATGAATGAGAGAGCTCCTGTTGCTCCACATCCCCAGCAACATTAGGTGTTGTCAGTATTGTAGATTTGGCAATCTAAAATACTTTTCAATGCATGAGATTGCTGAGCAATTTCTCTCCCTTTGAATGTCTGAGCTGAGTCTGGGACCAGCATCAGCAGTACCAAGCTGGAGGGTCTGAGCTGAGTCTGGGACCAGCATCAGCCAGTACCAAGCTGGAGGATGCTGTTCACCACCACAAGGCTGTATGTAGCACAGCAGGAGTGTAGGATGTAGTATACACTATATTATTCCCTTTAGATCTGCTTCAGACAAACTCACCTACACTCTGCCTAAAGAAGGCCAGATTGTTCCAGTTCCCAGGTGTTTTCCTCATATGTAATTGCCTTCAAAGCTGGGGTTTTCTCAAAGGTACTGAGAGAATCATCCTGAGACCACAGAAAGTTGATTCAGAAACAAAAGCAGAGTCAATTTCTCCCTCTGCCTAATCCTGCCATCTTCATTCTTTACAGTGTACCCTGAGACCACTCCTCCACAAACTTCAGCATTCTTCTCTCTGAGTCTGTGTTCAGAGAACTCAGTAGCAGACGGTGGGTGACCCAACCTCTCCCAAGAGACTATAGCCTTACTTAAAAAAGGATGACCTTAAATCTATGAAATGTTTTCACTACT
This sequence comes from Ictidomys tridecemlineatus, assembly GCF_052094955.1. Taxonomy (NCBI): domain Eukaryota; kingdom Metazoa; phylum Chordata; class Mammalia; order Rodentia; family Sciuridae; genus Ictidomys; species Ictidomys tridecemlineatus. The sequence goes on from NC_135477.1 coordinate 74,528,906, forward strand.
TGTGGATCTTGGCCATGGCCATAATATTTCCTCTTTTGCAAATTATTGTAAGGATATAGAGTCTACTGAGTTCTAAAGACCACCTGGCATACAGAAGGTACTTCTAAATGGGTGGCTCCTTTCTTTCTCCTTTCTATTCATGTCATAGGGTTTGGCCCCATTTATAATATGCTAGTAGATGATGTTCCTGGTGGGCACCTCAAAGAAGCATCTTTGTTATGGGGCCCTAATGGGATTGTGACTACAGACACATTTCTGCTCATAATCCCACAGTAGACATCTTTGTTATGCTTCTTTCTTCTGCATCCTATTTCCAGCAGACAGAAAGTAAGGCATATTTTCGAGTTGAAGATTACATCCCAGCAAGCCTGATAGAGAGAATGACTGCTCTCCAGGTCCAAGTCGAAGTCTCAGAGATGCACCGGCTCTGTTCTGCACCATGGGGAGAGGATGCTGAACTGGAGTTCTTGAGGGTAAGGCCTTTGGACACTGAGAGATGTGCTGGTGCTCAAGGAATGCAGCTAGTGTTCCCCTCTAAGGCATTCTCTGGGGACCAGTTGGCTCAGACCTGCAAAGGAGATGCAGGCCAGAACCTTGAACTACAGGAGAAAAGAAGCCTCCATTGCTCTGAGAGGATTAGAGAGGTTTCTGGGAGCAGGTAGCATGGGAAATGAACTCCAAAATAGGCCAGGGTGAGTGCTGTAGGGCCTATATGCATTCTTAGAGCAGCATCATTGACAATTTCCAGCAGGTAGGGAGACCATATTCCTATGCATGACTCCCAGGACAACTGAAGTACAAAACTGTGATGTGAGTCCAAGCAAAGTCATTAGAAGACTTCTAGTGTGTAGACTTGGATTATTTGTCCTCAGTTCAACACAATTAGTATGGTTCATGCCCGGGGGGCATGAACTCTTCACTCCTCAAGTAAAAGCAGCAATAGTTCAATATGCATATATTCTTGAGCATCCATAATGATGACTACCTTTGCTTACTCTACAACCTCTACTCACTGTGGGTCAGGTACTGTGGGAAATGGAGTCAAAAAGCATGTGCTCCCTGCTCCTGGTGAGTCCCAAGTCCTAGGATGACAGCCACATTGTGGTAACGTTGTGATAAATGCCTGTGAAAACAAGAACAACACCAAGGATTCTAGGTCAAGACGATGGGATTGGGTTGAGGGGTGAGTGATTACTTTTCCTTGCAGGTGCAGCTGGGGGTCAGTGAAGGTGGTATCCTCTGGATCACCCAAGACAGGGGATATGACTGGACCTTTAGACTTGGGGCACAGTTTCAAAAGAATGTAAAGGGATTTATGCATTTTTGTGTACTTGAGCCTCCTGACATGAGTGGAAAGAGTCTGTCCACATTTTCTTGACTTTAGCAGAGATGGATGCTTGAAAGAAAATCTACTGAGATGAGGCCTGACCTTTCTCTTTGGCTGGTTATTTAGCAGAAGCCTCCCAATGCTAGCATCCTGAAAGGTTTTCATTTGAGAAGCCCCAACAAAAACACACTTGCTACATTCCATAGTCCAGTCTTCATGTGGGTTTCCTGTCAAGAGGATGTAGCATTGCCTTGAGGGATAAGTGGGGACTTCAGAGCTTATCTGATGGTGAGTGACCACAGAACCAAAGAATCAAGCCGAGAGGCCACCGACTCAGCCCAATTGTAGACTTCTGCAGGGTGTATGCTCTCTGCCATGCTCTCCCAAGCCCAGCTTTGTGTGCCAGGTTCACTGTTTTTGTTCTTCCCTTCCATGGTTGTACTATGAAAAATGATTATAAAAGGAGCCACCATCTCAGAATCAAAAAGGCAGAAAACATGTTTTCTCCAGTGTTTCACAGGAAGCACTGAATAGATTTGATTTCATTTGCATGCAATCTTCATTGTGTTAAGGAATACTCCGGCTTTCCCGGTTCCCCCTGGTGGACAGGATGGAGTTGCTAATGATGTAGGCTGCCTGCCCTGGGTGCAGAGAGATGAACTAGACAGGGCTTTGTTACCCCAGTGCACACTGGGACCTTCCTCGTTAGGGCGTAAGACTGTTGAACAAACATTTTCCATCATTCGGTCCCTTGGAGTTAGCACATTTACATTTTTGTATATTCACCCTCCTCTCTTTGTCCTATGCATTCAAATATATGTATGTATGCACATATATTTAAAAGTGAATTTATATTATATATGTAATTGTATGTATTTATGTAATTCCGCATCATGAGGATCTCAAACTTATTTTGAAGCAATATGTATTTTCTTCCTCAGTGCTGCATTGCTCAACATATAAATTTTTTTTCTAATATGGGACTATTGTAAACAGTACTGAGATTAGTATTTTTCTATATAAATCTTTACCCGTATTTCTGCCTAATTTGTTAGGGTTAGAATCTCTTGAGTGGAATTACAGGTTGATGGTAACAAGCAGTTTAAACATTATTTCTACACATTGCTGAGACAATGAGCAGTATAGTCTCTTCTGGGTATTTCTTCCCTCTTCGACTAGGCTGTAAATGCCTGGAGGGCCCTAGATCCTTAGAACCTGTAGCAGAGACCAGATACTCTATAAATAGTGCTGGATTATTTAATCATAGCTCCTCATGGCTTTTCTATTTTATTTAAAAAAAAAAAACCCTCAAAAAACCTATTCCTGATCACGATGCCTAGCTCTGCTGGTTCATCACCTCACACTAGAAGCAGACTTGGCAGCAATCCAGGGTGGGATAACGCTGAATACCATCCTCTCTCTGCAAGATTCACAATTACAAAAGCATATTAACCCCAGAACAGCTTATTTAATGTTAACTCACTGTTTTCCAGACTTCTTCAACCACAGAACCATTTTCCCACACAAGTAGGGCTTGTGATATGTAATTTAAATGTTTTTGGTTTTTTAGCTGTTGAACTTGTACTGGTTGTATCCTGTATTTTTCCCCACTTAGCATCATAACCAATGCATTCTCCAGATCATTGCAGATGCTTTGCAAACATCCTTTATAAGGGCTGCCTGATATATCGACCATTTTAAGGCATTGTTGTCTTTAGGTCGTCAGGCACTGCCTGAGAGCTAGTTTCCTCAACCTTTCCTGGCAAGTCAGCACTGAAAAGAATTTTGAGAAGGATTTCTCTCAATTATTCAGCATGTTTCTTAGGAAAGATTCTCAAAAGTGGAATTATAGGGTCAAAGGATATGAGTTATTGTGAATCTCTGAGTGAACACCTGGAAATAACAATGCAGTTGTTTTCAACAGTTTTCAGTAAAGCAAGGGTGCTCTAGGGACTGGTGTACAGGAACACCTGGTTTCAGTTTTATTTTGATGTCTGCTGCAGTCAAGACAGGAACCCCTAAGAGGATGGCCCTTATCACATGAAGATGAAATGACCCTTTGAGAAAGAGGCAGATAACAGCCATGCTGGATGGGTGAGGAAAGACACCATGGAAGATTCCCTGGTAGAACAGAGCAGAGACAGATAATGCTATTTTCTTATAGACTGTGATTCAAGGCTTTCTGAATACCCTGTATTTTAGTTTAGAATGAAAACTCAGGAGCAAAAAGTCTCATATGAACATATTCTCATTCCTGGCTCCAAAATGGAAACTTTGGAGGATTACTTGAATCAATTGAACAATTTGTCTTTCAGATATACTTAATTGAAGTATTTGCCCTTTAGTATGTACTAAAATATACTAAACCAAAAGTTAAAACATCATATTCATAGAATGTTTTTCTGATATATGTAGTAAGAGAGAATTGAAAGCATTCCTTTTAGATTGATTTTGTCACATAAATGTGATGCACCATATTGACACCAACTGTTCTTTGGGTCTTGCACTTTTCTTTACATTTGTTTCAATAGAACTTGATGTTTTGAGCATATATGCCAAGAGGTGACATGAAATGGAACTGAAATTTGATCTTGTTGGAAATCAAGGAAAGGCTGAATGTGATTATCTGCAGCACATGAATCCAAGTGAATGGTAGAGCCAGGCTGAATTATTCATGGCAAAATAGGCAGCAAAGTTTGGGCAGAAGGGTCACCAATAACTTCCAAGTAACCAGTAGCTGATCAATGGTTTTTGATTATTGGGTTTTGTATATACCAAAACCCTTATTTCCCTTTCCTGAGCATAGTTATGATGATACTTGATTGTGTGACTAAAATAGGAATCATCAAAGCAAGTAATGATCTGGACCATCAAGCTGTATCAAATGCAGTGTAAAGCAATGCTTGTATGTTTTGCAACCATGACTGTAGCTATCAACCGTAGTATGGAATGAAACTCCTGTAACAGTAGTGTCTAGTTTCTCCGTGACTTCCTTATACCATAAGAATAGAAGATGAAGTGGCATTTTCATGGAAAAGTTGAATTTTATTAAAAAATTTCATTTAACTGAAGAATTTGACCTGTAGCAACAAAATGTTTAGTTGACCTGATTACTTATCCCTTTTGTGCCTCCATCCTCTCCTTTTAAAAGAGGTAGCTATACCTGTATCTTAGCATTGCTGTAAAGATTGAATAAATAACAAAATAAAGCATGGGAAATACTTAGCATAACACTATCACTTAAGAATTTTGGGACCCCAGCACTCAAGTATTATAACCCTCTCAGTATCATTAAAAAATAAAATAAAGCTAACACCAAATAATTAAAAAAATGTAAACAAGGCATTTGTATTCTCACAAAAACTAATGCTTTAAAATCGTTTTTAAAGAAATATCATGTTGAATTCTTTAAAAGAATTCACTTAATTGTTTTGGGGTGGCCCTACTCTGTCATACCTTAACCAATTGCAAGCCCAATCTGGCTACTGGTTATTTCAACATCTGTGCTCAATAAATACTGTTTTGAATGATAATGAAAATGACATGTCTCTCCAAAGTTAAAAGAAGAGGTTCAGCATCCAGAAATTTAATTGAAACCATGTGGAGAGTCATGGGATCCGCAGGCATTATCAACCATCTGTAGAGATCATTTATCAACACAAGGAGAGAGGTCAGCAATGAACCTGAGAGAGACAGACAAAAGCTGTAATTTGTCCCTGCTTTTGTGATTGCCAGTGGGTGAGAAAGATTGGGTAGGACATGGCATTCTGCTGGGGGTGGAGATGAGGTACCAGATACCACCAATGAAACCCTTCTGAGAGGTTTACAAGTGCCTGGAGCAAGATACCCTTGCTGTGGGTCCATGTGCATCATCTTGATGAGGACTGGAGTCCTCTTCCAGGTGAAGATAAAGATGAAAGAGACATGACTACCATTCAGACTTAAAAACATATATGTGAGTTTATATCTCAAATTCTCTTAAGAATTTAGTTTGCCAGATGCAGTCTCTAACTCTAATTGACTCTTGATCCCTGGCAAAATTCAATCTCCTGGTAAACTGAGAGATCTGGGACTATGGAGATCCTATAAAGGCAATGCTGCATGGTAAGAAATACTAACGTGATGGGACATTTTCTCTGCAAGGTGGTTATGGCTTATCTTGGTTTGACACTAATGCTAATGATTCAGAAGTTGCTTTCTGTGTCTGAGCCGGTGTTTTTCCATCTGTAACACAAAGAGGCTTGAGCAGAAAACACTGCAGGTGATGATGATTTAAACAATTGGAAAAAAGGAATTTCTTACCTTGAGAAGTTCCAGGAGAGTCTCAATTCTAAAAATACTTGTTCAGAATATTATTGTGCTATTGTGTCATGTAACTGTGTTTCAAGGGTTGCTTTAGGACTTCTACAATTGAGATTCCATGAGATAAAAACAATACATACACACACACACACACACACACACACACACACACACACACACACACACACACCATCATCATCATCATTATATCAGAGGTGTGGGTACATTTCATAATAAGAAAATCTGTTTAGCTGGGTGTTTCCAAACTTATTGAGTGACAATATCTATTAATGTATTTTTCATGGAATGGTTTGGGTCCATTATTTTAAACCAGCATGTCTGTCTCTCCTAAATAGAACTTTTTCTTGCTCTAGATCATTCAGCAGCTCCCAGAATATGGAGTGTTGGTTCACCAGATTTTCCCAGAGAAAAAAAGGCCAGAAGAGGAGCTGGCTTTGGGCATCTGTGCTAAAGGTGTCATAGTATATGAAGTGAAAAACAACAGCAGAATTGCAACTTTGCGGTTTTGGTGGAGAGAAACTGGGAAGATCTCGACTTATGTGAGTGTGGCTTAGTTACTAAATGACCTGGGCTTCATTTTCCTTTGATCTGCTGCCCCTTTAAAGGAGCCACAGATATAGTGAATTTCTCTTGACCAAATAGGCTCACAGCCCAGCCTTAGTTAACCTGCATACTGATACATGCTGGGTATTTGGGAAAAGTCTACTAGGGTATTTTGGAAGGTCTCCAGAAGGCCAGTTCTTCCTATCATCCTTGTCAGTCCCTCACAAGTCCAGATGAAGAATCTTCAGACCTCAGCCAAAAGGGCTTTACTTTCCTTCTGGATAACGTTTCCTTAAATTGGGGAAACTGTCAAGGTTGAGAGCAAGTTTGGAAGTGGGAGACGGAGGAGTTGAATGGAGTCTGCCAAGTTATGAAACATCTTCCTTCTTCCTTCTGTTTTTTTTTTTTTTTTGTACTAGGGTTTGAGCCCAAGGGTAAATAACCACTAAGCCATAGCCCCAGCTCTTTATATTTTTCATCTTGAGACAGGGTTTCAGTAGGTTGCTCACAGCCTCAATAAACTGGCTTTGAACCTGTGATCCTCTTGCCTCAGCCTCCAGAGCAGCTGGGATTACAGGTGTGCACCACCGCAACCAACTTTCTTCTGTTTTAATTTTCCCTTTGCACACAATGTGCCAAAGCACCTAGTCTGTCTGCCATGGACCACAGGTGTACTATGGGACACAGAGTATTGCAAATTTTTGATCCCTACTGAAAATATTTAAAGCCCAGAAAGTCCCTATTAAACATACAATATTGGAAATTGTATTTGAACACCATTGCATGAGTATTTATACTTCCTCAATTTAGTTACAATCAATTTGTCTCTGGTACTCTGGTAGTTGACTGTCCTTTCCTGTCCCATGGCCATCCAGATCAGTATCCATATTATTGCGATTCATTAAGACAAGTTCTTGATCTTATGGCCCATAAAAATTACAGTTTTTCTTTCTATTTAATTTTCTCTTATGATTTAATAATTTCTCTACTCACTAGATTACTATTTTTATTATTATCTGATGTTAGAATTTCCTAAGTAGAACAAAATTGCCTTTATTTGTTTTCTGGATGTTTCTTTTGTGCCTCCCATCTTGTCTTTTGAAGTTAATATAGTGTCAAAATATAACTCCTAATGGAATTTCACAATAAATTATCATTTGTTTTTAGGGGAAAAAACTTGTATCTAAAAGGAGATAATAATTGAGCATAATTTTTGAGTTTGTTAAAGTGGTCCTGTGTATTCTAAGAAAGCTAAAATTTTCCAAGATATTTTCACTCAAATATAAATAATAGTTATGTCCATGAATTTTTCAGAATTTTAATTATTTGAATTACTTTAATTCAATTAAAAGATATTTGAAGAATTTTAACACTAAATTAGTTTAATTATACTGCATTGTTTCTTACTTTCTTCACTGCAAGTTAAAAATTCCAATATTATTTGTTTTAAAATATTCATAAAAATTCAGATACTCTAAATAGTATATTTGATAAATGTAATTTTGTAACCATAAAATTCAATGTTGCTTTTAAGGAAGTACTTCATATATAAATTGGTTTAATTCTTACAGATATTTATTTTCCCCACAACCTGGAATAATTTCTTGATTAAAGCCAGGAAGTCATCAGGTTCACAAGATAAACTCAGTAGCTTAAAAAAACATGACTTAATTAGGATTTCCAGTCCCTGATAATCATCCTCTTCCTTGGCATGAATGACTTATTTTTATGGAAAAGTCAGTTTTCCCAGGCCCATTTGTTAAAAAGACTGTCTTTTGATATGTCTATAACATATATTTTTGACCCCTTTATGAAGTATCAGATGGCTATAAATATATGGGTTTGTCTCTGGGTGTTCTGTTCTGTTTCATTGGTTTTCATGCGGTTTTTGTTACTATAGCTCTGTAGTATAATTTCAGATCAGGTATTATGATGCCTCCTGCATCATTCTTCTTTCTCAGTATTCCTTTGAATATTCTAGGTGTCTTATCTTTCCAAAATAAATTAAAGGGTTTTGTTCCCTAATTCTGTGAAGAAAGTCATTGGTATTTGAAGAAAGTCATTGGTATTTTGATAGGCATTGCATTGAATCTGTACATTGCTTTTAGTCATTTTGACAATATTAATTCTGTCTATCTAAGAACACTTCAAGTCTTTCCATCTTCCAAGGTATTCTTTAATTAATTTCTTCAGTGTTCTGTGATTTTCATTGAACAGATCTTTCACCTCCTTGGTTAGATTAACCTCAAGTATTATTTATTTATTTATCTTTTTGACCTTATTGTGAATGAGATGATTTTCACTGATTTCTTCCTCAGCAGAATCACTATTGGAGTATAGGAAAGCTATTTATTTATGAATGCTGATCTTTTATCCTGCTACTTTGCTGAATTCATTTATCAGCTCTAGAATTCCTTTGGTGGAGTTTCTTGAGTTTTCTAGATATAGAATCATGTCATTAGCAAACAGTTTGATTTCTTCTTTTCCTATTTGTATCCCTTTATTTCCTTTGCCTGAATGATCTAGTTAGTGTTTGGAGGACTGTATTGAATAGAAGTGGTGAAAGTAAACATCCTTGTCTTGTTCTTGATTTTAGAGGAAATGATTTCAGTTTTTCTCCATTCAGTATAATGTTGGCTTTGAGTTTGTCATAAATATCCTTTATAATGTTAAGGTAAGTTCCTTCTATCCCTAACTTCTCCAGCCTTTTAAACATAAACGTGTGCTGGATTTTATTAAGGGCATTTTCTTCATCTATTAAGATGATCATGTGATTCTTGCACTTAATTTTATTTAAGTGGTGTATTACATTTATTGATTGGTATATGTTCTATGAATCCTGCATTAGTGGAATGAAACCCACTTGATTATGGTGTATTATCTTCTTGACGTGTTTTTCAATGTGCTTTGCTAATATTTTATTAAGGATCTTTGCATCTTTGTTCATCAAGGATATTATAGTTTTCTTTCCTTGATGTGTTTGTCTGGTTTTGTTATCAAGGTTATACTAGCTTCATAGAATGTATTTGGGAGTGTTCCATCCCTTTTAATTATCTTATGAAATAATTTGAGGAAGACTAGTGTTTGTTCTTCTTTAAAGTTCTGGTAGAACTTAGCTGAGAATCCATCTTTTCCTGGGGGTTTTTTTTTTGAAAGCTTTTAATTGCTGTTTCATTACTTTATATTGGTCTGTTTAGGTTTTCTTTATCTTCCTTGTTCACTTTGGGCAGGAATTTGTCAATGTCTTCTAAATTTTCCAGTTTATTGGAGTATACATTTCCAAAATAGTTTCTAATGATCCTCTGGATTTCAGAAGTCTGATATCTCCTTTTTTTTTCATCTCTAATTTTGTTTACTTGTATCATCTGTCTCTTTCTTTTGGTTAGTTTGGCTAATGATTTATCAATCTTATTTATTTTTTTTGAAGAACTCACCCTTTGTTGCATTGATCCTGTCTATGTTTTTAATTCTCAATTTTATTAAATTTGGCTCCAATCTCAATTATTTCCTGTCATCTACAGATTTGGGAATTAATTTGTTCTCCCTTTTCTAAGATCTTGAGGTGGAGAATAAGCCTATTTATTTGAAATCTCTCTGTTTTCTTAAATGTAAGAACTGAACGCTTAAATGCTTAAATTTGCCTCAGAAATGCTCTTTTACGTTCTAGACATTTTGATATGTTATATTTCTGTTCCTAGTTGTTTCTAAGAATTTTTTGATTTCTTCTCTCATTTCTTCTTTGATCCATTCTTCACTTAGAAGAATATTATTTAACCTCCATGTGTGCATGAAGTTTCTATGATTTTTCTTGTTGTTGGTTTCTAGTTTTATTCCATTAGGATCTGATAGGCTGCACAAGATTATATTGATTTTTTTTTTGTATTTGCTAAGACTTACATTGTGATCTAGAATATAGTTTATTGTGGAAAAGTTTCCAGGAACTGATGAGAGGAAGGTAAATTCAGCTGTTCGGGGGTGAAATATTCTGTAGATGTCTGTTAGTTCTACTAGATTTATAGTATTATTTAGGTTGGAAATATCTTTACTGAATTTATGTTTGTAATGTCTTGTCTATTATTTATAAGGGTGTGTTGAAGTCACCCAGTATTATTATGTTGGTGTCTACTTGAGATCTAATATCAAGGAATATTTCTTTTTTAATGTAATTGGGTGTGCTGACTTTTGGAGCATATATATTTACTATTACATCTTCCTGTTGGATTATTTTCTTTATCAGTATGTATTGGCATTTTTCTGTCTTCTGATTAACTTTTGCTTGAAGTCTGCTTTGTCAGATGTGAAAATGGCTAATATTGCTTGTTTTTGGACTCTATTTGCATGGAATTTTTTTTAATCCTTTTATCTTCAGTCTGTGAATGTCTTTCCCTATGAGATACATTTCTTGCAAACAGCATTAGACTTGTTTTTGATCCATTATGCTAATCTGTTTTTTTTTAATTGGGGAATTGAGACCATTTACATTCAGTGTTAATATGGATATGTGTTTGTAGTTTTCTGACATTTTGATTTTTTTTACTCTATTTAATATCGTCTTGATTCCCATTTAGCAGTACTCTTCCATTGATCTTGCTCTATTTGGGAGCTTTGGGATTTGTTTTTGGGTTACCCTGTATGCAGTTTACCTTTGAGTATTTCTTGCAGTGATGATTTGGTAGTCATGAATTCTTTTAGTTTATCTTTGACATGGGAAATTTTTATTTCCCCCTCAAATGTGAAAGAGAGCTTTGCTGGATATAGCAATTTTGGCTGAAAATTGTTTTCTTTTAGAGCTTGGAATATCTCATTCCAGATAGTTGGGTGAAGGATGAGGCTCAATCCTAGGAAGCAAGATTCAGAACTCTGGCAGTTGAAAGAAAATGTGAAGCATGGTTGAAATATTAGTCATCTTTTATTTAAAGGCATCAGTAGCCCTTAGAAAACCCCATTTAGCTCCCATAGCCATTTCTATAGGCCCTTTTTTATATGTAGGCCAGACAAAGAAGGCACACTGCCAACAGGTTACATCAGTGGCTCCGTGCTCACATGCTAATGTTTATGACCTGAAGTACACATGCTCAGTCAGAGTGTTTGTATCCTTGACTACACAACAACCAGAACATAACTGATTTATGACCTTGGCTACATGCTAAAAACATACCAGAGCTTGCTGGAAGCCCCGGTGAGGGAACCTTACTATAGCCATTTTGGGCCTGCTCCAACACAGTTCTTCCTTGATTGTAGGATCTGAATTGAGAATTTAGAAGTGAGTCTTATTGGTTTGCCTTGAAATATGCCCTGATGTTTCTTTATTGCAGCTTTTAAATATTCTTTCCTTATTTTCTATGTTAGGTATTTTGATTATGGTGCATCTTGGAGAACTTCTTTTTATAAAGAGGAAGGGGTCCTGTAGGCTTCCAGTATGTCATTTATGATATGAGGAAACTTTTATATTACCATCTGATTGAAATATTCTTAATGCCTTTAGCCTATATCTCCATGCTCTCTTCTATCCCAGTGAATCTCAGGTTTGATCTCCTGATGTTGCCCCAGGGTTCATGTATATTCTGATCATGTCCTATCATTTTTCCCCTTTATTGCATATTATGTACTCAAGTTCCTGTACCCTATCTCTAAAACCTGAAATTCTGTCTTCAAGGACTAAAGTTCTATTTTCTATGCAATTTCATTTGTTGGTGATTGTTTCAATTAAATTTTTAAAATATATATATTTTAGTTGTTGATAGATCTTTATTTTATTATCTTTCTGTGGTGCTGAGAATTGAACCCAGTGCCTCACACAATACAGGCAAGTGTGCTACTGCTGAGCCATAACCCCAGCCCCTCAAATAAATTTTTAATTTGATTAATCGTGACTTTTATTTTCAGGAGTTCTGATTGATTTCTTTTCAATACTTCTATTTCTTTATTGAAATGTTCTTTCATTTCCTGTATTTACTCTTTTAATTCATTCCTTAGATGTTCACTAAACATTTTGATAATCATTTTTTAATAATCTTTCTCTGGGATTTCATTAACTTCCACATCTGTGGAATTCTTTGTTGGGAGATTGTGAATTTTGGAGGGAGATTTGTTTGCCTATTTCTTCATGTTTTTTTTTTTCAGAGGTCTTGGACTTGAGTATCAATTGAGATGCATTCCTCTTCCTCTTTTATACATAAGGCCTTTTGTGTGTAGTTAACTTTTTTGTTCTGAGACTTTTAGAGAGACTTTTTGATATATGAGTAGATGTCAGGCATGGGACTTGAGGTCCTCTGCTTGTTCTTCCCTGTATCATGGTTGTTGTTTGGGGTTTTTTGTCTTCCCAATTATCTGAGTTGGAGTAATATTAAGGCTCAGTTGGGGCTAGATTATGTGTGGGGTGAGGTTCGTTGTTGCTTGGCTAATTGTGAATGTTTCTCAACATCTCTACTCTGTGGTCTTGATTTGTCCCGAACACTTTCCAGATTTTCTTAGATGGAAGGGTGACCCAGGAATAACACCAATGTCAGCAACAGATGTACAGACTTATGATAAGTGGTCAATGTCCACCTTGACATATGCAATACTAATTGTCACTGGTGTAGGAGTAGTGGGGCCAGCATTTAATATCAATATCAATAATTAAAAAACTGTGAATTATATAAGGCATTTGACAGCAGGTATATTCTATGTTGTCCACTGTATTAATGATCGCAACAACATGAGTGGCGTAGGAATTACATAAACTATATAATTGTATTATTTAATATTACTATAGTTTCCTAAGTAAGAGAAAATAGTGTTGGAAGGCAAAAACATTTTGAAATATTTTAAAAAGTGATCAGAGGGTCAGGATATAGTTAGCAGATATCAGCTATTAAAAAAGGAATAAAAATAACTGAAAATAATGAAAAAAGAAAAAGAGGAAAAGGTAACAGGAAAATTTGTTTGTTATTGAGGGAAGAGAGTGAAGAAGGAGAGATAGGAGGGATAAGAACCAAGATATGAACAAACCAGAAAATGTAAGATCAAAACAACCTGAATCTTCTTATAAGTCACACCCCACCTAAGTCAAATCAAGGCTGAATAATAAATGCAGAAGAAAGCTACTAATGTGAAGGTGAAATTATATGAATATATATACCATGACACACACACACATACACACACACATATAGTATATATTCTCCAAACCTATTCATGCAGTGAGAACACACACACACACACACACACACATACATTTACACACACATACACACAAAATTATGCATAATGGAAAAAATTAAACAATAATACAAGAAATAATGCTTGAAAAAATTTTTTAAAATTAAAACTTAAAGAAGACTAAAATAAATGGGAATACAGAGAATAAATAAATAAGGAAAAAGAGAAAAAAATCCTAATGAGAAATAGAGGGCTTGTTTCCGCTACAGTGATCAAACTATTGGCAGGGATGGATTTCCATTCTTTCTATATATTTTTGGCTCTGCAATCCTTGGGTCAAAGGCTGGGGATTGTTAAGTTCAATGTCTTTGTGTTCCTCATACTTGCTGGCCAGGTGGTGTAGCTCTCAGGTTTTAGTCTCCTAGTATAGGGTGGGATAGACTGGGGAGTGCTTATGAATTGTGTAATCCTGTGTGTGGGGTGGTGGTAGTGGGGGTAACACAGAGTTCAAATTGGAAGTTCCAGTAGTTGGGATTTAGTCTTGGGTGAATTTTGGAACTCTGTTGGTAGATATTTGAGATTTGATCCATGCCCTCTGTTACTGGGGAGCTTCCAGGACATCTGGATCTCTGGGGCCTCTGGTAAAATCCATTTTTAGGATATAGGGACTAAGCCTGCACATGATTCACCTTTACCACTGTGAATGTGAATTACCAGGTATCCGCCCAAGACTGCAGATGCTCCTGTGTGGCCACTATCAGTGTCTTTCCAATAGTTCTCATGGTGTCCTAGCAACAAAGATTTTCTTTGTGTCTATTTCAGTAGCTCTGGTTCAGGCACACACTGCTGGATACTTCCTTCATATATCCTGATTTGTCTCTCCTCACTGCTGTGCAGTGTTGATAGATAGTTTCCAGGCTGCAACTCTGGTCATTTTCTGGGTCAGCAATGTCAGTTACCACTGAGCTGTCTGCCCTTGGGGCTCAAGCAATTTGGGGTTTGTCTTAATGAACTACTTTCTCCCACCAACTCTTTGTTCATTAAGATCAATGTCTCTCACTAATCCACAGGTTCTCCCAAGCCAAAATCTTTGAAATTTAATTTATTTTTATTGTTGTTATTTGCCACACTGTCTTGTCTTTCTACCTGCTGTCCTCTCTCCCCTCAGTGGCTGCTGTTGCAGCTCCTGCCACGGCCAGCCACACTGGCACATCTCTAACACTATGTATTTTATTCCATTTGAAGTTTCTGATTTTCTGTATCTGTATAGTTTCTTTTTGCAGTCCAGTATTCAATTTCAGTGAGCTCAATTTATTACCCACCTGCCTGGGGGCAAAATCATCCTGCTTTGTAAATCTGGTGCTGAGGAATTGCTAGGAAGTGTATCCTTCCTCTAATCCACTGTCTTCTTATTTGATGGGCATTTAAAATCCAAGCTATAGCTTAGGAAAAGTCAAAGGGAAAGGTAGAGTTGGTGGCTTGATGGATTGCAATAAAAACATCTTACTTTCCACATCTCACCAGACCCTGGGAGCACATTGCCAGGACCCCTCGCAGGAAAGGACCTGCCCAAGTAAGGGCCCTGAATCAATAGATTTAGAATCCATTCACATGGATGCAAGAAGCTTTGCAAAGCTTCATGAGATTCATGACAAATCTCTGCCTGGAAGAAAGTTGTTGTTTTACAAAGATGTATCAAAACAAACAAATACTCAAGCCAGCAAGCAAACAGCAACAACTTCTGTGGATGAACTATTTGAAATAGTAAACTAATGCTTTGAAACAACATGATATTACAGAAACACCTGGAATATTTGTACTGCAACCACAGGGGCTTAAGAAAGGTTTTATGTTTGTGCTGAAAATTCTGATATTAAAATTTTACATCATCTTGTTCACAGAGCATCTTGCTCCTGACAAAGTTTGCCTGCAGATGTGAATTTCCCATTAAATGATGTTATCAGAGTGGCGATAAATACACATAAAATCCTAACCCATTTCAGTCAAGGCTGTTTTCAGCTTTGTGCCAAGAAATAGGATGGATATTCCACTTTCTGTTTATTACCTTAGAGCATTGTCACCCAAAAGGAGGATTTCATTGAGTTTATAAACTGAAACAAGTGTGTGTGAGTGTGTGTGTGTGTGTGTGTGTGTGTGTGTTTATGAATGATTCCCCCTTTTCAGATTTGTTAAACAGTAGTTATTAGATTAAAAAGAGTGACTTGGTTATCTAAAAAAATTTAATATCTGAATGAATGAAGTTGAAATAAAATGTTGAGAATGGGAAAGCATATCAGTGTGTACTGACAAAATGCATGGATTCTGAGAAAATGTTCAACTTTGAAAGTGGCCATAAAATGACTGATTGGAGGACTAAGGAAGAATTTTGAAGACCAGTAGAGCAATATGAATGAATACTTGAGAAAATGCATTATTTAAAGAACTATTATATCCACAGATTCAGAATCCACTAACATTGTAATAAGGAGGCTTAGAGCTACATTTATCAATGAAAGTAAAGAATATTTAGAGAATGATTAAATTATCTGAAATTAGGTCAACAATGAAAAGGAGTTTCTCAGAGGAAAGGCAATAATAAACAGTTATCTGCTTCTCATTAATATCTGACTCGTATGGATAGAATTCTTACAAATGATGACTAAGGGGACTTAGAGGAGATCAGCCATCAGGAAGATCAGGAATTTTAGGGGGTTCTTTAAAACATAAACCTGTTTTTATAAAATTATCTTTA
Source organism: Ictidomys tridecemlineatus (assembly GCF_052094955.1). Classification (NCBI taxonomy): domain Eukaryota; kingdom Metazoa; phylum Chordata; class Mammalia; order Rodentia; family Sciuridae; genus Ictidomys; species Ictidomys tridecemlineatus. The sequence goes on from NC_135477.1 coordinate 74,544,994, forward strand.
TAGAGAAAGCTCAAGGTTCTTAATTTAAACATACATAATATTTAGAATAGAGATTTATTTGGAAGTTATGTATCAATTCATATTTAATATCATCCGTATTTCTTTGTTCTTGTTCAAAATTATATATTGCAAAAAGTTATGACTTTATTTATAAAGCTCCATGTTAATAACCCCAGGTAGTAATACTCACCAATTTAGTCCAGTGAGCTCTATGAATATTATTGTTTTGCATGTGGGTCTAGAAGATATAATGTAGGAAAGGATTTCTTGGTGGTACGACCTCAATTCCTGTTGCATTTTGAGGACTCTTTCTCTCTTTCCTCATTTTTAGAATAAATATAAAGTTCATTCTGTAGCTGTGAAGACAAGAAGTTAAGATTTACGAAAAGAACCTGGCACATAATAACAAGAAATATTAGAACACATACAAGTGTTTTTGTCTTGCCAATGCCCGACTAGCTAAGATTTTATCTGCAACTTCTTGGAGTTGGTACAATAAAAAGAACAGGAATCAGATTTAATGGTGTTTTCATATTGCACACAGAAATATGGGGGCCAAGTACGGACCAGATCTATTTCATATTCTTTCTATCCAGCACATCCTTTGCACATTGAAATTGCCTGATAAATGTTTTATGAATGAAGGAAAAATAAAAATAGATTTTCTTTTCTTTGGTACCAGGGATTGAACTCAGGGGTACTCGATTACTGAGCCATATCCCAGCTGTATTTTGTATTTTATTTAAAGACAGGGTCTCTCTGAATTGCTCAGCACCTTGCTTTTGCTGAGGCTGGCTTTGAGCTCATGATACTCCTGTCTCAGCCTCCTGAGCTGCTGGGATTACAGGCGTGCGCCACCATGCCTGACAAGAAGGATTTTCTTTGGTCTAAGAAAAATAAGTTGGGTCAATATGTGCCATATACCTCTGGATACCTAGTATGCTGATGCTGAGCTGGGAGACTGAGTGAGCTATTATTATCTGGACATTTGTGTTTCAGTGAACAGGCAGGGATGGTCAGCATATTAAAGTGTGTGTTTGTTTCTTTTAGCGGAAAAAATTCACCATCACCAGCAGTGTCACTGGGAAAAAGCACACATTTGTCACTGATTCAGCCAAGACATGTAAATATTTACTGGGCCTCTGTTCTGCCCAGCATGGGTTTAATGCGCAGATGGGCTCTGGGCAGATTCTCCATATTTCAGCTGGTGAGTAGATGCTATATTCTCAATGGACACTTTGACAAGTTTGTTGTTTTGTAAATAATTTGTGTGAACTGATAAAATTGTCTGGAAGCTTCTATAAAGACTTCAATCTCCTCAGTAAGGATAGAAATTCAATAAAAATGAAGTATATTTTTTCTCAGATTGGAAAACACTAAAATAAATAACACTGGGAGGGTAAATTGACACAACTTTCCTAGAGTACTATTGGAAGTATATATCCAAAGTCTTTAAAAAAAAAAACCCATGTCCTTTGGCCCCATAATTTTACTTGTAGACAGATATTTATTTTACAGTAATAAATACAGAAAAATGTAAAAGTTGATGTTCATGGGTGTTCACTGGAACATTATTTATAGCAGTGAACATTTGGAAGCAACCTAAATTTCCCAGAATAGAAGACTAGTTAAAAAAAATCATAGCATATCTCTGTAGTTCAGACAGTTAAAGTATTTTTTTGGAGAAGGATGATTTGTAAGACTGTATATGCTATAGAGCTAAGTGGGTGACAGCAAGATATGGGACCATATCTAGTACCATCCAATGGAAGTTTCTTTGGAAATATCTGTAGCCTTCAGTATGGGAGTCATCAGTATATGTACCTATTGAGCATTTGAAAGGTGGTAAAAACAAATGAAGGATTAAATCTTTAATTTCAGTTTTAGTGACTTATACTTAAATTTGAATGGCTACATGTGCCCATTTATTAAAAAGCATAGCCATACTCAGGTGGTTAATAATTCCATGTTATAAAACAAGAAAATAGAATAGAGAAATGAACACCACCACAATATCACTTGTTACTACCTTTGTGAGTTATGTATACAAGCATGATTATTTTCTTTATATCTTCACTATTTGTTAAACTTCCAGCATGAGCATATATTACTGATAAAGTTAAGAAAAAGCCAATTGATTAAAATGTGGCCACACATCATGTAAGATCAGTTAACAATTATTGAGCATGTAGGAAATTCTATGGAGCTGTTTATTACCATTGTTCCTACTTTTTCCTGACATTATGATAATCCTTATATGCAAAATCTAATTTATGCTCCAAATACACTTTTTTTTTCCACACTGTAATTGTCAAACAGCCCTGTGAAGCAGGAACCAACATTTTTGGAAGAAGCAAACTGGGGCTGGAGTAGTAAGAACTGTGCCAGGTGTTTGTTGGTGGGGCTGAGACTTGAACCTGTGGCTCTTGGGGTCCAGTGCCCATCTACTTCACCCCCTGCAAAGTGATATTTCATAAGTTGCCTGAGTAAACTTTAGGGCCAGGGAGACTTGCTTTTGAGTGCTTGCTTTATCACAGTGTCTGCTGATCTCTAAGCATTATTTCTTCTGCTGCTATAAAAGAGAACAATAAAATACAGTGATTCACACTCTACATATTCAGATTGTAGTCTCTGGGCCCTTCAGTATGCACATTACCCTGGAAGTTCACGATGGATGCAGAATCACAGGTCCCACTCCAGGCCTACTAATCAGAATTTGTATTTAAAAAGATCCCAGGTGATTTGAATACACATAAAAGTTAGAAAAACACTGGCTAGGAAAATGGCTGGGTGACTTTGGCCAGCTCACCTCCCCTCTCTGAGCTTTAATGCCCTCATTCAAACATACTGATTGTCTAATAGGCTTGTGCTGTACTCCAGCACGACAGTGACAGTATATGTAACATTTCTAGCTTGATGTCTGGAGTGTGAAGTAGGACAGTGCCTCTTGAGTATGAGGATTTGACTCAGTGCTAATGCATGTAAGAGCTGTGTCACAAGTTCTAGGGACTGGCCCAGGAGTTAGGTTAATAATGGGAAACAAAATTGCCAAGCTTAGAGATGAAGATGCAAACACAGAAAATAAAGGTAGCATATTATTTGCAGCAGAGCCAAATGAAGATATAAACATTTCATTGGAACTGCAGGCTGTTGGTCCCAGGTTATTTCCAGGGAGCTAGAGATGATAAATGCAAATTAATTATATCTGATTTACCTGGTATTGCTGAGATACCGTGTGTGAAACACCATCAATATTGCTTTTATTGCTTGATTTCAGTGACCATAAAATATTTATAAAGACTTCATGAGCTTACTTGTGAAATTAGTCCTTCTAGGCCTATTTTGCTCATAATAAACTGTTTTCTCAAACTGCAAATTCTACCACCTTAAGAGTTTTCAGAAATCTAACACACATTTACACTAAAAGGATTCATTTTGACAATTCTCCTTGCCTTTTAAAAACTTCATTTGAGAAACTCTCCATGGACACCATTTTCAATGATTGCATGCAGCAAAGAGCTGGACATCTCCATCTGTCCTCAAACTCTGCGTCTCCAGCTGATCTCTTCCTTCTGTGTAACTCCAGGAGTTCTGCCGTGACCTTTGCCTTGTTCAAAGGGGACCACCCATTCACCCAGCAGGAACTGGGGGTCTGGACCTGGACCTTCTCTTCCTGCCCCACATGCCACCAAATGCTCTCAGATGAGCTTCCTGCTGAGATTTATATCCCCTGCCACTGTCCAAAGTAATTTTCAAAGTGATCATTCCAAAGGACCCATCCAATCATGTTCTTCCATGCTGAAAACTGTCAATGACACTCTGCTGTTTGTACCTAACCTCCTTAGGATAACCTGTTGGATTCTCCCAACTCTTGCCCCAACCCTGACTTGTTTCCTGTCTGGTTACCTCCCCTCTCCTCTCTGGCTATGCTGCCTACTTCCTTGCTGGCTGTGGAACACACCAGCGTATCTCGGGTTCCAGGGTCTTGGTGCCAGTGGCCTCTACCATTGATGCTGTTCCTAACCTCTTTATGGCTCACACCATCAAAATTTAAGCCTGATATTCCATGAACATATTGAAGGACAGCCTCTCCCTTGAACAGACTTTCCTTTTTTGGCTGCCCCCAGTCGACTCCTTCTCAGGTGGAGTGGAGTAGAGTGCTCCTTCTTTATGCAGATCTCTTTGTTTTTTCACTCTTATTTGTGCCTGTATGCCTCTAATCTGTGGTAGACTGGGAATTCCTTGAAGGCAGATTCCTGCAGTCTTTCTGGCTCTGTTATGGAAGAGAGAGGTATGTCAAAATGGCAAGTGGTTAATACATGTTTGAATGGATGGATGAATGGAAATACTATTTGTATGGAAATACTGTTCCTTAATCATCTCCTTCTTTTCATGCTTAGTTTGCTTTTCATTTTTCAATACTACTAATAATATTGTGATAAACATCATTGGAGAAAATTCTTTTCTTGATTTTCTTATTTCTCAAAAATGTATTTGGGTACAAGAGCCAGGGCATTTTAAAAACCATGGCTGTTTTCCTGAGTGTTTTGCCTTCTTGTCATCCTGCCTGTTTCATTGCATTCTTGCTGGAATAGTTGTCATCGTGTTTATTTTTGTTCATTTGACAGGTAAAAACGATTTTTCACTGTTGCTTTATCTTGTATTTCTTTTATTGTTGAGAAGCTGAACACTTACCAAATGTTTCTTCTGTGAATTGTCTCAACAAGCATATTACTTTATAGTTATTTTTGGTTCCCTGGGGAGAAATAATCACTGAGCTTTTACAAGTGGGTATTTCAGGACAAGTATTTCAGCACTGCAGAGTGGCCCCATGGCCTTTCTCCTGGGTGGTCCAGTGCTTCAGGATACTCCTGGTCCTTCCAGGAAACTGTGGCTGCAAGACTGCAAATTTGCAGTGGGCTGCTTGGGATCTCATCCCAGTTTCCTTTTCTTTGTGGGTATCTCCTGTGTGCTTGGAACTCCAGCTAACTTGGTCTTCAGCCCTTGATGTCCAGACGGATTCAGACATTTGTCAGATATTTCCCAGATGCCACAGTTATGCTGTGAGTCGCCCATGATCAGGGAACAGAAGCTGTTCATTCTCCTCAGTGTGCCAGTGGCTTTGGGACATTATTGGCAATCCTTCCTTCTGTTCCTGAAAGAGCATCAACTCTTGGATCTCTGACCTACTGACACATCCCTCCTGCACTGTAGTCTACCCAGTCGAACCTCATGAGGCCAAGGCCTAAGGATGAAGCCAGCACGCGGCACCAGTCACCAGGCCCACAGCCTCGGTCTGAGTCTGTGATGCTGAATATTTCGCATCTGTGATGTCATTTCCTGACCTCACTGTGGGCCGTTCATCTGTTCACTGAGCTCCCTCCTCAGCCTCCTGACTTCCCCTCCAGCTTCTGGAAGGGAACAAGCTCTTCCTGGATCCCAGGCACTTGGGACTCTCACCTCTCTGCTCCCCTTCTATGAGTCTCTTCCCTAAGGGACAGCTCCTTTCTGTAGCCCCAATCCCTCCACAGTCTTGCTTCAAACCAGCCAAACCTCTATGAGCTGAGGCCCTGAATCTAGTGTCTCTTCCTAAAGTATCCTTTAATTAATGGGTGTTAATATCTACGAAAATTAAGCCCAATGTCACTGTCCCTTCTGGCTCTGGTGATCAGAAGCCTGGGCAAGCCTCGGGTGAATCTCTTGTGCTGCTGTTTTGGTCTTTGTGTCAGGTTCTCCCATACTCCAGTGTGGAGACGTACATTCAAAGACACCTCCCCCACACATTCACCACACACACACACACACACACACACAAACACACACACGCACCATACACACACAGACACCCCCATATATACGCTGACCATTCACTCACATACATAGATACCACAAACACACATTTAACGTACACACACATACTGGCACCACACAGCACACTTACCATATGCACACATTCTGAGACATACACACATACAAGAAAAAGTGGTGCCCACAACAAAGCAACGTGTGCACTGGCCTTCCTTCCAGGTTTTAGCAGTGAGCAGATAGTCTGGAGATGGTCATCATTTTTCTTTCTCAAAATACAAATTCACTTTGGATAAAGCCTCATTAATTTAAAAGACTATTATTGATCAAATCCCCATTTTTTTTTTTTGTGAACAATATAAATAGTGAAGTCTCTTACACCTGGGACTTGACCAGAGTCACCTATTAATCCTTTCTGCACAAAGGAAGGAAGGGAAGCAACAAAGCTAGGAGTCCAACACGTTGGTGCTATGTTGGTGTTACTTATATTCCAGGAAACAGGATCTTACATGAAATATTATTACCAGGGAAAACTAAGCTGTGTTGAGATTAAAGATTGTGTGCCATAGGGCAAAGCCTAATTTTGGGAGCCTGGATGATTCAAAGTCCCATTTGTTATGAGAACGACTGTGAGGACAGATCTGCAAAGGCGGAAAGCAGAACTGGGTGCTAGAAGCTAATTTTATCTGAGGCCCTGCTGGAGCCTGACATTCCCAGGAATGCTTTGGGTGAGCACCCATCAGAACAGGCTCTTTGGCTCCCAGTTCTTTCAGCTACCAGGGAGGGAGCCTCTGGTCTTTTCTTTCTTAGGTTTCTAAAATGTCCTTCATTAGCAAGTGCTAATTAGAGGACTTGCAGTCCCAAGCCTAATCACAAGGATTCCCTGAGTTAGCATGAAGCAAAATAGCAGGCCTCTCAGTGCAGAAAAAGAACTGGGAGAGAAGAGCTTGAGCCTGGGAGTGTTTTGCCACTCCAAGAGCAATGGGACCAGCATCATCTTGAGTGTAAAGTATATTTATCTTTTTCTCCTCCTATTCAGATCGGGATAAGTTTGTGCAAATGGCAAATTCAAGCCCTGCACAGCAGGCCCAGTCCAAGCCTCTTACATGGATTCAGAGATTGTCATGCTCAGAAAATCAGTTGTTCCTACCGAGGTTGCAGGACACCATAGGCGGCCTGCTGAGTGCGTCACTGGAGAACTTCAACTTGGAAACCAATAAGGAGACTGGCCCAGAAGGAATCAGAGACAGGTGGGTTTCCTCTGTCCTCTGAGCCCAAACTACCAGGTATTGGTGTGCTGGAGCCATCTACACCTAAAGCCAGTTGTTTAAAGAATGATAGATGCCTAAGGAAAAGTATATATTCACTGTCAATTAATTCCTTGGCTTAGTTGTGGGGTTATGCTTTTCTTATGGCTTAGTCTGAGCTAAATACTCTAGGACAAAATTTTACTCCCCTACCATGATGCTCATACCTTTTGGTAGAGAAAGAGGACAGAATTAAAAAAAAAAAAAACTACAGTAATTTTGGCCTTATCATAAGCTAGGTAGTGTTCTAGGAACTTGTACATATCAACTAATTTAACCTGTAGAACCATGTGGAATATTTTTATCATCCTTCTCATTTACAGGAGGGGAAACAGAGGGGCTAGCACTCAAACAAATACCGCTGGACCCAGAGAGCATATTTCTGATTTTGACACTATTCTACCTTCCCCATTGATGACATTTAAATTTTTATGTGAAAACAGTGAGCTGATACATGTAACTTTCCATTATAAAACAATGATCCATACATTTAAAAATAGCCTAGGACTTGGATGACACTTACATTACAAGTTATATAAATAGCCCAGATTCCCAGGCAGCACACGACTAACGAGGATTGCTGTAGGAGCTGTTTTGGGGGATGAGTTATACATCTGCTTCAGCATGAGTGTATGGATGATTCATTTGAACTGAAATTCATGTATATATGTATACATCTTGAAGTAATTCTTAGAAAATTATTGCCCAAATTCTATAGATGCAAATGTGCACTGCAAACATAATCAATAATGGGGAAGCAAAAACTGTTCTGTGTATCTATTGCTGTGTAACAAACCACCTCAAAATGCAGTGGTATAAAACAATCACCATTTTGTTATCCCATTTCATAATTTTCTAGGTTAGAAAATCAGGCAGAGCTGTATTGGAGAATTCTTCTGCTTCTTGTGGTATTGACCAGGATCATGACTGGACTGGTCTAGGGGGTCCAAGATGCATGCAAGGAAGTGCACGTGCACAGCTCTTGGTGTGAGTGGCTGGGATACATTGCTAACTGGGTCCCTCTCCCTTCTTATGCAGTCTCAAGCCTTCTCCATGTGGTGTCTCCAGCAAGATTCTACATGGCAGCTCAGGGCTTCAAGAGCCCAGGGAGAGGTTGCCATTCTTTATTAACTCTAGCCTGGAGTTAACATGGCATCTTTTCCACCATACTCTTGGTTAAACTAGTCCTAGGTCAGAATAGATTCGAAGAGAACAGAAATAAACTCTACCTCTTGATGTCAAAGGGTTTGTGGCCATGTTTTTCATCTGTCACTCAGACTAATTTTATAGCATTTTATTTTTTAAAAGGTAGAAGCAGCCATGATTGGCTCAAGGCCATTGTTAGTTTTCTGTCACTGCAACAAAATCCCTGAGACAATCAGCTTTAAGAGAGGAAAGTTTCTTTTGACTCACAGTAAGTTTTCAGTACATGATTAGTTGGCCTCATTGTCTTCAGGCCTGTGGCAAGGTAGCACATCATGGTAGGACTACATGCTGGAGGAATCTACTCTCCTCATGGTGGCTCAGAAGGAAAGAGGAAGTTGAAAGAGCTCAAGTCTCTATATTTCCCTTTAAGGCACAATGATCTAAGGATCTTCCACCAGGCTCTACCTCTTAAATGTTTCCCTACTTCCTAATAGTGCCATGGGTAACACCTTTAATATGTGGAACTTTGGAAAGTGCTTTTCCCAACCTAGCAGCCACATTGAACAATGTGTTAACAGCAAAGTAAGCTTCCTGGGGATGCTGGTGCTTCCAGTGACCTGTCAATCATCCCTCATGGTAGGGTTTTGCAGCATCATGTGGCAGTTGGCTTTTCCAGTAGGAAGCTGTATTGGAGTCCTTAGTAAACTCTAGATACTGCTGTAATGTATGTTTGTATCTGTCAGTTTATAAATGCAAAAAATTCTTCACTCTTAATAACTCACTAGTAATCTGAAGGGGAAAAGGGAAACCAAAGACTTGCATTTAAGTCCTAGGCCATCTGGAAGATCCCAAAGAAGCACAACCTAAGCCCATGACTTGGTGCAGGTGGGTTTTTATAGATGTGAGGCCAGGTGTGAGCAGAAGCGTGAGCTAGGGAAGGAAGAAAAGCCTGTACAGGATGGGGTCATCAAAGTAACGTTGAGGGCAACCAAGGCTCAGTTCCTCAGCAAAGTGTACTGAAGGTCTCCCTGAATTGCCAAAAAACAGAAGGGTGGATGCCTGTGTGCCTGCCCCCATTCCTCTCTGGTTGAAGGTCATCTGTGGGACTTGGCTCCCCCATACTTTTGGGTAAAGAGGGAGTGGGAGGATGAAGAGAAAGCTCCCAAGATGTGTAAGAAGTTCAAGGGCAGAAAGAGAACTGCATCTGAGGTAGGATTTTGTCAGCACGAACTGAGCCTGACCACTCATGGGCCTTCCATCCATCACAGCTATGGTCAAAGTCTGAGGTGGGCCAAGTGCTGTGACTGTGGCCATGGGTCACTGTCAATCTTGGTGACTGGAGGAGATGCTTAGTATTTCTGCTTACCGCAAAGATGACTCAGCTGGAGGTTCCCTTCAGAACACACTGTGGATCCATCCCAGCCTTAAGAGAGTTGGTGACCAATGCCTGTCCAGCTGTCTAGTTCTCTGTGATCCTGAGAAAGTTATTTAACATGCCCGTGCCATTCATCCAGTGGTACGAACAGTAAAGCCGTGCCCACAGGGTGGCTGCAGTAATTAAACTGTTATTAATGTTGAACGCGGGCTGAGTCCACAGCGAGGGTCCCAATGCTGGTATCCTTTCCGTGGTCTCTATGGGACATGATAGAAGCACATGAGGACAGAATGGATTAAACATTCAAGGCAGGCATAGGTAGCATTGTGGCTCCCTTGCAGGTGAGGACTGGGGAGGTTTGCATGGGAAAGGTGACATTAAGTCTTGTTTGACGAGTAGAATTTGGGCTGGGTGAGAGAGAAGGGAGAAACACCGTGGGGAAATATTCATTCATTTTGGTTGTGCCAGCCCTGGGCCAGGTGCCGAGCTTTCGGCCACCTATTGCCTGTCACTGCTTCTCCAAAGCCTTCCCAACTTCCCTTGCATAGGGATGGTACCTGCACACCACTGGGTCCATTTATGGAAACCCCCCTTTTCCCTTTCACCCCGACATTCACATGCTTTCATCCATCTCCCCGTCAATCACTCAAACTCAAGAACAGTGACATATCAAGTGCAGTCTGAGCTCTAAGGTCAGAATGTGAAGGCTTTCAGTAAATTTTTTTTTAAAGGTTTACATTAAAAAAAAAAAACCTTTATTTGTGGTAAAAATAGACAAACCATAAAAGATATCATCATGACCACTTTTTAAAGTCACAGTTTGCAATGACACTCAGTTCATTCACATTGCTGTACAATCATCACCACCCGTCATCCACCAGATCTTCATCTTCCCAAACTGAAACTCTGTCCCCATCCAACACTGACTCCCCATTCCTGGCTTGCCCAAGTCCGGGGCAACCAGCACTCTGCTTTCTGTCTGATTTTGGTTACTCTAAGTACCTTATAAACCAAACAGGCTTGTATAATATCTGTCCCTTTGTGGCTGGCAGTAAATGACTTTTAAAGTGGAGGGCAGCATGTGGGCCCAGATCACGAGAGCTATAGAAACCTGGGGGCACATAAGCCCTTTCTTTTCCTCAAAGGCCACCCTCAAAGGCCATTTCATTCTCATATCCTTATCAGCTGCTCCCAGACGGCTGGGATTTCTCCTTCCTTTGAACAAATGAGCACTCTGCTAACACCTCTCCCTAGGGCACTTGGTAGACTTGGAAGTCATCTAGACCCTGCATGCCTTACCAGCCCAGGCATGATCCTCAGTGTGTTCTCAATCAATTTGGGTTGAATTTGCTACAATGCACAACATAAGAGCAAAGACAGAATGAGGCTCATTCCGACCTTACCAAGAGCTGACTGTGCTGCCCTTTCCTCTCTACTACGTTCCTCTCCTCTGTCAATCCTGTTCTTCCTGTGAATACTGCCAATCAAGGCAGCATCCCTTGCTATGGTCCAACTGCCTAAGCTGTGGTGTGGCCTCTCTGGTGTTGGGGACAGTCTGCTCATGTGCTTGTCCATCCTGGAGACCCAATACTAACTTTTTTGCAAGGCCCTAGGCACCCGTAGCTTTGTGTCTATTCCTCTTGCTCTCTACTCTGCTTATCTCTGAATATAGCTTATCTCTTTGGAGAGCTTAACTTGGGGATAGGGCAGGGTCCCCTTGATTCAAGCATGCTCCTAGTGCTTAGAACATGCTTCGCTTACTAGAATTTCGTGTATATTGTCTATTTTTGGTTGTTGTAACAAAATAATGCAGGCTGGGTACCTAATTAAAAACAGAAGTTTAATCAGCTCAGTTTTGAAGGGTGAAAGTCCAAACAGCATGGCACTGGCTCTGGTTAGACCCCCTGCTGACTGCACTGTCTCATGGCAGATGGCATCATGGTGGGAGTGCATGTAAGAGGGAGACCTGAGGGTGGGACAAGAACCCAGAGAGAGGGGAGTGGCCAGTCTTGCTCTTTTATACCAACCCAGTCTCCAAGAACTACTTAATCTCTTCTGAGGTCAGTGTCTCATTAACTTAAGCAACTCCCATTAGACTCCACCTCATAAATATTCCACTAACTCCCAGCATCATACTGAAGACCAAGCATCCAGCACATGCACTCCTAGGGCACAAACCACATTTAAACCATTGCACTGCACATTCAGCTAAGGCCACTGAAAACGTGCACAAAAGTTTTCTGATCTCAATAAGTGCGATTGGGAGTGGAGCATCCATCTCAAACACCTGAAAAGATCAAGAAGTTACACCAATTTGTGTAGTCCTCAGGGAGGCACAGCCTATGTGGGGTACTAGAGCGTGACTGGCCCCACTAAGAGCCTTCAGCTAAAAGAAAAAGCCAACAATAGAACATCAGGACCCATCGAGTGTCATGCCTTATACTACTATATGGTTTTGGTGCCATCACAAACCTGGGAAATAGAAGATTACCCCTATTTTATGGTTGAAGAAATGGAGGCCTTTAACAGCTGCATATCCAACCCAAAGGTGGATAGTGGGATGTTCATGTGAGATCCAGGTGACTGCAGTTAACTCTTTGGGACAGAAAGACTCTACCACCATTCTTTTGGTGTAGCCTTGATAATCAGATTTGATAACATTCCTTCCTCTTTGGAGAATGTGTCTGGAACTGCTGGATGGTCAGGCAAAAGTCAGCCTTCTCCAGATCACTGTGCATATTAGAACTGCCTAAGAAGTTGCCTTATCTTACTTACATTGTCACCTTTCCCTGCAGCCCCTGCCCTGGCCAGGAGCAGCTGAACAGCACCTGTTTGATCCAAAAGCCAATGACCCGTGGCCCACTTTCTGGGCTGCCTTTTCAGACTGTGAACACAGGTATGGGCCAGGCCATGGTTTTGGTAAAGGAAACCTTACATACAATGTTTGATTTTGACCTTCTGCCACCACTGCAGTGTGTTTCCCAAATTTTGCAAACTGTTTACTTTTAAAATTATGCCAAAATCTATTTATGGTTGGGAAGAGCTCTCCCAATCAGCATTTGGCTTTGGCTGGGTATGTGGATCTGTAATGCATTAGCTGTGGTGAATTGGTTTCCAGCCCTTGGGTTCAGCAGAGGGAGTATCTACTATGGAGTGGTATGTTTAGAAAAATGCATCATCCATTTTAGTTATGCTGCTTCTTCAAGGCCCAGCATATCACTCAGTGTTCCCCAGAAAACATGTACAGGGAAGATAGCAGTTTCCTCCTGGCAAGCCCCCAGTTGAAGGCAAAGACAAAGAGACTTCATAACTAAGGAAAATATCTATATTTGATGAGCACCAAGCCTGAGGGCTGGATCTGGAATACCACCAAGCAATTCTCTAAATTGAGTGTCTGCCAGTTTCCATCATGTTTCCAGAGGGAGGAAGAGATGTGGAATGATGACAGTGGTGGGTCACCAGTGGGGAATTTTCCCAAGAGAATTGTGATAAGATTTGGAGAATCTAATCCCAGAACTCTGGGAGCAACTGTAGGGCTGTACTTTGGATTGCCTTTAAGGCCCAAACTGGGAAAGTACTCTAAAGTACCCAGACTGGGCTGGTAGCTCCTGTCGCCCTCTGACTGTTGGAAGCCTGTGTAAGTCAGCTTTCCATTACTGTAACAAATAACCCAAGTTAAAAAGAAAAAAAATTATTTGGTTCATGGTTTCAGACGTTTCAGTTCATGGTTGCTTGGCCCTGTTGCTTTGAGCTTGTGGTGGCCCATGGCAAGAAGACAGGGTAGAAGAGGCCTATTCACCTTACGGTGGCTAAGAAGCAAAGAAAGAGAGGGAAGAAGGAGCTAGGGTCCCAAATCCCTTCAAGGGCACACCACCAGTGACCTAACCTCTACCCGCTAGGACCTACCTTTTATAGATTCTCCCGCCTTCCAGTAGCACCACAAGCTAATGAGCAAGCCTTTAACGCATAGTTTTAGTTTTAGTTATCACTGCCAACAATTAAATTCCTGGTCCTCTTCCATCTTGTCCCAAGACCAAAAACTATCAAAAGTCAGACGGGAAAGAGGCACCACAGCCCAGTCTACCTGGCCTGTGCTCTTGCAGCCCAAGTTTGACCCAAATTGATCCAGTGAGGCTCATTGAAAGAAAGTCCTCAGTGACTGGTTCTGAGTTTTGCTAGGAAATTAAATGTGAGCTACCTTTGCTCTCAGTGTGTGCCTGTGTGTGTGTGTGTGTGTGTGTGTGTGTGTGTGTGTGTGTGTGTGAGAGAGAGAGAGAGAGAGAGAGAGAGAGAGAGAGAGAGAGAGAGAGATTGCTCTCTCCTTTTATATTGGGTTCCAAATAATTTTGGGGTAAAAGCACAATATGGTGTTTTGATTGCACTCCTAGGGTTCCAGAATAATAGAAGAAAGAGTGGCAGTGCTGAACCTGGTCGAGAAATCGTGCATGTGACCCTGAAGCGTGATCGCCATCGTGGTTTTGGTAAGAGGGCTCCCTCCAGGTGAGACCCACTCTCTTCTGTCTGGCCCAGAGTGCTGTGTGTGTGGTTTTTCCCTTTGGACTTTTCTACTCCCTTTTCTTTCCCCTCTTCTCCTAATTTGCCTTTTTTGGGTAGTCTCTTCTTCTTTTCCCTCCCTTGAAGTATCCCTAAGGAACAATGGGACTTTTGTATCAAAAATCTCCCTGTAGGCCCTGATACATTTTGGGGATGGGTCTAAGCACAAGGTAGGAAAATATTTCCCCCTAATACCATGTAACGACATTTCTCTAGCATAAGTGGATTCTTCGCGATAGGGAGGAATAGCCAGTCTTTCCTCTCATCATTGATCACATTTGAAGACCTTTAAAAACAAGATACTGAAACAGAGTCCTTGACTAAAAATCATCTCTTTCCTATCTCTGATTATATTCTGGAATAAAATCCAATACATACTGTGGGCTGCATTTCTAGCTTTAGTTGTGATTGCTAAAGGGAATAACTCTTCCCTGTGTATTGCACCCAGATCCAAATATTAGTTATGCCACCTGGTAGCTGTGTGAGCTCAAGCAAATAACTTAACCTCTCTGAGCTGTGAAGTCATTAAATATCATCTTATTAAATGCTATTTTGGATCATAGGTTTTGTCATTAATGAGGGTGAAGACAGAGGCCAATCTAACCCTGGCATTTTTATATCTTCTATTATTCCTGGAGGACCAGCAGAAAAAGCAAAAACAATTAAACCAGGTACATCTTCTTACTAAACTAACTGCCAGAGATGTTGTTTTAAGGAATCACCCTTTCTTATTTCCTTGATGGGTTATTGAGATGTTTTATTTTTTCCAGGAGGGCAGATATTAGCCTTGAATCACATTAGCCTGGAGGGCTTCACATTTAACATGGCTGTTAGAATGATTCAGAATTCTCCTGACAACATAGAATTAGTCATTTCTCAATCAAAAGGTATGTCTTCACCTACTTCCAGAAGCTGAAGAGACTTTTATTTTCAGGTGATCACTATTACCAGGGGCAACTTGGTAAGTTCTGAGTAGGTAGGTATTTTGTATTGCTTTCCTTGTGGAAATGGCTTGCATAGAGGCCATGTAGTGGCACAAATCAATAAGCTCTGCACTTTCAGGGGCAGAGTGGGTTCTGCCATTGCTTATCTTGCTGTAAGGGAGAAACCTGCTCTCTTTATTAGGCCTGGCTGAATACACCCACTATGTGCTTTTCTGCCCACTCTCCTTGCATGACATGGAGGATATTACTGTTGTCACTCAAGTCCTTATAGAAAGTGGCTGTTCCTGGATTCTGCATAGTTTGGGCTTAGCTATATCAATCACCTGAACAGCTGGGAAGGAGACTGCAACTGATCTGGAAGCTGAATTTGCATAGCAGCATGCTGTTCTCACTTGGTGGGTGTATGACAGATCAACCCAAAGAGTCAAGTTTTTGTTTTTTAAAGATTTTTTTCCTTCCTTTAGATAAGAAGGAGAGAGCAACTGATTAGATCAAGGAATGATATGATAATATTTATTTGGGGCAGGTTTAGGGGCTGGATGGAGCTAACAGGGAGGCTAACATCCTCCCCATCCTAGTTTCCTAGGACCATGGATGCTTTTCTGGTTGGGTCGTTTTGTAAGTTACGGACTGTTTACAAACTCAGGCTCATCTTTTGCTTCCTCATGCTCCCAGGGCATGGCACAATTTCCCCCTATGTACAGAAATGATTCATATCACACTGGACAGCATTGTCTAGGCCTACGTGCAGGCACCTCGTTTGCTGGGCCCTCTGAAAACCATGCACACTCTCTCACTCTTACACATGTGCCCATCATCGCAGATGGCTTTCCCAGGCATTGCAGCTGCCCAGTCCAGAAGCAATGGGATGTGGCGGGGTGGGGTGTGGTGATGCTGGTGCCTTGGTGGTGCAGCTTTCTCCCTGTGGCTGGAGCTGCCCCAGGGGCTAGCCTCAGCTCATGCATAAGGCTGGTCTCGGGCTCACTGTCTGCTGGTGTACTGATACTTCTTCCTAAGGCAGGTCAGCAAGCCTTGAATTTTCCTCTAGATTCTCTGCTGAAAGGGATATTTGATCCATCACTTTTCTGGTCAGAAAATTTAATGTGGATAGTCAAATCACAATTCAGTATAGTCCAAAGATGGCCTGTTGTGATAGGGCGGGTGTCAAAGTCTGCATCATCTTAGAATTCCAGACATGGGTTTCCCTGTTACACAGACTCTCCCCTTGGGCCTCAGTCACCTGTTGAGAACGTGGCCATTTGACACAGTTGGGGATCCTTCTACAACTGGACTATCACTGGAGGAAAAGGTTTCCATAGTGACCCTGGCTGCACCTCCCTGGGCACAGTCTTGACTGCTATGAATTTTTATCTAATTGAACATGTGTTGAGGTAGCCAGTTTAAATTGGAGATCACTAGCCAATAGGTAACATCCCATCATGAGCAGCCATCAGGGTCATAATAAGTTGAGTTTTAATTATCCACAGAAGGGCTCCTAGCTCATATTTCTATCAGAGAGGACCCAAGTTGCACAACTTGGCTTTTCAGTTCAGTCATAAGTCACATTCTCATTTCTCATGGAGGGTGTGGAAGAAAATGAACAGATGGTCACCATATTACCAAAAGGATGCAACAGTGGATTATGAATGAAATGTCCAGGAATATTTTGCATTTTGGAATGGTGTCCTGCCTCGTTACCTACTGAATGACTCAAAACCAAGTTCACTGGGGCTGAGGGGGTGGCCAAGTGGGACAGGAATGAAATGTCCAGGAATATTTTGCATTTTGGAATGGTGTCCTGCCTCGTTACCTACTTTGAATGACTCAAAACCAAGTTCACTGGGGCTGAGGGGGTGGCCAAGTGGCCTAGCGCTTGCCTAGCATGTGCAAGGCCCTGGGTTCAACTTCTAGCAACACACAATGCATGCCCATGTTCATTAAATGAAGTTCATTTAATATAGGAGTTTGGGCATTTCCCTGGGTGTTAATGAGTCTGTATCAAACTAGTGAATCTATCCATATATTTATATATTGAGATCTAAAGAAACTTAAACCATTATGCCTTCCTGCATGTTTGTTGAGTAGTTAATGTTAACATTAAATACATTGATTGTTTTTATATATATATGCTATATATGCATGTATATTAGAGTATATCTATATATATGCAATCTCTTTATATAATCTCTTAACATCAAAACCTTCCAACATTATTGGTATTGTCTCCATTTTACTTAATTTGTTTCATTTTACTTTTTTGGTACTGGGGATTAAACCCTGGGGTGCTTAACCATAATCCCCAGCCTTTTAAAAAATATTTTTATTTAAAGACAGGGTCTTGTGAAGTTGCTTAGTGCCTCACTAAGTTGCTGAAGCTGGCTTTGAACTTGTGATCCTCCTGACTTAGCCTCCAGAGTTGCTGGGGTTATAGGCATGTACCATTGCTCCTGGCTTATCTTCATTTTAGATAAAAGGAAATTGAGGTCCAGAAGTGGTAACTGCCTTGTCCAAGGTTTACAATTGATTCTCTGCCTCATGTTCTTTTCTCTGTTCTGTGCCAGGTCAAGGTTTATACTTGGGATAAACAGGAATGAGTGTTCTAGTTTTTACCCACAGGAACCCACAGTATGGTTATTACCAAATTCCCCCCCCAAAATGATGTTTGAATCACATGCTGATCACAGTGGGGTCTTGGGAGAGGCTGAGCAGTTCCCCATATCAGTCATGGGATTGGGGAGGAAGCTACTTATTTCTTTTGACTCTCTTTTCTCATGTTTGAACTGGGATGATATCTTCTCAGTGGCTTGTTGAGAGAATGGAAAGATCAGACTCTTCTCTTTCCCCTCTCACCCCATTTGGTGACAAGATCTTAACAAAGGCAAGTTGTCATTATTCACTTTCCTTGGGCCTATATTTTCATAGTTGGGTCACACAAGTGACCTTTTTATAGGTTTCCGAATCACATACAGAATCTTCCCTTTCTCTGTTCTAAATGCAACATCCTTTATAAGGTGCTAAATTCACATGGTTTCTTGCAACTGTTAAAGTTCTTTCTGTCACTGAAGAACAACTGGGTGCCCCATATAGAGATGATGCTGAGATGCCAGCCTTTTCAAGCTGCTGATTTCTTGTTGGCTTGCTTTTATAGGTGTCTGTGGAAATAACCCCTGTGAAGGGGTCTTCTCTACCAACATCCTGAGCAACCAGGGAAACCAGGGAAGTCTATCATCACATACACAGGACCAAGACAGAACTATTGGAGAGCTGAAAGTGGCTCAGCTACAGAGCTCAATGCCTCAGCTTTCCTCTCTGCCATTAAAGGTGATCATCCCCTTGCTTCTTTTTCTAGATTTAGAGGAAAGAGAATAGATTGTGGAGTCTAGCCCAGCTCGTGAGTCCTGTGCTCTCCAGGTACCATGTCAGGTAGTTAGTTGGAGGTTACTTAACCCCTTTGATCCTAAATGCCTGCACTGAGTATATGTTGAAAATTATGCTGAGTTCCTGACACAGTGTCTGGTGACAAGGTTCATTTTGGACATTAGAGTGTCCCTAATTACTAATTATCATTACTCATGGTAATAACAACACGAGCAAATTGATTGCTGCCAAGGGAAAAACATGGGTATCTCAATATCTTGGCTTCTAATTGGCTTTCAAGCTGGCAGCAAAGTGACTTTGGTCTTGACCACTATCCCATAAAATAGGTGCTCAGTAAATCTTATTGCATGGAGGAAGATCTTGAAGCCTGGTTTTGTCATATGAGTGACATGTTTCAGCCATCCTCTGGCTGCCTACTTGAACACTGGGTGGGAAAGTCCACCTTGGCCTCTCCAGACCCACATTTTGCCTTCTGCTCTGGGTCCCTTGCAACTAATGTGAACAGACCATGTCATCTTTCTCTTCGGTTGGTTCTGCCCACAAGCAGCCCTGGCAGGATCCTGCAGTTGGGGAACAGGTTAGGACAGGCTTGATACTCTCCCTGTGCTGACACAGGGTTGCTGTCACTACAACTGATGAGCACAGCTCCTATCAGGCAGTCTGGGCCCCAGAAGGACTCTCTAGGTTCTATTACCCACTTTCCTCTTGCCCCAGGCTCAGGGGTGGTAACAGCCTCCTCTGTTTCCTGTCCCTGGTGCTCGGCTTCTTCTTCTTAGTTTCTCTGAGCAGGTTTGCTTACAACTGCCATCTCTCCAGAAACTTAGGCAGTACCTGTGTCTTAGTCCATTTCCTGTTGCTTTATCAAAGTAACACAGACTAGGGAAATTATAAACAATACAAGTTTATTTGGTTCATGGTTCTGGAGACTGGAAAGCCCAAGACTGAGGGTCTGCATCTGGTAAGGGTCTTCTTGCTGAGTCACAATATGGGGGAAGGCACCACATGGTGAGACAGCAAATATGAACGTACTGAAGAAAGAGTGAGAGAAAAAAGGGAGACAAATTTTCTCTTTTTATAACTATTCACCCCCCACAATAATTTATCCATGAGGATTGTGCCATTATGACCTAATCACCCCTTAAGGTATTTCTATATTATAATGGCAATTAAATTTTAAGAGTTTGGGGCCTGGGGTTGTGGCTCAGTGATAGAGCACTTGCCTAACTTGTATGAGGCACTGGGTTCAATTCTCGGCACCACATAAAAATAAATAAATAAAATAAAGGTATTGTGTCCATCTACAAGTAAGAATATATTAAAAAAAAACATTTCAGGAGTTTTGGAGAGGACATTTAAACCATAGAATTTTGGGATAAAATAGGTGTTCAGTAAATCTTGTTGCATGATTGGATGAATGAACAAGTCTTACAGAGTTATTGTAACATACCAAGCAAAATGCCTCCTATATGGAACAATCATTTTTCTCTTTCCTGAAGCATTCAGCTATGGTCTACTGAGAATCCAACATGGCCACTATTGCTAGGAATGGTTAAATGACCTCCTCGTGAGGTCATTGGTATCATATGTGAGGCTTGGCTGGTATCATGAGTGAAGCTTTCAAAAAGTGCCTCGATACCTTCAGTTCTAGCAGGTATTGTACAATGAGGGGAAACAGGAAGGAGCTTACATTTATTGAGTCCTTGCCATGTATTGCACATATTTGTAGTCAGTTATAGGAGGTGATCTCACCCAACTATTATTTTTTAAGCTGATTGTATTTATCCTTTTTAATTAATTAATTAATTTTAATTAATTAATTAATTTTGCAGTAGAATACATTTTGACACATTGTGCACAAATGGAGCACAACTTCTCATTCCTCTGGCTGTATATGGTGCAGAGTCACTCCAGGGATGTAATCATGCATGTATACAGGGTAATCATGTCTGTCTTATTCTACTATGTTTCCCACAGCCCCACCCCTCTCCTCACTCCCTTCTACACAAAGGAAAGTTCCTTCATTCTTCCCTATCTCCCCACCCCGCTATGGATCAGCATTTGCTTATCAGAGAAAACATTTGGCTTTTGTTTTTTTGGGGATTGGCTTACTTCACTTAGCATGATATTCTCTAGTTCCATCCATTTATCTGCAAATGCCATAATTTTATTCTTATGTATGGCTGAGAGAATTCCATTGTGTGTATGTACCACATTTTCTTTATCTAATCATCTGTCGAAGGGCATCTAGGTTGTTTCCATAGTTTAGCTATTGTAAATTGAGCTGCTAGAAACATTGATGTGGCAATGCCATTGAAGTATGCTGATTTTTAAGTCCTTGTCACCAGTAGTTCTATGGAATGGGAAATGGAAGCTGGAGAATCTGAGAGACTTGGCTAAAGTCACATGGGGAGGAACTGAGAGTGCTGTAGATGAGTCCCTGTTTCCAGGCTGGAAGCTCATG
This sequence comes from Ictidomys tridecemlineatus, assembly GCF_052094955.1. Lineage (NCBI taxonomy): Eukaryota > Metazoa > Chordata > Mammalia > Rodentia > Sciuridae > Ictidomys > Ictidomys tridecemlineatus. The sequence continues at coordinate 74,565,964 of NC_135477.1, forward strand.
CTCTTTCTGGATATGATGCTGCCTATTCCTGGCAACTGGTGATAGATAAGAGGAACCTTCTGCATAGACACAGCAGGTGCCTCATGCCTTGTTTTCTTCTGTTTCTTTGTTTGGGACAGGGCTCTTCTTGTCCTCCATCACCTTCAGAAACCAATACTGATAGAATCTACTTTGTGGAGCTGGTTAAAGAAGATGGAACACTTGGATTCAGCGTGACTGTAAGAGATGTTAGGAGGGTTTGGAGTACAGTTAAAAAGGGCTCCCTATGGAGCCTTGGTGGGGCTTGGTTCATCTACTTCCCATATGCCAATGGTGAGTGATACAGGCCAATGGTGAGTGGTGAAATCCACAGACATCCTGAGCAGGATCACAGTAAAGCCTTGATCTCCATCCTCCAAGGGCCAGACTGACATTTTGCATTTGACTTCTGAGCTCTAGCAGAACCTTATAGGAGATGACCCATAATTTTGATCACCCAAGGGACTGGGAATAGTGCACACAAAGGTGAAAAAAACTCACAGGTCAGGGATCGGAAGGTACTGCTATTGTTACTGAGCACTGAAAATAACTCATTACCTTGAGTTATTTACCTTGGTCTCATTACCTGTAGACCTTGGAATGGGTCTGGATTTGAGCAATGCCATTGTTGATTTTAATTGTTGACTGAATATGGAATGAGATTTTCCAGCAGGTAAAGAAATGTCATATTCCAAAAGAAACCAAAAGATAGGTGAATAGAGTAGGCATTCTTTACTTTCCTACATGGTAATTCTGAACACCCAAGATCCCTGGATTGCTGAACCATCAACCTGCAAGAAACTTGTCAGTAGATAATTTTAAGGAAACAAGTAAAACATCAAGAAATAAGGCTCATGAATTCATAGGGAGTGAGCAGGCTGCTACCAAATATGGTCAATTTATTCTTGGTTTGGGGTAGTACTTTTATCAGACACAAAACATAGCTATTTCACATCTGAAAAACTTGCTAAATTATAGATTATTCATCTACACACACACACACACACACACACACATCAATACTAAGAAGAGGTTGGTGATTTCTTTTGGCTGATGAAGAAAGTTTGATTTTCTTTGGAGAAACTTAATTGCAAAAATAATTATTGAAATGTCTCATTCAAATCTGAAGAGCCATTAAACAAATGAAAAACAGTCAAATCCATGAGAAGTCACAGGAATACAAATTAAATTAAAATGAAACTTTGCAACTTTCAACTTGTCTAAATATAGCTGATGGGATGTAGAAAAAGGGGACTGTCTTACAAAGCTGGTAGAATATGGATAATTATATGCACATTCACATTGGGATGCAATCTGGCAGCATCTCTGTAATGAAAAATGCACATATCCTTGAGCCCATAGAAATAGAAATCAGAATTCCACTAAGTAAGACCGTATACGTGAAGATGTTGAATACAGTATTGCTTACGCTGACAAAAACTCTGGGGAAAAATGACTAGAGATCAATTGAGGAAAGGCTGCCTGTGCTTAAAATAAATGAATCAGTGCTAGCTCCAGCTACATGGGAAGACTTCCATAAGGTCCCTATTCAGCAAGAAGTCAAGATGTAGAGAAATGTTTCATATGAGCTCCCTTTTTGTGTAATATGTAACCTAGATGAGTGTACATTTGTCTATATTTATTAGTAAGAAACTAAGGCCACCAAATAGTAGTCTGAAATGAAGCAGAAGTCACTGTTTGACTAGGAAGAGAGAACTTCATCACCCTCATGCAAGTTCAGTAAGTCTTTCTAAAGGAACTGAAGGGGCTCTATAGAGGGGAAAAAAAGGCAGAAGTCCACCAAGCGAGGTGAGATTGGGAGAGACTGTGGCTGGCTCATAAGGTGGGTTGGGAGTCCCTTCATTCCTACATTTTAAAAAATTGGTTCTTTTTAGTTATATATGACAGTAGAGTCTACTACTACTACTTTGACATATTTATAGAAACATGGAGTGCATCTTATTCTAATTAAGATCCCACTCAGCTCCTTCTTGCTAGTTGGTTGCCTTAAGATTTTGCATGAGCAATGTTGGAAGCCTAATTTCAAAGGAGTCTTGACTTAATTTCAATTAAATTCCACCAGATCTTAGAGTTGGGCAGCTTTCTGTTACTATAGTAAATACCTGAGATAATCAACTAACAAAAAGAAATGGTTTGTTTTAGCTCACAGTTTTAAAGATTTCAATCCATGACCGATTTTCCCTTTTCTTTTGGGCTAGCACATAGTGGAGCAAAACCTCTTAACTCATGGCTGGGAAGTGAAAGAGAGAAGAAAACAATAGAATTTTACAATCCCCTCTGAGGACATACTCGTCCAAACCTAAAGACCTCTAATTCGGCCCACCTTTCAAAGTTTCAACCATCTTCCAACAGTGCCACACTGGGTGACAATTCAGTCCAAGCAGGGTCGTTTAGCTGACAGGCTCAGGTGTCCATCTTGAAGCTTAGTCAGACTTTTCTTTAATCTTTTCTATATGATTATATGAACACAAAGAAAAGTACAGAAGGATATATAGAAATATTCCCAGTTATTGCCAGCTATTAGTATGTTTTCTGTAGTGGGGTTGGGAGGCACTAAAAAACTAAGAAAATATACAATCTCATTGACAAAAATTCTGTCTCATATGTCTGCAAGCATTAAGTAAATCAGAAGGGAAAGTAAGAGATCTTGATAATTGGACCTATAGAATGTTCATAATTTATTGTTTAAAAAAGTTACAGAATATGGAGTAGTTTCATTCTATATTTATATCTACAAACACACAACCACACAGGATGTGCCAGACATAAATCTGCAGGCAAATCCACCTATGTTGGTTATTACCTGAAGAGATACTGTGTATCCACATGACTAGTTGCGAAGCACCTCCCATGTGTGGATGCTGAGCTGGGCTGAGGTTGGCTTCCTCACTCTGCTCTTATTGTTCTATTCCAGGCAAACACCTGACCTTATTGCTCAGTGGAGAATATAGGCTACATGGGTGAATATAGAAGAGAACATTGAAAGGAGATGAGGCAATGATAGATGGTGGGGCACAAAGGGGCTTCCTTCATTAGGGAGATAGGGGAGGACCCCCAAGAGGGGCAGATAGGGGATGAGTTCTTCCTTGTTTTTCAGGGTGGTATTAACACAAGTGTGCTCTATGGAGGAATCTACGTGAAATCCATTATTCCTGGAGGTCCAGCTGCCAAGGAAGGACAGATCCTTCAGGGTGAGGGATGGAGTCGTGCTGGGAGCTCTGTGGTCTGGGCCAGGGAGGGTCAGCCTCAGGCTCACCCCACTCCTGCTCTGGAAATTCCTGCAGACCATTGTCTCTCTAGGGTTCAATTTTCTTACCTGCAAAGGAGAGGATTTCACTTTCCTTACCCCAAGTGATAGGCTAGCAGCGGGTGGGGGGGGGGTTAATGTTTGTAGTGACACATTGGGAAGCATGAGGTGATATAAAATAGGAGATTTAAAAGACTCATTGCTGGCCTTCACAGGAGAGAGTACCACTTCTCTGAGAGAACAGAGCTATCATTGGTGACTCCACTTTAGTATGGGAAAACAGTGAATATTCTCTCCTGGTCTGCAGGAATTTCCAGAGCAGGAGTCATGTGAAGACTGTGAAGACAGTGTGGGCATTTGCATCCCTCCTAAGACACTTTAATACTTGGGGGTACTTAGTGAGTCTTCTCTCTGCCCTGCCTCAGGTCTCATTGCTCTGAAGGAAGGGAGTTGTTTTTATTATGTTTCCAATCTGCCAGAGTTGAGATAAAAAGGCATTTAAGATCTTAGTTATCTCCATTTCCCCTTGAATTTCAGTGTCTCCAACATTGACCATGTCTCCCTGACTTTTCTGAAAACTAAAAAAAAAAAAAAAAAAAGTTTCTGGGGATATAAATATTATCCCTGAGTAACTTTAAAATACTTTCAAAAATGGTTTCACAGGAAAACAGGAGAAAGGTTAAGGTTGAACAGAGCTGGCTTAAACATCCTGTGAGCCAATAATAGAAAGGCTTTCATATCATTGATCTGTTACATCCCTCAGAAGGAGGGGTGAGGTATTCAGAGAGGCGGCTGATTCTCAGGCCGAGGCAGGATTCATGCTGACTCCATGGCAGCTCTGTGCTGTCCCACTTCTTGAAGCTGCATAGAGGATTCAGGGCAGGGGCCTTGCGGAAGGGTCCTTTCTGCATCCCCAGAGGTCCAGGACATGACATGTGTCCCTTTCCCAGGTGACCGACTCCTGCAGGTGGATGGAGTAAGCCTGTGTGGCCTCACCCACAAGCAGGCTGTACAATACCTCAAGGGTCCTGGGCAGGTGAGTGTACCCTTGCCAGGGGTTTTCCTTTACTTCTGGAGCTTTTCTGGACAACATGAGAAGCTGCAGTTTCCTCTGGGTGTGAGAGAGGCAGCCAGGGGGTTAGCAAGAGACTTTTTTCCTTGTCAACTTTTTTCTTTTTACTTCTTTCTCTTATCATCACTTTTCGCTGAGGATGTTGAAACTCAGGAGATAGCAGACAGATGTTTCCAAGCAGAAAAACTCATCCACTGTAAATAGCTTGAAGAGATTATGGTTCCTTGTCTAGATTTAGAAATCAGATGGTGAACAGAGTCAGTGGGGTGAAGCAGTTTCTCCAGCCTGGCTCTGGCTCAGTCCCCCATGCCTGCTCCAACCCTGTTGACCAGTGAGTGCATCCACCTACTCTCAGGCCTCCTCTCTTCCCTGCCTTTGCCCATGATGATCCCAGCCTCCTGGTTTATGCCCTTCCCCATCATCCTGTTTCTATCCACTAGGATCTGGGCTGGGCTGTCCTGGGATTCTTGTCTCCACAATGCTAAAGAAATTCTGAATGCCAAGAGCAGGAAGTATTCATCTGTAAACTCCTTACCCCTATTGTTCCCAGGCAGTGTCTCCATGTTCCCATGCTATGATTTGTCCTATGCTGAGTCTTTCATTGCTATCCTGTCCTGAGCCACAGAGCTACCTTTTTTGGTAACTGATACAGAAAGGATTCTTGGGAGCCTTTACAGAAAGCTGCTAGGTGGAGCTCTGCTTTCTTTTAGCTTCCTTTCCCAAACCAATCATCTGGTTCATGGTCAAATTTACTTGTCTTGGTGACCTTGGCTGACAGATCTTGAAAACAGTTATCATTTATTAGCAACCTCTGTTCTTTAGACTTTTGCTAATGAACATGGTTAGAGAGGGCATTTGGCTGACTTGCTGGCAACAAGGTAACAGGTAACAAAGGTATATAGTGCTGTGGGGGAAAAGGATGGGAAATCAAACCAGAAGGAAAGCGGGAGGGAATATTGGCATAGGCCCAGATGCCATCTGATGTGTTTGAGTTTTAGGTGATGGGAGACACTGGAGACATTTTTTTTGTGAGTAGGGGTTCTCGGATTGAACTCAGGGGCACTCAACCACTGAGCCACATCTCCAGCCCCTTTTTGTATTTTATTTAGAGACAGAGTCTCACTGAGTTCCTTAGCACCTTGCTATTGCCAAGACTGGCTTTGAACTTGCAATCCTCCTGTCCCAGCCTCCACAGCTGCTCCAGGAGTGTGCCACCGTACTTGGCTTGGAGACTTTTATTCTAGAGTGTTCCATGTTCAGTTCAGTTTGTCTTATAACAATCTACCAGTAGCCATGATGGGGGTGGACCAAAAGGAGTGAAGATAGGGTCCAGTAAGTCAAGTTAGTGGGAGCTTGCCTCAGTCTAGCTGGGCATTAGCAGTGGAGAAGGAATGGAGGAGGAGCAGTGGAGACATTGTTTGCACAAGCCTTAAATCCAGATAGGTCTTTGGAGGCAGAAGAGAGAAAGCAGTACCACACTAAGTGTAGCCCCTGCGAGGTTAATGGAGAGATGGCTGCATGTTATGAGAGCCAAGCAAAGGGGAGGAATATTTGAGAAAGGACAAGCAGGGCACAGAGAGGATGAGTAAGTGAAGGAAGATGAGTATGGCACCGAAAATGCTGACAGGGAGGTACATGTGTTATTTCCAGGTGCATGAATCTAATCAGCACTTGGAAATAGAGGTCTGGATACTACAAAGAGGCTAGATTGAAGACTTTGATTTGAGATTCAAATGAAACAGCTCATTGGGAATATCAGAAAATTAAAAAAAATTTTTTTTTCATTGAAGGGAGTGCCTCCTGGTTGCCATTTGAAGTACAAATTGAGTTTGTCCACCCATCCTTCTAGGTTGTAAGACTGGTGTTAGAGAGAAGAGGCCCCAGGACTGCGCAGCAGTGTCCTTCTGCTAATGACAGGATGGGAGATGAACATGCGGCTGTTTCCTTGGTAACAGCCCTGCCTGGCAGGCCTGTGAGCTGTGTCTCGGTGACAGATGGTAAGAGGAAAGAGAATCGAGTGTTACTATTGTCATGTCATCACGTACTGCTTTTGAATTGTCGAGTCAAAAGGGAAAGATAGGAAGACTTCCTCTGGATTCTGAAAAAAAAAAAAAAAAAAAACCCGCCAGGAATGCAGATCATGATCATTGGCAGAGCTGATGGGACATGTTTCTAGAAAACAAATGTATTGTTCCAAAATGATTACCAGGCATAATTCTGCTCCCAAGCCTTCCTCAGTTTTCTGATCAGCTGTCTGAATATTAATGTTTAAGTATTTATGGATGAAATTGCAATGGAAGGGTCATGTGTTTTCAAAGACATGCATTCCAGCTAAGGCATTTGTAACAGAGTTATCTGAGGACTGATGAGGCAGGTTGGGAGATGAGGGTGTTCAGGAAACTAGCCTTATTAGAAACATCATTTTGAAAAGCAAATCCATGATCAGTATAGAAGGGCATAATTGCCCATCTTCTGATGGATTGCCTCTTTCCATGTCTCTTGTGATTTTGTTTCCTGCTAGATTGAAAATGTTTATTTTCCTATGATGTCATGATTTAGAGTTAGCCGTATCCCAGGCCTTGCATAGAGATCTTGGACATACCTGCAGAAGGTGTGAGACAGACTGGATGTAGGTAGTCATAGGGTTGAGTAATGTGGTGGCTGCAGGATGAACACTTATCCTGAAACAAAGTATTTCCTCTTTTCTTATTCTTTCGCATACCTCAATGGAGACCTTTGAAAAACTGACTACACACTGAGCCAAGGAGGCTCAAATAGTGTTAGTAAAATCTGCTGTGTCACATGTCTCCGCTCTATGGCTTCAGCCACTTGCATTCTTGCCCCAACTGACGTTTACAAGTTGAGGCTCTGTCCTTTTGTTCATTGATGTCAGCTCAGTTGGTGAAGGTTGACAGGAGGAAGCCCAGGGACTTCTTTTGCTGCCATACTCCCTAGATGTCCAGGGTTGTGTCTATCTTTGGTGTTCAGGAATGACTGTTTTGTCATATGGTCAGTCCATTCAACCAAATACAAGTGCAACTAAAACATCCTCAGAGTTGACCATAATTGTCCCCATGACCTAATTACACAAAATTTAGTATTGAGCATACTAAAAACACAAGTAGGGTTACAAAGGAATAATGTTTATTTGATTCAAATACAAATTATATCATTATATTTATTTGTTGGTTATCTATAATTGCATTGTCCATTTAATGGCACTGTCCAATATGCTAACCACTTGCCATTGTGGCTATTGAGCCACTGGTTTTGAAGACTTCGTTCATAAGAAGAATGCAAAATATCTCATTAATATTTTTTCATATTGATTATATGTTGAAATGATAATATTTTAGATGTGCAGATGGTGCCTAACTTTTGATGGCTTCACTTACAATTTTTCAACTTTACTCTGGTGCAAAAGCAGCATTCAGTAGAAATTATACCCTCAGCTTTGAAGTTTGACCTTTTCTGGGGTTGGTCATGCAAGATATGCAGACGATCATCTCTGGAGATGGTAGACAGCTGCCATGCTCGGGAGGAGAAACAATGGATGTTCTGCTGAGTGATGTGCTGTTCAGCTAGGATGCACTGTAGGTTACATTTGATATTTTCAGTTTGTAAGGGGTTTATCAGGATGTAATCCTATCATAAATTGAGGATCATTTGTATTGAGTTGAATAAAATATATGATTAAGATTTTAATTATATCTGTTTCCTTTTACATGTTTTTGGAACCAGGGATTGAACCCAGGGGTGCTTAACCACTGAGCCATATATCCAGACATTTTTTTGTTTTATTTTGAGACAGGGTCTCTTTAAATTGCTTAAGGCCTTGCTGAATTGCTGAGGCTGAATTTGAACTTGAAATCCTGCCTCAGCCTCCTGAGCCACTGAGATTACAGGTGTGCACCGCCGCCCCTGCTTACTTTTTTCTTAATGTACGTATTTGAAAGCTTTGAAATGACACTATGGTTTATATTTGAGCTCATATTACATCTCTATTGGGCAGCACTGGTCTATAATAGGTATAATAGACTCTATCATGAAAATTAGCATGTGAAATCTTTTCATGCAAGTCAGAAATAATTCAGTACCTTGCCAATTTGCATTTTGAAGCTTATCAGTTGTAACCTACTGAAAGATTTATTTCTATCAATGTTTCAAATGCAGGTCTTAAGTTTGAAGTCAAACTGAAAAAGAATATCAATGGTTTGGGATTCAGTTTTGTGCAGATGGAGAGAGAAAACTGCAGCCACCTCAAGAATGATCTCGTGAGGATCAAGCGGCTCTTTCCAGGGCAACCAGCTGAGGAACATGGGGCCATCGCAGTTGGTGACATTATCTTGGCAGTCAATGGAAGGCCCACAGAAGGCCTTCTCTTCCAGGTGCTGGGCCCTTGAGGACCACAGTTATGTGTGCAGGCTGACATCAGCCACCCCTGCAGGGAGTACTCAGGCTCTTGAAATTCACACCTAGAGCCTGGACTCATCACACAGAAAGCGTCCCCACATTTAATTTTCTGTCTCAGTTTCTAAATCTCTGACCTTAAGGAAGCCTTGCTTCTCATTAGGTTCATCGGTGAAACTGAACATGAAATTCTGGAGCCGTGTGTGAGACTGGAGGGACTAGAGTAGGTCCCTTTCTGCTCTCTTCCCCTGAATTTATAGTTTTTGACTATATAATATAACACTGATTATCCTGCCTGTGATAAAATGGAATGAGAGAGAGAGAGAGAGAGAGAGAGAGAGAGAGAGAGAGAGAGAGAGAGAGAGAGAGAGAATGAGACAGAAAAGAGGATTTTTCTTAATTCCCATAGCATAAATCTCAGTCAAATCTTGTCTAAGTTAATCAGGGTCCTGCAAGGAACTGAGAAAATGGAGTCATTTGTGGAGAATTTAATAATGTGTGGGCAGGTTGTTGGGAAGTTGGGGGAGAGTGTAGCAGACTGGGGACTAGGGCTCGTCATAGTGGGGTACATTTCCCACTCTCCTAAGCCCAAAGGGGATGGGGAAGGAGCAATTACCTAAGCCCAGAAACTTCCAGAGTGGGTGAAGAGGACTCACTGGCACAACGTTAGCGGAGGGAAGGAACCATCTTGTGGCAACCCCATGGAGAGGAAGTTAAGGACCAACATTGACCTCCCTCTCCTCCCTGTCCCTAGTCTCTGCCTATGCTCCTTTGGTTGAGTCCAACAGGGAGCCTCATGCAGCCCACACAAGTGGGTTCCAGGAGCCCAGAGTATGAAGGTAGAAAGTGGAGATCAGCTCTGGGAAGGGCCAGGAAGGGTGTGGAGTCTGCAGAACAGGCTTAGGTGGGGAGGTCTCACCTTCATTCATCCATCCTCTGACTGAAACCTGTACTCTGAGAGAGACTGAAGACATGGGGGAGAGGAGTTCATATAGTCTCAGAGATCAGGTGGAAATGGGACAGCTCAGGAAACAAAAACGACTACAGAGAATAAAGGGCATATCTGGGCACAGTGGCACAAGTCTTTACTCCCAGGAACTTGGGAGACTGAGGCAGGAGGATTGCAAATTCAAGGCTGGCCTCAGTAGTGCCTCTGGGTTCATTCCCTAGTACAAATAAAATAAAATAAAATAAAATAAAATAAAATAAAATAAAATAAAATAAAAAAGAGTTGTGAGAGTTGAAAGCCCTTGCTGTTGTGCTGTTTCAACTTCTCCAGGGAAGAAGCGCATCCTGTGGAAGTCCTAGGTGGCTGAAGTGGGAGGCTGTGGAACATCTGGATCATTAGTTCTTAAGCAGAAATGCATTTGTCTCTCAGGGGATATTTGGCCTCGCACAGAGATGTTTATAATTATCACAAGTGACAGGTGGTGCTGGCATCCTGTGAATAGAAACCAGAGATGCTGCTAAACATCATTCAATATATAGGACACGTGTCTCAGCAAAGAATGACCCACTTGACTCCCCAGCACTGCAAACCCCCTCCCAAATAAAACCCTCCAGAATTATTCAGCCTAAAATGCTAATAGTACTAGGAGACTGACAAATCCTAGCCTCGATAGGAAATAGGGGCTATTAACATCCTTGTGTCATGGGCAGGGTGTAGGTGGCTTAGAGCATAGGTCCAGCATGGTGGGAGCTTAGGCTGTGGGTGGAGAGGGGAGAAAGAATATGGAGAATTAGCTGGGGAGAGAGGCAGTGGCAGAGGAGAACAGTGTGCTCTGTGTTTGGGACAAGCCAGGGAGGTGGTACAGTAGCAGGAAAACTTGGCCATTTCTGCACTTGGGGAAGACTGCTTGGGCCATTCAGAGGAAGGGAGGTGGGAGACGCTGGAGAAGGCAGGGATCAAAGTGGGCCACTGCAGTATCCCAGGTGAGAGGGTCTCAGGGTCCCAGCAAGCCATGGCAGGAAGCTTAGAGCCAGTGTCATGCTCTGGAAGTCTAGGTAGTGGGGCTAGTCCCAGCCTAACCTCTGTTCATTGCCCTTGTGGGCCCCACAGCCACTGTCCTTGTCTTCTTGCCCTTTGAGATGTCAGGCCCACAGTGGTGTTCTTCAAACTTCTCTGGAGCCATGAAACAGATCAAGGTCGGGGAAGCGGCAGCCCTCCAGTCATAGTGGGGAATAGAGAGGAGAAGCTCCCTAGAGATTCCAGCCCCAAATCTGACTGTGACTCTGGGTTTCTCATAGGAGGTGCTCCATTTACTGCGAGGGGCACCACAGGAAGTCACACTCCTCCTTTGCCGACCCCCTCCAGGTGTGCTGCCTGAGATGGAGCAGGGATGGCAGGTAAGATGCTGTGGACTCTACTCTCTTTACCTGGCTCCCAAAGTTACTTGGTCAGAAAGTCTTTTGCCTGTATGGTGGTCCTAAGAAGCACACTGCTACTTGTAAGAGGATTCACCACCACCTCCTTCCACTGGGGGAAGAAAATAAGTAGCTCACAAGCATCAGTGAGTCTCCTTCCTCCTTCTGCTTCTGCTTCTCACCATGCTGAGGTCTTCTTGTACATGTTTATACATTTAGACTTTGGCCGGGAACCTCCTAAGGACAAGCTTTTTGGTAGACTGATCATCAGAGAATGGAAGAAGAAACAAAGAGAATACACATAAATAAGGAATTAAGTGGAAAACAGGATGTATGCCTGCCCTCCTAAAGCAGGAAAGCAGGAGGTTCTCCTAAGGCATGTGTGATCTAGTACAAAGAAAAGAGCCAAAGGAATCAGGGAAAGTCAAAATTTTTACCTTGATGCTTATGTTAGAGAAACAGTACCACACACACACACATACATATGTCTCTGTCTCTGTCTGTATCTCTGTCTCTCTGTCTGTCTGTCTGTCTGTCTCTCTCTCTCTCTCTCTCTCTCTCTCTCTCTCTCACACACACACACACACACACACACACACACACACATGCAAGAAAGAAAGACATTTATTTTAAGGGATTGGAATGTTGGTGGCTGTCCAGCCCCAAATCTACAGGGGCCAGCCAAAACAGGCCGGGGCCTCAGGGCAGAGTGCATGTAGAAGTCCAGCTCCAGGAAGGTCTGGAGGCAGAAGTCCCTTTTATCAGGGTAGGGGCAGGAGGTGACCTTTACTCTCAATGCCTTCATCTGATTGGATAAAGCTCCACATTATGGAGGGTAATCTATTTTACTCAAATTCTACAGATTTAAATGTTAAGCACATCACAGCAATAACTAGACTGGTGTATGATCAAATATCTGGTTTTGTGGGCAAGCTAACGTGAAATTCCCCATTGCTCTGTCCCCTGTAGAGTCCTAGGAAACAAACTCTTAGGCAGGTATCTGAGTACAGGAGGTTTGTGGGTCCTTCCCTCTGGGACATCATCTGTGAGGAAGAGGTCAATAGGGTGCAGCTGCAAAAACAGGCCTCAGTGATCCCCTTAGATCTATCCTGAATTTCACTCTGCTTTAACCAGCAGTGGGATGTGGGCTGATCCAGGGAGGGGGCCTAACTTTGGCTGAGGGAGTTCAGCAGTAGTTCCTGACATTGTATAAAAATCAGTTTTTGGTAGCCTATAAAGATGTTTATAGTGGGAGGGAGGGGGAAAATGGATGGGGAATAATATTGGCTAAATTACATTATTATATTGTGTGCATATACAAATATGTAAAACAAATAGCATCAGTATATATGACCATAAGGCACCAATTAAAAATGTGGGTAAAAAATATATTTATAGCATATCAAATGAAGAGGTCTATTAAACAGGAGTTTGTGGCACATAAGTATGAGGTCAGGACTGGAAAAATTGAATTTGGAATTGTTAGCATATAGCCATCACAGAATGGCTTAAAGTGGTGGGGACAACATTAGGAAAGTCAAGAAGAGGACTGAGAAGTCAGCACCAGGACTCAACACTGAAAGTTCTGGTTCAGAGAGATGAGGCAGTGAATGAGACTGAGAAGGCGGCCTGAGAAGTGCTAGGAGAACAACACAAGGCTGCAATTGACAGCAAACTCCACGTATGTAGAGTAAATAAGTAAGGAGCCTTCCAATAGAAGGAAGGGACCAGAAGTCTTGAGTACCCATTTGTCATCTGCAATCACACATCTCACATTAGCGTGGTCAGAGGCTCAGAAGCACCTGTGAGGTTCACGAGTCATTTCACTAGAAACTAGAATCTAGATGAACTATCTGCAGGTGGAGTGGAGTGGACTTCTACATGCACTCTTCCTAGAGATGGAGGTGGAGAGGGATGAGAGGAAGGAGCATAGGGGAGTTATTTGGTTTTGTGGTAGCAAAAATGGGGTAGAGTCCTTTGACTCTAGGCAGAGTCAAAGGAAAAGGAAAAGTGAGAGCATGGTGGTGGGAAGAGGAGTGACGGTGATAATTAAAGAGCAGCAGATCCTGGACTGGAAGCCTTGAAGAGTGGAAGGACTGCGGGAGAGAGTGTCTGAGGACTGGGAACAGGAAGGAGAGTGAGGGTTAAAAAGATCTTGAAGGTCCCCCCAAAGAATACAAAACTGTGATAAGTGTTCTTTCTTTTCATTTTTTCTCATCTATTTTAATTTTTGATTTTTGGTACACCCATTATAATGTGCAAGTCTATCCATGTTACGGTGTTTCTAATTTCTAATTAATAAATGTGCACCTCTCATTTGGGGATATAGACAGTCAGAAGGGCAGGGGATCCTCAGGGGTAGGGTGGTAGAGGTGAGGACAGGGCTGTGAGCTCAGCCAGTGTGCTCACTGGGATGTAGATTATGGATTAGAAGTGCTGACCTAATTTTCAGGCGAAGGTGAAGTCATACAGTTATAAACATGAGCACCTGTTAAAGATTTTCTTTAACTCATTCAAAGAGGAAACTAGGCAGATGTTAAAACTGATTCAAGAGAGATTTCAAAAAACAACACATTTATTCATAGAGTTGTAAAATAGCTCAAAGGCCATGAATGTGGCTAGAATCAAATGACTCAGAAGGTTGTGCTATGCATGGTCTTCTAGAAACACAGATCGTCTTTCTATAGAAGGTTGAGTAGTGGTAACAAGTCATAGCAGATTTTCAAAATAAGAACCTAAAAAGCCAACAGAGGTGCAAGCAATAGAGGTGGATCAAGTCATGTTTGGAGAAGAGGGGTTGAGACCCAAGAAAGAGCCTCATGCTAGAAGGCAGAGAAAACTCTTTTCTTATTGGAAAGTAAGATAAAATGTCACATTTTAAAAAAAGTTTTTCTCCTATTTTCATTTTGTCTAAATATTGCAAATACTGTAGTATCCCTTCTTCAGAAGAGATATGTTTCAATACCCCCAAGGGATACCTAAAACCATGTATAGTGCCAACTTCTGTATATCCCATCCCCCCATATGACCTGCAGCATTGCCACATAGTACCAGAGTTAATCTGTCCTTCCATCTTTTATGTCCTGATGCCTTTTTGCATCACTACTCTTGTGCCTTTTGGCCAGTATTAAGTAAAGTAAGGGTTATTTGAACAGAAGCACTACAGTACTCTAATAGTTGATCTGTGACCAAGATAGCTACTGAGTAACTAGTGGGCAGGTAATGTATACAGCATGGATACATAGGACAGAGATGATTCATGGCTTGGGCAGGATGGAGCAGAATAGTTTGAGATTTCATCATCCTATTGAGAATGGTGTGCATTTTAAAAGTTATGAATTATTTATTTCTAGTATTTTCTATTTTTAAACTATAGCAACTGAAAATGAAGCCATGGATAAAGTGGTGTGTGTGTGTGTGTGTGTGTGTGTGTGTGTGTGTGTGTGTGTGTTGTAATGAATTTCTCCTTACAAAATAATCAGAGCTCACATTTATTGAGAGTTTTTCACTGTCCCTACACTAAGGTGCTAGGGATAGGACTGAGTGTGTTGCTGTGGTTCAGGAAGAGTAAGTGGGAAAGCTTGGATCTTGATGGAGGGGGTCTAACCCCAAGGTCTATCTTTTAACTGCTCTGACCTACAATCATGAAAAAAAGCCTTTTATTTCTCAAAGAGGCAAGTTTTAGAGTTTGCTCAGTGTGCACCATGGAGCCAGTAATCATTAGCATTTCTTTTAATAGATATCTGCACTCTCAGCAGACAAAGAACTCACCAGGGCAACATGTACTGACTCAGAACACAGCCCCAGCCTGGACCAAGAGGACAGATGGAGGGACAGTGCCTCCCTGGATGCAGGGGAAGACCTGAATCTCAGGCCAGAGTCTTTTTACAAGGCCACCAGTGAGGCACAAGGAGGCCAAGACAGAGAGAAACTATGGGCTGGGTCCTTGACACGTCCTCTGGAGTCCCATCCTCATTTATGTAAACTTCACCAAGAAATGGAGCCACCAATATTGGCTACCTCATTGGAAAATGATCTGAGGCAAAATTGCTATTCTGTGTGTGATATCAGGAGACTTGGAAGGTAAGACTAATGACATTTACAGACATTTTGTAAATTGCATGCATTTCATTATAATCAATCAATCAGTAACTAGGCTCAGATGCTTATTGTGTCCAGTATTGTTCTAGACATTTGGAAGGGAAGCAGAAAGAAGAGGAGCATAGTTTTTGTAACCACAGCTTGTGAGATTTGGGGGAAGCAACCTACTTAGACCAAGATTGTCCCCAGTATGTCCTGGAGAACACAGAAGGCAGCCTCGGGTTTTCACAAAACTTTGTCCTATACCATTAATAGCCTTTTAAAGCCTCTAATAGTGGTAAGAAATTCTTGCAATATAATTCTTTATTATCCACACCACCTTTAAAAAATACATCTACATCTTCACAGAGTGAAATTTTCATGTTAACAGTCATTTTTGTTCCTATCCATCTGTAAATTTTTCTAGTTTACTACTGTTCTCATGAAACACACATCTTTAGTTAGATAATTATTTATTATATGCCCAAAGTTCTAGGAAACTTGCTAGGAGCAGAGAGTGGAGTACAAATGCAAGGGGGCAGTTACTGCTTCTACGTGTTTGCCAACTCAATGCCTATGCACCCAACAGGCAAATAGCAAAGAGCAGTAGTTTGTGTTTGACAATATATAAATGCATTGAGATTAAATTGCTCCAATTTATGGTCATCCTAGACGAGAGACACGAGTAGATAAATACGACTATCTGCTGATATGAAGAATAGCCAGCCCTTCATATGTGTGGGTTCTGCATTGTGGATTCAACCAACTATGGATTGCAAATATTTGTAAAAATTGCATTTGTACTGAAAATACACAGATTTTTTGTTTGGTCATTATTCCTTAAACAGTATGGTTACAGCTATTTACATAACATTTCCACTGAGTTAGGTATTATGAACAATCTAGAGATGATTTAAGTATGTGGAAGGATGTGTAGGCTATACACAGATATCTACTACATTTTGTATAAGGGGCTCCAACATCAGGGGATTTGGGCATCTGATGGGGGGGGGGTGACGCTCTGAAACCAACCCCCTATGTATATTGAGGCTCCACTGTATGAAGCAGCAATAAGCATACAATTAAGCCTTATGAGAGATGTGACAAACAGGGTCCAGGCACACATTCCCTCAAAGCAACCTGATGCAATCTTTTAAAGAACAGTGTGTCAACCAAACAAAACCTAACTAGCTTGCAAAGTAGAACAGGGTGGGCAAGCACATTAATCAGTGATACTAGTTTCAATTGTTTGATAATGAACATATAAACCCATGTGTATTTACAGTTCCTTACAATTGCTTTCTAGGCAGTAATTGATATACTTGATAAAATCATAAAAAGAATAACCTATGGAGATATATCCAAGGACAATCATTAACATGCTCTTGTAGGACACATAAGAATTCTACCTCCTATAGGCATGGGGCTACTATTTTGAATTATTAAAAATCTTATATCCAGATAATTTGGGGTGATAAACCCTGTCATCTGGTTTCTAAAGTAGTTCTGGATTTACATGCAAGCCCAGACATAGAATTACCATGTACCCTTAATCCAATATAGTTGATAGTTACTAAAAATGCTATTTTCAAACTAATTACTAGGTAAACAGTCAATACTTCATTCACAGTGTCATAGAATATCAGATTGTTCCATATAAAGATGATCTAACCTAAACTCATTTTCCTTGCTAGAATCTGTTCTATAACACTCCACAAGAATGGGACCCAGCTTTTGTTTGAATATCTCCAGGAATGCAGAACTGGTTACCTCTTGAAGTGACCCATTTGAATATCATAGAGTTGTTGATCACAAAGTGCTTCATTTTATCAAGATGAAATCTATTTCTTTATTTCTTCTATTTGAAAATTCTGATACTCATCTCCTTTTATCCTTTTCTCATTAATTTAATTTATTTTTTGCAAGAAACATCATATTATTTTGTTTTTCTGATTAAATTTGGCTTTCTGTCCCTGCTTACAAGGGCATACCAGATGTCCAAAATCTGTCATTCTTAGAGGGGGTTGCCTTTTTAGAATCACACAAGAGTCCCGAATGCTTGTCCAGAGTGTTCTAGTAGAGCCTCTGCACTCACTTGGTTTCCACCCTTTGCTGATTGCTCTGGCCCACGTGGTCCACACAGCCATGGCAGGCAGCCTCAGTGTTGTCGGCACTGCTTCCTCTGTAGCCCTCACCTTCTCCTTGCACTTGCCTCTTGGTGATGGTTCTGGCTTTATTTTTTTTTTTATTTTCGTTCTCCCCGCCCCCCCCCCCAGGAAACTTTTCTCCTCTCTGAAAGAAAAACTCAAATCATGACAGCTTTTCCTCCAACAGTACATTAGCTCACATTTAATGCACAAATAGCTAGTGACTGCCCCCTACCGGAATGAAAGTGTGGCACAAGCCCAGCAATCACAAGGCAGTTCTTTCAACTCCTGAGAAGGATGGGAATTAAAAATTCCAAAATAAAATTGTGATTCTTTGTGGATCCACTTAGAAATATCTTCAGTTTTGATGTGGCTGTGCCAGGCCAACTGCCTCTTTGTTTCTGATACCTATGGGTCAAATTTTCTGCAGTTTACAACAAAAAAAAAGCATGAACTTCTAGATCACATATCTTGGTTTTAGTTTTACTACTTACTAGTGTGCCTGGAGAGGTGACAGCCCTGAGCTGGAGGCGTCCCTGTTATGAACAAAGATCACAACCATTGCACAGGACATGTGCAGATCAAAAGAAATCACACATCACAGTACTTGGCACAGAGTAGGGACTCAGCACAAGTCTGTATTCTTACCCTTTCCTGGGCTATTTCTAGCTAAAGGACAGGTCTTGTAAATTGAAATTTCCTACAAACTGCCAGAACTTACCATCTGTTGGTTGGCTACTTCTTAACCCCAGATGCCTTCCAGCACCCCAGAAAACTCAGAATGTCACAGAAAAGATTAGATTTCATTTTCCTTCTTTGTTCTCTTCATTCTGTGTTCAGAGATTTTTATCATGTAGTCATGGATCTTTGTAAGCACAACATCAGAAAGAAGTGCAGTTCATTTTCACAGAGGATTGTAGGGATTCTGTGCCTATTAGGGGCAGGGCTTGGCTGGGGAAGCATTTGCATCTTTTAAAAAAATTGTTCTAATTAGTTATACATGACAATAGAATGCATTTTGACATATAGTACACAAATGGAACACAACTTCTCATTCCTTTGTCTGTACATGGTGCAGAATCACTCCAGTAGTGTAATCATACATGTGTATAAGGTAATCATGTCTGTCTCATTCTACTGTCCTTTCCATCCCCACAGTCCCACCCCTCCCCTCACACATCTGCATATTATTCAGGGTTAGTTTCTAAGGTTTGGACATAAGGTGAAAATCACATTAAGTTATTTTGCCCTTGAATATCACTTTGGAAGTTATGTGCTTCCTTAGTGTGGGAGCAGAACACTTCTTTGTTTGAGCCCCAATGCAGTCTGGAGGCTTGCATCTGTGGGCCATACTCTATGCGGACTATGTATCTTCAAATCGTGGCCTATAGGAACTGAGACTGAACCTCGGACATGGAGGTTTCCCTTCTCCAACTCAATGTGTACTTTAGGGCTTACACTCATTGGGTGAGGAGTTAGACACAGCAAAATGTTTGAGGTTCTCTCTTTCTCTCTCTTTCCTCCCTCTCTCATGTAGCACATGTAGTTGAATTGATGTAAGTGAAATGCATGTAAGTTGAGCAAATGCCATTTTGTAAAATAATAAATTTTTATGGCCATTTAAGAAGCAAAAAAGAAAAAAAATGCTAGGTACAGTGGTATATACCTCTGATCCCAGAAAATTGGAAGGCAGAGGCAGGAGGATAATAAGTTTGAGGCCAACTTTGTCAACTTAGTGAGACTCTGTGTCTAAATGAATAAAGGCCTGGAGATATAGCTCATTTGTGGAGCACCCCTGAATTCAGTCCCCAGTATTGCTAAATGAATGAATGAATGAAATGCAAAATAAAGCAGAAGTCCTTGAAATGAACCCAAAGTGACTCTACAATGCCTTCTGTGAGAGGGCACTGCTCTTGGAATAGTAAAGAATAATTAGCAGGCTCAAGGAGCTGCCAGGCCAGCTGTGACAAGAGTAGCTTTTGGGGGATGAATCAGCCAATGAACAGAACAGGGCTATCATGCCTACTCTGTGATTGAGGGGAGTGAGTGAGGCACAAGCCCCGCTAGGACCAGCAGTAGTCTAACAGAGTGGAGCCCACAGCAGGCTCTCAGCACTTATAAGACCCCCTCCCACCAAGACATATTTCTCTGTCAACTCCAAAATATTGATCTCCGTCTCAAATTTATCATTTGAGCTTCAAATATAGCACTCCATTATACCTCTCTACTTGATGTCTTAGAGACATTGCAAACCTGACCTGCCAAATGTTAAAGGAGCAAAGACCCAGAGCATCACTAGGGCTAACAGGACATGCGGATACGAATCAGGCCCAATACTGGAAAGCTAGAGAAAAAGCGAGAGAAAAGGCTGAAGTTTACATGAAGAGACACAAAATTTAACTTTTTGTAAGATTAACCACAGGTAAATAGAACAATTATATTGTAATAGCTTCTTATTTCAAATCTGAAATGCTATCTTCTAATTTGTCTTCCTCAAAGATGGAGATGATTTTGGTAATCCAGATCTTTGAAGAACATCATCTGTCTATGGAAACTGGGCTTGGTGTCTTATCTCTGCAAATAACCTATCATGAGCTGAATCTCCAGAATAATTTAACTGACCTCAGAGCTATATTAGGGTTCTTATTCACAGAAATAGCTGCTAAAGAGCTGCAGGATTTTGGTGGGACTCTGCTTGCATGGAAGAGAGATGGTTGGGCAGAGGGAGACCAGGGTGGATCTCCAGATCTTCTTTTAGGTACCATGTATCTATCAAAGACTCCTTTTGGATAGCTTGGTAGACAGGAACAAAGGTAGGAGCACTCAAATTCACTAAATATACCTGGGGGTGAGCAGAGAACTCTGAACACATTGACCCCTTCCGTTGCTTCATGGGAGTCCTGCTACATTCTCCCTGGAGGTCTTAAACTGGCTTCAGGCCCCAATGAAGAACTCTGACCCTGTACCTGGTCTGTCCACCTGCCAAAACACCTGGCCTTGCTCTACTGTCTTTATCAAATTCCTCAGATCTCCAAGTCTTGCCCTTTCTAAGCAATAGGCTCCGCCTTGGGGCACACACCAGCCTTTTTGTGCCTCTTCTTTCCTTGTTCACCCTTTCCCATGCCCATGGTGGAGTTCAAGGTCAGATCTGCAAGAGTAGCTTGAGTGTGTGCAGAAGAGTGGAAGCAATGGCTGTATTTCTTCATAACTTACAGTGGAATGAGGACTAGGATCTCTCCATGGGGAACACCAAGTCCTATCTGGAAAGGTTGGTAGCCTTCTAGGTCTATGTCTAGGCAGGATCAGAAGCTGGAGCCTCAAATCAAAGCTAGACTCCTTATCAGAAGGGTTAGAACAAGAAAGGTGGTAAAGGTGTGGTATGGACTTTCAGAAGGCTCTAATGGCTGGTGGGCAGCAGCTTCATGCCCCCTCAGGGTGGGGAGTTTGGCCTGGGCCAGCATGGGCAGTGGTCTAATTTCCTGGATGTTCTTATGTTTATATGTGATTCGGACTACTGTTTTTAAGTTTTGAAAACATTTTTTTTCCTCCACACATTCAGCAATTTTTACTTTTCTTCCTCATCCTACCCTCCAGCACTTTTTTTTTTTCTAGCCAGGCATACTCTTGTAATCCCAGCAACTAGAGAGGCTGAGGCAGGAGGATCCCAAGTTTGAGGCCAGCCTCAGCAACTTAGGGGAGACCTCTCTCAAAAATAAAGCAGATTGGGGATGTAGTTCATTGGTAAAGGGGCCCAGGGGTTTAATCCCTAGTACCAAAACAAAAAGAAAATGAAAGCTTTTGGTCCCCTTGAAAATGAACGTTTCTCTTTAGTCTGTGCAAAATACGGTTTCTTTTCTATATTCACAAGTGTGCATGCATTTACATGGAATTCACTGCCGCACATGCCCTGTAGCTTCTATGAGCAGAAATGATGTCCTTTTCACAGCAAAATCAGGTTGTGACAGACGTTTTCTGGGTGTTCGGGGTTTGTAGCCATTGGTAAGTGCTTCAGCTGATTTTAAGAGAGTCAATGTGGGAAACGAGAAGGGAGGGAAGGGACATATAACAAAGCCAACCTATTGGGGAAGGAGGCTGAGAAAAGAGGATCTGTGTACTTGGTGAAACAAATTAACAAACAAATTAAATCTCTATGCTTTTCTCTTAGATTTTCCTTCTCATCCTCTCTAACCAGACTTGCAACAGATATTCTCTGAGCACCTTCTCTGCATGTCTGCAGTGCTGTGCAAAGTTCCCTGCTGTCTGCCTGGACTGTTCTTTCTAATCATGGCATGTGTGGCAATGTTGGGGTAGTCCCTGGAAGGCTCATTCTTTCACCGTTGAGTCTGCAACATCAGATAATGAGTTTTACTGTTCTTCTGCTTCCTATGTCCTTCTAAGACAGGGAGTGAATGTCACTCCAGCTGGCTGCCTCTTGAAATAGGCACTTTTATTCAGCAGTCAGAAAAGGACCTCATATATGCAGAAAGTGCTTTGAAGTTCCCTTGCTTGAGTCACTCCCAGTCTCCTTTGTTGGCTCTTCCATGTAATCCCTCTGCTGAAATCATAATCATCATAATAGTTGTAATGATAGCATCTTTGACTGAAAACTCACCCTGTGCCAGGATCCATGGAAGATATATACCAGAATTATTTAATTTAAGCATCCTAACAATCCTATAAATTTGTTGACTTTCCAGTTTTTGCAATGAGAATATTAAAGTTCCAGAGAAAGTAATAAACTCTGTTTACCGTGTGAAAAGTTGATCCTAGAACTGAGTCATAGTGCTGCTCTCAATGCTCTGCCCTCTGTCAAGTCCCGTGTGGCCTTAGGGGCTTGGTAAGCTGTCCCCGGCTCATGAAACACTCTCAGCTGCTTCTACCATTGCACTTACTATGCAGACTGTATCATTTATTGGCTGCTCTTTGGTCTTAAACTGATGCTACTCCAGCACAGGTGCCATGCCTCATTCTGTGATTGCTTTCTGGTGCCCAGAGCAGTCTCCTGCAGGAGCTGTTTGAAGTCTAGCTGGGTCTCATGGGGCACATCATGGTGCGCTTCCTGCAAGGAAGAGGAAGCAGGGTGAGGAGTTTCTGAGACTGGAAGGACACACATTTCTGTTTTCTAGTCCTGAACTGGATAGAGATGATGAGGAATGTGACGTACATTATCCACCTGAAAGCCCTTCCCCCACCTCGGAGGATGAAGAGTACCTGACGATCAACTCTGTATTCGAAGACGAGCTGCCCTGTGCAGACTGTCTGGAGGCAGATTCAGGGACCATTCCCTTGCCACAGTTCTGTTCTTGGGGCCCTCTCCCAGAGCCTTTGCTTCTGGAAGGGTCCCATGAGAGTGACAGTGAATGGGAAGACCTGGAAGAGCCTGTGGATACAGATGATGGTGGCCTCAGGTGGGTATCAAGCTCTCTCTGGGTGGGATGGGGCTGAACTCTTCCCATGGGGCTCAGTATTTTCAATCCACTTGGGCCAGAATAATGGTCCATGGCATTACCAGGTCCCTCCATCATCCACTGGGGGTTTGTCTTGGCATCTATTTTCATTAAGTGTTTCCTACAGTCCTTGTTCCATGAAAGACCTACCAGACAGGGACTGCCATCATCTTCATTTTACACAGGACATTTGGGGCTTCTCCAAGGTCAAATGGTGAGTAAATGACAGAGTCAGGCCTGGTCTCCCCTCTAAGGCTATGGGTTGAGAGCTTTCTGTGCTGCCTCCAGCATATCACTTGGGCCTCTCTCTTTCTGGGGGTTACATGTCAAGGGCCAATTCCTATCTTGTCTCCTCCTGCCTGCCTCTCGCTTAGATGTATTTCAGAAAACAGTTTTGCTGTCACATAATGGGGCTCTTCTTGTTAAGCTGCTGTGACTGGTTATAGGTTAAAATCAAAAAAGTTTATTAATGCAAGGATGCCCTAGGAGCTGGGACAGGGTTACCAAGCTGGGGTTGGAGCATATGATGAAAAAGAGGCAGGAATAAGTGTAACACAAACCATCAGACTGGGCGGAGAGGAGGTTACATTTTTGACAGGTGGATAAACATCCCAACATTCTGATAAAGTATATATAATGTGTGCACTTCCAGTGTAAAAAGATGCTGAATATTCAAGAGACTTTCACATAAACCTGTTTCTAAGGCATATTGAAATTGACCAAGGCATTAGTTTCTAAAGATTCTGGTATAACTGAAACACACTCATTTTCTTTCATCCCATTGTGTCCCAGCCACATTTCCCTCCCTGGCTATATAAAAGGAAGTTGGGCCACCACAAATGATTGAACTGGATTCTCAGAGGAGAGTGGCAGGCAAGCTGATAAGGGTGGATATTTGAAATTCAAATATGATGATAGAAGTGTTGGTTCTTATCTGAAATAGGAAGCAACACATTAATAGAGGGGATGATGCCGAGGCTTTGAAGGCAGTGCACGGGCATTTGTGGGAAGTTGGAAACCTTATCAGGGTAGGAAGGCATATTATGGATTCACAAAAGTGTGGAGCAAGCAGGGAGCAGCTTATATGTAGAAAGCAAACTTCCTGGAGGGGCTCCTTGAAGTTTGGGAGCTAAAGGAAGGAGGCTGAGCAATCTTTGGGCCCCACAGGGAAGCAACTAAAGACCACAAATATCAGTGCTTATGAAAGGTCCTACCAAGATCTGCAGGCAGCAGAGAGCGGAACAGTGAGGACAGGACGTTGAAGAATGGGTTCAGGTTTGCACTATTAGATCCTGTAGCAAATGATTTTTAAACTAATATGCAGCTGACCACCAAATGGAGATAACCAAACCCACTTCATTCTGTTATTGTGGGTGAGGTGACAATGCATGCCACTTGTTTAGTAGTAATACTCAGGAAGTATTAGCTATTTTTATCATAAATGTAAAGGGGAAACTATTTCAGTGAGATTATGTAGCCCTCTGAATGCATCCAATTCTGTTGCTTTTCTCCACGGAGACAAAGGAATTAGGCATGCAGACTTGTGCCCTAACATGAGGTGTGGGGTAGGTGGGGGAAAGTACCCATCTAGGAAGTACCCATCTAGGGCAAGTGTGTCAGGATCTAGGTGGACTGACTAGTCCTCAGCTGTGAAAGGTGGATTGGGATGTCGTTAGGATGAGTACTGTCATAATCTCTTATCCTGCACAAAAACAGAGAGCAATTTTCACCCTCATCCCCTGCCATGCTAATAGAGGGTGGTGTGCAGGCATTGAATGCTCAAAGCATGAGCTCTAGGCCTGGGATTTAAGGAGTGGCCTGTTTGCTTCTTGGCACTCAGAGCTCCCGTCCCCATCTAAACTTCTAAATATTCTTTGTATTTCCTAAGAGGTCTCTAACCCCCCAAACTTTAAGGCTGTATACACTTGTTTGTCCTGGAAGTGAGGAGACATCTTGGACAATGTAGAGAGGACTTTGCTTATGGATGGAGTAGTGTATCCTTTAAACCTGTATCTGAAATTATTTTGTTTGATCCTTTTAGACATTTAGACAATAATAATAGAAAACTAGTGTGATAATGTAATTTTCCCATCAATTTTGAATGGTATTTTTATTTCTCTTTTACAATGGGCTTAGAACACTTATTTAATTCGTCTAAGATCATATAGCAAGGAGAGATGAATTCACACTGGTGTATTTTAAAATTTCCTCTAGAATAGGTGTTTCCATGTGAATTTATATAATATTTATGTCTCTCCACCAAGTGGCACAAAGGTTACTTTTTTTCTTACAAAGTATTTCTCTTTTGTGAGGCTAAAAACAATAATAACAAAAAACCCCAAATAAATCCAAATGCCCTAACCAATCAGATTTCAGGAAGGCTGCTGGCCAAATAATGGAGTCACCCATTAAAAGCTGCTTGTCATTTTAGGTGAATATAGAGAATGATACAGTCTCCTGAGACAGAAACTGAGGTCTGCGAGGACATCCTTTGACAGAAGAGCCCACAGATGATGGTGGTCCACAAAACATACCTACAGGCTCTGCCACCAGGGAAGAAGCCTGTGGTTCCTGGTCCCTGAGAGGACAACCTAGGGTGGAGCACCTGGCCCAGTTGTTAAGAGCTCACTTTAAAAACATCATGCCTATCATTTCCAAGACTCATTTTGAACACTCTGGGATTTACATCAATCAAAGCTTTGTATGCATGAGGATGGGGTGGCTTCCTCTCATGAAAGGAGTTGGGAATAAACCATTTTCATCAAGATTTCAGGGTGCAGTGGTGCACACCTGTAATCATAGTTACTGTGGGTGGGGATGCTAAGGCAGAAGGATCCCAAGTTCAAAGCCAACCTGGGCAGCTTAGTAAGACTCTATCAAAATAAAAGACTGGTTGTAGCTTAGCGGTAATGTGCTTGTTTAATGTATGTGAAGCCCTGCAACCCCCAGTAATTAACTGAGGCTCAATCCCCAGTATTTGAAAAGAAAAAAAAAAGTAGGGTAGGGCAAAGCCTTTGCACTAGCACACACTTTCTAGGACAAATACAAAGTTCTAGTTTGTATTTTTTAGTTTCCTATTGGTCAAAGGAGTTTCTGTTGTTATCAAAGTACCACCAGTTTGCTGGAAGGAATCTGCTAAGAAGCTTGATTCAAAGGCCATGGGGGAAATGTGTTTTGATATCTATCTGTATCCTTCCTATACATCTTCATAGTAATACATTCTCTTAAAAGGACTTTTTCTTTTGTACTTAAATACAATTCTAATGATTATATGGAAGAAAAATAAGATAGGAACATCTAATAATAAAAAAAGAGTGAAGTACTAGATCTAGCATTGCTAGGTGTTAAAACATTAACTGTAGAATTAACAAATGCACAAAAGAAATATATGTGGCAGATCACAGTGCAAGCTACAAAACATACTTGAGGATATACCCAGATCATACAATAGGGAAAGATGTGGCCTAGTGAAGGTCTAATGTGGAGAAAAGGGGAATAGCCTCATAGGTACAACTGGAAGAGGGAGAGATACAGAAGCAGAGATACAAAGCAACAACAACAAACAAAAAACAAATATGAAGGTTTTTAAAAGGCTGAGCTCTAAAATCTAATTTATGCATTCTTCTAATTTTTACATCCTTGCGTGCTTTTGTTTTTATTCTTTCTGTTCTCTTCATGCTTGAGAAGATTTATAGGTCATGACTTGTTCTTTTTTTAATAAGAAAGTAGTTTTCCAGCCTTATTTCAGATTTTCTCATAGCCTTTTGCACTGATACACAGTTCTGTAGGCTTCTGTGTTAGTGTATTTGTCAAGTATGCAAAGAAGTGAATAACACTGTTTGCAATTTTGGAACCACTTGCATTCTGCTGAACTCTGGTCACTTATTTTCTCTTTGGACAAGAAATGAGTGGATATAGAGTCGAATGAATCTAGACCTTCTCCTGACAGGAAAGGACTCCCTGAGACCCACAAACCCATTTTGAGTTGTGTCTCATAAAGAACATGTTGATTTGCTTTAGGCGAACTTGATTGTAGCCTCCACTTGCTTTCTTCCAGGATAAAAGTCAGAATGAACTGTGCTCTTAGGGCACTTGGCTTGTTGCCTACACACTACTTCCACTTTTGGCCCCTACACTGAACATTATCAAACTTGACTATGTTTGAGAATCAACTATAGATGGTGCTAAAATATAGATGCACTGGCCTCATTCCTAGACTGGGATGAAACAGCCCAACTGGGATGAAACACAAAAATCTGTACTTTTCCCAAGCTCAACAGATTTGTGTGAACAGATTTAGAGACCACTGATGCAGAATCTTCAAGACTTCTCTTGGCCCTTCCATTCTCCCTTCCAACCATAAATATTGATTAAACTTCTATTATATACCAGCACACCATTGGTACGAGGCTGCTGAAACTATACATATTCAGAACTAAACTGTAGTGCGATAGTGGGCTAATCAAAACTAAAAGCAATAATAATGTCAATTTTCCCTAAACTTATTTGTCAGCCTCAAGCAATTCCTATAACAATCCCAGTAGGTACTTTGTAGCCATAGACAACTTTATTCTGAAATTCATAAATTCTATTTTATTTTTAAAATATAATTTGCATTACATAAAGAAAAAAATATGTTCTGAAATTTATACAAAAAGGTACAAGCCTTAAAACAGCTATAGGAGTCTTGAAAAAAGTAGAAAAAAAGTAGGAGGAGCTAGGTGAGGGTGGTGCTTGCCTTTAATCCAGCTTCTAGGGAGGTTGAGACAGGAGGAGCAGGAGGATCCGGATTTCAAGGCCAGTCTGGGCAGCCAGGAAAAACCCATCCTCCACAAAAAAGTGGGAGGATGACTACACCCAAAATAAAGGCTTACTATATAGCTACAGTAATCAATACAGTATAGTTTTGGCAGGGGGAGAGATGCATAGAGTAAGATAGAATGGAGAACCCAGATATAGACCCATACAAATATGCCCAACTGATTTTTGACAAAAGAAGAATTTTGGAAGAATTTCAATGGAGAAAAAACCCAGTTTTTAAATAAATGGTGTTAGAATAACTGGACATCCATAGATACAAATAATAATAAAAAACATTGCTTTAAATCTCATGTCTTGTGCAAAAAATAAGTTGAAATTAATCATGGGCTTAAATGTTAATATAAAATATAAAAAATAATACTTTCAGAAAAAATAAAACATTTGAGATTGAAGCTTAGTCAAAGAGTTTTTAAACTTGGCACCAAAAGCATAATCCACAAAAGAAAAAAACTAGACAAATTATTAGTCTTTTGCTCTGTAAAAGTCTGTTATTATAATGAAAGATAAGTTACAAATTCAAAGAAAGTATCTGTAAACCACACATCTCAAAATGGACTAGTGTCTAGGATATATAAAGAAATCTACAAACTCAACAATAATTAAAAAAAGAAAACAAACAAAAACTATTAGAAAAAAGGCAAAAAACAGTAGTAGACCTTTTATTATAGATAATATACAGATGACAAATAAACACATGAAACAATGTGGGGAAATTTAAACTGAAACTACAATAATATATCTTTACACATGGATGAGAATGATAAAATAAAGTAATGAGAACAACATCAAAAGGTGGTGAGAGTGTGGAGAAAGAGGATTGCTCAGATACTGCTAGTAGGAATGTAAAATAGTATATCCAATCTGGAAAACAGTTTGGTAGTGTCTTATAAAGCTAAAATGCAATTACCTTAAGACCCAGAAATTGCACATTGGCTGTTTATCCTGGAGAAATTAAAAATTCATAGTAAATTTATTTGTAATAGTCCCAAACCACGAACAACCCAAGTGTCCTCAACCAAGTGAATGGTTAAACAAATAATCCATATTAAAAGAATGAAATATTGACATGCACAATGACTTGGAAAGACTATTAAGGAATTAAGCTGAGTATAGCAAAAACTGATTCCACAAGGTAATATAAGTCTGATTCCATTTATATAAATTCTTAAAATGACAAAATTGCAGAAGCAGACACAGATTAGTGGTTACTAAAAACCAAGGAGGATATGGGAAGTGGGCAGAAGGGAGGGTAGGAAAATAATTATCAAAGGGCAAGAAGAAGGTGATAGTAATGTGTTGAGAGCTACGGCCCTGTCCAGCCAGATTGCGGCAGTAATGATCTGTGTGTTGATTGTGATTGTGTAGTAGGCTATTCACAATAGCCTCAAAGAAAATAAATATTTGAGAATCAATCTAATGAAAGAGGTGAAAACTATAGAACAATGAAAACTATAGAACACTGAAGAAAAAAAATTGAAGAAGACCTTAGAACATGAATCTGCTCATGTGATAAAACTGTATAGAATTTAACGTATACCACACTCCTTTTATTGAACTAGGACTTGAACCCAGAGGCATTTAACCACTGAACTACTTCCCCAGCCTTTTTTATTTTTTATTTTGAGACAGGTCTTGCTAGTTGCTTAGGGCCTTGCTAAATTGCTGAGAAGGGCCTCAAACTTGCCATCTCCCTGAATTACTAGGATTATAGGCATGCACCCACCATTAGGCTATGCACACACTCTTGAGCACAAATAAAACTGAGAAAATCTGAAAAAGATGAATGGATTGTTCATCTTATTGGTTGTGATACCAAATTTTACCTGAGGCCATAACTGGGGCAAAGTGTATAAAGGTATAGGGAATCATCTATATTATTTCTTCTAACTACATATGAATATACAATTATTTCAAAACAAAAAATGTTCACTTAGAAAAAGAAGAGGTCTTCTCAACTCTGTTTTAACCAAGCCATAGATGTTCCATATGATGATATGGTGGATTTTATAGAAAGCTACAGATCCACTGACCAAGAGCAAAAGTGCTCAGTTTTAGCAGCTGACTATATCTGAGTTGCCCACGATTCCTCAGTATCCTAGCAATACACTTGGTGCCATCATGTGATACTTGTAGTATTATGTTTCACAAACATTTATTGAGTACTTACTGTTTATCAGTCTGCAGGCCAGGCCTAGGGGATAGAGATGGACATGAATGGGAATTGACATCTCAGGGCCTGCTTCCGTGGAGGAGGTAAAATACAAACATATGAAGTAGTACTATAGTTAGAGAATTTGATACCCAAGTATGT
Organism: Ictidomys tridecemlineatus; assembly: GCF_052094955.1. Lineage (NCBI taxonomy): Eukaryota > Metazoa > Chordata > Mammalia > Rodentia > Sciuridae > Ictidomys > Ictidomys tridecemlineatus. Next base: position 74,595,902 of record NC_135477.1, read on the forward strand.
CAATGTTGCTATAGAAATAAATGTTGTATAAACAAAAGAGAATGGCTTTTCTTCTTCTTCTTCTTTTTTTTTTTGCCCTACAAGCAATAATAATCCTGATTGAGAGGAAGGTCTTGGATTGAGTAGCAAAGCATTCCTCTGAGTGGAAGGTTATGTTAAAAGGGATTGGCAAATTGAATCAGAGGACATAGAAAACTTAAATAGATTGATTTCGAACAATGAAATTGAAGACTCTATCAGAAGCCCACCAGCAAAGAAAAGCCCAGGACCAGCTGGTTCTCAGCTGAGTTCTATCTATTCAAAGAAGAATTAACACCATCCTCCTCAAATTATTCCATGAAATAGAAAAGGTGGGAATCCTTCCCAACTTATTCTATGAACTTAGTATCAACCTGATACCAAAGTCAGATAAAAAACACATCAAGGAAAGAAAATTTCAGCTCAATATTCCTGATGAATATATATGTAAATATTCTTAATAAAATCCTGGCAAGTTGTATAAAAAATATATTAAAAAGATAGTGTACCACGATCAAGTGGGGTTCATCCCAAGGATGCAAGTTTGGTTCAATATACAGAAATCAATAAATGTAATTCCTCATGTCAATAGACTTAAAGACAAGAATCCCATGATTATCTCAATAGGTGCAGAAAAAACACTTGACAATTTACAGCATCTATTCATGTTCAAAACACTAGAAAATCTATGGATATTAGGAACATATCTCAACATTGTAAAAGCTATATATGCTAAACCCAAGGCCAACATCATTTTAAATGGAGAAAAATCAAAAGCATTCCCTCTTAGTAACTGGAATAGGGCAGGGATGCCCTCTTTTACCACATCTATTTGACAAAGTCCTGGAAACTCTAACCACAGCAATTACACAGGGAAAGAAATTAAAGGGATACAGATAGGAAAAGAAGAGCTCAAACTATCCCTATTTGCCTACAATATGATTCTATATTGAGAAAACCCAAAAGACTCCACAAGAACATTTCTAGAACTCATGAATTAATTCAGCAAAGTAACAGGATATAAAATTAACCCCCATAAATCAAATGCATTTTTATACATTAGCGATGAATCAACTGAAAGAGAAATTAAAAAACAATATTTTCTAATTTCACAATAGCCTTAAAGAAAATAAATATTTGAGAATCAATCTAATGAAAGAGGTGAAAGACCTCTGCAATGAAAACTATAGAACATTGAAGAAAAATAAAAAATTGAAGACCTTAGAAGATGGAAAGAACTCATGTGCTCTTAAATAGGCAGAACTAATATTGTCAAAATGGACATACTACCTAAAGCAGTATACAGATTTAATGCAATTCCTATTAAGATACCAGTGATGTTCTTCATAGAAATAGAGAAAGCAGTCATGGAATTGATTTAGAAAAATAAGAGACCCAGAATAACCAGAGCAATTTTCAGTAAGAAAAGTTAAGCAGGAGGCATCACAACATCAGATCTTGAATTATACTACAGAGATGTTAGTAACAAAATGGCAGTTATTGGCACTAAAGCAGACATAAAGATCAATGTTACAGAATAGAAGACACATAGACAAATCCACCTAAGTACAGTTGTTTCGTACTGCACAAAGTCACCATAACATACATTGGAGAAAAGATAGCTTCTTCAACAAACGTTGCTGGGGAAACTGGAAATCCATATGTGGCAAAAGGAAATTGAACCCCTATTTCCCACCCTGAACAAAACTCAACACAAAGTGGATCAAGAACCTAGGCATTAGACCGGAGACCCCATGCCTACTAGAAGAAAAGTAGGCCCAAGTCTCCATCATATTGGCTTAGGAATCAAATTCCTCAACTAGACTTTTAAAGCACAAGAAGTGAATCAAGAATCAATAGGTGAAATAGTATCAAACTAAAAAGCTTCTTCACAGCAAAGGAAACAATCAAGAATGTGAAGAAAGAGCTTACAGAATGGGAGAAAATCTTTGCCACCTGCACCTCAGATAGAGCATTAATGTCCAGGATATATAAAGAACACAAAATACTTAACACCAAAAAAACAAATAATCCAATAAATAAATGGGCAAAGGAACCGAATAGACACTTTAACAGAAGAAGAAATACAATCATTCAAAAAATACAAAAAATGTTCATCATCACTAGCAATTAGAGAAATGGAAATAAAATCTACATTAAAATTTCGTCTCACCCCAGTCAGAATTATCAAGAATACAAGTGACAATAAATGTTGGTGAGGGTGTGGGATAAAAGGTATACTCCTACATCACTGGTGGAACTGCAAATTGGTGCAACCACCTCAGAAAACAGTATGGAGATTCCTCAGAAAACTTGGAATGGAACCATCATTTGACTTAGTTATCCCACTCCTCAGCATATTCCCAAAGGATTTAAAATCAGTATTGCAGTCACATCAATGATTATAGCAGCTCAATTCACAATAGTTAAGCTATGAAATTGATCTAGGTGCCCTTCAATAGATGAATGGATAAAGGAATTGTGGTGTATGTACACATGGAATATTTCTCAGCCATAATGAAGAATGAAATCATGGCATTTTCTGGTAAATGGGTGGAACTGGAAACTATCATGCTAAGTGAAATAAGCCCATCCCCCAAACCCAAAGGCCAGATGTTCTCTCTTATATGCAGATGCTAACTCATAATAGTCAGAGGGGAGAGAGGAGTGGACCATATTGGAACAGGAGGGAGTGGGGGGAAGGGAGGGGATGGGAATGGGAAAGACAGTAGAATGAATTTGACATAACTTTCCTATGTTCATATATGAATAAATGACCAGGGTAACTCCATATAATGTACAAACACAAAAATGGGAAATTATATTCAATGAATGTATGTGTTTTAGTCATTTTTTTGTCATTATGAGGATAAAAAGTTTATTTTGAGGCTAAAGGTTTCAGAGGTCTCAATCCTCAGACAGCAGTCTCCATTCCTCGGGGCTTTAGGTGAGGCAGAATGTCATGGTGGAAGAATGTGGCAGAGGGAAACAGCTCACAAGTTGATCAGGAAGGAGAAGAGAGAGAGAGAGAGAGAGAGAGAGAGAGAGAGAGAGAGAGAGAGAGAGAGAGAGAGAGAGAGATTGATTCCACCCAACAAATACAAATATATACCCCAAAGCTGTGCCCCAATTCCCACCTTCACCAGCCACACCCTACTACTTCGGTTGCTACTCAGTTAATCCCTACCAGGGGATTAATTTACTGATTGGGTTACAGATTCTTACAATCCCATCATTTCTTCTCTGAACCTTCTTGCAGTGTCTTACACGTGAGCTTTTGGTGGGACAACACATCTAAATCATAACAGTGGGATGCCTCATATCCAAGCCATAATAGTATAATATTTCAAATACATTCTACTGTCATGTATAACTAAAAAAAACAAATAAAAAAATAAATAAAATAGAAAAAAAAATCAACCACATGTATCCTATAGACTTTGGGTGATAATGAAGTGTTAATTTTGACCAATGTACCACTCTGGTATAGAATGTTGATAACAGGGAAGTCTATGCTGGTGTGGGGCTGTAGGGGCAGGGAGAATATGGGAAATATTTTTTCCTTATGCTTACTTTACTGTGAACTTATAACTGCTCTAAAAATAAAGTCTTTTAAAAGTAGTAAAAAATGGAGGTTTGGCATATTGGGCTCAGGGAGGAGATAAGCAAAAATAAAAGAAGATAAACCCGGACACACAGGGCTGAGTGGTAGGGGAAGAATCAAGGGATGGATGAGAACAGCTGGGGAATGAAGAGGCTTGTCTTTTCAGCAGGCATTTGTTATAGTAAGAACTCAAGTTAGAAAAATTAATCTGGATTGTGGAGTGAAGAAATGAGAAAACTTTGGAGATCATTTCTGCTTCCTGAGAAGAAGGAATGGCGGAGTCATCACCTGAGTTGGGGACTGCTTTAATTTGGTCTTGGACGCTTCTCAAAGGCCCACTTGTTAAAGGCTTGTCCCCCAGCATGGTGCTACTGGGAGGTGCAGGACACTTCAAGGGTAAGGCCTGAGTCCGAAGTCGCTGTGCCCTTGAAGGGGGCTGGTTTCTTCTCTTTTTGCTTCCTGGACACCATGAGGTAAGTGGCTCTCTCCATTACGTGCTTGCCCTGTGATGTGCTGCCTCACCACAGGCCCAACTGACTGAAGACTGAAACTTTCAAAACTGTGAACCAAAATAAAGCTTTCCTTTTTAAAAATTGATTATCTCGTGCATTTTGTTACAATAACTGAAGGCTGATCGACATAGAAACTATGGAGGGATATCCTATTTGGTGATCAGTTTGATTCTGTATATGGAGAATTTGAGATCTTTCTGGATATGGCCTAATCTAGAGGGATGTTTTCATTAAGGTGGGATCATACTACATTTCCTGTTAAGGATGTAGTTACCAAGATCTCAAGGCTATGCTGCACCATATTTTTATCTACCAGAGATGGTGTGGAAAGAACCTAAATAGAGAGTTGTGCTCTGGAGCACTGACATACAAAGAGAGCAGCAGTGGACATTTTGGAGGTGAGTGTAAATGGACATATGTCAAGGTTATGGGTGGAATAAGGATAGAGGGCAAGGAATGCTGTGGATGTCCTCTGTTTCTTTATTATACGCATCACTGACTGGCTTGACTAAATCATCCCCTCTACTTGATAAGAAACATCTCAAGACTAACAGGTTTTAAACCCTCTCTCTATCTCAGTTCCTAAAACCAGGCCTGCTTACTCTCAGTGGGTACTGACTAGATGATGAGCTATAACTTCAGCATCCTGTCCTCCGTCTTCCTCTCTGGGTAAGGCCGGGTTCACTAGGGAACTTCTGAAATGATAGTAGTGATGGTAGTCATTACTATGGCACATGATCGAATAGTAGTGATAGAACTGATGATTACATTTAAGGCAGTGGAATACATAGACATGTTGTAGGGGCTTTTAGAAAAATATCCCTACATATCTTCAGAAAAAATTTTCTAGAAGCAGTTATTTATATATTCCCTTTGAATAGCTTCTGACAGCTATTCCAGGACCTGACGAGAGGTACCAGTTTTAAATGAAATTAACACCATGGATGTCAGGGTAGGAAGATGGAGAGAACTGGGGTCCTCATTGACATACTGAGATACTGAGCTACATAATATTGACATAAATGAGCTACTGAGCTACATAACTAGAACCCTGCCCTGCAGAGGGTCTGGGAGTTCTCATGGAAATAACTTTGCTCATGTTCAAGCCAGTTCAAGTCTTTTATTTGCAGCTGAAAGCCTTCTGGCTTACACAAGGGATTCTTAACTCCATTGCTCCCAATTCTATCTTCAAGATAGATTGAAGATTCAAAGAGAGACATTTGTTAATTCTAATCTTCTGAGATTTCTATTTAAACTATTCTTTCCTTTACCAGAACTTTAATTTTTTTTTTTACTGGAAGAATTTTTAAAAGGACAGTCCAATGTCTAGTTGTGTTATTGAAGATAAATCCTTTTCCTAAAGTACTTGTCAGTGAGAAGCTGGAAGTATTAACCATTGCTGTGGGTGGAGACTGTATTTTCTAGAGGAACTTTATCAGAACCCCCAGTTTGAGCTCTGCTCCAGGCACTTTGTGTTGAAACCACATTTAACCTTCACCATTGCTTTGCAGATTGGGTGTCTGGAGCAGTCACACAGGGCATCTTGAGGGTGGAGTAGGACCTTGTGATTTCTGATCAAAGAGTTGTGAACATAAGTGATGCATACCAATTCCATGCTGGTTCATTTAATAGCAAGTGTGGGACCTGCCAGAATGTTTTATTTTCCCCATCTGCCACTGTGGCCATAAAGTGATCAGGGATGATGAGTGTGTAAAGTCAGATAGCATGGAGCAGAGCTGCCAGCTAACCCACTTTTAGCAAGTGGTTTAAAATTTAGTGCTTATTTATTATATCAACATCATCTAGTTTACTCTGACTCCCATAACATAATGCTCATTTTTTATACTAGAGAAAATGAGACCCAGAGAGGTTCAATAATTTGAGGCCGCATGTGAATATTGTCATTGCAATAAAACCCCGGGCCACTCTGGAATAAAGGGCATCCCTTTCTCACTCAGTCATCCTGCCTCCCTAGGGATCTGGCAGACTGTTTTATAATCTTTTATGATGCTATTAGTCAAGGTGTGTCCACAAGAGGTGTCAGAAGGGGATTGGAGCAACAGTGTCTATTATACTCTATTATACTCCATTTTATAGAGGAAGCATGCCACATGGGATCATATGGGGAGGCATCAGGGCAATCACAAGGCAGAAGACAGGAGCTTGCCTTTGATATGTGAGCTAACTGGTGCAGAGCCACACCTCTTCTCTGACTCATATAGCCCAGGAGGTAAAATTCCTCTCCCTAATCATCCCAAGGCCAGGTACCAGGCATTAAGGAACCACCTTTCTAGCCCAAAGCCTGCTGAAATTATTCAGATTGGCCAGTCCCAAACTGCTTACACTGTCCTGCCTAGCCTTTCCCATGGAAACCTCAATAAAGGCCATGGCCTAAGTGTTCCTCTTGCTCCTGTCTTCTGCCTCTGGACCATCCTGGCATCTTCCTCCTGCAGCCCTGTATGGCATACCCATAGCTCCTGCCCACACCTGACAAGCCACATCATGAAAGATTATAGAACATGAACCACAGAGAATGACTGGCTCTCATGACTATTAGAAACCACTTTGAGAAATGAGAAAAGGTGAGCATTTTTTTTTTTACTCTGATTGGAAGTTTACAAAAACAGTATGCTAAGAATCAAATAAAAACGTGCACTTCCCCATTTTCTGTTTTTGAATGGCTGATCCTATGGTATAATGTTCACATTTTTAAACATGGCATTCAAAACACTGAAGCATCTAGCTACAGCCCAGATCTCCAATTCCAGTTTCATATTTTTGACACCTCCCACCCCTGCAAACTGTCTTCTCTCACAATCGTGTGGAGCTCCTTGTAGGATCCTTGCCACACTGTCTCATCCTCCTTCTACTCTGTGCTTGAGATACCCACACAGCATAGTTTCCTTTCTCCATTTGATTAATATCTACTCATGCTTTAATAAATGGCTTTAGCGCTTTAGCCAGTAGCATGGTTATTATCCATAGTCCAAAAGGATTTAGAGAGTAAGGAGTCCAGGAGTAGAATATCCCTTTGAAAAGAGTAATTGGAATGCCATGGCATTTCTCCTTCTACACCTGTTTCCTCTCCTTGAGGAGGAGAGGGGAATAAGGTCTTTCTGTTTCATCTCTAGCCATGTGAGAAAGACTTTGAGAAAATAATGTATAAGGCTTGACATGTATTTTCTGCAAGGATTTGGCATGTTGCCTGAGTAACCTAATGGTGAGAGGTGATGGCTGAAACCATGGGTCTGGTGGGAGAGCAAAGAAAAGGAGAACAGCACCAGGACACTGCCAGTCTCCAGTTCTGGACAAGGGTGCAGAAGTCCTTCTTAGTTTATTCCTGCTGCTGTGAAAATCTACATTAGACAAAGAATTCATAAACAACAGAAATTTATTTTTTCACAGTTCTGGAAGCTGGGAAGTCTAAGAGGAGAGTTGGTGTCTGCTCAGGGCCTGTTTCTTATTGATGGCATCTTTTATGTGTCTTCACATGGTGGAAAGCATGAACATGGTGACATCACATGGCAGAAGAAGGAAACAGTTCCCAACTACATATATATATGTATTAAACATACATATATATGTATAATACATATACATATATATACACACATATGTGTGTGTATATATATATATATATATACATATATTTATATTTAAGGAAATAGAAGACTTTAAAAAATCCTTTATTTTTGTTGTTGTCAATGGACCTTTATATTTATTTTATTTATTTATATGCTGTGCTGAGAATTGAACACAGTGCCTCAGACATGCCTCTGAGCACAACCCCAGCACCCTCCCCCCCTACATGTTTAATAAGGTCACTAATTCCTTTCTTGAGGGCTCTTCCATCATGACTTAATTATTCCTGAAGGCCCTGTCTCTTAAAACACACTGGGGTGACATGCACCAAAATTGGAGAGAAAGCCAGAGCCCCAGTTCTTACAGTGGATGCTCTGGTGAGGGTCACAAAAGGCACCTTCCTGTGACTCAAAAATTACACAAAGGTGTCCCTTTATCCCCTTGAGCTGCCCTCATTGGGCACAAAGCTATGCCCACAGTTTAGCCTCCAGTTACCCATTTGATGGTACAATGGCATCATTCATAACACTCTGATAGCCCTGGAGGGGCTAGGAGAAGGGTTTTAAGCAGCTGTCCAGAGATAGGATGGCCCCAATGGAGTTGTACTTGGAGATTTCCTTCAGGAGAATTCCTGAGAAACTACAAGAGTGTCTTTCAGGAGAAACAGTTCAATACATCTGCCCAGAGCCCATTGTGGATTATTCAAGCTGCAGAGGTGTCAGATCCTGAGTCGGGAGAGTGGATATGAAGTTGGGTGAGAAAGGAGAAGACCATGGTGACCTTTTCCCAGGTTTGGAGGCGGAGGAAGCATAGAAATTAGATGAACCAGAGGGAGTCTAACATTTTTTTTTTTGCAACCAAAAGATCTTTATTGCAGCAGTGCAACAAAGAGAAAAGAAAGAAGGAAAGAGAGAGAAAAGAGAAGAGATAAAGAGGGAGAGAGCAAGAGCAAGAGACAGAGAGCATGCACAAGAAAGATAAAGAGCAAGAGAGAGAGAGAGAGAGAGAAAGAGAGAGACAGAGAGCGCGCACAAGAAAGATAAAGAGCAAGAGAGAGAGAGCAAGAGAGAGAGAGCAAGAGCGAGAGAGAGAGAGAGGGAGTCTAACATTGAAATGAGACTGTTCTGGCTGCTCGATGTGATAGACCAGTCCAAGATTTTGCATGCAAGGGTTCAGGTGATAAAGTACTATAGGCAGTAAGTTCAAATGACATAAGAAGCAGACAAAGAAGTTGACTTTTGCATGTACTCTATTAAGTCCAGTTAATAAGATATAATAGCATGGCAGCATCTGTATTCTTGCTATAAAGCACAATGCTTGGCAACACCAAACAGTAATACGTAAGCATTTAAAGCATAAATTCAGCTCTCTCTAGAATTTGGCAGTATTTGTACTTTGCTTTCTGCCACATCATTATTTTACAGTTAATAAGTAGAACTGGAAGTGGAAGACAGGGCATTTATGTGTAAGAGTTTATGGCAGACTCTCTTGCCAACTTAGCAACTCTCTCCAGTGAAAGCCTATGGATTCTCTCTTCTTATGGTATATGTAAACAGACTGATGGACTGGTTAAAGCTATAAATGGGGGAGTGGGCATCTAATGGATCAATCAACTCATATTTGTTGGGCATTAGCCATGCAACAGACTCAGGAACTAGGAAGCCAGAAATTCACAATGAGATAAATGTATGTATGTTGTCGTTGTCGTCCTCCTCCTCCTCCTCCCCCTCCCTCTCCCCCTCCCCCTCCCCTCCCCTCCCCCCTCCCCCTTCTTCTTCTTCTTCCTCTTCTTCTTCTTCTTCTTCTTCTTCTTCTTCTTCTTCTTCTCTCTCTCTCTCTCTCTCTCTCTCTCTCTCTCTCTCTCTTAATATTTTTTAGTTGTATATAAACACACAATATCTTTATTTTATTTTTATGTGGTGCTGAGGATTAAACCCAGTGCCTCACACATGCAAGGCAAGCACTTTACCACTGAGCTATAGCCCCAGCCTCCTTCTTCTCTTAAATAAAATTATTTTCAGACTCCACTGGGATTTTTATTGGCATTGGGATTTGCACAACTTATTTTTATAGAGTCTTTTTTGGAAAGTGTCTTAAAGTTGGGTAGCAAGAAAGAAACTTACAGAGAGGCCACACAGCTTACTCCAAATTCACAGTCCTCATATACTCATACTTAGGGCTGGGAGTGAAGAACTCCATCCCCAAACAACCAGGGAAACCAAGCAGAGCTCTTTACCAGGGGGTGCTATGGAAGGGTAATGTCGCTGAAGTGATCGTTTTTCTTTGTCAATGGTTCTTGTTCTTTGTTATCTGCTCTTTCTAGAACCCACGACTGGATTAGAAAACTGAACTTGAGCATGGGCTTTGGGGACTGTGAAGAAACAACTTAGGCTCCTGAAGTCCCAGGTCCAAGCTGCCCAGTGAGGTCCTCATTGACTGTGTCTAGAGATCCATGTCTTGGGATGAGAGGCCATTGTGGCAACCAGTCCTTGCACTTGTAAGAGGTGGATGGGTCCCACTTCAGTAAAGAGCAGACATTTTCTTGGACTTCAGTGTCCATTCCCAAGGGATCTTGCATCCCAAAACCAGAGGCAGAGACTACAAAGACTGTGAGTCTACAGAACCAGCATTACTTCCCTGAAATGGTCACTAATGCTCCCCCAGCTGAGTTTCTCTGGTGCTATGATTTAAATGCCTGACCCTTCCAGATAACATGTTAAAATTTAGTTGACATTGTGGCTATATTAGGAGGTAGGGCTTCCAGGAGGTGATGGAGCCATGAGTGTTCTGTCCTCATGGGTTGAATCAATGCTGCTATCAAAGGGGCAGTTTGGCTTCCTTTCCTCTCTTTGCTCTTCTGCATATGAGAACACAGTGTTATTCTCTTCTGGAGGAATGCAGCAAGAAGGACCCTGCTAGATACTGGTACTTTGATTTTGGACTTCCAAGTTTTTAGAACTATTAGAAAATAAATTTACATTCTTCATAAATTATATTATTTCCCCTATCCATAGTTTTGGTTTCTGCATAGTTTTAGTTACTTATGGTCAATCAAAATCCAAAAATATTTAATGGAAAACTCCAGAAATGAATAATTTGCAAGTTTAAAATTATAGTTCTGAGTAGTGTAATGAAGTCTCAAGCTGTCCCTCTCTGTGCTGCCTAGGATATAAACCATCTTTTTGTTTCCATGTGGTATATGCTACTCACCCATTAGTCATTTAGCAACTTTCTTGGTTATTAAATCAACTACCATGATATTCCAGTGCTTGTGTTAAAATAACCCATATTTTACTTAATAATGAGCTCAAAGTTCAAGAGTAGTGATTATTACAGTATATTGTTATAATTGACAATTTCATTATCAGTTACTGTTAATCTCTTACTGTGCCTAATTTATAAATTAAGTTTTATCATAGGTATGTATGTATAAGAAAAAGTGTATATACAAAGTTTGTCAGTATCTCTGGTTTCAAGCACCCACAGGGGGCCTTGGAACACTGCATCCCCACAGACAGGGAGACTACTATACTCAGTCTTAAAATGGACCAGAACACCTAGGAATCACCAGGTGGTATCCGGGGACAGCAGAGAGGGGTAAGCCAAGAGATTCCTCAGTCAGGCTAGAAAGGGGACCTGGGGGGAGAGACTAGGAGAACAACTAGGACTAGGTTGGTGGACCTGGTAGTGGGACTGATACTGCTCTTGGAAATCAGGATTGGGTCTTTGTTCCCTTGGTGTTGAATGCTGAGGCAAGCATAGAAAACATGTTTTATTTAAGAGACAGAACAGAGATAGTAGACTTCTCTGGAAAGGAGTGGGAACCCACAGCTGGTGCTCATTGGAGTGGGGTTATCTTCCCTTTTTTACTGACCCCCCACTTCCCTTCTTTCCTGTGGGTATGCCCAAAAGCAGGAAAAGACCAGCCCCAGTGGGTAATTGCTTATGTTGAAAGTGCACCCTAACCCTCTCCTGGAAGTGTTAAGAGTGTTGAGAGGGGAAGTGCTATCTGGATATTAGCAGTTAGCAACCCATTTCCTTTTCTTTGAATAATTAACTATCTGTACTTTCCTCTATCTCAGGAACTGCATGGAGGAGTGAGGGTCTGGGACTATAGCTGAAAGCCCAGTGAGCTTGATTCCTGGGGCCATGAACAGAGAGAACATTAGCAACGATGTCTTGGGCCTATGATTTTAGAATTACTGTCTGGTGTTTAAATGTGTTTGGCTAGTAGGAATCCAGCATTACTCCCAACAGGAAGGACATAGAGAGATTGTGCAGGGTCCCTTGCTCAGAAATAGAGAGGATGGGCACAGAAACCCTGGGAGGGTGTCTACCCTAGAGAAGTGTAAGAATCAAACTTCCTGGGAAAGAAAAGCAGCATTTACTGCCAGGCATAGTACAGGATGTTTCCATCCTCTGTCTTATTAAACATTCACAATCCTATGTTCTCTTTTTAAGAAAAGGAAAAGTAAGACAGAGGTCAGGAAATAGCTTACTTGAAATTACCAGTTATTTAGTAGCAAAGCAGGGACTTATGGCCAGGCCTACATTAATGGTAACTGGCAAAGGACAAGAGTTTTAAAAGGTCTCAGAGGAATGGTAGTAATTGTGAAGGACACCTAAACTATATAGTTCTTGGAATTTTCACTGGTTAAAAAAAAAAAAAGTAGAAAGCCAAGAAGAGCCTTCTGGGTCAGTGGCCTCTGGGGCTAATGTGTGGTCTCGCAGGTAGTGTTGGAGAGATGGGATGAAACCTTAGAGTTGTACCCAGGGTTCATTTAGTCGCCATTTAGGGATTTTCTGATGCTATAAGAGGAAATACTTCCCTTCATGTGTCCCTGCAGCAGCTGTATACATAGGAACACCTCCATCTACAACATTTTGATTTGTTCATGTTACTCATTTTGTCAAATGTGCAGAATCCTAATGTTATGAACTATGAGGAAACATAGGACCATTACACATGCGGGCCCATCTTTAAAAAACTTATTGATGCATTACAATTATACATCATAGTGGGTTTCATTGTGATATAGTCCTCTATGCACATAATGTAATTTTATCAATTTAATTCCCCAGTACCTCCTCTTGCCCTTCCCTTCCCTCCCACTCTCTGCTACTCTACTGCTTGGTCTCCTTCTATTTTCATGAGATCCCCTTCTTTTTTTTCTGCTTGTTTGTTTGTTTATTTATTTATCTATCTAGTGTCCACATAGGAATGAGAGAAAACAGAACACTGGGGCCATTTTTAAGGGGGATCCTATCCTGGCAACAGCATAGCTCTTCTGCAGGGAGCCCTGGTTGTGGAAGGCAGAGAGGCCTAGGATGGAGAGAAAGTATCTACCATAGTGAATCCGGGAACTCTTAAGAATCTGGCTGCTCTGCACCTGGACAGAGGGTGGCCATTGCTACTCCAGTTCAGCTTGAGCCTGTGGCTCTCTGCTTGAACCAGTATGGAAGGCGGCTGCTAACTGCAGCACATCTTGTCATATCTTCAAGGGAACTGGACCCCAAACATGGCATGATCAGGAACAAATGAATAGAGAGGTGTGTTCATCAAAATAAAAGATTCTGACTTCACGTTTTTCATCAATGTCTACACCTTGAATTCCCTGTACTCTGACCACTCTAACTTGAAACCATCTCAAGTTGCATTGCAGTCAAATGACTTCATATTTTGGCACAGGTTGGTGACTCCTTTTGCAATAGTCTGCCCTGCTCTGATACTGCAAAGGGACTCTCCACCCCAGTCCCTCAGGGACTCAGTAGGCATTTGGGTGACTATCCTTGGATAACAAAGTTCTCAGTGCTCGGGGTGGCGGGAACGCCTCACAGAGCCATTAGTCTTTTGAGTCTTGCCTGGGTCCCAGGGCATGCGCAGCGAGCACTGCTTGGCAGGTGCTGCATTGCTTGGCGGTGCACTGCTTGGCGGGTGCAGGGGGAAGCACTGACTGCGCAGGCTCCGGGGCTTCGCCAGGATTGGACGTCGTGTCTGGGACTGTGCGGGCCGTCCTAACTGCCGGTGCTTCAGGCCTAGGTGAGGGGCGATGGCTGGGGCAGGAGGGCGGAGAACAAACTGTGAGGCTTGAGGGCGGACTTGAGCTTCTTTCACGCTGCACAAGGGACTTAAGCATGTGGTCTGGGCCCCCGGGAGGCCTGCATCTGGGTTCCGTGCACCGTGGCAGAGAGAGGCCAGAGCCTGTGTCTTCCTGCGGCCAGGGGAGGACTCATCCCCTCAGCACGAGGCCTGGCCGCGCGACCTGGTCGAGTGTTGGTGGGACAGGTTTGGGACAGCAAACACGCTGGCTCTGTGGTAGAGAAAGGTTCAGGACTCTGGCCCAGGAGGAGCATGGATCTGATTCGACTGCTAAGAAACCCTAGTTTCTCCTCTGAGCGGAGGTCGGGGTTGGTTTGCAGGCAGAGGGCTCCATTTTGACTCTAGTGCCAGTAAAGAGCATTACTTAATCAGTTCATTCAGCAACAATTTTTGAACATTTCTTGTGTGCCAGGCACTGTTCTGGAAGCTGGGAATATCGAGAGACAGGCAAGGGCCCCTGCCTTCGTGGAGTTACAGTCCAAGTGGGAGATACCCAGGCAAGGATGAGCCCTTGACCCAAGAAAAACTACAGAGATGGGGGTAGGTTTCAATTTTGCAAGTTATGGTATCAGTAGTGATATTTTGAATGTTAGGTTTGACATACCTGTTGGGTGGTTTTAAAATATGCAGAAGAGTTTTACTGTCAACTCTGTACACCCACCACCTAGAGCCTACCATTTAGCTGCACTTGCTTTTTCACATTTTATATTTCTCTCCATCTTTGAATCACATGGTAGATCTTTGTGTGTGTGTGTGTGTGTGTGTGTGTGTGTGTGTGTTAAAATACACACAAATCATCTACCAGTTTTTTAAATTGAAATGACAGCTAGGGTTCAGTAATCTGAATCTGAAGTCCTGGATGGGAGTGTTGGGCAGTAGTGGATATAACTAGAGTTAACTTTTGAAATCATCACCATATCTTCTCCAATGCCATTCATTTACCTGCAAATGCCATGGTTTTATTCTCTTTTATTGCTGAGTAAAATTCCATTGTGTATATATGACACATTTTTAATATCCATTCATCCACTGAAGGGCATCTAGTTTGGCCCCAAAGTTTGACATTTGTGAATTGTGCTGTTATTAACATTGATGTGGCTGTGTCGCTGTAGTATGCTGTTTTTAAGTCTTTAGGGTATAGTCCGAGGAGAGGGATAGCTAGGTCAAATGATGGTTCCATTCCCAGATTCCCACTCCATTCTGCTTTTTATATTGGCTGCACCAATTTGCAGTCCCACCAGCAATGTATGAGTGTACCTTTTCCCCCACATCGTCGATAACCATTATTGTTTTTTATCTTCATAATAGCTGCCATTCTGACTGGAGTGAGATGGTATCTTAAGTGAAGTTGGCCAATCCCCAAAAAACAAATGCTGAAAGTTTTCTCTGATATAAGGAGACTGACTCGTGGGGTAAGAAGGGGAAGCATGGGAGGAATTGATGAATTCTAGATAGGGCAGAGGGATGGGAGGGAAAGGAAGGGGGCAGGGGATTAGCAAGGATGGTGGAATGTGATGGACATCATCATCCAAAGTACATGTGTGAAGACATGAATTGGTGTCAACATATTTATATACAACCAGAGATATGAAAAATTGTGCTGTATACGTGTAATAAGAATTGTAATGCATTCCGCTGTCATTTTTTAAAAATCATTAAAAAAGTCAATAAAAAAGAAATCATCACCATATAGATAGTATTGAAACTTAGGGACTGGATGAAACTGCCTGAGAGATCCATAAAGAAGAGGAGTAGCAGAAAAAAAAAAGGGGGGGGAAAGTGTGGTGGTCACCTGGACGGAACACTACTGTATAAGATGTTTTTGACAATTTGGAGGATTTTAATCAGTTTAATAAGAATGATTTTAGTGGAAGAGGGGCCTTTAGGAAATTGTATTTTTTTTTAAATAGGAGAAACTAGAATATGTTTGTATGCCAATATGATAGAACTACAGGAAGAGGAAAATGATGCAGATGAAAGAGGGGAACATTTATCTTTGAACATTTGAGAGGGGAAAAGACCTCAGAACCATTGGGTCCTTGATTTTCAATCGTGTGGGACACATTCTGTTTAGATAGAGGGGAAACCCAGACAACAGTTGTGAGTCAGGTGGGTGGTAGAGGGAGGTCTTTCTGTGGGAAGTCCTAGATTATGAGTGGAGGATAACATGGAACAGGAGAAGTGTTGCTGGAGGAGAGACCAGTAATGTAATCCTTCTGGAGAGTGGGAAAATTAACTAGGGAAATGGAATTGTGTGTGTGTGTATTGGAAGAGACAGGAAGAAATCCTTTCTAGAACCTTCAGAGAGAGCATGGCTCCTCTGTTGCCACGATTTAAGACTTATAGCTTCCAGAATGGTGAGAAAATACATTTCTTTTAAGCCACCCATCTATGGTACTGTAGCAGTCTGTGGATACCAATATAGTTATATTTTTAAAAAGTTTTATAATAAGTTTTTGTGCTACACCTTTAGGTCTGTGATCCATTTTGAATTAGTTTTTTTAAAATAAGAAATATGATGATTTTTTTGCAAGTAGATGCCTAATTATTCCACTACTATTTGTTGGAAAAGAATATTCACTCCCCTTTGAATTGCTTTGCTTCCTTATTAAAGATCAGTTGACCATGTTTGTGAGAGTCTCTTAAGGGCCTCTATAATTCTGTTCCATTGATCTGTCTATTCTTTCAATTGTAATATGTGGTCTTTATTATTGTAACTTTATAGTAAGTATTGAAATCAGATACTAATAGTCTTACATTTTTTTGTTCTTTTGTATTTTGTTGGTTCTGGGTCATTTACCTTTCCTTATAAACTTTTGAATGAGTTTGTGATATCTATGAGTACTAGCTAGGGTGTTTGGGAGGATTGCATTGACTCTATAGATCACATTGAAAAGAATTGAGATCTTAATTATTTTGAGTCTCTATCCATGAATATGATACAGTATCCCTGATATCCATCTGCTTTGCTTTTTCTTCATCATTTCATAGAGTTTCTCATATAGATCCTGTATATATGTTACATATTTAGCTATGCATTTCATTTTAGGGGAATCTAATGTAAGTGATATTTTGTTTTTAATTTCCAAAGTTAATTACTGTTTTATAGGAAAGGAATTGACTTTTATTAACTTTGTATTCTAAAGCCTTATTACCATTGGTTAGTAGTTACAGGAGTTTTTATTGTTGCTTATTCTTTGGGACATTTTATACAAATAATCAAGTCATGTGAGAAATAAGATAGTTTCCTTTTTTCTTCCAGATCCATATTATTTTCTTTTTCTTGTTTTATTGCAATATCTAGAACTTCTAATATGATGTTGAACAGGAGTAGTAAGAGAGAGGACATCCTTGCCCTAAACTCTAGTTTCTCCTCTATTCGATTACTTTTTTTTTTTTTTAGATATCCTTTAATAAGTTGAGGAGATTCCCCTTTAGTCGAGTTTTCTGAGCTTTTCTTAAAATCAGGAATGGGATTTGTCAAATGCTTTTCTCTGCATCTGTTGATATTATACGAATCATTAAGAATCAGTGAGCTGCTTTGCCAGGTATCCATGAAACAGAGATCCTTGGAGGCAAAGGATATTGCATTCATCTCTGTCTTCATCTCTAACACAAAGCTGGCTGAATTGATGTAAGATTTTACTGTTCATAGCTAAGAGCTGTGATCACACTTCTGAAAGACATATATTGTAACTCAGTGCATGGAAGGTGCTAGGCAACTATGTTCATCCTTGGTTGTTGGTGACTGAATAAAATATTGGGATTGGAAGCCATTATCTTTGAGACTTCCTAATTACTTTTTTTTATTGGTTGTTCAAAACCTTACAGAGCTCTTGACATATCATATTTCAAACATTAGTTTCAAGTGAGTTATGAACTCCCATTTTTACCCCAAATACAGATTGCAGAATCACATCGGTTACACATTCACATTTTTACATAATGCCATACTAGTAACTGTTGTATTCAGCTACCTTTCCTATCCTCTACTATCCCCCTCCCCCGCCATCTTCTCTTTCTATCCCATCTACTGTAATTCATTTTGCTCCTTGTTTTTTCTTCCAATTCCCCTCACAACCTCTTTTATGTAGTTTTTTATAACAATGAGGGTCTCTTTCCATTTCCATGCAATTCCCCTTTCCTCTCTCTTTCCCTCCCATCTCGTGTCTCTGTTTAATGTCAATCTTTTCTTCCTGCTCTTCCTCCCTGCTCTATTCTTAGTTGCTCTCATTATACCAAAGAAGACATTTGGTATTTGTTTTATAGGGATTGGCTAGCTTCACTAAGCATAATCTGCTCTAGTGCCATCCATTTCCCTGCAAATTCCATGATTTTGTCATTTTTTAGTGCTGCATAATACTCCATGGTGTATAAATGCCACATTTTTTAAATCCATTCATCCATTGAAGGGCATCTGGGTTGGTTCCACAGTCTAGCTATTGTGAATTGTGCTGCTGTGAACATCGATGTAGCAGTATCCCTGTAGTACACTCTTTTAAGGTCTTCAGGGAATAGTCCGAGAAGGGCAATAACTGGGTCAAATTGTGGTTCCATTCCCAGCTTTCCCAGGAATCTCCATACTGCTTTCCAAATTGGCTGAACCAATTTGCAGTCCCACCAGCAATGTACAAGAGTACCCTTTTCCCCACATCCTCTCCAGCACTTGTTGTTGTTTGACTTCATAATGGCTGCCAATTTTACTGGAGTGAGATGGTATCTTAGGGTAGTTTTGATTTACATTTCTTTGACTGCCAGAGATGGTGAGCATTTTTTCATGTATTTCTTGATTGATTGTATGTCCTCCTCTGAGAAGTGTCTGTTCAGGTCCTTGGCCCATTTGTTGATTGGGTTATTTGTTGTCTTATTGTCTAATTTTTTGAGTTCTTTAGTATACTCTGGATATTAAGGCTCTATTGGAAGTGTGTGGAGTAAAAATTTGTTCCCATGATGTAGGCTCCCGATTTACTTCTCTTATTGTTTCTCTTGCTGTGAAAAAACTTTTTAGTTTAAGTAAGTCCCATTTGTTTATTCTTGCTATTAACTCTTGCGCTATGGGTGTCCTGTTAAGGAATTTGGAGCCTGACCCCACAATATGTAGATCGTAGCCAACTTTTTCTTCTATCATACGCAGAGTCTCTGATTTGATATCAAGGTCCTTGATCCATTTTGAGCTAACTTTTGTGCATGGTGAGAGGAAGGGATTCAGTTTCATTTTGTTGCATATGGATTTCCAGTTTTCCCAACACCATTTGTTGAAGATGCTATCCTTCCTCCATTGCATGCTTTTAGCCCCTTTATCAAATATAAGATAGTTGTAACTTTGTGGATTAGTCTCTGTATCCTCTATTCTGTACCATTGGTCCACCCGCCTGTTTTGGTACCAGTACCATGCTGTTTTTGTTACTATTGCTCTGTAGTATAGTTTGAAATCTGGTATTGCTATACCACCTGATTCACACTTCCTGCTTAGAATTGCTTTTGCTATTCTGGGTCTTTTATTTTTCCATATGAATTTCATGATTGCTTTATCTATTTCTACAAGCAATGCCATTGGAATTTTGATTGGCATTGCATTAAACCTATAGAGGACTTTTGGTAATATCGCCATTTTGATGATGTTAGTTCTGCCTATCCATGAACAGGGTATATCTTTCCATCTTCTAGGATCTTCTACTTCTCTTTTTAGGGTTCTGTAGTTTTCATTGTATAAGTCTTTCACCTCTTTTGTTAGGTTGATTCCTAAGTATTTTATTTTTTTTGAGGATATTGTGAATGGAGTGTTTTTACTTATTTGCGTTTCAGAAGTTCTGTTGCTGATATACAGAAATGCCTTTGATTTGTGCGTGATGATTTTATATCCTGCCACTTTGCTGAATTCATTTATTAGTTTAGTAGTTTTTTTGTAGACCCTTTTGGGTCTTCTAGGTATATAATTATGTCATCTGCAAATAGTGATAATTTAAGTTCTTCTTTTCCAATTTTTATGCCTTTAATTTCTTTCGTTTGTCTAAATGCTCTGGCCAGTGTTTCAAGAACTATATTGAATAGAAGTGGTGATAGCGGGCATCCCTGTCTTGTTCCAGATTTTAGAGGGAATGCCTTCAATTTTTCTCCATTCAGTATGATGCTAGCCTGGGGCTTAGCATAGATAGCTTTTACAATATCAAGGTAAGTTCCTGTTATCCCTAGTTTTTCTAATGTTTTGAACATAAAGGGATGCTGTACTTTGTTGAATGCTTTTTCTGCGTCTATCGAGATGATTATATGGTTCTTATCTTTAAGTCTATTGATATGGTGAATAACATTTATTGATTTCCATATATTGAACCATCCCTGCATCCCAGGGATGAATCCTACTTGATCATGGTGCACAATTTTTTTGATGTGTCTTTGTATCTGATTCACCAGAATTTTATTGAGGATTTTTGCATCTAGGTTCATCAGAGATATTGGTCTGTAGTTTTCTTTCTTTGATGTGTCTTTGTCTGGTTTCGGGATCAATGTGATGTTGGCCTCATAGAATGAATTTGGAAGTTGTCCCTCTTTTTCTATTTAATGGAATAACTTGAAAAGTGTTGGTATGAATTCTTCTTTAAAGGTTTTGTAAAACTCCGCTGTATACCCATCCGCTCCTGGGCTTTACTTGGTTGGTAGTCTTTTGATTGCTTCTTCAATTTCATCCATTGATATTGGTCTGTTCAAATCGTGTGTGTCCTCCTGACTCAGTCTGGGCAAATCATATGTCTTAAGAAATTTATCGATGTCTTTATATCTTCTATTTTATTGGAATATAGGTTTTCAAAATAATTTCTAATTGTCTTCTGTATTTCTGTAGCATCTGTTGTGATATTGCCTTTTTCATCCCTTATGTTAGCAATATGAGTTCTCTCTCTTCTTCTCTTCGTTAGCATGGCTAAGGGTCTGTCAATCTTGTTTATTTTTTCAAAGAACCAACTTTTAGTTTTGTTAATTTTTTCAATAGTTTCTTTTGTTTCAATTTCATTAATTTCTGCTCTGATTTTAATTATTTCTTGCTTTCTGCTACATTTGCTGTTGTTTTGCTCTTCCTTTTCTAGGGCTTTGAGATGAAGTATGAGCTCATTTATTTGTTGGTTTTTCCTTTTTTTGAGGAATGACCTCCAGGCGATGAATTTCCCTCTTAAAACTGCTTTCATTGTGTCCCATAGATTCCGATATGTTGTGTCTGAATTTTCATTTATCTCTAAGAATTTTTTGATTTCCTCCTTTATGTCTTCTGTAACCCCTTGATCATTCAGTAACATATTGTTCATTTTCCATGTGATATTGGACTTTCCCTTCCTTCTTTTATCATTAATTTCCAGTTTCAATCCATTGTGATCAGATAAAATGCATGGTATAATCTCCACCCCTTTATATTTATTGAGGGTTGCCCTATGGCATAATATATGGTCTATTTTTGAGAAGGATCCATGTGCTGCTGAGAAAAAAGTATATCCATTCAATGATGGTTGGTATATTCTATATATGTCAGTTAAGTCTAGGTTATTGATTGTGGTATTGAGTTCTATAGTTTCTTTATTCAACTTTTGCTTGGAGGATCTGTCCAATGGTGAGAGAGGTGTGTTGAAGTCACCCATAATTATTGTGTTGTGGTCTATTTGATTCTTGAACTTGAGGAGAGTTTGTTTTATGAACGTCACAGCACCATTATTTGGTGCATAAATATTGATAATTGTTATATCTTGTTGTTTAATGGTTCCTTTTAACAGTATATAATGTCCTTCCTTATCCGTTTGGATTAATTTAGTCTTGAAGTCGATTTTATTCGATATGAGGATGGCCATCCCTGCTTGCTTGCGAGGACCATGTGCATGGTATATTTTTTCCCAACCTTTCACCTTCAGCCTGTGTATGTCTTTTCCACTCAGATGTGTCTCCTGGAGGCAGCATATTGTTGGATTTGTTTTTTTAATCCATGTTACCAGCCTATGTCACTTTATTGGAGTGTTTAAACCATTAATGTTTAGAGTTACTATTGATATATGATTTGTACTTCCAGCCATGTTTGATTATTTATCTCTCTCTTTTTTTTTTAAATTTCGTTTGTTTCTCCATGATTAGCTTTCCCCCCTCCGTCTGTCTTTACTGAGGTACTTCCCACTGTTGGCTTAGGTTATTGTTTTTCATTTCTTCCTCATGAAGTGTTTTGCTCAAGATGTTTTGCAATGCTGGTTTTCTGGCTGCAAATTCTTTTAGTTTTTGTTTATCGTGAAAGATTTTTATTTCGTTGTTGTATCTGAAGCTTAATTTTGCTGGGTACAGAATTCTTGGTTGGCATCCATTGTCTTTCAGTGTTTGAAATATGTTGTTCCAGGATCTTCTCTCTTTCAGCGTCTGAGTTGAAAAGTCCCTTGTTAACCGTATTGGTTTACCCCTGAATGTAATCTTTCTCTTTTCTCTTGTAGCTTTTAATATTTTCTCTTTGTTCTGTATATTGGATATCTTCATAACAATGTGTGTTGGCATTGGTCTACTGTGATTTTGTATGCTCGGTGTCCTGTATGCATCTACAATTTGTAAATCTGTTTCCTTTTTTATTTCTGGAAAGTTTTCTGTAATTATTTCATCTAGTAGATTACTCATTCCCCTGGTTTGAATCTCTATCCCTTCCTCTATCCCAATGACTCTTAAGTTTGTTTTTTTTATATTATCACATATCTCTTGTATGCTTCTCTCATGATTTTTAACCAGCCTATCTGAGATGGCTAGCCTCTTTTCAAGATGATATATTTTGTCTTCATTATCTGACGTTCTGGCTTCTACTTGCTCCACTCTATTAATGATACTCTCATTTGAGTTTTTAATTTGTTTTATAATTTCCTTCATTTCTAAGATCATTATTTGATTCTTTTTTATAATCTCTATCTCCTGATAAAGATGCTTAACTTCTTCTTTTATCTGTTTATGAAATTCATTCTCAATGTGTTCTTTCGCTGCTTGAATTTGCTGTCTTGTATCCTCTTTAAGGTTCCGTTCCATCTGTCTAAGGTATTCCATGAGTTCTTTATATGATCATTTTTCTGATGACTCTAGGTCCTCCTGAATATTTAGGCTGCCCTGCATTGTTTGCATTCCTTTTCTTCCTTGCTTTTTCATGATGTTCATATTGCTTCTTGTTCTGTTTGACTACTGAGTTACTGTTTACTCTTATAAATTTATTTGATGCTTGGGAGTAAAGGTATTATAAGGGAAGGGAATAAGTCACTAAAGAGAATGAGAGTAGGCAGGTAGCATTCAAGGAAGGGGGAATAAGAAAATTGAAAAGAAATGTAAAGACAGAAGAAAAGAAGGAAAGAAAAAATAGAAAATTAAAAAGAATTTAAAGAAAAAATATTAATAGAAATGAAAAATGAAATTAAAAAATAGAATAAAATAAAATAAAATGGATTAAAAAAATTTAAAAAGCAAAAAAAAAAATTATAAATTCAGTCCTAGAGTTCGATTGACTGCTCTTCCAGTAGATGGAGCTATACCCATCGGGCCAAGTTTCTCCTCTCAGTAGGCGGGAGTCAATCACTGTGCAGTAGTTCTTCCTCCTGGACTCGGCGGGTCTCCACTCCTGCTGTTCGCCATGTGGGTGGGGCCTTTCACAGAGCCGGTCAGGGGTCGTTTGCAACGCCGGGCTGGCAGATGGGGGGGTGGTCTTTTGCAGCTCCAAACCGCCAGAGGAGGTTCACAGAGTCAGGCCGGCGGGGGCCGGGTTGGCAGCGCCCGCTCCCACACTCACTGCAAGGGTGTAGGCAGCAGCCGCTTGGTGGCGGCTGGTGGCGGTTCACAGAGCCAGACGGGCGGGGGCCGGGCTGGCAGCAACCGTCCCCTCGTTTGCTGCCACGTGTGGGCAGCGGGCGTTTGGCTGTAGCCGGCGGCCACTTACAGAGCCGGGCCAGCGTGGGCCCAGGCAGACAGCGCCCGCTCCTAAGCTCACTGCACCGTGTGGGCCGCGGCCGTCTGGTGGCGGCCAGCCGCAGTTCACAGAGTCGGGCAGGTGTGGGCCCAGGCAAGCAGCGCCCGTTCCTAAGTTTGCTGCTACGTGTGAGCAGCGACCGGCGGCAGTTCACAGAATCGGGCCAGCGGGGGCCCAGGCGGTCAGTGTCCGCTCCGACGTTCGCTGCAACGTGTGGGCAGCGGCCACTTGGCGGGGGCCAGCGGCGATTCCCAGAGCCCGGCCGGCTGCGGCCCAGGCAGGCAGCGCCTGCTCCTATGTTCACTGCAACATGTGGGCAGCCGCCATTTAGCAGCAACCGCCGGGACTGTGCCCCTGCTCTGCGTTGCCTAGATTCAGTAGTCTGTGACAAGCTGACACTTCCAATTAAACTTACTAGTTCTAGGCCGGTCTCCTTTCAGTGGAATTTTGCTTGAAGTTTCTCAGCAGGACGCATGTGGGTGTATTAATGAATCTCTCTGATCCCCTTACCATGGAGGCATTGAATGTGCTGCCTCTTCACCGGTCACCATGTTCCAACCCTCCTAATTACTTTTTAAGAACTGATTGAGGCTGATGCTTGCCTCCTCATCTTCATCTCTGATGTTTTTTCCTTTTCTTTGTCTCGATTTAGTCACTGGGCAACTTTAGTCACTTCCTAATAATGCAAGACACCCCAAAGCGTGAGTTCATTTGTCATCTTTTAAAGAATCAGCTTTGTTTTAAGAAGTGGGAGGCTGAGCCATCACTAACTCATCATAGGGCAGTGGTTTTCCATTTTTGACCTCATACCTGACAATGAGAGACCACAGAGGAGGGAGGAGGTGGGAAGAGGAGCTAGAGAGGGAACAGTTTAAGATATGAAAAATTTTCTTTCTTGACTAGTCTGCATAAGCTCAGGGTTTAAACCATTAGTGATGCTGAAAGCCATCTTGGGTCTCTCTTTTCTCTGTGAACTTCTTACAAAAAGATGTCTAATAAGGATAGGGGAGTAGAAACGTGCCTTTTTTCCTCTTTTTGTGTCAGAGATTATTTTTTTAAAGAAATTTTTTAGTTGTAGATGGGCACAATACTTTTATTTTATTTATTTATTTTATGTGGTACTCAGGATTGAACCAGTGCCTCACACATGCTAGGAAAGTGCTCTTCCACTGAGCCACAACCCCAGCCCTTGAGTCAGAGCTTTTTAAAGGAGCTGACTATAGTTATCATTTCAGAGAAGAGCATTATAATTACAGCCAGTGATCTTTGGTGTTTTAAGGAGATGGTTTAAAAATTTCCTATCTGAAAAAGATCCACTTTGTTAATAGTCCTGTTTTAAATATTTTATTTTACATATTAGGTGACTAAAGATTAAGGATAGTTTTTTTAAATCTGTTGGAGGAAATATGCTAAAGCAATTTATGTCATGAATGGAACAGACAATAGAAGATTACTTACCTTGCCACCTAAATAACAGAAGCCTCAAGATTATGATGTCACTTTAAAAGATGTTTAGTTGATTAGTTAATTTCTTTACTTTTATAGTCTAGTAATGTCCTACTTTTAAGAATATCTGGATATCATATGAGTGAGGTCCTTTATGGGATTACTGTGATCAGGTTTATATCTCAGAGGAGTCAGAATCTTGGGGGAATAAGCAGTATAGGCATGGTGGAAAGAGATAAGTCTAAGGTTAAAGAGACAATGATGCTTTACTTGGGGTCTGCCCTGTCTTAATGATCTTTTATTGAGTCTGTTATTTTATACCTTAATTACATATACTCATTGGTTGTACAACACGGGGTATATGACTGGAGTTCCTCTTTTCATAATAGCAGAATAAGTTGAATTTTGTTGGAAATTTTTATATAAAGAAAATATTAGCTTTTTACTTCTTAAAACAATTTTTTTTCAAAAAATAATTTTTTGCAAAATTATTACAAACATTTTCTTTGCAGATATAGTTGTTTTGTAATGGCTCAGGGATGATGTGCAGGCAATGCTGTGCAGGCTTTTTATCCTCTGGGAACTGTCGGGCAGAATGAGATAACTAAGTACAGTCTGTTCATGAAGATAGCCTCTCCTCCGAGAGGTGAAAACATACTTTGTCAAGGCTCTCCAGGACAATCCCGATTGGCTAGGAATAGTCATTGAACTCAGCATACAGTTATTTTCATGGCTAAGATTTATTATAGTAAAAGGATAAGCAAAATCAGCAAAGGGAAACCAAACACAAGATTTCCAGGGTCTTGTCTTGGTGGGGTCATTTGTGACTCAATAAATTCCCCTAGCAACAAGCTGTGGAAACTTATATGAAGTGTTGTCTGCCAAGGAATATCACTTGAGCCTGGGAGTCCAGGGTTAAAATCAGAGGTTAGTCATGTAAGCACAGAGTGCTAGTGTAACTGAGATTTTGCATACTCAGAAGAAAAGCAGGTGTTTAACATAAACCACATTGTTTATAGAGTCTAGGCACAGTGACCAACTCCTAACATTTTGAGAAAGTTTTATATCAGGATAGGTGACTGGTTCCTGGCTGTCAACCAAGGGCTCTATTTGCAAGTGGGCCTTTATAAAGAGAACAATAATTGTCCTGTTATGTGTACATTTTTAAAAAATAAATTTATTTATTTTACTTAGGTATATATGACAGCAGAAATGCACTTTGATCCATTGTACACAATTACAGCACAACTTTTCATTTCTCTGATTGTACACAATGTAGCTGTAGCATTGCACTACATGTGCAGTCATACATGTACCTAGGGTAATAATGTCCATTGCATTCCACCATCTTTTCTGCCCACATACCTGTTATGTGTACTTTTGTCTGTACATGTGATACTTGTACATTCCTGACTGACATGATCTCAGTTACAGGAATGCTTTAGCTGTACCTTATAAATCAGTAGTTCTTTGGGTTATGAAGTCAAGGTCTACTGATTGGATATATACACGGTGTATTTTGAAATTAAGCCCTTATGTAGTTACTGGCATACTTCTGTAGGAGAGAGAAATATAGGGAGGGAGGGAAGAAAGGCCTTAGGGACAGACAGAGAAATTAAGAGACGGAGATGGACTTGAGATTCAGCTGGTTGGAGGGACTATGCCAAATATACTAAAATTATATCATGCATTAAATGAACAGTAGAAGATTATTTGTTGGCACTTAAATTCCAGATTATGGAATCACTTTAAAAATATGTTTTAATTGATTGTGTTTTTAAAGTATTTTCTCAGAGTGTGTCTCATAGTAACTGTGTCAGTCCCTGGATTGCAAGTTGACTAAGCATTGTTGATATGAGGTTCTGATGCTTTTGGAACCTTAGATCATCTACTGTTCAAAAGGATGGTTATAGCAATCCTTGCTGCTAACACATGAGGAGTAGTAGGCTGCTCTCATCTATGATTGGTGGGTGACAACTAATTAATTTTGAAGCTTTCATTAATAACTCATTGTTGATTTTATACCATTTTTCTGTGTATTTA
Organism: Ictidomys tridecemlineatus; assembly: GCF_052094955.1. Classification (NCBI taxonomy): domain Eukaryota; kingdom Metazoa; phylum Chordata; class Mammalia; order Rodentia; family Sciuridae; genus Ictidomys; species Ictidomys tridecemlineatus. The sequence continues at coordinate 74,623,156 of NC_135477.1, forward strand.
ATTTTACTGAAGTTTATTTTTTATGGCTTAAAAATCAACGGTATTGAGTTTTTCTTATATTATTCCTAATCCCTTTATTTCTTTTTCTTTTTACCTACCTCAGTGACTTTGGAGGTAGCATCTCAACCTTTACTCTCCTGAATTCCTTGGCAACCCCAACCTTCTTGCATCCATGTTACAGAGAATGATTAATAAACCACTGAATAAAATTTACTAATGATAACTTTACTTTTACTATAGATATTGATTATCTTTATAATTGGAAAAAGCAACATTATTCTTTTTAAAAACCAACTAAACTATAAGCAATTCTTAAAAAGCATAATATATGCCAAATAATTAATATAGTCCAAGAAGCTTGTACTTGGAGTTTGGTCATAGAAAATATAGATTTTTACAAGAAGAAACCCTAGTGTGACTGCAGGTGAGGCAGCAGGAGATCATTTTTAAACATTTGGGGCTTCTTGCATTCTTTTCATTCTAGGCAGGTATACGTCTCTGAGAATTGGTCAGGATAGCATTTTCACAAGTACTTAAAGTAGTCTTAGTCTTGGAGATAAGAATTGCCAGGGCAAGGGGCTGAGTGAGTCATTTTCAATTCAATGTTTTGGCATCTTATACTCAAACTAAAGTCCACTGTGATGAGTTAGTCTTTGTTAGCATTTGCTTTAGTTTTGAGAGAAGGAAACAAACTGAAAATGGTACCCCAACTGAGAATCTGCAAATATGTACAGTATCCATTAATTGTTTTTTAAGGCATTCTAACTCTTTTATTTTATTTTATATTTTAATTCTTACATACATGACAATAGTGGAGTACATTACAATCATAATTGCATTCTAACTCTTGAAAAAAATATTTTGCTTTTGTTGCCTGTGCAAACTAAACACTTGTGTTTTTGTCCTTCTAATCAATTGGGATCACTTTGTGCCATGTTGGATCTTTTTTTCATTTATCCTGAGCTGTATCATAGAACAAGTATCGTGTGTGTGTGTGTGTGTGTGTGAGTGTGTGTGTGTGTGTGTGTGTGTGTGTGTGTTTATGTGTGTTTATGGGCATACATACACATTTTTTAAAGTTTTCCTTTTCTTACAGTTAATTCCTTAATTTTCTGTGCCACATCACATTCCCTAGGAGTTGGAGGAAAACTTTTACCTTAAGGACTTGATCATAGGTCTCCAAATGTCATTTATAATCTTTCCCTCAGGGACCAAGTTCATATCATGTAACTAATACTCATGTGACTTCCCAGTCTTGATAATAGATGTGAAGATTACCTGTTGATGTCTACATATTTTTCATGGAATTAATGAATTAATCAACCTGTTAAACATTTCTTGAATGTCTTCAGTGTGTTATTCACTATAGATATAAAAGCGAAAGAGTAATGTCTTCAAAATGCTTATGATCTCACTTAAGAGTCCAGAGATCATATAAAACATGGACATTATAGGGGAATCACTAATGGATGTTTATTTAGTCAAGCTTGGAGGGAGGTGGGGAAAAGTTTTTACTTTATTTTCTGAAAAGTTTTCTCTTGCTTCTATAATAAATGAAGATGTTTTTATTGTATATTTTACTTTTGTAGACTTTATAGACACTGAGGCTTTCAGTACATATATACTTATGGTGAATTGTGTGATTGTATATAGCCTCAACCCCAAAATTGAATTAATTGTTAATCAGCTTAACATTGATTTTTTGATCTAAGATACACTTAATAATAAAGGAAGAGAAATTCATCCAGTTCAATTCTTGTGTTTCTGTAGGGTTATCTCTGACTCACTGCACTGCTGATTGTGAAAATGCCATAAATGTGCATGTATTTCTGATCAAAGCTGTTTGCTCTGGAAGTGTTGCTGACTTTTATGGAAGATTTGAAACTGGCCTCTGTTGGTATGGATTGATAAGAATTTCAGTCTATTCAACTATGTGCTACAGAAATCTTATTAATGTGTGTGTATGTATGTGTATATTTATATAAAAAGTACAAATCATTAGAATCAGGGGTCATTCACATATTTATTTAGTGGAAGGCAGGTATTGCATATTTAAACCTTGGTATTTCTGTAAATAAGCATATCTCCAGTCTTGAAGGAGTATCTTAAAATTATTTGATGGAATTTCAAAATCTTTTTGCCTTACTCTCATATTTTAAGTAAATTTTCTTAATATCCTATTTCTGCAAGTTTTAAAATATACCTATTTTAAGACATTAACTTTAGATTCAGTTTGTAGTAATCCCACTTCATTTTTAGGTGGCTAATGAAAAGGTCTTTAGACAAAAATATTTTGAATTTTAACTAGCAAGAGCAATGTAACATGTTCTATTATAAGCCAATTATGGCAAATATTAGAAAATAAAACTCCTTAGCCTATGTGAGGATTGAATGAACATGAATTCCTTGAAGACAGGCTTTGCAAGTAATTTTTATTTATTCAGTATTGAATTTTCAGCATCTAATTCAGCATAGATAGGTGTGACATTTAAAGAATTGAGTGCCCATTGAATGACACTGACTGAATTAATGGGTAATAATATGTCAAAGCCGTGAAAATTCCAGTTGTGTAATAGAAAATCCTTTGTTTTGTGTATTTGATCAGGTGAACAACAATCGTGTGCTGGCCCCTGGATGCTAATTAGACCTTCTGCCTGATTCACAGGACACTTAAGGCTCAATATCTACATAAGCCTTTTACCTATCTTGTTTGGGCTGTGGTGACATGTCTTTACCAACCGAGGTTAGAAAAAAATCTGGTAGGTTCTGACGCATCATCTACTTTGGGGGATATAGGAATAGAAGGAGCTGGATCAGTGCCTCTCAGATTGTAGCTGTGTAGGACCAGGCTTTGTTAACTAGCCCAAGACTGCATTTCTAATAAGCTGTCAAATGTAGAGCACCAAGGATTAGTAGTCTTTGACTACCGTTTTTAAGTAACATTTTTTCCTGATTATAGTGGTAATATAGGTTCATTTTGAAGAATTTGGGAAGTACAATAAAAACACAAAGAGGACAATAATATTTGTAATCTGCCACAACGCTCTGATTATTTCTGTAATTTTCATAGATATGAACTGAGGGCACAGAGATTTCTAAGGCTTTTGGTTCATAATACAAATGGAGTACTTATTACAATAAAGTTGTCCTTCAAATGACCTATGTTGTCATTGTGTTGTTCCAAACATTAGTAGCTTGAAATCATTTTTCAATATTCCTTTCTTTATTCCTTCCATGTCCACTTAGGAGTTTTCTTTTCTACTCCATCTCCTTGTTATCAATGCTGCTGCTCTCTCTCCATGAAAGTAATTCCGCCCCCCTCCCCCAGCTTTATTGAAGATGTACAACTTGATGTTTTTTTATTTATACTAGTTTGTTATATATGACAGCAGAATGCATTACAATTCATATTATACATATAGAGCACAAATTTCATATCTCTGGTTGTACACAAAGTGGAGTCACATCCTTTGTGTCTTCATACATTTTCTTAGGGTAATGATGTCCATCTCATTCTACCCTCATTTCTACCCCTTGTGCCCCTCCCTTTCCCTCCTACCTCTTTGTCCTATCTAGAGTTCATCTAATTTTCCATGCTCCCCCTCCCACTATGAATCAGCCTCCTTATATCAGAGAACACATTTGGCATTTGTTTTCTTGGGATTGGCTTACTTCACTTAGCACTCAGTTCTCCAACTCCATCCATTTATCTGCAAATGCCATGACTTTATTCTCTTTTAATGCTGAGTAATATTCCATTATATGTATATGTGCCACATTTTCTTTATCCATTCATTTACTGAGGGGCATCTCAGTTGGTTCCACAGTTTAGCTGTTTTGAATTGTGCTGCTATAAACATCGATGTGGCTCCACATAGTATGTAGTTTTTAAGTCCTTTGGGTATAAACCAAGGAGTGGGATAGCTGGGTCCAATGGTGGTTCCATTACCAGTTTTTCAAGAAATCTCCATACTGCTTTCCAAATTGGCTGCACCAATTTTCAGTCCCACCAGCAATGTGTGAAGGTGCCTTTTCCCCCCACACACTTGCCAAAACTTATTGTTGTTTGTATACAGCTGCCATTCTGACTGGAGTGAGATGAAATTATAGAGTAGTTTTGATTTGCATTTTTCTAATTGCTAGAGATGATGAACATTGTTTCATATATTTGTTGATTGATTGTATATTCTCTTCTGAGAAGTCCCATTTATTGATTGGGTTATTTGTCTTTTGGGTGTTAAGATCTTTGAGTTCTTTATGTATCCTAGAGATTAGTGCTCTATCTGATGTGTGTATAGTAAAATTTGCTCCCGTTCTGTAGGCTCTCTGTTCACTTCACTAATTGTTTCTTTTGCTAAGAAGAAGATTTTTAGTTTGAATCCATCCCATTTATTGGTTTTTGATTTTAATTCTTACACTAAAGGAGTCCTATTAAGGAAGTCAGAGCCTAAACTGATATGATGGAGATTTGGGCCTACTTTTTCTTTTATTAGGTGTGGTGTCTTTGATTTAATTCCTAGGTCCTTAATCCACTTTGAGTTGAGTTTTGTATATGGTGAGAGATAGGGGTTTAATTTCATTTTGTTGCATATGGATTTCCAGTTTTCCAAGCACCATTTGTTGAAGATGCTATCTTTTCTCCACTGTATATTTTTGATGCCTTTGCCTAATATAAGATAATTGTAATAATGTAGGTTAGTCTCTGTGTACTCTATTCTGTACCATTGGTCTATAAGTCTGTTTTGGTGCCAATACCATGCTGTTTTTATTACTGTTGCTCTATAATATAGTTTAAGGTCTGGTATAGTGATATTATCACTTTACTCTTTTTGCTAAGGATTGCTTTAGCTATTCTGAGTCTCTTATTTTTCCAGATGAATTTCATGACTGCTTTTTCTATTTCGATGAGGAATGTCATTGGGATTTTGATTGTAATTGCTTTAAATCTGTATAGTGAGTTTGGTAGTATGGTCAATTTGATAATATTAATTCTTCCTATCCAAGAACAAGGTAGATCTTTCCATTTTCTAAGATCCTCTTTAATAATTTCTATCTTTAGTGTTTGTATTTCATTTTAGAGGTCTTTCACCTCTTTCTTTTAGTTGATTCCCAAGTACTTTATTTCTTTATTTTTTTAGGCTATTGTAAATAGGGTAGTTTTCCTCGTTTTCCTTTCAGAGGATTTGTCAGTGATATACAGAAATGCCTTTGATTTGTGGTTGTTAATTTTATGTCTTTCTACTTTGCTAAAATTCATTTATTAGTTCTAGAAGTTTTCTGGTGGATTTTTTTGGGTCTTCTAGGTATAGAATCATATCCTTGGCAAATAATGCTAATTTGAGTTCTTCTTTTCCTATCTGTAGCCCTTTAACTTTTTTGTCTAATTGCTCTGGCCAGTGTTGCAAGAACTATGTTAAATAGAAGTGGTGAAAGAGGGCATTCCTGTCTTGTTCCAGTTTTTAGAGGGAATGCTTTCAGGTTTTTCTCCATTTAGAATGATGTTGGCCTGGGGCTTAGCATAGATAGCTTTGATAATGTTGAGATATGCTTCTGTTATCTCAAGTTTTTCTAATGTTTTGAACATGAAAGTGTGCTGTATTTTGTTGAATGCTTTTTCTGCATCTATTGAGATGATTGTATGATTCTCATCTTTAAGTTTATTGATGTGATGAATTACATTTATTGATTTCTGTATGTTGAACCAGCCTTGCATCCCTTGGGATGAACCCCACTTGATTGTGGTGCACTGTTTTTGGTATGTTTTTGTATTTGATTTGCCAGAATTTTATTGAGAATTTTTGTGTCTATGTTCATTAGAGATATTGGTCTGAAGTTTTCTTTCTTTGATGTGTCTTTGCCTGGTTTTTGAATCAGGGTGATATTGGCATCATGGAATGAATTTGGAAGTGCTCCCTCTTTTTCTATTCATGACCTGATTTGAAGAATATTGGTATTAGTTCTTTTTAAAGGTCTTGTAGAACTTAGCTGTGTATCCATCTGGTCCTGGGCTTTTCTTGGTTGGTAGGCTTCTGATGGCCTCTTCTGTTTCATTGCTTAAAATTGATCTGTTTAAATTGTGTATATCATTCTGATTCAATTTGGGCAAATTATATAACTCTAAAAATTTGTTGATACCTTCAATATTTTCTATTTTATTGGAGTACAAATTTCCAAAATAATTTCTAATTATCTCCTGTATTTCTGTAGCATCTGTTGTGATATTTCCTTTTTTATCATGGATTTTAGTAATTTGAGTTTTCTCTCTCCTTCTCTTCATTAGCATGGCTAAGGGTTTATAAATTTTATTTATTTTTTTTCAAAGAACCAGCATTTTGTTTTGTCAAGTTTTTCAGTTGTTTCTTTTGTTTCAATTTTATTGAATTCAGCTCTGATTTTAATTATTTCTTTTCTTCTACTACTTTTGGTGTTGATTTGCTCTTCTTTTTTCTAGGGCTTTGAGATGTAATGTTAGTTCATTTATTTGTTGACTTTTTCTTCTTTTAAAGAATAAAATCCATGCAGTGAACTTTCCTCTTAGTACTGCCACAATAGTGTCCCAGAGATTTTGATATGTTGTATTAGTATTCTCATTTACTTCTAAGAATTTTTTAATCTCCTCCTTGATGTGTTTTGCAATCCATGTACATTCAGTAGCATATTATTTAGGCTCCAGGTGTTGAAGTAGCTTTTATTTTTTTTTAATTTTTTTTGTCTAAGAATTTTATTATCTTAAATCTCTTTTTGTTCTTCTTCAACCTCTTATACAAGGGATCTATTTACAGCACTCAGGCTTGTAACAGAAAAATTCAGACATGCCGATCTTAGCCTCAGACAGGTACTTCCCAGTTTCTGGTTGAGCTGGTTTCTCTTCCCATAGAGAAAGGTTTGCTAATCCACCATTATTAGACTTATCTCTTGGGTGGATGCATCCCAGAAGAAGCTATGGGGCGATGCCCATTTGTACTCCTCCTTTGTTAACCCCAATCATAAAATCAGAGGACACTGGAAACAGCACATCTGCCACTCATTCATTTACACTCCAAATTTTTAAACCTGAAGATGCTACAAGAAACATAAAGGCAATGAAAACCCTACATGTGTTTATGTGACTATTTCCCCAGAATTGAAAGTGCTGGCCTTTGTGAATCTGAGAATTTTTAAAAAATATCATATTCTTTTCATTCAATTACTAAACACTTACTGAACTCCTACCATGAGCAAACACAGTAGCCTTTTTTTCATGTCTCCAAAATAGAAAGCAAAGGAGGTCTTTATGCTGTGGGCTACAGCCACAGATAGGCATGACAATTTACACTTGAGTTTTTAACTCAGTTTTAAAGTAATCTGTTCCACAGAAGAGAAAATAACAGAAAGTCGGGAAGGGAGGGGAGACAGGAGTTGGCACCTACTTCATGCCTGTCCTGGACCAAGAACTACAAGTGGGCATAAGCTGTAGAGGTCTTGAGCCTCTTAAGAACAGTAGGAGGCACTGTATTTATTTCTCCCATTTTATGAACAAGGGAAAAGAAGCTTTAGTAATGTCCTCACCATTCAAGATCCTTTCCCAAGCTACACTACAGCTTAGGCTCTTAACAGGTTCATCATGGGAAAACACCATTAGGAAAACTCTAGAATCTGAACTAAGATCTGAGTACCTCCAAAGTGAAAACTCAATGCCTCTTGTGTTCACGTCACAGCAGCAACATGCAGGAGATTTCTCTAAACTGAGAAAAAGCCTGAGTTCTTTGAATGGAGAAACTACTTTTGTTGTTATACATCCAGTTTTCCCAAGATTGTTGGTTCAGCTCTCCCTCTGGTGAAGAAAGAGACCTTAAACATATGTGTCCCTATGCTGAGAAATCTTTTTTTTTAATTTATTTTTATTTCTTGTATACATGACAATAGTGGAATGCATTACAATCATAATTTTTCATTCACAGCACACTTTTTCATAACTCTGTGTATAAAGTATGTTCACCCCAAATTATGCCATTTTACTGAGCATTACAATTCTTAATAAACCTTTATACCACAATTTATCATATCTCTATTTGTATACAAGGTATGTTGACACCAAATTCACATCTTCATACATGTATTTTGTATAATGATGAGGGTCTCCTTCCATCATCCATGCTGTTCTCCTTCTCTCTCCCTTTCCCTTCCATTCCTATTCTCTATCTAGAGGTAATCTTCCCTTCCTACACCACTTTGAATCAACCCCCTTATATCAGAGAAGACACTCGGCATTTGTTTTTTTGGGATTGGCTAACTTCACTTAGCATAATCTTCTCTAATGCCATCCAATTCCCTACAAATGCCATGATCTTATTCTTTTTCAGTGTCGAGTAATATTTCATTATGTATAAATGCCCCATTTTTAATTCATTTATCCACTGAAGGACATCTAGGTTGGCTCCACAGTTTAGCTATTGTGAATTATCCTGCTATAAACATTGATGTGGCTGTGTCCCTGTAGTATACTGTTTTTAGGTCCTTTGGATATAGTCCGAGAAGAGAAATAGCTGGGTCAAATGGTGGTTCCATTCCCAGATTTCCAAGGAATATCCACACTGCTTTCCAAATTGGCTGCACCAATTTGCAGTCCCACCAGCAGTGTGTGAGTGTACCTTTTCCCCCGCATCCTCGCCAGCACTTGTTGTTATTTGTCTTCATATATGCTAGGCATATATGTTGTTATTTGTCTTCATATATGTTAGGCATATATGTTGTTATTTGTCTTCATGTATGCTAGGCATTTTCATTCTAATGGCCTTGGTGTGGATCTATTGTGATTTTGTACATTTGGTGTTCTGTAACCCTCTTGTATTTGGTTTTCCAATTCATTCTTCATGTTTGGAAAATTTTCTGATATTATTTCATTGAATAGATTGTTCATTCCTTTGGTTTGGAACTCTATGCCTTCCTCTACCCAAACTCTTAAATTTGGTCTTTTTATGCTATCCCATATTTCTTGAATGTTCTGCTCATGGTTTCTTACCATCTTCACTGTGAGGTCTACAATATTTCCAAGATTGTATATTTTGTTTTCATTGTCTGAGGTCCTGTCTTCTAAGTGGTCTAATCTGTTAGTGATATTTTCAGTTGAACTTTTAATTTGGTTTATTGTTTCTTTCACTTGAAGGATTTTTTTTAAGAACCTCTATCTCCCTATTGAAGTAATCTTTTGCTTCTTGTATTTTCTTATGTAGCTCTTTATCAAATGATCTTCTGCTCCCTGTATTTGCTCTCTTATATCATCCTTTTATTCACATAACATTTTAATTATATTCATCCTGAACTCCTTCTCTGTAATTTCTTCTGCTGTGCTGGCCATGGATTTTAATAATGTAGTATCTTGATTTGTTGGGGCACTTTCTTCCCTTGTCTTTTTATGTTATTTGTGTGTCTTCCTTTCTAGCACTATGGATCTTAGGCATTCCTGTTTTACCCTATAGGCTTATAGTGCCCCTGCAGGGTTCCAGTACATCTCCTTTGAGGGGAAGGACAGTGTTAACAGATCCCAATACAAACAATATACAACCTTAAACCAAATAGTTTCTATTGAGACATTTACAGTTTGGTCACAATATATAGAAATGGTGAGTTCAATTATTATCTATAATATAAACACTAGGTTTGCAAAAGGGTTTACAGTTTCTGATATGGACAAAGAACCAGGGGTTAGGTGTAGGGTGAAATGTTTAATGGTTAGGAGGTGAGGATAGAGAGTTATTATATCTTAGGAAGTGTGAAAGAGGAATCTAAAGAAGAAGGTTAGTAGCAGAAAAGAGAGGTAGTAATTTTGGGAAGACAAGTAAGTGGGAAGAACATAGGGTAGATAAAAGAAACACACATAAATACTAAGAAAAAAGAAAAAAAGTAAAAATAGGATATAGAAGAATATACAAAACAACTGTAATATACTATTCAGGTATCCCAGTCCTCAGTATCCTAATTCATAGAAAATACTTGGTTTCATATATGTTGGGGATGTGAGGGCAAGAGAATGGAGAGGGAGAAGAAAAAAAATCTCGAAGGAAGAAACAAGGATTGTTTTGGTTGGGAATCAGTATTTTTCCTGCTTCCCTTCTCATCCAATAGGTGGAGTTGTCTGTTATTAGTTGGTATTTCCACCCTCAGGAATGGTGAAGGTTACCAGGGTAGGAGGGTTGGGCTTGGGTGCAAGGCATCTGGAAGTGGGGTATGGCACCTGCTGTCCTTGATGGAGACTAAACCCCAAGGATCTACTTTGAGGCCTGTTTGTAAGATGTGAGCACCTTGTCTTACCACCTTATCTCGCTTGTAGACCTCACAGTTCCTGGTCTCTAAATTAGTCTCTAAACTGGATCTCACTCATCCTCTCTCTTTATATTACCTAATCAGGGACTTTGGGGACTGCGCATCTATCTTGGAGAGCTGTTTTGTATTGGACAGTCACTGTGCTGTGTTAGTGGCTGTTGTGGAGAGGGGGAAGTTGGGAACGATGGTACCTGCCAAGCCAGTGTTACAAACTGGGAGTTGCCCCAACTAAAGATGGAGATGAAGGTGATTCACAGTGGAAGAGGCTTCTTTCAGCAGTGGGTTCTTGGGTCAGGTGGGGTAGCTGGGCGATGGCATTGGGTGATATGTTTAGAGTCTGTGGCATGCAGTGTTTTGGCTGTTGGCTGTCTTCAGAGCCTGGTCAACATCCCCCAGTGCAAGCAGGCTACCGTGTGTAGGGAACTATGGCAGTAGCTGCAGAGTCCCAAGATGGAGGCAATTTTGGGGAGCTCCATGTTAGTAGGTGGGTGTCCACACAGGACTGGTGGCTAGAGTTCCTGTGTATGGGTAGCAGCTGGGTATCCTGTGTGGGAGTGGCATCCAGGATTTCTGCACAAGTGGGTGGTCAGGAGTACTATGCAGGTGCTGATGCCAGTGGTCATGCTTGGGTACCTGGGAGTCCTGTGTGGGTGAGTAGTCAGGAGTCCTGTTCTGCTGCTGAGGCCTGGAGCCCAGCACAGGCACTGTGGTTGTGATTTATGTGTGGGAGCAGCTGTAGGGGTCGGTCCTCTATCACTCACAGCGAAGCAGTATTTCCACTACTTGAGTCCCCGGTCAGTAATGACACAGAATGCTGCCTCCCTCTGGCCTGCCATCTTGGATCCCTATGACTTGATGTTTTCATATGCCTATACATTATGAAATGATTATTAACATATTTAACACCTCATGCAGTTACCATTTTATTTTTTCATTTTTTTATGATGAGAGAACACTTAAGATCTACACTTTTAGCAAAATTTAATCATACCAATAACAGTATTATTAACTATAAGTATCATGCTGTATTATCAGAGCTTTAGAATTTATTCTAAAGTATAACTGATACTTTGTATCATTTGACCAACAACTCTCCATATCCCCCTCACCGTGGCAATCACCATTCTACAGTGCTTGTATGAGTTTGATTATTTTATTTTTGGGGTACTTGAACTCAGGGGCATTTGACCACTGAGCCACATACCAAGCCCTATTTTGTATTTTATTTAGAGATAGGGTCTCAGTGAGTTGCTTATCACCTCACTTTTGTTGAGGCTGGCTTTGAACCCGTGATCCTGCCTCAGCCTCCTAAGCCACTGGGATTACAGGCATGCACCACCATGCCTGGCTAGTTTGATTATTTTAAATTCCATATATAATCGAAATCTTTCTGGGTATAGATTATTTCATTTAACATAATGTCCTCTAGGTTCATCCATATTATAATAAATTACAGGATTTTCTTCTTTTATGTGACTGAATACTATCCCATTGAATACATGTACAACAGATTTTTTTTCATTTTCTCATTGACAGATATTTAGGTTGATTCCATATTTTGGCTATTTCATAATAACATGAGAGTATAGATACGTCTTTGGGACATTCATTTCATTTCCTTTGGATATATACCCAGAAGTGGGTATATAAAAATTCTGTTTTAAATTTTTGGAGGAAATTCTTTATTATTTAAATTCTTTATTATTTACCATAATGGTTGTACCATTGTATGTCCCCACCAACAAGTGCAAGTCTTCAGTTTTCTCAAAATCTTTGTCAACAACTATACTTTATTTTCTTTATTTAATACCATATTTTCTAAGGATTTTGAGATGATAATCTCATGTTTTTGATTTTCATTTTCCTGAAGATTAGTGATGTTAGCACCTTTTAATATACCTGGTGGCTATTTGTCTTCTTTAAAGAATGTCTATTTAGGTTATTATTTTATTTGCTTTGAAGTTGAATATTTCCTTATATATTTTGAATATTCATTTCTTATCAGATAGATGGCTTACAAATGTTTCCTTCCATCCTATAGGTTTTGTTTTCATTCTGTTGTTTCCTTTGCTGTTCAGAGTGGCTTTATTGTTTGATGCAATCTGTTGATTATTTATTTTTACTTTTGTTTCTTGTGCTTTTATTCCTTTCTGCTTTTTTCATATACAAAAAATCATTACCCAGGCCAATTCTAAGAAACTTTCCCTGTTTTATTCTAGTAGTGTTATGATTTTATATCTTATGTTTAATACATTTTGACTTGATTTTTTTCTTATTGTATGAGGTAAGGGCCATATTTATTCTGCATGTGGATATCCAGTTTTTATGATACCATTTATTAAAGAGAGTGTCCTTCCTTCATTTGTGTATTCTTGGAATCCTTGTTGAATATCAGTTGACAGTAAATATGTGGATTTTTTGGGGGGTTCTCTGCTCTCTTCTGTTGGTTTATGCATGTGTTTTTATGCTAGTACCAAACCATTTTGATTACTGTGGCTTTATAATATAGTTTGAAATTAGGAATGTTATACCTCCAGCTTTAATCTCCTTGCTCAAGAGAGCCTTGACTCCTCTACTTTTTGTGGTTCCTGTTCCAGAGTTATAAGCCAGGTTTTCTGTGAAGCAGGGATTTCTTGACCTTGCAGCTCTGACTACAGAAGTCCTCTTAGTCTTTTTAAAGTCTTTCTATACTTTAAAACTTTTTAAGATGAGAGGCAGCTTGCTTTCTCATTGTGATATTACTTATCCATAGCAATATGTTGTTCCCAGTTTTTTCTTTTTGTTGTTGATACATTATTGACCATAAATTAATAATTATAGCCTCTATTTTTGGCTGAATAATTTTATTCCTTAATTTAATAAATTCTCTGGATTGGGATAATTGAAGTAATGGGTCTGAATTTTGCTTTTTTCTTTGTATGTCATATCATTTTCCCAAAGAAGTTAAGCACTTTACCCAAAGTATACCACTTACACTGTAACCTACCAGCATTTGTATTATCATACCAAAAAGAAATGTTACTAATTTAATTGTCATGAAATGATGTTTGAACTTTCTTTGATTTTCATGTCTCAGATTACTATCCAAAATTATTTATCTCCTTTTGTTATAGTTTGTTTTATACCCACTTAATATTTTTTTTCTTTTTGAGTTAAGTTTCATCAATTAATGATTGATCTATTCTGTTTTGTTCAAGACTCTGATGAAATGATCAGTTTTTCTAGAATCTTTTAAATGTAATTTTGAGTCAATTTCTTTTTGATTTTACATGTTAACACTTCTTGCCTATGTTTTAGATACCTTAAAAGGGACAAGAGAAGCACACAAAGAATAGTTGAGGTACCTGCTTATTTAAAACATTTGCAAATTAATGTCACCAGCCCAACTGGGTAGATTTCTTGATAGGAGCAATTTTGATGATATTCTGTTGGAAGAAATTTTAAGATTATAATTATATTTTTACATTAAAAATTATTGTATTATGTAATGGTGATTTTTAAAAATTGTTTATTACTACCTGGCAATGGTATCTTTTCTCAAGGAAAGAAATAGTTTGGAAAATTGAAAGGTTGAATGTATAAATGAATTTTAAGTCCAAAATGAGAACACAAAGTTACTTTATTATTATTATTATTGTTGTTATTATTTTTAAGATGGCATCTTAACATTCAAGGCCCAGATTGGACTTGAACTCATGATTCTGCTGCCTCAGCCTTTTGAATAGTTGAGATGATATGTGCATGTCACAATACCCAGCTGAAAAACATTTTTTTTTGCAGTGGTTGAGATTGAACCCTTGAAGATGCTTGTCAAATGTTCTTCCACTGATCTACAAGTTTCTTTAAACTATAATTCTTAACCTGACACACATTCCAAAATTACTTATTAAAAGTATTGATGATATTAGTAGGATTGTATTCTTTCTGTGTTCTCATAGGTTTTATTTATATCCCTATTAAGAGATATATTGTTTTATTGTCAAATATTATAGATATTTTCCTATTTCTCTACTGAAGTGTAAGTTCCCTGGGGATAAAGTTTGAGTCTTTTTCTTCTTTGCTTAAGCAAACTCAGTATTTTGTATATTTTAGGTGTTTAATAAATGTTTGTTGAATTGAATATTACCTTAGAACTGCTCTTGAATATAGAATAAAGCAGAGAACAAAAGAGGTGCTTCTTACTAATTATAATTTCTATACTATGATGCCCCTTAAGAAATGACAGTTTAGCCATCTTGATTTATGTTATGTTTCTATTAGCAAATAGATGGTTTGTGAGCCCTTAAGAAAGAAAGGAGTGATCTTTAGGAACTGATTTTCATTAAGAACAAGGCAGGTTAAACCAGATTTTAACCAGAGTAGTGTAGGGCATCCCTTCAAAAGCTTAATCAAGGGGAAGCTCTTCTGATGCTGATGAGGTAAATGCTTTTTCCCCACTCCTCCCCACCCCTGTCGCTCGTAATAGTTCTATGATTAGATGACTCAAACTGCCACACCCCAGGAAGTTTGCTTGGGGTATTTAGTAATCCTGATCCTGGCTTTCTGTTTTAAGACTAGATAAATAAATGCTTGAGTCTACCAATACTTGCTAAAATAAAAAGTCATCCTTTATGATATGACAAATGATAGAATGCACATATTTATTTAGTATTTATTTGCTTTGATGATCCATTGGTAAAATCTATGTAAGGATGCTCAGCCTTCTTCATGTTTTATAATCCCTTAAAATATAACTATGATGACCTAAGATTTCTGGTGATTTTGCCCATCAGGTCAATATTCTAAAATATGCAGAACCACGTACATACGGCCCATGTCAACTGCCCAGGGTTTTGTATGGCCCATGTCAACTGGCCCAGGGTTTATGCTTCTCACTTTCCATTCCTTATTGTCCTGGAAGAGTATTCCTGGAACTATAACATAATTCTTGTGGTAGTAAATATTTTTGCCAAAACAGACCACTTTTTTCTTTGTGCTGGTTCATCTTTGATGCCTTATATTTGCTTAAGAGGCAATTCTTTTTGGCCTTCCCACTTGTGTATTTGAGAGAGGGTCACATTTGTATCTTATACTTTGTAAGACCCTCCAAATTCATGTCTACCTGTTAATAAACTTAATATAGTCACTAGAGGTATTTGAAGGAGTCTTTGGAAAGTCTGTTTTGTACCATGTCTTGTGTGAATAAAATGACAAGCTACATAGCTCCCAAATGCTGTATTACTATCCAACAAGTAGTTACATCATTGCATACATCTTTCATAGTAATTATATCTCTTACTCCTTATGCTATATAAATATGTGTAGAGCCATTCCAACTCTTACTTTTTGCCAGGGAGTCAGAGTCTTCCTGATTCTGGTCATTGCTCAAGCCATCTTAGTCCACAAGAAGGATTTATATGGGACCACACCAATGAGTATTACTACTACTTCAAATGATACAGCATGGCTCATGAAGATATTCTTTTGTATTTTACTTTAAAACTTTATTGCATAATCTTTCAATTTAAAATCTATGATCCTTCTAGAGTTGAAGTTTGAATATGGATATCCAATTGAATTAGCATCAAGAATTAAAAGACTGCTTTTTTGGTATGTTTATGAGGGATATTGATGTGCTTTTCTTGTATTATTTTTGTATGTTTTTTGATAACAGGGTAATTTTGATGTCATAAAATGTTTTGAGAAGTTCTCCATCTTTCTTTATTTTCTAAAACAGTTTGTATAGAATTGGTATTATTTATTTCCAAAATGTTTAGTAGAAGTGAAGTCGTACAGGCCTGAGGTGGTTTGACTTTCTTTTATAAGGTTTTCAAAATGCAAATTCCATCTGTCGTTCAGATTTTCTATTTTTATTGTGTCTGTGTTTGTAATTTATTTTAAAAGAAATATATTTTCTAAATGATCAATTCCATTAACATAAAGTTTTAATAATATTTTCTTATCTGCTTATGTCTTTAGGATATGTAGTGATATACCATCTTTTATCAACCACCAGGCAATGCAGGCCTCAGTACCTTTTACTTTATTTTCTTTGCCCATTCTTCCAACTTACATGCCATGTACATATCCTATTTTAATTCCATATACTTCTTATCATCATATTATCCTTAATTTAGATAAAAATTAGTTTTATCTATGTCTTTACGATTTCTTTCATATACATTTACTGTTTCTTTCATATACATGCCTTTTCACATCTTTGTTCATGTGAGATTTTTTTTTCCTTTTATTTGAAAATAGTCTTTAGTATTTATATTAGAGCACATCTGCTACATATGAGTTTTCAGTTTTGATAGATCTTCAAATATATATATTTTAATCTTTGTCCTTGTAAGACATTTTCCCTGGTACAAATTCTAATTTGGCAGTTACTTTATTTCAACAGTGTTTTTGGGTTTTTATTCTTGCTGTTGAGAAGTTAGCTTTAGCCTGATTATTGCTTCTTTAAAGATGATTTGTCTTTTTAAAATCCTGTTATTTGTTTCTCCCATCTCCTTCTAATATTCCAGTTTTAATTAGTTAGACCTTTCCTTTCCATCTTTCCCTCTCTTCTGTATTTTTCATTTCTCCATGTTTCTTCCGATTTTTCCAGTTCATTAATTCTCTCTTTAGTTATATCTGTTCTGCTTTTAAGCACACAATTTATATCTTAGTTTCAATTGTTACGTTGTTTATTATTAGTGTTTCTATTGGATTCCTTTCAACCACTGAACTTTCATTCTGTTCCTTTATAAAATTTTCATTTTGTCTTTTATGTCTTAAGTAAAATTAAAAAATCTTTTAATATTTAGAATTCTTTTCTATTTCTTCTGTCTCTTCTTTCTCTACCTCCCTGTTGATAATATATTGAATGGGTAGCAAAAGTACAAATAGAGAGGCTTGTTAAGAGACTGTGGCATTAATCAAAGGACAAATGTTGGATAGTAGTAGGGACATTAAGAGTGAAAATGATATTTAGGAGGTCAAAACAAGATCAGTGGCAGATTGCACATTGCAGTTAAATTATATGTGTTAAGGATTTCTACGTTCTTAAATTGTGTAACTTGATGCATACTGGCATATCTTTCATTGAGGAAAAAACAATGGAAAGGTTAGTTGTTGGTGCTGATGGTTATTGTGTGGTAGAAATCATTAGTTCAGATTTAGACATATCAATTTGATGTTCATGAGACATCTAAGTGGAGCAATGTAGTAAGGAGTTTTCTATGCAGAAGATAGTTGACATGTCTATTCCAGAGATAGAATTTGTGATTCATGTAATTATGTCAGTATAATTAAAGATGAGTAAAGATGAAACAGACCATCCAAGGAGATACTGAACAACTTGAGATGAGAGGAGTTCTTAGAATTACATCATTTAATGCCTAGGTAGAAGAAAATATGGCAAAGGTGATAGACAATGAGCTATAGTGGGATGACAGGAAAATCAGAAGTGGTGTCCCACAAAAGCCAAGGTAAGATATATTTTAATAGGGAGGTAATGTTCAACAACTTGATATACTGCTGAGAATACTGTAAAAAAGCCATTTGTTCAAAAAAGTTTGAAGCAAGATAGTAACATAACTGAGATTATTGGTAACTTAACAGAGAACTATTTTAGTAGTATGTTTAGACTGAATGTAAGTTACAGTGGGATGAGGACTAAGTGGGAGGTGATAAATAATTGAGACAACTCTCAAGAAATGAGAGGGGAGCGAGAGGGGGGAGGGGGAGGAGGAGGGGAGAAATGGGTTGATATCTAGAGGATGTTGTGGGGTTGAAAGAACATTTTTTGTGAGAAGGAGAGTTTATGTAGGAAGAAATGAAAAAGGCAGAATATGGAGAGGGGTCTGAATCCCAGATTGGAAGAGTGGTTGTTGTGTTATTTTATTAGAAAAGGAAGATAAGGTGTATGCAGAGATGGTGGATTGATCTGTTGTGTAGCAATAAACAAGGGAATTGCTTTATTTAATTTGTAAAATATAGACCAATCATCTGCTGATAGTGAGGAGGAGATATGGAGGTGTTTAAAGGCTTAGGCAAGTAGAAAAGGGTTGAGATTATTTTCAAAAATAGGAGAATAAATTAATTCCTGAAATCCTCTAGACCACTTTGAAAGCCCATAGGAAGAGTGTGTGTGTGTGTGTGTGTGTGTGTGTGTGTGTGTGTGTGTGTGTGTGTGTGGTGTGTTGGGATTAAATACAGGTGTGAATAGTAGAACTAAAATATTAGTGGCATTATAGAATGTTAAGTTTATTCATTTCCCACATAGGTAGGTAGAACAAGCCTAGAATGCTGGTTCTGCTCCAAGAAGTATAGGGACCCAGGATGTGTCTGGCTTTCTACTTTCTTGTTTTAGTTAGCTGTTTAGGCCAAAAGACAATTTTACAAGGAAAGTTTATTTGGTGCTCATGGTTTCAGAGGTCTCAGTCCATAAATGGCCGACTCCCTTGCTGTAGGCCCAAGGTGAGGCAGAACATCATGGTGGAAGGGTGAGGAGAGACTCTGTACACTAGGATACCAGGAAGGAGAGAGAGACTTTGTACCAGACACAGAGAGAAACTCTGTAGATAAAGGACAAAATATAAACCCCACAGGTATATATATTTTATATATGCATACATATATAAACAAACCCCTAATGGCTCACTTCCTTTAGCTACACCCTACCTACCTAGTTACCACCCAATTAAACCCCATTCAAATAGCTTAATGCACTGATTAGGTTTAGGCTCTCCCAACTCAATCATTTCACCTCTGAACTTGAATTATGCATTTCACACATGGACTTTTGAGGTACACCTCATTTCTCAGCCATAACATTTGTATATTTATTTACTTGTTCATAATGCTTATAATTTCTTTATTTTTTTAACTTTTAATTTGCCTTCTTAGCATTTGTAGCTTCTTTATAGGGTTACAGAATCCACCATCCTCTTAATTTTGGCATGAAGCAATAGTGGTAAATGACCTTCAATGTCAAGAGCTATGAAGGATAATTTGCAGTTTTAGTGCCCAGCATCAGGGATGTTAGATGTGCACTTGAAACATTCAAGAGATCCACATCTTATTTCTCAGCCTTTCTGAGGTTATGGGAGCTGCCCAGGGGACATGTGGTAAATTGTATTTATTCTCAAATTGGCAAAAGTTTTTTATAACTTGCAGTTAAGATGATAACCAATTTTATGTCCTCTGATCATTCTTTTTGTATTGGCTTATTTGAAGTGTAAGATTTTTTTTATTAGTTGTTCAAAACCTTACAAAGCTCTTGACATATCATATTTCAAACATTAGTTTCAAGTAAGATTTTTAAAAGATATATTCCATTGTTTGTTCTATTACTTTTCCATGGTGATTTTTTTCTCTTCTTCACTTCCCTTTCCCAATGTCTGTTCCCTTCCCTCTATTGATTTTTCTGCCAATTACACATGATTATTTTTAAATTAATTTCATGTGAATGTACACAATAGTGAGATTCACTGTGGTATAGTCATATATGTTCATAGGAAAGTTTTTTGGGGAAAGATGGCCAGAGTCTCATTGGAGGGTTCTTCTGCCCACAGGAATCCAAGCCACCCTAAATAGCCACCCTAAGTCTTAATATCTCAAATAATTAACAAATAATAAAACACAAACCCTCAGGAATATATTTACACAAGTGAAGCCCCTGACAGATCTAGTCCACATGGGTTCTTGAAATATACAAAGACAAATGGCCCCAGTGGCTTATTTAAGGGGGTACATCAAAGGCAGGGGTAAGCTTTCAAAGGCAGAGTCTTGCTTTGTGATGTCTTTTTTAAAATTGTTGGTTGTTCAAAACATTACATAGTTCTTGATATATCATATTTCACATTTTGATTCAAGTGGGTTATGAACTCCCATTTTACCCCGTATACAGCTTGCAGAATCACATCAGTTACACTTCCATTGATTTACATATTGATATACTCATGTCTGTTGTATTCTGCTGCCTTTCCTATCCTCTACTATCCCCCCTCCCCTCCCCTCCCCTCTTCTCTCTCTACCCCCACTACTGTAATTCATTCCTTCCCCTTGTATTATTTTTCCCTTTCCCCTCACTTCCTCTTGTATGTAATTTTGTATAACCCTGAGGTTCTCCTTCCATTTCCATGCAATTTCCCTTCTCTCTCCCTTTGCCTCCCACCTCTCATCCTTGTTTAATGTTGGTCTTCTTCTTGTGCTCTTCTTCCCTAGTCTGTTCTTAGTTACTCTCCTTATATCAAAGAAGACATTTGGCATTTGTTTTTTAGGGCTTGGCTAGCTTCCTTAGTATAATCTGCTCTAATGCCATCCATTTCCCTCCAAATTCTATGATTTTGTCATTTTTTAATGCAGAGTAATACTCCATTGTGTATAAATGCCACATTTTTTTTTATCCATTCGTCTGTTGAAGGGCATCTAGGTTGGTTCCACAGTCTTGCTATTGTGAATTGTGCTGCTATGAACATCGATGTAGCAGTGTCCCTGTAGCATGCTCTTTTTAGGTCTTTAGGAAATAGACCCAGAAGGGGAATAGCTGGGTCAAATGGTGGTTCCATTCCCAGCTTTCCAAGAAATCTCCATACTGCTTTCCAAATTGGCCATACCAATTTGCAGTCCCACCAACAATGTACAAGTGTACCCTTTTCCCCACATCCTCGCCAGCACTTATTGTTGTTTGATTTCATAATGGCTGCCAATCTTACTGGAGTGAGATGGTATCTTAGGGTGGTTTTGATTTGCATTTCTCTGACTGCTAGAGATGGTGAGCATTTTTCCATGTACTTGTTGATTGATTGTATGTCCTCCTCTGAGAAGTGTCTGTTCAGGTCCTTGGCCCATTTGTTGATTGGGTTATTTGTTATCTTATTGTCTAATTTTTTGAGTTCTTTATATACTCTGGATATTAGGGCTCTATCTGAAGTGTGAGGAGTAAAGATTTGTTCCCATGATGTAGGCTCCCTATTTACCTCTCTTATTGTTTCTTTTGCTGAGAAAAAACTTTTTAGTTTGAATAAGTTCCATTTGTTGATTCTAGATATTAACTCTTGTGCTATGGGTGTCCTATTGAGGAATTTGGAGCCGGACTCCACAGTATGTAGGTCATAGCCAACTTTTTCTTCTATCAGATGCCATGTCTCTGATTTGATATCAAGCTCCTTGATCCATTTTGAGTTAACTTTTGTGCATGGCGAGAGAAAGGGATTCAGTTTCATTTTGTTGTATATGGATTTCCAGTTTTCCCAGCACCATTTGTTGAAGATGCTATTCTTCCTCCATTGCATGCTTTTAGCCCCTTTGTCAAATATAAGAAACTTGTAGTTTTGTGGGTTGGTTTCTGTGTCCTCTATTCTGTACCATTGGTCCACCCACCTCTTTTGGTACCAGTACCATGCTATTTTTGTTACTATTGCTCTGTAGTATAGTTTGAAATCTGGAATCGCTATACCACCTGATTCACACTTCCTGCTTAGTATTGTTTTTGCTATTCTGGGTCTTTTATTCTTCCATATGAATTTCATGATTGCTTTCTCTATTTCTACAAGAAATGCTGTTGGGATTTTGATTGGCATTGCATTAAACCTATAGAGAACTTTTGGTAATATCGCCATTTTGATGATGTTAGTTCTGCCTATCCATGAACAGGGTATATTTTTCCATCTTCTAAGGTCTTCTTCAATTTCTCTCTTTAGGGTTCTGTAGTTTTCATTGTATAAGTCTTTCACCTCTTTTGTTAGGTTGATTCCCAAGTATTTTATTCTTTTTGAGGATATTGTGAATGGAGTGGTTGTCCTCATTTCCATTTCAGAGGATTTGTCGCTGATATACAGGAATGCCTTTGATTTATGCGTGTTGATTTTATAACCTGACACTTTGCTGAATTCATTTATTAGCTCTAACAGTTTCTTTGTAGACCCTATTGGGTCTGCTAGGTATAGAATCATGTCATCTGCAAATAGTGATAATTTAAGTTCTTCTTTTCCTATTTTTATGCCTTTGATTTCTTAAGTCTGTCTAATTGCTCTAGCCAGTGTTTCGAGAACTATGTTGAACAGAAGTGGTGAGAGAGGGCATCCCTGTCTTGTTCCAGATTTTAGAGGGAATGCCTTCAATTTTTCTCCATTCAGAATGATGCTAGCCTGAGGCTTAGCATAGATTGCTTTTACAATGTTGAGGTATGTTCCTGTTATCCCTAGTTTTTCGAGAGTTTTGAACATAAAGGGATGCTGAACTCTGCTGTATACCCATCCGGTCCTGGGCTTTTTTAGATGGTAATCTTTTGACAGTTTCTTCTATTTCCTCAATTGATATTGGTCTGTTTAGGTTGTCTATATCCTCCTGACTCAATCTGGGCAGATTATATGACTTAAGGAATTTATCTATGCCTTCACTATCTTCTATTTTATTGGAGTATAAGGATTCAAAATAATTTCTGATTATCTTCTGTATTTCTGAAGTGTCTGTTGTGATATTGCCTTTTTCATCCCGTATGCTAGTAATTTGAGTTTTCTCTCTTCTTCTCTTCGTTAGCATGGCTAAGGGTCTGTCAATTTTATTTATTTTTTCAAAGAACCAACTTTTAGTTTTGTCAGTTTTTTCAATTGTTTCTTTTGTTTCGATTTCATTAATTTCAGCTCTGATTTTAATTATTTCTTGCCTTCTACTTCTTTTGCTGTTGTTTTGCTCTTCTTTTTCTAGGATTTTGAGATGAAGTATGAGATCATTTATTTGTTGGTTTTTTTTTTTTTAAGGAATGAACTCCAAGTGATGAATTTCCCTCTTAGAACTGCTTTCAATGTGTCCCGTAGTTTCCGATATGTTCTGTCTGTGTTTTCATTTAACTCTAAGAATTTTTTAATTTCCTCCTTGATGTCTTCTAAAACCAATTGATCATTCAGTAACCTATTGTTCATTCTCCAAGTGATGCATGATTTTTCCTTCCTTCTTTTATCGTTGGTTTTCAGTTTCATTCCATTATGATCAGATAAGATGCATGGTATTATCTCTACTCCTTTATATTGTCTAAGAGTTGCCCTGTGACATAATATATGATCTATTTTTGAGAAGGATCCATGTGCTGCTGAGAAAAAAGTGTAACTGTTTGATGTTGAGTGGTATATTCTACATATGTCAATTAAGTCTCGGTTGTTAATTGTGTTTTTGAGTTCTATAGTTTCCTTATTCAACTTTTCTTTGGAAGATCTGTCCAGTGGTGAGAGAGGTGTGTTGAAGTCTCCCATGATTATTGTATGGTGGTCTATTAGACTCTTGAACTTGAGAAGAGTTTGCTTGATGAACATAGCAGCACTGTTGTTTGGGGCATATATATTTATGATTGTTATGTCTTGTTGTTGTATGATTTCCTTGAGCAGTATGTAGTGTCCCTCTTTATCCCTTTTGATTAACTTTGGCTTGAAATCTATTTTATTTGATATGAGTATGGACACTCATGCTTGTTTCTGCAGTCCATATGAGTGATATGATTTTTCCCAACCTTTCACCTTCAGTCTATGTATATCTTTTCCTATCAAATGCATCTCCTGTAGGCAGCATATTATTGGGTCTTGTTTTGTGATCCATTCAACTAGCCTGTGTCTCTTAATTGGTGAGTTTAAGCCATTAACATTTAGGGTTATTATTGAGATATGGTTTGTTCTTCCAGCCATATTTGTTTATTAATGCTACTAAACCTGATTTGTTTTCCTCTTTGATTATTTCCCCCCCTTTACTGTCCTACCTCCCATTGTTGGTTTTCATTGTTGTTTTCCATTTCCTCTTCCTGTAGTGTTTTGCCAAGGATTTTTTGAAGAGATGGTTTTCTAGCTGCAAATTCTTTTAACTTTTGTTTATCATGGAAGGTTTTAATTTCATCTTCTATCCTGAAGCTTAATTTCGCCGGATACACGATTCTTGGTTGGAACTCAAATTTCTTTTAGTGTTTGAAATATGTTATTCCAGGATCTTCTAGCTTTCAGAGTCTGTGTTGAGAGATCAGGTGTTATCCTGATTGGTTTACCCCTAAATGTAATCTGCTTCCTTTCTCTTGTAGCTTTTAAAATTCTCTCCTTATTCTGTATGTTGGACATCTTCATTATAACGTGTCTAGGTGTGGATCTCTTATGATTTTGCACATTCGGCGTCCTGTAGGCTTCTAGGATTTGGGATTCTGTCTCATTCTTCAAGTCTGGGAAGTTTTCTCATATTATTTCACTGAATAAATTGTTTATTCCTTTGGTTTGGAGCTCTGTGCCTTCCTGTATCCCAATGACTCTTAAGTTTGGTCTTTTAATATTATCCCATAATTCTTGGATGTTCTGCTCATGGTTTCTTAGCAGACTTGCTGAGCTGTCTATGTTCTTTTCAAGCTGAAATACTTTGTCTTCATTGTCTGATGTTCTATCTTGTAATATATCTACTCTGCTGGTAGTATTCTCAATTGAGTTTTTAAGTTGGTTTATTGCTTCCTGCATTTCTAGGATTTCTATTTGTTTGTTTTTTATTACCTCTATCTCCCTGTGAAATTGATCTTTTACTTCCTGGATTTGTTTATGTCGTTCCTTGTCAATGTGATCTTTCATTGTCTGATTTTGCTGTCTCATGTCTTCCTTGAGACTCCAGATCATCTGAAGCATGTATATCCTGAACTCTTTTTCTGACATTCCATCTGTTGTGGCTATTACCTCTTCTAAAGTTGAGTTGACCTTCATTGCTTGTGGTCCTTTCTTTCCTTGTCTTTTCATACTGCTCGTGTTTCTTTCTGCTTGGTGAAGCTATTGTGTTTTTGAAATTTTCCCACTATTTATTTATATTGCTCTTGTATAGTTGAAAAATCTCCCTTGCAGGGCAGGTAGTGACTGTGATCCTCCTCCAATTGGGGTGATCTTTCTACCATGCTTGCGGGCCACTAGGTCTGCTCTGCCAGTTGGTCGCAGGTCCACCTACCCTGCAGGTGCGTGGAGCAGCTCTGTCACTCCGCCGGTTGTTGGGCATGACCTGCCCTGGGTCACAGTCCCGCCTACCTTGCAGGCACTGGGGGAGGGGGCGGGCCTGCCCCTCAGCAGGCCGCTGGACCTGTCCTGCTGGTGGGTCCAAGGTCCGCATTCCCTGCAGGCTTGTGTGGCAGCTCTGTCACTCCACAGGATGCTGGGCCTGACCTGCTGTGGGTCCCAAAAATATGGAACGCTTCATGAATTTGCGTGTCATCCTTGCACAGGGGCCATGCTAATCTTCTCTGTATCGTTCCAATTTTAGTATATGTGCTGCCGAAGTGAGCACTCCATGGTGATTTTTAAAAAAAATATTGATAGGTTGGGTGCAGTGGTGCGCTCCTGCAATCCCGGTTGCTCTGTAATCCCAGCTCTACTGGGGAAGCTGAGGCAGAAGGCACACAAGGTTGAGGCCAGCCTGGACAATTTAGTGAGATCCTGTCTCAAAGTAAAAATGAAAAAGGGTTAGGGATGTATCTTAGTGGTAGAGCACTTGCTCAACAAGTGTAAAACCCTGGGTTCAATCCCTAGTAACATCCCCACACAAAAAAAAATTGTTGGTATTTTTTGAAAGTTCACATTTATCTGTATTTTCTTGTGTAAGTAATACTTTCATAACTCTGAATTCATTCCCACATTGAGATATTAAAATGGTTTCTTTTATTTTTAATATTTTGATCTTGTTATACATGAATTAGGGATAAATTTGTGTGGAGGATAGGAGAACCAATCATCCTACTCCCATTTATTTTGTGTTTTCCTTACTGACGTGCAATGCCACCTCTATAATATGGCAAGTGCCTTATGTGCTTGAGTCTGCTTTTTATTGCTTTCCTCTTAAGTTACCTGTCTATCCTATGCAAATTCACATGGTTTGATTAATTTAAGTATAATACACATGGCTGTTTGGAAGAGAAAATGCCCTCAGCCAGTTTTTCTTTTATAAAATTGTCTTTATTATTCTCTGATATGTATTTTCTAGATTTTCAACATACACTTATGTATACTCAACATATACATACCCATATCCTTCTCCAATTTTATTGGATTTGTGCTAAATTTGTGGACTGACTTGAAAGATAGTTGCCATTGGTATGACATTGAGCTTTCTCCTATATAAATATGGGTTCTTTAAGTTTATATTCTTCAATAAGATTGTATAATTTTCACTATATAGTGAAATATATAAAAATGCATTTTTGGTTCAATTTATTTCAGGATTCCTTTTCTGTTGCTATTATGAATGACATTTTTCCTTCTTTTGCAATGTCTAGTTGGTTATTGTTGATATATGGAATATGGAATTTATTGATGCTTATATTAGCTTTCCTATTATACTCTTATTTGTAATAGTTTAACTGTAGTTTGATTTTTCTATACAATTACAATAGTGTAAATATTGTAAAAATTTTGTAAAATTGTATATATTATAAAAATATTGTAAAATTTTTTTATACAGACAATTATAATATTGTAAATAATAGTTTACTTTCTTTGTTACCAATCCTAGGGTTTTTTCCCCTCCTTTTTCTCTGTTACTTAGATGCTATATCATATATGTTAGATAAGAATAGAGATAGTACGCATTCTTTTATTTTCCTTAAATAATGAGACAATATTTAAAGTCTTACCATTATGTATAATATTAGCTTGATATTTTGGATAAACTTTATTATAAATTAAAGCAGTTTCTTCCTTTTATTTCCAGTTTGATAGACTATTGAATTTAAAATGATTTTTATGTGTTTAGATGATAATATGATTTGTCCTTTATTTTGTTAACATTTGTTAACATGCTAATTCATAGAAATAGATTTTTTTCTGACATTGAGCATACTTTGAATTCTTGATCTGGATGCATTTTTCCCCACTGCAGCACTTAGTATTGTTTTATTTAGGTATTTTGCATCTTTTGTTATTGAGTTTGGCTTATCATTTTTCTTACATGTATTTTATGTTTTGTTTTCATGTCAGGATTTTATTAACTTCATATAAGTTAATAAACTTTTAAATAAAAATTCTCTTAAACAATTTGCATAACAAAAGGGTTTTGTTCATTAAAAGTGTGGTAAAATTTTATGTGAAAACCTATTTGGGCCCAGATGCCTTTTCCCCTGGAATTGATATTTTTGATTATTGTTTTAACTTTTTATGTGGTTATTATACTAGTTAGCCTTTCTGAATCTTCTTGAGTAAATTTTTATAATTAAAATTCTTTTCTAAAGGTTTCTATTTCATCAGATTTGTTTAAAGTACTGATAGTATTTGCTCATTACTTTTTAAAAAATTATAGTTGCATTTTGAGCTGTGTTTCTTTTTCTTTTTAATATTATTTATTTTCTACCCATGGACTAGTAAAGAAGTTTGTATATTTTTAAGTCCTTTTCAAATAAATAATTTTATTTAGTTGATTATTCTTTTTTTACCTTATTTTTTATTTATTATTTTTATTTATGGCTTGTTCTTTTCTACTTACTTTGAGTTTCCTGAAATTTTATGTTTGTTTGGATCTGTGACTGAATGTGAATCTAAGGTTTGTCAGTATTTTCTGTCTTTTTTTGTAAATGCATTTAAAACCTACCTAAACACTGCTTCGGCTATTTCATATACGTTTTGATCTGTTGTCCTTTCATTGGTATTTAATATTCTGTCTTTATTTTAAAAAATTAACTCATGTTATAATAGTTCTTAATTTCTTTTCTTTTTTCCTTTTAACACATTCAGTGATTCACTTTTTAGTTTCCAAAGTACTAGCTCACTATATTTTTACTTAGTTTTAAATATGCTATATCACAAAATTTCTAAATCATTTTTAAGGCTATCATGATATGGGAAACAGTCCCTTGAGTGCTTCATTCTGAGATCAGAGAATAATTTCTACTTTGGCTTCTTATCTGAAAGGTTCTGTGCAGTGAAATTAACAAAGCAATTAGCAATAATCATAGAATAACTTCAGCAGTGAGTTTTCTTAAGATGATTCATATTTTGTTCTTCAATAAATCCTGAAACAACAATGAGCATATAACTGATTTTTGAATCATAAATACTACACGGTGTTAAAGTGAGAAGAATTGTGTTCACAATGCACAGGTTCTTCGAGTTGCATAATTTATAATTTACCAGAAGAGTACTTTCTTGGATATTTTGGTAATTAGGAACAAAGGAACTGGTCAAAAATCAACTCTTTGGATATGAAAAGATGCAGGTTCTTCTTTGCTACTGTTTTTTCAAAGCAGGAGGAAAAGAGATTAATATAGGATATAAAGATGAGATGATTTGAAAACTACAAAATGTAGGTGAAAACCACTCCCTTCATATAGCTAGATTTTTTGCACTAAGACTTCAGCTTCTGTGTAGTGGTTTCCATTTGATTGATTCTTTTCTTTTCTTGTTCAGGAAAAGGTAAGGAAGAAAATGAGCCTGATTCAGAACAACTGAATTTCGGTAAGAGTTTGCCTTCATCAAGTATGAAAAAGACAACTAGATCAAAGGTAAAATCTAAAAGGAGATAACTGTCAGCTAATTGATGGTAGCTTATAATGAAATCATTGACTTCACTCTCTAGGGAATTGATATCTATTTTATTGTTCTCACCACAATGATCTCTCTCTCTCTCTCTCTCTCTCTCTCTCTCTCTCTCTCTCTCTCTCTCTCTCTCTCTCTCAGTACTGGGGATTGAACTCAAGGGCACTTAACCACTGAGCCACATCCTTGGCCCTTTTTGTATTATATTTAGAAACAGGGTCTCGCTGAACATTGAGTTGCATAGGGCCTTGAAAAGTTGTTGCGGCTGGCTTTGAACTTGAGATTCTCCTGCCTCAGCCTCCTGAGCTGCTTGGATTACATGAGTGCACCACCACACCCAGCACCAGAATGATTTCTTAATTTTTTTGTCACTCTGATGTTGAAGATGACCAAAGTAGGGCTTTGAAAGAGTGAGGCTTTTTGAAACTCCTTTTAATGCTGCTCTGTGAAAGTGTTGTGCACGCTGTTCCACTCCACCCTACTCCCATTTTAGGTGGGAGGCAGGGTATTTCCATCTACAGAGTTTACTCTGCTGGTCCCTACTTCAAAACCGTTCTCTATGATGCTGTAAACTGGCATCTCTAGGGTAGATGTAGATGTAGGGACTTAATTGTTTCTTAAGCTGTTAGCTTAGACATGAACTTTGCAAAACTGATTGCCACCACAATTCTGTGCCAGTAGATTGAAAAAACTGGAGCCTTTATCATTGACCAGGTGGTTTTGTACCTTCAGTCCAGCTTAACTTAGTCTGACTTTCTTTTCTTCTGTTTTTGAAGTAAGCTTGATAGGACAATTTGCTAAATTAATGGTACTGGGTATAATTTATTATTCCAGCAGGGAAAATGAAAATTGTCATCTGAAAGTAAAAGTTAACAAAACATTTTTTGTCTTTTTGAGAAAATAATTTTGTGCTAGTTTTATAACCCCCCATTTCCTTAGAACAAGATGAAAATAGAATATCAACTGTGTTGCCAGGCAGTATTAGTTATGGTAAAATGACTCTTGAACTGGAAGGATTGTGACAAGGGATGATAAGTGTCTTCTTGAAAGTACAGATGCGCTCTTGCCTGAATATGGCAGGTAATACTGGTTTCTTTGTAACATGAGGCTTCTAAGACGAGGTGACTCTTGTATTCATCCATGTAATCTCACTGTCTGACACCAAAGTGAAACTAGATTACTCTTGGGACATTTGATGCTTCTGCCTAAGACTGTCCATGGTTCCTTTCCTGTGCCCTGCAAAGATCCCCTGGTACTTTGATTGGACTTTCAGATCTTGTGAATGTCCAGGTGAATGGAAGATAACTATTGGTGATTTAACAGGGTGGGAAAATCATACTGAATCCTGAAGTTTATTCAAGGTGGATTAAATCCCCAAATGTGAAAAACAAAACTTAGAAAAATATATAGTAGAATAATATTTTTCTTAATTAGCTAAGGAAGAATTTTCAAAAATTTGTATTTTATGTATTATTCAAAGTGGCAATTACTCAGTCTATTAGAATTTAATAAATCTATAATGGTCATGTTATTGCTAAAATATATATTTATATTTCAGGAAATGTTTCTTCATGTTAAGATGAAAACTCAATTTATATATTTTAACCTGTTCAACAAAATTAATATATTTGATAAAAGTGCCAGGTGGTTGTTTACATGTATTAATATCTTATTTTTAAAAATAATTGTTTTGGGGGTCAGTGTTCTGGAATGATGACTGTATTAATGTCTTTTAGGATTAGTACACATACATACAACACACATTTTTCAGGAGAGGAAAAAATTAATAAAGTTTACAAATGAAAATTATGAAAGATATTTACGAAAAAATGAAAAGAAAACTCAGATTGTAACTGGAGATATTGTATGAGAAATAGGCATGAATTAAAGAGTAGAAAATTAGGCAGAAGCCAGAGGTATTTGTATATGTGCATATGTGTATGTTTTTCCTCAGAGTGCTTTCTTGTTCCTTTGTTCAGCCTCTTCTTTTTTCTTTTTTTATATATACAACAGTTACCTGTTACCATATTCTGTTATTATATTAACACAACATTGGCTACAATTATTTTTATGCTTACTTGTTTTGTATCTGTCCATGAGAATATACCCTTCATAATGTCAGAACATATGCTTCTCTTGTTCACCATTTGTCCTATCAGGACATGTTTTTCTTGTTCACTGTTTTGTTCTAACACTTATAATAGTATCTGCACATACTGTGTCCCCCCAAAAGAATTGTCAAATTAATAAATTTTGAGCTTTAGGGAGGGGAAAGGAGGGGGTAGGAATGATGGTAGAATGAGTTAGACATCATTACCCTAAGTAAATGTATGAAGACATGAATGTTGTGAAAATACTTTTTGTACAATCAGTGACTTGAGAAATTGTACCCTATATGTGTAATATGAAATGAATTGCATTCTGCCATCATGTATAACAAATTAGAATAAATAATAATTTAATAAAAAATAAATAAAAATTAAAACAAAACAAAAAAATTAAGAAATGAAGCAAGGGCTGGGGCTGTAGCTGAGGGGTAGGGCATTTGAGACACTGGATTACATCCTTAGCACTGCATAAAAATAAACAAATACAACAAAGACATTCTGTCCATATACAAGTACAAAAAATTAAAAAACAAATGAGGCAGAGTCAAGGCCTAAAATGCTAATTACTGAATCTCTATTTCTTAAATAATTTATTTGTTTTTATTTTAATTTAACTCATGGATGCTTTACTACTGAACCCCAGCCCTTTTATATTTTATTTTTGAGAAAAGGTCTCACTAAGTTGCCGAGGCTGGTCTTGAACTTGTGATTATCCTGCCTCAGGCTTCCAAGTTGCCCAGTCTCTGAATATTTATTTTAATGTGATTTTATTCCTCTAATTAAATTTGATGTACTCTACCATAGAGCCAGGTACTATGAAGAATGTTTAGTCAAAGAGGACTAAAATCTTTCCATTGGATATTACAAAATCTCATGGGAGGGACATATGTAGAATTACTGGATTAGATGTTGCAAATACTGAAGTAAAGATAAATCTAGTGTTAAGGATTTTATCTTCACAGTAAATTAAATGTCATAAGAATTTATAGTAATCTATTCTGGGCTGCAATAAAAAGCAATCTGTTTCAAATTAAGTTTTTTTTATTAATGAGTAATTCAATATGAATCACTTGTATTTACATAAAGTACTCTATACTTTGTTTTGACCCATTGGAAAATATTAACTAGGTAGATATACATTTCAAGAGATTTTCTAGGAGTATAAATAACGTCATTATTATGTTTTAATTCCATCATGGAAAATCTTATCTTAAGAAGCTATAGAAATCATATTTCATTTAACTATATTTCTTAAAATCACAAGGTTTGATTTCTTTCTCATGCCTATAGGTTTTACAAAAGAAAGTTAACTCAGAGAAGGTGAAACCTTCTAAGAAATTCTCACTCAGAAGTAGTGCTGCTGAGAATCTTTTTCAAGAGCCTTCAGAAAGGTATAACTAATGTACTTATTTAGTGAATTTTGTTTATCCTATTCATATTCACACTTTATTCATATCCCTTCATATTTTGGTTGGGTTTAGAATTTAAATAAATAGAAGCCTAGCAGATGAAAAGGGAGGGAAGAAAATTTTAGGCTGAGGGAAGAAGTTTGAGTAAAGGTAAGGACTTGTGGAAATACCTCATTGGTGGTGAGAAATAAGTGTCAAGGGTGATAGGAATTGGAGAAGATATCATTTGGGCCTGTTGTGTGAAGGAACTCAATATAAGTAAAGCCAAGTATTCATTTTATTAGTTTATTCACTTGAAAATGAAGCATAGGTAGGGTCTGTCTATATTTCTAGAACTAGGATTTCTGTTAACACAGGCAGGATAAAAGTGGTAGGAAATGAATGTCAAGTAGATGATTGCAGTAGTCAAATAATAGTGAGGAGAAAAGAGAACTGTAAGATTATTCACAGAATAAAAATAAAAAGGTAATCATTTTTGCATAAAGTGCATGTAGGAAATTAGTATAGATGAGATGAAAAAGTAGGCAGGGGCTTGTTTGCCAGCATCCTTAAAGTGTTCAACAGGGAGCCTTGATTTATTCCAAAGTTGACTTGCAGTTATAATTAAATTTGTGTTTTAGGAATACTTTTATCTGGACATTGGTTATTAGATCCAGAAATCAAATTAGGAGACTTTTGCTAAGTGAAGTTGAAATAAAAGTACAAGAGCCTAGCAAATAGAAGAGGTGAGTAAATTGAACAATGAGAGGTTGGAAAAGAAACAGAAAGTGAATATGTTTAGTGTTTAAAAAATCTTTTAGCAATTATTAGCATGACAGAGGTAGTTTAAAGGGTTTCCTGTATTTATTGGTATGTTATAATTATGCATAATAGGGGATTCATTATATTATATTCATACATGTACATAATTTGATCAGTCTTATTCCCCAGTGCCTTTCTGTCCCTCCCCTTTTTCTTCCCCTGGTAAGATTACTCTACTGATCCTCTTCCTTATTATTATCATCATTATTTCATTATAATTTTGTTTGTACACATATACATGGGACTCATTGTGGTATATTTATTCATAGATGTAGCATAATTTGGTAGATTTAATTTCCTAATACTTCCCCATTTTTAAGATGAGATAAAGTTGATTTTTTATGTGAAATAATCTATAGATAATAAGAAAAGATGAGTTATAAGAAAAATTTTTCAGAGGAACCAGAAGGTATGGGATTAAAAAAGTGGAAGGATTAATTTTAAACAGGGAAAAAGTAAAGAGTAATGAAGAATGTTGATGCATTTGAGTGTATGTTTTAAAATAGTAAATTTTGTCTTGCATTGTCTAGGAGGGACTACTTTTATACTAAGGCAGAGGATTAAGATAAGAACCATATGAGGGTAGAGGCTTGGAGATAGCTGGAGTGGACAAATTTTAGAGGAAATTGACCAGAGGTATACCAGTGTTTTCCAAGTGGCTCTTTGCTAGTGTCAGAAATCCCAGTGGCTCCAGTATTGTTCCTTTCACTGCCAAGGTAAGGAGGAGAGAAGGTGAATAGATATAGATTGAGACAAGATGATTAGTTTGCAAGCCAGGTAAAAGTGATAGGAGATGAAGTTTGTAATCAGACATAGAATTTTAAAATTATCTCAGAGGGCATTAGTCCAATTGATGACAATGGAGTAGATGGTTGAACTGAAATAGATGTGACTCTTTATTGAATAATGAATATACATATAAGAGTACATATATTAGACAATGTGTGTATATATTCTTTGAACCACATACACATTTTTTTTTCTAGTGAGAGTGATCACAGTGTGTGGAATGCCAGTGCCGCCTTGAAAAGAGACAGGTGGAACAGTGATGATGAAGAGTCTGCAGGGACATCAAAGACTGACTCTCCTGAATTTGCTGGTATGATGTAATACTATTTGTAGTAGTAAGCTCTGGAAGGGGCTCTACTTCAGACCAATTGGAGGTCTGTGAGATTGTGTCTGTGAGTATGTGTCAACTTTCTTTGTGTCTTTAGCTTCTTGGGGTTATGTACTGTTGTACTGACCTACATTTTCTTTCAGCAATATGTTGCTTATGTCTAAATACTTTTTTAGCACTTGTGCTGTTCCTGACATCTCTTTCTGTCATTGACTACAAGTGAGCCAGTGTTATGTGCTGTCACTCTTTAAATGGACCTGTTCTTACCTTAGATTTCAGACTATTTGGTTACCTTCTAATTTTTCAGCTCTCTAATGTGTTCAACAAAATCATAGCTTAGTATTTTTTTCAACTTGGATGTAGGTAGTGATGCTCATCCTAGGTTTGTACATGTTAGGCAGAAATGGCATTTTTAAATCTAGATACATTTGAAAATAAGAACACATTCCTTTATAAATATGTCTTTTTAACAAGTGTACATTTACCCTATAACTTTTAAAAGCTAAATGTAATCCTCAATTGTATGACTGTACCATAATGTGTATATGTGATCTTGTTGGACATGTAAATGTTATATTAAAACTTCCATGGAGTCACGTCTTTGGGAGTATTATTAGCTTGAGTTGAAAAAAAGAAGGAAGCTTTATTTACATTGCTACAACTGCAGCAACAACAGGAAATCCTGAGCTCTTAGATCAATTCCTAGCCAAGCAGATGGGTTTTAAAGGAAAAGAGGTTATGTTCTGAGCCACAGAAGAACTGGTAACTCACAGTCATTATTTTTCTTAGTTCTGCTGAGGTTCAGACATGATGACTAGATGGTTTGTTTTTGTTTCACTTTATAATGATCTCTGAGTAACAAATAATGTTGGTGCTATATCAAATTTGTTTATTTTCAAAAGTGAGTACTATGACCTAGCTGTTAGAGTAGTGCATTTTTCAGGGAAAGACAATCCTTTCTCAATACTCTCCTTTTCAGTTTCAGTTTAGGAGTAAAGTTAGACTCCTCCTGGGGTCTGTTTTTTTAAGTCTATAATAGCAAAATATTAATACCCAGAAAATATAAAACTGTATTTTGTTAAAATAAAAGAACCAAATAGAAAAATGATCAAAAGCCATTAACAGGTACTTCACAGAAGAAGTATAAAAACGTGTTTCAACTTTGAATCAGATAATAAAAAATCAAATCACAGTGAGATAACAATATATACTGATTAGATTGTTTAAAAAGTATTATAGTCAATATTGGTGAGTTTGTGGCATGATGGAAATCATTTTCAGTTACACACAGGGTACTCCTATTCCTTCCCTAAAAGAGGATATAACATTTTATGTTTTTCGTTTTTTTCTGTATTCTCCAACTTTTTCCCTTTAATATTTTACAAAAGATAACAAATGCTTAGTTAATTTATTATATCAAATGTTCATGTCAAAAAAGAAGAATCCTGCATTTGGATTTGATACAAATCCTTGATTTGTATTAAGTATGTTTTTGTGATATTTTGTAAAAATGGAACTTAGGAAAATATTTTAACTCCATTGTTGTTAATATGTAAACATATAATTGATTTTTATATATTGTCCTTGT
Organism: Ictidomys tridecemlineatus; assembly: GCF_052094955.1. Taxonomy (NCBI): domain Eukaryota; kingdom Metazoa; phylum Chordata; class Mammalia; order Rodentia; family Sciuridae; genus Ictidomys; species Ictidomys tridecemlineatus. The sequence goes on from NC_135477.1 coordinate 74,658,972, forward strand.
ATCTTATTTATTTATTTATTTATTTATTTGGTACCAGGAAATGAACTCAGGGGCACTCAACCACTGAGCCACATCCTTAGCCCTATTTTGTATTTTATTTAGAGGCAGGGTCTCACTGAGTTACTTAGTGACTTGCTAAGTTGCTGAGGCTAGCCTTGAACTCAGGATCCTCCTGTCTCAGCCTTCCGAGCCTCTGGGATTACAAGCGTGTGCCACCATGCCTGGCTGTCCTTGTATCTTTCAAAAACCTTCCTGAACTTATTAATTTGAGAAGCTCGTTTCAATGTAAATGTTCATGTTGTCAGACAGTTTAATTTTTTTACCTTTCCCTGTGTGTTTACCTATGGCATCTTTTACTTGACCTAATGTACTGGCTTGGAACTTTGTTACAATGTTAAAGCTATTTATTAGGTTGAGGAAGTGCCTTCTAATTCGAGTTTGCTGAAGAGTTATCATGAATGGCTTTTGAATTTTGTTATATGAATTGAGATGATCATGTAATTTTTCAGAATGAGATACCTATTTGATTTTTAAAATGTTGAGCCTGATTTACATTCCTCGGAGAGGTCCAACTAGGTCATGGTGTATTATTGTTTTTTATGCTATTTGATTTGATAGTATTTTCCTGAGGATATTCATTTGTTGATGTGTGTGTGTGTGTGTGTGTGTGTGTGTGTGTGTGTTATTTCCCTGGTTTTAGTGTCAGGTTTTATTGCTGACCCTACAAATTCAGATGGGAAGTATTCTCTACTCTTTATGTTCTGGAAGATTTTACATAAAATCTATATTATTGCTTCTTCATATGTTTGGTGGAATTCATTTAAGCCATCTGGGCCTGGAATTTATTTGCTTGTGATGTTTTAAAATACATAGTTTTAGATTCCTGGGGTTTTCATAGAAAAATATCCCAGACTAGGAGGCTTGACCAACAGAAATTTATTTTCTGACAGTTCTGGAGGCTGGAAGTCAAGGTGTCATAAGGGTTGGTCTCTCCTGAGGCCCTGTCTGTGGCTTGTAGAGCTTGCCTTCTTTCTGACTTCACATTATCTTCCACTTATGTATGTCTGATTCTTGTTATCTTCCTTTAAGGACCTTATTTTCACTTAGTTACATCTTCAGAGATCCTATCTCCAAATATAGTAACATTTTGAATTACTGGAGATTAGGACTTCAACATGAATTAGGGAGGAGGCAGACATGATTCAGTCCGTAACAACATTCTGTTTCTTTGTTACAGTACAGTATAGTTTTAGGTTCTCTTTCTTGCTTTAATGAGGCTTTACAGTTTGAATTTGTTCCACGTTCAATGAATTTGTTCCATCCATGTAAATTGCCTAATCTATGGTAATAGAGTTGTTCATAATATTACCATATTAGTTTTTAATATCTGTAATGTCTTAATTGATCACTGTTTTAGTCAGCTCTTTCACTGCTGTGACTAAAAGGCCCATTCAGAACAGCTATAGAGGAGGAAAAGTTTATTTGAGAGCTCATGGTTTCAGCTTTATTCCCTGGGGCTCGAGGTGAGGCAGAACATCATGGTGGGAGAGTGTGGCAGAGGAAAGAAGAGAAAGTCTCCACTTGCTTTAATCTGTAAGAGTTAGGGGAAATTGATCCTGGGTGAGGTTTGTACCTTTTCTGCAGAAGCTGCTACATCCTAATGCACTCATGCACTATGAGGGAGAATATTTTTAGTTCCTAATTCTGTCTCTAGTTGCTCTCCTGAGCTCGCATTAGGTCCTTGTAAAGTATTTTTCTGTTTTTTCCCCTTTCTATTAATTTATGTACACATGCATCTGTCCCATCAATAAGTTTATTTTTAGTCATCTGCTTTATTTCTTGAAGTGTTAATTATAAATTAATTCAGCAACAGTTTCTCTTTAGGTGAGCAGACTATTGCTCACCTCATTATATTGTTTTATTATCTTATTTTAAACTCTTTTAAGAAAGTAATTCATTTTCTTTTCTTTTTTTATGGGGTATCAATTCTTATTTTTCCCACGTGTACAGATTGCAGGATCACATTGGTTATACAGCCATGTTTATACATACTGCCATACTTGTGTCTGTTGTACACTGCTGCCCTTCCTATCCCCTTCCTATCCTCTCTCTCCTCTCTCTTCCCTCCCGTCACCTCTCTCTACCCCATCTACTGAAACACATTTCCCTCTCTTTTTTTCCCTTCTTCCTCACACTATCTTATATGTAATTTTGTATAGCAATGAGAGTCTCCTTCCATCTTCCCTGCAATTTCCCTTCTCTCTCCCATTTCCTTCCCCCTCTCGTCACTGTTTAATGGTGATCTTCTTCTCATGCTCTTCCTCCCTATTCTGTTCTTAGTTGCCCTCCTTATATCGAAAAAGACATTTGGCCTTTGTTTTTTAGGGATTGGCTAACTTCATTTAGTATAATCTGCTCTAATGCTATCCATTTCCCCGAAAATGCCATGATTTTGGTTTCCTTAGTGTTGAGTAACATTCCATTGTGTATAAATGCCACATTTTTTATCCATTAATCTATTGAAGGGCATCTAGGTTGATTCCACAGTCTAGCTATTGTGAATTGTGCTGCTATGAACATTGATGTAGCTGTATCCCTGTAGTATGCTCTATTTAGGTCTTTTGGTAATAGTCCGAGAAGGGAAATAGCTGGGTCAAATGGTGGTTCCATTCACAGCTTTCCAAGGAATCTCCATACTGCTTTCCAAATTGGCCATACCAATTTGCAGTCCCACCAGCAATGTGCAAGTGTACCCTTTTCCCCACATCCTCGCCAGCACTTGTTATTGTTTGACTTCATAATGGCTGCCATTCTTACTGGAGTGAGATGGTATCTTAGAGTGGTTTTAATTTGCATTTCTGTGATTGCTAGAGATGGTGAGCATTTTTTCGTGTATTTGTTGATTAATTGTATATCCTTCTCTGAGAAGTGTCTGTTCATATCCTTGGCCCATTTGTTGATTGGGTTATTTGTTATCTTATTGTTTAATTTTTTGAGTTCTTTGTATACTCTGGAGATTAGGGCTCTAGCTAAAGTGTGAGGGATAAAAATTTGTTCCCAGGATGTAGGCTCCCTATTTACCTCTCTTATTGATTCTCTTGCTGAGAAAAAACTTTTTAATTTGAATACATCCCATTTGTTGATTCTTGATTTTAAATCTTGTGCTATAGGTGTCCTATTAAGGAATTTGGAGCCTGACCCCATGAGATGGAGATTAGAGCCAAGTTTTTCTTCTATCAGACACAGAGTTTCTGGTTTGATTCCTAACTCCTTGATCCATTTTGAGTTAATTTTTGTGCATGGTGAGAGAAAGGGATTCAGTTTCATTTTGTTGCATATGGATTTCCAGTTCTCCCAGCACCATTTGTTGAAGATGCTATCCTTTATCCATTGCATGCTTTTAGCCCCTTTGTCTAATATAAGGTAATTGTAATTTTGTGGATTGGTTTCTGTGTCCTTTATTCTGTATCATTGGTCTACCCGCCTGTTTTGGTACCAGTACCATGCTGTTTTTGTTACTATTGCTCTGTAGTATAGTTTAAAATCTGGTATCACTATACCGCCTGTTTCACTCTTCCTGCTTAGAATTGCTTTTGCTATTCTGGGTCTTTTATTTTTCCAGATGAATTTCATGATTGCTTTTTCTATTTCTGCGAGGAATGCTGTTGGGATTTTTATATAGAGTACTTTTGGTAATATTGCCATTTTAATGATATTAGTTCTGTCTATCCATGAACAAGGTATATCTTTCCATCTTCTAAGGTCTTCTATTTCTCTCTTTGTATAGGTCTTTCACCTCTTTTGTTAGGTTGATTCTCAAGTATTTTATTTTTTTGAGGATATTGTAAATGGGGTGGTTGTCCTCATTTCCTTTTCAGAGGATTTGTCACTGATATACAGGAATACCTTTGATTTATGTGTGTTGATTTTATATCTTGCCACTTTCTGAATTCATTTACTAGCTCTAGAAGTTTCTTGGAAGAACCTTTTGGCTCTGCTATGTATAATATCATGTCACCCGCAAATAGTGCTAATTTAATTTCTTCTTTTTCTATCTTTATGCCTTTAATTTTTTTCATCTAATTGCTCTGGCCACTGTTTTGAGAACTGTGTTGAATATAAGTGGTGAGAGAGGGCATCCCTGTCTTGTTCCAGGTTTTAGAGGGAATGCCTTCAATTTTTCTCCTTTCAGAATGATGCTAGCCTGAGGCTTAGCATAGATAGTTTTTACAATGTTAAGGTAAGTTCCTCTTATCCCTAGTCTTTCTAGTGTTTTGAACATAAAGGGATGCTGTACTTTGTCGAATGCTTTTTCTGCGTCTAACTAGATGATCATATGGTTCTTATCTTTAAGTCTATTGATGTGGTGAATAACATTTATTGATTTCCGTATATTGAACCATCCTTGCATCCCAGGGATGAATCCTACTTGATCATGGTGCACGATCTTTTTGATATGTTTTTGTGTCTGATTTGCCAGAATTTTATTGAGGATTTTTGCATCTATGTTCATTAGAGATATTGGTCTGTTGTTTTTTTCTTTGAAGGGTCTTTGTCTGGTTTAGGAATCAGGGTGATGTTGGCCTCATAGAATGAATTTGGAAGTTGTCCCTCTTTTTCTGTTTCCTGAAATAACTTGAAAATTATTTCTTCTTTAAACGTTTTGTAAAACTCTGCTGTATACCCATCTGATCCTGGGCTTTTCTTGGTTGGTAGTCTTTTGATGGCTTCTTCTATTTCCTCAATTGATATTGGTCTGTTTGTGTGTATCCTCCTGACTCAATCTGGGCAAATCATATGACTTAAGAAATTTATCGATGTCTTCACTATCTTCTATTTTATTGGAATATAGGTTTTCAAAATAATTTCTAATTATCTTCTGTATTTCTGTAGTATCTGTTGTGATGTTGCCTTTTTCATCCGTATGTTAGTAATTTGAATTCTCTCTCTTCTTCTCTTCTTTAGCATGGCTAAGGTTCTGTCGATCTTATTTATTTTTTCGAAGAACCAACTTTTAGTTTTGTCAATTTTTTCAATAGTTTCTTTTGTTTTCATTTCAATGATTTCTGCTCTGATTTTAATTATTTCTTGCCTTCTGCTACATTTGCTGTTGTTTTGCTCTTCCTTTTCTAGGGCTTTGAGATGAAGTGTGAGCTCATTTATTTGTTGGTTTTTTCTTTTTTTGAGGAATGACCTCCAGGCGATGAATTTCCCTCTTAAAACTACTTTTATTGTGTCCCATAGATTCTGATATGTTGTGTCTGTATTTTCATTTATCTCTAAGAATTTTTTGATTTCTTCCTTTATGTCTTCTGTAACCCATTGATCATTCAGTAACGTATTGTTCATTTTCCATGTGATGTAGGATTTTTCCTTCCTTCTTTTTCATTGATTTCCAGTTTCATTCCATTATGATCAGATAAAATGCATGGTATTATCTCCACCCCTTTATATTTACTGAGGATTGCCCTATAGCATAATATATGGTCTATTTTTGAGAAGGATTCCATGTGCTTCTGAGAAAAAATATATCCACTTGATGATGGTTTATATATTCTTTATATGTCAGTTAAGTCTAGGTTATTGATTGTGATATTGAGTTCTATAGTTTCTTTATTCAACTTTTGTTTGGAGGATCTGTCCAATGGTGAGAGAGGTGTGTTGAAGTCACCCATAATTATTGTGTTGTGGTCTATTTGATTCTTGAACTTGAGGAGAGTTTGTTTTATGAACGTCACAGCACCATTATTTGGTGCATAAATATTGATAATTGTTATATCTTGTTGTTTAATGGTTCCTTTTAACAGTATATAATGTCCTTCCTTATCCCTTTTGATTAACTTAGTCTTGAAGTCGATTTTATTCGATATGAGGATGGCCATCCCTGCTTTCTTACGAGGACCGTGTGCGTGGTATATTTTTTCCCAACCTTTCACCTTCAGCCTCTGTATGTCTTTTCCAATCAGATGTGTCTCCTGGAGGCAGTATACTGTTGTATTTGTTTTTTTAATCCATGTTACCAGCCTATGTCACTTTATTGGAGAGTTTAAGCCATTAAAATTTAGAGTTACTATTGATAGACGGTTTGTACTTCCAGCCATGTTTGATTATTTATCTTTTTTTAGAAATTTAGTTTGTTTCTCCAAGATTAGCTTTCCCCCCGCCCTCTGTCTTTACTGAGGCACTTCCCACTGTTGGTTTTGGTTATTATTTTTCATTTCTTCCTCGTGTAGTGTTTTGCTAAAATGCTTTGCAATGCTGGTTTTCTGGCTGCAAATTCTGTTAAATTTTGTTTTTCATGAAAGATTTTTATTTCATTGTCGTACCTGAAGCTTAATTTTGCTGGATACTATATTCTTGGTTGGCATCCATTGTCTTTCAGTGTTTGAATTACGTTGTTCCAGGATCTTCTCGCTTTCAGTGTCTGTGATGAAAAATCTGTTGTTAACCTTATTGGTTTACCCCTGAATGTAATCTGCCTCCTTTCTCTTGTTGCTTTTAATATTTTCTCTTTGTTCTGTATATTGAATATCTTCATAACAAAGTGTCTTGTTTCATTAATTGTTGTTGTATATTTTTGCTGATGTTAACATGATATTTTTGGCTCATATTATTTGTCATTGGAAAGAAATTTTTGAGAACTGGCTTCATGTAAATATTTTACCTCAAAATTCTGAAACTTTTAAGGCATTATTTTATTATTGGTTTCTGGATTACTGCATTTTGACCTGGGGATACGCTGTGTAAGATTTTGGATATTTGGAGCCTAGATTACCAATGTGACCTAAAAGATCATCATGAAACAAAAATTCTGAATGTGTTATTTAATAGAATGTATTCACTTATCATTGGTTAAAAGAATTAATATATATCTATCATTTAGTCTTGTTAATTGCATAGTATAAAACTTGTCTATACTTGAAGGTGTGTGTGTGTGTGTGTGTGTTTGTTTGTGAATGATAGATCTGTTTAGTAGAAAATGACATGTGTTAGACTCTCTGTATCTTCTCATCTCAGACTCCAAGAACTTCTAAATACTTGATTCCAGGAAGGCAAAACATTATTTTTTTATTAATCCAAAGTCTTATATATTCTTTCCTTGACATAATTGTCAATCCTATACCCTATTCACATTGTAAAACAGAATACTTTCTGTTATATTTACAACTGAATGTTTTTCTCCAAGAAAATGGAATTTTGTGTAATTTCAAGATACGTAGCATGTTTTTTTCAAAACAAAGGTAGTCTCTTTCAAGGCGATAGACCCTTTGCCTTTTGGAAGAATTAATTTCCATTGACCCTTAATTTCAATGGAAATTAATTTTCCCTTCATATACATATAAGGAACTTACAAATGTGAATTTTTTTTTCTTTTTTAGATACAACAGACATTGTTTCTGAAGAAGAGCTAGCTCAGTTGGCTCAAATTCAACCACTGATATTCAATTTTAATGAACGATTAGCCATCAAGAATTGTTTGAAAATGCTTTCAAATAAAGTAGCAGAAAATGATATCACTCAGGAATTTATGGTAAATATTTTTTTCTTAACAAAAGTCTATGTATAATATTTTTTTGTATTATAATCAGAGATTTTTCTTTACTTTTCTTCTGCCTTTTTAAAATTGAGTACAGTATATTGAGTACATTGTTTTTATTTTTAAATACTACATTTTAAAAAGTAATATATGTACATGGTAAAAAATGTCAAATAACATAAAAGTATAAAATATGTAGAAAGTTTTGCTGCCTCGGTGTCTCTATCAATTACCTAGGGCCCTCTTCTACTATTAAGATTGTCATGTAAATTTTTCAGCAAATTTTTTGGCATGTACTTTATTCATGATACCAGCCTTTAATTTTTTTTCTATAAAACAAAATTTTCAGACATATTGTCAGCATATATAGCTTACCTTTGAAATATTGCATGGCAGTTAATGATATGGATAAATATCTTATTTTCTTTACAAAGTTTCATATATTGGGCATTTATTTATTCATTTATTTTAATATGTTAGTTCATTTTTAAAAATTGATTTAAAAAATAAATGACAGTGGAATGCATTACAATTCTTATTACATGTATACAGCACACTTTTTTCATATCTCTGGTTGTATATAAAGTATGTTGACACCAATATGTGTCTTAATACATGTACTTTGGATAATGATGTCTATCACATTCCACCATCATTGCTAATCCCCTGCCTCCTCCCTTTCCCTCCCACCCCTCCGCCTATCTAGAATTTATCTATTCCTGCCATGCTCCCCCTCCCTACCCCACTATGAATCAGCCTCTTTTTATCAGAGAAAATATTCAGTATTTTGGGGGGGGGTAATGGCTAATTTCACTTAGCATTATCTTCTCCAATGCCATCCATTTACCTGCAAATGCCATGATTTTATTCTCTTTTATTGCTGAGTAAAATTCCATTGTGTATATATGCCACATTTTTTATATCCATTCATCCACTGAAGGGCATCTAGATTGGCTTCACAGTTTAACTATTGTGAATTGTGCTGCTATAAACATTGATGTGGCTGTGTCCCTGTAGTATGCTGTTTTTAAGTCCTTTGAGTATAGTCCCAGGAGAGGGATAGCTGGGTCAGATGGTGGTTCCATTCCCAGATTTTCAAGGAATCTCCATACTGCTTTCCATAATGGATGCACCAATTTGCAGTCCCACCAACAATGTAGGAGTGTACCTTTTCCCCCACATCCTTGTCGTCAACACTTATTGTTGTTTGTCTTCATAATCGCTGCCATTCTGACTGGAGTGAGATGATATATTAGAGTAGTTTTGATCTGCATTTCTCTAATTGCTAGAGATGATGAACATTGTTTCAAAGATTTGTTGTTGGATTGTATATTCGTTTCTTTTTTTAATATTTATTGTGGATACAACATCTTTATTTGTATGTGGTGCTGAGGATGGAACCCAGCACTGCGCGCATGCCAGGCGAGCGTGCTATCGCTTGAGCTACATCCCTAGTCCTGTATATTTGTTTCTGAGAAGTGTCTGTTTAGGTCCGTGGCCCATTTATTGATTGGGTTATTTGTATTTTTAGTTGCTTAGCTTTTTTAGTTCTTTATATACCCTAGAGATTAGTGCTCTATCTGATGTGTGAGGGGTAAAAATTTGCTCCCAGGATGTAGGCTCTCTGTTCACCTCACAGATTATTTCTTTTGTTGAGAAGAAACATTTTAGTTTGAATCCATCCCATTTATCGATTCTTGGTTTTAATTATTACACTCTAGGAGTCTTATTAAGGAAGTTGGGGCCTAATCCCACATGATGAAGATTAGGGCCTACTTTCTCTTCTATTAGATACAGAGTCTCTGGTTTAATTCCTAGGTCCTTGATCCACTTTGAGTTGAGTTTTGTGCATGGTGAGAGATAGGGGTTTAATTTCATTTTGTTGCATATGGATTTCCAGTTTTCCAAGCACTATTTTTTGAAGAGGCTATCTTTTCTCTATTGCATATTTTAGGCACCTTTGTCAAATATAAGATAATTGTAGTTTTGTGGATTAGTTTCTGTGTCTTCTGTTCTGAACCATTGATCTTCCAGTCTGTTTTGGTACCAATACCAGCTGTCTTTTTACTGTTGCTCTGTAGTACAGTTTAAGGTCTGGTGTAGTGATGCTACCTGCTTCACGCTTCCTGCTAAGGATTGCTTTAGCTAATCTGGGCCTCTTATTTTTCCAGATGAATTTCATGATTGCTTTTTCTATCTCTATGAGGAATGCCATATCATTAATACAATGATCAGATTTGCATTAAATCTGTATAGTGCTTTTGGTAGTATGGTCATTTTGATAGTATTAATTCTGCCTATCCAAGAGCAAGTTAGATTGTTCTTGGCTTTGCTATTATAAACAGCAATCGTCCTTCTTCATATACCTGTATATATGTGTCATTTTTGGAACAAATTTTTAGAAAGACAATCTGTAATTTTGGATTATCAAAGGGTTAATTCTTTGCCCATCTCTAAATGACAAATGATTTTTTGTTGACAATATAAATGTCTTTCCTTTATTTAATAACAAAGTAGTATCCATCTTTCCATATGTTTTCGAGCATTTTGTGTTTATTTTCAATGAACTGCTACTTCTAATTATTTGCCAAAATTTCCATTGTTTTTAGTACCTGAAATTAAACCCATAGTTTTGTAACCACTAAGCCATAATCTCAGCCCTTTTTATTTTTTATTTTGAGACAGTCTTGCTAAGTTTCTGAGGCTGGCTCTGCGCTTGTGATCCTCCTGCCTCAACTTCCTGAGCAACTGGAATTACAGGCATGTGCCACTGTGTCCTGCCTATTTATTCTTTATCAATTCTTTATATAATGAAGAAATTATCTCCATGTGTGTATTACCTATGTTAATAATCTCTGCTGTTCATGTTATACAAGTGCACATACACCTATTTATCACAAAGAAAGAGCTCATTTTTAATAAACTATTAATACTCAATATGTTAATCTTAGGGCTTCTGGCTTTTCATGTTCTTTAGCAAAACCCCTTTCAGTCCCACATCAGAATAATTGCTTCATGCTTTTTTCTAATGCTTTTTTGAATTTATTTTTAGCATTTGAATCTTCAATCAAGATAGAATTTACCTTGAGTTATTTGATAATGACTACCATTGTGTATCTCTTCAGTTCTCTAAAGACTCTCCAGAGACTTTGATATAAGATTTGGCTTTTCTTTTCTTTTTTATTATTTTTTTTGGTACTGGGGACTGAACTGAGAGGTATTTTACTACAAAGCTATATCCCCAGCCCCTTTTATTTAGAGACAGGGACTCACTGAGTTGCTTAGTGCCTCACCATTGCTGAGGCTGGCTTTGAACTCTCAATTCTCCTGTCTTAGCCTACTGAGCTGCTGGGATTACAGGCATGTGCTACTGTGCCTGGCAAACTGAAGAACTTTTAAAAAAGTATAGTGTCAGGCTGGAGTTGTAGTTCGGTGGTAGAGCACTTGCCTAGCATGTGTGAGGCACTGGGTTTGATCCCTAGCATCACATAAAAATTAAAAGTATATCTCAGACTTTGTTCATTAATATTCTAATTGTGTCAGATTTGATAACTCCCAATTTCTTTTTTGTTTTTGTTTCTTTCAAGATTTTGGACAGCCATCCTTAGTTTATTTCACAAACCAGGATATAGCTACTCACAAATATAGTCAGAAGATGTTCTTAGATTATATGAGGCAGATCTTATATTTTTATCATTCATTAAATTTTTATTGAATATTATGTATACAGAATGGTGGATTTCATGGAGGCTTATTCTTGTGTACATAAAAACATAATTCCTGTTTCTTTTTTATAGTTGACTATGGGTTCCTCATTCATATATTCAACCTACTACAGATCAAAAGTATTAGAAAATGTACATCTCTACTAGATATGTACAGACTTTTTTCCTGTCATTATTCCTTAAGCAGTACAGTATAATAACTATATAGCATTTACATTATGTCAGGTGTAAGTAATGTACAGATGATTTAAAGTACATGAGATGATGCACATAGATTTTATATAAACACTACACCGTTTTATATAAGGAACTTGAGAATTCACAAATTTTGATATCCATGTGCATCCATGGGAGTTTCCAGAACGGATTTTAGTAGATACTGAGGAGTGACTGTGTATAGAACAAGGTTTTTCCTACTTTTAGTCTACCTCTGTCATAGACCATGTGCTCTGTGCTCTTGTTACCATGGTGTTTATTCTTTCCCCAAGAGGATATATATATCTTCATGACTTCTACCTGAAATTACATCCCTTCACTATCCTTTGCTTCCACACACTCACTGACTTTAATATGGCTGACTTTTGATGACTCACTCAGGACCAATTCAAGTTATATGAAGAAGTTCAGGCATAAATCTGATGCTGTCATCAGTACTATTGGTTCTGTATACTGGTCCTGTGTATTTGATTTATGTGTTCTCTGCCTACTATATTCTCTCTTCAAGGTTGAGGCCATTTTCTACTTCATGATTGAATGCCAATATCTAAATCAGTGCCAGAAGCATACTAAATACTTGATAAATGTTTGTGGAATTTACACTTGGTGAAGTAATTTTTTTGAAATGAGACTATTTGAATTATTGTCCAAGCTTCAAGAAATAAATTTTAAGACTTTATATCTTAAGAGAAGATATTTTATTATTTGTTTATGAAATAATAGATTTATGGTTAAGCCCTAAGAAATTAACATTTAATGTTTCCTTGGGTTATGAAAAAGGAAAACCATGAAGTTCAGGGAGAAAGTAGATTTAAAAAATGTAACTTTTTTTTATCAAGGAACTCATTGGTCAGCATCTCCAACTTAGGATATTATATAGAGTACTTTTTAAATGAGGTTCTAATTTATCTGCTTTATTAAATAATGAATTACATAGCAAGTCATATCATAAAAGGGTTAAAGGACCACAAACACTAAACAAAGATGATATTTTTTCTTTTTTTGTTATAGTAAATCAAGACTTTCTCTTGTTTTACTTTTAAAGGATTTGGAACTTAAGAATCTACCTGGTGAGTTCAACTATGGGAATGAACCATTGAACAGAGAAAAAAACAGATACAGAGATATTCTTCCATGTAAGCTAAAAATGTTTTGATTGCTTTTCTGTTTACCTTGGAAAAGGTTGCGAGGGTTGGATGACTTTCTATGAGTGAGTTTGATCTGTGAACATGACAAAGAGCTCTAGTAGCTAGTAGCATTTTACCTGGCCATATTCTAGGAAAAATGCTAGAATATGGTGAGAGTAAAAGCCACTATTTCTAGTATGCTTTCTAGCCACTGTCAAAAGGTTATTTATCACTATTGTGGCCTTACTCTCCTGAATTGCTACTTCTCAGTTCATGAGCCATTGAAGTTCTCAGTTCAAAGATCTGGGACATCTGGCACCTTGGGTAACATTTGAATTTGGATCACTTTTCTTCACCATTTTATTTAGACACACATATGTAATGGGGGCTATTAATATACTTCTTCCTGGAAAAAACCTATCTATTTATCTACCTTCAAATAGCTGCCCCTTTAAAAATTTTTATTGGTACATTATAATTATACATAATAATGAGATTCATTATGCCACTTCAGGTGTGCATATAACATAATTTGATCATTCTTATTCTCTAGTATTGGCTGCTTTTTGATTGTCTCCAATTGACTTACTAATTCCTTCCCTGTGTTGGGTGGACTGTAGTACCATCCTCTGTCTTCTGGCCCAATCCCAGGTTTACTTAAGGATTTATCTGTCTCAGACATCCAAAGGGGAGAAACAAAAATAAAACAACACAGTTTTAATCTTAGGCAATAAATATCATTCCATGACTCACATCCCTTTCAAAAAAATGTTTTGAACTAAATTTACCCTTTTTCTTCTAAATTTACCCTCTCCCTTATATCCTATATCTTAATTAATGTAGTCCTCTGTTAACAGTTTAAATATGAGGTGTCCCTAAACGTTCATGTGAGACAATGCAAGAAATTTAAAGGTAAAGTGATTGGGTTTTGAAAACTTAAACCTACTCAGTTCATTAATCCTTTGGTAGATGATTAACTGGGTGGTAACTGTAGGCAGGTAGGGTATGGTTGGAAGAGGTATTTCATTAAGGGTGTACCTTTGGGGCTTATGTCCTGGTGAGGACAGCCCCCTCTCTCTTCTTCCTGGTGCCATGTCCTGAGCTGCTTTCCTCCACCACACTCTTTTGCCATGATTTTCGGCCTCACCTCACTCCCCAACAAATGGAACTAGACATTTGTGGACTAAGATCTCTGAGACTGTGAACTCAAAAGAAAAATTTTTCTCCTCTAAAATTGTTCTTGTCAGGTCTTTTAGTCAGAGTGAAAAAGCTTACTAAATTATAAATTGATACTGAGAAGTGGGGTAATTGGTGTGATTAACCTGACCATGTGGTTCTGAAGCCTTTGGAGCTTTTTGGAATTTGTGGGAGAAATTTTTGGAAAGTTTAGCTATGTAAGCTTGAAAAACTGTAGAATGTTGTAAGCAGAGCTTAAGGTTTGATTCTGATGGAAGCACAGAAGACCAGAATGCTTATCTGACTGTGGAAAGTAACGAGTGGGCTCATGAGATTTCAGAGTGTGAGAAATAGAAAGTCTGATGGCCCATTTTCAGAATATAGTATTTATCTTTAATTGGGTTGTAAGATTCAATTGTAGCCATTTTAACTATAGCCCTTCCCTTTACCTTCCCCAATTTTAAATGAGCCAGTTGCATAGATTGTGACCTTAAAAGCTCCTCCTATCAGAGAAAGGGGCAGTGCTGTGTTATGGTTATCCCTGACACAGAATGGGAAGACTGCCTGCCCAAGGGTGCTTGTTTGCCAGAATTTGTTCAGTAACACCATGTTTGCAGAAGTAAAGTTTGTCTTGCGCTCCTTCTGAGCACATTTGATTTCCTTGTGGCACCCTGGTATTTCTACCAATTTTGGCACTTAACATGAGGCTATGTGTCATCTAAGGGGTTTTGAGGACTCCCTCTGAGGAGGGAGTCCTCAAAACTTGTTGTGCCCTTGTTGTGGTGGCTTAAGAATGAGGGAAGAAACTTGCTATCCTTGAGATCAAAAACAGACCCAAAATCAAAAGTGGATTGGCAACATGGGGAAAGCTCAGTGGCAACCAGGTAACTTTGTGCACAGACCAATGTAGGAAAATTTATTCTTGAGAAAGAAGTACTTCCTTGGTAGTTTTGTGTGACTGATAATCTCTATTCAGAAACACAAGACCACACTCATGGTGAGTGTGAAGGAAATACTTAATAAGTGGAGTTGAGCACATGAAGAACCCAGGGTGTATAAGAAACCTCCAATATGGGGATAAATGAGTATTCATAAATTTAATGAATGGATCCAAATGCCTTTCAGTTCATGTGGCTTAAATAAAACTTTAACAAAAAGGGTCAATCTAAATTGGTAAGACTAAATGTGCTTTTGAAATTTTTAACCACATGATTTTCTAGATGACCTGCCAATCAAAAATCAGACTCTTGTTTTCTATAAAATGTTTAAAGTGTAATTTCCATTGCTTCTAAAGATTTTTCTTTGGCACAAATAACTGACTTAAAGTAATAACTAGACTTATTTGATACCTTGGTTTTCATGAACCTAGGTTAGAAATGGGTAAATTGGTTTTAACATTAATCTTCATAAATGTGTTGTTAGAAGAGACATCTGATTAATTTGCCAAGTTAAAATACTACAAAAATCAGCTAAGATGAATTCAAATACTCATAGATCCTTGAATTCTATGAGGTAACATATATTTGGGTCTAATAAATATGTCTTTATACATTAGTAAATGAAAAAAGGAAAAGATTTAAATTCCTTAAACTCAGTACCAGGAGTCCCAGCACTCTTTCTAGGCCAGGCCCCATGCAATTGCAAATCATCTCGCTATGGGGCCAGGGATACCATCCCTGGGCTGGGGAAATAAGTTCCAGGAAGGTTTCCTGGGCTATAAAGAAATGGGCAAAGAAGATCCAGTCTTAGCCCTGCCTTCCAGCCCCTTTTTGAGAATGGTGCTCAGTTCACCACTTTTGCTGGTGGGTGGGGTCCATATGGGCTGTAAGCTTCATTGATTTCTTTCTGGCTTCCTGTCTCATGGGTTCATCCACAGATGCTAGTAGAGGACAAAAATGAAGGGAGTAAGATTTATTTGAATGAGAGAAGATGGAGATCCTGTGATGTGAGAGGGAACCTACAGAGGGCTTTGTCTACTTGGTATACTAGTCTCAGGTCTTATGGCTTCTGGATAATGCTGACTAGATATTGAAAAAAATATTGAGGCTATAAATATACAGGCATTGGGTGGTACCAAGGCTATTGGCTTGGCCCATGACTTTCTAACTGATTACTCCCTTTTAGTCTTTGAGTTTGAATTTTTCTGTAATGTGCATTTGGGTCTACCCCCACTTCCATTTCCCTTTGCTGCTCTGGGACAAAGGAGTTGACTAGAATGTTTAACCTCTAGGGATGGTCTTTATATTTGAAAAAAGCCTTAATAGGGGACCTTGAGTGCCTGATGGTTAACTCTTCTATCTCATTCAGGGGGTGAAAGCTGCCAGTCATAAAGGATATAAAGGATATAGCAGTGGTTTCCAGTGCTATTAGATTATAACCTGGGGACAAACATGGTCTGCCCTTTTAATTCCTAATAGGGTACCCATTTGGTCAGGGGATACCTATGGATGGAATTCTGCCTATTCTCTACAAAGATAAAATGGGCCTCCTGGAGTTTGGCTTGGACATTACAACTTCTGTATATAGAGATTCCTAACAGTCTCTACAGACAATGTGACTTTCAATGGACAGAGTGAGAAAACTGACACAAACCCTCACAACTAGTTGATAGTGCATTTATGATGTATAATGCCTAGGAAGAACAGAAACAAAGACCACACTATGTTTTGTTGGCAGCCTATGTAAAGGGATCTTTAAGGAAACCTAAAGAAAGGAATGGAGAGGGCCTCCTCCACTGAGTATCAATATGCTTAGTGTAAGAAAAAGAGTCAAAAAAGACCTTCTGGATATAGTTGACAGGGGGAACTCACTTAAAGTTGATGGCATTATGATAATGATAAGGAATTCAGGTCAGGCTCAATAATATCCTGTGCTCCAACCCCTTGAATGCAACCTGGTAGGGAAAAGATTAAGGCACATTATCTTTTTTATATATGCCAGATTGTTCAATCCCTTTCCTGAGATAAAATTTGTTGTGGTAAGTGTACAGATAACATTCCCACCCCAAAGATAACAACTTCATTTGCAAGTCACTCCTAGGAAAAGGAAACAAAGCCTGCTTTGCTGGAGTACTGGAGGTCTACTAAAAGTGAGTAAGGCCATTTGGACCAAAGGGACCTTGAGAACAGTGGTCAGTGTTATTTTGACCAAGATTTTGTTTAAGGAGGAAAAAAAGAGAGGCATTAGTGGGGATTCATTCTCTTCTGGACAAATTTATTATTATTATTATTTTAATTTTTATTTGTTTTAATTAGTTATAAATGACACTAGAATATATTTATGCACTTTGATATATCATACATAGATGGGATATAAATTCTCATTTTTCTGAGTATACAGTTGTAGAATCACATTGGTCTGTGTGTATATATATATATATATATATATATATATATATAGAGAGAGAGAGAGAGAGAGAGAGAGACAGAGAGAGAGACAGAGAGAGAGAGAGAGAGAGAGAGAGAGAGAGAGAGAGAGAGAGAGAGTCTGTTTCATTCTACTATCCTTCCTATTTCTACATTCCGTCCCCTGCCCTCCCTTCACTTCCTTCTACCTAATCTAAGGTGACACTATTCTTCTCTAGTGGCCCCCCCATCTTATTGTGGATTAGCATCCACATATTAGAGAAAACATTCAGCCTTTGGTTTTCTTGAATTGGCTTATTTTGCTTAGCATGATATTCTACAACTCCATCAATTTACTGACAAATGCCATAATTTCATTTTTTTTAAAGCTGAGTAGTATATATATATACACTAATCTCACATTTTCTTTATCCATTCATCTATTGAAGGACACCTAGATTGGTTCCATTGTTTAACTATTGTGAATTGAGCTGCTATAAACATTGATGTGGCTGCATCACTGTAGTATGCTGATTTGAAGTCCTCTGGGTATAAACTGAGGAGTGTGATAACTGGGTCAAATGGTGGTTCCATTTCCAATTTTTTGATGAATCTCCATAATGCTTTCCTTAGTGCTTGCTGACAGGACTGCAAATTGGTGCAAGCACTTAATTTGAATTGAGTCAGCTTTGCTAGACATCCTAAATATATGTGACTAGAGAAATGTGTACATTATATGTATATCTGAAAGCTTAGGAGAACAGTTTACCAACCTGGTGTTCTCCAAACTAAACTTGTCTGTAGTGGTAATCTCTTTTAGACTTATATAAAAATGGCAAATTTAATTAATTGGTGATTTATGTGTATTATTATGTTCTATAATTGGATAAATCTGACCTTTATCAATAAGCTGTATATAGAATTATCTCTTTACACTAGAATTGGAAGTTAAATGTATTTTATGTATCAGGAGTGCTTATAAATATAACAAAATCTCTGTCTCATGTTTGTTTTGAGTCAATTTGAGGTCTATGTTTCTTCCCCCCCCTTCTTGTATGATTACTCTGAGCGCTGTTCAGACTCCTATTCTGGAGTTTTCAGTTCATCACTTGCAGCCTGGCAACTTGATTTTAATTAAGATCTGGAAAGAAGGCAAGCTTCAGCTGAACTAGAAAGGACCTTACCAAGTGGTCCTAATCACTGGGATGGCAATCTGATTGTAAAAGGGGAGAACTCATTACCATGGGTTTCACCTCAAAAAGTTA
The DNA here is from genome assembly GCF_052094955.1 of Ictidomys tridecemlineatus. Classification (NCBI taxonomy): domain Eukaryota; kingdom Metazoa; phylum Chordata; class Mammalia; order Rodentia; family Sciuridae; genus Ictidomys; species Ictidomys tridecemlineatus. Next base: position 74,677,362 of record NC_135477.1, read on the forward strand.
ATGTATCTAGGATGGTTGGAAATACTAAAGCATACAAGAACAAAAATGAAAATGACATCAAAATATATAAAAAGAAAAAGGGGCAGGGCTCCTGAGAAATAGAAAGCCTGATGGTCCATTTTAGAAAATAGTATTTTGCCTTAATTGAGATATAAGATCCAATCGTAGCCACTTTCCCTTTGCTCTCACCAGTTTTAAAATTAGCCAGTTGGACCCTGAGCTCCTCCTATCAGATCAGTGCTGATTTAGGGAATAAAAACAGGTGGACTGCCTGCCCAAATGTGCTTGCTGATCAGACTTTGTTCAGTAGCACACATTTCTACAGAAATAAAGTTTTCCTTGCTGAGCTACTTCTGAACACATGTTTGATTCTTTGTGGTACCCTGGTATTGATAGACCCAACCTGATCTTTTCTTAAAATTGGGAGCCATCTTGCCACAGAGCCATGAAAAGCTAATTTCGGCTTTACTATAAATTACTGCAAATTCCGAACCTGCTTGGAATGCCTGCCCGTGCCTTGAACTCACCCATGCCTGGCTCTCTGACCAGATAGCAGCCCTCTCTGAAACCTTAGTGACGCCCCACAAATCTTGGCCTTCCCTGGCCAGATAAGGACCCTCTTTTAGGCTCTAATGACCTTCATAAATTCTGATGTCGGGGCCAACAAAAATGTAAACTACCATTTGTGGTTTGCTTGTCAGAGTTCTGTTATCTGTAACCCCCCTTTGTGTAACTTTCTGGGCAATAAAGCTGGGCTGCAAGAAAGCTGCTGCTGCTGTCTTGTTCCCGTGGTTTTGGGAGGGAGAGGCAGCCCGGCTGGTCAAAATAATAAGCTTGCTTTAATTTGATTTTAATTGGAGTCAGTGGTCTTTTCTTGCATCCTGGTCTAACAGTATTTCTAACAAGAGGAGGAAGACTCTGTTAGAAATTGGACTAGAGGCCATTTGTGTTATAGTCTGGCTAAAAAGTTGTCTACATTTTGCCCATGTCTTGAGACTTTCAGTGAAGTTGAATTTAAAGGTGTTGAACTTCTTAATCTGGTAGAAGAAATTTCCAGGCAGCGTAGCACTCAGGCAGTGTCATGGGTATTGCTGCAGTTTAGCCGTTTATTGTGAAAATTGTGAACAAAAACCAAAGCAGAAAGATTTGAAAAACTAACAATTTGGCCAGAAAACTACGAGTATATTTGGGGCTAAGGAAGGTTGGTTGTTAAAACAATACAGCCATGAAAGACATGCTAAATACTTTCAACAGAGCCAATAGGAAAGATAGCTTGAGGGCATCTCAGGAATTGGCAAGACCATTCCCACTTTAGGATTTAGGGTATAAAAGTAAAAATTTTCTTGAGAAGAGTTCAGTAGGATGTCCTGCTTGCATAGGGCACCTCAGAAGTTGTTTCACCATGCTTAGCCACCCAGGCACTCAAAGGCTGCTGGAAGCTTGATTACTTCTTGAGATGGGTACAGACCTTGGCATCAAACACCAGGGGCTAGTTCTGCAGGAATGAAGAATGTTGGAATTAGAGGGTCATGCATACTTCCACTGATATTTCAAAGGAAGGCCTGGGAGGCCAGGCAAAGTGCAGATTGTAGTTCCTGTGGGCAGCTCCTGACAGCGGGATGCATGGTGATATGAAAAGGAAGCCAAAGCTGTGTTGGAGACCCCCAAGATTAAGAAATGCCATTACTGTGGACCTTTTTCTAAGGAAAGCTGCAATGAATGAGCATAGACAAGCCAACAGAAAGAAAGGCCATGTGGGCTGAAACCGGCAAGGCTACAGCGGTAGAGCTGCACAAGCCTTTTTTGGAGAAAACATCATGCCATATGCTCCAGATAGTTTATCCAGCTGGATTTCAGTCTTTCTTTGGTACCATCCCTTTTTTTCTGTGCCCCTATTTCTTCCTTTTGGAATGGAAATGTTTACTTTGTGCTTTAATGTACTGGATATATATATAACTTGCTTTTGATTTTAAAGGGGGGCTCACAACTGAGAGTTTGCCTTGAGTATCAGAAGAGACTTTATTTGTGGACTTTTGGGCAATCCAGGAACTATTAAGATTATAGGGACTCTTGGAAATGAACTAAATGTGTTTTGCATGTGAGATAATCCTGAACTTTTGGGGGCTAGGGGCAGATTGTTATGGTTGAGATATGAGGTGTCCCCAAGTAGATCATGTGTGAGATTGTGCAAGAAAGTTTAGATCAGGTTATGAGAGCCTTAACCTAATTAATGTATTAATCCTCTGATAGGGATTAACTGGATGGTAACTGTACGTAGGTAGATCGGATGTGGCTGGAGGAAATGTGTCATTGGGGGCATGCCTTTGGGTTTATTTTCTGTCCTGGTGAGGAGAGCTCCCTCTGTCTGCTTGCTGGCGCCATATCCTGAGCTACTTTCATATACCACATTCTTCTGCCATGTGTTCTACTTCATTTGGGGCCTCAAACAATGGAGTTGGCCATCTATGGACTAAGACCTCTGAAACCATGTGCTCTAAATTTTTCTTCTAAAATTGTTCTTGTCAGATCTTTTGGTCACAGCAGTGAAAAATCTGACTAAAACATCTATTTGTTCAAGCCAGAAAACTTAAGTCACCTGTAATAACCAAAAAGTTGTTGCAAATTCCTTTGATTTTACTTCCTTAAGACCTCTATATTCTGCCTCTATCTCTTGATTCCAATTGCTGGCAATTTTAGATTGAGCCCATTTTATCTCTTAGCTGCTTGTTTTACTGCCTCCCTTTCCCATCCATTCATAGTAGCTACTGAAGACTTTTCTCCAATGCAGATCAGAGTATGCTGCTCTTCTCATAAAGCTTTTTCTTGGCTCTTTGTTATTGTCATGGTAATATTCTTTTGCATTGCACAATAATTTTAATTCTCATTGCCTATGTAACCACTGCAATTCTTCAGAACTTCTTTTGGTTTCTGAAATTTATTTTTCTCTTTTTCTTAACTCCATATTTTTGAACCCATGGTTCATGCAAGAACCACCCATCCTCCCTTCTTTGCTGTGGTAATTCTTTCTTTTATAGCCTATTCTTCTTGACCCCTTTTTTTCCCTCAAAGCTAAGTTTTGTGTTTTTCCAAGTTTCGAAGTATCTTGTAACCATCCCCCTCTAATTACCAAACTCTCTTTTGATTTTTTTGTGTATGTGTTTTGCCCACTAGACTTGAGGTAGTTGTGTGGAACACAGTGACAACCATCATTTGATAACTTCATATTTAGTTGGTTCATTCAGATTAAAAATAGATTTATGATTATAAAAACGAAGAGTACCTTCCCAAGATAGTTAATTTATTCTGCTACAATCAATGGGAGAGTGTGAAAAAGTGCATTGAAGAGTAAAAATCTGGGAAATAAACCATTATGAGATATTTTAATAGTTAATGCCAACAATTTGGTACTCTTCTGAGAAGCAAAAGGTCTTTTGTTCAATTATGTAATTTCTATTCCTATGTGTGGTGGCTTGAACTGTATTCTGGTACAAAGAATGAAAAGTAAAGAGATACAGATATACAAAAATGTGAAGTTAATTTATTGAAACTAAGGGAAATCAGGAAAAAATTTGAACCAAATTGTTTTAAGGGTCACTAATTTATCTTCTTAGTAACATAAAATAATCTATCCTGAAAATCTTTTTACTTAGTGGAAGTCATCGAAAATTTTTTGATTTCTTCACACATTTTTTGAATTTATAGAGGTTCCTGAAGATTCCATCATGGAAGCCAGAGAATTGGGCATAGTGACACATGCTTATAAGCAACTCGGGAGGCTGAGGCAATTCGAGGTCATCCTTAGCCAGTTAGTGAGACCCTCAGCAGGTTAGCAAGACCTTGTCTCAAAATAAAAAAATAAAAAGGTCTGGGAATGTAATTCAGAAGTAAAGTGCCTTGGATTCAATTCCTAGTACCATAAATAAAAATAATAAAAGGAAAGAAAAAAAAGAAAGCCAGAAAAATAATTTATTTGCCCTCAACACACAGAGTCTTCACTTTGTGTGGCACAATATGGACAAATATATTGGTTACTGTATTCAATTAAAGAACAGCCATACTGCTTTAATTATCATGATATATTAAATAATTAGTTGCATAAAATAACAAACATCTTTGCTAGCTCCTTAGTCCACAAATCACTATTTAAATAAGAGATTTGCATTGTGACCAGGGACTAATCATGTCCTTTCTTTCACAATCAATTGCTAGTTGGCCACCATGTGTCTGTTATTCCATTTATGCACAGACAGCAAAACATATAGTTGTGTTACTTCCTTGTCTTTCAGTGATAAATCCACATAACATTTTGTAAAAATGTGTCATCAAAAGTTAATTGACTGACAAAGATGAAGCTATAGTAAGGGCATGAAAATTGATAATTTTTGGAATGAAATTCATGTTGCACATAAATGGAGTTATAGAAGAAATGGCTGATGAGGAACATGTAACACTGCCACTATACAAGAGACCCTAGAGGCACAGTCAGAGGAAGTTTTTAAAGGAGGAATTATTAACATTAATGTCATAAAAAATGTGAAAACCATGTAGGGAAAGCAATGCCAGCAAAAACTTTTATATTAAAGGGACATAGCAGCTTTTTTACAAAAATGAATGTACAAAGTCCAAAACGATAGAGAGTGATCCAAATTTACAAGGGAGTATGAACAACCAAAACAGAAAAAAATGCTCATTCTGTAAGTTACATGATGAAAGGAAAAAACAAATACTGTTTTAGCTACTCATTGATAATTTAACAAGTTAAATGCTTTAATTCTAAAGTTTTATAGTGTTTGAGGTAAATATTAATGTTACTACTTTTTACTTTTCTCTGTGTTTATAATCAGAAATAAAAAGGTTTTAAGTGTTTTGACAACAATTTTTAGGCCTATGAAACAATCATAGGTTTTCCTACTGATTATAAATATTAAATGTTAAAGTATTTTTGCATAGATTGAATTTGCACACTCATATTCATGTAAGATCTCTGGCTTTTAGCATGATACAATGTTTTGTTAATTGTCTCTGGATCAAGATCTACTAAACCAATAATTGTGGTGACTTAGATTTCTGTGATTGTTCTCTACAATATGAGGAGGGCAGAGAAGAAGATGATAATATCTGAATTTACTGATGCAGGAAAATGAGGAAAGAATAATCTTTTAACAAATGGTTTGAACAATTGCATGTTTTTATACTAAAAATTAACTTTGAACCTTACCTTAAACCTTCTATAAAAATTTACTCAAAATGGATCATAGACAAAAATATAAAAACTTCTGGAAGAAAACCTAAGAAAAAATTATAGCTTCATTGAGTTTTGCAAAGTTTTTCCCAATAGGAATGAAAGTTTTATTTTTAAAGTGCTAATTAAGATAAAACAAGACTCTCTGTATATGCCCTTATCCAATTCATCTGGTGTCCATATAAGAAAATGACAGTAAAACACAAAGAGATATTAGGAATTCAAAAGCACAGAGAAAAGACCACGTGAGGGTACAGCAAGAAAGTAGCTATCTGCCAGCCACAAAGAGTGACCTCAGAAGCAATCAAACCTGCTGCCACCTTTATCTTAGACTTTTAGTATTTTAGAACTATAAGAATAAATTTGCCTTTTTAAGTCACCCAGTTAATGGCATTTTATTATACCATAACTAGAATACTAATAGCACTATGTGCTTCAATGTATATAAAATTTTAGCTAATCTGCATTGACATAAAGTATATGAGTGGTTGCCTTGTGACAGGATTGGAGTAAGAAGGCTAGATTATAATATGAGATTTTTTTTGTAGTGATGGAAATATTCAATTATCTTTATTGTTGTGGTGAGTTCATGGGTGTACATGTATGACAATTATACCTCATTAAACTGTTAAAAAGTTGATTTGGAACTGAGTGCAAAAGGTATATTATACTTTTATAAATACTTTGTACAGTTTTCTACTATAGTTTAGATAGCTGGAAAAGCATTAGCTTTTAAAGACAGAGATTAAATCAGCATTTATACCTTAGTGTGGACACTGTATGTTTATTTCTATTACTAGCACTAGTAATATTAACAATAATAGCAGTATAGCAATGGTAGTAATACAGTTACTACTATTTTCTCTTACTGATATAAGTCCATCATATGATGTTGCTACTGTTGATATCCTTGTTTTACAAAAAGGCCAAAAAAGATTAAGTAAGTTTTCTGTTGTCACATTGCAAATAGATTCAAACTGAAGCTTAATGACCACTCTATCTTAGCATTTATCTTATTTCTTTTTCCATACCATATATAATCTTTCCTGAATAATATATTTCCTTTTTCAGGAAATTTATCATTAAAAATGATAGATACTCCATCACTTTTTATTTAGGTATTTTGCCAGATGTGTTGCTCTGTTATTTCATTTTTTTTCTTTCTTAATTTAAGATCTCCATCCTAATTCATTAAAACTTCATAATAGTTTGGTTAGGTAGGTATAAGCAATTGGGTTTAAATAATCGCAAACTATACCTTCTGCAAAAGTGTCTTCTCTTATCCTTATAAACAAATGTTAATTTTAGGATTCTGGGATTTCATTTCTTTTCCCTAAGTTTTCTTTGAGTGTTATTTCACTGACCCTAACTTCCTGGGTTTTAGATGAGAAATATGATGGTAATATAACTCTTTTTCTTTATAAGAAATCTTGTTTTTTTTTTTTTTTACCTTAGAATTCAGGAATGTTGTCAGAGAACCTGTTAGTAGGTCTTTCTTTAGCTGTAAGAAGCTTTTCATTTGTTAGTAATGGCTCTTTCTCAATATTTCTTGTCCCTTTTTCTGGACAAGAAATTATTTGTAGAGTTGTACATGTACGACATGTACATGTATGATTTGTACATGTATGTCAATTATACCCCAATAAACTGTTAAAAAGTTGATTTGGTTTTTATCTTTCTTCTGATTATTTTTACTCTGTAGTTTTTTTTATATGTGCTTTCTTTTTTCCTGTTTATGTGCTTTTTTATCTTCTTGTTTCTTTCTTTCACTTGTATTATAGGGAATTTATTTAGTTTCAATAAAGACTTTCCTCCTTCATCTTGTCTACTAAAATTTTAGTTTTTTAATGGTTAATTTTATGTATCAAATTAGCTAGGTATGGTATCCAAATAATTTGGTCAAATACTACCTAGATGTAGCTATGAAGACATTTTTTAAAGGTATTTTAGATCAGTAGACTTTGAGCAAAGTGAATTATTCCCTATCATGTGATCCTCATCCAATCAGCTGAAGGCACTGAGAGGGGAAAAAACAGGACTGAAGTCCACTGAGCAAGAAGTATTTCTCCCTCCAAATGGCCTTTGGATGCAAGGCTACACATCAACTTTTCTCTCCAGATTTTGGATTTGCCAGCCCTGTCAATCACATGATCCAGTTCCTTCAAACAAATCTCTCTTGCTGTATGTATAAACAGCTTATTGATTCTATTTCTCTGATTATAGAGTTTCATACTAAGAATGTTTCTAGAAGAACACAATCTTAAGCATTAGTTTCACATAAATTGGTCTCTAATCTGATAATGTTTAAAGGCATTTTTGACTTTCCTAATAGTAAATAGAATCCTGATAATCCATGGTATAATATGGCAATGGATATACATAAAATATCACCATTGTTTACTCTTATTCAAATATTTACTTGTAAGAATCAAGGTTCTGAGTGACTATTTGATAAGTCAGAAGATTTTTATTAAACTAATGAGTAGAATGAGATTGGCTAGTTATTCCTAACTGTACTATACAAAATAGGAAAAGAAAAAGATGGTCTCTGGAATTCCATTGCCAGCTCATATTGCACACAAATAATCTGTGGGTTTTATCTGGTCCCAAAGAAGCCATTTATGTCCTGTAATCATGAAGCTGAGATTGCTGAAAAACAGACTCGGCATCTCATCCTGCAGATTGCTGAATTACAATGCAAATTGAATTCCCAACCTTGCAGGGTATCTGCTGTTAAAGTGAGTGCACTGACTGAGAAGGAATGGGATCCTGAAAATTGGGTTGGGGACTTATGAGAAGAGCCTGATGAAGCTGGCACATCAAGCCCTTTGACTCTAATGAATCTTCTTTGCCAGTAGACGCACCCTTCCCACCACAAGTCTAAGGAGATTAACCCTACTTTGCCTGCAGAAACTTTTATGACCTCCTCCAAGATTGTTGCCTTGCAAGACAAAATTGATTCTCAGGACTCCAGACAACCACCTCTTCATTGCTTATAGATCTATAACTAGATTTAAGTAGACCCTGAAAAGTAACGTGAAAAGTGTGACTCCTAAGGAGGTATACTATACTCCAAAGGAGCTATGTAATTTTTCCAATTTATACAGACAGAAATTAGGGGAATATTTGGGGGAATAGAGATTGAGGGTGTGGACAATGATAGAAGGGACATAAAGTTGGGTCAGGCTAAATTTATTTTCTGAGTTCACTAAGAAGAGATTCTGAATTTAGTGCTGTAGTAGTTTAGAGCATTAGAAAAGATTCTAATAGTTTATTTGGTTGATGGTCTACTATAATTGAGTTCTAAATACCAGTACATCCTTAATATAATATGGAGGAAGGTGTCCAAAGGCTCAGAGAGATAGGAATGTTAGAGTGGATTTATCATGGAAGACATGTTTCTCCTACTGTAGGAGGGCCTAGAGGACATAGCTTTCTCATCACTGTGAGAAATGTATTTGTAAGGCAAATTCTGCTATTGCTCTTCTCTGTGGATCAGAAATTACAGTAGAAATTGATGCCACTGCATTGGGAAACCTAAATACAGTGGGTATAATTGGATTCCAGACAGAATTGCAGACCCTTAATCATTTCCCAGACTTGAGCCAGGACTAATTTAATGAATGGGAGGTCAGGATAGGTCTGTAAGGAGAGATGCCAGTATGTTATCAAAATTATATTGTTAACCTTTCTTCCAACCTCTGAAAGGGACATATAACCTTTTACTAAGGTGACTGTGCATTGAGAAAACACAAATTATTAGACCTTTTGGAGATTACTGAACTGACACTAATTCCAGGAGACCTAACACATTATTGTGATCTATCAGTCACAATAGGGTATTATGGAAATCTGTGTTCAATGATGTTTTAGTTTAGGTTCATTTCACAGTGGATTCAGTAAGACTTTGAATTCATATTTTGGTTATTTCATGATATATAATCCAAGTATTTGTTCTCTGACCTATGGAGTGAGGACTATTATAGTGGGAAAGACTTTAAATTAAAACAATAGTGTATTCCTAGAAAGGTTGTAGATATTAGTGTCACCATGAAGAACCTAAAAGGTAAAGTGGTGGTGATTTCTACCACATCCCAATTTAACCCCACCCATTAGGCCTATTCTAAAAACAGATGAATTTTGGAGAATGACAATGGGTTACTATACGCCTTCTCAGATAGTGACTCTGGTTGCAACTGCCATACCAGTTGTAGTCTCATTGCTTTAGAAAATTGGCATTATCCTCTTATATCTGGTATGTAGCTATTGATCTGTCAAGTGCCCTTACCTGCATACCTGGTAGTAAAGAGCATCAGAAATTGTTTGCTTTTAGCTAGAAAAGTCACAATTCACATTTACCATCACATTTGTATGTTAGAGGGTGGGAAGTAAATCCAACTGAAATCCAAAGATCTTATACCTCAGTGAAGTTTCTAGGGATGCACTTGTGTAGGAAATGTTGAGATAATCCCTTCTTAGGTGAATGATTGTATTGGTGAATTGCTATATCTGGCTTCTACAATGAAAAGGGAGGCACAATTCCTAGTGGACCTCTGAATTTTGAGGCAATGTATCACTCATTTTGGATGTGTTTCTCTGGCCCATTTACTAAGTTAATAGGAAATAGCTAGTTTTGAGGAGGTCCTAGAACAAGAGAAGGCTCCGCTGAACATTTCTAGTATGCTGTGCAAGCTGCTCTGCATAGGACCCAGCAGATTCATCATGCCTGAATTGTCAGTGGCAGGTGGTAGTGTATCCAGATCCTTTAACAGACCTCTATAGTTGTATCATAGCACAAGTCTTAGAATTTTGGAGAAAAGACCTGCCATCTTTTGTGGGTAATTACTCTTCTTTTGAAAAATGGCTTTTAGCCTGCTATTGAACCTTTGTAGAGACTGCTTAATAGAGAACTAAGTTCCCCACTAAGTGAGAATTGCTTAACCATGACTTACCAAGCTATAAAGTTATAAAGCTATAAAGCACTTAACCATTAAATTAAATTGGTAAATGTGAGATTTGGTTCACACAGGACCTGAAAGGCCCAAAAACTTAAGTTACGTGAAGAAGCTACCCAAATACCTATTGTCCCCATTCCTGCTACACTCTTTTCTCTCTGCCAGGGTGCGCCTATAGCCTCATGGAGAGTTCCCTATGATCAGTTGACAGAGGAAGTGAAGACATACACTGATTTTAAGATGGTTCTATATGGTATGCAGGCACTGCAAGAAATGGAAAGCTGCAGCATCACATCTCCTGTTTTGCAAAATCTCTGAAGGATAATGGTGAAGGGAAATACTCCCAATGGGCAGATCTTTGAGCAATGTAATTTGTTATTTATTTCAGAGAAATGGCCAGAAGTATAAGTCTATTACTATTCATAGGGTATGGCCAATACCTTACCTAGATGGTCAGGGAATTTGAAGGAACATGACTAGAAAATTGGTTACAAGAAGGTCTGGGAAAGGTATGTAGAAAGACCTCTCTGGGCAAAAAACACAAAGATATTTGTGTCTTCTGTGAATGCAAAAGTAAGAGAACTTTAATAATCAAGTGCGGTATTTGTTCTGTGGTTATTGATAGTCAGACTGTTTCCCTAGCCACCCTGTTCTTGTACAATGGACTCATAAACAAAGCAGGCTTGTCAGCAGGGATGAAAGTTATATATGCACTCAGCAATGTGTAGTTCCATTCACCAAGGCCAACTTGGCTATAGCCACTGCTGAGTTCCCAGTCTGCCAGCAACAGAGACCAACACTGAGTCTCCAGTGTGGCACCATTCCCAGGGGTGATCAGCCATCTACCTAGTGGCAGTTTTATTACAATGGGCTGCTTTTATTATGGAAGAAACAGTGCTTTTTTTCTTATTAAATAGAAAATTACTCTAGATATATATTTGTCTTCCCTACACACAGTGCTTCAGTGCTTCTGGCAAATTTACCATCCATAGATCTACAGAATACCTTACATGATATTCCACACAGATTGCTTCTGGTTAGGGAACACATTTTGTGGCAAATGGTTTATAGCAGTGGGTTCATGCTCATGAAATTCACTAGTGTTATATCCCCCACTATCTTTCAGCTAGCTTGACAGAATGTTGTCCTTTTGAACACTCAATCACAGTGCCATATTTATGGAAATACCTTGCTGGAATGAGCTGTATTCCCCAGGAAGCTGAATATGCCCCCAGATTAGTACAATGCTGTTTCTGTCATAACTAGTATTCAGGAATCAAGGAGTGGACACAGGAGTGGCACCACTCACCATTATCCTTAGTGATCCATCCACTAGCACAGTTTTTGTTTCCTGTCTCTGTGATCTTACACTCTGCTGACCTAGAATCTTAGAAACTCTCTTCATTAATGTTGCCTGACACTCAGTGAGGTCTTTCTTTCTGCAAACTTGAGTCTTCCTTGAGAGTTAGAAAAGAGTGGAATTATTTTGAGACTGTGGATTCTAATAGAATTGCTGCACAACATGGAACAAACTACTTAGAGTAGGTTCTTTATCTGAAAATCAAGAATGATAATAGCTCTTCCTCAAAGGATTGTTTGAAATTTATAAAGTGATATGTACAGCATAACTTCCTACTCAGACCCACTCAGCATGTTTGTACTATATTCTGTTTAGGGGACTTTTCTATGATCAGTTGGGTTATTTCCCACTGTGTCTTATAAAATTTTGTTTCTGAAATTTCTTTTATATATCCCCTTTGTGTGCTTGATGTCCTTTTAGCATATTAGTCATTATTGTCATCTTTATCACTTTTTTATAAAAACATTCTTCAAGCAAATTTTCTAAATTTCCTAATTCGTTTGCTGTTCAAATATAACTTATAAACTTGAGTTATCATGTTTTTATCTAAAAGCAAGCTTTTAATATTTTTAGATTGCTTAATTTCAAACATATAATCTCCTTTTTTAAAATTATAAAAATGCATTCATACTATGAGTACATACTCTCTATTTGGATGATAAAATAACTACAGATATTTTGATTTAATACTTGCCAGACTTCTCATTACATATGCATCATGCATACATACACATTTACATATACTCTATGATAAAAGATTTTATATAATGTTGTTACCTGCTATATGATATAATGTAACATTTGTTATTAAACATAGATGTATTTTATCCTTTTAAATAATAAGATAATGTACTCTTGAATTTCATTTGAAAAATAGTAACTTTTTTGAAAGAAGATTATTTACAGTGATTTCATAGAATGGTCTCTTTTTAAAAATACTGTCTATCCAGCAATTGTTTTTCCTATAAATACATATTTATAAAAGAAGGATTCTGTGTGTTATGTTGCAGTTTGAGAATAGTTCTATCAGAAATCATTTTAAGTCCCTGTTCACTTATTGTTGACATTGCAATATTTGCTAGATCAATAGTCCACATCATTCTAAGGTGATTAGTGAAAGCTCTGCATGTAAGGAAGGAGCTTTGGTATTATGTACATTTCTACTTCTGTGCTGGAGCAGTAGTGGAATAAGAACTCCAAGTGTCTATGTCAAGTGAAGGAAGAGCTCTTGGGACAATGAAGTTTTATTAATGGGCCAAGCAACTAGGTTTTCCTTTCATATTTCCTATAAAAGACATGTTAGACAAGTCCCATGTTACTTGGAGCAAATGCTACAACATTCTTTTGCCACAAAAAGCTTTGATTAGCATGTTACTTTACCAGTTGAAGACTGAGGGTGAATATAAAAGCTGGCTGCCTTTAGCAGAGGGCACAGTGGAATTCCATTAATCCTGTGATTATCTTAAGTCACCTGTCATATTTTCTGGCTCCTGCTGCTCTAGGTTTTCAGGCTTCCCAGATTTGTAGGAGAATGTCATTCATTTACTGCTTCAGAGGGCTCCTCCTTTGCTGTGTTCAATTGCAAGCTAGTATATATTTTCTTTGGTCTGATCCTATCTTTACTATATCTAAGAGGAGTTTTTCAAAGTGTCTAAATGCTGTAGACATTCTTCTTTGTATATTAAAACTTTAAAAAATAAAACTCCACTAATTGTATGTTTCTTAGGTCATGCCAGTGTGTTTTATGGGGTAAAGAAAACTTATGAACTCAACCCTTTTGAGAAGAATCTTCTAGGCCATCTTCTCTGTTGGTTGAAGAGATACATGTGTGAAATGCTTTCATGAAGTCTGGGTGTATTGCGTCTCCGACTTTTCCTTTATTTACCAAATGTTTCTCTTTTTGTAATAGATGATTCAACACGTGTTCCTCTTGGAAAAAGCATGGACTACATAAATGCTAGTTATATTAGAATAGTCAATCATGGAGAAGAGAATTTTTATATTGCTACCCAAGGACCACTGCCACACACTACAAATGACTTCTGGCAAATGGTTTTGGAAAATAATTCTAATGTTATTGCCATGATAACCAGAGATGTGGAGGATGGAGTTATGAAATGCCACAATTACTGGCCCATTTCACTGAAGACGCCTTTGGAGTTGGAACACCTTCGTATCTTCCAGGAGAAATACCAGATACTTAAATATTTCATCATTCGAGTATTTCAAATTGTGGAGAAGTCTGTAAGTTTTTAAAAATAAATATGAAGTGTATGTTGTACCATACTACACAAGCAGATATATTAGGACTAAAAAATAGGATTAAGATGTAATATAGACTGAATAAATACTTTGATAAGTAACCTTTTACTTCCCTTTTATAGAAGAAACTAACTACCATCACTTTTACTTCTGTATTAACCAAACTTTGAAAAGAAAAGAAAGTTGGAGAGGTGGGATGGAGAGAGTGAGTATTAGAAGTTGTCTGATCCTGGATATTCTTTGGCTGCTTCTGCTGAATGTGGCAGATATGTATTGAGTCCTTGAAGTGCTAACCACCCTGCCAGGCACTACTGATACTTATTAAATAGCACAAGATTAATATACTCACTGATTCTTGAATTATTATCTTCAGTGGTAATATTAAGATCTGTATTAGAAAGAAGTACTTAGATTTTCTTGAGGTTTAAGGGAAGATTTACTGGAGGAGGTGACATCTGGATGGAGAATTACCCATATTAAAGATAGAGGAAATAAATGACTCACATATAAAACTGCATGAGATGTGTATATAGAAATATAAATAGTTAAGTATTTCTGTAATGTAAGAGTTCAGTTTCAGAAAATAATGAAAGATAAAATGAAGAGATAGAAAGTAAGCAGGGACTATCCATCTAAAGCATGAAATGTCTTTTTTTCACCAAAAGAGTATGAACTTTGTAATAAAAAAACAGTTGGGAGACATTGAAGAATTTTAGTGAGTTGCATGGTCAAATAATGCAGTTGAGTTGAATTGGTAGACTTAAGTGATTTATGACTTGTGGCTTATAAATGATAAAAGGAAGGATTAGAAGTTAGATTGTTCAACAGTGTAGACTGACTATTTAAATTTAAATTTATATAAAATGACAAATTCAGTTCCTCATTTGCAGTAGTTACATTTCTAGTTCTTATTAGTCATGTTACTAGTAGCTACTATATGGGACAGCACAGAAGTAGAACATTTGCATTGTTATAGAATGTTCTGTTAAGAAACAATGGCATTGGGCTGGGGATGTGGCTGAAGCCATAATGAGCTCACCTGGCATGCACGGGGCTCTGGGTTGGATCCTCAGCACCACATAAAAAATAAAGATGTTGTATCCACCAAAAACTAAAAAAAAATAAATAAATAAATATTAAAAAATTCTCTCTCTCTCTCTCTCTCTCTCTCTCTCTCTCTCTCTCTCTCTCTCAAAACATTAAAGAAACAATGGTGTAGAGTAATTCATGCTTTAATAGATTTGGAAAATAGAAAAGGAATGGAGAAAGTGGTAAGTTACATTACTCAAGTGGGTTGGATTAACAAGTTAGTGATGGTGTGTTCATCAGGAGTGAAAAGAAGTTGGAGTTGAACAGGAATCTTGAAAAGAACTGTTGAGATTTGGAGTCATCACCAAATAAGTTGATTGAAACAGAGACAATGACCAAGAAAGGGTTGATAATGAGTGATGCTAGTGGGTGGACCCATAAATTTGCACAAGCAACAAAACATGCAACTGTGTGATTATTTTCTTTTTAGCTGCATAACTTTGGGATCCCTGAACACAGACTAGAGGACTAATTCAGGGTAGAATGCTATCTAGTACATGTGGGAAGATTCAGATAATCAAAGATTTGACAGTTTGGTAAGAGATAATTCAGATAATCCACTGTGAAGTGTAAGTTGCTTAGTGATATATGAGGGTTAATAAACAAGGAGTAAATGGAGGATATGAAGGCCTCCATTTGTTCATTCGACATTGGAGTTGAAGTGGAGCATATTGAGATAGTAGTGTAGGAGCTTCTGGCCACAACTTGATGTTGGAATTGTAGAACTGCAAATATTCTATACCAGGTATTTTAGTTTTGGTGGTCAATAATGGGAGTAGAAGAAAGGAAGTGGTCTCCCCTGAAAGACAGAAATAAAAATATTGTGAGGTTATTGTGTTTGTTGTGAAGTTTAGAAATGATTTTACTCTGAATGATGATAGAAGTTATAGAAGGGATAAGATTAGGATTTTCAGTGAATGTGCAAAATTGTGAAATTAAGTCACTGGGTGATAACAATGAGAAGATAAAGCCAATATGTGTGAAACTCAAAAGGAAAAGCATTTAATACAAGGAGAAGGAATAAGGAATTGAGAAAAGAAGTGGACAGCAAGAATTGTAAACACTTTTCCAACTTTCTTGGGCATAGAAGACAGACACAGTCTTTATTCTTGGAACTTTTATAGTCTAGTGAGCAAGACACTAACAAATCAGTTCCAAATGGTGTATTGCTTAGAGAAGATAGATCAAAATTCCATTGGGTATGGGGCTGGGGATGTGGCTCAAGCGATAGTGCGCTCGCCTGGCATGCGTGCAGCCCGGGTTCGATCCTCAGCACCACATACAAAGATGTTGTGTCCGCCAATAACTAAAAAATAAATATTAAAAATTCTCTCTCCTCTCTCTCTTAAAAAAAAAAGATATAAAAAAACTAAAAAAAATTCCATTGCGTATATATGCCAATTTTTTTATCCATTCATCTACTGAAGGGCATCTAGGTTGACTCCACAGTTTAGCTATTGTGAATTGTGTTGCTATAAACATTGATGTGGCTGTGTCCCTGTAGTATGCTGTTTTTAAGTCCTTTTGGTATAGACCGAGGAGAGGGATAGCTGGGTCAGATGGTGGTTCCATTCCCAAATTTCCTTAGGAATCTCCATACTGCTTTCCATAATGGCTGTACCAATTTGCAGTCCCACCAGCAAAGTTTGAGTGTACATTTTCCCCCACATCCTTGCCAACACTTATTGTTGTTTGTCTTCATAATCGCTGCCATTCTGACTGGAGTGAGATGATATATTAGAGTAGTTTTGATTTGCATTTTTTCTAATTGCTAGAGATGATGAACATTGTTTCATATATTTGTTGATTGATTGTATATCCGTTTCTGAGAAGTGTCTCTTCAGATCCTTAGCCCATTTATTGATTGGGTTATTTGGTTTTTTGTTGCTTAGCTTTTTGAGTTCTTTATATACCCTAGAGATTAGTGCTCTATCTGATGTGTGAGGGGTAAAAATTTGCTCCCAGGATGTAGGCTCTCTGTTCACCTCACAGATTATTTCTTTTGTTGAGAAGAAACTTTTTTAGTTTGAATCCATCCTATTTATCGATTCTTGGTTTTAATTATTACACTCTAGGAGTCTTATTAAGGAAGTTGGGGCCTAATCCCACATGATGAAGATTAGGGCCTACTTTCTCTTCTATTAGATACAGAGTCTCTGGTTTAATTCCTAGGTCCTTGATCCACTTTGAGTTGAGTTTTGTGCATGGTGAGAGATAGGGGTTTAATTTCATTTTGTTGCATATGGATTTCCAGTTTTCCAAGCACTATTTTTTGAAGAGGCTATCTTTTCTCTATTGCATATTTTAGGCACCTTTGTCAAATATAAGATAATTGTAGTTTTGTGGATTAGTTTCTGTGTCTTCTGTTCTGAACCATTGATCTCCCAGTCTGTTTTGGTACCAATACCAGCTGTCTTTTTACTATTGCTCTGTAGTACAGTTTAAGGTCTGGTGTAGTGATGCTACCTGCTTCACGCTTCCTGCTAAGGATTGCTTTAGCTAATCTGGGCCTCTTATTTTTCCAGATGAATTTCATGATTGCTTTTTCTATTTCTATGAGGAATGTCATTGGGATTTTGATCAGAATTGCATTAAATATGTATAGTTTTTGGTAGTATAGTCATTTTGATAATATTAATTCTGCCTATCCAAGAGCAAGGTAGATCTTTCCATCTTCTAAGGTCTTCTTTGATTTCTTTCTTTAGGATCCTGTAGTTTTCAAAGATTTCACTATATATGTTTAATAAGAATTTTAATGCACCTCTTTTGTTGATTCCCAAGTATTTTATTTCATTTTTTGAGGTTATTGTAAAGGGGTAGTTTTTCTCATTTCCTTCTCAGATGATTTGTCACTGATACACAGAAATGCCTTTGATTTATGGGAGTTAATTTTAAATCCTGCTACTTTGCTGAATTCAGTTACAGTTCTAGAAGTTTTCTGGTGGAGCTTTTTGGGTCTAGGTATAGAATCATATCATCAGAAAATAGTGCTAATTTAAGTTCTTCTTTTACTATACATATCCTTTTAATTTCTTTTGTCTATCTAATTGCTCTGGCCAGTGTTTCAAAAACTATGTTGAATAGAAGTGGTGAAAGAGGGCATCCCTCTTCACAGTTTTTAGAGGGAATGCCTTTAATTTTTCTCCATTTAGAATGATGTTGTCCTGAGGCTTAGCATAGATAGCCTTTAAGATGTTGAGATATGTTCCTGTTCTCCCTGAATTTAGTCTTTGTTCTCTAGTTTTTCTAGTGTTTTTAACATGTAAAGGTGCTGTATTTTGTCAAATGCTTTTTCTGCATCTATTGAGATGATCATATGATTCTTATATTTGAGTCTATTGATGTGATGAATTACATTTATTGATTTCTGAATGTTGAACCAACCTTGCATTCCTGGGATGAATCCCACTTGATCATGGTACAAGATCTTTTTGATATGTTTTTTTCGAATTTTATTCATCAATAAAAGACAATAAAATCATGACATTTGCAGGTAAATGGATGGCATTGGAGATGATAATGCTCAGTGAAGTTAGCCAATCCCCAAAAAAACAAATGTCAAGTGTTTTCTCTGATATAAGGAGGCTGATTCATAGTGGAGTAGGGAGGGGGAGCATGGGAGGAATAGATAGACTTTAGATAGGGCAGGGGGATGGGAATGAAAAGGAGGGGGCAGGAGGTTAGCAATGATGGTGGAATGTGATAGACATCATTACTCAAAGTACATGCATGAAGACACAAATTGATGTCAACATACTTTATATACAACCTGAGATATGAAAGATTGTGCTGTATATGTTTAATAAGAACTGTAATGCATTCTGCTGTCATTTATTTTTTCAAAAAATCAATAAAAAATAAACTAGTACCTCAAAGAGAGAGAGAGAGAGAGAGAGAGAGAGAGAGAGAGAGAGAGAGAGAGAGAGAGAGAGAATATCAAGTGGGAGGCACAGAGTAATAGTCCATTGCAAGGATTCAAATGCTAAGGATATCCTATGAAGCCCTGGCAAGGGGGCCAATGCTGGGCCTTTTAGTTGAGGCCCATGGTTGGATAGTCTGCATCAGGAGTTCCATCTACATGGCATTGGATCAGGAAATTAGTGAGGTCCACCTTTGTGCAAGTTCTCAATAGTCAGTGGTACAGGAAAGATCTGATAATAGCAACTCTCAATTTGGTGCCTTCACAAGATTTTGAAGTATTGTTTACATCATTCAGTTTCGTACACCAATGATTCAAATGAGTTTTCTATTCAGTATTAAGTTAAAAGTTGTTTTAAATATCGTCTCCTCTCACTGTCATTTCCAGATCTCAAGTTATTTCTGTCACTGTCAAGTGTTATGTAATGTAGAACATATTAATAGCCAAAGTGACGTGGAGGTTTTCTAGATTTATGATTTCAGGTATAAAACTATATTAAATACATTAATATAGAACATATAACACAGCATTCTTATTATAATTAGGTTTATCTAGAGAAAGATAACCAATAGGATTTATGTTTATGGAAAGAGAAAGAAGAGGGAAAAATATTACTTTTAAGTAATTAGCTTGCATGATTGTGGAGGATTGACACATCTACATAATGGGACAGTAGACTGGAGACCCAGGAAAGAATTCCAGTTTGAGTCCAAAAGCAGTCTGCTGGTAGAATTCCTCTTGTTCAAGGGAATTTAGTCTTTGTTCTCTTAATGTCTTCAGCTGACTGAGTGAAGCCTACCCATGTTCTAGAGAGTAATCTGCTTTATTCAAAGTCCACTGATTTAAATTATAATATACTATAATACAAAAATATCTTCACAGAAATATCTAGAATAATGTTTGAACAAATATCCAGGTACTGTGACCCAGCCAAGCAGACATGAAAATTAACCATCACAAATTAGAAGAGGGGTCTGAACATCTTAGGGTAAACCAAAGAGGAGGAAAATGGGCTGGGGCTGGAGCTCAGTGGCAGAGCTTTTGCCTTACATGTGTGAGGCACTGGGTTCAATTCTTAGCATCACATAAAAATAAACAAATAAAATGAAGGCATGCTGTTCATCTACAACTACCAAAAAAAAAAAGGTGGGGAGAAACCCATTCTGAATTTTCCAAGAGGGACCCTGGTGAGGTAAGCCAGTGTTCCCACACTGGGGAAAGAGTGATGATTCCTTTGGATTGAATATGGTAAACTCCAAGTGTTACCTATGTCAATCTTGAGAAGAATTTCATGAGTATACTTCAAGGGTGCTAAGAACAATAGTTGGGACTACAGTCTGCTCTCATGTTCATAAACAACCTGACAACATCACTAGAGGAGTTTGGTTAGGCCCCTGTCAGTTTTTATATTTAGTAATATAAAAGCTAAACTAGATTGCATTTTATGGTTATATTCCTAATGTATTGGCATATCTTTTACCCTAAATATTTTGAAATCTTGATTTTTCTGCAACCTCATGCAGAATAAAAATAGTGCATTAGGGTTCAGGAGGCCTATGTTAAAGTCCCAATTTAAACATATGGGCCTTGTGACCTAGTATACACCTCCCAATCCCCCTAATCCTAATCTGTAAAAACAAAGGATAAAGTAGGGATGATTCACAGGAATGTTGTGAAGATTAAATGGATTATTTCTTGGGAAGCCCTTGGTAAGCTCAATTTGTGTTGACTGTTAATATTCTTATTTTCATTGTTTTATTGAGTTCTCCTTTGTAAAATTGAGAAAAAATTCAAACCTGGCAACTTTCAGAATTTTTATAAATCAAAATTAGGTTTGAGTTCTCTTTGAAAGTTTTATATAATATTAGTATAATATGGTATGTCCACTATTATAAGGATTGTATTATTATTGGTATATTAGAAATTGAAATTAAATCTCTTGTATAAGAAATCAATAAATCTCTCTCTCTCTCCCCTCCCCCCCCCCTCTCTCTCTCTCTGACAGACAGGAACTAGCCACTCTGTAAAACACTTGCAGTTCACTAACTGGCCAGACCATGGCACTCCTACTTCAGCAGATGATTTCATAAAATATGTTCGTTATGTAAGGAAGAGCCACCTTACAGGACCTATAGTGGTTCACTGCAGTGCTGGTGTAGGCCGAACAGGGGTATTCATATGTGTGGATGCTGTGTTCTGTGCTATTGAAAAGAACTTTTCAGTAAGTATGTGAATCAAACAGATAAAACAATGCTGTTTATGTAACACTACTTGTAACAGCCTGATAATATTGGAAGACTAATATTTGGCCTTTAGGAGCAACTTAAAAACTGAAAGTACATGAGATTTGGATACCTGCTTCTCACTTAACTTACTGTAGGTTCCGGGGGGAGGTGTGTGATTGTGAGGATCTAAGAAATAATATAAATCAATCACTTAGGAATAGTGTCTGAAAATATATTAGATACACAGTTAATAGGATTTTATCTTCTTTTTTCTTTCCTCTGTAACCCACCATGGTTTTTAGTATCTAGTATCTTGTAAATGAACTATGCCGGTTTTTAGTACATTTGAGCACACTGAAAAAATATAGACTTCAGAGCTAATGAGATGTCTCTAGGTTTGACTGTCAATTTTACCACATCAGATTTTGGTGACTTTGTGTAACTTGCTCATTCTCTCTCAAACTCAGTACACTTATATAAAATAAGGGCAATAATATTGTTGGGTTTTAGTTAAGCATTAACAATCCTTTAATTTTCTCCTAAATTTGGAACTAGTAAGAGATAGATACTGGGATCTAATATATGGTGATTAAACTGTTATTGCCTAAACTGATTGGGAATGTGACTTGAGATCTGTGGCTCAAAGGGCTTACTTACTGAACTGTATTCCTATGCTGCAGGAGTGAGGAGAGGAAGACATCTGTTTCTCATTACCTATTTACTGAGCAAACACTAGGGGGAAAGTGGCTGATAGAACGATCACAAGAAATGTGAAAGTGCATACCTCAGCCGTAAGGAAACAGGTTTCTAAACATCTGCCCTGGCAAGCATATTCTGTAAAGTTACGTTTTTGTCAGAACCAGCGTCAAATTCCTGCCCTCTCAGACTTTGCAAAGTCATACTCTAACAGTGAAAGTTCTCCTTGGTAGCAGAAAAATGGCCGTTGTGGTTCCAGCACTCATTCTCAGATAATATCAAATAGGGAGTAAAAATCTAATTCCAATTATTCCTTGGAGGATGGAGGAACATCTGTTTTTCAGAAGTTCAGGCCAAAATCTTCGAGTATGTCCCTTTTCTGACTGAAAATTAGCTTCTTTTATGAACTAATAACAGAGGGATGTAGTGGTCCATCTACCTCAGTTCATTTGGTTGAGAATGAAAAAAATATAGTTTCCCAAAGCAAACTCAGAGTATCATTACCAAAAAGGACATAGACCCAGGTATGTGATACATACCTGTAATTCTAGCTACTTGGGAGGATCACAAGTTTGAGGCAAGCCTGAGCAATTTATCAAGTCTCTGTCTCAAAATAAAAAAGGGCTCAGTGTAAAGTGCATTTGGGTTCAATCCCTAGTACTAAAAGAAAAGAAAATAATATATATGAGGCAGTCAAAAAATGAAAATGTCCTAAAAATGCTGATATTAGCAGAGTCTGTTATCTTATTTCTATAATTAATATTTTATACTTTAAGTAGAAAATACTTTAGCATGTTTCTTATTTATATATTATCCATTGTAATTTCTTAATTTTGTATTTACCCTTATTTTGTGTCCCTTGTGGCAATTGGAAAAGCTATAAATATTATCTTTCATCATCAAGTCTAAGTAGGGATCATTGCTTCCACTCCACATTATAGCTTCTTTAAACTTTAAAACTTAAAATGTATCTTATAAGATCAGGCCCAGCGGCTTGTTGTGGGCTGGAGCCGGCCCCACCCCCAGTGCCTGCAAGGTAGGAGAACCGGCGACCCACGGGCAGGTCAGGCCCAGCAACCTGCGGAGAGACAGAGCTGACACACGCGCCTGCAGGGAACGCGGTCCTGCGACCCACCAGCGGCCTTCTGTGGGGCAGGCCCGTCCCCTCCCCCAGTGCCTGCAAGGTAGGCGGGACAGTGACCACCAGCAGATCAGGCCTAGCGGCCTGCTGAGGGGCAGGACCGTCTCCTCCCCCAGTGCCTGCAAGGTAGGCAGGACTGTGACCACCGGCAGATCAGGCCCAGCGGCTTGTTGCAGGCCGGAGCCGGCCCCACCCCCAGTGCCTGCAAGGTAGGCGTACCGGGGGACCCATCGGGAGGTTAGGCCCAACAACCTGCGGAGAGACAGAGGTGCCCCTCGCGCCTGCTCGGTAGGCGGACCTTCGACCGGCCAGCAGAGCAGACCTAGGGCCCGCCAGCGTGGTAGACGGATCGCACCAATTGGTGGAGGATCACAGCCACCACCTGTCCTGCAAGGGAGACTTTTCAACTATACAAGAGCAATATAAATAAATAGAGGGAAATTTTCAAAAACACAACAGTTTCACCAAGCAGAAAGAAACGCCAGCAGTATGAAAAGACAAGGAAAGAAAGGACCACAGGCAATGCAGGTCAACTCAACTCTAGAAGAGGTAATAGCTGCAACAGATGGAATGTCAGAAAAAGAGTTCAGAATATACATGCTTCAGATGATCTGGAGTCTCAAGGAAGACATGAGACAGCAAAATCAGACAATGAAAGATCACATTGACAAGGAACTACATAAACAAATCCAAGAAGTAAAAGATCAATTTCACAGGGAGATAGAGGAAATAAAAAACAAACAAATAGAAATCCTAGAAATGCAGGAAGCAATAAACCAACTTAAAAACTCAATTGAGAATACTACCAGCAGAGTGGATCACTTAGAAGATAGAACATCAGACAATGAAGACAGAGTATTTCAACTTGAAAAGAACATAGACAGCTCAGCAAGTCTGCTAAGAAACCATGAGCAGAACATCCAAGAAATATGGGATAATATCAAAAGACCAAACTTAAGAGTCATTGGGATACAGGAAGGCACAGAGCTCCAAACCAAAGGAATAAACAATTTATTCAGTGAAATAATATGAGAAAACTTCCAAGACTTGAAGAATGAGACAGAACCCCAAATCCTAGAAGCCTGCAGGATGCCGAATGTGCAAAATCATAAGAGATCCACACCTAGACACATTATAATGAAGATGTCCAACATACAGAATAAGGAGAGAATTTTAAAAGCTACAAGAGAAAGGAAGCAGATTACATTTAGGGGTAAACCAATCAGGATAACAGCTGATCTCTCAACACAGACTCTAAAAGCTAGAAGATCCTGGAATAACATATTTCAAACGCTAAAAGAAAATGGGTTCCAACCAAGAATCGTGTATCCGGTGAAATTAAGCTTCAGGATGGAAGATGAAATTAAAACATTCCATGATAAACAAAAGTTAAAAGAATTTGCAGCTAGAAAACCATCTCTTCAAAAAATCCTTGGCAAAACACTACAGGAAGAGGAAATGGAAAACAACAATAAAAACCAACAGTGGGAGGTAGGACAGTAAAGGGGGGAAAATAATCAAAGAGGAAAACAAATCAGGTTTAGCAGCATTAATAAACAAATATGGCTGGAAGAACAAACCATATCTCAATAATAACCCTAAATGTTAATGGCTTAAACTCACCAATTAAGAGACACAGGCTAGTTGAATGGATCACAAAACAAGACCCAACAATATGCTGCCTACAGGAGACGCATTTGATAGGAAAGGATATACATAGACTGAAGGTGAAAGGTTGGGAAAAATCATATCACTCATATGGACTGCGGAAACAAGCAGGAGTGTCCATACTCATATCAAATAAAATAGATTTCAAACCAAAGTTAATCAAAAGGGATAAAGAAGGACACTACATACTGCTCAAGGGAACCATACACGAACAAGACATAACAATCATAAATATATATGCCCCAAACAACGGTGCTGCTGTGTTCATCAAGCAAACTCTTCTCAAGTTCAAGAGTCTAATAGACCACCATACAATAATCATGGGAGACTTCAACACACCTCTCTCACCACTGGACAGATCTTCCAAAGAAAAGTTGAATAAGGAAACTATAGAACTCAATAACACAATTAACAACCTAGACTTAATTGACATATATAGAATATACCACCCAACATCAAGCAGCTATACTTTTTTCTCAGCAGCACATGGATCCTTCTCAAAAATAGATCATATATTATGTCACAGGGCAACTCTTAGACAATATAAAGGAATAGAGATAATACCATGCATCTTATTTGATCATAATGGAATGAAACTGAAAACCAACGATAAAAGAAGGAAGGAAAAATTATGCATCACTTGGAGAATGAACAATAGGTTACTGAATGATCAATGGGTTTTAGAAGACATCAAGGAGGAAATTAAAAAATTCTTAGAGTTAAATGAAAACACAGACAGAACATATCGGAATCTATGGGACACATTGAAAGCAGTTCTAAGAGGAAAATTCATCACTTGGAGTTCATTCCTTAAAAAAAAAAAAAACCAACAAATAAATGATCTCATACTTCATCTCAAAATCCTAGAAAAAGAAGAGCAAAACAACAGCAAAAGAAGTAGAAGGCAAGAAATAATTAAAATCAGAGCTGAAATTAATGAAATTGAAACAAAAGAAACAATTGAAAAAATTGACAAAACGAAAAGTTGGTTCTTTGAAAAGATAAATAAAATTGACAGACCCTTGGCCATGCTAGCGAAGAGAAGAAGAGAGAGAACTCAAATTACTAGCGTAAGGGATGAAAAAGGCAAGATCACAGCAGACACTTCAGAAATACAGAAGATAATCAGAAATTATTTTGAATCCTTATACTCCAATAAAATAGAAGATAGTGAAGGCATCGATAAATTTCTTAAGTCATATAATCTGCCCAGATTGAGTCAGGAGGATATAGACAACCTAAACAGACCAATATCAATTGAGGAAATAGAAGAAACCATCAAAAGATTACCATCTAAGAAAAGCTCAGGACCGGATGGGTATACAGCAGAGTTTTACAAAACCTTTAAAGAAGAACTAATACCAATACTTTTCAAGCTATTTCAGGAAATAGAAAAAGAGGGAGAACTTCCAAATTCATTCTACGAGGCCAACATCACCCTGATTCCGAAACCAGACAAAGACACTTCAAAGAAAGAAAACTACAGACCAATATCTCTAATGAACGTAGATGCAAAAATCCTCAATAAAATTCTGGCAAATCGGATACAAAAACATATCAAAAAAATTGTGCACCATGATCAAGTAGGATTCATCCCTGGTATGCAAGGCTGGTTCAATATACGGAAATCAATAAATGTTATTCACCACATCAATAGACTTAAAAATAAGAACCATATGATCATCTCAATAGATGCGGAAAAAGCATTTGACAAAGTATAGCATCCGTTTATGTTCAAAACTCTCGAAAAACTAGGGATAACAGGAACATACCTCAACATTGTAAAAGCAATTTATGCTAAGCCTCAGGCTAGCATCATTCTGAATGGAGAAAAATTGAAGGCATTCCCTCTAAAATCTGGAACAAGACAGGGATGCCCTCTCTCACCACTTCTGTTCAACATAGTTCTCGAAACACTGGCCAGAGCAATTAGACAGATGAAAGAAATTAAAGGCATAAAAATAGGAAAAGAAGAACTTAAATTATCACTATTTGCAGATGACATGATTCTATACCTAGCAGACCCAATAGGGTCTACAAAGAAACTGTTAGAGCTAATAAATGAATTCAGCAAAGTGTCAGGTTATAAAATCAACACGCATAAATCAAAGGCATTCCTGTATATCAGCGACAAATCCTCTGAAATGGAAATGAGGACAACCACTCCATTCACAATATCCTCAAAAAGAATAAAATACTTGGGAATCAACCTAACAAAAGAGGTGAAAGACTTATACAATGAAAACTACAGAACCCTAAAGAGAGAAATTGAAGAAGACCTTAGAAGATGGAAAAATATACCCTGTTCATGGATAGGCAGAACTAACATCATCAAAATGGCGATATTACCAAAAGTTCTCTATAGGTTTAATGCAAAGCCAATCAAATTCCCAACGGCATTTCTTGTAGAAATAGAGAAAGCAATCATGAAATTCATATGGAAGAATAAAAGACCCAGAATAGCAAAAACAATACTAAGCAGGAAGTGTGAATCAGGTGGTATAGCGATTCCAGATTTCAAACTATACTACAGAGCAATAGTAACAAAAACAGCATGGTACTGGTACCAAAACAGGCGGGTGGACCAATGGTACAGAATAGAGGACACAGAAACCAACCCACAAAACTACAACTTTCTTATATTTGATAAAGGGGCTAAAAGGATGCAATGGAGGAAGGATAGCATCTTCAACAAATGGTGCTGGGAAAGCTGGAAATCCATATGCAACAAAATGAAACTGAATCCCTTTCTTTCGCCATGCACAAAAGTTAACTCAAAATGGATCAAGGATCTTGATATCAAATCAGAGACACAGCATCTGATAGAAGAGAAAGTTGGCTACGACCTACATGCTGTGGGGTCGGGCTCCAAATTCCTCAATAGGACACCCATAGCACAAGAGTTAACATCTAGAATCAACAAATGGGACTTACTCAAACTAAAAAGTTTTTTCTCAGCAAAAGAAACAATAAGAGAGGTAAATAGGGAGCCTACATCATGGGAACAAATCTTTACTCCTCACACTTCAGATAGAGCCCTAATATCCAGAGTATATAAAGAACTCAGAAAATTAGACAATAAGATAACAAATAATCCCATCAACAAATGGGCCAAGGACTTGAACAGACACTTCTCAGAGGAGGACATACAATCAATCAACAAGTACATGAAAAAATGCTCACCATCTCTAGCAGTCAGAGAAATGCAAATCAAAACCACCCTAAGATACCATCTCACTCCAGTAAGATTGGCAGCCATTACGAAGTCAAACAACAGTAAGTGCTGGCGAGGATGTGGGGAAAAGGGTACACTTGTACATTGTTGGTGGGACTGCAAATTGGTTCAGCCAATTTGGAAAGCAGTATGGAGATTTCTTGGAAAGATGGGAATAGAACCACCATTTGACCCAGCTATCCCCCTTCTCGGTCTATTCCCTAAAGACCTAAAAAGAGCATGCTACAGGGACACTGCTACATCGATGTTCATAGCAGCACAATTCACAATAGCAAGACTGTGGAACCAACCTAGATGCCCTTCAATAGACGAATGGATAAAAAAAATGTGGCATTTATACACAATGGAGTATTACTCTGCATTAAGAAATGACAAAATCATAGAATTTGGAGGGAAATGGATGGCATTAGAACAGATTATCCTAAGCGAAGCTAGCCAAGCCCTAAAAAACAAATGCCAAATGTCTTCTTTGATATAAGGAGAGTAATTAAGAACAGACTAGGGAAGAAGAGCACAAGAAGAAGACCATCATTAAACAGGGTTGAGAGGTGAGAGGGAAAGGGAGAGAGAAGGGAAATTGCATGGAAATGGAAGGAGACCCTCAGGGTTATACAAAATTACATACAAGAGGAAGTGAGGGGAAAGGGAAAAATAATACAAGGGGGAGGAATGAATTACAGTAGGGGGGGTAGAGAGAGAAGAGGGGAGGGGAGGGGAGGGGAGGGGGGATAGTAGTGGATAGGAAAGGCAGCAGAATACAACAGACACTAGGATGGCAATATGTAAAGCAATGGAAGTGTAACTGATGTGATTCTGCAAGCTGTATACGGGGTAAAATGGGAGTTCATAACCCACTTGAATCAAAATGTGAAATATGATATATCAAGAACTATGTAATGGAGAGGTAAGACAAGATAATACAAATGGAAGAAATGATTTACAGTAGAAGGGGTAGAGAGAGAAAAGGGGAGGGGAGGGGAGGGGAGGGGGGATAGTAGAGAATAGGACTGACAGCAGAATACATCAGACACTAGAAAGGCAATATGTCAATCAATGGAAGGGTAACTGATGTGATACAGCAATCTGTATACGGGGTAAAGTTGGGAGTTCATAACCCGCTTGAATCAAACTGTGAAATATGATGTATTAAGAACTGTGTAAGGTTTTGAACGACCAACAATAAAAATAAATAAATAAATAAATAAATAAATAAAGTATATTACAGAAAAAAAATGTATCTTATAATTAATCTTATGTCATTTACTTGTTAGTATTTTTCTTTCTTAGTGATATATAAAATAATGGTGCATCTTACAATTAAAGATGCTCTGATCTGATGAAATTTATAATGGTTCAAAAATAGGAAATCCATTTATTGTTTCTTTATTGACTTTCCATAGATCACGGAGCTGTCACTTAACATAAATGTTCTTAGTGATGCCCTCCTCTACTCTCCTCAGAAATTTTATTCATCAGAGCATGTTTGCTATCTGCAGCAAGTTTAGTATGTAAAAATTAGGAGTAAGCATTTAGAAACTTTCAAAGCAGTTTAAGATATTGATGTGACATCCAAGATTGTGGTTAGTGTGTTAGATATGTATTAATCTAATGTTCTGTTGATATAATAGAATTCCTGAGACATAGGGTATTTTGTAAAACAAAGGTTTATTTTATAAGAGTTCATTTTGTATCATACTTCTGGAACCAGAAATGTTCCAGATCAGACAGTGCATCTTGCAAGGGTCTTGTATTACTTTAACTCATGGTGGAAATAGTAAGAGAAGCAAGTGTGTACAGAAGAGAATAAACATGAGGGGTGGCCTGTCCAGTAGTAACTAATCCAGTCCCACGAGAGCATGCATTTAATCAAGAAAGTTATTAATCCATTCTCTCTCTCATTTTTTTGTACCAGAGATTGAACCCAGGGTGCTTAATCACTGAGCAACATCCCCAGCTCATTGTTTTATTTTTTGAGAAAGGGTCTTGCTAAGTTGCTACGACCTTACTAAATTGATGTAACTGGCTTTGAACTTAGAATCTTCCTGCCTCAGCCTCCTGAGATGCTGGGATTACAGGTGTGTGCCATTGCACGTAGCACAAACTAGTTCTTGACTTGCAGGATTTCAGATATTCTCAGCAGAACTTTTCCCTTCTTTAACCATCTTCGGCATGCAATAATAATTGTTAATTTTCAGCTAACATAGAGAATGATCATGTAATAAGGAGAATAATCCCCAATTTAACACATTGCCCTATATTTAATAAAAATTTGTACTATGGCACTAAGCACACTTTAGTTCATCTGGCAGGTGTTGGTTTTTGCTTTTGTTTTTTTGTTAGCAAGAATCTTTTTGAAGCAGCCTTTTGATTTTTCTTCTGGCACAAATTTCTTCATCTGTGTAACTACCTCAACCAACTACATTGTTTTGGTTATTTCAGCTTTCCTATCATAATATCATACTACATAAAAAGCGATCTTCAAGTCACTCAAATTTGTTGAAAATGTAGTGCTTTGAATTTTTATACAGTTTTAAACTAGTAAGAGTTTATTGGTAATCAAACTGAGAAAAAGGAAGAATTCTTCCTTACCATATTATGTTCATGTCACACATATACTGAAAGAATCACTATGTTATCCATATCAATGACTTCATTAAATTTCAATAGTAAATACTTTTCTACTTATTTTTGTTCCATAAATTGGTACCACTCCCTATCATTAGCCAGTCCCCAAATTTATCTAACTCTGTGATATAATAAGAAAATGATATCTTTTTGCCAGACTTTCCAAGAACACATCTTTCAAATAGTCTCTCACCATTGTTTTGACAAATGTGTATGTGTATATTAATCTTAGCAATTCAAATTATTCCTTTATATATAGTCTCTAGAACATTAATATTATGTATGAAACATTCACCATCAGCTTCTGTTAGCTTTTTTTATCTAATATTCTATAAAATAATTCTTTGTCTTTGGATTCATTTTTAGTTATTATTATAAATGACAAATAAGGCTGGGTGTGGTGACACACACTTGTAATACCAGCTACTCAGGAGGCTGAGGCAAGAGGATTGCAAATTCAAGGCCAGCCTCAGCAACTTACTGAGACCCTTAGTAATTGAGTGTGACCCTGTCTCAAAAAAAAAAAATGACTAGGGATGTCACTCAGTGGTATAGCACTCTGGTCTGCTCAATCTCCAGAACCTAAATAAATAAATAAATAATAAAAATGAATAAAAAGGACAAGTAAGTTAATGATTATTTTGTGAAACAGTATAGTTATAGTCAGTATATCTTTGCAAATAAATACATATGGTCTTAGCACTTCACAATTAATACTACATAATTCAATTCATGAGGAGTCACAATTCAAGATAAAATTAGTATGAAAACTCTTTTGGTGTTAATTTCTTTTCAGTCACCTCTATTGTCATTTATTTTGACCACTATGGCCTCATTGAGAAAGTTGTGTCTTTTCTTGACCAAAATCCATGTTTATTTCATCATCAGTAAATTAAGGTTAAAGACTGATAATACAGATTTATTTCCACAATTTAGAAATATTAATAAATATAATATGAAGTCACAATTTAAAGCTTTCAAAGAAATAAATTTTTCATTTCTATGAGACCTAAAAATTTTCTTTGTGTGTCGTGCTTTTGATGTTAAGTCAAAAAAGTCATTACCTATCTTGTATCCTAAAGAATTTTTCCATGTTGTTTTTGAAAAATTCTGTATTTTTATGTTTTAGATTTAAGTTAATTTTTATGTACAGTGTGAGATTTAGGTCAAGGTTCAGTTTTTAAATTTTTAAAAAATTTTCTATTTTTACCTAGGTGCAATGATGCATACCTATAGTCCCAGAGATTTAGGAGACTGAGGAAGGAGGATCACAAATTCGAGGAGGCCAGGCTAAGCAAATTAGGACCTAAGCAGTTTAGTGAGACTCTATCTCAAAATAAAAAGGGCTAGGGATATAACTCAGTAGTAAAGCACCCATGGGTTTAATCCCCAGTACCAAAAAAAAAAAAAATTCTAGGCTTAAAAGCAATACTGTTGTTCCAGCACTATTTGTGGAAAAGGCTGCTCTTCCTCTATTGATTGCTGTTATACTTTTGTCAAAAATTGTTGGGCATATTTATATGGCTCTATTTATGGTTTTATATTATATTCCTTGGATCTGTATATATGTCCTGCCAATATTACTCTTTGGATTTCTATAGTTATGTACTAAGTTTTAACATTAGATAGAATGATTCCTTCCACTTTTATTATTCGTTTTCAAAGTTGTTTGAGCATTATAGGGTCTGTGTTTTCTGATACAAATTTTAGAATTAGCTGGATATGTTTACAAAAAGAATTTGATGTGATTTTGTTAGAAATTATCTTAAATTTGTAGATTAATTTGGAAGAATTGACATTTTTGCTATGATGAATCATCTAATCCATGAGTGTGGTGATATATCTTTCCTTTCATTTAGGTGGTATTTGTGTTTTTTCATCATTTTGTAATTTTCAGACCCTGTAGATGTTTTGTTAGATTTATCCTGTTTCATTTTCTTTAGAGCAAATGTAAATGGTATTGTTTTTCTTTCAATTTCCACATTCCTACTGTAATGAACATGAAATGTAGAAATACAGTTGGTTTTGTAAGTTGATCTCGTATCCTGTGACCTTTCTTTTTGAATTTTGAATTCACTTATTAATTCTGAAAGATTTTTATTTAGTTTTTGTTTCTTTGAAATTTTCTATATTTATGATTTTTGCTATCTGCAAATAGATTTATCTTTTCCTGGCCTAATTTGTTTTGTAATGTACCCTAATAAGATATGAAAAGACAGGTTAAAAATTGGAAGAACTGTTCGCAAGCCAAGAAAAGTCTTGCATTTAAAATATATAAAGGATCCTCAAAAATCAGTAGTGAAACAACAACAATAAACAAACCAGTTAGAGATTGGTAAAAGACATGACCAGAGTTTTTAACAGAGTATACAGATGACAAGTACATGAAAAGATTGTCAGCTTCATTATCTTTTGGGAAGCAAATTAAACCTTGATGTGTGTACTATTGTCAGAATAGCTAATATAAAAATAGTGACACCATAAAATACTGGTGCAGATTTAGAGAAATGCTGGCAAAGATTCAGAGAAACTGGATTACCCTTATATTACCTATACTCATACATTGGGAACTTACAATGGTATAGCTACTCTAGAAAATACTTTTGTAGTTTCCTTAAAGAAACTAAACTTATCATATAATCCATCAGTAGGATTCTTGGGCATTTATCCCATAAATGAAAATTTCATACAAGAATTTGTACAAAGATGTTCCTAGCACATTTTTTCATAACACCTCCATACTGGAAACCAGTACACATCTATACCATGGATTACTATTTAGCAATAAAAACAGGAATGAGACCACTAATAAATGGAATAACTTGGATAAATCTCAAAACAGTTACCCTGAGAGAAAAAAATCAACCTCAAAAAGTTAGATATTGTCATTCAATTCAGTAACTTTCTTGAAATAATACTACTATAAAGATGAAGAAGAGATCACTGGTTGTCAGGGGTTTATGATCTGGTCGCTGGCTGTGAAGGAATAGCACAAGGAAATCTTGTGGTATAAAGGATCAGCTCTGTATTATGATAGTGGTTGTGGTTACATGAATCATCATAAGTAATAAAATTGTATAGAAATCCACATAAATACACATACATGACTGCATAAAACTAGTGAAATCTGAATAAGCTCTGTGAATTGTTCCAGCGACAACTTCCTTTTTTTTATATTGCACTATAATTATGCTGGATAGTAGTACCATTGAGGGAAGTTGGAAGAAAGAAGGACCTTCCTGTACAACTTCCTGTTTACCTTTGTTACAAAAATAAAAATATTTAGAAAGCTTTAATTATTATTTTTATTATGAAGATGATAAGAATGACATGTTATAAATATAAAGGAATGCCTATTTTTAATATTTTTTTCAATGTTGGGGATTGAACCAGGGCCTTATACATGCTTGGCAAGCTCTCTGTTCTGCCACTGAGCTACATCCCCTGCACTAAAAAAAAAAAAAAAAAAAAAAAAAAAAAACAACTTTATATTCTTTTGGATTAAAATATTTCATGTTGACATGGCCTTGCAATACATGACTGTAATGAGCTTGTATCACATAGGACTCTTCAGGCAAGATCAGCAACTCCTAAGGTGGTCTGTGACTTGTTCAGCTGGTCATACTCCTAATGCTGCTCCAATATTAGATTGCTCTAAGTTTCTAAATACCTCCTAGAAAGTATCTGTTCTCACTGTGGATAGCACCCAATTCTTGCAACCTGCACCCACTCAGTAAACACTCCAGGTTGTACCAGTCTCTGCATAAAGGTGCAGAATCTGGTGTTGAACCAACTTTTGTTCAAGTTTCCATTTGAGTTGACAGGGCTGCTTATAGGAGAAACAGCTATGCTACTCTTGAAGGTAGAGAAAATCTTCTGTTTTCCCAGTCTTACATTGCGGCTTTCAGTTCTTCCATTGGATAACACAAAGGTGTATGCAAGGGCAAATATGTTGTTATTTCTTTTTAAGATCATTTTGTTTGTATATTGGAGAATATTTTTTATTATAAATGATTGCTTCCTGCATTTTCCTGAAAACCTATTACAATAAGTCTTTCTTATTTATTGGAGTAAGTTTAAAAAGGCACATTTTCTAGTGACTGGAAATGAGAAATTTCTGGTTACATGTCGACATCTCTTTTGCTAAAAAGAGGTATGTAGTACTCATTTGACAATCCCTGGGGTTGTGCTTTTCCCCCTTCATGAATAATACAAAATTACTGTCATCTTATTACAGTTCAGCTTTGAGAATATAGTGACCCAAATGAGAGAACAACGTTCTGGCATGATTCAAACGAAGGTAAGTTTTTTGCCATGTAAATTCTAATAAGAATAGTGAACACAAAGATTAACATTGTATAGCACTTGGTAATTTATAAAGCTCTTTTATATACCTGGTATAACTGAATTCTTACTATTTGAGGTAGACATTAGTAAATATCATTTTGCTATGATACTCTTATGAAGAACTTAAGGCAATGAAGCAATGAAGTCTTCTCCACTGGGTCACTCAGATAGCAAGGGAAGGAGCTGCCAACATTGTAACTGAAGTCTGATGCCTAAACACATGCCTTTTCTATAATGCCATGCTATTTAAGACTAGTATCAAAAGTTATTTGATAATTTCTGGATATCAATTTGAGATACCTACTTGCCAGTAAATATTGTTATTGGCATGTCATAAAAAGAGAAAATTTTATGTCATAGATTAGTTATTCACTATGAGAAGAGAGTATTTAAAATGAAAATAATTATAGTTATTCACTATGAGAAGAGAGTATTTAAAATGAAAATAATTACCCACAAATTTTTATATATATGGAATTTAGATTTTATATATATAAAGATTAGTATAAGAGGCTGTTTAGAATTTTATATAGGATTAGCTCTGTGGATTATCTCAGTGACAATTTCCTGGTTTTGATATTGTACTAAGATTATGCAGGGTATTATCATTGGGGGAAGTTGGGAGAAGGACCTTTCTGTACAACTTCCAATTTACTACCTATGCTACAAAATAAAAAGTATTTAAAAAGACAATTAAATTTTTTCTTGTAAAGATGCAAAAATGACAAGGTATAAAACAAAGAATTGTGTACCTTTATTTTTTAATACTTCTTCTGATACCACTCCATTCTCAGGAAGTATTTGTGGGTGCTGGTAGATATCTCAAATTGTTATCCATAAGTTTATTAACAAATAATTTTAGATAAGTCACTTAAACAGCATGGCATTATGGAAAAACCATGTTTTTAGGCATCAGACTTCAGTTTATAAGAACTTCAGATATAAGGAAAATGAGATAGTTTCCCCTTAGTTTAGTTAAGACTTCAATAAACTATGTCTAGACTGAGAACTGTATTATGATCATTTAACTATCTTCCTCATGTTTTGTTAATTTTTTTTTCAATTAGCAATAATCACATCTCATATCAACCTCATTGATTATGACACTACCACTATGAAAAGCTATCTTCTTCATAGTTTAAAATATATATTTAGATAAAGATGTTCTTACTTAAGTTACTTATTTGTAGTTAAGTGTTTGCTCTTTCAGGGAGTTATCCTATGTGGTTGAAAAATTACAAATGTGTTCTCCAAAAGTGGCTATTAGTGTTAATTACTTATCATTGTGTTGTTTTTCATATATATGTATGTATATAGGAGCAGTATCAATTTTGCCATGTAATTGTGCTTGAAGTTCTTCGGAAACTTCTGAGTTTGAATTGAGAAAGACTTCTGTTCCTCTCACTTGAAATTACCAAGTGTCTCGGAGTTCATGCTGCAGTGAAGAGAGTTGTTAAATATACAATATGCATTTCTGGTATATCAGTCGATTTTGTTTTTTTTCATTTCCCAGATCTTCCTGAAGGCAGCATCATTTGTTGTGGGGTTAACAGTGTTTACTCATCGACCTTACTGGACATTATCAGGACATTCTCCCATGTTTTTCAGTGAAACAAAAGTTACATAAAAACAACTACAGCTTGGCTATTTGGTTGAAGGGATTACAATGCCCAGTAAAGGATAATTAGCCCATATTAATTATGGATTGGTGGGTTTTATTGTATACTATTCAAACATATATAAAAATATAATTTGATTAATTTTGCTCCCCAATTTCAAGACAAATGTGTATCCATATTCTTTAGCTAGAGTCTGTACTTCCAGCTGGTCTTTGAATGACTCAATTTAAAAGGAGTCCAATGAGGATGGATTAACTTTGACATCAATTACTTCCATTTCCTATTCTTCTTGTTAGGCTCTAGGATTTGAGAAGACACTGTTTTTCTAGAGCAGCAAGACAAGGCCTTCTTGCTCTGGGAAGCACCTCATAGGTAGGCAGAGTCCCTCTTCTCTATTACATGGATGCCGTGATGAACAGTTCAAATGTAAAATAGTTGATTATATAGAGAGCCCAAGAACAAATGTTTGCCCAGCCCAATTTCTTTCCAATCCCCCTCTAACACTTAACGTATTACTCAGGTTGCTTTGTTAAAAAGCAAATCTTACATTTTACTTAGTTCTTACCATTTACTTGACCAACAAACTTTGATATAAGCATCATTATGTAATTCTGAGACATTCATTATATCTTTTATATAAGATGTATTTTTCAAACTAGGATTTACAATAGTTTTTTTTTTTCATTCCAGAGGCCCATTAAGTCATTTCTTTCCATTGTTGCCCTACTCTGCTAAAATATTTAGATATTGGATCTTGGAATTAATTTTGGAAAACCAAATTTATTTGTGTTCATAAACCAAATTTATGGACAGAAAATATCCACACTCTAGTTTCAAAAATATTCTGGCCATTATTTCATTCACTTTATTATAGGAGTTTGCTTTATACAATTATAATCATATTTTTTTTTGGTCAAGAAGTTTTGGTGACCACATTATAAGCCACAGAACAACTGATAATTTTCTTTGTATAGTATAATTCAGTTGAGATCAAAATATTCTATCATTATATTGAAAAATTTCTAATATTAATCTTTAAGTACTAAATTTCTAAGAGGCTTATTGTTTTGGCTGAATGAAAACAAATTGGCTGGGGGCTGGAGATGTGGCTCAAGTGGTAGCCTGCTTGCCAGGCATGAGCGCTGTGCTGGGTTTGATCCTCAGCACCACATACAAATAAAGATGTTGTGTCTGCCAAAAACTAAAAAATAAATATTTAAAAATTCTCTCTCTCTCTCTCTCTCTCTCTCTCTCTCTCTCTCTCTCTCTTAAAAAAAGGAAAACAAATTGGCTGAATTAAAATTTATAATTCTTATTTTAAAAATAATTCTATAGAAATGTATTTGATATTAAATCAAATTGATGATTCTAGCCATCTACATTGTTTATATAAATAAGTCTATGCTCATCATTAATTTCATTTTAAAAATATTTGAATCTGTAATAATTATATCTATAATTTCATTTTCATTGTTAACTGTAAAATAATAGGTATAATGTATAACAGTTTCTGAGAAGGACTCTATGCTGTTATTTAAATGAAAATGTTTACTATGTATTGCCTGAAGTATTTTTATTTTATTTATCTCAGCCTTGAAATGTTTTTGTAAAGAAAAATCCTCTCATCTTGATTTGAAACATGTCCCTTCTTTAATATTTGCCTCATATTTTTACAGCTGGACTATTTTTAGTTTTGCAGGGAAATTTAATAATTAAATATGGAAATACTGATTGCATTTGTTTTCATTTCCTTCTTGGAAGGTGAATTCAAATTAAAAACTTTTGATGAATTGAAATACTAAGTTTTATACTAATAATGAATCATTTTCTGCCTAGGAGATGAATATGAAACTTTCATTGACACCTCTGTGAGTATATGAAAGCCAATTTAAAGGAGGTTTTAAAATATTTAAGTATAAGTATATTATACATTTATTAGCTTTCAACTTGAAATACATATTTTTAATGATGCTTAGGTGTTCAATCAAAGCTTTTCAGAAATAAACATTATAGAATTTACTCTCATATCAGTATAAATCATTTTTCTTTGGTCCGTTTACTTCTGAATCTTCATAGAATATTATTGAACTTTCAGTAAAGTTTACATTTATTACTCAAAAGTCATTTCAGTGATTTATTTCTATTGAAAAATTTGAAAAGAAAATACCTTGAAAAACTCTAAAACAAGAAAGTTCTGTTTCCTATTTAATTTTTCCAGTCCCTAATAAGAATTAACTTTCTTTTAAGTTGTCTCAAGGTTTGAGTAATTGAACCAGAAGATTTGGAAAGTATCCATTAAGAAAACAGGGCAGTGGAATTCAATGGAGGTGATGGATTGCTTAATGTAGCCCTTATTGGTCTATAGCTATAATCCAAATGTACTAATAAATGGTGCTTCTATAAATACTGAAATTCATGTATACTATAACTATAATGGGCTAATAAAACATTTTTTAAAAAGTAGCAGTAATGGGCTGGGGATGTGGCTCAAGTGGTAGCGCGCTCGCCTGGCATGTGTGCGGCCCGGGTTCGATCCTCAGCACCACATACCAACAAAGATGTTGAGTCTGCCGAGAACTAAAAAATAAATATTAAAAATTCTCTCTATCTCTCTCTCTCCTCTCTCACTCTCTCTTAAAAAAAGTAGCAGTAATTATCTCATCATGAATTACAAAGTATCTTAAAAGATATCTAATATAAGTCAGGCACAGTGGTGCTTGGCTGTAATCTCAGTAACTCAGAAGGCTGGGGTAGAAGGTCAGCCTCAGTAGTTTAGAGGGAACCTAAGCAACTTAGTGAGACCCTATCTCAAAATAAAACATGAAAAAACAACTGGATATATGGCTCAGTTCCCCCTGTATAAAAAATAAAACACGATGAAGCACATGTTTTAGAAACCAACCACAACATCAGATTTGAGGGTACAAAAATACAGCCTTCCATTCAATAAAACAGTACCTCCTGTTAGCACTATAGCTGAGGATTGCTCCAAAGTTATTTTACCAATGTAGTAATGATACAAAAGAGGAATGATTGGGATACATATTGAAAAAATAGACCAAAATGATCATTTGTTTATTTGCT
Organism: Ictidomys tridecemlineatus; assembly: GCF_052094955.1. Taxonomy (NCBI): domain Eukaryota; kingdom Metazoa; phylum Chordata; class Mammalia; order Rodentia; family Sciuridae; genus Ictidomys; species Ictidomys tridecemlineatus. The sequence continues at coordinate 74,716,829 of NC_135477.1, forward strand.
CACATAATAATAATAGACTACTGCAAAAATCAGAAAATTCATTAAGAAGTCAAGATACATGATAACTATTTAAAATTAATCTTTCTGTACATCTGTTAATCATTCTGTAGTTAGCACACTATGACTTCTTGGCCATATCTGAGCTGTTGCCTTTTTTAAAAAGTATTTTTTAAAAATTTAAAATTCTTTTTTAGATATACATAACGGTAAAGTGTTGAATTCATTTTAGTCGATTTTTTTGTGGGGGTAATAAGGGGAAAAAAATCAGCAAAATAAGATCCCATCTTCTGTTCATTTAGAAGTCAGCATCCAAGGTAAAATAATTCCCTGTTGGATTTGACATCTCTCCCACCCTCTGATACTCACCTACTTTCTTCTCAAAGAAGTTAATCTTGTCTTCCATTAAATATTCTCCATAAAGTCAAATGAATTTTCTACTCTGAAAACCTTGCTAAAGCCCAGCTTCATCATAAACCTGTGTGCCACGAATTCAATATACTGCTTCATCAAAGTGCAGTTTATCCCAGTGAACTTCACAGGCAAAGCCTCCATGATGAACTCCTGTTCTAAGCTGACAGCATTGATAAATATTTCTTTTACTCTCTGCTCCAATGGTTTGTGTAGCAGGTGTTTGAACATCAGGCAAGCAGAGTCATAAAGTAAACCCTCATCTCTGCTAATAAGTTCACTGGAAACTTAGGCCAGGCATCAATCCCTGTTTCTTGAACTAGAATATTGATTCAAAAGAAACATAGAAGAAGTTTCCTTCCACAGCCACAAAGGCTACAACACATTCTCTGTAGGTAGCTTCTTTGTCCCCAATCCAATGCAAGACCTAATTTGCTTTTTTCTTTACATAAGGCATTGTTTCAATGGCATTGAAGAGAAATTCCCTTTCTTTGAAATCTTTTAAGTGTCAATAAGGAGACTATACATTTCACAATGTAGTTTTTCATGGCAATTTGGAAGTCATAGAAACAGTGAACTTCTGTAATTTGAACTTCCTGGCTTAATCACTCCACCAAATTTTCATTTACTATGCCATCACTTGCTGCAAAGAAATTCATAATATGAGACATAAAATATCATTCCTCAGATTTCAGGGCTTCCTAGTGCAGAATGTCCTTGGAAATAGCCACCTCCCCATCTGTCAAAAAGGAACCTTCAGCCTTCTTAGAAATCTGCCAAATATCATGGTATCTGATAGGAAAGAAGACAAAGCAGTGAGGGTTCTCACTCAGTTTAGTAGTTCATCCTCCGTGCTGGGGGCAGTACTTTAGTTTTCAGCTCCATGGGCTCCTAGAAGATGCTCCTTGCAGTCTTACTGACTAGGATTCAGGTCCCACTGAGGGCTGGGGGGTGTTTTCCTTGTCTGTCAGGCTGAACCCCTTCAGTGGTAAGAGCTGCAGCTGCTGCTGGTCTGAGATGCTGGTGAGTGGTGGCATTTGCAGACATGGAGGTGATAGTGGACAAAGTGGCTAAGTGGGACCTGCAACACTCAATATCTGTAATTATAAGTGTCACAATAAACAGAAGTGATGAAATCAGTTATTTCCCATCATAAAAACTGCACATTTGCAAAAAGGTTTACAATTTCGAATAGTGATCAGGGAAAGAACAGAAGTGATGTATGATTATGAGGCTGGAGGAGAGAAAATAGAAGTAAAAAGTTAAAGGAAGAGTGAAAGAAAGAACAATAGAAATTGGCTGTTAGCAAAAGAAAAGAGAGAATCTAGGGAAACAAGTGAAAGAAAAAATATGTATAGTAAAAACAACAACAAAAAAGAATACAAAACTTAAATATACTAATAAACATTCTAATCCTCAAAATACTGATTCATGAAAAATGCTAGAAATGAGAAAAAAAGAAACAAATATGAATATGTATAAGTGTCCAAAAACCATTTAGGTTACAGTTAAACAAAGAAAAAAAATTAAAAGGGGAAAAAAAGAGATCTTAATGGAAGTTAAAGAATTGTTTCTGTTGGAGTTCAAAATACTCTCGGCTCCCCTTCTCAGCAATGTTAGGTAGGGTGGACTGGAGTGTGATATCAGCCCCAACCTCAGGGTGGGGTCACTGGTATGTTCTGTGAGTGGAAATCCTGTAGATAGAGCTCCTGGAGGTAGGATTTAGGCTTCCATATGCTCCAGGTTCCTCATTGAATGGCTATTGGTCTGAAGATTTTAAATCAGCGCACCTCCAGGGCTTAGCAGTTGCTGGCCCACATTTAGGAGACTCTACCCTAAGGATCTCACCTAGGTTCCACTTGTGCAGTGGAAGAGCTAATCCTTAGTTCCCTCTGACACCTGCAGACCTTGTGTTTTGTGGTCTTTGTGGTTCTTCAGTTCAGTCTCTGAACTAAATCACTCCTGCCCCTGCCCTTTCAAATTCCCAACAGGGCCTGTCTCTGGTCATGCAAGTGGCTGGATTGGAGGGGGAGGGAGAAAACCAAGTGAGTTTCCAAGATCTGTATTCCCGGATGTACACTGCTCTCTGTGTTTGATTTTCTCCTGGTTACTTAGGCACACTCTATGTTTGGTGTGGGTTTGCCAGGGCTGTATTTCTGGCTAAGTTTGGGTTTGCCAGGAATCACTCCCCCCAGCAGCTGGACCCCATGCCGAGGCTGCAGAATGGTTCCTTCCTTTGTACTCTCCAGGAGGGATACACTTTACCACACAAGGATACTGTGCAAAACACCTTTCAGTTTAGTGGAGCCATGTCTTTGATCTCTTTTTTATTTTATTTTATTTTATTTTTTATTGTTGGTTGTTCAAAACATTACATAGTTCTTGATATATCGTATTTCACACTTTGATTCAAGTGGGTTATGAACTCCCATTTTTACCCCGTATACAGATTGCAGAATCACATCAGTTACACTTCCATTGATTTACATATTGCCATACTCATGTCTGTTGTATTCTGCTGCCTTTCCTATCCTCTACTCTCCTCCCTCCCCTCCCCTCCCCTCCCCTCCCCTCCCCTCCCCTCCCCTCCCCTCTTCTCTGTCTACTCCCTCTACTGTAATTCATTTCTCCCCCTTGTATTATTTTTCCCTTTCCCCTCACTTCCTCTTGTATGTAATTTTGTATAACCCTGAGGGTCTCCTTCCATTTCCATGCAATTTCCCTTCTCTCTCCCTTTCCCTCCCACCTCTCATCCCTGTTTAATGTTAATCATCTTCTCATGCTCTTCGTCCCTACTCTGTTCTTACTCTCCTTATATCAAAGAAGACATTTGGCATTTGTTTTTTAGGGATTGGCTAGCTTCACTTAGCATAATCTGCTCTAATGCCATCCATTTCCCTCCAAATTCTATGATTTTGTCATTTTTTAATGCAGAGTAATACTCCATTGTGTATAAATGCCACATTTTTTTTATCCATTCATCTATTGAAGGGCATCTAGGTTGGTTCCACAGTCTTGCTATTGTGAATTGTGCTGCTATGAACATCGATGTAGCAGTGTCCCTGTAGCATGCTCTTTTTAGGTCTTTAGGGAATAGACTGAGAAGCGGAATAGCTGGGTCAAATGGTGGTTCCATTCCCAGCTTTCCAAGCAATCACCATACTGCTTTCCAAATTGGCTGCACCAATTTGCAGTCCCACCAACAATGTACACGAGTACCCTTCTCCCCACATCCTCGACAACACTTATTGTTATTTGACTTCTTAATGGCTGCCAATCTTACTGGAGTGAGATGGTATCTTAGGGTGGTTTTGATTTGCATTTCTCTGACTGCTAGAGATGGTGAGCATTTTTTCATGTACTTGTTGATTGATTGTATGTCCTCCTCTGAGAAGTGTCTGTTCAGGTCCTTGGCCCATTTATTGATTGGGTTATTTGTTATCTTATTGTCTAATTTTTTGAGTTCTTTGTATACTCTGGATATTAGGGCTCTATCTGAAGTGTGAGGAGTAAAGATTTGTTCCCATGATGTAGGCTTCCTATTTACCTCTCTTATTGTTTCTTTTGCTGAGAAAAAACTTTTTAGTTTGAGTAAGTCCCATTTGTTGATTCTAGTTATTAACTCTTGTGCTATGGGTGTCCTATTGAGGAATTTGGAGCCTGACCCCACAGTATGTAGATCGTAGCCAACTTTTTCTTCTATCAGATGCCGTGTCTCTGATTTGATATCAAGCTCCTTGATCCATTTTGAGTTAACTTTTGTGCATGGCGAGAGAAAGGGATTCAGCAGATGACATAATTCTATACCTAGCAGACCCAAAAGGGTCTACAAAGAAACTATTAGAGCTAATAAATGAATTCAGCAAAGTGGCAGGATATAAAATCAACACGCATAAATCAAAGGCATTCCTGTATATCAGGGACAAATCCTCTGAAATGGAAATGAGGACAACCACTCCATTCACAATATCCTCAAAAAAAATAAAATATTTGGGAATCAACCTAACAAAAGAGGTGAAAGTCTTATACAATGAAAACTACAGAACCCTAAAGAGAGAAATTGAAGAAGATCTTAGAAGATGGAAAAATATACCCTGTTCATGGATAGGCAGAACTAACATCATCAAAATGGCGATATTACCAAAAGTTCTCTATAGGTTTAATGCAATGCCAATCAAAATCCCAACAGCATTTCTTGTAGAAATAGAGAAAGCAATCATGAAATTCATATGGAAGAATAAAAGACCCAGAATAGCAAAAACAATGCTAAGCAGGAAGTGTGAATCAGGCGGTATATCGATACCAGACTTTAAACTATACTACAGAGCAATAGTAACAAAAACAGCATGGTACTGGTACCAAAACAGGCGGGTGGACCAATGGTACAGAATAGAGGACACAGAAACCAATCCACAAAACTACAACTATCTTATATTTCATAAAGGGTCTAAAAGCATGCAATGGAGCAAGGATAGCATCTTCAACAAATGGTGCTGGGAAAACTGGAAATTCATATGTCTTTGATCTCTGATCTCTCAGTATCCAGACATGCCTCAAGCCTCCCAAAAATATGGGTTCCATTAATTCCCTTATCCCTCCATTTTGCATGGGGGACTACTCTGCTGGCATTGGGGATTTCTTTCTTATTTTATTATATCCAATCTCCTGTGTCCTGGATCTGCTTTGAATGTTCGATAGTAATTCCCAATAAAGTCCCCCCCCCCTTTTTTTTCACCCATCTTGCTGAGAAGCTACTTATCTGGCTTTCTTGGTTTCATGCCATAGAGCAGCCAGGAAAGCAACTTCCTCTATTCTGCCATCTTGAAAAACACCCTTTTGGGTAAAGTTTAATGTCCATTTGCTGACATTTGTTTCTGGCTGTTTTTGTGTTCTATTACAGCAGTGACTGAGTTCATTGCATTGTCAGGGATAATATATACCAGAAAACCTAAAATACTTAACCACCTGACTCACTAAAGAGAAAAATTTGCCAACCCCTGCTCTATATCTTCAATAGGAAACTATGTCTGAGCAACAGGGATATATAAAATACATATATTGTACAAAATATATAAAAGACATAAGATTAAACATAACAAGAATTGATCAATTGATGCTTACATTCTTCATGAACAATAAATGCATTAAAAGTCCAGGAGATTATACATATACATATATATGGTTAGGGATTGCACCCAGGTGTGCTTAACCACTGAGCCACACCCCCAGTTCTTTTTATTTTTTATTTTAAGCCAGGATCTTGCTAAATTGCTGAAGCTGGCCTCAAGTTTACAAAAAATGAGCAATAGAAAAGTATACTCAAATCCAATACAAGTTACCACAAGAAAAAAATGAAAATTTAAGGAACTTCATAGCATCTCTGTGCACACTGAAGTTACACCAAAAAGATAACACTCAAAAAATAGATATAACCTACTATTTCAAATTACATTTAAATACCTTAGGAAAGTCACTTGTAAGACATGAAAGAATAGCAATCAAAATTAGAAAAATTCAAAATGGGATGATGAGAAAGAATTAAAAACTAAAAATTTCGAAATGAAAATTATAGAGGGAAAACAAATTCAGTAACTGATGAAATACCTTAGGAGGAGGAACTTATAGGAGTTTAGGGTATAAGCATCAAAAACAGGCAAAGTATATAATAGACTTTTTAAAGAAAATCAAAGCAGGTGTTCAGAACAAATAATAATTCTAGAACAATTTTTAATAATTCAAAGAATATTCCTGAAGTAATTTAAAATTGCAAATTGATATAGTATGTCCCTAAGAATTAAATTAGTATGGCTAATACTTATCTCTATTAGCGTTATTGAAGTTTGAAAAAAAAAAGTACTTCAGGCATTTCTTCAAAAAGAATATGAGAAAAATAAATTATTAACAGATTTTTTGATGTTAAATACTTTACGACAAAAGTAGAATAATATATATATTTACAAAGAAAAATTTTGTGAGCCAAGATTTTTTTTATCTAGCAAAACTGACCTTGTTGTACAAAGGGTGCAAATTGAAGAGCTCAGAGAATATTGTTGCCAAAATTGCTCCCTCTGGAAAACTCAACAATGCAGAAAATAATTCTAATCAAATGTGATAGCCATTCTTAATGTTTTGAAAGGAACTGAATATTGAAATGGGACAAATTATATTCCATGCATGTTTGAACATGTCAAAACGAACCCATTCTATGTATAACCATAATGCACTAATAAAAAATGCGCTGTACTAGTGTTGAATTATTTATTTACCAGGAATTCTGCCTATCTGAAGCACAACATTAAAGCAATTGGCAACAAAGGGCCACTGCATTCTCAGAGACATGGCATTCTCAGAGTCCAAAGCACTACTGGCCTTACAAAGAAAATTGGTGTGGGTTCCCTTAGTGACTGTCCAAGCTGACTGCCACTGAGAATGGAGCCATGTTGGGGCCTACCCAGGCTGTTGGAGTGTGCACTGTGGGAGCAGCTTATTTTGATGAGACTTCCAGGGGTCTCTCTGGGAAGACAATGCTTAAGCCACCTGGCACTGACTGCCATCTCCAGAACCAAGTAGCTCCCTACTAGCCCTGACATTTGAGCACAGTGGCCACCAGCTATCATCTCAGGTCAAGTTCTGTTGGGGAGACTGCTCCAAGTAGTGAAGAGAATACCAAGGCTCCTGACAGAGCTAAGGGCCATGAATAAAGACTTTAAGGCAGACCCAGTGTTAAGCAGGTTGCTCATGTTTTTTTTCTGGATCTATACTTTCAAGAAAAATATGTCAAATTAAGGAAAGGTAGATAGGATACTAAGGTGTAAAACAAGTAAAATATGAACAGATAGTCTAAGGATATGAGACTGCTGGGGTTCTTTATGGTTTTTGTTTTGTTTTGGAGGTCCTGGGGATAGAACCTATTCCTTGCACATGCTAGGCAAGTACTCTACCATTGAACTATCCCCCAGCCTTCTTCATAGTTTATAGTGAGAAGAAAAGAAACTCCTACTCATCACTGTGATGAAGAAGAGCACAGGTTTTGTTGCGTTGAGGCCAGGACAGGAGCCACACCTACAGCCAGGGGTGTCCTACCTAGGAACCAGAATGTGAAAACCCATCTGTCAAGAGAGAAGCTGCTTTGAGAAGACAAGAGGGAACTTCAGAATGGCTGGGTAACACTGGGACATGGGTTTGGAGATCCTGACATCGTGGGAGTTGGGGAAGCTCCTGCATGAGTAGGTTATGTCTCGAGCTTATGATGATTTAGTAAGGGATTTTTTTTCATGATAATGTAAAAGCAATACATATTCAGTATAAATCATGAATTTTGATTCTGGATCATTTCTAGAGACTAGAAAAATTCTGTATGATCTTAAGATGCTTCTCGGCAGCATCAAGCCACAATTCTCAGTCAGCCCCAGGATTAAGAGGTAAACAGCCATCCATGGTGTACTGTACTACTAAGCTAGGATGTTCAGTAGATTGCGTATATCCAATGCATCTTCAACTCAATAATATTTTTAACTTACACTGGGTTGATCAGGTTATAACCCATTGTAAACAGCTTTCCGTGACTTCCTACTCCTGGAAAGTCACAAAGGACAGTGCTTTTATTGTTCTCACTTTTTTTTTTTATTGGGGATTGAACCCAGGGGCACTTTACCACTGAGCTACATCCCCAGTGCTGAGTAACTGGGATTACAGGAATGCATCACTGCACCCAGCTCCGTGGGTGTTCATGCAGGGATATATCTCCTCGCACTACTTTACTTACCCAATGACACATATGTCTTCTAAGCAGGGCAGGTAGTAACATGTCACATTCCAATCATAAGCCCCCTGCATTCAAATGTGAATACAATTATGAAATATGTGCAAATTTGGGATGCATCACTCATTTTTTCACTTACCCCTAAAGTCTTACCACGATTCATTTGTACACCTACTGCAGCAAACATGACATTGCATAATTATTGATTTGACTCTCCCATGAGCTCTTCAATAGTTCACCTGTGCTTTATTCTGCTTTGATTCTCTGTTAACTAGCATGATGGCTAAAATAGGGCTCCTCTGTAAATATTAGATGAATGGAGAAATGATAGCTACTTCCCTGTCATATAATGTCACTGTTATGGAATCTTATTCCTAGCATAGTGGTTTATGACATGAGCACCTGTTGCTCAACAGCTAATACTAAGGCTCATTTTACAGACCCAGGTCCATGAGATAGTCAATAAGAGAAGTGTTCTATGATCATAGGAGTTTGAGAAATATACATTCCACATGGTTTTCTTGAAATTGCAGAGTGCTATTAGTATATTAACACCAGAGGACCCTAGAGGAGAAGAACTTGTAGAGAGAAAGTTCCATTACTCTAGGCCACTGATACAAAATTATAAGATTAGGAATAAGGATGAGTTAATTAAATAGCTTATGAGCACAATGTAGTGACAAACTTGATTTTGTCTCAGTAGCTGGTAAATAGAAATTGTGTTAATACAAAACCTGATTGATGCGAGTTCATCCTTCAGTAGTTTTTCCAGGCTGTGCTTTCAAGTTGTTCACATGTATGATGTTTTGGCTCTATATAAGATTCAGATGTCATTCTTTCCTCACTTGGAGGATTGTACAGACAATATTTTACTTACTTTCTCTTAAAATTGAGTGCTCTTTTGTAATGTTTCTAGTTAAAACAATTCTCAAACAGGGAGCACATTTCATTGACCAGTTTAACCATGAATGACTAAATCAGCCAGAAGACAAAAGAGCTCCATCAAGGCATTAAGAAATAAAATTTTCTCCCCAAATCTGTCAACTCACTTTTTAAAAATTTAGAGCTTTATAGTTATACATATTAATTGAATTAATCCCATCAAATTCTTACATGCATGGAAATTTATTTAAATTCATGATAACCCATTTTCTCTTCTATTTCCTCTCCTATCCCATTCTCCTTCCTCTATTCTACTAGACTTCCTTTTGATAATATATTAATTTGTATTTGATGGGCTTTTTATGTTATCTTATTCTTCCTCCCACTTTCCTTTGTTTTACTTTAGCTTCAACATATGAAAAAAATGCAACCTTTGAGTTTCTGAGTTCAACTAATTTCAGTTAGCATCATAGTCTCCATTTCTATCCATTTGCTGGCAAATGCCATAATTCTTTTTTATGGCTGACTAGAACTCCAATGTGTGTGTGTGTGTGTGTGTGTGTGTGTGTGTGTGTGTGTCACAGTTTATTTTATTTATTTATTTATTATTTATTTATTTATAATAGCAGAATGCATTACAATTCTTGTTACATAAAATAGAGCTCAAATTTCATATCTCTGGTTGTATACATAGTATACTCACACCAATTTGTGTCCTCATACATGTACTTTGGATAATAATGATCACTGCATCCATCATTAATTATCTCGTGCCCCCCTCCTTTACCCTCCCACCACTCTTCCCTATCTAGAGTTCATCTATTCCTCCCATGCTCCCCCTTCCTATCCCTCTATGAATCAGCTTCCTTATATCAAAGAAAACTTTGGCATATGGTTTTTTTGGGATTGGCTAACTTCATTTAGCGTTATTTTCTCAAACTCTATCCATTTACCTGCAAATATCATGATTTTATTCTCTTTTATCGCTGAGTAATATTCCATTGTGTATATATGCCACATTTTTTTATCCATTCATCTATTGAAGGGCATCTAGTTTAGTTCCACAGTTTAGCTATTGTGAATTGTGCTGCTATAAACATTGAAATGGCTATATCCCTGTAGTATGCTGTTTTAAGTCCTTTGGGAGAAGGATAGCTGGGTCAAATGGTGATTCCATTCCCAATTTTCTAAGAAATCTCCATACTGCTTTCCATATTGGCTGCACCAATTTATAGTCCCACCAGCAATGTATGAGTGTACCTTTTCCCCCACATCCTCACCAACACTTATTGTTGTTTGTTTTTATAATAGCTGCCATTCTGAATGGAATGAGATGAAATCTTAGAGTGGTTTTGATTTGCATTTCTCTAATTGCTAGAGATGATGAACATTTTCATGTGTTTGTTGATTGATTGTACATCATCTTCTGAGAGGTGTCTCTTCAGGTCCTTGGCCCATTTATTGATTGGGTTATTTGGTTTTTTGCCTCTAGCTTTTTGAGTTCTTTATATACCATAGTGATTAGTGCTTTTTCTGGGGTAAAGATTTGCTCCCAAATGTAGGTTGTCTATTCGCCTCACAGATTGTTTCTTTTGCTGAGAAGAAACTTTTTGATTTGAGTCCATCCCATTTATTGATTCTTTATTTTAATTCTTGTGCCACAAAAGTCTTATTAAGGAAGTTGGGGCCTAATCCCACATGATGGAGATTAGGGCCTACTTTTTTTTATTAGATGTAGGGTCTACAGTTTCTTAATCTATTAATCTATTGACAGACATCTGGGTTGATCCCATAATTTAGCAATTGTGAATTTTTCTGCTCTCCACATTGAGGAAGCTATTTTGCTATAGTATGCCAGTTTTAGATCTTTGGGGAAAATACCAAGGGTGGGATAGCTGGGTCATATGGTGGTTTTATTTCTAGTTTTCTGAGGAATCTCTACCCTGCATTCCAGAGTATTTGTACTAGTTTGCAGTCCCACCAACAATGTACAAGTGTTACTTTCTCCCCACAACATCACCAGCATGTATTGTTCATGTTCTTGATCATTGCCATTCTGATTGGAGTGAGATGAAATCAATGTAGTTTTGATTTTCATTTTCCTGTTGCTATATATTTTTTATATATTTGTTGGCCATTTGTGTTTCTTCTTTTGAGAAGTTTGTTTAGCTCTTTTGCCTATTTATTGATCATGTTAGGTTACTTTTTGGTGTTAAGTTTTTGAATATTCTGGATATTAATCCCATATTGGAGAAGTAGTTGGCTAAGATTTTCTCCCATTCTGTGGCTCTCTCTCTTCATGCTCTTAATTGTTTCTTGGCTGAGCAGAAGCGTTTCAGTTTGATGGCATCTGACTTATTGATTCTTGGTTTTATTTCTTGTGCTTTAGGGGGCCTTGTAAAGGAATTTGGTTCCCTCAACTATATGAAGAGTGTTAATCCTATGTTTTCTTCTAGCAATTACAAGGTTTCTGGTGTAATTTCTAAGTCTCTGATCCATTTCAATTTGAGTTTTGTGCAGGGCAAGAGGAGTCTAATTTCATTTTTATACATACAGCAATCCAGTTTATACAGCACCATTTGTTTAAAAGGGTCCCTTTTCTCCAACATACATTTTTGGTAACTTTTTCAAATATCAGATGTGGTTATAGATATGTGGATTTGTCTCTGTGTATTCTATTCTGTCCCATTAGTTTTCATGTCTATTTTGATGCCAATACCATGCTCTTTTTGTTACTATAAATCTGTAGTATAATTTCAGATCAGGTATCGTGATGCCTCCTGCTTCACTTTTCTTGCTTAGTATTGCTTTGGATATTTTGGGTCTCTTATCCTTCTAAATGAATTTTAAAAAAAACCTTTTTCTAATTCTGTGAAGAATCATTGGTATTTTGATGGGGATTGCATTGAATTTGTATATTGCTTTTTGTAGTATGGCTATTTTGACACTATTAATTCTGCCTATCCAATAACATGGGGTATTTTTCCATCTTCTAGGGTCGTCTTCTATTTCTTTCTTTAATGTTCTATAATTTTCACTGTATAGCTCTTTTATTTCCGTGGTTAGATTAATTACAAAATATTTAATTTTTTTAGGTTACTGTGAATGGGATGGTTTTGCTGATTGCTTTCTTGGCTGAATCACTGTTGTAGTATAGGAAAGCTATTGATTTCTGGGTGTTGATATTATATCCTGGTACTTCGCTAAACTAATTTATAAGCTTTCTAAAAGTCTTTTGGTGGAGTACTTTGCGTCTCCTAGATAAAGAATCATAGTTGACAAACAGATAGTTAGACTTATTCTTTTCTTATTTGTATCCCTTTGATTTCCTTTTCTTGCCTGATGGCTTTGGCTAATGTTTTGAGGACTATTTTGGACTATTTTGGGTAGGAGTGGTGAGAGTGGACATTCTTGTCTTGTTCCTGAATTTAGAGGAAATGCTTTTAATTTTTCTCCACTTAGTATGATGTTGGCTTTGGGTTAATCATAAATGGCCTTTATAATGTTGAGATAAGTTCCTTCAATCTCCCCTACTCCAGCATTTTTAACATGCATGTGTGTTGGATTTTATTAGAGGTCTTTTATGAAATGATCATGTGATTTTTGTTCTTAATTTTGTTTAAGTGATGAATTACATTCATTGATTTGCGTATGTTGAACCAACCTTGCGTCCCTAAAATGAAACCCACTTGATCATGGTGTATTATATTTTTCATGTGTTTTTGAATGCAGTGTGCTAATATTTTATTAAGGATTTGAATTTACTTTTAAATACCTTTTGTTATACCATAATCCTTTGCTGAGGGCATCTTTCTTCTTTAGGCCTTGTTTTGTGGAACCATAATTTCCATCTAGTAAATATTCTTCATCTATCTATATTTAATCTGTTTCTTTTAGTATCTTTGACTGGCTTCCTTGAATAGCTTTGTTCCTTTAAAAGGCAGCCTTTCTCTCTGTCAGCTATGCTGAAGGGTGGTGTTGAGTTTGGGCCGAGGGCTAGTCAGCAGGCAGGTTTGATTTTCTTTTTCTAGTTCTGGAATGGAACCCAGTGCCTGGTGCATGCAAGGCAAGCACTCTATCACCAAGCTATACCCCAACCCAAGTCAGCTTGAATTTTGCTGTTGTCTATAAACTCATCCTCAGCAATATTGCTTTCCTTGGTTTCAATTAATTTGTAGTTTTAACGGAGTGAATGAATCCAAATAGTATATTTTCACTATTTCTTTTCCTACAGGCTACCACGAATCCACCTTTGCTTTCAGAAAAACTGAGTACCACCCCAAGGGCCAAGAATAAATTGAGTAAACATTGTCATAGAGATGCCCCAAAGAGCTTTCTTTTTTTTGTGCATTGAATAGAGACACATTTGAATTTTCATTATGCAGTGACAACCAGAATGGTTAAATAAATAACATTTGACTGACAGAATGGCACCTTGGGTCCCATTCTCTCAGGCCATTTTTAAAGAGAGGCACACTATCCATAATGCATAATGGAAGGGGTTACTTTTTGTTTCATGTTGTTGTTCGAAGAAGGAGTTGGGGAAATCTATTAAGCCAATCATTCTGAATTTTGGAATTCTTATTTTAGATCCTTCTGCTGATAGGCAAAAAATTTACTGGTTAAAAATAATTCAAAGTATACATTAACTCCAGGATGCTGCCCTCTGTGTGTAATGGCTCAAGTATCTTAAAGCCCTCTTACTATCTCAGGAAGCTGGAGAAGGTGCCCAATGACAAAAGGTAAGCAGAAACTCAGCCATGTTCACCTTGAAATCTGTCCAGGGACAACCCAATGTTGTCAGGGAACAACCTGAAACAAGAAACTAAAGGAAAAATAAGGAGTAAAAGTGATGATCATTGAATCAAAATAGTATCTTCATACAATGATGTGTTACTTAAACATGGAGATTTCATCATTATGAGAACAACAAAATTTATGTATACCAAAAAAGATATACAAAAGGGGGGGGGGAATAAAAACAAAGGGGGATCTGAGTAAAATAGAAGGGAGACCAATAAAGTAGAGGGAAGGGGATTCAGAAGGAGGGGGGAGGGGAGATCATCAGAAGTATCTGATAACAAAATCTGCCAAATTATGCTGTTCATGTACAAATAGGCCACAAATAATTCCACTTATATACAAAATAATAATAGTGCACTATTTAAAATAATAATAGGAAGGAAATCAGGACAGAAATGTGAGTAGATTGGGGAGGGAAGAGAGGGAAAGGGAAAGTACTAGAGAAGGAGACTGAACAAATTGTGTATATATACAAATATGGCATAACAATCCCACTAATATGTATAATTATAATGCTACAATTAAGAAAGGTTATATATAGAAACCCAGATGGTGTAACCTATATGGTATAGTCTATTGCTCCTAGGCTGCAAACCTATACAGCATGTTACTATACTGCATACTGTGAGCTACTGTAATACCAATGTAAGTATTTGTGCATCTAAACATAGAAAATGTATAGTAAAAATATTAGAAGATAGGAATTTTTCAGCTCCATTATAATCTTTTAAAAACCTGTTCTTTTTAGATACAGATGACAGTAGAGTGTATTTTGACATATTATACATACATGGTGAATAACTTATTCTAATTAGGATCCTATTTTTGCAGCTGTACATGATGAGTTTCACTGGTTGTGTATTCATACATGCACCTAGGAAAGTTATGTCTGATTCATTCTACTGTCTTTCCTATCCCCACCCCCACCTCCTCTCCCTGCTCTGACTTCCCCTTTGTCTATTACAATGAACTTCTACTCTTCTGTCCCCCACCCCACCCAATCTTATTGTTTGTCAGCATCCACATATCAGAGAGAACATTCAGCCTCTGGGTTTTGGGGATTAGCTTATGTCACTTAGCACGATAGTCTCCAGTTCCATCCATTTACTAGCAAATGACATAATTTCATTCTTTACCACTGATCCATTGTAACTCTTATGGGACCATCCCATGTGTAGCTCATAGTTGATGAAAATGTTGCTACCTGCCCTTTCCTAGTACTGCTAAGAAATTGGCATTTGACCTGGCATGCTTTTATTGTGGCCTTGCCCCTTCACTATAGCAGGGTCTTCTGTAGCAGGTATGATTTGCAAGTGAGCTCCTCCCATAACAGGAAATAGGATCAGGGGAATTTCCTGAAATACAAGTGGCTATTCATCCTTTCATAGGCATTAATAAGAATAAGAGGTGATACATTTAGAAAACATTCTTGTTAGGAGAAAGTCTTAGCTCCCTGGGCTATTGGAAGGAAAGGTATAGACACTGGGGGTGGGGGTGGGAGCCTTATTGCTGGGATCCACTATCATTTGCCTTTTTCTTGGTCATATACACACAGTTCCTGACTTACATGGTTGGACTTAAAATTTTTCAACTTTACATTGGTGGAAAAGTACTGGTAATTTTTTTTTCACTTTCAGTGCAATACTCAATAAATTACCTGAGATATTCAACACTTTATTATATAGTAGGCTTTATGTTGGATGATTTTGTACAATTGTAGGCTAATACAAGTGTTCTGAGCACATTTAATGTGAGCTACACTGAGCTAGATGTTTGGTAGGTCAGGTATATTAAATGCATTTGTAACTTAGGACATTTCAACTTTTTATTAGGATGTGACCCATCATAATTCAGGCACACCTGTATAAGTTTCTTTCCAGTCCACAGTTTTTCAGAGGAGGGGAAGCCAGAAAGGGACTAAGCAAAGAGCAGGTTATTTTCTCCCCTCAAAACTGTTATTCTCTAATTAACCATGGAGAATTTTCTCTTACTATAAAATCCAACCCCTAATGGAAGGTGTCAGGTACCACAATTTTATTGTTTGGTTGATAATTTTAAAGTTTACCTCTGATATTAACCTTGAATCAAATGTATTTCAGACTTTGCCATATTCATTTTATATTTTAAGTACTCAGTGCATTTTCTGGCCCCCAGAAATATTTGTTAAATAAGTGAATAAATAAATATGAATCTGAGCATGGTGACACAAGCCTATAATTGGGAGCTTGAGGCAGGAAGATTGCAAATTAGAGGTCACCCTTAGCAACTGAGATCCTGTCTCAAAATAAAAAATAAAAAAAGGATTAGGGATATAGCTCAGTGATAAAGTACCCCTGGGTTCAATCCTCCAATATATATATAAAAAAAACAGAAAATAAGAAATATGATGAGAATGGGTAGTGAAGTAAGCTCATCCTCCTGATGGCATACTTGTCCTTGCATGACCTGTCAGGGAGAGCAGTACCAGCCTCATGAGGCAGGAGGGTTTGTGCTTCCTAAAAAAGAAGGGAAGGGGTTTCAGGATCATATCCCCACTCCAAAATTTTCCCAACCATCATCTCTTTGAACTTTCAAAAGAGGTTTGTTGGTCTTTGCTTGGAGATGGGGCTCAGGGCCTATAAGCCTAGAAGGCTTTTCTCTGAGGCCAGCCAGAACCAGGGGGGTTGATATTCTTCATTTTTTCTTCCTGATGTTCAGAGACTAGGCTGTCCCTTTGGGGCTTAGGTTTCCCCTGAGAATGGGTGAGGGGGAGGGTTGTGGGTATGTGGTGTGTGTGTGTGTAAGTCAAAGTGTCCTTGATGGGGTCATTTTTTTTTAACCTGGAGTTGGAGTTAAAATGACAGGACGTGCAGGAACATGGCTACCTGACCCTTACTGTGTGTACCTGTTGTTTATCTGCCGGCACCACTTGCTGACCATATGGCTTCTAGACTGTGACACAGACAGTGGGACTGGAAATCTCAGACTGCCTCAGAGCTCTCCTTGTTCTCACCCTCCCCAATCAAGAGGGACCAATTATGGGCATCCTCCAAGGTGAGGGGAGTATGCAGTTGAGCTTTCAGAGGGTGTAATATGCACTATCAGGAAGGAAGGAGGAGGCCCTTTGATCAGGCCTCAGCTGGGTCATTCTGAGCAACTCTAAAGGGCCTTCCTGCATAGCCCTGCAAACCTCATTTATTCTCCACTACACTGCTTACTCATGCAGCAGGCATTGTACGTGATCTTCTTCAGAAGGTAATTCTGCTCAACAGGCTGGCATGGCTGACCATCACAGAACCAGGAAGTTGAAGCTGCCTGCCTCCTGTTGAAGGAAGCTGGGGAAGCTGCCCCACATGTAGGTCTGGCAGCTGATGAACAAGACACACAGGCCTTGCTCAGACTGGCCCTACTTACAAAGTTATTGCCCAGGAAACTCTGGGTACCCAGGACTTTCTCTGAAACCTCCCAGTGGATCACATCTCTTATGGTGACTGAACACAGCAGGCCACCAGCTCAAAGGGGGCATCTCAAACTGGAAGGCCTCCATGGCTGTGGCCCCCACAGTACCGATGCGGTGCCCTAGCAGGCCCCTCACACGCCCTCTGGTGAGCCGAGCCACTGCTGGCACTCAGCAGGTCATAAATCACCAAACTGGAACGCCTTCAGCTGGAAGAACTCCACAGCTGGAGGAATTCTTTTCTTCCCCCAAACTTAACACATCATAAAACATAGCCATTTGGGAATGAGAACAACCAGGAGGTGTTTTCTCCTTGAAGCTCTGTTTGGGAAAGCTTGGAAGGTGAAGTTTGGAGTGCTACAGTCATACACCCCAGTCAACCTTACCAGCAAATGTGAGACACAGCTATGGCCACATGTCCCCACACTCCTCAACTAGCTGGCTGGCTGCTGTAACCCATACTATTTAAAACCTATCACACAAAAAGGGCTTGGTTCTCTCTCTTTGGCCACCCTGGAATTGGGACCTTTGGGTTTACTGTAAGCAAGTGTAAGTTTGTCCTGGAATTCAGTGCTGAATCCTGTTGTTCTTATAAGTCTGTCAGCACATGTACCTGGCCCAGGTATGTGTAATGTGCTTCCTGTCTATGACCCACAGGTGTCTTCACTGCCTCACAGTGAGAAGAACATCTCCTAGGAGCCCTTTTCCCAATATAGAACCACCAGTGTAGGTAGAAGATGGTCTCCAGAGATGGCTATCATTAATTCCTCCCCTCCTGATGCATGACCACTGCTTGCTTTTGAGTTTTTCATGCCCTTTGAATAAATGCCAGATCTTTGATGTTTCCCAATCAGTAAACTATGACTAAAGTGATGATTCTGAGCCAGTGTTAGACCTGGTGCTTAGGAAGACTGGAAGCTTCTGCTTTCTGGAAGCCATTGCCATGCTCTAAAGAAGTTTCTACTACAGAAATTCACACTGAGAGGTCACATGAAAGAGAAAGGACAGGCCATTTGATGGACAGCTGTGGAACAGGGAACTTGTCAAGAGTGGATGCACCCATATGAATAGAAGACTCAGCATACAACTAGGCACATAATAGCAACTGAACCAGTGTTCCCTTCCTTACTTCCCCAAGTCCATTTGCTCATCTGATTCTAGAGAAGCCATCTTTTATTCTGGCAGTCCTAGGTCCAACAGGACAAATTTGTATAAATATACATTTTGCTGTGGCACAGTATGTGGAATGCTGAGCATTCCTCCTGGCAGAAGTGTTGATAACCACTTCAAATCTTGGCTCATGTGTAGGACATACTTCACATTGTGAGAATCTCTTTCTGGCCTTTTACAAAAACCCTTTCTTGGAAGGGCTTGAAATCATCTCTAGATGACTTATCATACCTAATACAATGAAAATATCAAGCTTCATATATATGTACATATGTATAAAATATAATCTGAAGTTAGGTGATTTGCATTATATATATAAGAGAGAGCAGTCAGCAATGTGAAAAATGTTTAGGAGTCAGAAACAACTTGCTACATTCAGGAAACCACAGCTGATTAGCAGCTGGCTAGAGCCAGGGAGAGGGAGAAGGATTGGCTTAGCTTATATCCCAGGGGTTACCAAAAGAGAAGGAGCAGATGGGACATATTAGTTTTGCAGAGCAAAAGTCACCTTAATTGGAGATTTGGGATGACTGTATATCCCTGAAATAGGTCATGGTCTTGTAGGATGCTGTAGGCCTCACAGACTACTGAAAGTATCTCTCTCAGACTATATTTGTAATTTTCAAAACCATCAGTCCCTTAAGTCAGAAAAAAGGGTAAGTAAATTACCAAGATAATAATAATAAAACTTCAGATTTTCTTTTGCTCCCCAAAGAGTCTTGACTTTACTAAAAGCTCCCTGGCATCTAAAACTGAGAAGTTTTGCATTTGGCAAACCTGTAACTTCATAAATACAAAGTCAGGCTTGTTTATTCTGCATGATGCCTGTCTGTATCCCAGAAAGCATGCATTCCTTGTAATATGTGGTGGACAACACCAGCATAAGACATCTGAACAGAAGACTCAGCATAGAACTAGGCACATAATAGCAACTGAACCAGTGTTCCCTTCCTTACTTCCCCAAATCCCTTTGCTCATCTGGTTCTAGAGAAGCCATCTTTTATTCTGGCAGCCCTAGGTCTTTCCTAGGCTTCTGTTCCCATGAAATTTGTTGCCCAGGAGTAATGAACTACACAGTAGCAAACACTCAATTACTCAGGGGGCAAGCAACATCATTTGGTCTAGGAGCCCACTCACCAACAGAAGAAATGGATATGGCTGAAAGGTGGGTTGAGGGTGCCAGGAGGGAGCAAAAATTGATGACAGGATACATCCAGGGGGAGAGTTCCCGAGAAAGATTTCCAGAGACAGCATTTTAGTGGGCCTTGAAAAGTAGTTGGATTTGAGGAAGAAGGTGTTACAGGTAAAGGAGAAATTGGAGTAAATGTATAATATGTAGGAGGATAGGGGAAGACTTTGGTCTAGAAATGCCTTGGAGCCTGAAATTAAGACACAGACTGGGACTTGAGGTATTAGAGGTGATGTTGGCATCAGCAGAATCAGCAGTGGGGATGTGAGATGCAACATGCCAAGCAGGGGTGTTCAGTACCCCCTTTCCTAACATGCACATCAGCAGCTCTGACTTACAGAGGCAGTTGTTTTTCCCTGGGGGAATGAGGGGAGTGGAGAATGTGTTTTCAAAAAGCTTCTTCAGGGACTCAGTCCCTGTATTAATGGTGTTTCATTTTCCATATTCTGATGCTTTGATAACTTGAGGCCTTGCTTTCACTCCCAGGGCTAGCAAATTTCCAGTGATAGTAAACAACTAGCAAAGGCATGATTTTCAAATGCAAACCTACAGTCCAGGGGGCTCCCATTACTACCTCCTCTATTGGGCCTTTACAAGTTAGGCCACTATTTACCTGCTGAATCCTGGCAGGGTCAGGTACCAGATGGCTGAGGCTGTCCCTATGCTCCAGAGTCTTCTGAAGTTATTCACATTAGCCAATCCTTTGTCTGTTAACCTTGCCTTGCCCATTTCTCCCAATGAAAACCACAATAAAGCCTCTTGCTTACATTTCTCTCTTTTCTGCCTCTTAAATAACTCCAGTGCTTCCCCATGTGGACCTGTGTGTGTGTTGTGCCTTCTGTTTTTATGTATTTGAGTTAAAAAAATCTTCACGACAGTCATTTCTGTGCCTGTATGTCTTCCTACCCCTGATTAAAACAAATACTAGGTAACCCTATGGATAGAATGACCAGGACAGTCACCCTTGATGCCTTTTGCCAAACTTAAATATTGACACCTCTTTCACTCCATTGAGTGGTTGGTCAGTTTTTTGGTTGATAAGTTATACAGGGTATGTCTCCCTGTCAAACATCATAGGTAATGGCAAAAGATATGGGTCAGGGTAGAATTATAGGGATTTCCAGGAAGGAAAATGAGGATCTTTTTTCAATCTCAGTTGAAAAAGAGTTTTCACTTGTCACATCATAGAAACAGACTGGAAAAATCACAAGTGTATGCATGATGTTGGAGGCAAACAGAATGGAAGAAATCATTGCACATGGTCTTCAATGGGTGTAAGGGTCGTGGTGACAGGGCCAAGGCAAATAGAAGTGGCAATTGCACAGTTTTAAAATTTAATATCCAAATATATATAAATCTCTTACAACTCAATAGCAAAAATTCAAATAACACAATTAAAAATGAGCAAAAGCTCCAATAGACATTTTTCCAAAGAAGACATTCAAATGGCTCCAGGCATATGAAGAGATGTACACTGTCACTTATTATGAACATGAAAATCAAAACCATGATGAGATATAACTGTATATCTCTTAGAATGACTAGTAAAAAGTGTTGGAGAGCATGTGGAAAATTGGAGCCATGGTACTATGTTGTTGGAAAACAGTGTGGAGGTTACTCAAAAAATTAAAAATTGAACTACCATGTGATTCAGTATTTCCACTTCTGGGTATTATCTGGAATGACTGAAGTCAGGACCTTGAAGAGATATGTGCACCCCTATGTGCACTGTAGCATTATTCACAATAGCCAAGATATGGAAACAGCCAGATGTCCATCGACAGGTGAATAGATAGAATTGTGGTTCTTTATCTCCAATGTCATGAATAAAATAGAATATTATTCATCCTTTAAAAAGAAGAAATCCTGCCCTTTGAACAGTGTAGGTGAAACTAAAGAACATTTTACTAAGTGAAATAAATCAACCACAGAAGGATTAGTAGTGCATAATTCTCATCTATAAGAGAGATCTGCCTCAGTGATAGAGTGCTCACCTAGAATGCATGAGGCACTGGGTTCGATCCTCAGAAACACATAAAAATAAAATATATTGTGCCCAATTAAAACTGAATATTTTTAAAAAGTAGTCAACCTTTAGCTGGGCATGGCAGTGTACATTTGTAATCCTAGCAATTCTGGAGGCTGAGGCAGGAGGATCAAAAGTTCAAGTGCCAGCCTGGGCAACTTGTGAGACCTTGTATCAAATTCAAAAACAAAAATAAAAACACAGCAGGGGCCTGCGGATGTAGCTCAATCCCTGGTACTGAAAATAAAAAAGTAGTTAACTTCATAAAAGCAGAGAATAGATTAGAGGTTATCAGAAGCTTAGGGGGAGGGGAAAATGGGAAATTACTTTCAAATTGATAGTGTTTCTGTTGTGCATGATGAGATACTTTCTGGAGGTAAGCTGTACAACATAGTATCTGTAGTCAACGATATGATGTTTTGTACTTTAAAATGTGTTCTTGCAAAAAAAAAATTAAATAACCCACAAAAGACTACAAAGACATTTTTGGAGGTAATACGCATCCTTAGTGTTTTGGCTGTGGTGATGGCATCATTACCCAAGCTTATCAAGATGTATATATTTAATGTGTTCATTTTTTTGGTACATCAAGTATACTATAATATAGATATAATAATAAAAAAGTTTTAAGAACAATTTGCAAGACAGAAAAATTAAAAGAGGTCAAGCAGGAATCAGGAAGGTGAGGTATCCAGAGTCCAGGGGGGGAAATTTGTCTTATAAAGAGGAAGGATATTTCTCAGAAAAAGACACACTGGGGGGAGATATAGACATTCCAAGGAGAAAGAGAAAGAAGGTGAGAATGTCATTATTGGATGAAGTTCTCAATAAATTATAAAGTGCATTCATCTGTTAGGAGTTCAGGAAGTGGGGTTGGGCTGTGAATTTGGGAAGAGGAGGAAGATTGGAAACAGCTGCTGGGAAGTCAGCATGGGATGAAGAACTGGACTCCGCAGCAGTGCTGGGGGCAGGTGGAGGTTAGTGAGGACTGGTTTGTCAAGGAGCCAAGGCACACAATTGCACAGCAGCACAAGTCAGGAGGCAGAGAAGGCAGGTGGTGGCTGGTGCAGGCTTGAGGTCTGACAAAGTGGGAGTAGAAAAATGACAGGAGGGTCATGAATTTGGGGCAGTGCATGAGGACAGAGTGCAAAATGGTTTCAGGAGGAAGTTGCAGGATGAAAAAATGGGGAAGATTAAATGGAAATGAAAATCAAGTGAACAAGGCCTGAGGAGAGGTGGAAGGGCAGGTAGATTGTGGTCCAAAGGGCAGTATCAGAGGATCTTGGCTTGGGGCTAGAATGATTCTGTAGGCATGAAAAAAAAAACCCAACTAATGTAAGCTTGTTATCATTGTGTGGCTAGAGAGGGTGGAACCCATAGCCACTAGAGGGGCTGGGAAGCAGAATCAAATAGAGTAATGGCAGGAGGCAGAGGAAAGAGGCTGAGGGGGTCTGGGCACTCATCCTTTGAGAAGGTAGGAAATTTCAGATATGTAGTGGATGGCAGGGAGGCAGGGAGGAGGTGGTGATGTTGGGGCTGGCATTATTTTCCAAATGATGTGGTGAAAACACTGAAGTGACCAGAGAGTGTGTAAAAATGGAAAGGACTATAATTTTAAGACAGGAAGTAGAAGGGTGACATGCTTGATAATTATATAGCTGTCATCCTGATGGACATATTGAGAGGTCAGGAGTCTGGAGCCTGGCGAGAGTTCAAAACTAGAAATAAAATTTGGCATTGCTGACATCAGGGAAAGAGTAAAAGCCACCAGATTAAGAAGATCACCTGGGATAGTGTACACAAGTTAAAAACCAAGAATGTATAAGGTGACAGTTGGGTATATGATGAAGCACCAGAAAGGAAGTCTAAGCAAAGGTGCCCTGTGTACCTTAGGAAAACCAGGAGAGGTCCCATCAGAGGAATGGGTCCCGGGTAAGAAGGAGTAGACAATAGTGCCGGAGGCTTCTGTGAAGAAGAGGAATATGAAGACTAGAAACTGGGAATGGAAAGTAGACTGGAGGAGTAGGGAAAGATAGTCTCAGAACTAAGAATTATGTGAAAGATCTAACATTTCACATCATTGAGTTTCAGAAAGAGAAAGAAGATTGTACTGAAAAAGTATTCCAAGACACAATGGTTGAAAAATTCCCAAATTTGGAAGAAGATAATAAACATACATATTCGAAAGCTAAGCAAACTCTTGATTGTAGTGATGGTCACACAAATCCTCACAAGTGATAAAATGGCAAAGAACCACACACACACCTTGTGTCAATATCAATTTCTGGTTTTGATACTGTACAATAGATACAGTATCAAACTACTAAACTACTGGGGCCTAATATAATCTCTCAGTACTATTTGCAAATGTCTTTGAATCTATGGTTATTTCAAAAATAAAAATAAATAATAACTGAGTAAAACAAATATGATACAACAAGGGAAAGATTACCTTCAAGGGAATGACACAATGACAACAGACTTCCCATCTATAGCAGAAAATATAGCCAGAAGCAAATGGAGTAACAACTTCAGAATACTGTTGAGAAGAAATTATTTCTTGACTTTCATATCAGGCTATATTGATAAGCAAGAGTAAGAATGTAAAGATGCAGAAACTAAAACTTCTAAAGTTATTTCCCTTCAATCTCAGTAAAAGAGATTACTAAACTATGTAGTACTTAGGAAGTCCTTGCTTTTCACAGTAGCCTGGGGACTATAAAGATAACTAATTGCAAGATGAAATCATGAAAAGCAATTCTAATCAATGTGTGATAAGCTGCAAATTTTCAGTAATCTTCAATAATTATTGCCAAGACATTAAATACTCTCCAATGGTTGACTATAAGCATTGAGGAAAACAAAAAATACAATAAAGCTCATGTGCATTTTGTACATTGTAACTTAAAATACCAGTAACATGGAAAATTAGTTTTATTTCTTTGCAAAGATACTTGAAAGAGTAGTTTGAATAGTGCCTGCCTATTCAATGTCTTATTGCTTTTTAATTGCTGCATTTTTCATCTTTTCTGAGCTGACCTTCTATTTGTGTAAAATGTCAGTGGGAGACAAGGAGACAACACAACTGCATTCTTGAGGTATTTGTGAACTGAATAACAGATTGTTGGTGCCCAGTCACTGATGGACTTTGAAAAAAGTGATTGATCAATCCCTGATCATGATTTATGGATAAAAGTGTTAGTAGCAGTTTGTATTTTATGCAATACTCACAGTTGTTGTCATGGTAACTGAAATTTGAACCAGTTGTTTGAGGACTGGTGTCATCTAATAAAACTGATAACTAAAATTCATGCAATCAGAATTGTGCTAAGCAAGGGCTGCTTGTACTTCAAAAAAAATGGATTGAGAGGAAACTTTTGACAAGCAGAAGCTAAGGTGTACATGTCATATACTATAAATTTTTAATGTAAAATTAAAAGTAATATTTTATATCCAAAGATCAGAAATAAAACTACAAACAAAGCATCATGTTGAGGAAAAGAGATGAAGAGGTAAAGTCTGGAAGAGTCTTTTTTATACAGGGGAAATGTAAATAATGCATTATTGAGGTCTTCTTAGATTAAAAAGGTAAAGTACAGTATGTAGATTTGAAAGGTAAGGGTATCAATTACCAAAAGAGAAAAACATATAACTTCAAAACCATAGGGAAGCAAAGATTTATTAAGCAGAAAAAATTAGGGTGAGGGATTGAGGCAAAGAGATAAGACAAAAAACAATTGAAGTAGGTACAATAATACATCAGTAATCACAAAAGTAAAGAAATTCACTTGACTACTAATGGATTAAAAACTTGAAAATCCATCTATCTACAGTTTACAGATGACACAGCTAAACAAAAACATAGAAAAATCATAGAGTAGAAAAAATATACCAGGAAAACACAAACTGAAATAGTAATTTTAATAACAGATAAAATAGAATTTAAGGCAAATGGTGTTTTAAGGGTAATGTGGAACAATACAGTGACTTAAAAAGGACAGACTGCAATTATGGGTTGTATACATCTAACAATGTGGCCCTAGAATACCAAGAGCGATATTACCTCAACTTACATAAAGAAAAAACCCACAAATATTATTTAAAAACTTACAAAACTTGATCATAATGGAATCTTTTAATTTACTACTATATAAATTGAAAATCCACACAGTGGATTAGTAAGGAACATTGATGAGGAGATAGAGAATCAAAATCACATTTCCCTGCTTGGTCTGATAATAACCATGTAGCATTGCCATTATCAAAGCAGTTTTCTTAATGAAATTTGAACCAGTTGTGGGAATGGGTTGTTATAATAGAGGCTGTTGCCTCTTCTGAAGGGGATAGTTTCGGAGGTCATGGAAGACAAAAACTGTCCTTAAAAACCTATAAAGCACTTGTCAAGACATGAAGTGACCAAAAAATGTTCCACGTTATGTAGTAATGGCTAAGGACTCTGGGTTTCATGATTCTCATCCAAGAAAATGGGCATGGGATTTCCTGCACTGTCTGCATGCTAGCAGTATGGCCAGGAGTCAAGAAGGGAAAAGGATGTGAAGAGGCTCTGGGCATGTTAAACACCATCTATATACCAGGGTCACGGCTTGCTACAAGGGTGCAGTTGAGTTTTAGAGGAATTGAGTGAAGGTTGGGACAGATGAGGAATAGATTAAACTGAACAATTGGGGATTGATATTCTTCAGTAGGAAAGGCTGAAATGAACAGAGACAGCTTTTATTGTCCTGGAAATGAGGGAATTGGGAATGCCCAGGTCATTAGAGTCCAGCTAATTAAACCTGGGCTTTGTCACCATAATGGGAAGTCTGGAGCTTGATGGTTGGAGGCCAATATGGGCTTGATAGAGTCCCCTCAACTCCAAGCTTGGCTGCTACATGATGACTGCCAGGCCTTGGAGGCCCATCCTGGGCCCACATTCTGATGCCACAGATGGGCATGACCACTCAATTCCCAGGGAGGCTGTGGATTCCCACTTATCCATCACTTTTTACAAAGGCTCTAGCAAAAAAAAAAAAAAAAAGGAAAGATATTTCTGGGGAAGGAAATCTAGAAACAAGAGAATGGTGTTGTATTAATGTTTCTATTACTGTGCAACAAATTACAAATTTTGCCACAGACCACCCATTTCTCATTTCAAGGATCTGTAAGCCAGAAATCTTGGGGGCCTCCACGAAGTTGTATTCCTGGGATCCCCAAGACCTGGAATCAAGGTATGATGGGCCAGGCCCTAGACACTCTGGGGAAACCTACTTCTTAGCTCCATTAGGTTTCTGGCAGAGTTCAGGTCCTTGTGGTTGTGGGCCTGAGGTCCCACTTTCTCGCTGGCTGATTTCTCTACCTCCTGAAGGCATCCAAAGAGCCTGGCCTTGTGGTGTCCTCTATCAGAGGAGAATTCTCAGACCCCTACATTTCACATTTCTCTGACTATCTCGTCTCCCATCACCAGAGAAAATGTCCTGCCTTTTAAAGTCTTCTGAGATGAGGTTAGGTCCAACCAGAAAAATCTCCTTATCTTAAGGTCAACTGAGTGTTAACCTTAATAGTATGTTCAAAATCTCTTTGCTAAGTAAGTAACACCATCATGGAGTGATAACCTATCATAGTTCCAGGCTTTCCTTACATCGAAGGGAAGAATATTACACAAGGGCAAGGTGTACAATGCTTTTGATGTGGTTTGTCCCCCAAGGATTCATGCATTGGAGGCTCAATTCTCAAGGTGATGGTATTAATGGGTGATGGAACCTTTAAGAGGTGGAGCCTAGTGGGAGGTAATTAGGTCATTGCCCTTGGAGGGGATTAATGTGGTTGTCCAGGATGAGTTAGTTCTTTTGGGAATGGGTTGTTATGATAGAGCAATCCTGACCCCTGAATCACTCTGGCCTCTTATCTCACCAGGGGATCTCCCCTTCTTACACAAGCTCCCATCATGATGCCATGTAGCATGTTGTGATAGAGTCAAGGGTGCCCTTACCAGATGCCAAACAGATGGGACTACTCAATCTTGGGCTTTCAGAATCCAAAAATGTTAAATAAATCTCTTTTCTTTATAAAGTATCTATCTCAGGTATTTTGTTATAGCAATAGAAAAAATACAAGAGTTATTAGGCATCATCTTGGAATTCTACCCCTACTACAGTGGTAGAAGATGAAAGGCAGTAAGGATACACCTAAAGGGATTTTACTGGTGGGGGCTGGCTCTGGTTGGATGAGGAGTTAAATTTAGGGATCTTTTAAAGGCTGGCACCTCTGTATCACCCTTGGTAGGCTTTCCAGGTGAAAGCAAAAAGGATCAGAAGGCAGCTACGACTGGAAATCTAAAATAGCATGGACTTTGATGTCAATTGAATGGTGTTCGCTACTTTTTGTTCTATTAGTTACTTACCATCACTAAGTGATTGACCATTTAAAAACATTTGAGTGTATTTAAAAAAACCATTTATTTAGCTCATGAAACTGCAATGTGAGAAGGGCTTGGGAGGGAAGGCTTGTCATTGCTTCATGAGGTATCATTTAGGCAGCTGGACTGGACTTGGGGTGGACAGTTGGCTTCCAAGATAGTGTATCACATGGCCCAGGGTATTAGTTATCTCTCTATGTAACAAATGACCCTGCACTTAGATGTTTTCATCTCGCAGTTTTGGTGGGTCTGGAATCTGGGCCTGGCTCAGGTTTTTTAAGGATGGCATCTAGGTGTGGACTCTGACTGCCCTTATCTCCAGGCTTGTCTGAGAAGGGTCCATTTCCAAGCATGCTTGAGTGGTTACTGGTAAGATTAGAAATTCTCTTATGTGTTGCTGTTGGCTGAATCCTATCTCAGTTCTTTACCACTTGGGTTTCTCCATGCTAGAGCGTGACAGCTGGCTTCCATCAGAAAATTGAGACAGAAAGCAGGAGAGAACACAAGAGAGAAACCAGCATTTTGTCTGTGGCTTAATCTTTGAAGTGACATCCTATGACTTTTGCCATATTCTATTCATTAAAAATGAATTACTAGGAGTGGTCCAGGGTCAAGGTATGAGATTACACACTAACATGCATATCAGGGTGGGATGCCAAGGGCAGAGCTGGAACTTGACCCCATCTCTTTCTGAATGCAGCATCTATAATGCAACCCCACCTACACAGCACACACACCTCACCACACATCACACCCCAACATAACACAAGTACCACACAATATACTACATACCATACCCATACACACCAGATATACGTACCACACACACCACACCTCACCACACACTCTACAAGGTACCATACCACACACACAACACACCACATACCATATCACACATATATCTCTCCGTATACATACTACAAAGTATACTATACACATACCACACCATGCCACACACCTATATATACAACTCTACATGCACCCATACCACATATTCATACACACACATATACATACACATACACAACAACATTTACACAAAAGCACCACACCCACATACACCTATACATAAGCATATTTACCACACAGTCTATACATATACATACACATTGAGAGGATAGGGGGGCAGAGCAGGTTTGGCACAGCTGTTGAGAATCAGAGTTCTGGTGTCACTTAGAAAATCCTCTTGGGTCATAAATAGAATTACAGTCCAAGTTGATTCCATTTCAAATAAAATCCAGGTTCAAGATGGAAGTTTAAGAATTCAGACAAGTAATTTTTACAAATGAAATAATTTGGGGGGCTCGTAGGAACTGAGCTGAGTGAGTGGCTGTGCAGCCTGGGGGTTGGGGTCTCTGGCTGGCTGGCTGGGCTTGGGAAAGTGCCTTGACCTGTGAGAGTGACCCTGCCTCATGGCTCAAAGCCTGGCCTGCATTAACTTGTCCTTAGTAAATGTGACCTCACCTCTTTCCCATTCCATCTGGCTGTCCTCACAGGCTCCAAATGAGCTTTTGGAAAGAGGAGTGTGGTTTTATGGCTGCTGACGGTCAGTTCCCAGACGGGTCCCTAAGGGGAGTGGGCTGGAAAATGTTGTATATGGATGAGGTGTGGGTGGGGACATGAGGTGTGTGTCACAGTGGTATGCATTTATTTGTATTTATTTGTTATATCTTTGTGATAGGACACCCTTCCTTATCTACCAACATCCAGATTCATCATGCTAAGTGCATCCACTAGGTGGTGCTGCCTGCCTGGCTGCACATCTGAGCTGGAGGTGGGTCCTGGAAAGCAGGCTTCCCTGACTCCCCACCCTCACATGTCCCCTGTTCTGCTCTGTGTCAGAAGTTCATGGTCAGCAGATGAACCTTTGCTGGATACTGCTGCCATCAAACCTGAATCCGTATTTGATCATGAACTCAATATTACACTGGACTTTGACGTCCTAGTGCAGTACTTGTTAATTTTAGGGAGGAAGGGAATCCTTCATTTGCTCTATGCAAAGCACTTTACATATATTATTGCTTTGGATTTTCCCAACCACTTGGTGAGTGAGGAAACTGAGGCTGAGAGAGGTTAAGGAATGGCCCAGGGTCAGGTTACATAGATGGGAGGAAGAAAGAATCTTGCCTGACTTTAGAGCTCACTCTTCTTCCATCGTACCCTGCTTGGGCCCTGCTCCAAGAAGCAGCCTCAGAAACTCAGTGGATAAAGTTATGCTGGACATAGGGTAGAAAATTTGTGGATACCTCAGGAAGCAGGGACAGAGAGAAGACAGGCCAGGGAGGGAAAGCAAAGTGTACCTAGCTCCTTCCCCTAGCACTCCCACTGTGCTACTGACATGACTGTAGGGTTTTGCTAACCCAAAGTGTATGAGCTGGAACTGGCCTCCTGTCAGACGCTGTTCACACAAGTTGGCAGCTTGGTAGCCCATATTTGCTGTTTTAGTCAGCTTTTTCATCGTTGTGATCAAAAGACCTGAGAAGAACAACTTAGAGTTAGAAAAGTTTATTTTAGCTTATGGTTTCAGAAGTTCAGTCTCTGGGCCAAAGATGAGGCAGAAGAACATCATGGCAGAAGGTCTTGACAGAGGAAAGAAGCTCAAGGCACATAAACTAGGAGAGAGAGAGAGAGAGAGAGAGAGAGAGAGAGAGAGAGAGAGAGAGAGAGAGAGAGAGAGAAGAAGAAGAAGAAGAAGAAGAAGGAGGAGGAGGAGGAGGAGGAGGAGGAGGAGGAGGAGGAGGAGGAGGAGGAGGAGGAGGAGAAGGAGGAGGAGGAGAGGAGAGGAGAAGAGAGGAGAGAGAAAGCTCTGCTCACTAGGGACAAAACAGAAAACCCAAAGGGATGTCCCCAGTGACCTACTTCCTCTAGTCAAACCCTACTGGCCTAGTTATTGCCTATTTAATCCATATCAGGGGATTAATCCACTGATTGGCCATATTTCATAATTTAATCTTTCACCTCTGAAAACTCTTGCATTGTCTTACACGTGAGCTTCTAGGGAATACCTTGTATCTAAATGATAACAGATGCCCATTAATGGCTGCCCCCTACATACACAGCTCATGTTCCTTGGGTAGTGAGAGCCCCCATTGGGCCCTTCAGTTTACTTATCCTTGTCTGGTACTTGTAGGAATCTGAATCGGTGACCTATGGACAGATCAGAACTCTGGATCCACCTTCCCTGGGCTGAATCCCTGTAATAAGCCATGGGACAGAAGAGCTGGACTGGGTGGGGGGGCACACCAACTTCCTCAGGAGGATCTCAGCCCACTGCCACTCTGCCCACTGCCTGTGGATCAGAAGATCTGGAGCTGGGAAGGACCAGGTACTAGTGGGTTTCTTATGCTCAGACAGGAGCTTCCACAGCAGGGAGACAGAAGGCAGCAAGAGGTAGCCAAAATAAGACACCTGACAGGTGTCAGCAATCTCCAAGGCCACCTCTGGTTACCATGCCTATCTGTACACAGCTCTGTAGGGCAGCTTGAGGGGGCAGGTACATTCATGTGCTCTGGCCCCATCATACCTGGGTTTAAGCCCTGTTCTACCAGCCATGGGAACTAGGGAACTAACTCATCTCCAAGCTTCTCTTTCCCTTTCCATAAAATAGGGCTCATCAGAGTGCCTACCTCCAGTGATGAGTGTAAAGATTAAGTGGGATTGGATCTGAAAAGCATGCCTGTCAGGGAACACTTATCCCATATTGACTCTCGCTTTTCTTACTCCTCACCTCCGAGCCTGGGCCCTTTAGAGCATTCTCCTCTTAGGCCCCAGCTGCTTTATGTCCTGTATCATCCAGACATGTAGAAAAAGCAAGGGATGGCCACTTACCACTCCCTTCTTAGGCTGTCACCTTCCGTGCATTCAGGGTGGGACATTGTTCTTGCTGGACACTGGACTTCACAGCAGCTCTAAGGAGCAGCTTCCTGGAGCCAGTCAAACACTGGGCAGTTGCCACTCTCTGGGCTCAGAGGGTAGGAGTGGGTGGGGAGTGTTGTGGTTTGGATGTGAGATGTCTCCTCAAAATTCCTGTGTTACTGCCGTAATGTTCAGAGACGGAATGATTAGATTTTCAGAGCTGTAACCTCGTTACATGCCATAGGAATTATATCTTGACTCTTCCTTTTCTCTTTCTGCTTTCTGATGATTGCCATGAGTTTAACAGTTTTCTTCCATCTTCCTCTTCCACCATGGTGTCTGTCTCACCTTGGGCCCAGAGCAACAGAGTTGGCTGATCATGAACTGAACCTCTGAAATTATGAGCTAAAAATAAACTTTTCCTCCTCTAAGTTGTCCTTTTTTGAGTATTTTGGTCACAGCAAGGAAAAGTTGACTAATATAGGGAGTTAAGCTCAGGAGGAGCCATGCTATTCAATGAGCATGTTCCTAGCCCTGAGATTTCTTCCTTTTCCCTGCTGCAGGGGTTTCTGTGAGCAAATGGGGAGAGGGGAAAGGGAAAAGGAATTCAGTTGTATGTACTGAGTGCTGGCTGGTGTCTAGTGTCAGGGCAGACAAAATCCCCCATCTCCTTACTCATCACCCTTCCCACAGAGGTGGACATTAACAGTGTCTTTCTCTGCAGAGAAGGAAACTGGGACCAAGCAGAGGTCATGGGGTTGGCCTGAGGCTGCCCAATCTAAATCTAAAACTGCGCCTGTGTGTACCCAACACATACTAACAATTCTCCAGACGCTTTCCTGGGGACAGGCTCTGTAGGAAGGAGCCCCTGGAGGAGGCAGCAGCCTTCCTGAGTGACACACCTGGGCCATCCTTGGATGCTGAGGCATTGGAACTGGAAGGGAATTAGCTAGTGGAGTTTTATGGGAGATGAAGAAGTGGAGGGCCAGGCTTGACACTTGCGCTTCTGTAAAAATAGAGTAGACCCCTCTCAAGAGCCCAGTAGTCCAGGTCACCATACTCCAGGAAACCAGATGTCCATGGCTCTCAAAGCTGACCCATTGTGGGAGCTACAACCAGGACCAGGGCAAGGGGGAGGGGTGGAGAAAGGGAGGGAACAACCACAGCACCCTTGCCTCAGAGCCACCTGTCTCTTGAGGTCCTGGAGGAAACCTGGTGGTAGCGCCATCTTTGCCCAACAAGAGACAGCACAGTGAGAGCAATGAAGATATGACCAGGCCTACAATGCCGACATTTTATGGGACACCAAGTCCTAGCTTCCTTTCCTGGGAAGGGAAAGAGCCTGAGGAGGAGTGCACAGGGGCTCCATGGAAGGATTCTACAGCGAGGCCCCAGCATGTCCTCCTCAACAACCACAGCATGACTGATCCCAAGTCTGCACCTCTGGGCTTGACTTCTGATATTGGCACAAAGGTGTTGTCCTGTCTGATGGCCCCAACTGCTCAGTCCCCAGTTTTCTCATCCTCAGCATGTCTGCAAGGAAGCTGCCTCTTCTCCCCTCTCCCATGACCTCCTGACCTTCTGCATCCCTAAGGCTGTTCACACAGTCAAGGCAGGAAGCTGGGAGCCTCTTCCCTGCCCTCTCATGCCAGTCAGTCAAATAGTTACACCTGGTTTTAGGTCTAAAACACACGAGGTCCCATTTCTCTGCTCCCTACTTTTCTGCCTGAATGTAGGAAGACACCCACATGACTGTGCCTGCTTCCAGCCTCACCACCCTAGGCTCCATCCGGCTCATTCAAGAAATAGCTTGTGAGAAGCTTTTCCAAGATGGTCACTGTGCTACCATGAGTCTCCATGTGATCACATGGTATTTGTCTCTTGGTGCTGCCACTGTTCCACAGCTCCCCATCACTTGCAAGATAGAGTGGAGGGGCCTTAGCACCGGCTAATGGGCCCTTCCTACCTGTGGAAGCCACAAACCACACCGGTGGCTCTCTTTCTCTGGGTCAGGACCATTGTTGGCAGTGGGAATAGAGGCAGAAACCTTCAGGTAAGGAGTACCCTCACTCAGGAGCACTGGAAGGAAGATAAGGTGCTTTGGGCTGAATGTTTGTGTCCTCCTACAAATGCATATGTTGAAATCCTAAGTCCCAAGGGTGACACTATTACAAGGTGAGGTATTTGACAGATAATTTAGGTCAAGAGGATGGAACTCTCATGAATGGGATTAGAGTTCTTATGGAAGAAACCCCAGAGACCTCTCCTGTCTTCTTTCTACCATATAAGGACACACCTTCTATGAACCAGTAAGCAGTGCTCACCAGACATGGAAATTACCAGTGCCTTGATCTCGGAATTTCTAGCCTCCAAAACTGTGAGTGATCAATTCCTGCTGTTTTATAAGACCCCCAGTCTATGGTACTTTGTTATGGCAGCCCAGGTGGACTAAGACAATGGTGGTCATCAGAAAGACTAAGCACTTAATTAGAGGGTCTAACTTTCTGTTCCACTCACTTTTGGACCACTAGGAAGGAAGTGGGTACCTCTACCTATGTCTGTTCATTCTCATCCTTTCTAATAAATTATAATCTTAAATATAGTCTCTTCCTGAACTCAGTGAGTTGTTCTAGAAAATCATCAAACCTGAGGGTGGTTGTTTATGGAAATACTCAAATTTGTAGCTGGCCAAACAGAAGTGCAGGTAGCCTGGAGATCCCTGAGATTTGAGGTTGGCATCTGAAGTAGGGACAGTCTTGTATAACTGAGCCCTTAACTTGTGGTATCTATACTAACTCCCTGGAGTAAGTGTGTTTGGGCTGAATGTTTGTGTCCTCCTAAAAATGCATAAGTTGAAATCCTAAGTCCCAAGGGTGACAGTATTACAAGGTGAGGCATTTGGGAGATAATTTAGGTCAAGAGGATGGAACTCTCATGAATGAGATTAGTCTCTTCTAATTGAATTGAATTATAGGACACCCAACTAGTGTAGAAGAATTGTGTTTAGCTTCCTTCTCTATCCACACCTCCTACATGGTCTGTTTAATAACAAAGTCTCTGTCTCTCTGTCATGAGATACTGGAGCCTACTCTGAGGCCAGGTGACTCCCTGAGCACTGTGGGAAGAGAAGAAAGTGCAGAGCAACCAGAGATCCTCTGGGGATCCATCGGAGGCCTGCCATCTTAGAAGAATCACCTAAGGGGAAGCACATGGCATTGACCCCCTTGGAGAAGGCTAACACACAGGCTGACAGAAGGGCTCTTACAGTAATTCTATGAGGCACCCAGGGGGATCAGTGCTGGTTCACAGCACATCCACATGGCAGCCTCGGGAAAGGAGCCTGCAGCACTGACATCTTGCTTTGATAATAAGAGTATCGTCGGAAAGACTAGCCTCTATCCCAGGGTTCTTAGTGAGCATATCTGCATTTCAAAAAGCTCATAGTGGGACATGGGAAGTAAGTTCTGGAGAGAGATATATCCCAATGTACCCTGGACTGGAACTGAGGGTCCTATCCAATGGAGGAGTTCAGGCTGTTGGCATAGGTCTCAGGGACACCCCTGACCTCTTGCCCAGAGCCAAGTCATGTTCAGCCTGTGCCCAGCACACAGGGCTGCTCTGGCTGATGCTCCTGAGTATCTGTTTAGTTTGCTCAGGCTGCCCTAACAGAGTACTGCAGGATGAAGGCTTAAACCACAAACGTTTATTTTCTCCCAGTTTTGGGGACTGAATGTCTGGGATCAACGCGTTGGCAGGGGTGGTCTCTTCTGGGCTTGTATATGGCATCATCTTCCTGTGTCTTCACATAATCTTCCTTCTCAGTGTGTCTGTGTCCCGATCTTCTCTTTTTATAAGAACACCAGTTATTAGGAGCCACCCTCATGATCTCATTTTACTCTTAATTACCTCTCTAAAGGTCCTATCTCCAAGTACAGTCACACTCCGAGGTACTGGGAATTAAGACTTCCACATCTGAATTTTAAGGAGAACACAATTCAGCCTATAATAGCATCCCAAGAGAGAAATGGGTTTCAAAGACTTGGGAGGAATTTCCTCTGTAAAGATGTGTTGGAATTCCCCCTTTCAGACTGATAGGACTATAACAAGAGATTTAGAAGCTGCTTTTGCTAAATGTACTTGCCTGTTCATCTGGGCCTGCAAGATAAAGTTTAGCATCTGTCTTTATTCTTCATTAAGGAGTGTTCATCTAAAAACTAGTAATTCAACATTTATTATCCCCAAATTGGCCTAATCTGTCTCAACCATGTCAAGGCTGAAGCAAGCTTTGCAGCATCCTCTTTCAGTCCCCTGGAGTGGTACCTAGAAGTTTTTGGTTATTGTCTTACACCTTACAAGAGGCAGGCACATTACACCACAATGAGTTTGCTTCTCCTAAGTAGGAGCCATTGTCTCATGGGAACTGACCTGTTTCCTTCCAGGACAACAGGTCTGATAGATAAATTCTGAGCAGCAAGTAGAAATTGCCCTCTCAAGTGATATGGACTTCTCCAGAGCCACCTCACAGAATCAGGAGTAAAATAATCATCAACCAGAACACAGCTTGACCAAGACTACTTAATTATGAGTATATACTCCTCTTTCCTCCTGCCTCAAGTCTTCTTCTATTTAAACCTAAAGCTCATGTCATTTCATGAAGACAGAGATAACACATGATGTCTCTTTACTGTCCTACTATAACCATGGTGATTAAAGTTTCTTTCCTGCATTTCACCATTATTTTTTTCCATTTGGTTTTGAGGTGGCTGGACCTGATTTTCTTGGACTTCCAGAGTCTTCTGGCCTAGGACTCTGTATGAGGATCCCAAGTGACCATCAGCTCTGTGTTGGATTTGCTCCTGGTCCCCATGGGGGAGGGGCATCTAGTGCAGATACACTAGAGAATGGAATAATAGGTGTGACACTAGTTAATTCCACTGTTCAAAGATCAGAGTGGACCTACCTGAGGCTCAGGCTTTAAGGTGGCTAAAGTAGAGTGATCATGGGGCTGGCATAGCTATTCTAGGCACTGGAGTCTTTATCCTGATCACAACTCTGGAAATGAATGGAGTTTCCACAATTGCTGCCCTCTTAACAATCTCACAGAATAACATTTTTGGATCTTTTACACCATATTTTTTTTCCTGAAGTTTCCCCTTGAGAAGGAACATGCTGTATGTTGGAGTGTGGCTGCTGTGCTTGGTGTTGGCCTGGGAAAAGGACGTGGTAGTAGGAATCAGGGTATTGGAAAAATCATAAAAACATGTGTTTTGAGGGTGTTATAAACTCTCCAGTTTATTAAAAAAATCCATATGATGTAACAGGAATGCATCAGAGGACTCAGGCCAGGCCCTTCAATTCCCACCTCTGTGCCTGGGAAAGATATTGACCCCTTAAGATGTAAAGCAGGGCCCCAACCATGGAGAGAAACTCAGATGGGTCCTTGGGACCATGGTTATGCAGGATGTCATTTCATCTCTTTTAACTTATTCAGAAATTCCACCAAGACTGCTCATATGCATGAGGCTGACCAACACAGTCATAAGGACTAGTTGAAAATTTTTGGGGGAGGTAAGAGTGTATACCCCCTGTTCACTCATTCACTCAACAGACATTTGTCAAATTCTTTCTGAAGACTCACTGAAACCTTGTAGCAGCGGTTCTCAAAGTGTGGCCATAAGACTGGGAGTATCAGTGTCATTAAGATTTTTTTTTCTGTTTTTTTTCTTTTTAGATATACATGGCAGTAGAGTGCATTTTGACATATTATACATATATGGAGCATAACTTATTCTAATTAGGATCCCATTCTTATGGTTGAACATGATGTGGAGTTACACTGGTCGGGTATTCATATATGAACATAGGAAAGTTTTGTCCAATTCATTTTACTGTCTTCCCTATTTCTATCTTCCCTCCCTTCTCTTCATTTCATTTTGTCTACTTAAATGAACTTCTATTCTTCTCTCCCTTCCCCTTATTGTAGTTTGACATTGGAAATGAAAGACCTCAGGTTCCAACCCCTACTCACCTCTGAGGTGTCCCAGCACTCTGTGCTTCAACCAGTCCTTATAGTCGATTCTGATGCCCTTTCAAGATTGAGAACCACTGCCTATACACTATACCACTGCCTATACTGCTCAGGGTTGTGGATAGAGGACCAAGTATATAAGTATAAAGGGGGTAATGGAGAAATAAAAGAAGTGTCAAGTGTGTAGGAGGGAAAGGTGACCAGATAGGGGAGCAACTTGTGAAGTTCTCAAATACTACAGCATGAAGTTTGATGTTCCTTGAGACTCAAAGGAATCCATTTATGGATTTAGGACTAGAATTGGACAATATCATCACACCTCTAGCAAGGTCATCATGAAACCGGTATTGGAAGTGAGTTGAAGAGATCTAGCTTAGAAATACAAAGACAAGTTAGGGGGCTGATGTAGTAACAGTCCAGACTAATGATGATGAATTGGAGAACTAATGGTGGTTGGGGAGGTGGGGAGCTGTATTCGAGCAACATTAGGCAAATACAACCCACTGTGCTAACTGGTGGGGTATAGATGAGGGCAAGGGGACACCCTAAATGAGTTCCAGGTTTCTGGCATGGGTACTGGGTGGTGGTGATGTCATTCTTTGGAGCAGGGAGTGCAGTTTGGAGGAATCAATAATGAGTTCAGTTTGGGACATTGTGAGTCTGAACCGCTGGTAGCACTTTCAGATGGAAATGCAGGTCCAGTGCAGGGGAGGCCAGGCTGGAGGCTTAGTGGGAGGTGGGAAGGGCTCCCAAGAGAGAAGTAGGAATAATCAGACTCCAGGTCCTGGCTTGGCCTTATATAAGCACAGCCCTTGGATCATTATACTTCACTGAATTAACTCTGGCTTGAGTACAACGATGGAAGAGAATCAGGGACATTGTGTACAGTGTCCCTCACATGGACAGAGAATTGGGCGGAGAAGGGCTCAGAGTGGCTGTGGCTGCCAGAAGTGTGTTCTCCATGGGGCCCTCCTGGTGGGAGCTGAAACGGTCCTGAGTGGGGCATGAGGACTCCTTCGTGCTGCTCAGACCCTAAAATGTCCCTTGGAGAGGATATGTGACTGAGCAGAAGATAAAGGGGCCTTGACTTATACCCAGAAGGGATCACTCTTCCTAAGAGGAGGTCAAGGGAGCAGGTGCATTGTTCCCAGGATCATACTTCATTGAGTGGTTTCCTCACTTCACAAGAGAGAGCCAGGGAAGGGAGTGTCTTCAAAGACTAGGAGGGCCTTTCTAACTTCCAGAGCTGCTGCTCATCCAAGAAGCCCCCCACTAAGATGACATAGGGACTACAACTTTGAAGTTCATGCACAAGGGGCCTGTTTTGGTCTGTTTTCTGTTCCTGTAACAGAACACCTAGGGACTGGGTAATTTA
Organism: Ictidomys tridecemlineatus; assembly: GCF_052094955.1. Classification (NCBI taxonomy): domain Eukaryota; kingdom Metazoa; phylum Chordata; class Mammalia; order Rodentia; family Sciuridae; genus Ictidomys; species Ictidomys tridecemlineatus. The sequence goes on from NC_135477.1 coordinate 74,756,178, forward strand.
TAAAGAACAGAGGTTAATTTTGGCTTGTGGTTCTGGAGGCTGGAGAGTCCAGCAGCATGGTGCCAGCATCTGCTTGACTTCTAGTGAGGGCCTCACGGAAGGACAAGTGGGAGAGTGCAAAACATGAAGAGTGGCCTCACTCTGTAACATCCCATTCTTTTTGTGTGCACATATGGTACTGAGGTTTGAAGCCAGGGAGCTCTACCATTGAACTACACCTCAAGCTCCATTTCTTATTTCGAGACAGGCCTTGCTAAAGTTGGTCTCAAACTTACGGATCCTCCACCTCAGCCTCTGGAGTAGCTGAGATTCAGGCATGTGCCACTGTGCCTGGCGCATTCTTATGTTAACTAATCCAGTCCAGCAAGGATGAGAACTCAGGCACTCCCAGTCCCACAGGAAAGGAGTGGATCCTACTTAATGATCTAATCACCCCCAGAACTGACACAGTGGCAGTTCCTTTTCAGCATGGGTTTTGGAGAGACAAACCACATTCAAACCGTAGCAGACCCTTCCCATGGGAGCTGAGTCCTACAGGCATCAAGGGTCCCCTCAGAACTGAAGTGGGGTGGTTCTTTGACTCATTCTCCTGGTGACTGTGTCAGGTATTAGCCAGTGAGGGGGACCGGCCATTGCCTATCCTCACCGGACATCACTTTACTGTACAGCGAGCCTGAAAAGGCACTGTGTGCAACCCTCCCTGGATGGTGGGCATGAGGGTTTCAGACTGGATTCTTTTTCTTTCATATTTATGTCATTTTATTAAGCCTCTGGTTCTTTTTTTTTTTGAGGAGGGGGCGGGGGATATCTGGGATTAAACTCAGGGACCCTCGGTCTCTGAGCCACATTCCCAGCCCTATTTTGTATTTTATTTAGAGACAGGGTCTCCCTGAGTTGCTTAGTGTCTGCTTTTGCTGAGGCTGGCTTTGAACTTGTGATTCTCCTGCTTCAGCCTCCCAAGCCATTGGGGTTACAGGCATGTGCCATTCCCCCCACCCCCAGCTAAGGCTCTGGTTCTTGGTGGTGGTAATGGGGATTTTCATAAGATGAAATCACAAACTGGGACCATTTGGGTGAATAGGAGGGTGAACACAGTCTGTGTCAGTCACTCATACAGTTTTGAGGGGAATCTGTTGATCAGTAACAGTGCATGATACAATGATGACCCAGGGTGAGGCAGACACCTTCCATGGGAGCCTCCTTGGGACAAGTTTGCTGCTGCATGCAGATGCCTTTCCTGATGCAGGCACTTCAGAGTCTAGTGGTGATGAAAGGCAGAAGGACACTAATGACAACCTATGGACAGCGTGGTATTAGGAATGTGCTATGAACATGTTCAGGAGAGCTGTCTGAGGGTCCCCAGATAAAAGATGGAGGAGAAACCCTCCGCTGTGGGGAGTGGAGGGTGTTAAGACATGGAGGTGACAGGACCCTCTGGAAAGACTCAAGGAAAGGAGTTTCCTGGGGTTCACCACAATTGGAGCAATTAAATGGAAGCCAGGAGCCATGAGAGACAGGTTAGGGCTAAGCAAGCTGTGGAGACTGGACACAGTCCCCTCAGGCATGTAGCTCTAGTTGGTAGTGGACAAAAGCCCTGACATCATATGTACTCTAGCAAGATTATTCTAGTATCAGCGGTCCGGATGATACAAGATGGGTTGGGAGAGGAAGGAATGGCCAGGGAGGTGGTTCAGCAGGGCTCTGAAGTTGACCGGGGAGATTGGAGATAAGAAGGGAGGTGGTATCCATCAGGAGCATCTCAGACATTGTTGCAGCTTCTCTGACCATCTTATTTTGAAATCAATGAAAATAAATAAACTTAAAATTTTATTGTATTGTTTTTGAAGAGAGACTTAAGAAATTAAGTCACCATTTTTCAGGCCACCAGTTGTCTTCACATTCCTGTTGAAAACTTGGACAGGGGACTTATAACATCCTTGTCGACTGTCCTTATTAACTCAACATTTTATTTAAATTGCACTTAGCACCTGCCTCCAATTATTCGGCTCTGTCAGAGAGCGGAGTTCTGATTAAATGCTTTAGCACAGTGTCACCCCAGGCACAGACCATCATCTGTCTTCATCAAACCAGCGTCCTCAGTGGCCTGACAGCGGCATCTGGGAAGGAGCAGGGATGGTTAGTGCTAAGAGACCATGCCGCCCAAGACAGCCTCCGTGGAGCTCAGAGAACCATTTGTATTCGTTACTGTTCTCCCCAATCATTGTCCCTGGTTTTCATGGGCCACTAGCGAGCAGACACTGACAGCCTGGCCAGGTTGTAAAATGGAGAAAGTGGGGAGGTTAACGAAGGCGATGATGCTGATGACAGTGACCGTGAGCTAAGGCGGCAGCTGCAGCTTCTTGATGCTGATGAGTCCTGCCATTTTGGGAGCACCTGCCATGGTCAGGTACCATACCAACCAAGGACCTAACCCTTCCTGGATGTTCTGTGCCCTATAACCACAACCTCTGAGGTCGGTGTACTCAGGGTCTTCTTCCGCTTTATGGATGAGGAGATGGAGACTGGCTCATGACCACTTAACCTGAAAAAACAGGTCTTTCTGCCTTAAAACCACCACATAGCTCTGTTGTCACCTGCAGCCTCTATTCAATGCTTGAGAAAGTGATTCCCCCACCCTGACCGCTGGCTTCCAGGAGACAATCCCTGGCCTGCATGGAAGGGGATTCTGTGCTGGATGACTCTGACATCATGAGTTGTCATCAGTGTTGGTTTCATTAGAGACGGGTCTCTAATGGAGGGTGTACAGACTGCAGCTGGGGTTCCATGTTTGGGGGGAGGCTATAAAACCCAATGGTTAGAAATGTGACATGGGGAGAACCATGAAATAAATAGGAAACTTCATGATTCCATTGCACAATGAGGAGACTCTTTGGGGCATCAGGTTGAGATTTACCAAATCTGGCTCAGGCTCAAATGAATGATGCTGGATCAAAGAGAGGAGGAAGAGGTGTATTGGTTGATTAACTCTTAGGTTCAAATCCAGGGAGGACAAGAAGGAACTAGTTGTCAGGGTGAATAATTTTGGAAGGTCTTGAGAGGTAACAGAAAAATATGTGATTAAGATCGGTGCTAAACATAAGGTTTTGAGAGCCAGCCATATGTGGGTTTGAAGCTTTCATCTTCTCCTAATCAGCTTCAGTGTCTATTTGACATTGCCAGGTCTTAGCAGCTTCTTTTCAAATAGAAATCAAGGTCTATTGTGGAGGGACATTATGAAAATAAACCAAAATAATTCTTCAAACCTGATAGGAGACAGGAAACTTTCTCTGTAGAGTCAGATAGTAAATATTTTAGGTTTTTCAGGCCATAAGGTCTATGTCACAACGATTCAACTCTGCTGTTACAGCCTGAGAGCAGCTACGGATAGTACATGAATAGATGGACATAATTGTGTTCTCATAAATCTTTATGGACAAAAGTAGACAGGAGGCTGGATGAGCAGGGTTACAGGCCTTAGTTCAAAAAGTAGTTGTTTAATTACAAAATAGTAGGCGTACCACTAATGTAAGGTCCCCTCTGTCAGAAGCGCTGAGGACTGAGTGGTAGAGAAATTGAGGAATATGTTCAATAATGTAAAGATCAGCAGAGGGACTGGGCAAAAGGAGGGAAGGGCTCCTCAGAGAAGTACTGGATTGCACCATAAAGCATCTGCTGTCACATATGCCACATGGACATGGGCATGTCTGCCCCCTCGTCTGAGGGAGGATGGAAGGTATCCTGGGCCACTGGGGGCTTTGGCCACATGAATGCATTGTGTGGGGGTGCTGTACAGTCTTGGAATGTGACTAACCAACACCCCAAACTGCATGGCACCTGACACTAGAGGTGATCCTCACAGTGGCTAGGGAAGGGATCACTGAACCCCTGTAGAACTGCTGGCCCTGACAGTGGCCACACTTGTTGGGGAAGGGGCTGTGAATACCTGATTCCTCTTCCCTGGACTGTGGGAATTGTGGGGCCAGTCCCTGGGTGTAGGAGTACCCCATGTTCAGTCCCCTATGCCAAACTCTCAGTTGGACCTAATTTGCTGTGTCCTGGTCGCACTTCTACCGGCCTTTACTTTGGATTCAGCAGCAGAAGCTCTGAGCCCATCTGTCTAGGGGGAAGCTGTAGGGAAGGCTTCAGCGAGGCTGGGGGAGGAGGGAGCCTGCACTGGGTCCCTGGAGATTGTCATGTCACCTCGTGTGCAAAGTGTGAGTTCTGTCCCTCACACAGGGAGCTCTCGACCCCTACCTGGCACTTGCTCTGCGGAGGGCAAGAGCAGAGAGAATCTTTATGGTGGAGCAAATGCCTTCAGGGAGGCCACAGCCTCCTGGGTTGAGAAGGCTGATAATGACAGAACAACAGTAGAAGCTGTTTGGCATTTCCACTTTCTGTTTAGCTATTTTCTAATAGAATTATCTTGAATTTTAATCTGTTTTAATGATGGCAATATAGACACTCAGAACTGCTCTAAACTTCCTACTAGGTCATAAATATGTGGCCATCAACTTGAGACATCTGCCCATAAACCCATCTCTCCAGCTCCTGTGACTGACCAGCAACCACACCCCCGGAGACGGGTGGGTGCAGTCCTGCATCTGCACTTGATTAACAAGACCTGTCACTGTCCCTCTTTTCCACTCTCTCACAGGCTGCTGGCAACACTTGACAGCCTGCAGCCCACACTATGCTTTTCATCGTCCCATTAGCAGAGGGATGTTGAGCAGGAAGAGTCTGTGTCCTCTCCCTTGTGCTTGACCTTGGAGTCTCTAATTAGCTCATGACACCAGCAGTCCATAATTTCCGCCCAAGCCCAGCTTTGATTTTTCCAGCACAAACATTGCTTGAGGACCACCGATAAGGCTTGAGAGCACAGCGCAGAGAGCCTGGCAGCTTAGGAGCGCATGTCCAATGTCGCTGATCCCTTAATGAGGAATGGGGGCTTTGAGGGCAGGGGCCAGGGGAAGCAAGGGCTGAAGAAGCCCCAGGAATGCCTTACACTAACAAACCAGCCATCCGGCAGGGCAGCTTCTTCCACCCCATCGCGATATTCATGGAAACTTGTGCTAATTATGGACCAAGCAATGTGGCTCTGGAAAAGATGTCCCTTTGTAATCTCATGACCTCTGGTGACGATGCTTTAGAGCTGTGACATTAATATAAACGGTCCACGGTAGGTGGGCAGGATAAGAATGTTTCGGTCCCCACAGCCTACCCAGAAGGCATGGTTGCTGGGAGGATGGACCATCCTGTCTTGTACTGTCAATAAGACTGTTCACACCTGTGGCCATTTTCTGTTCACTTGTTGTGGATTGAGGTTTTGATTTCACCATTTAATCAATTCTCACAATAGCCTTTTGAGGCATAAGTTATAGATCAGGAAGTTTTGCCGAAGGTTATCCAGCTAGTGGAGAAAAAAAAAATGGTAGGACTTAACACCATTTGGTTCCAAACCCTATATAAAACTCTGTGATGGTGCAGCTTCTTTGAGTCCCAAGAGGTGGCCTTACCAGGGTCAATGGACCAATTTCACGGAGGAATGAGGAAGAAGGAAGGCAAGGGGAAAAGAAGGGAAGAAGAAAGGGCTGTCTCCAAAGGCAGAGGCTACATGCTGTCATTTAGAGAGTCATGTAAGAATCCACAGACATGGACTGACATTCTAGCTTGGGCAGCCGCTGTCCAGGGCTCACCTGGAATGTGGGAGCCCCTGATGAATGTTTGCTAAATGAATGAACAAACACCCTGGAGAGGTAGATACTGTCATTCCCAATCTGCAGAGCAAGATACCAGGTTGCCAGAAGGTTCCCTGAGGATCCCAGGCCCACCTGGTAAACAGACATGAACTTCAGAAGCAAGGAAAGTGCTGTTTTATGCAATCATTACTACATAGTATAGTTTAGTTTTTATGAAGATGTTACTTTATTTCTTGTTAACAAGAAGATTAAATGAGACTTTAAAAAGTATATTAAAAATTCCCCATTGCTGAAGCAACATGTTGAGTTCATTGGTGACTGGATGACGTGTGACTTGGAGTTCTTTATGCGTGAATTTACCACTGAGCTTGAAGAGAATTTTTGGAAATGTGTTTATTTTATCTAAAAATGGCAACAGCAGGTTATTTGTTGAAACATATTTTTTCTTATCAAGATACTTTGATTTTCTCAAGTGGAGTGGACATCGTGTCCAAGCACCAGCTTCCTGATAAAAGAATGTTGTTTTTTCCCACAGAGACAACATCTGGATCTCAAATCCTTTACTAAGACGCGAGTCTCCCCTTAGTAAATCCAGACGCCCTCTGGGGACCAGCTGGTGAATTTTCAAAAGGGATTCCTAACAGCCTTTTCAGCTTTAAAATGGATTTTTATACTGAAAAGTATCTTGTGATTTGGAGTGCTGTGTACAAGGCCTGGATTGAAGGTAACTACTGAGAAAGTGGTGAAATAATTTCAAAACTCTAAGAAGCATGCAAAGATTTTTAAAATGGAGGCTGGATATCTGGCACTGACCTTGTGACACGTGACATAACAGCACCTGGCCTGGGAATGAGCACACAGGCTTCTGGAGGACAGGGACGAGGTGGACTTTGAACTGGTGAACTTGCTGCTGCCTCTAGGGCAAAACTGGTGCGGTGATCCAGAAAAAGGCCTAGATGGTAAGACCACTGATGTGCACATCAATTCTCAGGAAGAAACCCTGATACAGAGAGGCTCTGAGCCCTATCCTGTAGGTCTAGAGGTATTTGAGGCTCAGAGAGGTTGGAACACTTGTCTAAGTCACACAGTTTTCACGTGGGAAAGTGGGATTCAACCCCAGTTTTAGCTATCTTTACTCCTGCCCACACATTAAGTTCCTAGTCATAAGACGTTGTCTTCTCAGTGGAATCCCTCTGGAGGTTTCCATACTCTTGACTCTGCTGGGAAAAGGAGAGATCTGTGGATGGAAGGACAGAGGATTATGAAAGCATCTCCAGACAGATGCTCCGATTCTCTGCCTGCTGCTTTGCCCAAAGCACCCAGAGAGGGGGTTGCACTGCTTTCAAGGGACTCAGGGGCTGCCCATACAGCCAGTGGGCACCTTTTGAGGATAAACCCCAACATGTATTTAGTGCTTCCATGGTGACAAGGGTTTGTCACTGTACTGTGTGGGTATCAGAGGGTTGTGAGCACAATGTAAACACATCAGGGGCCCGGGGAGATGGTCTAAATTCATTTGACAAATGATTATGAAGCCCTCACTCTGCATCACCTGGCTCCTAGGTTTGGAAACACTATGGCCCTGGGATAAACAGTGCAGATCTGCAGGCAGATGGGGCTGGATTGGGTCCTCGCTCTGCCACTAGCCAACTGGTGACTTTGGGCCTACGTTTCCCATCAATCAAATGGATATAATGCTAGTACCTGCCTCATGAGAGGTGCTGAATGAACCAAATGAATTATATATGGAAGGAATCTGTAGCAAAGCCAGACAAGGGAAGCTCTGTGAATATACAATGTTGTCAGCCCAAGGACAACATCCACACAAGTGTTTAAACACATGTTGGCTGTGTCATTGATGAGGGGTGCTGTGGAGGAAGTGGAAGAATGGGGAAGGGGCCTGGGGCTTTGTCAGGAGAGGTGGTCAGGAGAGGCCTCCATGACCTGTAAGAGGGTCACTCCTGTGAAGACTTGAGCAGGGTTTACATGAAAGCATTCTGAGAAACAGGCAAGACAAGGGTCCCTTGAGCCGCCACCTAATGCCATCTGCATCGTGAAGCTTAGCTGGATCATTTTCTTTCTTTTTAGATTCAAAACATTAGAATCTGCTACATGTCCCATGACCCTGAATTCATCATGTCCCCTCACCTGTGGAGCACGGCTATCTGGGTGCCGCCCCCTCTTGGAGTCTCCCTGACTCAGCCTGGGTCCAGTTTTCTTCCTCTGGCCACTCCCACCCTGCTTCCCTCACTGTTTAGATGGCTAGTGCCTTGGTCACTCTCTTTGAGCAGACAGGCCCAGGTGACCCTCTTCCCCTGTGCCTCTGTGCTTTAGGGGGTCTCCATGCAGCTCCTTGTGATTTTCCCCCAAAGGTGCCCAGCATGTGGTCCTTCCCTATGGAATGACATTCAAATGTTGCTCTGTGAAAGGGGGTACAGAGGGCTCATGTGCACTGCATAGATGCCTCGGGCCATGTGGCTGCCTCCTCTGGAGACAGAAGCTCAGCTTTCCCTTTGCCCTAGAACAACTGCAGCAGCTCCCAGGCTGGTAGGGGATGCTGTGGGTGTTCACAGTAGGACCTGGGCCTAGAGCCAAGCACCCACTCTTCCCTTGGCCCTGGTCAGGGCCAAGGAGCTTAGGATCTGGGAAAAGGGGCCAGTCCAAATCTTCCTGTCCCACTTCATCATTGCCACTCCATGCCCATGGTGTCCCCTACCTTGTGTGACTTCCAGGATACCATCCATACTGTGGTATCTCCTGTAGTCCACTGCTGCTGGACTTTAGGACCCCAAGCTGCAGTTTTGTTGTTAATTTCAGAGCCTTGCAGCCATTGGCATGTCTCTTTGTCTTGCTCTGCTCCACAAATTAGTGACAGGTGCATCTGAGTGATTCCCCCAGAGCCCATTACAGCATCCTGGGGAAAAGAAAAAAAAAATTGTTCCCCTTTCCCAAAAATTGTGTGCTAAAAAACTAGTTTTAGTCTTCGATGTGAGCCAACTCTCTTCAATTTGATCTGTCTCAAAAGAAGTGAGAAAGTGCAGGGGCTTCCCCCCTGGGTAGGAATGAAGCATGACAGGAGCCTGGAAACTTGGCAGAGATGCCCTGGATCGAGGTTCTGGCTTTGGGCCCACTTGGCAGAAGAACGGAGAGAAGCTTCCAGTTGTCCCAATGCAATTCTCTGGGTTGAGGTGAGGCAGGCACACTTGTGGTTTGCTGTGCTGCAGCCTCTGAGCGATGAGAATCAAATCTGCAAGGGACTCTGTGTCCCACTGACCTCAAGTCAGCGAACAGTTACCAGTCTTACTTATCACCTACCGTATGCTGGGCACATTTCTGCCCTGGAGGAGGACACAAGGGCCAAGATGAAGGTGGGAGCCCCTGGGCCCCCTGATCCTGCCCCATGTGATTCCTCATCATGGAAATGAGTCCAGATGTGCATAGCCACCCGGGAGGGATGTTTCTCACTCTGATAACCTCTGGGACCCTTCCCAGTTTAGAATCTAGAATTTCCCACTTGGGACTTTGGTTTCTTTGGACATTAGGAGACATCCAAATGACTGGAGGCAGTGTTTGGCCCAGATGTTTGGCATTAGGGAAGTGTAACACACAGGCCACTTCATACTGTTTGCAGAGAATTGAGATATTATGTTAAATACTTTTTCATATTCTTGAGGAAATTGGAATAGATATGAAGGGACTTCATATCCGGGGCCTGAGCTTCCCTGTGCTTTGTGTGGGACAGGGGGAGCCTGGTGCAGTGGTAGGGGCTGGAATCCCCAGCAGACTAGCTCCTGCATGTCTATGCACCTTTTCTGCTGGGTCTGGTCAGGGTGCTCTGTGACAGTGTGGGCCTTAAGCTCACAGTCTTCGTGGCTGAAAGCAGACCCCAGACTGAGGGGAAGACAGAGTCTGCCAACCTGGGTACCAGCATCCTGCACACCTCGCTTTCCCTTCTCCTCCCGAACATTTCTCTGTTCAGAACACTGTCCGCCAAGAATTGGGCCCTGAGAGGCCCAAATAGACTCCAGGCAGCGCACCTGAGCAGAAAAGGACAAAGGACCCAATTTAAAATGGGCAAGCTGACAGTCAAGGCCTCTTTTCCCAATCCCGACTGGAGTCCAGTGGTTTGGAATAAGGAGGAACCTAAGGTTGAGGGAAGCCCCAGTGAGGAGGAGCCTGGTGACCATGACTGGCCTTACCACGATCTGCCAGCAGGCGTGTACTGTGCGGGCAGGTAGGCTGGAGTCAGAGGTCCTAGGAAGCAGCCATGTGTGTGCAGATATGTGAAAATGCACTGAGTATCTGGGCCTGGTAGGAGGGACCCTTAGGAAGGAAGCTTCATCAGGCAATACTGAGCTCTTGGCACCTTGTCCTAAGGCTCTGAGGACTATGGCAGGCATGGCCTGTGAATGACAGAGCCTCTATGTGCCCATGGCTCAGGAAGCATGAAGATCATGTGACAGGAAGCCAGGTTATGGCAGGAGTCGTTGACAGTGTGTATGGGGGACAAGAGGGGCAGGCTCCCTCCAACCTATGGTGCAAGAAGCCAGCCTGATAGGGGATCTCCATACTCCCCACAGAGCACCACAGAGGGGACTTGCAAACTCAACAGAGAGGTGTGTCATTCCTGGGTCTCAGAGGATGGGAACCTCAGGCCTTCTTAGGGGAGAGTCAGCATAGTTCAGAATATAGCTGTCTCTCTATATCCATGTGTGATTTGTTCCACTCCACCCATTTCTGCAGATGCCAAAACCTATGGATGCTCAATTCCCTTATATGAGACAGTGTAGCATTTGCATATAACTTATGTATATCTTCCTATATCCTTTAAATAACCTTTGTGTTACTTATAATACCTAATGCAATGCAAATAGTTGTCAGACTGTATTGTGTAGGGAATAATGACAAGAAAAATTTCTGTGCATGTTCACCACAGAAGCAATTGTTTTCTGAGTATTTTCAATTCCTCATCTGTGGATGGAGAACCTGTGGTTACAGAGGCCCTCGGGCTGCTTAGGAGACACAGGGTAGCATGGTAACTACAGGCCAAGGGAAAGCAATGGGGCTGGGTCAAACATGACCAGAACCCAGAAAGCTTGAATCTGGAGCAAAAGGCCCCTGGGTGGAAGGCAGCATATAAGGTTATGTTAAAGGAAACTCACTGGCACCAGAAAATATTTGAGGCCCATATGTAATATTTTCCCTCCTTTCCCCTACACCAGCACTTCAAGATGAATTTAGCATGGAGGGCACGAAGAATCCAAGGTTCTACCTCTTGCTTGGAGGCATGCAGCTGCCTGGAAAAGGCCCCGTAATATGGACTTGGCTCAAGGGGCCCCTAAACCTGATGTAGTCCATGGCAAGCGCTGGCCTGTGGAAAGAGATGGTCCAAGGACTCAGAGGGCTCAGCAATTCCCACAGGAAGGGCTGCTGCCATCCAGGAGCCTGGGGTAGCCTATGCATCCTCTCCCTGCCTTGGCCTCCCTCCCCCTTCCTCAGTTTTCCGCCATGGCCTGGACTGAGACACGGTGCCAAGCAAGGGAGGCTATGGTTGCTGTGGAGGCAGGAAAGCCCAGGGCCTGGCTGGAAGGTCATGTGGGAAACTTCTGCTTGAGGAGAGTTGCTCAAATGGGCCATTGGTCCCCGGGATACAAGGCCTTGTTTTCCAGTCACTTCTTCCAATGGAGAAGGGGCCCTGGGGCAGGGTCTGCCTGGCTCCAGCAGCCGAGGCATGAACAATGGTCTTGCTGGCTGCCCTGTCTCACTCCCACAGGATATGTAGCCCTGGCGGCCGGCTGCTGCCCTCCGGGAAGACCAAAGCTGCCATGTGAATGTGATTCCTTTGAAGGACTCCTCCTGGGAGACAGGGCAGTGGGGCCTGTGGTCTTCCTGCTACCCTGTTTTCTTTCTTTCTACACAGAGCTCCAGGCTCAGGCATGAGAGTGGGCATCAAAGAGGTTGTCATGGGAGTGGGTAGTTCTAGGTGTGAGGGTCTTCTATGGACAGGTCCATGGTAGAAGTGAGTCCATGTGCAATAGGAGAGGGGAACCAGTGTGTCTGTCCACAGGTATGAGGAGACTCCGTAAGGTGGGGTGCATTTGTGCAAGTGAGGAGATATGAAGCCAGAGGTGAGTGGGGTGTCTGGAAATGGTGCAGGGGTGCAGTGTTTTGCTGAGGGGGAGTGCAAATAAGTTGATATTCCTTGGCTCTGATTAACACTGATGATAGGAAAACCCTCCCTTGCTTGATGCCCCCCTCAACTCAGCCAAATCCTACTCATCTTTCAGAACTTTGTTCAGATGCAGGTAGGGCTGTGTACTTAGGTTGGGTCTTATCACCCAAGGCTTTAATTGCCACTGTGAGGAGGCCTGCCTGGTTCTTTCTCTAGGAAAGGAAGGCCCTGGAGTGTGCTTGAACTATTTTGGCAAGAGGATGGAGTCTGGGGTGGTGCAGAATGGATGAATGAAGGAAAGGAGAGTTGCTCATATGGGTGGTACCTGTTTGGATCCCAGGTCATGTGTCCTAGTGGGGGCATGAGGACTCAGAAGAAGAAAGAGGAACAAATGCTGATTCCATAGAGAAGGGGATATAGAAATTGAGACAGAAGAACTCTGACATATTGAACTCAGGGATAAAGGTCAGTGGGCCATCCAGATGAGAAGATTTGGGACAGTATGACACACAGTTGTTTATGAATTTGTTAACTATGTGACTTGTATTCAGTATGTACATGTCAGAAAGAGATAATGAAAAGTAGAGAAGAGAAGAGAAGAGAAGAGAAGAGAAGAGAAGAGAAGAGAAGAGAAGAGAAGAGAAGAGAAGAGAAGAGAAGAGAAGAGAAGAGAAGAGAAGAGAAATGGAGCATGCATGCATATTCCTATCTGGTACCTTATCCAGGTCCCTATTGCAGAGCCTGAACGAAGCTGCATCATCAACATGACCAGCAGGGGGCGCTGTGCCGCCAAGCTAATAGAAATTCCCTTTCAACAGCTGGAATACACATTTGTGCATTTTTGGAGCACGTGCCCATCCCTGGCCTGGCTTAGCTGTTGATCTAGCCCTGGCCCTAGCTGACAAACCGTCCTCACCTCATCACCTCCTGTGCTAATAATACCACAGGGTGTCACAGTGGGTCAGCCCAGGCTTCCAGAGCCCTCAGCTCTCCTTGGTCCCAAGAAAGGCATGCATAGCCTGTGGCAAGAAGGCATCTGGATCCAGGTGTGACAATAAAACCGAAGAAAGGGAAGGGGGTCCCAGCTCACAGTCTGGGACCTGTGTCCACACAGGAAGGACAAAGTGGAACCTGGAATGCCCCCAAAGGGTGTGGTTTGCTTGGGGTTGGGGAATGGAGGCATGTGGTGGCCCTGGAAATGGCTGTGGTACCCTTAGGGTAAGGTGGAAGCCCCAGAGAGGTCGCCTCATCTCTGCTCAGGTATGTCACTCCCTATGCAGTGATCTCGTGCCATGTGAGGACAGCTCCATCTAGGCAAAGATGGGTGCTGGAGTGGCCCGGAGGAAGGTTCGGATCAGATGAAGGGCTAGGGGTTGATGGGCATAGCCTCCAGGGGTGGGTATACCTGAAGTGGGTTCTGAAAGGTGAGTAGGAGTTGGCTGGGCCAAGGAAGCAGGGGACAAAGGAGGGATTTTCCATGATCAGAGTCCACTGATGTCAATGACAGCTGCCTACAACAGCAAGGGGAGGGGATCAGCACTCGGTCAGGTGGCCCATGTTACATCATCAGAAAGTGGGAGCTGGAAGGAAGGGTCAGGAAGAGGAGCACTTGTGGAAAGTCGCTGGACCACATTTCCAGTAGCAGAGTCTAGGGGAGAGAAATCAGTTCAAAGGCAAGGGAGCTGGATATGGTCACTGTAGCCAGCCAGGGTGATCCCAAATTCTGTCCTCTTGTTTCTAGATTAGACATGAACTCCAACCCAATTTGAATCTGGGCTCAATAGTTCAACATCTTTGGAGCTTGGGATTCTATCTGTGAAGTGGAAAGGGAGGTGGAGAGGCAGGCAAGGGGGCTATAATGAGCACCATGATCTAAGTGCCTCTCACACAGAAAGGTTCAAAAACATGTACCCAGAGTTCTGCAGGTCAGGGAAACTGGGAGGAATTCATGTAATTATCTAATTTTGGTCCCTTTTGTCTAACATGAGGCAATGTTCCTATTTTATAGATGAAGACACTAAGGCCTGGAGAGTCAGGTCTCTTGCCCAAGTCCCACAGCTAACCCGTGACAAAGCTGGCCACTGCCCCAGACATGTCTTCCCCTTGCCATCTGAAGAGCAACCCCAGGTGGGAGCTTCTTCAAGAGCTATGGGACTCATATCCTGACTGGGCTGCCTGAGTGGAAGAAAAAAGTAGCTCTGTTTAGACATGGTCCTCAGTAACAACAGAGAAGGGCTGAGAATCCCAAGCAAGCATCTTCCTTGCAGCTCGGCTCTCCTGGAACTGCTGGGACTTGACCCATCTGATGGCCTCTGACTCATCTGTGATCAATTGTGCAGGTTGACAGGTAGGTGGGTGGTCTCTGGGATCTGCCAGCCAAGCAGGGCTGGCCAACCTGGAGGCTTCAGACTGCAGTGGGCCCTTCCAGGGAGGTCATCTGAGTGCTGGGGCAGCTCTGGGGAGGACAAAGGGGCATGACTGTGGTGGGGGGCAGGTGCAAGAGAGAAGTGTGGAACCTCTGAGGAGAGGCGTCCAGTCAGTCCTCAGGGTGGTCAGGGGTTAGGCGTGGGTGTTGGGATACCAAACAGAGGTCATAATCATGGTGTGCGGGGCAGGTTGGTCCTGTGGACATGTTTTATTTGGCTCACAGAATGCTTCTCATAAAATCTTGAATTATGTCTTGACATTTTCATATAAAAGTTCAGATCTGCAATGTCTCTTGAAAATTGAAGGATTTGGCTGCACCGTGTGAAAAGAGAGCAGTTGCCCAGCTGAGCTGGTGGAAGAGTTACTGCAGACCCCACCATGCTCCACACGGATCCCATTGCTTATATTCCCTGCCTAGACCCCTTTGAGCCCCTCTGTTGTCAGTCCCCTAGCAATGATATGGATGCCCTCCATAGGCCCATGACCCCAGTCTGCCTGTGACCCTTCACCCTGGTCACTTGTCCTAGAGTGGGAAAAGGGGGTCATGACAAGTATCCAAGGCCATTGGTCTCAAGAGTTTGGAGCTGAGTGTGGGGGCCAGAGAAGGCCCCCCTCCCCTATCGTCTGGCCAGTGATTCAGAGGATTTGGGTAGGTGGCTGCCAAGAACAGCCATCATGGAGCCAGGGGTTCTGGTGGGGCAGAGGGTGCTTTCTTCTCCCATTTCAGCAGAGAGAAGGCCAGAAATAATTTCCTCAGCAACACTCTTGACATACCAAGAAGGTTCTTTCCACCCAGAATGAGATGAAGGGAAAACAGACAGACATGAGGCTCCTGAGACAGACCTCACCAGACTGACCCCTCAGATAAGGACAGACAGGAGGGCAACTCTTCTCTACCTCAAGCTGAGGGGGCAGGAACAAGGTGTAGGGACAGGAGAGGGTACTGGCTCTGGAAGGAGCAAGGGTGGCTAGCTGGTGTCAGAATACACCTGGAGGTAGGGTAGGATAAGTGTGAGGACTGGGTCAGGCATTGCTGGGCAAAGGGCAGGACCAGTTCCAACAATCAGGTCCTTGGGCCTAGAGCAACTATTGCTAAAGGATGGGAACCTGGAGGAGAAGAGGAGAGGAGGGGAGAGAAAGAAGAAGACTGAGAGAGGGAAGGAGAGAGGTACAGAGGGAGAAGGGAGGGAGAGGGAAAAGGAGAGAGAGGGAGAGAATGATGGAGAAAAGCAGCAGAAACAGAGACAGACACAGAGAGAGACAGCGAAAGGGAGAGAGAAGAAGAGAGTGAAAGGGAGAAAGAGAGGGAGATAGAGACAGAGATAGAGATGGAGAGCCCAAGAGCAAGAGGGCAAGGAATGCTGAATGCCCAGGAGGAGACAGCGGGTCCCTGGGGGCTGTGAGTTCTCATCTGGCCTGGAACCAACTGGAGAGTCACTACCTTGTCAAGGCCTCATCTTTTTCCATCTAGGGCCTGCATTTTGAGCCTGTGGGGCACTGGGGGACAGAGTCAGGGAGAGCACCCTGTGCTGACCACACTGACCTGCCAGGTGCTCAGGGCCTCTCCTGTGTTGCCCAGAAGGGATTCCCTTTTGCTAGGGACAGCACGGCGAGGAAGGCCTTTGTGCCTGTGAAATGCTGAGAGGACCACTGTGGTGGGTGGGCCTTTTGCAGATAGCCAGTCAAACAGGACAGGGAGGACTGTACTTTTCTCAGCAGCAGGTCAGTTCAGGCCCTCTTTTTTTTTTTTTTTTTTTTTTTTTTTTTTTTTAAAGAGAGAGTGAGAGAGGAGAGAGAGAGAGAATTTTTTTTAATATTTATTTTTTAGTTCTCAGCGGACACAACATCTTTGTTGGTATGTGGTGCTGAGGATCGAACCCAGGCCGCACGCATGCCAGGTAAGCGCGCTACTGCTTGAGCCACATCCCCAGCCCAGTTCAGGCCCTCTTATAGCCTAGGCCAGCTTGTGCCCTTGTGCCCTGTGCCTTCACTGAGACAGCCCAGCGTCCATGCCCCAGTGCAGGCTTCAGCAAGACATGGAGGAGGGCTTTGGGAGGCATTGACGATGAAATCAAAACCACATTTTTCCATGTTGGAAGGTGGAGCCGTGATAAATTTGGAAAGTAATAAATATCAGAGCTTTGCAAACCATTTCCCGGCATCTCACAGCAGACTGGCCTCATGTAGCCGAGTGGCATGCCCCCAAGTGTGTGTGGCCTGGACTTGGGGTCTGCTGTGATTGGTAAAGGTGGAGATTTGGTTGGGAATACTGAGTGCATTTCATTAGAGGCTGGTGATGGGGCACTTCCAAGTGGATGGTTTGGAAGCCCAGAAACAGGCCACGAGGGGGGACAGAGCCAAGCCATGGTTATTCACAGTGCACTTTTCTAGCTGTTTCCAAATCTGCCTTTGCCAGCTGGAACTGAGCATGAATTAAACCCCCCACCCTTGTCCCACAGGCCTCAAGGCATTGGTCATTCTTCTCTGTCCCCTAAATTCTTCAGAGCAAGCTCAAAGGCTACACCCAGAACCGATGGAGGGTCTGTATTAATCAGATGGTTCCTCCAAGTCATAAACTGGTCTGAAGAATGGGTTCCCAGATGGGGTCTGCTCTGCCTTATTTCTGTAGTTGTTGGTGGCCTTGGCTGGCTGCATAGTCACAGTAAAGCTCCATTGGCACAAAATCCCAAAGAAAGAAGAGATCAGAAAGTGTCTGGGGACCCTGGGGTCTGTGGGCCTTGCTGTGCTCAGGCACCCAGTTCAGGGGCTGCCTTCCCTACTGGTGGCCACTGAGGCCTCCTGAGCCCATGCTGCCATTGTGATATTCTGGCCTGCCCCAGGGCAGCCTTCTGCATCACACACAGATCTAATGTCTAGTTTGATCTTTCCTGGTTTTCCTTTTTCTCTCCGGTGCCCAATCTTTGCTGGCATCGGTCGCCAGCCCCATCAAAATGTAGACTCCCTTATGATACCAAGTCCAAAGTCAAGGTCTCTACATGGAGACAGATTCTGATAAGGATTACCATAGCTTGAAGACAGGCCATGCAGGTCAGTGTCATCAGCCTGCCTTTGCTCACCTCACCTCCTGGCTGGAACTTGGTAGTGATGGTCCACAAGTGTACAGGCTGCTGGATTCCACAAAACAGTATAAACCAGGTACCCAGAAGCCACGTAGTGTTTTTAGTTCCTTCTCCTTTCCTCATCTCTGTTTTAAAAAATTTAATCCCTGCAAAACACGTGTAGTTTATAAATTCACATAACCTAGCCTTGCTTCCAAAGGGATGCCAGGAGGCTAGAGCAAGTGGTTTGATTTCAGGATCTATCTACAGTGGAGCAGCAGTGATCATACTAGATAGGGTAAACTCCTTATTTTCACTGTGTCATTCACATGAAGCACCAGGCCAGGCAACTTCTCTTTTCCTAGGAATACTTGTATGGCAGACCTGGGAAGGTCCTTTGGAGCTAGCTCCTCATTTTGCAGAGAGAACACCAAGGAAGACCAGCAAGGTGAGGTGAATCCATGTTTGTGCACTGCTGTTCTTTTTCTGTTCTGCATCTCTTTCCAAAGTCCAAGGGGCCAGAAGACTAGCATTTCCAAGTTATGGCTTCTTGGATATCCTGGCCCATGCATCTCACTGGCTTTTGTAGAAGTGAGATCCCAGAGACTGCGTAAACACTCTCCCCCACCTTTAGAACACAAGGGATCTCTCAAAGGGCAGCTCCACATTTTCAGGTTAGCATGTGGAAGCAGAGGTTCTGGGGATCCTGGAGAAACGAGGTGGGGTCAGGGTTCAGATTTTAATCTGCTGGATAATGGGTGCTAAGACATTTATGTAAGAGTAGACACAGCAGCCTACAGTGCAGGTGTCTTGTTGATTTCCTTTTACTAGTTCATTTCAAAGCGAATTTTCTTCTGATTGTCAGCTGTCTTTGTGCCCACGTGCATGCATGGGTGCAAACACGCACACACACTCACACACACACACACAAGAAATTGCACCCTCAGAAGTATTTTAATAAATATCCTGATAAATTTCTTCTGGTTGTAGATACCCAATTGTAAGGGAGATAAATAACAGGATGGTTATTTATTTATTTATTTATTTATTTATTTATTTATTTATTTATTTATTTTTTGGTTAACACTGTTGCTATCCTATCATTGTTGTGTCTTCAGATGCATTGGGGCTTCATTTTGCTTACATGTGTGTCTGTTTTTCAGATCATTTCCATTCATAGATTCCTGGAAGGAGAACCATTGAGCCAAAGGGTATGAGCACTTAGAAAATTTGTTGCCAACTTGTCCTCCTGGAAGGTTTGAGTCACTTATGTGCTCTCAGGGAGGGTGATGGTACCCAGGAACAGTCTTGAAAAAAGAATCAGGGCTGGAAATGACCCAGAAGCTAATCTGGTGATTAGATATTTAATGTCCAGATGCCAGCACACTCCACACTTGAAGTCGAGTCCGCCTGGCATAGATTCCTCCCACTCAGTTAAAGCTTCCAGGACACAGAGCTGCTTCCTGCAGACAAGGCTCATTTCTGCAGGTTGCCAGGTAAGCTCTGAGTCCTGGGGCCACCAGAGCATTTCCCACCCAAGGCTGCCTTCAGCCACAGAGGGCTTGCATCAGGCTCACCTTTGGCAGCATGTCAGTCACCCCCCACCTAGATTCTCCTCCTCCATGTTCAATTTGGATGACCTTTTGACCAAAAGAATACAAGGTTATGAATAAAAATCTAGGTATGAACATGAATATTTACTTAAAATGATACAGGCTCACAATAAATGACAAAATTTTAAAAAGCTGATAAATAACATAAGCTTCACAAATCTCTTCCAAGTCATTATTTTTTCCTAACTTCCGGACATACTTTAGTAATACTTTCCTTGTCATATTTTTGGCTGTGTGCCTTGTGTTCTTTTCTTCATGAGACAATGATTTTCTAGAGTCATAATAGAAAAATAATCCAGTCTCTCCTCTGGCAGGGCTGGTGGAACAATTTTAACAACAATTTGTAGTTTAGAAAGTTTTGTTCAACTTCATAAAGAAACAGTAATGTCATATAAACTATAGCATATTATTGATGGATTCTATCATTTTTGAGGCATACAATTTTAGGATATTTTGAGTTTTTTGCATGGCAATTTACCTTATATGTCCTCTGAGAGATGATATTTACATTTATGTTTATGTTGAAATTTATGAATTTTGTTCTGTGTTATTGTTTGGTTAATTTAGCAAAAATTTTAATATCTTCCCAGTATCTTCATAGGACTCATGTCTCTAAATTAATTTGATTACCAACCACTCAAAGAACCCGTTTATTTATTTTTTATTAGTGATTCATCTCTTCCTCTTCATGGTAAAATCTTAACATTTAAAATCATAATTTGATTGACAGTCCTTTCTGTTGATTTTATGGCTCATCATTATAACTTACATCCTGTTAATCTTTTTATCCGAAATTGTTCTCAGTTCCTTGATTATAAAATAGTTAAGCATGAAAAAATCATATTCCAAAGTGGAATACCATAACTTCTTGTTTGTTTTATTGCAACATTTCAAAACATCTTCCCAATGTATAGAATAAATAAAATATATCCCACTCAACTTCTTACCTGGGTCTCCAAATGCCTGAAGCCCTGCCAGTGCCACCTGATGAGGACAAGGAGTATCATATGAGACAGAAGGGAAGTCCCAGTGCAGTGTGAAGGGTGTGCCTCCTACATTGCTAAGGCCTCTCCTGGGGCCTTGGAAGGAGTTCCTGTAATGGAGTGCTGGTCCTGAAGCTTTGCTGGCTTCAAGGTAAATCTATCCTTCAAGGTAAGTCTATCTGATACCAGTCATGGATTGTACCCTCCCTCCATCTTCCCCATCTGCGGGGCTCCTCCATCCTCATCCCACCCTGCCGTTCCCTGTGTAGTTTCTGGGTGAGGAGGCCCCCTGATCCAGGGTACATCATCAGGCAGCTGCTGGAGGTGAAGCCAACAACTTTTGCACAGTTAGACTTTGGCTCTGAACCATGGCTGCCTGATTTTCCTTTCTTTCCAGATTCCTGGAGATGCCATGCTTGGGCAGGAGCCTTGGACTGGAGCCTTAGTTCAGCTGCCACATCCTGATCCCAGAGTCCTCAGAAGACTCTGTAGCTCTCATATCATCAGGGGCCCAAGGTTGTTTTGGCTCCCCTCTTGTCCCTCTCTCAGCTTGTCCCTACTCCCCTCAGCAACTTGATTTCCATGTTTCACTTTATTCTTGTCCCGTGATTGCTGACAACTGCAGAGGAGGAAGACTTGCCAAGAGAATCTACTCCTCCTCCCATCACAGACCCCTTCCCTCTCTGCAGGCACACTTTATCTGGGCATGTGCTCCGAGCAGGAGGGCCAAGTAACTGGGCTGGCCTTTGGTGACTTGCTCCAACATGGTGAGTCTCACAGGACCCCACAATCCCTGGTCTGTGTGATCCGGTTGTCCTCAGCAGGGCCATGAGAAGAAGAAAGAGAAGGAAGGGAAAAGAAAAGAAGCGAGGCACGTGCTATCTCCTGCACTCTGCTCTGCCGTTGGCTGCAGGGAGAGCCTTCCAGATGTGGACTTGCTTCATTCTTCTCACCCCAGGCAGGGCGTGGATCCTGCAGGTGCAGTCCTGCACACCAGCCCTGAACCAGGGTCTCTAGTACTGAGGCAAGCTCTGGCCCTGGCCTCCCAGTAGGAGCATGGGAGGTTGGATGGGCCCTGTCTTTCTCATGTCTCCACTGTTGCAGTCTTGGGCACAAAACAAATAGTGAAATGCACAAGTTGAAAAAAAAAAAAACCAACAACCTGGTACAAAGGAGCATAAAACATAATGGTCTTTGTCCAAAGCACAAGAACCCACTTTTACTCTGTATATTAAGGGGTGTCAAGGGCCCTGACATGGGCATTCCAACTTCCCACTGTCCCTTATTGGAAGAGGTGTCAGGGGCACCTGCCTTCCTGGCTGCCTCCTGCTTGCACATTCCCACTACCAGGGAGCAGAGTTGTCTTTCCTCTGCCCCAGAATGCTCTAAGTGAGTCCCTGCACCTCACCCAGTAGCTAACCTCATGGTCTTGTCCCTTGCTAGGTTGACTGAGTGTGGGGATTCCTCTTCTTCCAGACCTTTGCCTTTCACATGGAAGGAGGAGGCCCACCCAGTTGAGTCTCTATTAGAGGAACTTTCAGCCTTTCTACCCCAAAGTGCTAGTCTAGGCACTGACTTCAAGAAGCAGAGGCAGCCAGGAGACTTGAGGGGAGTGGATGGAGCTTATCAAGACAGGAGTGACAGGCTCAACCAAGTCTTTGTTGAGCTGCTTCTCTGTGTCATTCCCAGCAAATCTGCTGCTGTGTGTGGAGGAGGGCCTGTGAAGCTGTGTTTGTGAGTTCGTTTTAGATCTAGCAAGGCCATGGAATCTATCTTAGAGAAAACTCTTTAAATTATATTCGTCTTTATTTTTTTCTTTTAAAGTCAATATAATTTGCTGTCATTTATAAAGATGTTGAATGTTCCTTAAAGGCTCATGGCTTAAAAGGTAGGTCTCCAGGGTGCTACTGGGAGTTGGAAGGTACAGGAGGTTGGACCTGGGGGTTGTCACTGAGGATGTGCCCTCAGAGGCAACAGTGGGGCCCTATACCCTTCCTCTTGCTCCTTTTGCTCAAGATGGAGCAGGGGACAGCCCTTCAGGTCCTAGGGTCCCACCCCAGAGAACTGTGTTTCTTTCCAAATGTGTTAGAGAGATTTGAAGGGCACTAAACAAAATGAACAGTTTCGCTTTACATACCCTCCCACCATGATCCACTGCCACAGACTCAAAATAATGGAGTCAGTTGACCATGGACCAGAACTTCAAAACTGTAAACCAAAACTAACCTTTTCTCTTTATAACTTTGTGAGTTATATCAGGTATTTTGTTGTAGTGATGAGAGGTTGACTAACACATAAATCAAGAAAATGAGCAGTCAAGCCATAGAATGTGAGATAATTTTGCACAAGACATACCTAATAAAGGACTGCTGTCCAAAATATGAAAAGATCTCTTAACACCTAACAATAAGAGAACAAACAGCTTGACTAAAAACAGGCAATCAATCTGAAAAGTGTAATTAAAACTCTTTGATATTCTGCAAGATGTAAAACTATGGAGATGGTAAAAAACAAAACAAACAAACAAAAAAAAAAACAATGGTTGCCAGGGATTGGTGGAGTGAATAAGCACAGCACAGAGGATTTTAGGGCAATGAAATTATTCTGTGATACTCTGATTCTAGACACATGTCATTATACATTTGTCCACACCCACAGAATATACATCAAGAATGGACTCTAATGTAAACTATGAACTCTGGGTGGTGGTGATGTGTCCCAGTAGGCTCATCCAATATAATAAATATATCACTGTGGTGGGGAGTGTTTATGGTGGGGAAGGCTGTGCATGTGTGGGGGTAGGGGAGGGGAAGAGGGAATTCGACTTTCTGTTGAATTTTACTATGAAAATAAGAGAGCTACTTTAAAAAATAAATTTTATGAAAAACCTTATATCCAGTAATTTTTGTAGCTACTTCCTTGTGATCCACTTGATCGATATTCACACACCCTTGGTATACGCTAGAAAAGCCCAAGGACCCGAGGATACGGTCAGGAAAGAGGCTGGCGTGGTTCTGGTATTGAAGGTCCATGGCCCCTTGGGGAAGACAGTCGTTACACAAGTGTCAGTGACAAATTAAAATTAAAATCTCAAAAATGCCTTTTCAGTCACTCTGTATTCTAAGGGAGCAAGGAGTGGAGGGTGAAGGGGCTTCCCAAGGAGGTGTGCTCTAAGACAGAGGGAAATGGAGTGGGGGAAGAGCCAGGCCGAGGACACTTGTGGCAGCCCAGAGTGGGAAGGAGCTTCATGGTGAGAGGAGCTGCAAGGAGACTTTTGTGGCTGGAGTTGAAGCCCAAAGAGCACCTCAAGATGGGGCAGGGGCCAGCCCTGCGGGTCCAGGGGGCCCACCCCAGAGAGCTGCATTTCTTTCCAAATGTGTTAGATTTGAAGGATACAAACCAAAAGAGTGAGGTGATCAGCTTTGTGTTTAAAATCTTATGTTTTCTAGTAGACAGCATTGATCTTTTTTCTTGGTTTATTATTTTTTATTGGTGTATATTAATGATACAGAAAAGCGAGTTTCATTGTGGGCATATTTGTGCATAAATAAAAACATAAATTTGATCAATTTCACTTCCCAATACCTACCCCATCTTTCCTTTTCCCTCCCCCCATCCTCTTTCCCTACCCTACTGGTCTCCATTCAAATTTTATGGAGTCCCTTGTATATTTTGTTTTGTTTTCCTTCTAACTTCCACATATGAGAAGAAACTTGATACTTTTCTCTCTGAGTCTAATTTTGCTCAAAATCATGGTCTCCAATTCTACCCATTTTCTTGCAAGGGACAAAATTTCATTCATCTATATGGCTGAATAAAACTACATTGTGTATTTATACCATATTTTCTTTATCCATGCATCTGTTGATGGGCTCATGGGATGACTCCATAACTTGGCTATTGTGAATCGTGTTGCAACAAACATGGCTGTGCATGTATCTCTAAAACATGCTGGCTAATTATTTTGGATAAGTAATTAGTGGTATAGCTGGAAAGTAGATCAGTTTTTTTTTTTTAAGGAATTCTATACTAATTTCCATAGAGATTCCATCTCACTCTGTTAGAATGGCAAGCATCAAGAAAACAAATAACAAATGCTTCTGAGGATGTTGGGGGGAAATGCTCATTGGGGTAGGTATGTAAATTAGTACAACCACTATGGAAATCAGTATGGACAGAACAGAATTGATGGGAAAAGAAGTGGATATGAGTGATTAAGCTATGGGACCCAGGCAAGAAATCCCATTAGCCTGAGCAAAGGGAGAGATGTGGATGGAGCCAGGAGACTTTCTCAGGCAATCAGACTCAGTGAGGGGTAGATGTGGGGACTGAGAGAGAAGGGGTGGTGGCTGTGGACAGTACAATGTTTTGTCCTGAAACAGTAGACATGGGAGGAGGAGCAGGCCTGGGACAGCAGATGACAACAGGTTAATGGGATCTGCTGAATTTTAGAGGAGAAGGGAGGTGTGCAGGGAGAGGACATATGCATCTGGAGCCCCGGTGCTGCCTGGGCGGGAGACATAAATCTGAGTGGAGAGATGGTAATTGGAGCCATGCGGGCGGATGAAATCATCTAAGGGGAACGTGTGGGCTGAGGAGAGCAGGGAACAGGGCCACGATCCCTGATGCATCTGTGGCCGTGGAGAGACGGAGCCAAGACACTTTGCTGGGATTATCAGCAACGTGATGGACAACATAATCTAGAGCCCAAGTTTCACTTATGCTCTCCAGCTGGCAAAAGCCCCGCCACCAATTGAGGTCTCAAGGACTCCTCACCCCAAGCCTGAGAGGGGAGCACATATTTACCCACTGGGGCCTTTACAGTGCAAAGGACAGACACAAGCGTGGGAATCCCAGAGACTAAGGCTCAGATTCACAGGGTGATAATCCTAGCCCTAGAGAATTGTGGCTATCAAATGTCATGGCACATTTACCAAGTAACAGGCATGGCGCCTGACACATGGCTGTTGAGGTTTTAAGGGACTCATAAATAACACCCCATTATTCTCCTCCTCTGTTCACATCCAGCTGAGAAACGAGGAGCAGGAGATAACTGGAGAAAGGACCACAGCTTGACTGCCTTCACTGATGATAGAAGAGCAGGCTCAGCTCTGGGGCCATGTGTTGCTCCCTTCCTGCATCCTGCACATCCTTCCCTGTCAGAACTCGGACAGCCCACCTGAGAGAACATTTTGGTTGGTAGATCAAACTTACCTGAAGCAGAGGGGGAAGACCATAAGGAAATGAATCTTGGGGGTGGGGGTGGAGTCTCCCTCACACTGGGACCCTTGGACAGTGCTGTCACCCACCACCAGCTGGGGGCAGGAGGCAGGGAGTTCACTCTGATGGAAGTGTCTCCACATGCTATCATAAAACCTAGGGAGAAAGGACTCACCCTTAACCCACCCCAAATGATAGGAGGCTGCAGATATTGACTCACTCCCTCGCTTAATATGTAAGGCTTCAGAGACCTAGACAGTAAGAGAAGCAGGTGACAAACAGCAGAGGGAGAATTTGCACCCAGGGCTTCTAACTCTAGGCCAGTCTGTAGATGCATGAGGTATCTGGAGTGGTAGCTGGGTTTGGTGCTCACAGCTTGCTTTGAGGGCTCCACTTCCCTAAACCTGGTCAAGGTTTGGTGGGTCCCAAATGCATCTCTAGCTGGGGTAGTGTGGAGGATGATGGTATCTGCAGGTTTCTATGCCTACCATAGTTGATTTTCTTTTTGCCTTCTGCTACCGAAGGAGCAGCTCCTGACTACCATGCTCTACTTTAGGCATAGATTTCAGGTTCATGTGGTAGCTCTTTCTGCCCCATTGATCATGTCTTTCAGGTGTGAGTACTGAAGTCTGAGTCATAGCTCTCAGACCCTGCAGACCAGCTTCATTCTACATAGTGTTTGGGCTACAGGAATTTGGCCACAGTGTGTGTGGGATGCACTGACTTGGGGATCCCCAATGTTCATGCTTCCCAGGGAGACAAATAAGGTAGAACCCATCCCCAGCAGCGAGCTCATCTGCCTGCTTTGTTTTTTCTATAGCTCAACAATACTTGGCGGGGCTATCTGCCTCTCTATGTCAGAGCACCCAAGGACATGTGATATGTCTATCTCCAAAGTCTCTTCCTCTTTTCCTGCTAACTGGGCCTCTGTTCATGGATCTCTCCACCCTTTTCAATCCTCCCAGGGCCACACATCTCAACTTTCATCTCAACTAGTTGTGACAAATGGCTTTGGAATTGGGCATCTAAAACAAGAGAGAAGCAAAACCCCCAAAGAGGTACATGTTCATGTCAGGATGTGGGAATCACAGGGGCTTCCAGTTAGAAGCCCATCTCAGGCTGCATCAAGCACAGCCTGAAGCAGGAGCATTCTCATCTGCCTTGATGTCAGGCCAAGCAGCTACCTCACCTGAAGCACAGGTTTCAGTCATTCAAAACAGCAACAAGAATAGCTTGGGAAGTTAGCATCAGACTTGATTCCCAAACACTAATTAATTTTTGTTCTTTTGCTTGGCTGGAGAAAGTTCTGTCTCAATAACATTAGAGAATCCCTTTGCATCCTAGGCTTATCAGAGTGTTTGGGTCTTATAAGAGCAGCAGGTGAGGTCCTTCAGCCTACCTGTTAAGGCTGCAATGCAGAGGGCCCAGTTGGCAGGTTCTCCTCAAGGCCCGAGGTCATGGCCATCTGTGGAGAGTGAAAAACCCCATGCCTTCCATATAGAGGTCTTGTCACTCCTCTGTGCTGACAGCAAGCCAGGAAGGGTCTCCTGTCCTCTAGGGACCTGTGGACCATGACTCCTCCAGTCTGGACCATCTCTCTTCTTTCTTTCATGGCTTCTGTAGCCAGTTTGTAAAGTCTAGAACAAGGTGGGGACACAGAGCGAACTCACAAGAGACATATCTCAATCACTGTCACCTTGCACCCGTCTGTTGCACAGGAGATTTCATTGTTTTCCATTTGTCATCCCCAGGCTTCTTAAACTGGGTCACTGGTTCAGCAGAACTTGGGGGCTTTCAGGCATCAGGATAAAATTTGTATATCAATCGCTACAAAGATACCTACCACAATTGAAAACATTGTCTATCTTTGAAACCTCTTGTACAGAGAAACTCCCTGAAAGGTATTTGCTTTGAATGCAACAGTTACACTGACTGTTGGATTCACAAGGGTAACTGGAGCTAGGGGATGGATTCTGCACTGGGTTCCTCAAAGTTCATTTCATTGCTAAAGTGTACTGAGGGACTAGCCTTTGGCGGTACCTCATGGTCTCCCTGATGCTAAGATCAACATGTTTCTTCCTCCTTGAACTCCCTTCTTTTTCTCCAGTTTTGTCTGCCTTTGGCTCCCTACCAGGAGGGTCCCACTCTTGCCTCACACTAGGGGGTCAGTCCTTTGGATACCCAGTTCTCAACTGAGAGGCACCAGGCCTAGACTCTGGGGTAAGCAGGGTTTTTTTGGACATGGAAACTTGCTAGTGCTTGCCTTGAGCAACTGAAAAATAATCCTGAGTTCCACCTTCCCCAATGAACAATCCTGCAGGTTTCCCTCGGACCTTGCTGTGCTAGGAGAATGTCTTCTGTCATTCCAGGGGGGTGTGTGACTGAAGAAAGAGGAAGAAAAAAAAAAAAAAAGAAACAACCCAACAACAACAACAACAACCAAAACCTTTCTGCCACGTACTATAAAACAGAGATGTATTATTAAAAAGAGTGAAAACTTTTGCATGGGTTTTAAAGATAAATAAGTAGGACTTCAAAGAAATTTCTCAATGGCAGTCCCTCTGTGCTCCAAATGTCCCCAGTTCCTTATTCACTGGTAGAAGATAAGTTGGTAAGACAGTCAGAGACAGTCTCACTTTACCAACTTAAACTTTTCTTTGTTGTTTCTTTGGTAGTTTTTTAAAAATTCATGTCTATGGAAGTCATACGTGTATGTAGTTTAGAAACGGCAATGGTTCTGTGAGGCTTGTAATGAAAAACAGCGATCCCCTTCCCACTCCTGAATCCCACTCCCCAGAGGCAATCACTGTGAATTCTTGCCGTTTCTAAAGTGATTTTCCTCCTTACTTTAAAATAACATGCTTAGATTGCCATTTCTTGATTTTCCAGTTTAAATGTGATTTAATGAATTCCTACAATGGAAGAGGAAGATTTAGCTCTTTAAGCCTCCCTCCCCCTGAGCATATGTGCGTTCTGGTCTCTGCCTCAAACTCGTCATGGTAGTTAAAGTGTAATTTTTGGCCAAATCAAGATTCGGTATTTACATAGCTATGACTATGTTTACATTATTCACTGCTAAACCATGTAGTGCACGTTTCCTATTTTGTACAACTTTTTGTTTTACTTGGAATAAACAGTTGCCAACTTTCCCCTTTGTTTTGTGTTCTATTATTCTTCCTTCCTAGACTTTAGGCTAGAAAAGGGCTCCCCTTGCAGTCTATGCAGATATATCTGCTGATGGTTAGGCTTTATCCCTGCTGGTGACATCCCTCCTGGGCTTGCCTGTTCCAGTGTGGGCTGGTTGCTCTCTAACTGGCTGGTGTCTGAGGGTCCTAGGGGTCCCCTTGTCTTCCCTGCATTAGCTGCCTATCTGCAGACTTACTGGTCGTCTCTTGGTTTTCTCCATAGTTTGGGAAAAGCTTCTCCTCCTACAGGTTTCTGTGTGAAGTTTTATGCTAGGAAAATGTTTTGAGAGTACATACGTGCAAAAGTTAGATATTCCACCTATACCTTTGATTGGCATTTTGGTTGAAGATTCTTGACCCTCAGACTTGGGGGCCGTGGTCCCTACCTTCTGCCTTACAGAGTTCTTATCTAGAGGTTACTGGATGCCATTCTGATCCCTCTTTCTTCATAGAAAGAAACTTCCAAAAGTTTTCAAAATTTTCTTCTTATCTTGGAGTGCTCTGGCCTGGGTCTCATTTCAGGTGGTGGTTCTCAATAGGCCTTTTCAAACTGGAGACTCGGAATCTTTACTATATGGTAAATATTCTTTTATTATTTTCTTTTATTGCTGATCTCCTTTATATATTTCCCCTGTTCTCTTTTCTAAAACTTTGTTTTTCCCCTTATGAACCTTCTGGAATGATCCTCTAATTTTCATAACTTTTCTCTCCTATGTCCCATCTCTTTGTTTGTGTTTTATCTTTTGGAAGATTTCTCTCGATCTTTCTGTTGAATTTTCTTTAATCCTATTGTTTTGGATATTTGCCATTTTAATTTCCAAGAGTACTTTTGAAATTCAGAAGAATCCTTTTAACATTTATTTTATTACTATTTTAAAAGCAACCAGTTCTTATTTCATGAATGTCATATCTTCTTATTTCCTGGAGATATTGCTTGCTATTTATTTATTTATTTATCTAACATTTTTTTTTTCTCACTCTTGGAGTTTTCTCTGCTTTCTCCAAATTCTTTTTCTACTCTTTGATAGTTTCCATCTCTGACTCCATGTGAGGAGTGAAGGCTCTAACAAACTCACATACTGGAAATTCTGTGTGCCTGGGAGAACCTTGATTAGGCTGATGATGACCCTGGGGGATTCCTACTGCCCGTGTCCATACAAATTCCATTTGGTTAACCAGTGTCCCAGGGAAAAATCATCCAAGATCTGTCTTAAGGATTATGAGCTTGGCTATGGCTTTTCAGGACAAGGGAGATTCAGGGGTTTCATGTCATCTCCATTTTCAGCCTAGTGTCCTCACCTGCGTCTGTGACTCTTGTTCATGAGTCCAGAGTCACCTTGGTTTTTTCTCCCTAGAAAGTAGGGCTCTGCCTTCCACCAGGATTGTAGAGAGGTAGTTTCTCTACTGTGTACATTGAGGGACAGGATCAGGGGTCAAAGCATCCTCCTGCTAGCTTCCAGCCAACCCTTCATTTTCAGTGACATCCACATACCTCTTGCAGAAATACCTGTTGCTTCTAATTCCTCTCCTGTTCTTGCAGAAATACCTGTTGCTTCTAATTCCTCTCCTGTTCTGGGACGGTGGCACACTTTGGTACGTTTCCAGGCTTCCTGATGCCTGGGGAGACATCGGCCTTCTCTGTTCTGCTACATCGTGACCACTCACCGGCTGCTCCGACCAGGGTTTTGGTACTGTCCTTTTTCTCCATTCTCTTGGAGTGTAAAAGGTGTTGCCTATTTTTACCTCCTTTGTGGTCATATGGGAGGGCTTTAAAGAGAGAAGAGAAGTGAACATTCCAAGGGTAGGCAGGCTTCTGGGGAACCCACACACCGGTCTTCTCATCCCAGTTCTCTTGCCCCTTGGCCAGGCCCTGGGGACCCAGCTGCTACTGTGACTCATGGGCCCTGGCCTCTTTCTCTGAATTTGTCTCTGAGTGTCTCCCCCAGCCTAGCTATGGGCAAAATTTGTTCCCTAGTTCTATCACAGAAAGCCATGTCTCTCCTTCAGAGCTTTCCTTTTGATTGTTGCAGGGACCAAGGGCAGTGACACAGTTTGAAGACTTCCCACATCCTGACAGTTACACCTATGACTGGGCTGTTCTAACCCCTCGAGCGAGGGTAACCAGAAGCATATCCTGAGGATAAGATCACCAATTCCCACCCTTCCCTTCTCTAAGAATACTTCCCTTCCCTGAAGAGGCAACCACTATGGACCAAGAAGGCCTTTCTCTGAGATCACCCAGATGGGAGATCTGTTTTGTTGATGGTCCAGACTTCAAGACGACTTCCCTGCCTTTTCTATGGGTGGGAGGGGGGGAATAGGTCGATCCTTTTAGTAAGTCCTGCGTTCAGACTGGGGGCTCGTTGGTACCTACTATAGTTTTCTGGACCTTTGGAGTCTCAGGCAATATAAGGCTAAAAAGAGTCCCATTTTGGCACTCAACATTATTGTCCAAATCTTCATGGTCCCTTGCAAGTCTTTGCCCATTTTTCTATTGGATTATTTCCTTTTTTGTGTGATTTGTAATATATTCTGGCCTACAAGTTCTTTGTCTATTAGGACATTTCACATTTACCTTTTTTAACTTTATTATGTGTTTTGATCTATGGAAGTGTTTGATTTTGATGATGTTAATCTGTCTGTTGTTTCCTTTATGGCTTCTGGGTGTTGAATCTTTCTTCCTTGGGAAGGAAATACCCACCCTAAAGTTGTAAAAATAATCTTTTTTTTCCCCTAACGCTTTTATGGTTTTGTTTTTTCACTTAGCTCTTTTAAATCTTTATTTTTATTACAAAAATGCATCCTAAAGTAGCAAAAAAGTCAACATAGAATATGTAACTAAATAAGTTAACAGTGTCTTCTCTTTCACCTCCTGGCCAACTTCCTCTGGGAATCAGTTCGAGGTCTACCTATCACACTGCTCTTTATGCATATCCAAATACATTTTCCAGTATATGGGATTTAATTTTGTTTTGTTTTACCAAATAGGAAGGTGATGTTTAAATACGTCTGAAACTATTTTTTACTCTGGTATGGATTTTATTGGGATAAAATATTTTTATTGGAACACAATGTTTTTCACTCACATGTTTATTGAGATAACAGTAGATTAGTTATAAAACAGATGTTGTTGTAAAAAATAGATCTTTTGTATCTTTTTACCTAATTTCCTCCAACAGTAACATCTTGCAAAACTATAGTTGTGATAATTCACAACTAGAATAATGACACTGATACAACCCAGTGACCTTATTTCCTATTTTAATTATACTTGTGTGTGTGCATCTGAATAATTTTATCACATATGTAGGTTCCTGTGTCCACCACCATAGTCAAGAGAGCATGTTCATCACTGTACTGATCCCCTGTTATGCTATTGGAACCACACCCACCTACTTATCCGTACTTAAGTCAATCCTTTAGTAAGGCCAGATTTCATCTCACTCCTGTCAGAATGGCAATCATCAAGAAAACAGGCAACAAAAAAATAAATATTGGCAAGAATGTGGTGAAAAAGTTACACTCATACATTGCTGGTGGGTCTGCAAATTGGTGCAATCACTATGGAAAGCAGTATGCCCCCTCCCTTATCCATACCTTCATCCATCTTCTCCCATCCCCAACCTCTGGCAGCTACTAATATGTCCTCTATTTCTATAATTTTGTCATTTGAAAAAGTTATATAAATGAGACATATAATGTATAAACTCTCAGGACTGGATTTTTTCATTCAGCATAATTCTCTGGTGATTCATTCAGATTATTATATATATATATATATATATATATATATATATATATATATATATATATATATATGCGCCAGCTTAGGGCTAAAGAGAGAAGAGGAAAAAACTTATCCATTTTTGGGATTGGACTGAAACTATAGTGACACTTGCATCAAACTCTATTGGTCAAAACAATTAAAAATCCTTCTGCTCTTATTTCTATGCTACTTCTTTCTTTCTTTCTTTCTTTCTTTTTTTACAAGTTAACTTTATTCAGTAACATACAAGAACTGTGCTCCTTTAACAGCTCCATCCCCACCCAGTGACTGATGTCACAAAATAACATTTTTATACATTGTATGTAACCAAATATGGAAACTAACAATTTTTAAAAAATTTTTAGTTGTTTTAATTAGTTATACATGACAGTAGACTGCATTTATGCAATTTGATATATCATACATAGATGGGATATGATTTCTCATTTTTCTGAGTGTACATGTTGCAAAATCACATTAATAATGTAGTCACATATATACATAGAGTAATAATGTCTGTTTCCTTCTACTATCTTTTGTCCCGTCCGGCAGGACACATCAACGTGGGCAGCGAACCTAGATGGGGAGGAATGAAGGGACAAGAGACACGAAAGGTGACAGCAAGACAAAAGTTCTGGTCAAGCTGCAAACTTTTATTGTTCACACAGGGGTATTTATATGCTGGGGATGGGGAAACTCCTCGAAATTGCTGGATGTGGGTGGGTAAAACTGCCAGCTGCAAGATGTCTGATGATCTTGATAACCGCAGGGTGTTCCAGGGAGATAGGTAGCTGCAGGATGCCTTCAGGGCAGAATGTCTCCCAGGGGGCTGTCAGGCTAATCTTTGAAGGAAAATGTGCTTCTAGTTCCCGACAATCTTTCCTATCCCCAAATCCCCTTTCCTTCCCTCCCATCACTTCCCTTTACCTAATCTAAGGTAATGCTATTCTTCCCTAGTGCCCCCCCCAACCTTATTGTGAATTGGCATCCGCATATCAGAAAAAACATTTGGCCTTTGGTTTTGTGGGATTGGCTTATTTTGCTTAGCATGATATTCTCCAACTGCAACCATTTACTGGCAAATGTCATAATTTTACTCTTCTTTAAAGCTGAGTAATATTCCACTGAGTATATATACCACATTTTCTTTATCCATTCATCTATTGAGAGAAACCTAGGTTGGTTCCATAGTCTAGCTATTGCAAATTGAGCTGCTATAAACATCGATGTGGCTGTGTCACTATAGTATGCTGATTTTAAGTCCTTTGGGTATAAACCAAGGAATGGGATAGCTGGGTCAAATGGTGGTTCCATTCCCAATTTTCTGAGGAGTCTCCATACTGCTTTCTATAGTGGTTGCACCAATTTGCAGACTCACCAGCAATGTGTAAGTGTGCCTTTTCCACCACATTCTTGCCAACATTTATTGTTGCCTGTTTTCTTGATGACTGCCATTCTGATAGGAGTGAGATGAAATCTGGCCATACTACCAAAAGTGTTATACAAATTTAATGAAATTCCTATTAAAATCCCAATGAAATTCTTCATAGAAATAGAAAAAGCAATCATGAAATTTATTTGGAAAAAATAAGAGACCCAGAATAGCTAGAGCAATCCTTAGCAAGAAAAGTGAAGCCGAGCTATAGTAATAAAAGCGGCACGGTATTGGCACCAAAATAGACTTGTAGACCAATGGTACAGAATAGAGGACACAGAGACAAACCCACATAAATATGGTTATGTCACATTAGACAAAGGTGCCAAAAACATTCGCTAGAGAAAAGATAGCTTAGTCAACAAATGATGCTGGCAAAACTGGAAATCCATATGTAGCAAAATGAAATTAAACCTCTCTCTCTCACCTTGCACAAAAATCAACTCAAATGGATCAAAGACTTAGGCACTAGAACAGATAATCTGTGCCTAAAAGAAGAAAAAATAGGCCCAAATCTTAACACATTGGCCCAGGATCTGTCTTCCTTAACAAGACTCCTAAAGCACAAGAAGTAAAATCAAGAATTAATAAATGGGATGGATTCAAATTAAAAGTTCTTTTCTCAGCAAAGGAAACAATTAATAAAGTGAGGAGAGAGCCTACAGATTGGGAGAAAATCTTTACCACATCCACCTTCAATAAAGCATTAATCTCTGGGATATATAAAGAACTCAAAAAACTTAACACCAATAAAACAAATAACCCAATCAATAAATGGGCTGGGAACTGAACAGACACTTCACAGAAGAAGAAATACAATTGATCAACAAATATATGAAAAAATGTTCAAAATCTCTAGCAATTAGAGAAATGCACTTCTTTCTTTTTTTTTAACTTGTCCCAATGTGACTTTCATCTCTACTGCAGCCCAAAGATATGCCACCATTTGCAAAGCTGATCAGTATCTCCAAGAGTCACCCCAGTGCGTGCCCCATCTTCAGCCTGTACCCTCTTTATCACTTCTCCCCCTTTAAGACAATAGACCCAAGGATCTACAGGGTCTGAACCTCAGGAGCTGCTCTTTTTTTTTTTTTTTTTTTTTTTTGGTACCTGGGATTGAACTCATCTCCAACCCGTTTTGTATTTTATTTAGAGACAGGGTCTCACTGAGTTGCTTAGTGTCTTGCTAAATTGCCCAGGCTGGTTTTGAACTCAAGATCCTCCTACTTCAGCCTTCCAAGCCTCTGGGATTACAGATGTGTCCCTCTGTGCCCAGATGAGAGCTGCTTTTTGACAGCAGTGAGCTCTGTTCTCAGGGTGGTGTGGAGGTCACCTACCCATGAAAATGCAAGAGAAGTCCACTGAGAAAGTTTTCAGACTTTCATATGAAAAGTCCAAGCTAAAATTGCAAACCATTGTTTCTTTTCTTCAAAGAACTAGTAATTAGCATTTGCTTTGGCTTTGATTTTCCATGTGAAAGAAAAGGGCAGAAACATTCTGCTTGCTCTGAGAACTCCTTTCCACATCCCAGAAACCTGGGGATGGGGATTAGTGGGAAGATTGAAGTGTGGCATTTACCTTTGAGGCTTGGGAAGTCATGGTTTATTTTTATAAATTCATTCAATTGCCAATAGTCCCAGTTGACATAAATTGGTTACTGGTGATAGTTTAACCATAGGATAACCTCAGGCAAAGTTCCCATCTGCTCCTAAGGAGGAGCCTCTCAACAGGACACAGGACACAGTGGAATTTGCATGTGCGAATGATCTTGAAAGATGAAGGGGAATGAGCTTGCCATTGCCACTGTTTCTAGGAGACAGAAGGGCATGTTACGGTTGCTAACATGGAAAGCAAGTTTCAGCTGCCATCTGTGTAGAACTAAGAGGGCAATAAGTCAAGTCACTCTAGGCCTGTGCTAACTTCCAAGGGGACCAAAAGTTACTGCTTAACTAGTACCAGAAGGAAAGATGTCAAAGTCTGCTGACTGTTGAAGGAGGGGATGAGAAGGTCGTATTCTATTGTGCACACTAAACACTGAGCAAAGACAAAGATGTACCTGCTTTCAGACTTGGTCTTTCCAGGTGGGAAGATCACATCAACTAAGGCAGCTTGGTAGCCATCATTTGCAAAGCTGATGATTTTTAAATTCAGCTTTTATAAACTGGAGAAAGCAATTCTTACCAAGTTATGGTGTTAGAGAGATGAAGAAAGATGCAGGTTAAAGGTGATGGCTCTATTAACCTTTGTAGATGTGGTACAATATGCCAGAGCAGCTATGCAGTAGTGACACAATTGGGTTAAATGGGGCACAAACATTTGTTCCCCACGGCTGTGTGCTGAGCTACAGCAGAGCCAGGAGGGCCTATATCATTACACTTTCCAGGATGTGGCTGTGCCTGCTGCGATGAGCCAGCTCAGTGTTTTGGGGTCATGTCCATGCAGAACCTATTATTATAGGATAGAGGGGAGATGATAGGTAGTGGGAAATCCAGTTCTGTTAAATCTATTAGACCCCCTACTTACCTCTGCAGCCCCCATACTGGTTCTATCTCCTCTGGTGTGGATTCTCTTGCAAAATTCTGCAATTCTAGATTCCAGGTGCACACCCACTTCTCTTTTATTTAGGACATTAACATAACACAGCTCCCTCTGCCTACTATGCTCTGCTGATGTTTGACCTGATGAATGCTTCCCTCCACATCTCACTACATCTAGTACAAGGTCATGGTTGAAAGGTCCAAGCATGACCTGTGTATGCCTTGCTTGCATACAGATGTATGCCTTCCTTGCATATGCCGTTTTTAGTAGGCCTCCCCCATTCCTATCTCCCTGCTGTCAGCCTCAGGCACTTCCTGGGGGATGTTTTCTCCACTTCCCACACCCCACCCACACTCTCCTGTGATTTTAAGACATTGCATTTATGACCATTTTTAATGGTTTGGCTTTAAGGACCATTTAATTTTTTAAAAAATTCTAATTTGCTATATATGACAGCATAATGCATTACAGTTCATATATGACAGCATAATGCATTACAGTTCATATTACACATGTAGCACGATTTTTCATATCTCTAGTTGTATACAAACTATATTCACACCATTTGTGTCTTCATACTTGTACTTAGGGTAATGATGTCCATCTCATTCCATCATCTTATTTACGCCTCTTGTCCCCTCCCTTCCCCTCCCTCCCCTTTGCCCTATTTATAGTTTGTCTAATCTGGTTGTTCATGGTGGGCCTTGCTAGCACAAAAATGATATGTATTTTGTCCACCTCTTTTCTCAGCCCAGAAGCTGTTGCTAGAGTATTCCATCAATGTCAGTTAATTAGTTACTGATGTCTATGCTCTTGAATTGTGTTATGGATTCAAGAATGAAGACTGATGTGTCAATGCCCTTGGGCTGTGTAACCACCACAAATTGGGTGATTTAAAACAGAGGAATTTATTTTTCCCCAGTTCTGGAGGCCAGAAGTCTGAAATGAAGGTGTAGGCAGCACCATGCTCTCTCTGAAGTCTCTAGGGGAGGGTTCTTCCTTGTCTCTCTTTTAGCTTCTGGTGTTGCTGGCAATCCTTGAATTTCTTTGCTTGTCTGTACTTGAATCCTATCTCTGACTCTGTAGTCACCTGGTGGTCCTCCTGTGTGTGTGTGTGTGTGTGTGTGTGTGTATGTGTATGTCTGCCTCTTTCTCATCTCCTTTTATTTAAAAGATCACCCCCTCCATTATTACCTCATCCTAATTAGTTAAACTTAACAGCTACACTATTTACAAACAAGATCACATTGTGAGGTTCCAGGAAGAATATAAATTGTGTGTGTGTGTGTGTGTTTGCAGGGGTGGGGTGGGGTGGGGTGGGGTGGGGGGTGAGGGGTGGTTCAATTCAACCCAGTATAATGGGTGAGTCTCTGTTTTGCCTTTAGCTATTGTTTGGATGATGTTTGGTGCATGACCACCACTATAAGGATGGGTCTGTCTACCATTCCCTGCCTTGGGATTTCTAGTTGAAACCTGTGAGGTGTAGATAAAGTCTGAGGACTCCTGAGAGAGGAAGCTCAGCCTTGTGTCGATCATCAAAGGTAAGCTGTCGTGACATTTGCAGAGGTGGGAAAGCATGGCCTCAGGACCTTGGGGATGACTCTGAGGTCTTCTGTGATCATGAGGGGGCATCTTTGTCATGGGGTTTTGGCACTGCTCCTCTGGTCCTTCCTGAGTCATGTGGTTTGAACGGGAACTATAGGAGCATGTGACCTGGGGCACAAATGTGTGACCTTGGGAAGAGTACAGTGGGCCAGAGTAATGTGATTGAACCTCAGACATGTCTTCATATACTTTGCAAGCAGACATATCAGGGAGACTCTGGAAATCCCCAGCCCTAGCCCCTTACCTCATCTTCGCACTGTGCCATTGCCAACAAGGGTTAGAGTGCTCTTGGTTTCCAAGGAACAGAGAATCAATTGAGAAACAGTCATACTAAAGGATACAGGAGGGCCTGAAGGTGGAAAGGGTATTGAGATCTGAGATCTGTTTCCAGTTGGTTCCCAAGCACATAAAACCTGTAGCAGGCTGCTGGAGTATCTCTTGACAAAAAAAGGTTTGTCAAGTAAAACCACAGGTCTCTTTTTTTGGAAAAAATCAGTTTTTAAGATATTAATCATATACCATACAATTCATCCATTTAAAATGTGCACCTCAGTAGGTTTTGGTACACTTAAAGAGCCATGTGACCATGGACTCAGTCAATTTTAGAACATTTTTCATCACCCCAAGAGAAACTCATACCCCTTAGCTATAATTCCCCAGTGTCCCAGTCTATCTATCTTTTTCTGTAGATTTGCCAAATTTGAACATTTCATATAAATGAAACTATTCGATCTATAGATTTTTGTCATGTCTTTCACTTAGCATGATGTTCTCAAGGTCATTCATTTGTAGTAAGTATCAGCACTTCACTCCTTTTCATGGTTGAATAATGTTCTATTGAATGGGTGTGCATTTTGTTTATTCATTCATCTTTTGAGGGCCTTTTGGGTTGTTTCCACTTTTGTTTTTTTTTTGCTATTGTGAATAATGCTGTTAACATTCATGCACAAGTTTTGTGTGGGTGTGTTTTTTTTTTTCTCTTGAGTATGTATACCTAGGGGTAGAATGACTAAGTCACATGAGAATTTTGTGTTGAACTTTCTGAGGAAATGTGAGTCTTCGTTCCAAAACCATGCACCATTCTCTATTTTGACCGGTGTGTATGAGGGTTCTGGTAGTGTTGAAACTGTTATTATCAGTCCTTTTGATTATAGCCATCCTAGAGAATGTAAAGTGGTATCTCATAATGATTTCAAATTGCATTGTCCCGATGGCTAACAAAGTTAAGCATTTTTTTTTCATGTGCCTTTTAAACATTCATGTATCTTCTTAAGAGAAAGAAGAGCTGTTTACATCTTTTAACAATATTGAGTTATTTGTATTTTATTATTAAGTTATAATTATTCTTTACATAGTACACAAATCTGTTACAAGATATATGATTTGCAACAATTTTTTCTGTGGGCTGATTTTTTCATAGCATTGATGCTGTCATTTGATATATAGATTTTAAACATAATGAATTTTAATTTATCTACTTTTTTCTTTTGTACTTTTGGTTTAATCTTATGAATCCTTCTTGAAACTCAAGTTCATGAAGATTTATGCATGTGTTTTCTTCTAAGAGTTCAATGGTTTTAGCTCTTTTATTTAGGGTTTGATGCATTTTGATTTATAAAAACCACAGATATGTTTTAGAACACTAACATATTTGAAAGGAATGCTAAGGACAACTTGTCCAGCAACAAACCTATATTATTTAATGGACTTTTGTAAATTTCCTTTCTATGCACACATTTATTTACCCCCTCATAATAATAGCCATACAACCATAATAGCCATTTTGACAACTTTTAAATGATTCATTAGAAAGTAACAAACCATTAATTGGAAGCATTACCTGTACCTCATAGCATGCCCTGCCTTTTCTCAAGAACCTCCTACATCTTAAATATCAAAAAGAACTCCCAGATTTTTGATTGACAACATAAAAAACTATGACAGAGAAAATGTAAGCCAAGAAATCTATTTTCTTTATAACTTAGGGAAGCTCAGAAACAAAGAGGGCGTGGACCAGCTCTCCATATATAGGGGTCTGGGAAGGGCAGTCTTCAAGAAGCATCTGACACTTGACACTGCTAAATCGGAGGGGGCAGTGACAGCCAGGTGGTGGCAGGCAAGAAACGTGGGCCAGGTGCTCCTGCAATCTCCCACATAACTGGGAGAAATCAAGGGAGTTCATAGATTTACCACAGGACCAGCTAGATTGTCTTCAGGGACAAAATGAAAATGCAGAGCCTCTTGTTCAGAAAGTAGGAAAAGGGCCACTGAAACAAAATGTGAAGCTTTTTCCATTCTGGTATGACCTTGCCCTCCAAATGGTATTTTCCATCTGTTTACCATATTCTTTTTCGTGTAACAGAGCCTCAGGGATTGGGTTCCCACTCACCAGTCATAATGCACTGTGCACTAGTCAGCGGTGGGACATCCAGTCTGACATCATCCTTCCCCATGAGCTTGCTACCCATCCTACAGTGGATAGGAGATCCCAGAGTACCATAGTCTTCACACTGGGACACAATAGTACTACTGGAAGTCAACAAGAGGCTTGCACCCACCTACTGACCATACATGATGGTTGTGCCAGCCAAAGGTGTGGACAGGATGGTACGGGGCACCAACAGCTGACCTCCATCCTCCACTTGTCCAAGCTGGGCCTCTTCCTGGCTGCTCATGCTGGGGGGGGATGGGAAAAGAATATCTGGGTAACATCCAAGTTACTGAGGACAGTCATCAGATGGCCCAGTATCCTGCCTGGGAGGCAGAGGAAGGTTTTGAGAGGTGACACAGCCTGTGATCCCAGGTTCTGAGCCCCAGCAAATACTCCACTGTACATCTGACTTCATTAATAAAAACAGGCCAGAAGATTATAATGACTTTGCAAAGTGCAATGAGCACTGGCATGAAAATCCAAGTGTGGGCCCATCTGAGAGTAGTAGGTCCTGGGACCACACTGGTTGTTTCCACCCTTACTACTCAGGTATTGTATCCCACAAGGTTTGTTG
This sequence comes from Ictidomys tridecemlineatus, assembly GCF_052094955.1. NCBI lineage: Eukaryota > Metazoa > Chordata > Mammalia > Rodentia > Sciuridae > Ictidomys > Ictidomys tridecemlineatus. The sequence goes on from NC_135477.1 coordinate 74,796,882, forward strand.
GAGACAGGCTGAAATGCCAGACCAGAGGCCACCTGGAGGTGAGGCACACATACCAACTTCCAGTGGAGAGGAGGGTCACTACAAGACACTCATCATACTACAAACCTGCATGGACAGGGGGTTTTCTGGTCTCCACAAGACCTAACCCCACAAACTACCTATGTGGAAGCATCTAAGGGGTCCAAAGGAGGTGGGGTCTGGACTCACCTAATTGGAAATGGTCAACCAGACAGAAGTTGACCCCAGTTCCCTTCCCACCAATGGGATGGAAAAAGGGGAGGAAGAAGAAGGAAATGCTTCAGTTTTTACCAAAGACATATTTACTCAAAAGAGTGAAGTTAAAAAAATGTGTGTGTGTGTGTGTGTGTGTGTGTGTATTTATTGTTACAGAAACAAACAACAACAAGAAGGACAAAACCAAAACTGGAAGAATTTCAAACAAAGTATTAATGACAGAAGCAGGGCCTTTTTCTGTTTTTTCATTCCCGGGACCAAGAGAAGAGTTTTAAACTGCAGTGACTAAGTACTAGTCCATTCATTGTACTAGTCCATTCATTGATCACAAATCTGATCTAAGGACTCTGTTAAAAGCCATTATACAGAGTAGAACATCTCTGTTTGTTTTACAACTCAGGTCTGTGGGTTGCTGCAACCACCCGGGCACATGTCAGGGATGATGCCGAGCCAGGCAGGTTTAACATTGCAGCTATTTACAAGTATCCTAACAACAGTGCCCAGCAAGTACAACTTCATCACCACTTAGAGGAAGCAGAAACCAAGATTCAGGGAGGTGGAATATATGAGCTGAGGTTCTAAGATCTGCAATGGAAATGTGGGGAATTAAACATCAATGGCTCTAACCCCTACCCTGCTGGGATCCATTTCCTTTTTATTCCTAATTGCGTGTGTGTGTGTGTGTGTGTGTGTGTGTGTGTTTGCGTCTACACACACACACACACACACACATGTTCCTGCAGGTGTGTGCACACTGTGTCCCCATCTTTAAGGAAACACTTTGAGAATGCTGAAAAAGGAGGGAGGACAGCAAGGGTAGGAGTTTGTGTTGCATGGGGGTGGGGGGTGCAGGTAGGAATAGAGACCCTGGAAAAAGTGCCCAAACTGGCCAACTGAGCAAAGGATGGAGAGGAGGGAGATTGTGCTATTCAAGGAGTGAGCTGTGACCCACTTGCCTAAGAAGCAGCCTCAGAGAGGCTTAGGAATCTGTGTCAGGGGGTGGGGCCACCTCTTCAGCAGAGGGCAGAGCAAGACCCAGGGGTCTGGACTTGGAAAGCAGAGAGTAAGTCATGGAGGGACAAAACTAGCTCATCTTGGAAGCTCTAAGAACTGCGTACAGAATAGTGAAGCAGCACAGACTCCTGGTATCTTATGTGTGCAGGGGTTTCTGTTTTTCAAGGATTCTCCAGGTCTGAGTGTGGCCTGTGCCCTTAGTGCTTCTTGGCAGAAGGATAACATTCATTATATCTCCTATCAGAACGCTGTGATAAGAGCACTTGCCCTGTATGTTGTAGTCCCATTCATACTGGGAACAAGACAGTCCACACTCTATGGAATTGATTGCCAGAGTCAGGGCATGACATGACATGGACACTCAGGTAGAACATGTGTCCTTCATGCGCGCTGTGTACAGACTCTCTCTGGTCTTTCAACCCAGTCTTTCTTGATATGTCTGTCCTTATAAAGTTACCGACTTACAACCTGTAGACGTGACAGCCTTAATTGACATCTATTTCCTAGCTATTGCATTTCATAACCTAGTCAAGGTTCATGGATATTTAAATTGACTATAGGCAAATGCTAATGGCTGTCTCAGGGCAGCTATGATCGACATTCAAATACATCTCTTCAAATTAATCGGGTCCAACACTGGGGCAGTTGGTGGTGGGAGGGAAGAGGGAGCTTCCATCATGTAAAGAGGAAAGGAAAAAGGCCTCCCTGGTTTGGGGGTGATAGTGTATGGGAGGAGATTCGATTTTCATAGGCTTCTGTCAGCTGTTCCAGTTTGCTTCTGATTTTCAAACACACATACACACTCAAAGCCTCACAGACCCACCTCTCTCTCACACAGGGATTTTCTTTCAATCATCCACTCAAAATATTTATGCTTCGGATCTTTCCATGTGTCTGCCTTTGTTTTGTTCCTTTCTTCTTCTTATTCTAAGCCAGGCTGAGATAATAGTAGAAATCTCCAAGCCAATAAAATGCTATTCATCAACTTTAGACATGTTTGTTTTTTCTTCCAATATTTTTCTGAATATTTCAAACACATGCAAGGTAAGAAGCATAGTACAATGAAACATGTGTATTCTTGCACTCAGATTCAACTATTATCTACATTTGGTCCCATTTACGTGTATGTCGCTATCTATTTATTTATTTTGGTGCAACCATTTGAAAGTTGCACAAGCCCCTTTATCCTTAAACACTTCAGTTTACATTTTCTAAAAATAACATTTTTGTGATATAATTGTCACATCATTATCACATCTTGAAAGTGAAAAATAAATAGCATCACAATATGGTCTCAACTGCAGCTCATTTACAAATATCCCTAGTTATTCCAAAGTAGTTTTTTTTTTTTTTTGTGGAGTATTTTAAACCAGGACATGATCAAGTTTGCCAAACTGCATTGGCTTCTTATGCCTAGACTCTTAAGCTGTCTTCCCCGTCCTCCCACCATTTTGCTTTTCTGTGATACTGACTTTAAAATAATGTCCAGGCCAGTTGCTTGTACAGCAACAAAGTCCAACAACTAAGTGTCCATATGATGGACTTGTCTGGAGTGTGCCTGAACTCTGGACCCAAGTCCCCAGCTTTACTCCTGAAATCGCTCCCAGACCCCTTAGGACTGGGCCACCCTTACCAGGCTTGCAGAGAAGAAATATAGGCAACAGTCTTTGTGTCTAAACACACTCTCCTTTTCTGGGTGTTATGGTTTAGATATGAGGTGCCCCCCAAAGCTTGTGTCAGACAATGCAAGAAAGTTTAGAGGTGAAATGCCTGGGTTTGAGAATCTTAACCTAATCAGTACATTAATCCTCTGATAGGGACTAACTGGGTGGTATGTAGACAGGTAGGATGTGGCTGGAAGAAATGGGTCAATGGGGATGAGCTCTTAGAACTTATATTTTGTCAGTGGTGAGGGGAGTTCTCTCTCACTCTCTGCTTCCTGATGTGATGTCCTGAGCTGCTTTTTTCTGTCATGCCCTTCCGCTTAGATGTCCTGCCTCACGTTTTGTCCAGAGCAATGGAGCCAGATGTCAATAGGTTGGGAACTCTGAAACTCTGAACTCCCAAATAAACTTTCTCTCCTCTAATTGTTCTTGTTAGGTCTTTTGGTCATAGCAGCAAAAAAAAAAAAAAAAAAAAAAAAAAGCTGACTAAAACACTAGTGACTTCCTTCCCCTAGAACCTGTCCCCTTTATCCTGTGTGATTGGACCTTGAACTCTAATGGCAGAGGGCCTGAGTAGAAGGGGAAATAGGGTGGATAAAGGATGCTCTGCCTCTCCACCTCCACACAGTGCATGCTCAGAGTCAGGTCACGGAGGTGGGGTAGTGGCATGTCACATGCTGGGTTCGCTGGACACATTCCTGAAGCTCCAGGTAGAAGCTTGATTTTGAAGACCAGCTGATCTTAGCCCCCCCTACCATCCATTTCAATCTGACCACAGTGCCTCATGGTGGGCCTTGGAGATTCCTAGAGCCACCAGGCAGTTGGGGAGGAGGGCCACCTCTGGATCCCCCACTAACTTTTAGAGGGGGAGGGTTGAGGAGCTTGTCAGGAATGCCAAGGGCTCCGGACTCTTAGATCATGCTTCCCTCCGGAGACAAAGCATCTCAAATTTAGTGGATCAAATCAACAGTCATTTTATGACTTTCAGATTCTCTGGGTCAGAAATTAGAATCAGCAGGGTTGATGGGTCTCTGTTTTTTGAAATCTGGGACATTATCCAGAAGACACAAAAAGCTGGACATGCCTCGAAGGGCTGGGGACCAAACTCATCCCTATATTCTACACCTGGGTGGGGATGACCAGAAAGCTGGGCTTATGGGATTATCAGCAGGAGCAACCCTCCATGGGGCGTGGGATCATGGCTGGTGTTCCAGAGGACGTGTCCAGGATGGAGCAGGTAGAAAAACCAGCATCCCCAGATAATCAGGCAGAAGCACATGGCCTCACTGATAGTCCGAGGAGTGTTGTTATTAACAATTATTAACACGTACATGCATCTTATGTGTAATTCACCCAAAGATGGCTTGTACTTGAAACGCATGCAGCTAATTCCCAGGTGCTTACAAGCCTTATAAGGTTTGTGTCTCAGAGATGGTGGGTTCTCTACTCTGTTCCAGGAGCCAGGCAGCTCAGGAGCTCAGCAATTTCCTCAAGGCAGTCACAGGTCTTCATCTATTTTGGGTCATAAACCTGTGAGAATCTAATAATTAACACTTTCACTCTTGAACAGAAAGTGTTATAGTTTTGCACGTAATTTCAAGGCTTCACATAGACCCTATTTAAATTGATCTCACATTTTGCTGCATGTCTGGAAGAAGTGGGAGGAATACCTATTCTCATCACACACCTGTTAATTAGAGAGCAAAGGATCTCCACAATCAGGAAGGCTTTGACCTGCGGAGCAAGTTTGAGAAGGCTTTTGGAGCTACAATAAGGATGGAGAGATGGCAGGGAATATTGTAGAGGAACTTGGCAGGATCAAGAGCCTGCATGGGGGGCTTGTGACTTGTGTGACTTTCTTCACAGTTGAGTGGAGCCTCACCTGGTGGCCCCAGAGGCTGAATTTCCTTGTGACATCAGCACCTATGAGGAAAGAATTCTATATAGTGACCAGGGTAATCCCAAAGATTTTTGTATTCTGCATATATTTGATTTTCAGTGAGGGAGACCTGGCTTCTCTCCCTATGGGACAGAATGCTGCAGGTTAATTTAAAGAAGGTCCTTGCCCTATTTGTCTAGAGCCAGTGTCCTTGGTGCCTGAATCTGAGGTTTGCATGTGTGAAATTTTACTGAGGATGACTTGAATTGTCCAGAACAATTAATGTGAAAAGCTATGGAAGCAGATTTAGGTAGGGAGAGAGGTGTTGGGCCAGAAGGCAAGAGGTACCTCAGATAATCACACGGAAAAGATAGTGCTGCCCTGTGGATTGAGACAGGGGACCCGGGCATCTGTCCTCTTCCCTGACCACTTGTTGAATATCCCCAGGAAGGTAATGTGGTATCATTTTATTTGAGAGCTGTCAACAGCCAACATTGCCAGCAGTTGAGAGAAGCAGACCACAGTGGGGAGGTTGGAACTTAGTCTTGAAGGAATGGCGCCTACCAAACCCTTCTTGTGTGACACTCTGACCTTGGGAAAAGGAATCATGTTTTTCAGCCCAATAAAATGGCATGGCTGTTCTTATGTTTTCAGTATTTTTAATGGTCAGATGGATGCAATTGAGGAGTGATACTGGTCTGGAACTCTCCAGAATGTCTGTTGTGATTTCTCCTGTTCCCTGACAAGGGAATATTTCAAAACAAGGGAAGACAGTGCCAGAATCATGCCATCCAGGGAGACCTTCTCACTCTGTAGTCATGATGGAAATAAGAGCCCTCTATGCTGGTCTTGCTGGGCCATCTGCAGGTGGACAAAGCAGACAGAAGAAGGGCTGGGCTCTTTTTTGGTGATCAACAAGCATATGAAGATGAGCCCCGGGCAAGAGCTTTTCCAGGTTGCTAGTGTTGGGGCCAACAGATGCCTGGAGGAGTTGCCACCCATGGACCGTGCTAGGCCAGGCTCTTTTTGGCAGCTCTGCAGGTCCAGAAACTGGACTTCTCACTTGGAACCTACCTGGCATAAGGGATTGACTTGAAATGAAAAAAACTAAGATATTGATAATAAAGACACATTGATGTCCATGACAATAACTAACCTTTATTTTGGAGCTCCTTTGTGCCAGGGTTTGGGTTAAGCATTCTGCAAGGATTATCTTATTAGTCGTCTTGAGGGCCCCATAAAGTTGAACCTGTTTTTATCTTCATTGTCCAGATAAGGAAACTTCCCATGAAAAAGCTAGTTAGTTGCTCAAGTTCTGTAGCTAATATGGGATGTGGCCAATCTTATTAGACCCTGAGCTCCTTGCCCAGTCTTCTGTTTCTCATTAATTATTACCATTGTTTTCCCACTTGCTCAGGCCTAATTCCCTAGGAGTCATCCTCTATTTTATTCTCAAACACCCTGCAACTAATTCATCAGTAAATCCCATGACCTTACCATGAAAATTTAAACTCACCATGGTCACTTATTGTCATCTCCCAACCTACCAGTGTAGTCACAAGGAGTGACGTGATGCCCTGGAGATAAACAGCTCTCAACTCTTAGTGGATTAAAACAGCAAGTTATTCCTTGCTTTTACTACGTGTGTATTATAGCTCAATGGGGTTTTCTGCTCCATGTTATCCTTACTCAAGAACTCAGTTTGGCAGTTGAAGAATTTATAACGTCACCATGGTAGAGGAAAGAAAGAGCAAATCATGCTCTAGCATTCAGAAGTTTTCTACTTTTTGATATTTTCTTGACTGACACTAATCATGGCTACATCTAAATCCACTGGGGTAGGAAGTGCGCTTCTGTCAAGGACCTGGGGACATCTAAAAACACAGGTGAGTAACCACCTTAGGTCTAGTCTCTATCCTTTCTTGCCCACAGAACTTTAACTTTCTTGAACTGGATTCCCTCCTTTGTCCTGAAATCTCTTCTCCAGTTAACAGCTAGAACTGATCTTCTAAAACATAAGTCATATCACTTTACTCCAATGCTTAACATCCTCAAATTATTTCTACCCAATTAACAGTGAAAATAAAAATCTTCACTCTAGTCTACAAAGTTACAAAATAAAGGTGAACAAACTATACTCCTCTGGTCAAATCTGGCCCTCAGCTTATCTTTGCTAATAAAGTTTTATTAGAACATAGTCCCATCCATTCATTTACCTATTGCCCACAGCTGCTTTCATTCTACAAGGACAAAGCTGCATAGATATAGCGGACTTTAAAACCACAAATGTTAAATGTACCAACTGGCCTTTTACAGAGAAGGTTTACTGATTCCTTCCCTAACCTTCCTAGACTCAGTTTTCCCTGAGACCTACCTCGTCTCCCTTCTCATGACCATATCTCATCTTCTCTCTTCTTCCACTTTTCAGTACCACCCATTTCCTCCTGTCTTTCTCCCCTTTTCTCTAAGGACACCTCCTCAGTGGCTTTCCTATCCTGCTACAGTGGCAACCCCTTGGCCTTGTCACTCTAATCTCTTCTCTGTAGCTCTCCCCTTTACTTGAAATTACATGGCAGACTTTGTACGTGTGTCTCCAGTCTTCTCCCATGTTAAGGGCTGAGAGACCTGGAGTGATCTCAGTCCATTGACAATCCCTTTTTATAACCTGCCTTTCAGGTCTCTCATTCCAAGGTGATCAGTGCCCACTTAGGGAGGACAATTTTAGTTTATGACCTCAGCCCTCTAGAAATCATGAGATTTAATAAAATCGCCCCATGTCTGAGGATTTTAATTTTTGCATCTGAGGATAAAGAACAATTGTGATATTATGCTGTGTGTGTGAGTGTGTGTGTGTGTGTGTGTGTGTGTGTGTGTGTGTGTTCTGAACACTTCCAACATATTACGGTCATCTCTGGGTGGCAAACTTTGAACATCTCTGCAGTCCCTGAGGAGAACAATCTTCTGTAGCTTTGAAGCCAAATAGGATTTCTGAAAAGGAAGTTCCAGTCAATTGAGAAGTCTCAGTGAAGCGTGAAGAGCAGAGGGTTCCCTGTGGCGAGGCTGCAGCTGGGCCTGCCCAGACTAGAAGGCTGTCCCGGCTGCAGCAAGACCGCACAGGCAGCCCAGTGGACAGCAGAGGCTGGCTGGGCGTCAGGCACCGCCATGCGCTCTGAGACCACAGCTTGGAAGATGAAGGCACTCTTCTCATCCTTCCTGTGGGCTTGGCCTATTTCAAATGAATATAGGAAGACGGGCAAAATGAAATGACAGTGGGATCCCTTGCCTTTTCCTTTTTCTTCTTTAATTATTATTTTTTTAAAATTTTGAGACAGAGACTTGCTAAGTTGCACAGGCTGGCCTTGAACTTGCAGTCCTGCTGCCTCCACCTCCCAAGTTGCTGGGATTACAGGAGTGAGCTATTGTGCCTGGTTTCACTCACCTTTTTCTTAACAGAGAAGTTCTGGATCATGGCAGAAACAAAGGCAAGGCAGAGAGTGGTTGAGGTTAGGTCTCTGGGAGGGTGTGGTCCCAGAGACCCATGTACTTTGAAGTAATTCCCTGGTTCCTCCCTACCCTGCCTGGCTGTGTGCCAAGAAGGCCTGCTACCCTGTCTGGCTGCTTTAGACTTGGTTATCTGCCACTAGCACCATTGGTTGCCTGCTGAGGTGCTGCTTCTCTGGGATTTTCCTGAAGTCTCCTGTGCTCTGACCTGCTCCACACCCTTGACCTCCTTCTATTTCCAGTTGATGAAGTCTCAGCCTTGCTTAGCATTCCAGGGCATTTGTAGTCTATGCTCAGGATCAGTTGCCTTCCCTTCGTACTGAATCCTACCCTGTATCTAACCAAAGGACATCCAGTTTTTTTTCTCTAAGTTCAGCACTTTCTGACTCCCAGCTTTAGTATATGCTTCCCATCTCATCCTCCCAGGCCTGTTTCCTTGTTATCTTGCCCATAGTGTTCCTTCAAGTCCCTCTGAGCAGGCATTAGCATCTCCATGATAAATCACACTTGGAACTGTAGCTGCAGGTAGCTTCTCCCTCCCTAGAGGCTCTTTGGGACCAGAGGTGTGGCTTGTTTGTCTGTTCCACAGCACTCAGCTGGCTGGCTCCAGCACAGTGCCTGGTAACATGGATGGATTCCTGTTTATCAAATGAATAAATGCTCTTAGAACAAAACTGGCACTCTAATTCATGCTGAGATGTAATGACTAATAAGATTTCTTGTAAGGCCTTTCTATAAGGCCAGGTATCACAGAGCTGGAGGTGAAGGTGGTGGAATAGAATAGAATGTGGTGGAAAGAGGTGAGAAATCTAAGCTGGAGAATGTATTCTCATGATGGTTCCTGGGCAAGCTCAACTGAACAGTCACTGGGGTTATTGATGGGGGTCACTTCTGGGGGTCACTGATTGGAGTTATCTTCCTGAGCACTGTGCTGGGAGACTGGGCAGCTCTGCTGGGCTTGCCCTGTGGGCTGATTGGGGAACTGTGTCTGTTAGTAGCCAAGAACAGCACTCATCCCTGGCAAAGGACTGAGCCACAGAGAGGAGAGAGGAGGATAGATCTCAGCTCTGGGGTAAGGCAAGTGAAGCCTTTGGAGACGACAAGAGCACCTCCCTATGCCCTGGAGAGTTCTCCTTCTGTCATCCTCTGATCATCTTGGGTGTTCCTGCAGGCCAGTGACTCTGACCTCTCACCTTGGCCACTTGTGCTACATGTGGGAAGTCCATGACCTTCTGCAGTGTCTGTGACCTTTCTGTGTGTGATTGTGAAGCATGTTCCTTATCTTGTCAAGTGGGACAGGAGCTGGTCACAGCTCCTTTATGTGTCCTGTTAACTGGGCCCTGGTCCATGCTAGTGCATGCCCAGACCCAGGCCAGTGTGGGGGTCCTCCTCTGCTCCAGCCTCTCTCTCGGGGAAGCTCAAAGCAGAAAACCCCATGGCCTCTGTTTGTTTCCTGGAAAGATTCCTTGGACTTGGTTCTGACGGCAAGCCGGGCAGTTGGCAGGTTGCCTGGCTCCTCTTCCCAAAGCAGGCTGCCCCTTTGCCAAGCACCTTGCCCACTGGTGTTTGTAAAGAAAGGCCCAGCAGGTCTCTGGATGCTCTCAAAGACTGCTGTTCCCATCTAGTGAATGAACAGAACAGTTTCATCCTTGAAGTTCTATTCAACTTCAGGAGCCAGCTGTGCCAAGGGAAGAAAAGAATTGCCATTAAAATCAGAGGGGGTAGAACAGCAGGGAGGAAGGGATCAGAGGAAAGAGAGGGACCATGGCAACCAGGTGTGGTGTGGGGCAGATCAGGGAGGACTGAGTCCATCGCCCCCACTGATTGGGCCTCAAATAATCAGCTTCCCATCTCAAGAATGCCCAGTGTCCAGTGCTACCCCCAGTCTGCCTCTAAAGTAGGAAAAGAAGGCAAGGAAGAGTAAGGGGCCTGCCAGAGCCGGGTGCATGTGAGAGGAGACAGGAACATCACAACAGGCACAGTCAGCCTTCCCTATTTCTTTCTTTCTTTTACTTTTCTCTTTTCCTCTTTCCCTCCTCCTCTTCCTCCTCCTCCTCCTCCTCCTCCTCCTCCTCCTCCTCCTCCTCCTCCTCCTCCTCCTCCTTTGCACTGGGGATTTAACCCAGGGGTGTTTTACCACTGAGTCATACACCCAGCCCCCCTCCTTTTTATTTTGAGATGGAGTCTCACTAAGTTGATTAGGGCCTAAGTTGCTGAGGCTGGCTTTGAATTCGTGATGCTCCTGCCTCAGCCTCCTGAGCTGCTGGGATGAGAGGCATGCCCAGCAGCCTTCCCCATTTCTATTAGCAAATGTGCATTTTGGAAACGGTCTTGGTGGGTGGGCAGGATGCAGTCATTGTGGAAGAGTGTTCATGGATCCCTAAGAAATGGAGAGAAGCCATCTCTTGCTTTCCATTCTTTCTCACTGCTACGGGATTCTGTAGCCACAGCTTGGGGTCCCTCTGAGTTCACCCCAACCCACACAGATGTCAACCTTGCCTCCTGGTGGGTGACTCCTGAGGTCAGCTTTGGTGACTTCTTCTCAGCCTCTCTTTGAGTCTCCTCACTTCTCACTACCTCTCTCAAGAGCGTCCCCTGCTTCCTGGTCTTTCCATTTTCCTTCATGAATATATCCTCCCCTATGGCTGCCAGCAAGGTTTTAAGGTGGGAATCAACTCACTTCTCTCTCTTCACCATTCACCAGAACTCCTTCCCCTCTGTGGCAGCAGACTCTAGCCATTAACTGAGTGGCCTTATAGCCTCATTCCCATCATACCCTCCCCACTCTGGGGACAGACTGCTCTTTCACAACTTTTGTTCATCCTTTGCCTACACTGTTTCTTCTTACTGAAATATACTTTCAATCTTCTGCCTTGGGCCAGGGTTGGGTGTTGGGGAGGACATTTGGCTCTCCAGTGAAGGAGTTTGGACTGGATCCTGCTGGGCAGCAATTCTCAGACTTACTTGTATAGCAAGACTTCTGGAAGATATGAGTTCTTTGCAGAATTCCATGGACCACTGGTCAACTTTATTCCATTCTGACAACTGGAACATATTAATTAGATAGTCCTCTTTTATTCAGGAGAGTCAGGTCATGTGCTTGCAGGTCTTGGCACATATAGAATGTTTTAAATAAAATACATTTCCAAGTTTTTCACATAATGTGCTTTTTAAATTCACTATCATTTTTAATTAATTTTTTAGGAAATAAATGACAGCAGAATGCATAATAATTCTTATTACATGTATACAGCGCAATTTTCCATATCTCTGTTTGTATATAAAATATGTTGACCCCAGTTTGTGTCTTCATACATGTACATCATACATATCACATTCCACCATCCTTGCTAGTCCCCTGCCCACTCCCTTTCCCTCCCACTCCTCTAGTTTCATAAAGGGTGGTATGTATTTGTATATATCTCTTCATCTTGGTGAGTCCTGAGTTTCTTTTCCTATAAGATAAGGATAGCAACATCAATGACATAAGATTTGAGTGGATTTAAGCCACGGGAACACACAGTAATCCAGCAGTTTCTCTCCTCATCCCTTTCCCATATCCATCCTACTGGAACCCTCCATTTGACTTACACTATAGCCCATGGCTCCTAGCTGGGACTCTGGTCTGTTTCCATTGCACATACTGTATTTATTTATTTTTTCTTGCATAGCATTAACTTCCTTTTCCGCCTCAACATCTTCATGGGTAATTCTTCCCTCTGGGTGGAAGCTGGAAGGAGATCAATGCCAGGCATCTGCTTCCCACCAGGGCAATAGCAGAACATTCTACACACTTCCAATTGAGGTTTTTGGGGGAGCCATAGTTATTCCCAAAATTGATATCATAGATGATTCTCAGATGGATTTTCTTCCTTTTCTGTAGGAAAAAAAAAAAGTTGTGGCACCAACCGTAGCAATGTGGAAATAGCTGAGAAGTGGAAAGTTCTGTGAGTATGAGTTCTCTTGGTCACCTTGACCCTGCCAAGGAGGTCTTGTAGGAAAGTGGTGGGTAACCTCTGGGTTCTCACAGGTCACTAGGCGGCAGGAAGGTAAAAGGTCTAGAAGGTTTAGCAAACAAGGACTTATTTTGGTCCTGAGTGGCTGGGCTCTTTGCTGTCACTCAGGGAGAAAGCCCACCTCTGTGATCTATGTATAATGCTTCCCTAATGGACATGGACAACAATTTCTATCCAGACAAATAGCCAGCCCTTCAAAAACCACAGGCAGAAAGTCCAGAACATGCAGGGCTAGGGCCCTGGAGAGGGAGGAGCTGCAGTTACATAGGGTAGAGAGAGAACAGGTGACTTGGGAACACTAGTCAATCCACCCATGGGCAAGGTGCTGTGTCATCTGGCTCTACCACCATGTTACAATTTTGATCTTAAATGTCCCCCAAAATTTCATGTGGAAAGTGGTAGAACTTTTAACAGATGAGGCTTAGTTGCAGGAAGTCAGGTGGTTGAGGGTGTGCCTTTGAAGGGGGTATTAGGATCCTACCCCCTTCCTGTCTCTCTCTTTACTTCTTGGATGCCACTAGCTTTGCTCCACTACATGTTCCCACCGTAATGCACTGCCTTACCACAGGTCCCAAAGCAATGGGCCAGCCAACCATGGACTGAGACCTCTGAAACCACAGGCCAGAATAAACCTTTCCTCCTCATAAGTTAATTATCTCAGATATTTTGTCCCAGTATCAGAACACTGACTAATACACACCACTAAACATGTCTCTGAGCCTCTCCTCTTATCTGGAAAGTGGGCACAATATGCCCCAGAGGATTATCAGAGAGATGAAATGAAAGGATGTGAAATATTATATCAGAAGTTCCTGGGATACTGTGAAGAGTTGATAAATGTGATCTTCTCATGGCAGATACCAGCAGGGTAAGAGAGAGGAAGGCTCCAGCATGGAGGAGGTTCTTGGTATCTGCCTGACCAGGGAACAGAAATTGTAACAGAGAGAAAAGGTTTTATGAAAAGGATTATAATAAGGGCAGTCTACTCAGCAGTAGAAGAACAAGAATTTGAGCCACAACAGAGGACCACAGACATAGGACCCAGGACCAGGTCTGAGCATCTAGTATAGTCCCCGCCTCCATCCCCATCTTAGGGGCTCTGATCCCCACTGCTGATGACTGTGTGCAGGGGGATTGTACATTGTGTATGTGTGAAGGTGGATAGTCAAAACAATGTATGCTGGAAAACTTTTCTGCTTATTAGTTGCTTCTCTGGAACTTAACTGCCCAGAAAATCAAATTTTGAAGTTTCTCCATGGTGTGATTGTGTTATTCTCAAACCATCTCTTTCTGAGCACCCCCATGAAAGAAGTCTAATTGGATACAGTTGTTGACAGCAAGAATGCTCAAAAACAGGTGGAAACTTCTGCTCCCCAATGTGGGCCCTGGCAAAGACGGCCATCCGTGGTAGGTGTAGAGTGCTGTGCCTGCCCCAGGGAGAGGAAGGGCACCTGTCCAGGTCCTGAGGGACCAGGTCCAGATGCCCAAGTTCCAAGGATGCAGTTGGCAGGCCCCTCCTCTTGCTTATGCTCTGCCCTCCTCCTGGGAAGCAGGATGACCCTCAGCAGTCTTTGGCCTCATTCTCTGTATTTCCATTTCTTCTTCTGAATACACAGGCCTAATGTAAAGCATAATTGGTGGAACCAAGCTCAGAATGGCTTTCCAGTTCCTGTCTTTCATCAACTATGTGAAGTGCTTCCACATCAGGGGACAGTAAGGGGTGCTGGGCTCAGGTAGGGCTGAGTTCTCCACAGGTCAAATGGGAAGGCTTGGGAGGGAACATTGATGAATGGTGGGGCTGCTGGAGGAAACTGGAGAGGATGCAACCTTTAACCCTCACGCCTGCCCTCCTTTCCTCTCTCTGATCCCCTTTCTTCCTTCTAGGGCTCCACTTATCTGCCAACACTGAGTGGAAGCCTGGTGGTCTCCAGAATGCCATCCTAGATTAGAGTTGCCATTCAGCTCCAAAGACAGGCTGTGGATCCTTTCCACCCACTTGAGAGCCAGTCTTACTCCAGGAGTACAGAAGAGAAGGAGGCTATGAGTATATCAGACTGAAAGAAATACCAATGGAGATCTGCCACAGGTGACACAAACCTGAGCCCAAAGACACACCATCCTCCTTACTTCTTGCAGCTTTTCTACAGAGAGGAATGACCAATCTTGCCAGTGCCCTAGAACCTTGCTGGGAAGAAGGTAGGAAAGGTGAGCCCAAGCAGAGTGTACATAGATATTAATGCACAGTTTCTCTAGCAAGGAAGACAGACTCGGTCAAGGTGATGAGAGAACACTCAGAATTGAGCTCCCTAGTGTGGCAGTGAGGGCTGGCAAAGCAGAGAGTAGAACCCAAGCCCTGAGTTCTCCATGCACGTCTGCTAAGAACTTGCTGAATTGGGGGAGACATCTGAGTGAAGTTCAAAGGTCTCCCTACAATGGAGGAGGTGGGGTGAGTCTAGGTTCAATACTCTCAAGAAATCTGTAAGAGAATGACTGGACTAGCTGCAACCCTCACTTTGAAAATCTGTAGAAAATCTAGCCCTCCAAATTTTTAACTCAGAGGAAAAGAAAAGAAGCTTCAAATTATGCTGGGGAAAACTTCAGGGAAGTTTACCTATATCAGGACAAATGGAGGACCATTTATATGAAGCATGTGCAGATTTTAAAAATGGCAAGGTATCCATACTAACATACTTTAGCCAAAAGGATAAAGATGGATGGAAGGGAGGAAAAGAGGGAAGATAGCTTGCAGGAGACAGATGAAAATGATATTTGGAAAGAAAACACAACCCAAGAATAAGAAAGAAATTTTCATCAAACACATTTTCAGTTATTAAGCATCCTATGTACCAGCCTTGTATCTAGGCACTCAAACGTTTTACTTCATTTAATTCTCTAAGCATCCCTGCGGAGGTAGATGCCATCATAAACCCCATTTTGTAGATGAGAAAATGGACATAGAAGGTAATTAGCCTGCTTAAGTGGTAGGTCCAGGGTTTGAAACTATAAAATTTGGATCTGCTAGTTTATACTATCTCTTGTTATATAAATTAATGATAGAAAAATCTAGAGAAAAAAATATATGAATCCATAAATCTACTACCCGGAGGCAACTACTTTTAACAAGTTATGTTTTCTTTCAATTGTTTGTCTTCTCTACATAAATTTGTTTTTGTAGCAGTTATTGGTTTATTATAAAGAAGTTTAAAAGAGAAAATTTAAAACAACTCCAAATCATGTGAACCACGTTCATTGGTTATGCACATATTTATTTCTATTCTTATTGGGAAAAAGAAAAGAAGCACTATAAGGTTTACAGACACATTAACAGAGATTCAGAAATATATGCACACATTGATATATCCACACAAAGATAGATAAACATAGACACAGATACAAGCAGACATATGTAACACATAGATACAAACATATGCAGAAAGCACACACACATAATTATACATATTTACATACTGTTTTAGTTAGCTTTTTTACCGCTGTGACTAAAGACCTTACAAGAATCATTTTAGAGGAGGAAAAGTTTATTTGGGTCTCACAGTTTCAGAGGTATCAGTCCTTAGACAGCTGACTTCATGGCTCCCTCAGGTGTGGCAGAGCATCATGGAGGAAGAGTGTGGTGGAGGAAAGTAGCTCAGGACATAGCAACAGGAAGTAGAAAGAAAGTTCTTCATCCGGGACAATATACACACCAAAGACACACCCCCAATGACTCACTTCCTCCATCCACTACCTGCCCAGTTAATCTCTATTAGAAGATGCAAGCACTGATATGTCAAACGTCTCATAATCCAATCATTACACCTCTAAACTTTCTAGCATTGACTCACACATGAGCTTTTGGGGGATGCCTCACGTTTAAATCATAATACACATAGATGTTGTGTATATATATATAGTAAATAATTATAATTATATATATATAAACATTACATATATTAAAAATTTACATATATTTATTATCCACAGATATACACAAATGCTTAGTTACATACAAACACAGATATTCACGTTCATATACACGTAGTTTGCTCTACCTAGCTACCTACCTTCCTATTAAACAGTTTAGAAATATAAAACAATAAATGTGAGTATCTCCCCTCCTTTACCTCTAAATTTCTCTTTTTCAAATATCAACACTGTTAAGTTTTCTGTAATTCCTTTTAGAAAATTTTAATATCAGCACACATAGTTTTTTTTTTTATTTTTATTAGATTGCTTGTATGTGTGTTTGCTTATTCTGGTTATTAAGTTTATAACTTTAAAACTTTAATCAATTTGTTATTTCAATGAAATTTCACCTTCAGCAATATCTAGTTATATTCTTGATTTTATATTAATGAAGAGGAAATTAGTTCTTGCTATTTATTCTCATCTTTTATTCTTCCCAAATTTTATCTGATTGTCGTTTTATATTGTCAAAAATTGATACTACTTAATTTCCCACAATTTTTTAGACTTACTTTTGTATTTAGAAGGATATAACATCCACCAAAGAATCCATAGTTTGTGTGTATTTTCTTTCTTTTCTTTTCTTTATTTTTCTCCAGGCTGAGAAATTTGGTTCCTTCTTCCTAGAAATATTTATAAAGATGAGACAGTGACTGTGGAAAATAACAATAAGAATGACTAATGGAACAGAATAGGGAAAAGCAGGCATCTAATTTGCAGTGATAGGAAATAAACTGGTCAAGTAGGGCCATAACCCAGGGGTCCAGATTGACACCAGCAAATCATACATACCAATCCCGCATAAATTATGTCCTAAGGGACACGTCAAATGAAAAATGCTTATGAAGGCAATGATGTGGGCCTAATTGACAGTAGAGGTGAGAGTAGTGAAGAAGGAAGCAACAGTGGATGTGAACTCCAGGTAGGGCTAAGCAACTATTAAAAAAAAAATCAACTTTGGAAAAACAAAAGGCATGGCATTTTTAGGAAATGCAAGACTGAGACTGAATTACATAACTAATGTAAAATTAGTTATTAATGAGGAATCTGATACTGATTATAAGATATCGATTATATTCCATGAACCAAGAAATAGATTGGATAATATAAATTAAAACAAATATGTACATATATAAATATTGAGAACTGAATTTTCACCATAAGAAGGATACATGAATATAAATTAAAATAAAAAAATCTTGTTCAATTAAATATGAATTTGACATCTAATTGTAAATTCATAATTTTATGTATATACACTTGTCTATTCATCCATCTTTCCTAACTCTAGCTACTGAAAGGAAAATATGCAACAGCAAATCTATCTAGTGAACCAGCTCTTGGTTTCTAAATAACTAATCTCTGCTGAAATGAACCAGGTATCTTGGAGAATTTTTGATTCCAGGTCTGGAGCAGAGAAATTATAAGATGACTCTGGAACATCTTATTATGTCAAGAAGCTAAGGAGGAAGTCTGGGCACAGTGGCTTTAGCCTGTAATCCTAGTGTCTTGGGAGACTGAGGCAGGAGGATCTCAAGTTTAAAGCAAGCCTCAGCAATTTAGTGAGGCCCTAAGCAACTTAGTGAGGCCCTGTCTCAAAATACAAAATAAATTTTAAAAAGGGGGCTGAAGATGTAACCCAGTGGTTAAGCACCCCTGGGTTCAATCCCTAATATCAAAAATTAAAATGAAAAAAATAAATTAAAAAAGAAGAAAGAAACTGAGGAAGTGCTTACAGAATAATGGAATAATTGATCCATGTCAGAAGGATACAGGAACTAACTTTCTATTGGCTTTATTGACCATATTTTAAACATTTTCATATTTTAACAAGTATCAGGAAGTATAACATATTAAAAAACTAAATCTGAATCTATAGTAATTAGAGAAGTTGCTTATGTCAATAAAAAAACCCCACAAGAATAGTGCTTTTATGTAATTTTCCCAATCTGGAAATGTTCCCAATATCATTAACAATAGGATGGAAAAATAATAGAAGTCTACCCCTATAATGTGTATTTCTCACTGCAGCAGCTCAGGGTCTCCTTCTAAAAGTAGCTTCTCGTATCACCAAAGAGGGGTTACCCTCACCTCTAAAACCCCGCCACCTTAGCCAGGCCCTCCTCTCCTAGTGAGTGGATCTCTGCCCTGTACCAGCATTGACAGGCCAGATAAAAGATTTTCATAAATAATATGAATCAACCAGGGCTGTGGGCCTTCAGTTTTAGTAGAATTACACTAGTGCTCAGGCATCACCCTCAAGACTCTGATTTAACTTTTAAAAATTGCTCCAAGTGAGTCTAGGGTTCAGCCAGAATGAATAAGAAAGAAGGTGACAAAGTCTGAGATAGAGAGTTTGATTTGTCCAGTGTTAATAGACAATGACTTACCAAACATGGCATTATTTAATCTTGGATTCAGTGGAGAGGAAAAATTAACCAGGGCAACTTGGAATCCAAAAAGGACCTTTCACCAATTTCAGTTAAACTTTCCATAATAACTACAATTTGTTAATGTTGCTTGTTCAATGACAATATCAATCAACAGTCAGCATTTATTGAGTGTTTGTGATGTGTTAGCCACTGTTTAAATATTTTACATGTATTTACTCCTCATGTCCAAACCAGTTTCAGATGAAGCCAGCCTCAGTAATATCTAACATTTGTGCTAGGTCAAATCATATGAAATTGCTGCCACTTGACCATTTTTGTCCTACAAAATAGCAATTTCACATGGTTCAATCCCATATCACATTGCATGGTCAGTGCCAGTCTTGCTGGTGGGCGCCCAGAGCCTGGAAGGAGGCCCAGTGGTCACAGACAGGGGAACATTTTGGACCCAACCTACAACTTGAGAGCATCATCTACTAAAAATAAATGGAAGTTATATTTTTATTGGTGCATTATAATTGCACATAATAGTGAGGTTCATTTTGCCATATTTGTACAGGCCTATAATATAATTTGATCATTCTCATACTTCATAACCTTCCCTTTCCCTCCATCCTCCTTCTCCTGATCTACTTGCTGTACTGATCCCCCTTGGATCATTATTATTATTAAAAATTAGTGCACCACAATTAATTGCAGAAATGGGATTCATTGTGGTATATTAAATTTTTCTGTTTTGATTGGAGTTATCCTGTTTATCTCCTGAGCTTTATATTGAGGGTGCTGGAGAGGGTGACTTGTCTTTGAGCATATAGCTCACCAGGTTTTTGGAGCCACACTGATACCTGAAAGAGTGGGCTATGCATCACAGACATCGGGACTTTCGGTTGGCTGAGGCAAGTGGTGGACACTTGGGGGTCAGCATTCTATGACTTGTGCTAGGTCAAATCATATGAAATTTCTGCCACTTGGCTTTTAAAAACTGTAAATGCCGGGCAGCTGAAAGGAGAATGGAGACAGAGGCTGCTCTGGGTAGTTTCCTGCCTAGTATGTGTTGCTCCCTCTGGTTTACAGAGAGTATCCCATTTTATTTGGTCAGTGATATGTCCATTTTCTTACCTCCTCTGTAAATAGGAGTAGTAAAGAGGACAAAGCATTGGTCATTGCATGGAGCTCACAGTAGAAGGCAAACCATGTGTCCTCCCCTTTCCTCTTTACTTAAACCCATGAACCACCCCAGGGACCTTCCTTTTGGGCCACCAAGACACTGGCATTCTGTCACTGAGTCCATGTGTGCCTTCCTCTTCCCCTGAGGCAAGGAGACGATCCTCATCTTGAAGTCCCTAAGCTCTTTGTGATAGAGCCAACTGTCCAGTGGTCCCTCCATGCAGTATTTCAGCCTGAAATCCTGATTTTACTTAAGTCCTGGTTGTACTCCATTTGTCTCAAGCTGGGGCTCACTGGATAGGGTGTGGACTAACAAAGGATCACGGTTTTTCCAGGGGGAGGCACTGGAGATTGAACCCAGGGGTGCTTGACCCCTTATCTACATTCCTAGTCCTTTTTATTTTTATTTTGAGACAAGTTCTCACTAAGATGCTGAAGCTGGCCTCAAAGTGGCCATCCTACTGCCTCAGCCTTTCCAGTCACTGGGATTAAAGGTGTATATCACTGAGCCCAGCTAAAGGAGCAAGTTTGGTTACAGCAAAGCAACCAGCTCAGAATCAAATATCCTCATTACTCGGAAGGTCAAAAGTCCTTTCTTCCTATTTTGCACCAAGCCTGCCATGGCATTAAGGTCCCTCCCACCTGCGACTCTAGGTTGTAGGAGTGAATATTTTCCTATAAAGTCAAAGACCTGGGTTCTTGGGGGTGGGGGTGTTGGCCCTTTCATCTGAGAGAGGGAAGAGCCAGTAGCTCATCACTGTGGTGTTTCTCCAATCCTGATTTTGACAGGAGCTGGGAGACAATTTTCTAGGAAATCTCTCCTTCAAGTTGCCCCACTTGTTCATTCATTCATTCCTTTACTACAGTAGTTTTTTTTTTTCAAAATGGTCTGTGCTAAGTACCCCAATACTCTCTTTTTAGCTGACACTTATAGCTCAGGAAAGTAGGACTGTAAGAAAAATGGTTTGTTGATGCTGTTTCAGGGACACCCTGGTTCTTGGGCCTTTCCCTCTGAAGGTGTGGCTCCACTTATTTAGATCCACACTTCTGAAGGGGCAGAAGGGTCTAGACACAGTCTTATATTCCTCAGCAATTGCACCTGGAACTAAATTACTCTCAAAGAGGCAAAGCCACTGCCCAGAAATACCTGAGGCTCCACCCTGAAGGCATGAACTTCTTGGCAGGGCAGAGGTGTCACATACTCTCCCACAGCCCTTGGTTGCTGTGGTCCCTACCAGTTGCTTCATCCTCGTAAGGATTATCCCTGAGCTCCCTCCTACTTGCAATCTCCTACCTGCCATGATCTGAATTGATGTCCCTGCTTAGTTCAGATGATGAAATCTCCTAGGTGGTAGTTGGAGGAAGTGGGGCCTTTGGATAGTGATTTTATCATAAGGTTGGAATCATCATAAGTGGCATTAGTGCTCTTTAGTTAGTGCATAAGAGAAGACTTTGGGAGCCTATTGTTCTCTTCTGCCATGTGAGGATGCAGAGAGATGCCACCCTCTATGAGGAACCAGCCCTCACCAGACACTGGATATGCCCAGGCCTTGGTCTTGGACTTCCCAGCCTCTACAATGGTAAGAAATACGTGTCTGTTCCTTCTCAGCCGACTAGTTGATGGTATTTTGTTATAACAGCCTGAATTAAGACCAGGTCCTTGCCAAAAGTCCACTGCTGAAATACCTACCTCTATAGGCTAAAAGCTTTTGGGATAATAACCAACCAACTTCTTGTTTCTTATTTTTAGTTCTCATTTTGTCTCTTTCAAAGATAAATAAGTTTCACAGTGAGCAGACATCCTCCAGTTCTAAATGTTTCTTCTCTATTGTATTTATTTATTTTAAAATTATTTTTATTATCACATTAATTGTACATACTAATGAGATTCAGTGTGATATTTCCATGTATGCATACATTGTGCATCGGTCATATCCAACTAATTTTCTTTTATCCTACTCTTCACTTCCCACACCTCCCCATTCTCTACTAATTATTATTCTATTTTCAGGTCAATCTTTTTAAATTTGCACATATGAAAGAGAACATGCAATACTTGTCTTTATGTGCTTGGCTTGATTCACTTAAATGATGACCTTCAGTTCCATCCATTTTTTTCTGAAAGTGATAGGATTTCATTATTCTTTATGGCTGAATAATAATCCATTGTATATTTGTACCACATTTTTTTTATCCATTTGTCTTTTGTTGAGAACTTAGTCTGATTCCATACCTTAGCTATTTTGTATAGTGTCAAAATACAAGAGGGTATGTAGGTATTGTTTTTTCTGTGTGCTAATTTCATTTCCTCTGCATATATGCCCAATACTACAGAGCCATAGTGACCAAAACAGTCTGGTATTGGCACAAGAGAAGACACATGGACCAATGGAAAAGAACAGAGATTCCAGAGAAATGCATATATCTAATAGCCAATTTATTCTCAATGAAGGTACAAAAAAAAACATGCATTAGAAAACGGACAGATGCTTCCACAAATGGTGCTGGGGAAACTGGATATTCACATAAGACTGAAACTTGACCCTATCTTCTACCCGTACAAAAATTAGCTAAAGATGGATCAAAGATCTAAATTTATGGTCTTAAACTCTGAAACTACAAGTAGAAAATTTAAATGAAAAATTTCAAAGACATTGGTATAATCAATAATTTTCTGGATCAGACCACAAAAGTACAGGAAACAAAAGCAAGAATTGTCAAATGGCATTGCATCAAACTAAAAATTTCTGCACAGTAAAGAAAGCAATCAACAAAGTGAAGAGATTTCCTGTATTCATATCATCAAAGTGCCATTTCCCGTGTAAGAAAGGAAGCTGGAAGAAAGTGCCATGGACCTTCTATTGCTCCATCCAGCTGATGAGGATGTTCTCTGAGACCAGAGATGTGGAGGGAGGGATGAATTTCTGGAGAGTCTTCCTTGAAGATTTTGATTGAAAAACTCTCACAGCTTCATTCTCCAGAATGGTATTTCAGTGAACTCCACAGTTATCCTCTTGGACAGTTGGAAGAAAGGAACCCATCTTTCTATTCATTCTATTCTCTTCCTCTTTATGTGAAGGGAGTGAGTGCATCATGGATGAAAGAGTAAGTTGTAGAACCAGTCATGGAGACCTTGCATCAATTTCCTGTATCATGCAGAGGTTTCCCAGAGTAGACTCAGAATAGCAAAACCTCTCCCTGTTATGGTGGTCTTGAGGGGCCAAAGAAACTGAATTTTCAATTTTGGGGGGAGGCCAAACCACCATGATGCATTCCTTTCTTTTGGTAATTAACAGCCAATCTTCTGGGCTATGAACATTTCCTTTTAGCAAAAATGATTTATTTACATTTCATAATTTGTGTTTTTGTTGCTCTAAGAAATGGATACTCTCTGGTCAATCAAACTGTTTAACATCTATGCAACTGTATCCTGATATTCTCCTGGCTATAAAATAATTTTAGTACTGCCTCACATGATAATTTTTATTCATGTTTAACAGCTTTTTTAAGGTATGATAGATATGTAATAAACTGTACATGTTTCAAGTGTATGATTTGAAATAGTTTGATACATATACACACTTGTGAAATCACCACCACATTAAGATAATGACAACATCCATCATTTCCCAAATATTTCTTGAACCCCTTTAAGATGCTTTCCTCACACTCTTCTACCCCCTTCCCCAGGCACCCATTGATCTGCTTTCTGTCATTATACATTACTTTGTGTTTCCTAGAGTTTTCTATAAATGGAAGTATGTGTAATCTTTTGTGTGTGGTTTCTTTCACTCAGTACAATTATTTTAGGATTAAATCACATTGTATATATCCAAAGTTCACTCTTTTTTATTGATCTTACATCATACTTGGATACATAAGATCAATGTTACAGAAATACAGCAATTACATTTTTCTAAGAGTGTAATTTATAGAAAATGCTTTGGACATAATTTTTAAAAGTTTTAGTTGGCATGTTCTAGCTGTGTAACCATGAACATATCACTAAACCTGGACGGGCCTGTTTTCTCTCCCCAAACAGAGGATGGGAGTCATCGTAGTACCTCATTGGCTGGGTTCACCAGGGTTTGCTCATGGATTTGACAAGAGTAGCCCCTGAGTCTGTGCCTCTCTGAATGTGGACATGACTTTTGTTGGCTCTGGCCCTTTGGGGAGCTGTGATGACTGAGGTCAGTGAAGGGTCAAGCAGTAATAGATAAGGGAGCAGAGCAGGATGCACTCTGTGATAGGCTGATGGGGTCAGGTTAAGAAAAGCCCCTTCACTGGGAGGAGAGGCCATTGTGCTGGGAGCAATCTCAGAGCTGGAAAACTGATGTCAAGTGAGAGGGTGTTTAGTGGAGGTGGGGATGAAGTAATTCTAACAGGAAGCTTCCCTCCTGATTCTCAGCAGGAATGAATTTGGGAAAATACATGAAAGCTGTTTAGATCCCTCTGGGAGGTTGGGGAAGGTATTGTGGATTTAGCCAAATAGGTTCTTACTTTCATCAAATCAGAGAAGTGTGAAGAAGAGGGCTGGCCCTGATAATGGGAAGACTCTCCTCTGAGCTAAGGGTGGAACCTAAAGCAGACTATATATTACCAAGATGGCCATGGTTCTATCTTTTGTCCTGGGAAGTTATCATGCCCTTCATCAAGAAATGGCTTCTATGACCTTGCTTTTTGATCCAAGCCTCAACCAATAGAATACAAAGTAAGTGACACCTTATGACATCTAAGGCTAGGTTTTAACAATGTCATGCCCTTCTGCCTGGTTCTTTGGGAACACTGTCCTTTGGAATCTAATCACCATGCTGTGAGGAAGCCCAAGCATCATGTGGAGAGGCCCACATGAAGAAGAACCAATCCAAGGATGCTATAGTTTGGATCTGGAATGTTCTCAGATGTTCATGTGATAAAGGCTTGTTTCCCAGGTTCTTGTTATTGGGAGCTGGTGGAACCTTTGGGAAATGACACCTGCTGGAATATATTTAGATGACTGGGGGCATGCCCTTGAAGGGGACTATGGGACTTCAGACTCTTTCCTCTTCCCCTTTGGCTTTCTGGCCATGAGGTAAATGGCTTGGGTCTGCTACAATCTCCTTCTATGATGTGTCTCCTCATCTTTAGGCCCAAAGTCACAGAACTACTCAATCTTGTACTTAAATCTCCATTGTGAGTAAAATAACTCTTTTTATAAGTTAATCACCTTTCTATAACTACTTAATTGCACTGATAGAAAGCTGACTAACACACAGTCCCACTTCCTTAGCTGAACTCCTGTCCAATAGAAAGTGCCAACCTGCCAGACATGTGAGCCATCTTGGAAGTGGACCCTCCAACCCTGTCTTAGGCTACATAGGTCGATGATGAGATATACTGCCCAACTTGCAGATTTATGAGCAAAAAAATTTGGTGGTTACTGGTTTAGGCCACTGCAGTTAGGGGACACTTTGCTATGAAGCAATAGATAATTTGTATAAAACTCAAAGGAGAAAGGTTAAAGTAAAAACAGCCTTTAGCAGCAGATTAGTCAGTACAAGGAGATGCCAGCCCCAGGCTTATTGTCACATGAAAGCCTTCAATGTTGTGTAAGACTCATCATTCTGGGATAAGAACTGCCTGTACACTGTTTGATACTCAAGTTAAAAAATATATATTATTGACACTCTGGTCACAGCATGAACATTACTAGAATGGCTTATAAACTGTTTTTGTTATGATATTATTTTTGAATTATGACATTCACTGATTTTAAACAGGGGATTCACCCTCTGCAAATATCAAGGATCTGTTTTATCATTTGGGTTTACAAACCTCTTTCTGTATATACAGTTTACAGGACTCATCGGCTATAGAGGATTTTAACTAGAGCATATGGTGTGTTTGCAAGAACCTGTGTGTTAGTTTGCTGCATATCATAAAGGAAGAGACTGAGGCTCCATAAACCAATAACTGGGTGAGCAAGATGAGAAGCAAGGTCTGTCTGTCTCAGAGATCAATGCTCTTTATGAATTTGATGAGGAGCTTTGACCTTAAATTGGGGATTTAGATCTTTTCACTTGAGAAATCAGAATAAGAACATTCATCTTTACCTTTGTTATCTCTTTCTTACTCTCTCCTTTTTTCTATCTCTCTTCATCTTAGTGTATTATAAACAGCTATTTATTTTTTCCCTCACTTTTACATTGTAGAATTGACCATCCTGGCCACTTCTGTATGCAGTTTGGTGGCGGTAAGTGCATCCACACTGCAGTGCAGCCCCTGCTACCATCCCTCTCCAGAGCGTTTTCATCTTCCAAACTCATCTCTGGGTCCATCACACACTGATTTCCATTCCCTCTCTCCTCCATGGCAACCACCATTTTTCTGTCTCTATAAATCTGACTACTTGAATGCCTCCTGTAAGTGGTATCACACCATATTTGTCCCTTTGTAACTGCCTTATTTCACGTAGCAAAGTGTCCTTAAGGACCACTCATGCTGCAGGCTTTCTTTTTAAGACAGCCACTTCTTTTTGCCCAGATACAATATTTTGCCACCGTCTGTGCTTAAAACCTTCAACAATATGGAGTTTTTCCTGATTCTCTGCTTGATATCCACAGTTGGGATTTTCTTAGCTAGAAACAGGGGTGGGGGAACAGGCACATGGCCACCAGTGGTGCCCCCAGGTATTTCAGCTCCATCCCCAGCTCTGGAAGATCACACCCTAGCTTCATCATGGAACCTTCTCTCAACTGAGTTAGATGAGGGATTTTTTAGCAATATTCTGATTTTGCCTTGATTTTCTGTGTATTTTTTCTTTTCTTTTTTTTAAAGAGAGAGTTAGATTAGGAGCTTATTCCCCAGGGAACTGGGTGCTTCCTTCATCCTACCCAGCATCACTTTCCACCACTGATTGTATGTATCTTTTTTTCTGGTTTTATACAAAATATATTCACACCTGTCTTCATACATGTACCATCATTGCTAACCCAATGTTCCCTCCCTTCCCCTCCCACCCCTCTGCCCTATCTAGAGTTTGTCTATCTTGAAGGTAAAGATGGTGTTCTAATTGAGTGCTAGGAGCCTACACTCAGTAGTGCCCTGCAATTGTTCCTGAAGGGGTGGACAAGGGAATGAATACAAGCATTGGAATACATGAGTTAGTACAATGCCTGGGCAGTTCAGTCACTTCAAGAGAGATTGGGCAAATGTAAAAGAATACAACATTAAAAAAAAATGAGCGCTTACTGAACTCAGAGCAGGGATTATAAAATCTTTTTAAAGAACCACAGGCTGGTACTCACAAGTCTAAGCAAATTGTATATGTCAGCAAAGTGAATGCCCAGCAAATATTGTGGCTGTGCTTACCATTTCTCAGATTTGCTGTTTCCATTTACAGGTGAGAAAGCTGATGCATCACGAGGTCGGGCAACCTCTCTGGGGCTCCACTAGACCTCTAGAACTTGAATCTGTGTATCCAGCTGCATTGGAGAAACTCAGCCATGGAGGCACTGAGGGAATATGTCCCAGGGGATAAAGTTGTCTTTGTCCTTCCTTGTGCCCCCAGGCAGCACCTCTCCAACTTCACTGTGCTCACTCACCTCCTGTGGGTCTGATTCAGTGGCTCTGGGTACACTTGGGGATCTGCATATCTAATCAGCCTCAGGCAATGCCCAGGCTGCTGGCCTCTAGGCCACACTTGAGCAAGAGCTGGGGAACAAATGGTGCTGATTGCAGGTCATAGCTTGTCGGTATGCTGGGGCAGATATAATTTCAGACAGATGATCTGGAAACATACGGATTTTTTAGCAATATTCTGATTTTGCCTTGATTTTCTGTGTATTTTCTTTTCTTTTTTTAAAGAGAGAGAGAGAGAGAGAGAGAGAGAGAGAGAGAGAAATTTTTTAAATATTTATTTTTTAGTTCTCGGCGGACACAACATCTTTGTTGGTATGTGGTGCTGAGGATCGAACCTGGGCCACACGTATGCCAGGTGAGCGCGCTACCGCTTGAGCCACATCCTCAGCCCTCCTGTATATTTTCTACAGGTGGAACAGGAATTTGAGAAAGGATTGGTCCTACGTCTATTAGCACCAAGGAACCCTTTCTGCCCTACCAATTACCAGATGGGCAAGTTGGATGTATTTGTTTAAGCTGGGGCGTAATACCCTTGAAGCCAGAACTCACTCAACAAGTCTGGCCCTATGTGCTTGGGCTAACCTATGGGGCCTCTCCAGAGACAGACCTGGCCTCCTGTGGTCCCACATATACCCACCTGCTCCATTTTGAGCATGGGCAGGAGGAAAGGCACCCATCTAAATAGGCCAGTTTCCAACCCCTTACTAGCTGTTGATCTCAGGGAAGGCCTGCCTCCCTTTGTACTTGATTTTCCTATTTGAAAAATGAAATAATGGTACCCGCTCAAAGGTTCTTGAAATGAATGATATCAGTACCACAAAATTACTTAACAAAATGGATAAAAACTGCACATTTCTGTGGAGGGAATTATATTCCTACTACTTGGAAATTTACACATATGCTCTCATTTAAACAAGCTTTCAAAATAAAAGTACAATGTCTCAGCTAGGTGTGATGGCACATGCCTATAATCTCAGTGCCTCAGGAGCCTGAGGCAAGAGGATAACAAGTTTGAGGCCAGCTTTAACAACTTAGTGAAGCCTTAAGCAACTTAGCAAGACCCTGTCTCAAAATAAAGCATAAAAAGGGCAGGGTATATAACTCAGAGGTAAAGCACCTCTGGGTTCAATCCCCAGGTTAAAAAAAAAAAAAAAGAACAAAAGTGCAAGTTCTCTATTATGTTCTGAATGTGCCCCCCAAATTTCCTGTGTTTGAGTACTTAGACCTCAAATTTATATGTCAATGGTATTTGGAGGCAAGGCATTTTGGATGTAATGAGGACTAGAGGAGATCATGAATGTGGGTCCCCCATGGTGGCATTATTAGCTTTATAAGAAGAGAAAAAGCTGGCATGCTTGCTCTGCCTCACAATGTGATAACTTCTAACATGTTATGAGAGCAAGAAGGCCCCCACCAGATGCTGAGCAGATCCTGCTGCCACACTTTTTGACTCTGCAGCTTCCAAAACTACAAAAAAAAAATGTTTTTTTTTTCCTTATAAACGACACACTTTTAAGCATTTAGTTATAGCAGCAGAAAACAGACTAGGATAATCTTATTTGATTAGAGAAGTGGCTGGTCATGTGATCCTACAGAAGTATAACTTATGAACTGAGAGGTGCAGACGGAACATGCAGCTTTCTCTGCCTAGCACAAAACACTGCTCTATTTCATACTTGTCTGCATAGTGGACTCTGAAACCAAAGTCCACCCTCCCCTCCAAGTTTTATGGACTCCCCTTGCTCTTAAAATTGGCATTATAAAGAAAATATTTTGGGTCCCAAATGTGTCCTTCTCTTGTATCACAATTCCCAGCAACTCAGCAGGACATCTGCAAAACCTGGGATCATATGTCATGTTCCCTGATGCTTCCTGTGACCAGCTTCTACCAGAATCTTTGGCCTCCTCTGTGAGTGTCCCAGGCCAAGCTTCTCAGCCCCCACCTCTGTGATAACCCCTCCCCCAATCCCCTGACCTTTAATGGGCTCTTTGTCCTGGCCTGAGCCCCCAGGGCTGTGCCTTTTTGGAAGAACAAGAGGTTTGATCACTCCATGGCCTCTGATTTCCAACCTTTTCCCTATTTACACTATTTGAATAGGGGCTGAGCCACAGATTTTGACTTGATGAAGTGTGGTTACTCTTAGTAAGCTTCTCAAATCATGCCTCTTTCATTTCAAAGCACTTTTGTTCAGTATATTCAGACTGGTTTATGAAGGTGGTTATCAGTCAAAACTGTATGGTTTTTATATATACTTAACCAGAAGGTTGATGCCACAAGGAAACTGGAAACTAAGTAAAGATTTTGTTTTTCCTACTGCATTAAATATGAAATCAAAGGGATTTAGTTTTTATTTGAACCAGGTGGGAAAGCCTAAGTATGGAGGTTCCCTTGATGGGATGGAGGCTGAGCAGGTGCCCACAACAGGGATGATTTTTGGACCCAACTATGACTGAACACTGCCTCAGGCTGACCCAGCCTGGATATATCTGCTTTTTCTCTTAATCTTTGCACAAACTCTGTATACATGTCTGCTTTATTCTGAGGAGAAAAAAAGGATTAGAGATGTTGATAAAGCGCCTAAGGTCATATGTTAGAAGTTGATGGAAATGGAACCCGATCCCCTGAATCTTCTCACTGTGCTCCAGGACCTACTGCAGCTCTCACATAAAAAAGTCCTCCTGCTTATGCTCTGAAGCCAGCTGCTTCCCCCTGGACACAGCAGATGTAAATCTAGCTCCAGGACTAATGGACTTTGATAGCAGAGACAGCATTGAGAGGTGAGACCTTTAAGAGGTAATTAGGCCACAACAGTTCTATCCTCGTGCCTGGATTAAATGTGATTATTCTGGGAGTGGGTTCATTATTACAAGAGTGAGTTTATTAAAAAGAGAGTTCATGACCCTTTTCTTCTCTCTTGCTTACTTGTCTTCCTACCTTCTGCCATGAGATGACACAGCAAGAAGGCTCTTGCCAGATGCCAGCTCCTTGATTTTGGATTCCCTGTCCTCCAGAATGCAAGAAATAGCTTTCTGTTCTTTATAAACTACTCAGTCTGTGGTATTCTGTTACAATGGCACCAAGTGAACTAAGGCAGAGCTCTTGCAGGCATTAGGGAAATGGCGCATATGCAGCTCAGGGAGTGATTCTGGTTCTGTTCTGAGGTCCAGGCCAAAGGAATCTGACATAGTTGAACAGAGATTCTCCCCCATACCCATACCCAGTGGATATGGATCCTCCAGGGCCACTTCTCTCCTGGGCTTCTCAGGGTTGGTACGTGAAACCAAATGCTTCCAAAGTCATTCTGTGAATTAGTAATTGATTCCAAGAGCAAATTGTAAAATGATGCATTCTTTCTCCCCTTCCTGCAGATTCTAGAATAATATTGTCTAGATGAAAAATATGGCAAGTGGTATAAATACTATAACTTACAAGCTTGATTTGCTTAAAATGAAATTAAAGAGCTTGAGTTCTTCTGGCTCTGGGCCTGTGGCGCTTTTTAGACTGTTTTGAAAAAATGTGTTAGATTCAGCAAAACTTTCCCTACACACTTCCTCTTAATTTTTAAACCCTTTTGTACATCAAGGGAAATACAAGCCTCATATTTCCAAACCATGCACCCCTAAGTCACTAAAGTTATTCTGCAAGATTAATTGAATATTCTGATGATTCCTTTCACAGGAAATTACACTGAACTAAGATTGAGCAAGTTCTGATTTCCCAAGGTTTGAGCCCCAAATTCAGTAGGGTTTTGACAAAAACAAACCCTTGGCTGAGGTGTGCCATTGTTAGCTAATATTTTTGTTATGACTCTTTTAGATCCCATGTTCTTTTGAAGGAACAATTCAGTAAGAGTCATTGATTTCTTTAAAAAACACATCTTTAAAGTCCAATTACAAACTTAATTCAACAGTAGTACACAGATATTTTGCAATGAAAGCTGAAATATAGTAAATTCCCCTGTTTTTATGTTTCTAGGTGGGTTTGAAAGAGGTTTAATAGTCAGGGTATGGTTGGGAAATGCTTTGACTTTGTCTGTTGCTTCTAAAGTTACAGATGTCTTGGTGATGCTGTGATGATTTTCATTGTAGTTTGAACTACAGTTATCAGATGAATGAGAGAAACTTTCCTAGGAAAGGGACTGGTGTGTAGAAGTGGAGAGGAGTACAATAATACACCAGAGAGTTTGGTGAGTTTTGGAGTTAATGTCTGGTGCCTTGATTTTTCTACATGATGGGCTTCAGGCTTGGTTCTGGTTTTATTTCCACATGTGAGCTGAATTTTACTTCTAGTTTACATGATGGGATGAAACCATCTGGTAAATAAGCTCCAGAGGGCTCTGGAGGTGGGGAGGGCTGTCTATATTGTTGCCTCTTTTATCCAACATAAAACCTAGAATATGAATAGTACTCAGTTAAACATTTGTCCAAAGACAGAATGAATGAATGTTCAATGTACCTTCACTTACTTAATAAAAATTCTCATCTAGTGTGGGCTCATAATTTCCCTGTTTAAACTTTAGACCACTGTGAACCATTTGTAAATCTCCCATGGATATTGTAATACACTTACTATGTTTGGATTTTTTTCCCTTTAAGTGACAGAGATTGAATCCCAGGACTTGGGCATGCCAGGCAACTGGTCTACCACTGAGCTACACCCCAGCTCTGTGTTTGGAATTTTTAGGGACTTATCTAATGACCACTTTGATATTTCCCCATGAACAAAATGGCAAAAATTACTATATTGGCTGGACATGGGGGGATCAGCTAAGATAGAAATGCCCCAGATCTGTAATTCAACCTGACAAACATTGATGGGGAGACAATGAAGGGCTGGAGGTGGGGAAATCTGTTCTAACAGTCAAAAATTGTGTGTAGGTGGCATAGGACAGCTGGCATAGGTAGCATAAAGGCAGGAAATGGGAGCAGTTCTGGCACCTGAAGATGCCAGAGAGTCTAGCCTGTGCATGATGGTTATGTACAGGATAGCGGCTATGCACAATATTCAGGTTCTTAGGAAGGCTTTCAGGTGGTAGGTTGTCCCTGACCATCTGGGAAGATTCACTGGAGGTTTCTAGTCATAGGACATGGGGCGTCTCACTTGAGAAAAAAAAATAGCTCTAGCTCAAGAGGAACAGAGTCCTGTTGAGAGTCATACTTTAGGAATGAAGCAGAAATATAGATACTAGAAGTGAAACTTAGGACTACTAGCAGATATGACCCTAAATTCAGTCCAAGTGAAGACATGGGACTATCTAAATGCCTCTATCTTGAATCAGGACTAAAGTATGGAGAAAGGCAGAGAAAGATTGAGGCAGACCAGGAACCTCACTTCCAGTCTTTCTTCTTACTAGGTATGGCTATTACTTAATGTGTTTTACTACTTGGACACAAGGTCAGAGCTCATCAGAAGACCACACTTCTTCCATGTAGGTCAAGTTCTTTCAGGAGAGCAGCACTTTTGAATAGTTTCATGGATTACCTTGTGATGTTTCTGCAGACTTTGGGGATACCTCTCTTGCATGGATAGATCTGATAATAAATAACCTCTGCTCTGACAATAACCACTCCTTCCTACTACCACCACTGTCACCCATGGTTGTGCATGTTTTATAATCTGTGCTATCTTTGGCTTTTTCCATTTAGTGTTCATGAGAACTCTGAGAAGTTACACCCCATTATTTGCTCATATGAATGGGAAGACAGAGGATCCAGGAGGTTTTGTGATTTGCATGGCAAAATATAATGGTAAAGGTGGGTAAATTTTTATACTACACCACTGAAGCTCCCTTAAATGTGAGAATTAGAAATAAAAGTTAAGAAATATTTCATTTCTAGAGTGAGGATACCCCAGGGGTCCTGAGATCTCTGTGGTCTATTTCTCAGCAGATCAAGGGTAGTGTTTTAGCCAGGCCAGAAAGACACATTATAGGTCCTCTATGGCTATAAGTTTAATAGATAAAAATATAAATATATAAATGAATAAATGAGAGGATATGTGACTGGCCAAAGGCTGAATATTGTGTGTTCTTGCCTATTTCCAATGGTTCAAACATGATGCTGTTCTTGATGGGAAGCCTGAATAAGCTGGGTCCCCATTAGTCTTTGCCACTTGAACTCCTGTCAAGTCCAAACACTCAAACAATGGTTTGGATATGTCCCCCAAGTTTCATGTGTTGAAAATTTAATCCCCAATACAACAGTGTTGGAATGTGGAGCTTAATAAAAGGTGATTAAGTCATCAGAGCTCTATCCTTGCAAATGGGTTGACATTGTTATCTTGGGAGTGGGTTAGTTATCACAAGAATGAGCTTGTTATAAAAGCAAGCCCAATGTTCTCTTGCTCACTCACTCTTGCACTCTCTTGCCCTTCTGCCTTCTGTCATGGGATGATGTAGCATGAAGATCCTCATCATATGCCCTTGCCATGCTTGAGAACTTCCCAGCCTCCAGAACTGTAAGCTAAATAAACTTACATTCTTTATAGATTATCCAGCCTTAGGCATTCTGTTATAGCAGCAGAAAGTGGACTAAAAACCTAAGTTCCTATGTCACAGTGGACTCAGTTGTTTCTGCCCCACAGACTACAGAGGGATCTAGGTTGCTGTGGCTGCAGCCATTCCTCCTCAACCTCATGGTTGCTAGTCATGGGTGTCTGATCTCTGTGTGTCCAGGCCCGGCTCCCCCACTACTACTGCCCTTTTGTTGCCTGGGCTTGTTTTATCCATTTCATCAAGGAACTCCATACAACTGGGAGAAATCCACAGGGAGTAGGATCCTTGCCAGCAGCTGATGAAGGCCACGGATGTCTAAGCAAGGGACTCTGCAAGGGATTAAGTGTGCTCAGTGGAACCTTCTAAGCAGCCAAGGAGTTCAGAGCATGCCAAAAAAAGGAAAAAAAAATTCACTACATTCTATGCCTCAAACAATAAAATTGGAAATAACCAGAAAAAAAGCAAGACCTAAAATTACCTAACCACACGGAATCTAAAAATAGTCTCCTAAGTATCAACCAGCCAGGAAGGAAACTCAAAGTAAGTAAGAAAACAATTAAAACGCAGATACTTTAACAAAGTGTGTGGACTCAGGCCAAACCATTCTCAGAGGGAAAGAAATTTATTTAAATGACAATTTTAATAAAACTGCTAAAAGAGCTTTCATGACCTAAAAAGTTAATAGAGACACAAAGATACTGGCTCACAGAACAAGGATGGAAGAAAGATAGACAAACATCACAGAAAATTAAACTAGAAAGACACAAGAAATGAAGAAATCCGGGTTATTTCTTTTAAAAAATCTTCGCCAAATTAACAAGGTATAGGAAACACGTTTAACAAGAAAAGAGAGAAAGTAGAAGCTTACAAACTTAGATGTGAAAAAGATTGATTGATGATCATTGAGGACAATCGAAACAGTTGAGGCCACTGCGCAACTTTGAGAAAATTAATGGGCTACTGGTGGGCTGAGGAACAAGGGTCCTGGATTTGCACCTCACTTGGGTTTGATTCCATTTCACTAAGTTCTGTTTCCACAAGTTCCTTAAGTGCATGTATACTCCTGTAAAATGGTAAGAAGAAGAATAACCTGCCTCTTAAGGCTTTCACACAGTCCGAGCGAGCTAATCTGTGTCACTTGTGGGAACATGGTAGGTGCTCAGTCAGGGAGAGAAGTCGGCCACCCAGCCCTACACAGTGCTAGTCATGAGAGGCCATGGCAGCCTCGGAGGCAAAGAACATTCTAACCCCCGTTGTACACAGAAAGAAACCAGAGTGAAGAAGATTGTCCAGTTATCCAGCTTTCTCAGAAAGATTTTCTACACTGGTGGAGGACCACAGAGCTGCCATGTGGTTGTGGGAGCTATGTCCCTAAAGCAGAGTCAACCTGGAAGTCCATGATCTAAGTTCCCCAGGCCAGAGATGATACTCATGGTTGGAGGCTGAAGAAACGTTCAATTCAATATGAGTCTTGTGGTATAATGGTATAATGGCCCATTCATCCATTTTTTTTTTCTATTTGCTTGAATATTTTCCCTTTTCCCTCTCAGTTTTCAAGTTTGGGAGTTGCTATGGCTTGAATATGGTTTGTCTTCACCAAACCTCACCTCAATGCAGCATTTTGGGGAGGTAGATCCAGGAGGGGTATTTGGGTCACGGGGCCAGAGCTTCATGAATAGATTAATGTTTTTCCTCCTGGGAATTGGTTAGCTGTTGTGGTGGTCCATTCTCTTTCCAGTCTTCTGCACACAGCCATCTGCTCTTCTTCTTTGTATTATTAGTTGAAACGGCACACAACCCTCACAAGAAGCCAAGCAGTTGCTTGTGCCATGCTTTTTGACTTCCCAGTCTCCTGAACCATGAGCTCATCCAACTTTAATTCTTTATAAATTATCTGGTTTGAGGTGTTCTGTTATAGAAACAGTAAGCACACTTGAAAAGGAGTGATGGCAAAATAGTCTCTCCTGATTTTTTTTATTTCTAGAAACATTAGCTTATTATGAGACAAATTTCTATATTCTGATATAAAGATCATTACCACCAAGGAAGAAAAGAACTTCCTGGAACTAGAAAAATTTGTGGTGGTAAGGTAGGTGAGGGACATATGTACAGGAGGGATCTACCTGGTGAGAATGGAAATACTCATGTCTTGGGGAGGGACTGGTGAGCCTCAAGGAGGCAGGGAGGCCTTGGGGAATAAGTCACTGCATGGGGACACCACCAAGAGTCTCTCCAAACATCTTGTGGCCCAGCATGCTCCTCAGGGGTATAGCCAGGCTCCTGTGAACCTGTCCAAAGATGACACAGGTGGGCTGACGCCACCCAGAAACATGCAGGCCACAGAAAGTAGGAATGAGGGGGCTTCAGGGGAAGACCTCTGAAGACCCAAAGTCTGGGACCAGATGACACTGTGTTCATCTTGACAGACAGTGGAGTGGGTGGAGAACTCAAGAATCAGGTGCTCCTCTACCTAAGCCCTGCAGGGCAGAATCATACCATGAGAGAAAAAGAGGGGATTCCAAGGGTTTGAATTTAATTTCTTCCTATCTTCAATTGCATGACGTTTTCATATAGAAATTAAATAGAATTGGGTTTGTAGATTGAAAGTCTGTCTGTGTGTTAGGGAGCTTTGGCCCCCTACTAGATAGAGGAAGTAAATGCAGATGGTCCCCTCTCACTGTAGTGTTTCAGCAGGGACAGTGTAAACTTTTGGTGAAGATATTTCATTGTACTTCATTGAAATGCAAATGGACTGGCTAGAGATTGGGTAACTTAGACACTCTGATCAGAGCTCAGACAAGTGGAGAGATGACAGCTGGCAGAGGGTTTCAGGGGAAAAGTACAATGTTTCCTTCTACAACCTGAACTTCATGGCTGTTGGCTGATCCCTGAGGGGAAGAAGCTGTAGGACATTTGAGGTTGGTTAGGGGGAGACAGGATTAGGGTAAAGTCAGAAGATGGTGACATCATGTAGGTGAGTGAGGTGGGAAGCTAGTAGTGGGGCAGTCCCATGGTTTGTGTGACCGAGTGGGGTCTCACAGTGTAGGGGTCTCTGTGGTGGGTGAAAACAGGTGTACTGTGGGAGCATGAAGGCAGGGGGCATGCATGATGGCACAGGCTGCAAAGGAAACAGGTGATTGTAGGGAGGAGATCACGATAGGGGTGCCTCCTGGAGAAGGGGACAGGGATGTGCAGCTCAGGAGAAATTGTGTAGACAATGAGGCATAGCATTTTAGGGTGTTCAGTGGGTTTGAGGAGAAATTTTATGGGGGTACACCTTATCCTTCCAGGAATATTTAGAAGTGTACTAGGTAATTTATTTTTTTAAAAAAAATGGTAATCTAATAGCATTCTATGAGCTTTTCAAAACTTAAAACATTTGTCTTCTTCAATTCTGGAAAATTATCCTACACTACTTCTTTAAATGTCTTCTCTCTCTCTTTAATTTCTTTATTGATCCTAGTTAGATATGTGTTGAATATTCTTAATCTATTCTCCCTATTAACTTTTTAAAAATATTTTTCTTGTCTTTGTTGCTCTCTTTATTAACTAGATTATAGAAGATTTTCCAGTGTGGTTTTCTAGATCACTGCTTCTCCTTGGCTCCTGTTTATTCCTTCTATCATTATTTGCTTTTGCTTAAAAGGAATCATCTTTTTTAGTTTCATATGCTCCTCTTTTGGTTCATAATTCCTGATATTTGATTCATGGTCTCATATTATTATTTTATAGATGTATTTCTTCCTCTATCTTCTTAGGAATTTTAAAATGACCAATTTTAAAGTTGTTTTCAGATTACTTTGTTATTTTCACTTCTTCTGGAGGTGAATTCTCTCATTTATTAGATTTGGGAACTATCATTTATAGTGTTACACTTTTTTGTTTGTTTCATACTTTTGGTTTTTCAGCTCATCTTGCCACAGGCTTTATTTCTGTGGTTGTTATTCCAAACATTTTCTTTGCGAATTCTTGTGTTATTGTAAGGTGGTTTTCCAGATCCTGCCAGGCTCCCTGTGGTTTGCATCTCAGAAGAAAGTCTTATGAAAGGGATCAGAGATTTTGCTCTTTGGGGACTTTCAGTTTTAGTCCCTGAACCTACTGTTGGCAGAAGCACCAAGTCACACAATCCCAAGGCCACCACTTACATGAAATGCCATGTTGACAGGGCCTCCTAGAATTGTACAATAAGGTAGATGTGATGGCAGCGTGTTTCCAGCCTGGAGCTTTCCCTGAAAGACCACTATCTGAGGCTCAGAGAACGTAGATCCCTTGTTGAAGGAAATTCACCAGAGAAGGGTCCAAAGCCCATGCATTTTCCTGTTACATTATGCTGCAACCCGGAGCTGTTAAAGAATGCTATTGCAAACAAATGACCCCTCGAAGTCTGGCATTGGAGGCATTTCTAGGATCAACTGAAGATAGATTCCTCACATTTTTTCCATGTGCAAACGAATGTTTGTGGGGAGATAGGGCAATGAGAATAGACTAGTTAGGCCTTTATTGCCTCCAGATTGTCCCAGTCAGTTACAATTGTTGGACCAACTAAGTCCTGAGAGGACACTGGGGCTGGACTCTATGTAGACAAAGAAAATGTTCTGATCCTTGTAATTCCTTTCACCACGACAGAGACTGAGGGTCTATTCTCCTTCAATTACAACTCTCTTTGGATTTCAAATAGCTCCAGGGTTGTGTTACACTATTATTGGATATGATTTTCCAAAACCATGTTTCACTTTGAGTTTTCATCACTGACAGGCAGGCTTCTCTACAACAACAGAGGGAAAGGATGGATCCCAGCGGAAGACTTAATAAGCGCACATACACCTTTGCACGTCTCCTCTCTGAGAGAACACCTCATGGGTTTAGTAACCCTGGAAATATTTAATCTTGGTGCTGCAAGTTCCCAGGGCCATTGGCTTAAAGTCTTTCCTGCTCAATCCCCATCACCAAAAAAAAAAGATCTCAAGGCTTCCGTGGGAACTGAATGACTGTTCATCCATTCAGACATTTAGGAAGAGGGTTCAGATCTTCTCTTTTAGCTAAACCTGTCCTATACAGTGCAAGGCCTGCCCAGTTTGTTTACCCTTGGCCTAGCACGGTGGCTGCTTAGCAACTAAGAGGGAAACACTTTACTCATAATAATTTGTCCCTATTCAAGAATAGCGAAGAGATGAAAAGCAAAACGATTTGTCTCTAGTGGATCTAATTCCAAAAGATGATAATCTGCATGCACTCTGGGTTTTGAAAGTAGGTGGAACTACTATTCTAAATGTTTTAGGTCTGGAAAACTTCAAAGGTACTTGGCTAAGCAAGGCTTCTCTTAATTTTTAAATCCTGGTCTATTTTAAGAGAAACATAAGCCGCCTGTTTCTGATTCACTTATACTTGATTTGTCAAAACACTCTTTTGCAAAATGTTTATTGTTGAAAAATCCATGTGACCTCATTAGAAGTATTACATCCTGAGGCAGGGAATTGGTTCTGGTCAGTTGTCTCCAGTCCCACCCCTGATTTCACCTCCATTTTTCATCTTCTTGAAGGCTTCTGACATCCTAAACAGGGTTGTGTGTTTCCCCCTTTTCTTGGGAACCAGACATGGACTTTAAATGAAGAAGCCGTGGTTGGTTGGTCTTAGATCCCCAACCAAGTCTTAGAGGTTTGGCTAAACATCTTGAACACCCTCCCCAGAGGAGAGTAAATAGAGCCTTGTGAAATACAACATTTGTGTTGCTTTGACTCTATGAAGTCTATGTACTTAAGTGTAGCATGATAAATGAATGTGTTTTTCTGTGGAGACTTTTATTTGGTTTACTTTAGAAGAGTCTGAATTCATTTTCTTGATGTTTCTTTGATGACAAATTGTCTTTGAAAACACAAATTTAAAATTGAGGGATAATTACGTGTAGTGAAATGTATGGATTTTAAGTTTATAAATTGAAGAATCTTGACCAATGTACACATCTACCTACTCATGAACTGAATCGAGATATGGAATATTTTTATCACCCGTAAAATTTGTTTGTGTCCCTTAGAGTCAATTCCCATATCCAGAAACAACTGCTGTGATGATATCTGTCACTATAGTGCGCAGCTTCTAAGTGGGGTCTCATGATCTCTGCCTTGAGATCATGCCCTTAATGTGATGCCCTCCACTGGAGTGTGGGCTAGGCCAAGGAACATTCTGACCCTTCTGAAGTTATGTTGCAAAGACACTGTTATGTCTATGTTCCTTATCATCTTTCACATTCTTTTCTGCAACCCCAGCTTTTGGGACATCCAAATGCCATGTGTGAGGCCTATGAGGTAAAGAAATCATGTCTCAGGTCAATAGCTACCAAGCACATGGCCCACCAACAATACAGTGAATAAGCTTGGAAGAAGAAGGCTCCTGGTCAAGCCTTGGGATGATACCATACTGGCCAACTCCTTGAAGTAGTTTTGTGGGAAACTCTGGAACAATTCATCTAACTAGTCTGTGCCTGGATAATTCGCGCTTGCTATTTTAAGCTGGTGAGTTTTGGCAAAACTTGTTATGCAACAATAAAGATATAATATAATCACCATGGAGTAATTTTGTTCTTGAACTTCAGAATAATGAAATCATACAGTATATATTTTTTTGAATTGACTTCGTTTATTTTACAGTATGTCCACAAGATTCATTTATGTTCTGTGTAGATCAGTACTGTTCATTGTGTGACTATATGGCAATGTA
The DNA here is from genome assembly GCF_052094955.1 of Ictidomys tridecemlineatus. Taxonomy (NCBI): domain Eukaryota; kingdom Metazoa; phylum Chordata; class Mammalia; order Rodentia; family Sciuridae; genus Ictidomys; species Ictidomys tridecemlineatus. The sequence goes on from NC_135477.1 coordinate 74,837,538, forward strand.
TGCATTCTCCTCTGGATAAACATTTGGCTTGTTTCCAGTTTTATGATTTTTTTTGAATAAAATTGAATAAAAATATTGTGAACATTCTGATACAAATATCTCTATGAACAGAATTTATTTTTTCTTAAGTAAATACTTAAGAGCATAATGCTGGGTCATTATTATTTTAATTTTGGAGGAAACTTCAAAATAGATTCCAAAGTGGCTGTACTATTTTGAATTTATTTTATGAGGCTTATATTCAAAGTTTCCTTTTCCTTTTGCTTCCTTTCCACATTTCTTTAGGTAAACTTGTATTATTGATGTATAAAGCCTCCATTTTCCTACTATAAACAAAGCTATAAGTTACTACATACTGATTCATTGCATTTCACAATTTTTGATATGTTGTATGTTTAACATGTTTTCTCAACTCTACACTTTCTTCCTCAGTGACTGATTATTTTTAAGTGTAGTATTTAATTCTTCAGATATTTAAATACTTCAGATATTTGTAATTACTTTTTTAAAGGATGTGAATTTTGTAATGTATTTGTTTAGTTGAAGATGGTCAAAATACCTTTGTTTTTAATGTGGTGCTAAGGATCAAACCCAGTGCCTCACACATGCTCTGCCGGCACTCTGCCACTGAGCTACAATCCCACCTTTGTAATTACTCTTATTGATTTCACTATAGTCAGAGAATATACCTTGTTATATTTTAATCCTTTAAAATTTTTGAAACATTTTACGGCCCAGCATATGATCAGTCTTCTAAATATTCTAAGTCTAATATTAAAACAGTGTATATTCTGGAGCTGTTTGATATATTGTTTTATAGATATCTACTAAACCAAGTTGGTTCTGAATTTTGTTTAAACCTTCTACCTTCCTGTTTTTGTTTTTATTTTGGTTTGTGTTCATATATGTGTGGGATTACTAAGAAAGGGATGTTAAAACCTTCAACTATTGTCTAGTTTTTTATTTCTTCATTTGTCAACTTTTTATGTATTTTGAATTGTTATAAAATACATATATTTCCTCAAATATATGTCATTTATGTTACTCTTCATTCCCAAATAGAAGTGTCTGCCTTATACCATTTCCCTTCAGCTCAAGAATTTCCCATAGCAATTATTATAGGGAAGCTCTGCTTATTGCATATTCTCTCAGCTTTCACTTATATGAAAATATCTTTATTTCACCCATGTATTTAAAAGATTGCCTTAATGGGCATAGAAGTGTGGATTGACACTTTGTCTTTTTTTAACCAACATTTACAAGATGTCTCATTGTCTTCTGGTTTTCATAGCTTTAACAATAAGTTAGCCATCATTTGAAACACTGTTCTCTATAGTTAGGTGTCTTTTTTCTTTAGGTGCTTTTAAGATTTTCACATTGTCTTCAGCAGTTTGACTACATATGCAGTTTTCTTTGAATTTATCTTGCTTATGATTTGCTAAACTTCCTGAATCTATGTAGTCATTTTTTTTTTTTCACTAAATTTCGGGAAATGGGGGGTATTAGCTCTTCAAATAGTTTTTCTGACCTATTCTTTCTTATTTTTCTGGGACTTAAATTATAATGATATACTACTTGATTTTATTGCACTGGTAACTGAGGCTTTGCTGTTATTTTTCAATCTTCTTAAATTTTGCTTTGTATTTGAAAGTGTCGAGTGACTTACATCATATTCACTATCATACTTCAGCAGACCTTTAATGTTCTGTTATTCCTTTAAGGGAATTTCACTTTATAGATATTTTGATGTTAATTTCTAAATTCTCATTTATTTTAATATGATCATATTTTCCTTTAAGTGTTTCAGCATATTTATAACAGTTAAATTAATAACTTCTTATTCCATATCTGAAGCATCCCTGGTTCCATTTCTATTGACCCTTTCCTGACTCTATTATGGACCTTATTTCCCTTCTTGTTTGATAATGGGTCCTATTTTTCCAAGCCTCTTCACATGTTTATTTATTTATTTTTTTACTGGGTATATACACTATGGATGACATATTATTAAAGTTGGAGTTGTATTATTCTGAATCATAAGGAGTTGAGTTTTGTTTGACAGGCAATTGTGTTACCATTCAATCGGGCATGGTTTCAGCCTCTGTTAGGAAGGGCTTAAATGTAGTCTGGTTTTGCCTGTTGGTTTTGATTTCAAATCTGGTTCCTTAATTTGCTCCTAAGGCAAGTCCTTTACTCTAGGACATGATCTTTCCTCCTAGCCATGGTCTTTTTAGGGTGAATCTCTGAGGCAATCAGAGTTCTCTCTGTACTCTGGCTTGCCTGGAACTCACAAGGCTTCCCTCAGTGCATAACCTTGGTATTTTTATTAAGCTTTCATTATCATAATACTCTTCTTTCTTATGTGCAGCCCAGCCCTCATAAAAGCCCTATTGGGAGTCTCTGTGCAGACTTCTGGGGTTCACTGGGAAACTCCTTTTGCTCTCTTTTTCTGTCCTACAAATTCTAGCCAGTTTTGCAGCCTATTTCTCTTGCATTTCTGATTTTACCTCCTCAGATCAGTGAAATATTCTCTGCCTTAACTTTACTTTCATTACCTTGCCAGGCATCTGGAAGTTCCCTCTAGGCAGAAAATCAGGGTCGACATGTAGCCTCCTTGATGTGACTCCCTGCTCTTCATGTTCACTTGGTTTTACTTGGTTCAGTACTTAAAAAGATTCCTCATTTATTTTGTTCAGTTTTATAGTTATTTTCAGCAGAAGGAGAATCCACAATAATTTTTTGATCCAACCATTTCCATTTGCTTTTCAATTTGGCTCCTTGACATTAGTTTTTTGTTTTGTTTTATTTGTTTTTGTAGAAAAGTCCCTCTCTAGCTTAGACATGAGTTACAAGGAGGTAGATGCTACTATGGAAAGAACATTTGGGTTGAACACGACTTCAAGTCTTATGTCAGACACTTAAAAATCTTATGACTTTGGAACAATTAACTAATCATTCTGAGTTCCAGTTTCCTCAGCTAAAAATGGAGATGATGATGATAATGATGATGATGATGATAATAATAATAATAATAATAATAATAATAATAATACTGAGAGAGAACATTGATGGAATGCTGACCCTATGCCAGGAATTCTTCTAAATGTTCCAAACTTGCAAGTTTTTGATGAGTGTATCAATAATAATGTGTGTGATGGTCAAGTGGTTCTGAAAAGTAAAATTAAGAAAAGAAAATTTAAAGATTCTAGGACCCTGTGAAGCCTGGTGGTTCCACTAACTGATCCTTGCTTGGGTGTTATCATTTCATGTTCAGTCCTCTTCCTGGAGGGCTCATTTCCCTCTATCTCCCATAGTAACAACAGGGAGTTAATAAGCCTCCTAAAAGGATGGGTGACTGAGTGACTCCTAGATGTGGGGAACCTAATGACTATGGGTATTACTGGATAGATTTTTACTTGAATATATTGGTCATGGCATTAGACTCATCACACTTTCTTAGTAATATTTGTAGAATGATTAAATGTTTGATTAAAATTTAAGCAATAAAGAAATGATCAAGGGGCTGGGGTTGTGGCTCAGCGGTAGAGTGCTCACCTAGCATGTGTGAAGCCCTGGGATCGATCATCAGCACCCCATAAAAAAAATAAATTAAATAAAGGTTAAAAAAATGATCAAGGGAAGGCCTTAATTAATGGTTTCTTGGGACATCAAATTTTGTTTTCTTGGTAATCTTCAAAGAAAAGCAGCTTTTAAAATCAAAGATGTTGAATAAATCTTAAACCTTGTATCAGTCAGTATTGTCTTGGTTATTTCAGTAACAATCTGTTCATCTTAGAGATTTGATACAACTGCTGTGGACTGGATAATTATGCCTGCCCCAATTCATCTGATGAAATCCTAACTCCTAAGTTGATGGTATCAAGAGGGTAAACCTTTGGCAGGCAATGAGGTCATGAGGAAAGAACTCTCATGAATGGTATTCATGCCCTGGTGAAAGACACCAGTGAATTCATAACCCATTTCCATCACGTGAGGTTATAGTGAAAAGATAGCTATCAATGAGCTATGAAGCAGGCCTTTTACCACACATGAATCTGCCAGCAACTTGATTTTTACTTCCTAGCCTACAGAAATGTGAGAAATAAATATTCATTGTTTATAAGCCACATAGTTTATGACATCTTGTTATGGCAGCCTATTATAGTTTGAATTTGCAATATCCCTAAAAGGCTTATGTGTCGAGGGCTTGGTGTCCACCTGATGGTGACATTGGGAAGTGATGGAAACTTTAGGAGTTGGAAGAGGTGGGTCTCTGTGGCCTTTGAAGGGTATATTTTGTCCTTGGACTCTCTTGTCTCCTTCTCTCCCCTGTCTCTTCTTCTTTGCTTTCTGCCATAGGTGAGCAGCTTTGCTCTGCAGTACCCTCCCCATCATGAGGCTCTGCCTCACCGCAGCCCCAGAAACAATGGAGCCAAAAGACCATGGACTAAAACCTCTGACACTGTGAGCCAAAATAAATCTTTCCACTGGGAGTGGTGGTGCATGCCTGCAATCTCAGCAGCTCAGAAAGCTCAGGCAGGAGTTGCGAGTTCAAAGTCAGCCTAAGCAATTTAGCAAGACTCTTGCTAAAATAAAATAAAAACGTGTGGAGGAGGGGTGGTATGGATGTGGCTTGGTGACGAAGCACCCCTGGGTTCAATCCTTGTATGACAAAAAAGAAAATAGAATTGTTCCTCCTGTAAATTGGTTGTTTGGTAAGGAAGGAGATTAGTCAGCAGGAGCTATTTTTCAAGATAATGAAAAAAATGCACAGGAAGAGCTTCTGGTCCTTGTGACACCTCAGTGCCCTGCTCAGTGCTGCTGTGTCACCTCTGAAGCTCCCCTCCTCCCATTCTTCTCACACTCTGGAACTGCACTCCTTGGCTGGCTGGATGGCCCTAGTGTGATGTAGGCTGTACCCAGTACACAAGTGCATGTTGTCACCAATATTTGAAAGAACAGGGCCTCTTTGCAGAGTCTCAGGCTCCGGAATCCAGCCCCTAGAGAGCCACAGAGCCTAGGCAGAAAAGTGCCACAGAAAAGGAGCCCAGTAACAGCTGACAATGGGGTGGGGCTGCCATGGATGGAGGAGGCCATCCATGAAGGTGGGCTCCCCAGAGCCTTGGGGTCCACATCTGCCCAGCAAAGCTGCCGTAGCAGGTCCCCTGGTGGGTTTAGAAAGTGGGACCTCTGCTGCAGTTGGCCTAAAGGGCAGAGAATCAAGCCAAAGATAGTTATCTTTGAACCTTAAGCTCAATGAATTTGTCTCATTGACAAATTACTTAAGATCCATACTCCTTTTTTCCTTATCTCCTCACCTTTGATTTTTAGTGGGAATTCCTATCCTATATGTGTCTCACTATTGTATTTTGGAAGAATACATTGTGTTTGGTTTAAAATGTTCATAGCTAGAGAACAATTTGCTCACAATGGATCATATGTGGAGCTCACCCATATCTGTTTTAAATGATATTTAGATGAGACTTTGGACTTTAGAGTTTGAGATGAGGCTGGAATAAGTTAAGACTTTGAGGACTACTGGGATAATGTAAATGTATTTTGCATGTGATAAGAATGTATATTTTGCAAGGCTAGAGGCAAAATGCTATGGTATGAATGTTGTGTCCCTCCAAAAATTTATATGTGGAAATCCTAAACCCCAGGGTTGGGGGAGGTGATTAAGTCATGAGGACAGAGAACTTATAAAAGTGACCTGAGAGAACTCCTTCATTCTTCTACCATCAGAGGTGTTAGCAAGAAAGCTGCCTACAAACCAGGAGGTGGGCCCGCACCATACAGCAAATCTGCTCGTGCCTTGACCTTGTACGTCCAGCCTCCAGACCTGTGAGGAATACCTGTTGTTTATTTAATACCCAGTATACAGTAATCTGAGATAGCAGCCCAATGGACTAAGACAAGAACCTGAGTTCATTTCTAATTCATTCAACACAAGTTTGTCAAACTAAGGGGAAAGGACTTTTTCAGGGATGTAAGTTTATTACTCTTCTCTGCGTGGACTTTCATGATCACTAACAGAGGGGAAAAGAACAAAGTGCTCTGCTGGAAATGAAGGGAGACCCTCATTGCTATACAAAATTACATATAAGAGGTTGTGAGGGGAATGGGAAAATAAACAAAGAGAGAAATGAATTACAGTAGATGGGGTAGAGAGAGAAGATGGGAGGGGAGGGGAGGGGGGATAGTAGGGGATAGGAAAGGTAGCAGAATACAACAGTTACTAATAGGGCATTATGTAAAATTGTGGATGTGTAACCAACGTGATTCTGCAATCTGCATTTGGGGTAAAATTGGGAGTTCATAACCCACTTCAATCTAATGTATGAAATATGATATGTCAAGAGCTTTGTAATGTTGTGAACAACCAATAAAAAAAAAAGAGAGAGTGCAGCAATTCAAAGTTAAGAGGCAGGAGTTTTCATCTCAACATTCAAAAACCTGTGATCAAAACAGCAAGCAATTTAAATTTGTGAGGCCTCTCATACAGCATTTACAGCATGAGAATGTTGGAACAGATGGCCTTTAAGGTAGATTTCAACTCTCAGTGCTATAAATTTATAAACAGCCTGTTCTAAATGATAGCTGAACTCCCCGATATCAACTGCAGCAAATACTAATAGGATTCTGGGATGTAGAAATAGGAGCATATTCTACAAAGCCAAGACTCTCAGTCTACCAGGACTGGCTGTATCTTAAGAGTTCCATGGCTGATTTGGGACTCCACACAGTAAAGGGAAATAGATAATTTTGAGTCTATCTGATGTTGGACCGAAAAAGGAAATACTTGTTGGGCTAAGGAGTTTTTGAGAAAAGGCTACCCAGAGAAGAAATCTCTGGGTAAGTGGTTAACAATAACCAGGAGGAGGAAATCATGTGAATGCTGGTGAGCAGCTGTTTCTGTGTCAGAGGAGAGCAGAACAAGAGAAATGGATTTAGAGACTTAAATTAAATTGGAAGACTTTTTTTTATTTTTTTGATGCCCTACGTGTCTCAATGTCTTTGAGATAATGAAATATGCTACTAGGGAATGTTGACCAACCTACTTATCTGAAGATTTTAAGAAAAATTGCAGGGCACACACTGCCAGATACAAGTGGAGTTCTAGATGACCTCCTGATATTTTCCACAGTATTACCATATAGTAAGGTGAAAATTCAGATAACACATGGAATTAAAAAAAAAAAAAGAACAAAGTGCTCTGCTGGCTCTTAGAGATTTTGCACTTTCATTGGTCAAGAAAATCATTTAACTGCACATAACTTTAAAGGAGCAAAGAAGCAAATAGAATATGCTTCGATGTGGGGTTGGAATATTTGTGAATAGCCCTCATGACTACCCTGCCTTTTTTATGAGTTTCACCAAACCAGCTTAAGACATTTTAGCCACACTTTTATTTGTCAACACCTAATATTTTGCCAAGCACTGCCATACCTTTAAATTGTCCATGTGTCTCTTAGACATGTGGTCCATGTTTTCTCCTTAAAACTCTCATAACTAATAAAAAGATATTTCAGACAGAGCTTATGCTCAACTCCATCTTTTCTAACAAAGATTTTATTTTTAAAACTATGAAGTGACATTTAGCCAATGTAAAAACATACAGCACATATAAAAAGTTTAAACTCTTTTTTTTTGTCAGAGAAAAAAAATCAAGACTGTGTGCTTTCATTGACTTCTCATTACTATTATAACTTTAAAAAATTAACTAATGATTATAATTCCACATAAACTTTAATACTTTCATATATTATTTAAGGAATTTTTTATATTACCAGTAATTATCTTAAAATTGTCTCACATTGCTCATGAAACAGAAGATTACTTAAAGGTTAAATCTACTGATATATGAGATGTACAATATAGTCATAAATTGGTGAGTAAGTTTTTCCACCAAAAAGAGCCAGAGTATACTGTAAACCACACAGTGAGAAATGAACTGATTTGAAGGTGTTTGGAAAATGAATCTCAAATGTTAGCTTTAGTTTAATTATTTTAGTAGTACTGCTCACAAAGATCCCAGTTTCTGACTTTAAAAGCATGAATTTCCTGGACATGTCCCTGCCTAGCACTCCTGGAATATCTTTTACTTGGGATAAGCATTGTTTTGTCAGTCTCACATTATCTTGTTGTAATACAACATTATAGAAAGAGATATATTTATATAGAAAGAGATTTACTCATAGGAAAAAAGTGTACAATAACCATGAAATCTGTAAAATTTTATGTCAAGGCTAAAGTCTACTTAAATTCCTTTTCTCAATAGGTTTAGGCATATTTTAATAAACTCTCAGACAGCATAATGAGTAGGAAAATTTGAAGGTTGTTACAGGATCCCAAAGCCAGTTCTTCTGGGCCCCTGGTTGTTCATACTTATTAGTTAATATCATTTCAAACGCCACCAAAGTCACCATATTTCTTCTTCATTATTATGATTTATTCAGCAAAAATACAATTCCAGCCTCACAAATGCTTTCATCTTTCATATCACCACAACAACCTTCTGTCTATTTTCCTTCTCCACTGTTGCAACTTTTGAGGGTGGGTGTCATAAACTTTCTGTGTACTTGCTGGTTTTCCTTTCATTTCTATTAGTAAGGAAAGCTACTCATGGGCTTGATATCATTTCCCTGACTCTACACAAGTTCTTTCATGGAAAGGAAATTAAGCTAAAACTCAACAACAAAAAGAAAACTGGAGACTTTTGGCCTGGACAGTATAGCATAGATCGGCATAGATCTATTTCTCCTGTTCCTCCCCAGCAACTGCAGTGATAAACCATGAAAATAGTGCATACAAAACCAAAGGAGAAGGGTGAGAAAGGGAAAGTAAACTGAGGGAACAGCACAGAGGCAGATAGAAGAGGGGATTTGGATCCAGTATTTCCAAACCTTCAAACAAGCAATAGTCCAGATAGGATCATATCAGACTGGATGCAATCTTGGAGGCATTGGCAAGGGGGAATCAATCAGGCACTAAAAGTGACTAAGGAAAGCCTGCTCCTTGCCTGTTGAACATGAAACTCCCGATTTACTAGAATCCCCAGAAGACCAGGTAGTCCTGGCAGAGAGGTCCCACCAAGACACACTCCCAGCTTAGGAAGACTCTTTGTTCCCTCAAGCCCCAGACCCCTCTTCCCTAATAAGAAACACAGAACAGCACCAGTAGTAAGACCCAGTCACAACAGGTGCCCAACCAGGAAGAGCTCTACATCTCTCCAAAAACAAGCAAGATCCTGTGCAAATACAGTACAAATACTCCCCTTTCTCTTCCAGTGGTACCTGTGGCCCAACCTGGGGAAATTTCTTCTGAAGCACCAGTGAGAAGAGTGGGACTACTTTGAGATAAAGCAAGCAAATCAAAGTAACACCACAAAGGCCCTGAAAATTATTATTGTTAGGATGAGAACTGGCAAAAGTAGGCCATATCAATATGCTCAATCTAAACATGGCTCCTAACTGATAAAATCAATGATTCAAATAGAAGCTTGAATGTTAGAACAGCCAAAATTTCCAGAATATAATTAAAATCATCTATCACACCAAGAACCAGGAAAATAACAACTGGACTGAGAAACTGCCAACTTACCCCAAACAATGAAATGAATCAGAGTTGGGATATCTGACAAGGGTCTTAAAGCCACCATTATAAAAATGTTTCAACAACGAATTATGAATTTTCCTAAAACAAACTGAATAATAGAATATCTCACAAAAGCAAAAGAAATTACTAAAAAGAACCAAATTAAAATTATGGAGCTAAAAGATATAACAGAAATAAAAATTTTATTGGCTGTGTTCAATGGTGGAGTGAACATGACAGGATAGCAGCTCAATAGAATTCCCTCACCCTGAAAAAAAAAGAGATAAAATAGACTGAAAAAGAGAATGAACAGAGCCTCAGAGACTTATGGGACAATAACAAAAGTCCAATGTTCACATCATGGAAGTTCCAGAAGGGAAAGAGAAATGAAATATAATCTGAAAGAGTAAAGAGATAATGGCTGAAAAGTTTCCAAATTTAGCAGATTAGAGAAGCTAGCAACTCAAACTATGATAAATTAACAAAAAAATATTCATGCCAAGATACATCATAATTCAAGTTTGGAAAAGGGAAGGGAAAATATTGAAATCAGACAGTGAGAAACAACACAGGACCTGTAGGGAATCATCAATTTCAGTAACAGTGGGATTCTCGTTTGGAGCAATGGATCCAGAGGGAAGTGACATATCGCTGCTGCTTAAGCACAGGAAGAAAAGAGCTGTCAACTGTGAATTCCATATCCAGAGAAAGTATCTTTCTTTAAGAAAGAAGAGGAAATGAAGATTTTTCACAAAGAAAATCTTAAGTTTGTCTTCAGTAGTTCTACCTTAAAAGAATGGCTGAGGAAATTCTTCAAACAGAAAGCATTCGATAAAGAAAGGCATTCTGGAGCAGAAACATAGGCATATCTAGTAGATTTGCCTTCGTATAAGTTTTATAAATTGTATTCAATGACTAAAATAAAAGCCATAACATTATCTGGTGCTCAAGACAATGATATTTAAAAGTGGGGAAAGTAAAATCATGTAATAGAAGGTTTCAATGCAGTATTTAATGTGGTAAAATATTGAAACCAGTAGATTACAATAAAATACATAAGTATATAGTAATATCCTAGGCAATTATTAAGAAAACTATAGAAAGAGATACACTTGAAAGGCATAAATTAAGATGGAATCATAAAAAATGTTCAAGTGGTCCACCAGAATGAGAAAAGGACAAAACAAATAACAAAACAGCAGATATAAACTCAATTATATAAATAATTACATGAAGCATAAGTAAGTTACAATATGTCTTATGAGCAAATGGATTGATAATGTGAATTAAAAACATAACTATATGCTTTCCATAAGAAACTCCCTTCAAATTCAATGACTTAGGTAGGTTGAAAGTGAAAAATGGAGGAAGATATGCTCAGCAAATAATGGAAAAAAAGCAGGAGTGGCTATATTAATATCGACTATAGTAAACTTCAGACAAAGAAAATTACCAGAAACCAAGAGAAACATGACATCATGATAAAAATGAGATTGGATTTCAGGGATACAAAGAAAACACTGAGTCCCAAAAGACAAATGCCTGTGCACTGCTGGAATTTAGAACAAGCACCTGTGAGCAACCCAGCCTCTGTCCTCACTCTCTCATCCTTGCTCATGGATTGCCAGTTGGCTAAAAAAGCAACAAAATCACAACCTAAGGCATCTGGAGGAACCGCTCCTTTAGGAAGTATATTTATTAAAGAGTGTTGACTGAGAAATTACACTAACTTTATTATAATAGCAAGATACACACACTCCTAGGTAGAGCTTTAAGATGCTAAAGAGTCATATAATGTAGGAAGCACCATGATAAGCATATGTGAAGGCAAGAAACACTGGTGTGACATCATGCTAGCCTGCACAACTCCACCTTTAGTCCAGCTCCCTAGCTGCTTTATAAATATTGGAACTCCAGACTAATTTGGTGGCAGGGGGACCATCACTCTCTTTGTGATCATGTGCACTTCCATTCTCAAGTATGTTCTTTCTTTTAAATCTCTTGTTCTATTACTCACACCTGACTTGTCCTTAAATTCTTTTCCGTGATGAGTCAAGGACATGGAAGGTCCTAGTGGATGTCTCCTCCACTTCTTTGGACATATTAGAACTCCCACACAGTGGCAAAAGATCAATTCAGGAGGACAATTCTGTATCTATATATACCAAACAACAGAGCTTCAAAATACATGAATCAAATGTTGATAGAGGTGAAAGAAGAAATAGAGAAATTTACAGTTATAATTGAAGACTATAACATCTCCAATTTAGCAAATATGAAATCAGAAAATCAGTGAAGACATGGAAGATCACAATCAGCCAGTAATGTCTAATTGACAAAGAACACTTCCCCAACAGCAACAGAATACACCTTTTTTCCCCCTAAGCACAATACTCATAGAGAATTCACTGAGATAGACCATTCTGTGAGCCATAAAAGATCCACAACAAATATAAAAGAATTGAAATCATACAGAGTATGTTCTTGGATTACATTAAAATTTACATGGCATTTGCATGTAAATGGATGTCATTGGAGAAGATAATGCTAAGTTAGCCAATCCCCCAGAAAACAAATGCCTAATGTTTTCTCTGATATAAGGAGCTGACTCATAGTGGGGTAGGGAGGGGGAACATGGGAGGAATAGATGAATTCTAGATAAGGAAGAGGGGTGGGAAGGAAAGGGAGAGGGCAGGGGATTAGCAAGGATGGTGGAATGTGATACACATTCAAAGTACATGTATGAAAACACAAAATTGGTGAAAACATAGTTTATATACAACCAGATTATGAGAAATTGTGCTGTATAATGTTTAATTGTAATGCATTCTGCATTTTGCCATTCTGCTGTCATTTATTTTTTAAAAACAATAAAAAATAGAAAATAAAAAATTCAAAAAAAATTCATTTCCCAGTACCAAAGTAAAAATGAATAAATAAATAAATAAATAAATAAATAAATAAATAAAATCAACTAGAAATCAGAACAGAAAGAAAAGGAAAAGTCTCTAAAAATTTGGAAATTAAATAATCCATGGGTCAAAGGGAAAATCTCAAAGGAAACGAAAAGGATACATAGAAATGAATGAACATAAAAATGTAATATATTAAAATTTGTGGAACATGGGTAAAGCAATGCTAAGAGGCAATCTAAGAGCACCAGGTCTTACTGGGAAAAAAGAAAGGTCTCAAGTCAATAGTCTAAGTTCCTACCTCAAGGAACAAGAAAAGGATAAAAATAAACTCACAACAAGCTGAAAAAAGGAAATATTAAAGAGCAGAAATCAGGTGAAACTGAGAACAGAAGACAAGTGGATGACTATCAATGAAATAAAAAGCTGGTTCTTTGAGAAAGGTCAATAAAATTGATAAGCTTCACATAGGAAAGAAAACATAAATCGCCAAAAATCAGGAATGAAATCAGGGATAACACTACAGGCTTTTCAGCCATTAGAAGAGTAATGAAGAAATATTCTAAACAACTTTACCCTAATGAATTTCATAACTTAGAAGAAGAATAAACCGTTTCTCAAAAAGCACAAACTGATATGAAGCATTTAATCTGAATAGTTATAACCATTAAGGAAACTGGCAAAATCCTTGAAAAGAAAGGAAACTGAGAAGTTTGGATAGGGCAGGGGCAGAATCCTCACAGACCAGAACTTGGTGTCTGTATTCTGAATCTGAATTGGTGGCTCTTCAGCAGCCTCAGCAGGCCTGTTGTGTTGACCATTGCTCTCTGCTGCATGGCAGGGGTCATGTCCCCAGGGATTGTATATGGATAAGAATTTAAAAACTAAAATGAGACAAATGATAAGAAAGCATTTATTGTTATTATTATTATTAGTTTGGTACTAGAAATTAAATCTACGGTTTAACTTCTGAGCCACATCCCCAGCTTTTTTCACATTTTATTTAGAGACAAGATCTTGCTAAATTACTTAGGGCCTGGATAAATTGCTAAGGCTGGCCTTGAACTCTTAATCCTCCTGCCTCAGAAGAAAGCATGCATTTAAATCTTTGTGTTAACCCTTTGAAATTCCTTATGTGTAAGACCCCTGACCAATTGGTAATCACGGTAATATTTTGTGAGATTTTTAAATTTTTAAATTTTCTTGAAAGAGTCTGTCATGTCAGATTTCTCATCTTAATTCAATATTACATTTGATACATTTAAATGTCTGGGGAAATTTAGTTTGTTAAATGTTGTCTGTATGATGTGATCTATATACTCAGAGGAATGTTTATTTAATATTCAAAAGGATACTAATTGTTTGATGCCTTCCTACAATAAATAAAGTGAGCATCATTGAAGTAAAAATGACAGGAATATCATTTCCATGCATTAAACATCAAAGGATTTATCAATAAGGAGAAAACAAATCATTATAATTCTAGTTGCTTCCATCTCATTACCATTACTGAGCACTTCTTTTGTAACTAGTGACAACACATTTAATTCCCTTTCAGAGCAGGAGTGATCAGTGTACAAGACCTGCTAGCAGGGGCCACACTGGCAGGCAGCTCCTCCACCCTGTCTGCATGTTAGCATCACCTGGGGGACTCTGACAAAATACATCAGTTTGAGTTTTTCTAGGGTGAGGGCTGTGCATCACTAATATAAAATACTCCTGAGGGGTTTCTAGTAGATGTGGGCTATTGGAAGGTAGGCTGAGGCACAATAAATACTTAAAGAGTTTATTTGAGCGATTTATGAACCAAAGAGTTTATTTGAGCAATTTATGAACCAGGAATCATCAAAACAAAGGTGATTTGGGCTTCACCAAGTGACCACAAGTCCTCATAGGTGGACACAGAAGGAGAGCACCGAAAGGGTCTGATTGGCTTCAGTTATACAGTGGCTTTATTTGATCTATCTTACTAGAAAGTTTCTAGTTAGATAACTATAAGTTAGATGGCAACTTTTGATTGGTTCTACCTAGGTTTCATTTTTCTTTAAGAGAGACATTTGTAAGTTTCACTCATATTTGCAGATCAAGCAATGTGGACTATTTGAATTTGCTCAGGGACTCTTCAGGCCTAGTCTCCAATTTAATTGATCAGGCTGAGAGCCTCTGACTCACAATTAAAAGAGGCAGATAGAAGGAGACTAAAGACAGAAGTCTAGGAAGATGGCCATTTGTTATAGTTTAGATTTGGTTTCCCCCAAAAACTCATGTGTGAGACAATGCAAGAAGGTTTAGAGGTGGAAGAACTGGGTTATGAGAGCCTTAACCCAATCAGTGAATTTGTCCCCTGATAGGGATTAACTGGGTGGAAATTGTAGGCAGGGAGGGTGTGGCTGGAGAAAGTAGGTCATTGGGGTCCTGCCTTGGGGTTTTGTATTTTGTCTGTGTGGGGAATGCATGCCCCCTCCCTCTCTCCTTCCTGATTATCACGCCCATAGCCACTTTTCTCCATCACACTCTCCTACCATGATGTTCTGCCTCATCAAAGTCCTGAGGAATGGAGTCAGCCATCTATGAAACCGTGAGCCCCAGATAAATGCCTCTAATTTTTCTTGTGGTCATTTGGTCACAGAAGCAAAGAGCTGACTAAAACACCATTATAGTAGGAGGAGGTTGGAGCAAGGCCCTCTGCCATATGTATTGCCTCTCCTCAGTTTCAGAGCAATAGGGTTGTACCACCATGGACCAAAGCTCTGAAACTGAGACAAATAAACTTTTCTTCCTCTAAGTTGTTCTTGTCAGGTATTTTAGTCACAGTGACGTAAACCTAACTAATACAGGACTCACCTGGATGACTACTTTTTCAAAATTGTGCATGGAGGTAGCCAAGTGCTATATTTGAAGAAAAGGATAAGCAATTTCCATAGTTTTTCTTGAGCCAATAAGCAGATGTTACCCTCACTAGTAGAGTTACTTTCTGGGGTTCCTGATGTGGGCTTTTGAGGATTTTTTTTCTAGAAGCAACTCAGATCTCTCAAACAGGAGAGAGTCTCAGGGACTGAGTAGGGTCCAGCCTGTTGAATCACCTGGCACTTTCCAGGAGAAAAAGAGCCAGCTTATCTACTAAATGGGTTAAGGAAGCCTGGATTCTTGGGCATTCCATCCAGGCTGCCATCTGGGCACTCCACATCCAGGCTGTCACACCCACACTTTTGAGTCTAGAACATGGGGCTGCACTTTGCACTCCTCTGGGCTGAGACTAGCAGTGAGGGCTAGCCAAGATGCCTTGCTCACTCCCTGACCTCTCTCTCTCTCTTTCTCACCCCCTACGACCTCTTCAGAGAATCATCTATGAGAGCTGTTTCATATCTCCTAGGGCAAAATCTAAGAAGTGAAATTCATAGTGATTTCTAGGCTAGTTTAAAGGAAAATATCATCTCCCAAACTCTTCCCTCATGCCCCTCAATCCTCTACAGATTGGTTTCCCCCTGACCAGGGCACTGGGTTTGCTCTAGACTGGGCTCAGAAGGCAGAGGCTGGAGGAGCTCACCAGGTCTGACTGTACCTTTATAACTGCACCTGGCTCTCATCCTTATGTCTCCCATTCACAGACTCCCCGATCTGCAAAGGACTCTCAGGGTTGTCTAACCAAATTGCAACATCCCAACTGAGTGGTTTCTGGGACTTTCTTGGATGGGACTGATGAGGGAAGAGCCCATCCAGAAGTAGCCCATCAGACCTTAAGATAGCTAAGTGTAGCTACTCCCCTGGCTGCTGTCTTTCTGCTGCAGTCAGGAGAAAGAAGGGGTTCCTGGGGACTCAGAGGCAGGAACCTTGCTGTGATGGCTTCATGAGGCAGCAGCTTGGCCGAACTGGGCTATATTTCACAGAGCTCCTGGTCAGCTGTTTCTGGTTGAGGTGAGTCATAAGGAAGATACTTGGGAGATCAGGAAGGTCAAAGGGGAAGTAGCAGCATATACCTATTTTAGATGCCTGTTGATCTATCTTGATAGCATGAAGTCACAGCTAGGCTACCTCCTCTGACTCGTGTGTGTGTGTGTGTGTGTGTGTGTGTGTGTGTGTGTGTGTGTGTGTTTAACCATGGGATGGAGGGCCCCTGCTTCTACGGACACTCTCAATACCCTGGACAGAGGTAACAATAATACAAATGGTTTCAGCCATTCCTTCTGCTAATAGTTTTAGCCTGCTCATGTCCTTCCCTCCTTAATCACCTGCCCTGTGAACTTTAATCTTTAGCATCCACTGTGGGGACCACAGCCTTGTAGAGGCTGCTTAACCAAACCACCTCTCACAACTGAATTAGACCCATGCCCTAGAACAAATCCTGTATCTCTGACTGCTTCTGCATCTCTGAGTGAAACTTGACTGATGCACTTAGATTATGCTAAAATTGCACTCCCTTGGCTTGCCCTTGCAGATCCCTACTGAAGCTTTGAGTATCATAAGGAGCAGGCTTTTCCTCCCTTCTCTATTTCAAACCTTCAGAATACTCCAGTGGCAGTCACCTCTCACTGTATTTGCTCTTCTCCAGGTCAGAGAACCTTGTGACCTCTGAGTGATCAGGAGAGGTGTGAACCCTCATCATAGCTGGCAATCTCACATCCAATCCTGACATCACAGAAACCAGGAGTAGGCTTGATGGCCCAGCTGAAGCCGTTGCTTTCTGAAGTGTTCATCGAAGACCTTGCCTGCAGGGCTCAGGCATGATAGGTACCAGTCCCTCCTGTTTCTACCTCTAAGTCCTCAGGAACCCTTTCTTTCTCTTGGCTAAAACAGAGAGACAGCAGCCAGGGGAGACGTCAACAGACTTTGGATTTGTTTGGTTTTCTCGTTGGAGACTAAATGGTCCTCCTCTGTTTCACTGACACTTAAAAGTCATCTCAGGTTTGGTGGGCTATCTTCTGTCCTCACCATTTTGGCTTCCATGGGCTTTTGCGGCAAGGGGGATAAAAGGGCCTGGCAGTGCCACTACTTCACCTAAGCAGTCCCCTCACCCTCAGCCTCCCGCTCAAGGTGGACCAAGTGGAGCCACATCAGATGATGGAGGTTTTTACCTGATTATCTGGAGTTTAGTAGCTTATAAAGTCACTGGACCTTCCAGGACCTTCTCCTTCTCTCTTGTCCTATTGTTCAGGGCTCTAACAAGTAAAGAAAGGACTAGAAATTACCTCTCTTTGGTCTGATTCTTCACTACTGTCACCCAGGACTTGGGGTTCTGCTCTGTTGCCTCACCTAACTTTCCAAAGTGTGCTGAGGGGGTTGGTCATATTTCTTTCTCCTTCCAGAAAGGCCCAGGCTGGGGAACGGGGACAGGAGAGGTGATGGGGAAGAAGTGGAATCAGAGCTACTATCCTGCAGAGCTTAGGGGCCCATAGATGGCTGGCTGGCAGTGATGATTTGAGAAGTGAAGCCCCTCCTCCCTGCCTGTAGTCTCAGATTGGCTTGGAAAGTCTTCAGCATGTGGCATGAAAGACCAAGAAATAGAGCGCTTTCACCCCTTCAGCTGAAGCCACGTACTTTTTGGGGTAACTGAACTTACCAAAGGTTGAGCATCTGGGTTCTAGGATGCTGCCACATTATCATCCCCTGGCATTCATCCTAGCTTCTCCTGAAATCTGCCTAGTGCTGAAAGAATTGGGATGGAAACAGGTAAGAGGTAGGACATCACTTCTCAAATCATCACTGCCACACCATCTTTGGGCCCCTGAGCTCTGCAGGATAGTAGCTCTGATTCCACTTGTTCCCCATCACCTCTCCTGTCCCTGTTCCCCAGCCTGGGCCTTTCTGGAAGGAGAGAGGAGTATGACCAACCCCCTCACCACACTTGATTTGTCCTTTCATTTGTTCAGAAAAAGAACTTCTTCTCCACTTAATTTTCTGTCTCCCGCATCAACCAGTGTAACCTTCTTCCCAAGGGCACTGTTTTGGAAGCAGATACAGGGTTGGATTCAGGTTAACAAGTCGTCTAATGGGGTGCCTTTGGCAAGCAAATGACATCTTTGTACCCAAATTAAACGGAGGGTAGTGATCAAGGACATTACCCTCCTCCAGGCAGAGGGAAACCAGGACTCGGTGAGCCCACGCTGCACACTAATGAACTCCTGGGCATGTGCAGGACTCTTGGCCCTGCTGAAGGCCCTCCTCAGGAGACCACCAAAAGGAGGAACACGTGTCTAAAGTAGTTCTCTCAGGGGAAGCTGTAGTTTCAGAACAATTTATCACATCTCATAGAAAGGTTCACTCGTAATCAAAGTTTAAGTAACACAACAGCATCTTCTGCCTCACGCTAATGTTGCTTATGATAATAACAAATTAACATATTGTATTAAAATATTTATGTTTCTGGAAAGAGAGAGAGAGATTGACAAGGGGAAGGAGGTAGGGAGGAAGAAGGAGGGAGAGAGGGAGAGAGAGAGAGATGGATTTTTATCCTTGCCAGGGGGAAAGCTTGTGACCGTGTTTCTCCTTCACTCAGCAGGATTTCTGGGTCATGGAGTCCGTGGTCAGAGGGCCGATCTGCAGGGAGGGTAGGTAATTTACAGTGCCCTTGACTTCAGTGAGAAAGAAAAATACAGTGAGGATGGCTATGGTTTGGATCTTAAATGGCCCCCAAAGGCCCCTGTGTTTAAGGCTTGGTCCCCAACCTGTGGCCCTGTTGAGAGGTGGTGGGAACCCATAGGAAGTGGAGCCTAATGGGAGTTCCTGGTGGGGACAGGATCTTGAATGAGGATATGGAAACCCTGGCCTCTTCCTGTCTTTCCCTTTTGCTTCGTGGCTGCCATGAGGTAAGCGGCTCCCTCTGCCAGGATGTGTTGTGAGGCCCCAGGCCCAAAGCAGCAGGACCAACACGAATGGCAGAAACCTCTGCCACTAGGAGCCTAAGCAAACCTTCTTTCCTTTCAGGTGTTCATCTCAGGTATTTGTCAGAGTGACACAAAGCTGACTCACTCCAGGACCAAGAAAAGACTTGCATGGACAGATGCAGACCCTGGACACTGACAGAGTGTCTCCAACGGGAGAGACCTGGTACTGAGCACTGAGGCCTGGGATCCACCAAGTCCTGTAGCTGACAAACGTGTGGCTGGGAACATGTGACACACTTCTAAAGCAGGTCTGTCATGAGGAGCTTCCAGAAACAACTTACTGCATCCCATAGAAAGGTTTCTTCTGTGCTCCACCCCAGAGGGGTAGTTTCTATAGTTCCAGTGAAATCTGAGAGCCACTATCTGTGGCTTTTTCTTCGTTTGTGATATGAGGAAGGCAAGGGCCAACTTGCTGTCCCTGCCTTTGCTTCTTTTTCATGTACCCTGCCCCCAGGTGAGATCCAGAACATCCCTGCAGAATGAGTCAGAATGAGTACAGAATGTAAATGACATCATGCTCAGGCCGAACACTTGGGAGGTGTTTAGTTTTCTTTCTGCTGTGACTGAAAGATCTGACCAGAACACTGTAGAGGAGGAAAAGTTTATTTGGGGGCTCACAGTTTCAGAGGTCTCAGTCCATAGACAGCTGACTCCATTCCTTGGTGCTCAAGATGAGGCTGAACATATAGCAGAATAGTACGGCAGAGGGAATCAGCTGACATGATGATCAGGAAGCAGAGAGAGACAGACAGAGATCCCTATTTGCCAAACACAAATAGATACCCCAAAGACACGCCTCCTCCCAGTGCCCAATCTCCTCCAGCCACACCCCACCTGCCTTCATTTACCACTCAATTAATCCCATCAGGTAATTTATTCATTGATCGGGGTAAGGCTCTCGTAACCCAATCATTTCTCCTCTGAACTTTCTTGCATTGTCTCACACGTGAGGTTTTGGGGGACACCTCAGATCCAAACCATAACAGATGGTGCTTGAGAAATGTTCATGACAATAGCAACTCATATATGTTTGGTGCCAGCTCCTCCCAGACTGTTCTTACTGCCCTGTAGATACCAACTCATTTCTTGGTCATCTCCGTTTGACAGATGAGATAACTGGGCCCCAGAGAGACTGGTGGGCTGGGATTGCAATGTCTCTCTTCAGAGTCCACACTCTGGCTGCTGAGTCAAGTGACATCTCAATCTTGTCATTCTCTTCCTGTCATTCTCTGCCTGGTGTCAGAGTGGAGGAAAACCCAGAGCCTGGCAGATATTATAAAAAGGTCATGCAGGGGAAAGATGTCATAGACTGTGGGAGGAACCGGAGGTGGGAGGATGTGGAGCCTTTACACCTGACATATTTTATGTTTAAATTCTCCCCTGACACTTTCCAGATGCAGAAAGCAGTTAAAGTGAACATTATTCAAAAGCCATCCCAGGTGAATAATGAGACAATCAGACAGAAGTGAACAAAAGTTAAGTGCTTGGGGACATTTATCTGCAGTGCGAGGGCCAAGCTGAACGTGGAGTATCCTTCACCAGGAATTCAGAAATGACCTTCTGGGGTTTGCTGCTGGCCATATGCACTTACCGGACAATTTAAGACAGAAAAAGCCAAGGGACAGAATCCACCATAGAACAATATATAGAATATACCTCTGATGGTGTCTTATCAGAGGAATATTTTCTGTATAATGTCCACAAATAATAATTCCACTTTCAATTCTCAATCAACAAGAATCCCAAATTGGCTTGGTCTCCTTTGGCCTAGGATCCCAAGCTACTCAGCCGGACTCACTAAGGCCTGAGCATGTGTAAAGGACAAAGTGCCACATCCAGCTACCAGACTCAAGTCAATTAGAGACTAGAGCCTAGTCAGTAGGTTTGGGGGTCTCCCCCTGTGTTTTCAGTGTAAGGAACCAAAGAGTTCCCCATTCCTTTTGGGGCAATGTAATTGTTTGTGAGGTGTCCCCCAAAAGTTCATGTGAGACAATGCAGGAAGGGTCAGAGAAGAAGAAATTGGGTTACAAGAGCCTTAACCTAATCAGTGAATTAATCACCTGATGGGATTAATTGAGTGGTCATTGAAGGCAGGTGGAGTGTGTCTGGAGGAGATCAGGCACCAGCGGAGCATGTCTTTGGGGTATATAATTGTATTTGGCAGGTGGAGAGAGACTGCTCTGCTTCCTGATCATCATATGAACTGCTTCCCTCTGCCACATTCTTCTGCCAGTTGTTCTGGTTGGGTCTTTAAGTCATAGCAGTGAAAAATCTGACTTAAACAGTCAGAGTGCTTTGGAGCAGGAGCTCTGGAGTTCCTGTTTCTTAGCCTGGGATAAGACCATAATATCTCTCATCCTCAGTCTCATTTTTCAAACAGGGACAGTGGTGCCTCCACATGAAGCTGTTCTGGGAGAAGGGATTGGCCATGGGGCGGAAGAGGAAGCAGGTGACCAGGTGGTAGGTATCTTGGGGAAGGAGGAGGCACTGGCCGAGGAGGAAAGTAAGAGATAGAAGACAGGTTCTCCACCAGGATGTAGGAATGTTTTCTGTTGACCTAGATTGGGGAAGTAGCCATCCAGTGTCTTTAGAGCATCACCAAATCATGAACAGGTGTGTCTGAGACCAGGTGCATCCTTGGCGCCTTGCTCTGCATGTTCAGTGCTCAACCCATTCCTGTGTTCATGATATCACCCCCTAAAAATCCTCCAAACCCATTCCCTCCCTCCACGCTCACCACCTCCATTCTTGCCCAAATCTATCCTCTGTCTTGGGTCTGCATCCCCTCCCCACACACTGACCACATGTCCATTTAAGTGGACTGTTTCTTGCTCCACTTTTTCTGGGTCCATTGATGCTTGTGGGAATGGAGACAAATTCTGAACAAGCTGTGTGTGGACTGCCTTGTCCTCATCTCCTCCTCTCCCATCTTCCTTGCCTCTCAAGCCCCTCTCCTCCTGTAGTATCTCCCTCATGTTTCTGCCTGCCCCAGATCTTTTTCATATGCTGTTGCTGCCCCTCAGTTCCTCCTCCCTCCCCTCTTCACATGGCCTCCTATCTCATCCTTCAGAGTCTTGGCCTTCCTGACTAGGAAAGAGGTGTAAGTGTGTTGGTGCACACGTTTTTCATCACAGATGGATTTTCCTTACTTTTGGAGGGGCCTTTTTGTTGAATTAATCTGTGTTTCCCTGTATAGTAGATGAGGCAGGCACCCCTTTACCTCAGGGAGGTGTTAAGCTGAGGAATATCAGGCCCCTGGTGGCTTATATAAGCACTTAGATTCTAGATCTTTCTGTCATCTGAGGAAAGTGGGTTTTGTGTCCACCATAACTGCTACATTTTAGTGAAATGCAATGTACAGAGTCAGTATCTCTTTATTTTTCCTCCATGTTACATTCTGAATTCCTGGCATCCTGAGAAGATGTGGCAGGAGGCTTCCTCATTTGTGTCAGGAACAGCAAGAGGAAAGGAACAAGGCTGTCCTGGTCAGGGTACCATGGAATGCACCCTTGGACTCTGGGTACAGCTGGGATCACACACACTTATCAAAAAAAAAATGTGTATGGAGCGCACACATTTGTGACAGTATAAATTATGGCCACTGCAGCTCCTCCTTGAAGTAGGTCCTTAATTTTAACCTAAAGCTCAGATTTCAAAGCTTAGGTACGATGGTAGACCAATATAACTCTGCCCATTTGACCTAGTGAACAAAGAAGATGAGGTAGTGACCACAATCAGCTCCACAAAGAGAAAAGGGGTAGCTTGGGCAAGAACCTAAAGATGATGTTTGAGCCCTCTCTTAACACAGGGACGGACGGTCAGTCTCCAGGTGTGTCCAGAGGGGCTTTTGAGAAGGGGCACAGGTCTGTGGAAGTGTGGCTAGCAGATATGACATATTCCATATGTGGTCACCTGTGCCCTAGAGGAAAGGGATAAAAGAAAGGGCTCAGACTGCAGGGTAGGAGCTCAGTGGGAGGCACTGAAAGATTTTTCACTGGACTCCACTGTAAGGAAGGCAACCTCGGAAGCCATAGGAGCTCTCCCAGAAGGTGGGGGGGGGAAGCTTGGGGCTGGGAGGTGGAAATAGCTGAGGTCGCACCAGCTCTAAGAGGGGAGGCCTTGGGTGAAGGAGGGCAATTGGCTGGCGAGTATCAGAGATGGATGGATGGATGGATGGATGGATGAATGAGAACCCAGTCTGTCCTCAGATACAGGACAGAAAAACAGTCCAAAGATACTCAGGGATTAGATCATCCAATGGTCACAAATAGCTGTGGACCCACCAACTCTGGTTCTATCCATTGACCCCAGTCTCTGGAGGATGGCGATAGGAAGGTCATTGTGATAGGGAGAAAGTGCTGTCAGTGGTGGGAGCTGGTCCTTGGCCACAGACTATGTGGCCACAAATGCTTCAGTAACACCCTGGATATTCCTTCTGGGATCCTTCTGTCCTCTGTGTTGGCACCATCCATGTACAGGGTTCCTTCATTTACTGTTACAGATGCTTGTCAAGGGTACCCTGGTGCTGAGTTCTGGGTGCTGTCCCCAAATGAATGAGATTTTTGTCCATGTCCTAAGGAATTGACAAGCCAGAGGGTCTGGGAGGTAGAATAGTGAATTTGCACTGAAAAACATGGTTGCATACTGATAAGTGTACCAGAAAAGAGAAGAAAGTGTCTTGAGAGAGACAGGGGCTGGAAGCTCTTACTAAGATTGGAAGTGATAGAAGGACTCTCTGAGGAGGTGAATTTTCAGCTGTCTCCTGAGAAACCATTGGGAGTTGGGCAGATACAGAGTGAGGGAAGGTCCTCTGTGTGCATGGAAATCCCAGGCCAAGCCTTTGAGGAGTTAAAGCGAATGTGACCCAGGAAACGAGGAGCAGTGCAGAGGGACCAAGTCTGGCACTGAGCATCGGCAGGAGTGGAGGCTGAGGAGCAGCAAGGTGAGGCCCTGCTGGTCCTGGTGAGGCAGGGTGATTCTGAGTGCCTGAAGCTGAGGCCATGTCTAGGGCTCAGTGTCTCTGGGTCAGGCCCCGGTCCCAACACAGAGCAGACACTTAATAAGTGGCCTTGCACAGGAACGGTGTCTCTTCCTGGGGGCTGGGAAGGTACACCCTGGGAAGGGCAGCCTCACCTGGACTCCAGCTGGCTGTACCCTCCTGGCTCAGGCCTGTCTGAAGGAAGAGGACCCCCTGGCAGCCAACACAAGCCTTTTGTTAATTACTGCCTGACAGTTTAATGTTCACATTTAATTACATTCTCCATCACTTGGTGCAAAACAACAAAAACACGTGAAGCCTTGGAGACCTATAAGCCAAATAAGAGGGCTTTTGTAAAGTCCTTTGGAGTCCCTGCTGAGCCCCAAATGTGTTTTTCCTCTTTGAATGTACCGTTTGTGTGATGGGGTGTTTGAAATCAGGAAAGCCGACAGGGTCTGGGGGCACGTTCACACTAACCCCCTGACACATATAACACAGGGAGAGACTGGAGACACCCATAAACCTGCCGCCGCCTTCCCTACCCCAGCCAAGCACTTGGCTTCTCTTCTGGGAAGCCACTGCAGCCCACCAGAACAGCGTCTCCTGTGAGTTGAGGGAGGCCCGTCCACAGTCCAGCTCTGCCATCCCTCACATGCAACCTGAATGGGTGACAAGGTCTTCATGCCCTCGTCAATGGGCTAGGGGTGATGTTCACGAATGAGCATCCTGCATAGTTGTTCCTGCTGTGTGCCACCATTTGATCCATGCTGGGAACGGTTTAAGTAAGGCACTTGTTACATGTGTGTCAAGTTACGAGTTGACTTTATTTTATTTTATTTTTTTTTTTTTGTGTGTGTGTGTGTATGTGTATCAGGGATTGAACTCAGGAGACACTGAGCCACATCCCCAGCCCTATTTTGTATTTTATTTAGAGACAGGGTCTCACTGAGTTGCTTAGCACCTCACTTTTGCTGAGACTGGCTTTGAACTCCAGATCCTCCTGCCTCACTGCTGAAGCCACTGGGATTATAGGCTTGCACCACGGCACCCAGCTGTGATTTGACTTTATACATTTAAATGATTTTCCAGGAGAATGAATTCACCTTCCAGAGCAGTCTTCCCTGGAAGGACTCGCCATTTGTTCTGCTCTAACAGAATACCTGAAACTGGACAATTAATAATGAAAAAAAAAATGTATTGACTGGAGGCTGGGAGTGTAAGATCAGTGGGCTGGGCTGACATCTGACAAGGGACTCCTTGCTGCATCATCCCGTGACAGAAGGTCAGAGAGCATGAGAGAGAGACAGCACAAGATGTGGTACTTGCAACTTCAAGCCCTTTTTAATCAGCATTAAGCCTTTGATGAGGGCAGAGCCCTAGTGACCTAAATACTTTCCGCAAGACCCCCATCTCCCAACACTGTGACAATGGAGATGAAGGACACAGGCTTCTGGGAAGACACGTTCAGAACATAGCAGTCATGGTGCCTTTGGACACTCCAGCATTACAGAACACTTTTGAAGGATTTGGGTGGAGCAACCACTCTGTGATGCTTTTGCATAACCGCTTTCCTTAACTGTGTAGTGACAGCAGATGTGTGGGTTGGGGGTTTGGGGGGTGGAACCCAGGGCCTCCCTCATGCTAGACAAGCCCTCTACGACTGAGACACACCTGCCAGTTCCCCCTTTTTTCTTTCAATTTTATCTTGTGATAGATCCTTACTAAGTTTCCCAGGCTGGCTCTCAATTTATTGTCCTCCTGCCTTGGCCTTCCGAGTAGCTGGGATTACAGGTGTGTACCACAATGTCTGACTCCAAGGACAGTTTTTTTTTCTTTTCTTCATGATACTTTTAACATTGATGGCAAGCTCCTTCTGAGATTGGTCCACAGCTCACACCAGCCAGGCTCTCCTCTCCCCCTTCATGTTCTTTCACAGTTGCTTTGGAAGCAGAAGGGAGTGGGCCAATGTAGTCAAGTGCATTTCCTAAAGATTACAACAGTAACATCTCCTAGCTCACAGGCTTTTCTGCAAAAAGAATTTACCAAGTTCCCATCAGGTGGTAGAGGCCAAGACCTCCTCCCCTCTGAGTCCAGATAGGATATAGTGATTCCCTTGTCATCAACAGAAGTCAGTGGAAATGATGCTGCATGGCTCTAGGACCCTCTCAGTCCCCAGTGCTCCCTAATTTCTCTGGGAATCCAGCTGCTACACCATGAGAAGACCTAAGTCAGCTGAGAGGCACCTGCCAATTCCTGGATAGACTCAGACTTGCAGTCAGCTCAGCTGAAGCACCAACCAGATGAGCAGGGGCTTCTCCTAGTGATTTCATTCTCCAGTTGAGCCAGGTATCAGGAAACGGAGACAAACCACCCTCGATGCTCCATTCAATTCCTGCTCACAACATCCATGAGTTTACCAAATGGCTTTTGTGGTATACCATTAAGTTGAGGATGGTTTATTAAACAGGAAACAAAGAAACAGCCATTAGAGTATCCATGTAATGTATATCCACGTATCTGTATCCAGAAAACACATTGCTGGAGATCATACTGGGAAATGGCCAATGGGTAGTACAACCAAATTATTTATTATTAAGCTTGAAAAGAGAAAAGAATGAAGAAGATGGAGAGGTAGGAAGGGGAAAGGGGAGGAGGAGAAGATGGGAGGACAGAAAAAAGATGAAGAGATAAGAGGAGAGATGAGGGGGAGAGATACAGAAATTTAAGTATCTTTGTCACTATCTGCTGCAACCCGGCTGGGCACAGAATCACAAGCTGCTCGAGCAGAAACAAAGTTTTATTTTACAAGGCTGCCAGTGACCCGTGTGCGACCTGCTAGCAAGCTGGTCCACACACGTATATGCGTCTACCGGAACCTGGGGCCCGGACCTCCCCCGGAAATTCCCTCCTACTATCCTTCCCCAACCAATGGGAACTCTCCGGGAGTCCCGTAACATGAGTCCCGTAGCAGGCGAGGTGAACAGCAGGAGTCCAATTTCCATATGAATGTAAATCTTAACATAATCATATCATCTCAATGGCTAGCTGGCAGTCACCTAAACCAAAGGTGCCATGTATCATAATACTTTTGCTGTGGCTCCTAGCACCTATCTCAGTATTGATAGATTGATAGATAAGGTAGATCAGAATAACAGATGCATCCTGCAGTACTGGATTCCTGACCAGCCTGCTTATGGTCCTACCCATCACTGATTCTCTTTCCTTGTCTTCTAACACTGGAAGGGGAAAGCCTGGGCTTGGCTTCAGACCTCAAGTTTTGTCCCTATTGGGTCATTTTACCAGCTGAGTGACATATATGTCACCTAGATAATATTTTCAGAGCTCAGTTTTCTAGACTGTAAAATGAAAATAATAAATTCCTTCTTTATTCAGACTTCAAGAACATAGCAATGAAGCTTTGCCCCCTACAATGTCACAAAAATTGTCCTTGGAGGAGTTTTCAGTGACTTGTCCATGCCCAATCCTGAATGTTCTGTTCTTTTCTCATCTTTCATGACCCCTCTGCTCTGTCCAGCCCTGCTTGCAGACATACTCTTGCAATGCCTTCCTTCTGGTTTCTGCAGCCCCTCTCTCTATTTCTTTTGTGATAGTTTCTCAGTCTCCTTTATGCTGTTTATCCTTTTGCCCACAGCTTAATAATTAGCTATCCTGAGGCATCTCCCTGGACTCAGTCTGAACAAAATAGATAAAGTAGACTGAATAAAAATAACAGACCAAGGGTCTTGTGGGACAGTAACAAAAGATTTTACATTTGTGTCATTGGAGACCCAGAAGGAAAGGAGAATGGGGGTGGGTGGGTAGAGGGGTCAGCTGGGAAAGTATTCAAAGGGATAACGTCTCCAAACTTCCCACATTTTATAAAAAAGACAGAAATCTATAGATTGATGAAACTGAATGACCTTAATAATATGAAACAAAAAATTCTCACATCAAAGCACATCAGAGTCAAATTTCTGAAGACCAAAGCAGCCAAAAAGAGGTGATACCTTACCTACAGGGGAGAAGAGGATGGCCCTTGATTTCTGAGCCAGAAACCACGGAGACTTGAAAGAAGTGTTGTAACATTTTGCAAGTGTCAAAAGAAAACACTGACAACATAGAATTCTACATCTAAGCAAAAATATTCTTCAAAAGTGGAGTGGAATAAAGATATTCTCAGATGAAGGATAAATGGAGAACTTGTTACCAGCAGATGTACCCTGAAAGAATAATTAAAGAAAGTTCTCTAAACAGAAAAAGAAAAAAAAACACTAATAAAAGGAGGAAGTTTGGAACATCATAAGAAAGAACATGTTAAGTAAAAATATGGGCAAATGCAACTGATTTTCTTTTTCCTTTGGAGTTCTCTAATTAGGTTAGTAGATTGAAGCAAAAATTATATAGCACTTTCTGATGTGGCTTTAAATGTTTGCAGAGGAACTATTGAAGATAACTATATTATGGAAAGGAAAAGGGTAAGGTGGCATAAAAGAAGATAATTGTTATGTACTTTATGTAAATTGGTAAAATGACATATAAAATATATATAAATAAAATCTGATTATTCATATGTGTGTATTTAAGTGTGCTTGTGCATGTGTGTGCATGTATATGTATATATAAACAACTCTAAAAAGCTCCATAAAGATATACCAGGTAATAAGACTACAGATAAATCAAAATTAACTCTAAAATTGCTTATGTAACCCATAGGTAGACAGACAAACAGAAACCCCAGAATGAAAATCAGGAAAAAAATAAAAGGCAGATGTAAAGCCCTAACATTATCAATCATTGCATTAAGTGTAAGTGGGTCTAAATACACCAATTAAAACACAGTTGTTTTCAACTTTTCTCCACTTAGAATAATGCTGGCCTTGGGTTTAGCATATATAGCTTTTACAATGTTGAGGTATGTTCCTACTATCCCTAGTTTTTCTAGCATTTTGAACATGAAGGGGTGTTGTATTTTGTCAAATGCTTTTTCTGTATCTATTGAGATGATCTTATGATTCTTACCTTTAAGTATTGATGTGATCAATTACATTTATTGATTTCCATCTGTTGAACCAACCTTTCATCTCTGGGATGAATCTCACTTGATCGTGGTGCAGTATCTTTTTTTATGATTTTGTATGCAATTTACCAGAATCTTATTGAGAGTTTTTGCATCTGTGTTCATCACCCCATGAGAATAGCCCAATGCACCCTGGAGAGCAGCAGAGCATCAGTATATGACATAGGCCTCCCCCCTTAAAATATTTACCCTTAATGTAGCTTAGCTGAGCTAAAAACTCATTCAGTTCATTAAACACTGGTCATTTAGCTAAGTCTTCATTGTATGCAAAGAACTGGAGTTAAGTAAGGGACCAAAGCTAGCCCTGGCACAAGGTTTCCCCTTCTCCCTGTGTCTGGACATCCTTTTCATAAAAGGATACAGCACTTCACATGTGAATTCTTTATATGTGCCGCAAGCAATCCAAGCATCTGACTTCGATTCACCTCTCACAGCTGGGAGCAAGTGCTAGAAATCAGTGGAAAGTTGGAGGTTTGTTAACAGGGGTTTATTTTGGCACTCAGCTGCAATTAAATCCAGCAGGTTAAAAGCTTCTGAATGCATTACCCTCTTTTAAACATTGCACTTTCAGAGAGTGTTTCCACAATGAACAATATTCATCACCAGTGTTATATACGATTGCCCTTTACCTCAAACAATGCTTTCTTTCCTTGGAAGGAAAAGCTACTTTCCCATCATCAAAATTAAACCCAAACATCTGTCACCCACAAAGGCATGGTTTTAGAGGTTGGCTAATGGATATCTGGCTCAGAGAGAACACAGAACCACACTCATTTGCAACAAATTTACACCCCCCACATATGTGCACACCCCCTCCCCCGCCAAATGCATCCCACCAGGAAGTAATACTTTTTGTTATCATTTCTTTGAATAAAAGGAAGACAGCCGTAAAGAAAGAGATGTAGGCATAGTATGAAAAAGAGCAAGGACTTGGGATCTGGGGATCCTGGGTCTGATCAGAACCACCCTTCACTAGTTGCCTGACCTTTGACAGGTGACATCACTTTTCTAGCTCTCAATTCCTACACCTATGAAGAGTAGGAATATAAAGTCACCTTCACCCTTTAATTCTTGTAACTCACCCGCAACCCGACACATTCATGTGTCTGTGCCTTGACGTGAGAGTCCCTCTGCCAGCTGTGTTTTATCAGAGATCTGTTATCCTTGAAGACTCAGCAAATACAGGCCCTCTTCAGGGAAGCCCCACCCACGTGTTCCACATAGAGTTAACAGCTCACTGTCAATCACCCCAGAAACCTGGCAACTGGTTCCATCCTCGTTTTCATTGCATTATATGCCAACCACCCCACTAAACTATCAACCCACAGAGAACAGACCAGGTCTGACTTTTCTCTGTTTCCCTGAGGAGGGCTGAAAGGCAGGTGCTGTGTTCTAATATACAGAGGGGAAAAGAAAACCCAAACAATCAAATGAGTAACGGCATGAACAACACCATATCCTTCTGGCAGCACTGGAGAAGAAAGACGGTTCCCTGGACCCCTGCCCCTAGGCCCTCCCACTCCATGCAGACACCTAGCTCTCATCACATCATGCTCCTGGCCCATCACTGTCGGGTGATAGCCCAGACTCCTTATCAAAGCAGCTTGTCTCTTTGTGGTTGTTGCTTCTTCCACTGCTCTCCTCCCCTCCCCTACCATCTGCAATACTTCAGGAAATGTGATGGGGGAGTTTCCTGACACACCATGCTCCTCTTACCTCAAGATCTATCCCTCTCTTCTATGTCCCCAGTGACTTTCCCTAACTAGCCAATCTCTACCTGTCTCCAAGACTTACCTAACCTAACTCTTCCTCCAGGAATCCTTCCTGGATCCCTTAATCTGCCTAATCCTCCTCTTCTCTGCCTGCCAGAACACCACGTTTGTCTCATGGTCCATTTGAGGGTCTGTGAACAACTTGAGAGCAGAGACCAGGCCTCATCCACGGTGGTACCCCCAGCACCTGATGCTGAGATCACTTAGAGAATATTCCTGCTGTGAACTGGCCAGCAGATGAATGAAGAGTCACACTCATCAGAAGAAGATTAGCTCTGAAGGCCACTGTAAAGCATGAGAAGTGTGATTTACACAACATACCACTGACTTCTTGATCTTCAAAGATCATTTTCTTCTTGACCAATTTCAGAGAATCCCCCACTGTGGGCATTATTTTAAAAATTTCTTTGTAATTTTTTTTTGTGTGTTTTAGTCCAATTTTGCACTGTTGTGACTAAAGAACCTGACCAGAACAACTCTAGAGGAGGAAATGTTTATTTGGAGGCTCCCGGTTTCAGAGGTCTCAATCCATGGACAGCTGGCTCCATTCCTCAGGGCTGAAGGTGAAGGCTGAACATCAAGGCAGAAGAGTGTGGCAGAGGGAGACATCTCACCTGATGACCAGGAAGCAGGGAAAGACGCCCTTTTCTACATACAAATATATACCCAAAGCCACGCCCCCAATGCTGCCACGCCTCCAACCACACCCACCTGCCACTCAGTTAATCCCTATGAGGGGATTAATTCACTGATTGGATTAAGACTTTTATAGCTCAATAATTTCTCCCCTGAACTCTCTTGCATTGTCTCACACATAAGCTTTTGGGGCACACCTCACATCCAAACCATAACATTGTATATGTTCATTTATATATAGATTCATTTATATATTTATAAATGTGTTAAACAGATGTTATATTGATGCCATGTTGTTCAGTTTAAGCTTGTGATCATTTTAACTCCATGATAGGATCAGAATTTTCTTGAATTATCTTTTACTCCTTGCCCCCTCTACGTATATATTTTCAATCTTTCTGTGTTTAGTTTTAGCTTTTAAATTTAGGCAAGTTTTTTTTTTATAGGCAGCATATGCTTTAATTTTAAAAGTGTTTGCTAGTGAGAGAATTTAATTCATTTACCCTCATTACTATTCCTGTTTTTTCTTTTTTACATTTTACATTTTACTTTTCTTTTTTATATTTTTTTCTGCATTTAGAATGTTCCACTAGTTATACCTTTTTTTTTTAATTGCACTTCCCCATCTTCCCTGATTTCTGTTAGACTAATAATGCTTGGTTTCTCCCCCTTTATCATTTTAATTGCTTTGGAAGTTGGAGATTCTATTAGTACTGGTTAGGAATGAGTGTCTTCTAACATTTTCAATTCCCAAAATCACATTTAAATATTTTGAACAATGTTTAAAATTATTCCCTATCTCCATCTTCATGACAAATAACAAACTGATATGATCATGCTGCACAATCCCTCTGAACACCCTGTTCTATCATTTGTGCGTTGCCTTCCAGAACTTTTGCTCTGTATTCATTTTTTTTCCTCTTAAGAATTCACCGTTTCTACCAATACAGTTACCAGTTTCTTTGAACACCATCTCTTCTTGTATCCCATTTCTCTCTGGATGTAATTTTGTTTCCATAAAAATTGATCTTTGAGTAGTTTGTTCAGTAGTGGCATGGAAAGTAGAAGCTACCATAGTCTTTTGCATATGAAAATGACCTTATTTCAAATACTCTGGTTTGCAGGTTAACAACTGGGTTGTAGACTTGTAAGCTGACAGCTTCCTTGAAGATGGTCCTTCTTTGTCTTCTTATCCTTACTGTGGCTGATTGGAAGTCTGCTGTCAGCCAGTGTATAATTCCTTTGTAGATACCTTTGTCTATTTAGGCTGCTCTAACCAAACAGCATAGACTGGTTTATAAACAATGTATGTTTACTGATCACGTTTCTGGAGACTGGGAGGTCTATGATCAAGACTGGCAGATTCAGTGTCTGCAGAGGGCACAGTTCCTGGTTCTCAGATGGCACCTTCTTGCTTTGCCTGTACATGGTAGAAGGATTAAGGACTGTCTCTGGGGTGTCCTTTATAGGGGTATTATATTCGTACTAAGCATTTCTCAAAGGTCTCACCATCTTACATTATTATATTGAAAGTTACCACTTCAATATACGAATTTGGGGAGGACAGACAAACATTCAGACCATAGCAGTAGACAATCTCTTAGATGAATTTTCTCTTTGATATTTTGTATTTTATTTATGGTATATATTCATATATAGATTATTATCTTAGTATATGCTGTAAGTTTGAAGTTTCCATTCTTTGTTGACTCTTAAAAATTCTCCCTTATTACCACTCCCTCTTCTTTTCTCTCAGTTTCTTACTCCTAGAAGTAAGAATGAATGAATGAATATTGTAAATTCTCAATCCTTCATATTCTTAACTTCTGTTTCAAATATCTATGATTGTAATAATTCTTTTTTCTTTTTACGGAGGTCAGATACAAAGCGTTGAGTTAATCACATGCTTCATTTCATTTCACCTCCTCCATGTAAGGTCCCTTTTATGTCTCACATGTGTGTTTATTTTGTTGTGATTTATTTCACCTTTTAACTCCTACAGGGGAAACACTCCTGTCCGTTAAATGTGTACTGTGTATTATTTTATATATTTGTAATCTTAAAACATGTATTGTTTTCTGAACATGTGTCTTTAAAAATATTCTTCTCCTGTTTTTTTAAATTTATTTTCTAATTATTATTTATTTATTCATTTTGTGGAGCCTGGTGGTGCAGGGAATTGCACCCTGTGCCTTGTGCATGCTAGGCAAGTGCTCTACCCTGAGCCACAATGCCAGCCCTGAACCTGTATTTTTAATTCATGAAAATAATATTGATTTAAGCCAGTTTGCTTCTTACTTCTCCATGAAATGTTTTGTAAAAGTCATCCATGTTGTTGTGTGTACATCAAATTCATTACTTCTAGATGCTGAATAATAATACTTGGTATGTTTTGACCAAAAGTTACCATTTCATTTCCCATTCCCAGTGATAACAGCCAGTTGCCTCTAACTTCTGACACTACACATAAATCCCATCTGTATTTGTCTCTTTTCTGGCCTCTCTGGAAATTTCTTTAAGATGTACTTATTCCTACCTCTATGTACATGTCTATCAATCTCTCCATCCATTCATGTATTTCTCTATTTATTTCCCCATCTCTATCCTCTACCCATCTACAGGAATAGGTCTGATTTCATTAGTGCAAGATTACCTTTTAGAATACAGATGATCTTCAGTGTACAGAGGGATTACACCCAATAAACCATCATAAATTAAAATCAGCTTAAGTTGAAAATGCAGTTAACACATTCCACTTGCCTTACCTCTTAGCAAAGCAGTGCACTGTGGAGTGTCAACTGTTCACGCCCATGACTGGGGCAGACTGGGAACTGCCACTGCCCAGTATGGTGAGAGAGGATCAGTCCCCACATGGGTAACCTGGGAAAAGATAAAAATTCAAAACCCAAACCATGGTTCCTACTGAATGCATGTTGTTTTGCCCTATAATAAAGTCAAAACATTGTAAGTTGCCCATCGTAAGTCGAGGATTGCCTGCAGCTGCAGTAGCCTGCCCTTCCCCCAGCTCTGTGTGGGCTCCTCTGTCCCTGCTCTCTTTCCAACATTTGACTTTATCCAAACTTTTCTTATTTTTGCTGCAGTTTTTTTTTTTAATTTTTCATTGCTGTGTGTCTCTGTGGGGGCATTATACACAAATTTCCCAACACTAACTTCCACTGTATTAACTTTACCTGTGTCCAGATTTTAAAAGCTTCCATCCATTGAACTTTAAGTCTTTTATTTTGAGATCTATATTTCACTTCATGGGTTTGTAATTATTTTTTTACTTTTCTATTTTCACTTGGTTTTTATTCAGATATGCTCTTTTTATTTTGTAAACACATTATTTTTCATTAGTAGCACTTCTTTCATTGTCTTTTGGAAAATATCAATTTATTTTAAAATCCAAACTAAATGGCAACCCACTGTTCCCTAGCACCATATTCCTGATTGACTTGACTTGGTTCTATTTTATCCTATAGCATATCAATTACTTTCTTAATTATTATTTTAATTATGAAAAATCTAGTGAAAATTTGATAGATATACACAGTATGTAATGATCAAAACAGGGTAGTTAGAATTTTCATCTCCTTTAAAATTAAAAAAAATAAATTTGTTTTAATTAGTTATATATGACACTAGAATGCACTTTGATATATCATATATAATGGAGTATAATTTCTCATTCTTCTGGTTGTACATGATGTAGAATCCCACCAGTAATATAGCTATTTATGTATATAAGGTAACAATGTCTGATTCACTCTACTATCCTTC
This sequence comes from Ictidomys tridecemlineatus, assembly GCF_052094955.1. Lineage (NCBI taxonomy): Eukaryota > Metazoa > Chordata > Mammalia > Rodentia > Sciuridae > Ictidomys > Ictidomys tridecemlineatus. Next base: position 74,873,171 of record NC_135477.1, read on the forward strand.
CTACCTTTATACCCCTATCCTCCCTTCACTCCCCTCTACCTAATCTATAGTAACTCTATTCTTCTCTAGCTGAACCCTGCATTGTGAACTAGCATCTGTATACCAAAGAAAACATTTGGCTCTTGGTTTGGGGGGGATTAGCTTATTTCACTTAGCATGATATTCTCCACCTCCATCCTTTTACCAGCAAATGCCATGATTTCATTCTTCTTTAAGGCTGGGTAATATTCCATTGGATATATAAAAAAACATTTTTAATCCATTCATCTGTTGAAGGGCATGTTGGTTGGTTCCATAGTTTAGCTACTGTGAATTGAGCTTCTATAAACATGGATGTGGTTACGTCACTGTAATATACTGATTTTAAGTTCCTTGGGTATAAACTGAAGAGTTGGAGAGCTGGGTCAAATGGTGGTTCCATTTCAAGTTTTCTGAGGAATCTCATACTGCTTTCCATGATTGTTGCACCAGTTCACAGTCCCACAGCAATGTATGAGTGTACCTTTTTCACCACATCCTCACCAACACTTATTGTTATGTATATTCTTGATAATTGCCATTTTGACTAGGGTGAGAAGAAATCTTAGAGTAGTTTTGATTTTCATATCTCTAATTGATAAAGATGTCGAACACTTTTTCAAAATTTTGTTGATTGATTGTATTTCTTCTTCTATGAAGTGTCTTTTCAGTTCCTTAGCCCATTATTGATTTGTGTGTGTGTGTGTGTGTGTGTGTGTGTGTGTGTGTGTGTGTTGAGTTCTTTATATATCTTGGATATTAATGCTCTGATACATGTGGTAAAGATCTTTTCCCATTCTGTACGCTCTCTCTCCGTGTTATTATTTCCTTTGCTGAGAAAAAGCTTTTTAGTTTGAATTCCATTTATTGATTCTTGATTTTACTTCTTACACTTTAGGAATCTTGTTAAGAAAGTCAGATCCTAAGCTGACATGGTAAAGATTTGGGCCTATTGTTTCTTCTATTAGGCACAGGGTCTCTGGTCTAGTGCCTAAGTCTTCGATCCCACTTTGAGCTGAGTTTCATGCAGGGTGAGAGATAGGGGTTTAACTTCATTTTGTTACGTGTGGATTTCCAATTTTCCCAGCACGATTTATTGAATAGGCTATCTTTTTTTCCAGTGAATGTTTTGGGCACTTTTGTCTAGTATGGGACAACTGTATTAATGTGGGTTTGTCTCTGTGTCTTCTATTTTGTACCATTGGTCTATGGGTCTGTTTTAGTGCCAGTACCATGCTGTTTTGTTACTTTGTCTCTGTAGTATAGTTTAAGGTCCGGCATTGTGATGCCTCCTGCTTCAGTCTTCTTGCTATTCTGTTTTTTTTTTCATTTTTCCAAATTTTATGATTCCTTTTTCTATTTCTATGAAGAATGTCACTGAGATTTTAATTGAAATTGCATTAAATCTGTATAACATTTTGGGTAGTGTTTTTTTGGTTAATACATGATATTTGTACATTTTGATGGGCATGACTTCAATGCATGTGTACAATATGTGCTGAGCAAATCAGGGTAATGAATGCTTCCATGTCCTTGTCATCACTGCATGTTTGGAGGCCTCCAGTTTCTCTCTTTTAGCTATTCATAAAGTATATAAAAATTTTTTGTGAACTACACCCCATCCTCTGCACTGTGCTGCAGAATGGCTAGACCTTTCTTCTTTTGTTTGGGTACCCATTATCCAATCTCCTTTTATACACCCCACTCCCCCACCTTCCAGCTTCTAGTAAATGGTGTTCTATCTGAACATCAACACTTTTAGCAACTACATAAGTGAGAAAATATTCGATACTAGTCTTTGTGTGTTTGACCTATTTTTCTTAACATAATGTCCTCTAGTTCCATTTCTTTTGCTGCACTTCTATCTCCATCCCCCAATCCGGGTGGGGACTTTTTTTTTTTTGGATGCATCCCTGGCACCTGGACCAGTTCTGGGCACAGAATGCACCTGGTGCTTTTGCTGAGTTGATCAGTGAACACATTGGTCTGTGCTGTCTCCACTTCAGTGTTCTTTGCAGGGTGACTGTTACGGCGCTGCCTTTCCTCCTGGTGGTATAGATTTCCAGGTCTGTGCAGGGAGTGTACTGTGTTTTATTTCAGTTTCTTTTTGTGTTCCTTGCATTCACTCCTCTTGATTGGTAGTTTATTGTTGGCTTAAGCAGCCCCTACATTTCCCCCAGTGCCTAGATTTCCTGCAGGTCCATCCCCTGCAACTCTTGTATTTGTGGCTTAGGGGTCTTGCTAATGCTGTCCTCAGGCCAAGGCCCGTTTTGTCTTGGCTCCCAGATGAATGCACACCCTTTCTGCACCCCAGGGGACACGTTCATCACCTTTTCCAACCCTGGACAACCTCTCAGGTTCGATCTCATGTAGGTGTGCCAGGAGCCCAGGGTCCTCAGCATCTTCATTCAGGGAGCCTGGCTCCAGAGCAATCTCAGCAGTGAGGAGAGCTTGGTCCCATTCCCTGTGCTGGTTGGCTTTGGGGGCCAGCACCCACGTCTATAGTTTCAGCCCCTTTTTATGTGGTCCGTGGAGATGATTTTTTTTGATGGTGAGTATAGCTTTATCTTTTCAATATTTTAAATATATTTTAATTAATATAAAATATTTTAAATATATTTCAAGTAACTATTTTAAACCACTCGATCGTCACTTCCATGAGTTTCACAAGTCTTAAATATTGAGAGCTAAGAATCGACATTTTTCCTTCTTTCTGCATTTTAGCTTCAGTGCCCTCCTTGGAGCTCAGAAACCCCTGAAAATGTTCTCTCTTCCCCATACCTCCTCCTGTTTACTCTGCTGCCTACTTGTTCACTGGGCATCTTGGGCATCATTTCCTTTGACCAGGCTAGTTAGATTTTGTGCCTGTCTTAGTCTGCACAGATCCCATAACAAAATACCACAGACTGGGTGATTCAAACACAGAAATCCACTCTCTCACAGTTCCGGAGGCTGGAGGTCTGAGAGCAAGGTGTTGGCAGGGCTGGCTTCTCCTGAGACCTCTGCCTTTGGCTTGCAGACGGCTGCCTTCTCCCTCCCTGTGTCCTCACACGGCCTTTGCTCTGTGCGCATGCACACTGAAGGTGTCTCTTCCTCTTCTTATAAAGACATCCGTTGTATTGGATGGGGGCCCACTTTTGACTTTGTATAATCTAACTCTTTTTTTTTTCTTTCCTTTTTTAATTTGTTTTAATTAGTTACCCATGACAGTACAATGATCTTGACATATCATACATTTGAATCAGATGGAAACAGAATACTTAACCTAGAAGTAGACTCACACAAATATGCTCTACTGATTTCTTACAAAGGTGCAAACGTAACTAAAAAGTTCTATCTTCCAATGTTCTCACGTCGGTGGTCAGGAATCTGGGAAGATGGGGAACAATTCAGTCCATAACACTCCTCCTAAAACACCATGGTAGAAGAGAACAGAGAGAGTGTGGCAAGTGAACCCTCATCATCTGCAATTTCTCTTTTCTCAGAACAAGAAGAACATGGCAACTTTCACGATCTGGAGTCACAGATGCCACCACTCATGCATGCACAGTTGCTGCCGTCCCGCTAAACACATTATTAGTGCCATGAGTATAGGAAGTGGTGTCCGGGGAGGCTGAACTTTAAATTATCTGATTATGCACCAGTGAAGGCATCACATTACCTTGGAGCAGATTCTTTGTTCTGGGAATCTCTATCTGAAAAGCCCTTTTTGGTAATTAGATGCTAGCAAGTACATTGTCCTATTATCTCTGTGTTCCAGGAACCCCACATATATCAAAATCACACATGTTCCAGTCTGTTATTTACTACGGTGTATTTGCATACAACTACGTACATCCTCCTGTATACCTTACCATGTCTCTATTATTTGTAATACTTAATAGAGCATAAATGCTGTGGAAATAGTTGTTAAACTGTATTGTGAAGGGTATAATGAAAGAAAAAATCAGACTGTGCATATTCATAACAGATGCAATCATTGCAGGCATAACCACTTTTTCAGTCTGTGGTTGGATGAATGTGTGGATATAGAAGGCTGACTTGATAATTCCCCTTATCATGTGTTCACTATTTTGCAATGAGAAGGTACTTTCCCCCAATATTTCTCATGGTTTCTGGGGAGGAATCAAAATCTCAAGTCTTCCCTTTTTGAAGTTTAATGTTAGGGAGTAGATTGAAGGGAACTATTCTGTCTGTTTTACATCACTGCAACAAAATACCTGAGATAATCAACTTACAAAGATGAAAGGTTTATTTTCACTCACTTGGTTTTGAAGGTTCTAGTACAATGGAGCTCAGAAACCCAATGACAGTTTGGCCCCATTTCTTTGTGCCTATGGTGAGGCAGCATTTTATGATAGAAGCATGTGGCAGAGCCAAGCTACTTGCCTCATGGCCAGGAAGCAAAAAACGGAAGAGGAACGAGGCTGAAATCCCATAATCCCCTTACAATCACCTAAGGACCTCCATCTAGTTTCCACCTCCTGAAGATTCTTCACCTCCCAATATCACCACCCCGAGAACCAAACTTTTAATACACTTCCTTTGGGGGTCATTAGTATTAAGCCTATGACAACCCTATTGGATAGTGATAACTGGAAAGGACAGGGTGTCCTTTGACAGGGATCCACTGTGAAGGCAGAGAGGGACAGACTGGTGAGCCTGGCTCCAAATAGGCTATGAATGGCCAGGAGAGGATTGGGGCTAGATGTCCCCTGTTCACTCTCAATGGATCAGTTTTGGGAGCATTTGTGGGTGTCAGGGTGTGTCTGTGTGCACGTGTGTGCAGGTGAGCTGAAGTAGCCATCTATCTGAGTGATCGAACACAGGCAGTCTAGGCCCATTTAACAGGATCTACCACTTCTGGGTCAGATAAGCCCTTTTCCTACCTCTGGTCCTCCTTCAGTCCTGCAGCACCCCCAGATCACTGGGCCCCCAATTCCTGCATCTGACATGGATTGTAGCTATTGTGTTAAATAGCCCAAGGAGCACTTGGAAGAGTGGCTCCATGGCACCATGAGGTGAGGGGCATCAGCCTGCCCAGGGTGGGCTGCACTGTCCCTGTGGGATCTTAGTGCCCAGCATCTAATCTCAGGAGACAGGATGCTCCTTGGGGAGGGGAATGGGGTGGTAACATGCTGTTTTAAAATTAAATGTCAGAAGCAATGAGACTTCACTTTGTATACCAAGATCATGAATTTCCACCACTAACTTCAAAGTCATGGTATTCAAAGCAAAAATATTTATTTGTGGATCTGATGTACCTATTTGGTGCTATACAGTGAATGAGGTAATGGGAACTCAGAATCGACACAGGTCTGCCTACAAGGAGTGTCCCATTGGGCAGAGGTGCACTCAGACCACCTGTGCCAATGTCTGTGCTCCATGCAGTGTGATAAAGATGTGAGACTGGGAAGAAGGGCTTCCTGGGGAGGAGGCCATGAGCAGTGTTGTGAGGAGTGAATAAGAGCTTTCTGGCTAAAGAGTGGCAGAAAAGGCTCCCTTTGGTCTGGTATCAGCCAGTTGTCTTTAACCGATTTCTCCAAAAGCAGGTTTTCCAGTCCAGGGATAGGGCTGAGCCCATTTGGGGACCATGGATGGTTCTGGGGAGGAGCTGGTTAAACCACCTGCCCTGTGTGAAACCTGCAGGTGGGGCATCCAGGCCCTTGTGTAGCTAGCTTCGGCATCCGCACTCTCTGTCCTGAACTCTGCATGTTCCTCCACACACAGAAACATTTCCCACGAATCTGGCCAATCTGGAGCTGGTGCTGGAGATGCAGAGACCCCCTCAGCCTGGCAGGCCCTTCTGCCCAGACTGGAATGCTCTCCAGGAGGAGCCCAATCACTGACTCCTGCCTTCGTCTGCTTTCAATCACCCTCTTTCCTCAGCGCACCCCCATTATGTTGACAAAACATTTTGCAATTGACAAGTGCCTGCTGGTGAATCAGAAAGTTCCCCTTTATGATGAAGGCTAGGAGGGTCAAGCACTTTGGGCACTTCAGTAGATCAGCATCGGTCTAGATCTGGGGGCGCCATCTCAGTGATGGTGACCCCTGCACTGCACCTTGGGTTTCCAGAACAATCTGGTTCAGATCAATTGAGCACTCCCCAAGGCTTCAGCTGGCCGGCAGGATGCTCTCTGGCAGGAGTCTGAGTTATAATGAGGCTCTGTTTGTCTCAAGATCTCATTTTGGTACCCTTGGGGAAGGCTGCTAACAGAATCAGGAAGCATCCTGAATCCTTCATCCCACAGTTTCTTAAGTTGCTGTCAATAGGACCTTGGCAAAACCTGTTCCTCAGCTCTCCAAATAAATCACAGAAAGAGGAGCAGGTCTCTGTGCCATCATACACATCGGCAATCAAACAACTGGCCCCAGGCAGCCTCAGGTCCCTGAGCAAGGGGTGCTGCTGGCAATCTGGTCTTGTTTGGAGCCAGGATTTCAAAAACTTCTGGGTGTGTTGGAAAGGGAGGCATTCCAACACCACCTTTTTGTTGTGAAGTTAGTGTGCACTGGGATATTTTCCAGGAAGCAGGGGTGTTGGTAAGGAAACATGCGGGATGAAAGATGACTGTCCTTTTTGTCCCCTGATGGAGATAACAGCAGGGACACCTAGGACCTGTACAAGTAAGGGAAAATAGGACTTCCCCCCACCCCCCAAAATAATCATGTTCTGGGCCCTAGGTTGTTTGAGGAATGTGGGAGTTTCTTATGCAGATCTCAGCCCCCAGGCCCTCACAAGGGACTGGATTTTCAATGATCGTATATGCTTCCCTGGTAGAATCACCAGGCAGGAAGTGGGCGCAGTGGATGGAGTGTGCGGTGTGCTGTTTTCATGGGCAGTGGTTACCAGGGACCCACGAAAGGCACCTACCACCCATGAGTCAAGCATGCAGGGCCAAGGGGCGTTACCTGAAGGGAAGTTGCATCTGGAGCCAGGAGAGAGGCTGTGGTAGCCTCCAGGCTCAGTGTCTGGAGTGGGTCGGTGGGGATAGGAGCACAGGGAATGGGGTAGATAGGGAACACGTAGAAGTGTGGAGGTTGGCTGAGGATCATATTTCCTCCATGCCTGGAGGGGTGGAAGGAGAGAAAGAATTTTTTTTAAATGGTGCACAGTCTTATAAAAATATCATACCTGTTACTACTGGCATCCCTGGATGTGGGGCTTTTCTTCAGGCTCTGACATACAGTGAGAGCAGGTGAAGTGGCCAGGAGGAGGTCCTGCTGGGCAGGTAAGCACCGCAGCCTGGCCAGTGCCAGGGAGAACGGGATCCATGCTTCGAGATGACCTGCATCAAACTCAACATGCTAAAGACTTACCTGTGGCAAGTGAGGTCCAGAGGAGTCCAGAAACCGCAGAGGGATGCAGTGAGGCCAGGGGTTCGGTTATGGCTATTTTAATAAGTGCGTCTCCCTTGATCCATTACAAATGGCTACAGAGCGGACTTCTCCTCCCACAGAATGCTGGGGGCTTTCTCCACCCCTCGCATCTGAGCTGGCCTTGGACTTGTTTTGGCTCATGCAATAGTAGCAAAAATGACAGGCGAGTCTGGCTTGCCCATGAGGCTTCCCCTCTCGCTGCTCCTGGAGCCCTCCTGATAAGTCTAGGGAGGGTTCTGCATATTGAGAGACAGGAAGCTTAGTTCTCTTCTACCCCTCTTCTTTCTCCTCCTTCCCCCCTTTCAGCCCTTTAAAGTTCACTTTACATGTCTCCTTTTCCAATCCAGCAGGATGAATTAGGAGGCCTCCTTTCTCCTTTGGGTCTTGGTTGAGAGGAGATTACCAACCCACATCATGTTTGGAGTGTATCTACTGCCCCAATAAAACTACATATTACATCTGCAAAGTGCGGAACTGCTCAGTTGGCTTTGTGGATCATGCCTCTAGCAAAGGAACTGACACATAGTAGGCACTCAGTACACATTTTTAAAAAAGGAGGGAGGGAATGGGCAGGCAGTCAGGAAGGAAGGAAAGAAGACAGGCAGGGGACAGGGCAAGAGGAAAGGACTCCCACCTGGATGCGCCCATGGAAACTTTCATGTAATAACTGAATAAACGGTGTCGACAGGACTTCTTCAACAGAAAATCACAGACTGTCAGGATGGGAAAGCACCTTGAAATGACCAGGTACTCTTGCTCAGTGACTTTTTTCTTGCTTGTATCTTACAAGCAAGCCCCGGAAGGTATTGTGAAGCAGGCATAGAAGATTATTTTCATTTCTATCTCGTAGGGAGGAAAGGAGGACTGAGGACGCACACGACTTGCTCAGCATCGTGATGCTAGTCTGTGTCTATGCAGAACCCAAGCCAGGATTTTGATTTCAGATGCCTCTCTCCATCCTACCTGGAGGACATCTGGGCTAGGGCTTCTGCCATGCCAGTCATTGGAATGAGAACTTTGAAAGTTCTGTGATCCTCACGCAGAACTTGTCACTATCATTTTACTTACTCTTCTTTCCTTTACATGAACCCAATTTTAGTATATTTATCCATTTTAATTTTTTATTTTGAGATAATTGCATATCTTCATGCAGATGTAAGAACTAATACCTAGAAATTTTTGTACACTTTTCCCAGTTTCCCACAATGGCAAAAAATTATAAAACTAGATCACTGTCTCAATGAAGACACTGACATTGATGCAGTTAATGCCATCGTCAGTGTCACCACAGAGATCCTTCATGTTGCCTTTTGACGACATACCCAGTTCCCTACCACTTCCAGCCACTCCTTATTCCTGGCAACCACTAATCTGTTCTCCATTTCTTTAATGTTATCTTTTCAAGGATGTTTTATAAACAGTATCTCCATTTCTATATGTCTATCCTTTCCAAAACATACAAATAGAACCATACAATATGCAATCTTTTGGATTGCCTTTTTTCATTCATTATAATTCATTCATCCAAATTGTTATGTCTTATGAATAAAAACGATTTTTTTATTGCTGAGTAGTATTTCATTTACTGTTGGAGGATATCGGCACTGTTTCTAGGTTTTTTTAATATGAAGAATAAAACTGTTTTATACATTTGTGTACAAGTTTTTGTGTAAAGACGCATTTTTGTTTCTCTAAAGTACATCCCAGGACTGTAGAGGTGGGTTACATGGTAGTTGCATTTATGAAATTGATGAAGATTTTCAAAGAATGTATTACTTTATATTCCCATCAATGTATGAGTGATCCTATTTCTCCATGTACTTGACAGCATTTGTATTATCATTATTTCTTTTCTTTTTCTTTTTTTTTTTTTTGGTACTGGGGATTGAACTCAGGGGCACTTGACCACTGAGCCACATCCCCAGCCCTATTCTGTATTTTATTTAGAGACAAGGTCTCACTGAGTTGCTTAGTGCCTTGCCATTGCTGAGGCTGGCTTTGAACTCGTAATCTTCCTGCCTCAGCCTCCCTAACCGCTGGGATTACAGGTGTGCACCACCATGCCTGGCATCATTACTCTTTATTTTATTCATAACCATAGGTATATAATAATGTTTCACTATGATTTAAATTTACATTTCTCTTTCCATATGTTTATCTGAAAAATGTTTATCTTTCTGAGTGAAATGTTTATGTCTTTTGCCCATTTTGTGATTGGACTGATTTTTTTCTTTTAATTACTGAGTGTTCTTTATATATTCTATATATTAATCCTTTTGTAAGATATGGAGTTTGCAAATACTTTCTCTCAGTCTGTGGCTTGTTTTTTCACTCTATGTTCTTTTTTCAGAGCAAACATTTTCATATTTATAAAGTCAAATTTCTCAACTTTTCCATTTATAGATTGTGCTTTTGGTGTCAAGTCTAAGAATACTTTTTCTAGTCTTAAATCCTGAAGGTTTTCTTAAATTTGTTAAAGTTCTGTAGAATAATCTTTTATGTTTAAGTATGATGTGTTTTAAGTTAACTTTTGTAAAGAGTGCAAGACTTAGATTGAGATCCTTTTTTTCTATTTTCTTTCTTTTTTAAACTGAGGAATGTCTATTTGCTCTAACGTCATCTGTTGAAAAGGCTCCCTTTCTCAATGAATTGCTTTTGCGTTTCTATCTAAAACCAGATTAGCATATGTGTTTGGATCTATTTCTCAGTTTTTTCTTATCCTGTTCCATTTATCTATCTAGTGTCCAGCTCTCCACCCATATCAAACAATTTTGATTACTGTAGGTATGTAAGTCTGGGAGACTGACTCTTCTCACTTTATTATTCTTAATTTTTCTTTGTCTTTCCATATATATTTAACATAATTTTGAATTTATTTTGAAAAAAAATTCTTGCTGGAGTTTTGATAAAATTGCATTTAATTTGTATGTGAACTTGGGGCAATTTGACCTCTTCACTATTTTGAATCTTCCAATTTCTGATGGTTCTCTTCATTTGTTGTTCACTTCTTTGATTTCTTTACTCAGTGTATTGCAGTTTTTAGCGTGCGAATCCTGTGCATATTTTTGCTGGATTCACACCTAAGTATCTTAATTTTGACCAACTGCAAGTGGTTTTGTATTTGGTGTATTTATTTTAAAATAAAATTTTATGTTGCTTCATAAATGAAAAGCAGGTATCACCAATAATACACAAATATGCATAAAATGTAATTGAAATAAAACACATAATAACTTTGAAAAACAATTGGTTTGTGTAGTTTGTAAAATCAGCTTACGCAAGAGCAATCATGCATGTACCACATTTTTGGAATGCAATCCAGTCTTTGATGATTCATGGCTCCCCAATAAGACAAGTCTAGAATATGTCTGTGGAAGTTTTCCATTAGAAATCTCAGGGCTTCAAAACTCATCACCCCTGAAGCAGTTCATTCTGAAGTCAGTTCTAATTGTTGAAAACTCCTTTCTTTGGTTGAGCTCCACTCCCTGGAACTGGGGCCGACGGAGCAGTCTTCTGGAGTCCCCGTGTCTCACTAGTTGGCTTTCCATGTCATGTCTGCCCTCTGTGCTTCACAGCCTTTCAGCTGGCTATCAACATTTAATTGTCCCTCTGTCTTTCCATGCTATGTAGATCTGTCTTGCCCTGGGTATGTCCATCTTTGCAGCCCATGGACCATCAGGACACAACAGAGGAAATGAGTCAGTTTGCTCTTCACTCAACCCATTTTCTAGCAGGGCATCAGGGCCCCAGGGGAGGGGGCAGTCACATTTCCCTGGGGCTCAGGACATCCAGGAGTGTTTGATCTTCATGAAAACCCAATAATGGAGAGATGTTTATCCCTGTGACAAGTTGAGAACACCAAGGCTTAATAGAGTTTCCTCAAGACGGCACAGTCAGTAAATGGCAGAACCTGCTTTATCTTTAGTCCCAAGCCTTTTTTTCATTGAGCAAATGGAAAGCTCTTGGTATTTTTTGAGTGAATGGAGAAAAGCAGAACCAAATTGTACCCTGACTTCTGAGAAGTGTTCTCAGAGGTAAAGGAGAATAATTGTGCTCACTCTGGTCCTTTCCTTTGGGGTCTGCTCCCCGGCCTGAGCAGTCTGCTAGGTGATTACTGTAGCATCACCACCCCCATAACCTGGGAAGAGACCCCTGCCATCCCTGGAAACCTTCACCTCCAGCCTGCACTTCCAGTGCTCACCTAGTGAATGACTCTGATCAACAGTCTTGTCTGAATCGGATCCCAAGAGACCAGGGAGGCGAATGATGAGGAGTCTAAGGGTGCCTGAGACAGCAGAAAGAGCAGTCCCTGAGTTCACAGCACAGAATCTGCCACCTAAAACATGAAGACATTTGTTTAAGGATCCAGGATTTAGACCCTTGCTCGGCCCTTTTCACAGGAAAAGGCTTACCCCTTGGCTTACCCCATGCAAATGGCCTTGCTCCACAGAGATTCAGAAGAATGAGAGAGAATGGCAGAGAAATGCGGAGGGGGTCTGCAGTGCGGTATCCAGGCCTCTTGGAGCCTCTGGGGCATGGAAGGGAGCCCTGTCTTCGATTTACCCCTAACAGTCATGCCAGGGCCCTGCCTGCCTGTTCTGGGAGAGCTAGATAGAGGCCCCTTCAGACTTCCTCCCTGCGAGGCTGAACACTGAATCAGCTCAGCCCTGGCGCCCAGCGAACCCCGAGTGAACCCTCGGGGGCTTTATTTTCATTTCTTCTTGGCAGGACGTAACTTCCTGCTTCTAAGAAAAACATCTTTAAACAGAGCCATGAACTGGTTCCAGGGTGTCCCTCACATCCCCCAGCTCCGACGGAACAGCAACGTGACGAGCTGAATGGAGCTCATTGGAAGCACATGGAGCCTGTTTCCTTTCAAAGTCCCCAAGGGTCTCCGGCCGGGAGGAGAGAGGGTATTTGATAAATTGTGTTGGAGCTTTTATCTGGTCTGGTGTTTGAGAGGCAAGGCCAGATGAGGGAGGAGGAGACACAGGGTCTCTAGAATCTAAACAGCAAAGACTGCAGGAAACTGCGGCCCCCAACCAATGGGAGGACTGAGAAGCAGGAAGAACCAGTGTTTATTAAGCACCTACTACACATGTGTGAGGTGCTGGCTAATCCAGGAGTCCAGGGGAGAAATAAGCCAGAACCTGTGCTGACTTGCATGGAAACAGCTTCATAGCATATCACAGACAAGGTACAGAGAGGGCACTCCGCATGGGAATGCTGGTCACAGGGAAGATCCTGTGGGCTTAAGAGGCTGAGGGATCCTGTGTGCTGTCCTCATGCTCACCTCTGTGGATCCAGAAGAGGTGAATTTGTGCAAGCCTAGGAAGAACATCAAAATTCTCTTTCTCTCTCCCCTAGATGCACAGGCAGATCCAGAGTCACAGGAATTCCAAGGAAAGTCAGGGAACACACAGAGGCAGAGGGGAGGACTGAGTAAGGTAGTGAGGAGCTGGAGGAAGGAAGCACTGAGGTCCTGAGGGGTTTCGGGGTATTGCATTGTAGGGAGCTCAGCTAGCAGCCCCTTGGCAGCTAGTCAGACTCCATCAATGTTGTCCTGTAGGAACCCTCACCAGGAGGAGCAGCCCAGTATGGTCAGGCTGCTACCTGTGCAGACAGATGGCTTTACTCATATTGTGGCCTGGAAGTACAGCAGCATGGTAGTCATTAGGTTTGTAACCTACCCATAGAATGAAATTGTCCCTCCAATTTCCTTGCAACCTCTGGGAAGCAGCATTGCTCCTGAGGATCAGACAGACTCTTATGAAGGTAAAGAATGCTAAGAGCAATGCAGTCGGACAGCAAAGGTTCCAGTTACAATTTCTTGGCTAACTCCGTCTCTGGTCATTAGTTTGCTTATCTGTGAAATGGGAATAAGGATGCCTACCTTATGGATTTGGTATGAGGGTTTTTCTTAGTTATTCATATATTTTCATTCTTGTTATTTATATATTTTCATTCTTGTTTCAAAAAGGTTAGGGTGACTTATAAGGATACCTAAAGTTGAATAAAATAACATAAATATAAAAGAAGGAAGAAAAGCAAAGAAGACAGAATATGAATCCAGGAATAACGGAAGACTATATAGCATAGCCACTTGAGAATGGCACCCAGTGTCTCCACAGTTTGCAGAGGTCCTAGGTTGGAGGAGAACAAGTCTCCACAATAGTCTCATCTGTTCTGGGTACCAACACAAGGTGAGAATTAAGCCCAATAGACTGTTTTTTCAAAAAATATATATCTATTTTTTATTTTAAATTGACAAATTATAGCTGTATAAATTTGTGGGATACAAAGTAAAGCCATGCTTTATGAATAAAATGGGGACAAACTAGCTCAAGCTAATTAACATGTTCATCACCTCAACTACTTGTGACTTTCTGTGGTGTGATGAATATAATAAATAATATTATATTGTGCATTTCAAAGTCACAAAGAATAACTTTAAAATGTTCTCACATGGTAGTCTTTTCAAAGAAACTGTACTGTGAGATAATGAATGAAGTTCTAATGAACTAAGTCTATTAGTTTTTTCCATAAGGCAACTTCTCAGTCTTGATAAACAGAGTCACACAGCAAAGCAATTCAGTAACATTGATTTTCTGTGAGTTCTAGGTGCCTGACTCCTTGCTAAGATGACTTTACTAGACATAGAGTTCACAATACTAGAAAGAATAAAATAACTGGTGATCCTTTAAAGAGATCATCCCTATCATATTTATCCTATCATGTCATCGTTACAATTAGCAAATTGAAGACTGTCTTCGACAGGGTGGGCAGTGGAGAAAATGTTGACCACCTCCTAAGAAAACAAATGCCCAACCATGACTCACATCTAGGTCCTTGGCTAGGGATATTGGAGTAAGTGTTCCATATTCCTCCATAAAAATCAATTTAGGGTCCACTAGAAAATGCAAACTATTATGGATGACCAAATGACCAAATCCCTAACATACACAATCCTTACTAAATGGACACAATAGTTTTATTAATCTTAAAAATGTTCACAGCAAGTGGTATAAGCTAATAACTAGGAAAAGGAATCTCCACAAAGCATTCTAAATTTAAATTTGAATAGTGGGGCTTCCAAGGGATTATAAGCCTATGTTTAAGGGAATGATTTATTTAGAGAGATATTTCTTTATAATCTCCTTGGGGATTCTCTACAAAAAGCTATAACTTGAATCTGAGATTTGTTGAAGTAATGCATAGCTATCATGCATGGCTGTTTAGATTATAGCTAGATTTGCATAGTACACCCCATGATCTTCCTAGAAAAAGATAGGAGCTTATTTACATTACTTTATCCTTCTTATATTACCTTATTTACATTACATTCTCCATATCAGAAAGTTATGTATTCATCTTACCTGTGAATGGCATACAATAATTAACAAATATGTTTGAAATTGTCACTTTCTAGAGTTAATATATATTGTTCCAAAGCTTTAATTTTATAATAGTGATATACTTAGTGGTAAAATGCAAACAATACTAAAAATACAGGATGAAAGTCTCCCTTTTCCCTCGTACCACACTCTCCAAGGGTAATAACTTCAGTAACATTCTGCTTTTGCTTTTCCTGGCTACAAACTTCATAGCCCTAAATTATGTTCAGAACCTTATTTCTTCATCTGCCAACTCTCAAGAATCTCTTATCTCCACCCCCTCAGGTTAAAAATATAGAAAATTTAAATTACATATGTCAGAGTTTGCTCAGCCCAAACTTTACTTATATATAATGATTTTAGTTCTCCTTCAGTTCTTTTAGTTTCATGACTTTAAAGTATGCTCAGAGCTATGGCTTGATCTTTTCTTTGTCTCTGTGTACTAAGTTTTGAAGACCACTGCTCTCCCTGTCTATTTTCCCCTTTCTTATCCATTTGCCAATTCTCCGTCTTCCTGTCAATTCCACTCTTATATCAAACTGTTAATGTTCATAATCCTTTAATACTCCTATTTTATCAAATTTAACTTAAGATACACCATTGTTCGTGCTCTACAAAATTAAAAAAAAAATTCTGCCCACGATACTACATTGATTATAAAGTACATCCTGATTTCAGGGAGGCTAAAATGTGAGAAAATGAACTATTAGGATTTATGAAAGATGGTAATTTCTGTTCTGTGTTAATTCTAAACATAAGTAAAAGAACTTTTACATTATTATTATTGTAGAATATTCCAGTAGGGTGGATTAGGATCATAGAAAAGGAGTATAAGCCTTTGAAACTAAACCTGTGTTACCCAAGTGGAATTTTTACATGCCAAAATGGTTCTCTTCCTCCTCTTATCATAAAAAAGAATGCTTTATCTTCACCTTGTTGCTAAGATTGGCCCTAAAATCTTACTGTGTGTTGTAAGACATTTGCTTTTTTTCTGGAAAACATTCTGTGGGCCTTCTGCTTGGGTCAATTGGCTTCTTGACCTGCAACATAGCTGCTGTCCCCAAATTTCCCAGTATTGAGCATAGACTTATATCTTCATTTTCTTGAAAGTACCAATTTTCTCCTCATCATTGGATCCCCTTTTTATTGTTTTGTAGTACATCCTCTAGTAATTTTTTTCCCGAAGAGTAATGAGAAAGTGTTTTTCCAGATCTAGAAATACCCTCAAGTGGTTTCCCATAAAGCATGTTCATTTACCTCTGCTCCCTCTATTAACTCCAACAAAATGTCAGTAAGTGCTTTTTTCAATATTTATTTTTTAGTTGTAGGTGGTGGACACAATATCTTTATTTCATTTTTTTAAATGTTGCACTGAGGATAGAACACAGTGCCTCATGCATGCTAGGCGAGCATTCCACCACTGAGCTACAACCCCAACCCCCAGTAAGTGCTTTTTAAAAGCACATTTTTCCCCCCAAAGAAGGGAGAGTAGTTACTATCAACCAAAAACTTTTTAGTTAAAATCAGAAAAATAAATGGTAAATGGCTGAGCAGAGCCCCCAACTTTGAGTGATTAATGACTGAGCAACACAACCTAATGTGGAATCTCCACAGACTCAGGAGAGAGTGGATCAGCACCCCAGGGAGCGGTAGTTAGGAGGGCTACAGACAGGGTTTGTTGACCAGGTATTTAAGATTGTTGATGCTCTCTCAAAAATCTTGGTTGTTCCATTTATGATCACATATGGTTATGATTAAATAGGAATATGATTAAAGACCCAGGGCAGCCCATTCTATTCTGCTAATATATCCTATGCCCATCTTTACTGGTGCTATGAAAGCTTTCACTTCTGTGTCTTTTATTGTCAGTTCTTTAGAAATTCAGGGAACAAAAAACAGATTGATAGGTGATAGATAGGTGATATATTGATGGATAATAGATTATAGACAGATGATAAGTAGATAGATAACTGACAGATAATATTTAGATGATGATGGATGGATGGGTGATTATTAGGTAACATATAGATGGTTGCCACCTATATAGATTAGATACACAGTTGAAAAAATAGTCAATGATTTTGAGAGAGTGTTACATGGAAAAGTTCAAGGTTTTATCATTGGATGATTCCTGCTGACTCATGGTGTGTGGCAAATTTGGTCCATAATTCCAAAGCAAAACTCTTGTTGACCTTATGTAGCTTTCTCCATCAATAACCTAAAGGTCACTGGGAGGTCCATGAAATCCATTAACAAGCCACATCATGATGATCATTTCCTATTGGTGAACAGTTGAACATGAATGTGTGTGTGTTAAGTCCTCTGACCACATTCGGAAAACCTTGGCTTGAAAAATCCAAGACCTAGAGTGCATTGACCAGGAAACAGGACAAACTTTGATAAACTTTCTTTTAGTTTGCAGAGAGAAAAGAAAGTGGTCTTTTTAAAGATGGAATTCCCTTTTTCAAATAACATGGGTCTGTTGTCTACAGAGGTAACAGAGATGGGTGAGGGGTTCAGCAGCAGAGCCCACCTCACCATCCTGACACCTTTTGAGGGCCTGGGTTTTTATTTTTTTATTATTTTTTTTTTAATATTTATTTTTTTAGTTCTCGGCGGACACTACATCTTTGCTTGTATGTGGTGCTGAGGATCGAACCCAGGCCACACGCATGCCAGGCAAGTGCACTACCACTTGAGCCACATCCCCAGCCTGGGCCTGGGTTTTTAATCAGCTCTTTAGTCTGAGGATTCCCACCCAGTTGGAAGGGTCTGTCTTAGTTTGGGCTATTATAGAGAGATTGGTTGTATATCCTGGGAGGGACAGGAGTACTAATCTATTTTCTCACAATTCTAGAGGCTAGGAATCCAAGCCGAATGTTCTGAAGTTGCTCTCTTTCTGGTGAGGTCTCTGTCTAGATCCTCAGTAAGAAGATACTCATCTTCTTACTGTGCCCTGCTCTCACATGGCAGAAAGGAGAGAGAGACAAGGAGGGAGAGAGTGAGAGAGGGAGAGAAAAAGAGAGAGATACACACAGAGAGATACAGATTAAGGCAGATTGAAGGAGACATATCTGGTATCTCTTTCTCATTTATAAGAACATCAGTTTTATGGGCTTTTCTTTTATGACCTAATTTAATTTTAATTGCTTCTTTGAAGGCTTTATCTCCAATATATATAGTCTGGGTACTCTTAGGACTTTAGCATGTGAATGTTGGGGAGGACACAGTTTGGTCCACAGTGATGCCTTAGAAGCCAGATGCACGGGGCCAGAGGTTCTCAGACAAAAAGCAGAATGAACCTCACAGGGATCTGCAGTCGACTGTACCTTTCTCACATGTGTCCTCCAGTGACTTTCAGACCACAATTCCTTGCTTCAGCACCTGCTCCCCCCAAGGCATCAGGGAACTCACGATCTATCCATCCTAAAATGAATAGCAGTTGCTCCTAGTGGGTGTGGCCATGTGTGGTGTGAGAGCACAGGTGTCTGCTCTGATCCAGGTACCACCACTTGCTACTGTTGAAGTTTGGGCAAGTTATTTAATTTCTCCAAATCTTTCTTTCCTCATATGTGTAATGAGAGTTCTAGTACCAACCACCAGGCTGCTCAGCAGATAATGGAGGTCAGGCTTGTGGTGCTGTGCATGGTGGGGATGGGGAGGGGTTGCTGCCTACACACTTTCACTCCCTATTCCCTTCTTGCACTTTTCAAAGCCAAGGACATTTTCTAGTCCCCTTCTATTTTGGGATACTGCAAATAGAAATATCATGCAATATTTTTGAGTCCCCTTTTCCTAAGAATATTCCAACACAGTTGGGCTCCCTCAGGAGGATGCCTTTCTGATGAAGCTCTCCTCCTCCTCTACCTGTGGGACAGCAGATTCACTTTCCTTTTGTTTCCTTTTCCCTCTCTTTTTAAAATGTTTTAAAATTGATGTTTTAAAAATAAATGCAGCAGAATGCATTATAGTTCTTATTAGACATATGCAGCATGATTTTTCATATTTCTGATTGTATATAAAGTATGTTCACATCAATTCATGTCTTCATACATGTACTTTGGATAATGATGTCCATCACATTCCATCATCTATCTATCTAGAGTTCGTCTATTCCTCCCATGCTCCCCCTCCCTACCCCACTATGAATAAGCCTCCTTGTATTGGAGAAAACATTAGGCATTTGTTCTTTGGGATTGGCTAACTTCACTTAGCATTATCTTCCCTAACTCCATCCATTTACCTGCAAATGCCATGATTTTATTCTCTTTTATTGCTGAGTAATATTCCATTGTGTATATATGCCACATTTTTTAATTCATTCATCTCTTGAAGGGCATCTAGTTTGGCTCCACAGTTTAGCTATTGTGAATTGTGCTGCTATAAACATTGATGTGGCTGTGTCCCTGTAGTGTGCTGTTTTTAAGTCCTTTGCGTATAGACCGAGGAGAGGGATAGCTGAGTCAAATGATGGTTCCATTCCCAGTATTCCAGGGAATCTTCATACTGCTTTCCATATTGGCTGCACCAATTTGCAGTCCCACCAGCAATGTACAAGAGTACCCTTTTCCCCACATCTTCACCAACACTTATTGTTGTTTGTCTTCATAATAGCTGCCATTCTGGTCGGAGTGAGATGATATCTTAGAGTAGTTTTGATTTGCATTTCTCTAATTGCTAGAGATGCTGAACATTTTTTCCATATATTTGCTGATTGATTGATTTCATATATTTGTATCCTCTTCTGAGAAGTGTCTGTAAAAGATAGCCTCTTCAATAAATGGTGCTGGGAAAACTGGACATCCATATGCAACAAAATGAAATTAAACCCCTATCTCTCACCATGCACAAAACTCAACTCAAAGTGGATCAAGGACCTAGGAATTAAACCAGAGAACCCTCCACCAAATAGAAGAAAAAATAAGCCTTAATCTTTATCATGTGGAATTAGGCCCCAAATTCCTTAATAAGACTAGTACAGCACAAGAATTAAAACCAAGAATCAATAAATGGGATGAATTCAAACTAAAAGTTTCTTCTCAGCAAAGGAAACAATCTGTGAAGTGAATAGAGAGCCTTCATTTTGGGAGCAAATCTTTACCCCTCACATATCAGATGGAGCACTAATTTCTAGGGTATAAAAAGAACTCAAAAAATGAAGCACCAAAAAGACAAATAACCCAATCAATAAATGGGCCAAGGATCTTTTCCATCTCTTTTAAGGCACCTCTGCCTGTGGGTCTATCTGGGCCTACCAGCCACCTCTGTTGTTACTCTCTTGGAAGGTCCTCTGTGGCAGTGTGTCTCATAGTGCACCTCTGATCAGCAGAAGCCCCTCTCCCCCTCTGAATTTGTTCAATTTTCTCATTCTGGGGATCCATCTCACCACCACAACCAGGGAAATTCTGGTGGGCTTGAAAGTCTGTGTCTGGGGAATTGCCGTTTTGGTGAGAGGCAGGAAAGCAGGTAGGAACTCTAAGCTCCTGAAGATGACAGGAAGCTCTTGATAAAGCATGCACATTAATACCATTCCACAAGATGTACAGAGGTGCCTCTTTCTTTCAGAGTCTGCTCTGCCCTTAGCCCTTTAAATAGCACTGTTCCCAGTTGGTTTGGTTTCTGCTCAATCCTTGGTGCCAAAAGTGCCAACTGACTATAATGCTTAGTGGATGTTTATGCAATAGAGTCAAGTAAGACACTGAAAAATGACTCACCATCTTCAGGTGGCCCCATAAAAATCAGATGAGCAGAGGGGAGATGTGGTCTTGCCAAGGGTCATGCTTTGAATATCATGCTCTACAGCACATGTCAAAACTGACAAAATGGGCTGAAAGTTAGAGGTGCCTTGGACTGTGAGATGGTGCACAGCATATGAAATCCAAGGTTCATGGGGTTCATGCAAACTCCTTCCCTCAAACAATCTTGAATTGCAGTGCCCCAATGGTTCGAAGAGAGCATTTCTAACTTAATCTGACCTTGAACTTAACACTAGATGTTGGAACAGACAGTCTACTAGCAATTGCCATGGTCAGCACTGCAAGGTAAGGGTACTCATGTCTTTCCAGATGTCCTATACCTTAGCAATCATGCTCAAGTACCTAAATCAATTCAAATTGCATTTGAATCCTACCTTGAGAAGTCTGTGCCCCAGTTTTCCTGACTGTAAAGTGAAATTCCAGTCTTGTTAGTTGAGAATCTATGCTATCCACCCTTCTTTCTGCTATCCTTAGAAACCTTGAGTTCCCCTGTAACTTTTGTTTTTGAATGCCCCCCTCCATGAATGCAAACACCACACACACACACACACACACACACACACACACACACACACGCACACACACTCTATATTGTGTGTTATAAGACATTTGTTTTTTTCTGGAAAACATTCTGTGGGCCCTCTGTTTGGGTCAATTGGCTCAATAGTGACCACAAGCAGCTAGAAGGCCTATGAATCACCAGCCGCCCAGCCCTTGGATATTTACTATGTGATGTATGATAAATGATAAAATACATAACAATGATCAACTTCTGTGCAAATTGAATACTATTATTAAAAGAAAAAATTAGACAAATTAATTTCAAAAGAGTTTAATGGAATAAGGAACAATTCCTGAATTAGTGATCAGAACCAGAACAAGTTCAAAAGTATCTCATCTGTCACATAGTCAAAAAGCATTTAAGGATAAGAAAACAGAAGTGATATGCAAAAAAATAGAAGTGAGGTACAGAGACACTCTGATTGATCACAGCTTGGGATTTGCCTTTTTTGAATTCCATTTAAAGATTTGATTGCCTGCAATTGAGGCTTGGCTTCTGTGATTGGTTGAGATTCAGCTATGGTCATAAGTGAATATTCCTATTTATGCTTACAGTTTGCATACTAGTGAGGGCCTTCTCAGACTAAATTTAATTTAACACTAACAAATATCCACTGAGAATAATACAATACCTAGCATACCCTACCATTGAATTCCTTTCTACAAGAAGAATTCAGTGAAAAATTTGCTGAGGGTAATTTTATGTTTTTACTAATATATATATATATATATATATATATATATC
This sequence comes from Ictidomys tridecemlineatus, assembly GCF_052094955.1. Taxonomy (NCBI): domain Eukaryota; kingdom Metazoa; phylum Chordata; class Mammalia; order Rodentia; family Sciuridae; genus Ictidomys; species Ictidomys tridecemlineatus. Next base: position 74,895,025 of record NC_135477.1, read on the forward strand.
ATACACACACATACACACACATAAAAAAAGGTAGTAATGTAAAGTGATGAGTATGTTCATTAGCTTGATTGTGAAAATAATTTCACAATGGATATGTATCTCAAAACATCAAGTTGTATACCTTAACTATGGATGATTTTTATTTGTCAATAAACTTCAGTAAATCTTTTTTAAAAAAATCATCACCAGAAAGATGGGACAGGGGATCTGTGTGGGTTGGGCTGAGCAGCAAGGGGCCTCCGGGGGCTGGCTGTGCCCCACATCCCAGACACCCACCGTCCCACTTGTGCATACCACTCTGCCTTGCAATATCACCCAATGAAGAGACATCTGTCATGTTTTGGGGTAGTTCCAAAGCTGGGAGGGAAGCATCTCCATTGTTGGGGACGAGGTAGAAGTGTGACTGGGAGACGTGTCCTAGCACCCAGGAGCTGAAACACCAGTGACGGTATCTGTTTGATTTTCCTATGGTCAATTAGCTTTTATTTCTAAACACTCTGGGGTCACAGCCTTCCATCAAGCAGTCCTTCCAAGCACTGCCCGCTCTCTTGAAGACAATGATGGACTTAATGAAGATTGATGGCCTCTTGAAGCCCTGCTGGGCCCCTTCCCCACAGTGGGGAACAGAGACGGCGAGGAGGCTTCAGGGGGTGCAGATGCCAGCTGGGCCACTGCATCCACAATTACTTCTTGCACAGACTATCAGCAAAATAGCCGTCTTCCTGTTAGCCTTTATAAGCAGGTTAAAAATAAACCCTGATTGTGTTTGTCTCTTGATCCCGGCCCTGCTGCTCTCCATGCACCTACCACATCCTCCAAATAAATTCTAAAATGGAAATGTGGCCCCTGGAACCAGGCATGGCTTGATTATCTTTTATTAAACTCTTCAGGCTAAAAATTGAAGCTGGCATACATGACTTCTCTGATCAAGTTGGCCTAATCTTTCCTTTGCTTCCTTCCTTGCTTGCCCTAAGCATTTCAGCAACTCTGAGTTGATCCTAGTTCCTAGATGGGGCTGCCCTCTCTCCTGGGTGGAGACTTAGCCTCCTGATGTCCAGATGCCCACAAAGGGGATCCTTCCACTTACTGCCTGACACCTCCATCACTATCATCATCATGTTTTCCTAAGCCTTTCCTGAGTTAAACTCCTCACTCCACTGTCTGTCTGTTTTATGTATTACATTGTCCTTTCTTAAACATTTTATCTCCTTTGTGTGATTATTAAAGTTATTATCAACTGTTATAAAATAGAAAGTACAGCAATGCACAAATTAAAGAATGGACCTGTCCTGCATGTATTTCAATTTTGTGTTTACATCTCTGTCTTCCTCAAAAAATTGATGCTTCTGGAGTGGGGAGTGAGATGCCTCCCTCACTTCTGAAGCCCCACTTGGCGCAGTTGGAGGTACAGAGCTAGGAACCGTAGATTGGAGAACCCCTTTTATTCTTGGGATGCCTGTTAACCTGAGTTCACAGTCCCAGATGTGTGTTTCTTTTCCCTATATCCTCCTGATATCCTCCTGGAAAAGGGAAACATGAGATAAATTACATGACACATTTAGAGCACAGATTCCTGCTGCAGGTGCTTGACTAGGATAAAGTGAGAGCTGATTTTAAAACCTACAGGCTCAAGAAAATTGTGTAATCCCAGACTTTTGACCTGGGAGACCAGGAGAACTGAGCAGCTTTTCCCATACCACATGCCATAAGGAGTAGGGCAGGACCACAGTGAGCAACAAAGTCACCCAAAGCTGGAAGAAGACTGGCTGAGCTGTGAAATCTCAGTCAGTCTTGTACCTAAATGTGTGCCCTGCCTGCTGCTTCCCACAGCTTCCCACCTGGCAACAGAGAAGAATCAGACTGTCCTGATGGGACTCACTGTGCAGTGCTAGAGACAGACAAGTAGACAGATGACTGTGCATCAGGGTGACCCACGCAATGGTAAGGGGACATCGGGCTGTTGGTTGGACCCATAAGTGCTCCAGCAAGTCAGAGACTGTCTTCTACATGCTTTCCATATATCTTGTGATCCTTTTGACCTTTTTGGTACCAGAGGGTCATTTAACCTTGATCATATGGGATCTGGTTTTAGCTAGGTGTCAAAAGATGACTTGATTTCAAAGTATGAATTGAAATTTGCTTAGTCAACAGGGATTTATGTTAAAAATAAACAGGTGGAAAATAACAGATCATGCCTTCAAGCCTTAGCCAAGTAATAGCATATGGCATCACAACCTATGTGTTACCAAGGTTCATGGACATGGTCCGCATGGTTCCAATCACTGTACGTGCTCTGGCCACTCCAGAATGTGGATATTTTCTAAATGATGTATGTATTCATTTGCAAGATCCATGGCCACCCCAGAAGGAACTCTGCCTGAATCACTGAGGGAGAAGCCAAGAGAACCTGGTTATTGATACAGATTTTAAGAATCTGCTTGAACTTTCTCCAGCCTCTCAAATTGTCCCCATGACTTTACAATTCCCAAGTTCACAATCCACCTTCCTAAAGGCCTTCTCACCATACTCTCCCTTCCTCCTCAATTCCTCATTTCCTTTCTCCCTTAACAGCTCCCACTGGGAGGGAAATGAGAGTCTGGGGAAGTGGGCCAAAGAATCTTCTGCCTGGGGAACATTCGCTGATGCTTTAAGTGCTCTGAGATCCATAACTCCCCAATGGACCATGCCAAGCTCTTTCCCCTTAGTTTCAGAGGCCCTCGGTGCAGTTTAAAGAAAATCTACTCCATGTGTTTCTGATCCATCTCCATGCAGCTCATCCAAATGTTGGATTTTAAGAGTTTGTAGATATGCATGATGCATTTGGAGTCAACTTTACAAGCCTTCCACGCTTTCATTTATATTGAGAGAGGAAGCTGGACTGTGCCAAGAGTAAATGAATTGGCGTCTCTGAAGGTTCACATTAGGTCTGTAACATTGAAGCCAGAAGGCTCAAATGAAAGCTCAGGCTAAGAGAAAGTGCTGTCTTCTCTGCCCAGATTCAGAGCTTCAGAAAAGAGGCTTTCATTGGACTAGGTGAAGCCTTCACAGCTCCAGCCTCTGCATATTTCATGCTCCTTCATTTCAGCTCCCCTTGGAGTTTAGCTAGGACAGAATCTAACACCACCTAGAAGGGCTCATCTGTCATGGTCTTCGGGGTGGTGAGATGAAGCTTTGAGCAGAGTACTGATGACTTTCCCTTCTGGTTTTGAGGTGTTGCAAGAGGTTCGAAGCAGGGAGTGAGAGGTGCAATGACCCCTGATACTAACAGGTGGAATCAGCCCCCAAACTGTCAACATATAATATCCACAACTGTTGAGGGTCATGTTTGAGGATATAAATCCAGCCCCTTCCAACTTAGTGTTAGTAGCCAGGGAAAATAGAAGGAAACATGGTCTTTCTGGAGAATCAAGCACTAGGAACAGATAGAGGGAGGGAACAATTAGGCTACCAGCAGGATGTACATAGTGTAGCTCCTGCCCTTCCTAAACATATTGGTTAGAATATGAAATGTGCTGCTAGGATGCATCTAGATTTTGCACTTGGTGTTGTAATAGACACATGAGTGTTTGTGTACAGAAGGAAACACACACAAGGACAAGGCAAAATGCAAGGTGCTAGGAACAGCTGCCCTTTTCACCCAGGGCACTGGGCTTTCAGGGTGGCTTCTGGGTACCATGTAAGACTGGTGGTCTTGAGAGCCAGACAAATCTGGGTTTGTCTCCTGAATGTGCCCTTGGAAAATTCCCTGTACCTGTTTCTCCTTCTGTAAAAATGGGTAAAATATCAACTTCTCAAGTGACAGGGAAGATACAAGAAAGCACACAAGGTATTTAGTCAAGGCTGACATTGTATAAGGGGGATGACGAACCGGGTACCACTGGCAGGCAAGTGGTGTTCTATCCCTCTGTGAACTGGCTGGCTGGGGTTGCTGGCCACACTCTCAGGAAGTTCCATTTTCCCATTTGGCTGTTAGACCTCAGTCCATGTGAAAGGAGTCAAGTGGGTGTCTTAACAGCTTGTACAGTGGGCATGGGCAGACAGGGAAGGAGCTTTTATTTGGGAATCTTAGGACCTGAGACTTAGGTTTGAGTCTCAGCTCTGTGGCCTGAATCAAGTAGCTGACACTCTCTGGGTCTCAGCTCTTTGTGTGGATAAGAGGGTATGGAAAGAATTGCATGAGAAAATCAACGTGGAAATGGCAGGGGCAACAAAGCTAATGCTCATGGGAGCTAAGCAGGTGCAGGAGTGAGGGGCCACTTGTGGGAGGAAATAGAAAGTGATAGAGATGCAGGGGGCGAAGTAACAGAAATACTTGTCACCACCACCAATGGCTGGAACCACGTCACTGCCACCCCCCCAAAACAGGCCAGCTCTGGGGAACTGAGATACCATCTCTGAACAACACTGTCTATAATGTTACATTCTATTATTATAAAAAGCCTAGAGTTAAGGACAGAAATCTCTATAGGCTACCAAGAAGCTAGACAATTTGGAAAATACCAGAAGTTTTGTATCAGAGGGAGAGTGTCTCTCAGTCACACCATGGTCTTGGGCAAGCCATCTCCCTCCTTAAGCCTTCATTTCCTGTCTGCAAAACAGGGTGTCAGCACTGATTATGGAGGAACACAAACACCAGGTACCTGGCACCTTTTAGACTCTCTGCAGTTATTTTTATGTTTTTCTTTCCACAAATAAGTCAAACTGTCCCCACTTTTCTCCTGATGGTTTTTGTGGGTCTGTCTTAGTATCTGTGGTCACATATACAAAAGAAAAAGTGAATGCTGCTGAGCCTGGAGTGCTGGCAGCCTGCTGAAATAGCCTAGGGAGAAAAGACAGATCTGGTCTTGGTGCATATTAATTGCTCTATTGGTGCAATATTAAAATGCATGTCAGTGTGAGGACTTTTCTGTCTTCCACACTGCAGGCAGAGGAATAGAGGAGGAAGACCCACTTCCTTGCAGGTTCTGCTCACAACTGAATTCAGGAAGGCTGCCCCCCGCTCTCCCTGGCGTGTTTTGCTTGTGGAGGTCCCAGCAGCTGCTAACAGAGCCCCTATTCACTGCCACCTCTGCAGAGTAACAGAGCATTTCACTATTGCATGCCCTGGGCTCACAGAAATCAGGTTTACAAAGAGTTATTTTCTTAAGGACAGATTTCTTCAAATTCCATTTCCTTCTCTCTCACCCGGCGCCCAACCCCCACATCCTTGTGATTGAACCATAGGCTCTGTGGCCAAGCTTTTCTTGGATCGTGTGAATCAAGATCAATAAATATCTGTGCCGGAGCGTGACTTGCCCCGGCGCCTTGCTGTGTTTTGGAATAAGGGCTCTGGTTGTGTGTGACTGTGCAGCCTGGCACGAGCCTACCTTTTGGCTACACACGTCTGTGTTGTGTGTGGGCCACAAGCCCCCAGCACCCAAGAGGAAAGACTCTAGGGGGGAAATGAACTTAGAGGGCACCCTCCTGGGGGTGTTACTGGTTTCAGGCATCAGGAAGGGTTTGCCCTCGTCTGGGGTTTCCAGATGAATTTTAGGCTATGTGGTCCAATCCACGAGAGGTTTCAGGTGCAGCTGTGCAGACAAGTTCTTAAAGATCAGCACAATTCCTTTAGTCTATGCTCCCTGCCTCCCCGTTCTCACTCCTTTTCCTCTCTTTAACCTATTCCAATTAACCCACCGTTTCACTAAAACTGCTCTAATGACTGTCATCTTGTCAAAGCCAGGGTTCAATTCAATTCTTTATCCCCCTCTGTTGACATTTTGGCAATATTTTTCAGCGGATCACTCCGTTCTTTGTGAACACTCTCCCCTCCCTGAGTTTCCACAGAACCACTGAGGACCTCAGGGGTCCTCCTTCCTTCATCACTCCCGCCTGCACCTCCTCTTCCTCTTGACCCAGGGGTGTGGGGGCCAACAAGGGCTCCATCACTTCTCTATTTACACTTGCCTCCTAGGTAATTACTTGCAGGCCGTGAACTCAAGCTCCATCTATACCCTAACTTGCCCTAAAGTGATCTGTCCTAACCTGTCCACACTGACCTAGTTCAAATCAACATCTGTCTATCCATCTAGAATCTCAAACTCAGTATGGCTACAACATAACAGATCCACCCCATCCCACCCAACATACAGAACATGCCCCTAAAATACACTGTACTCTCTATTTTCTTTCTTTGCTTTACTTTCTTTTTATAATTTAAAATCAATTTTCATTTATTTTCTTGCTTTTTATCTGTCTTCCCTGCCAGGGTATAAGCAATACCAGAAAAGAACCAGCATAAATTGATATATATTCCTATATTTTAAATCACAAGAACTTTCCCCGCAGCTCAAGCACCCAGTAAGTGTTTAATGAATGAGTGAATAAAATAACACTGGACTTTGCAATGTGAATGTGCTTCTCTTTGTAGTCCTCTTTAGAACCATAAAGCATGTCTGTAAAATTGCTCCAACACATGATAATTTCTCTTTTTAACAAAGAGAGAACAGTTTTTAGTCTGAGAAACTTGGCAAAGCAGTGTCTTGCCAGAATTTAATAAACTTGCTTTATTTTCATTGTATTTTTAAATATAGTTCCTTTCTACTTATGGCAAGTATTAATGGTTTCCTATTTATACTTGTGGCATAAAGTTTCCTTTCAATTTTGTTTATATAGGGAATATGAGTGAATCGATTTACAGAACATATTAAGTAAATTAGGGAAAGTTGAATATTGGCTCCGGGCAGTTGAGGGTAGGAAAACACTGACAGAATGGCAAGTGCCAGGGAATTGAGTCTCAGATATCCTGGGCCAGACAGATTTGGACTCCAGCACAGATGCTCCCTGACTTCCAATGGGTTATGTTCTGATGCATTCATCATAGATCAAACAATCGTAAGTTGAAAATGCACTTAACACACCCAACCTACCAAATGTCTTAGCTACCCTAGCCTACTTTAAATGTGCTCAGAATAGTCACATTAGCCTACAGTTAGGCAAAATCATCCAATACATGCTTATCTTTATATAATAGAGTGTTGGATATTCATGTAACTTATTGAATATTGTACTAAAAGTGAAAAACCAGGATGGTCATGTAGATGCACTTTTGCACCTTCATAAACACAAAAAATCTTAAGTTGAACCATCATAGTCCGTCTGTAGTAAGATCCTGACTCAGCAAAAGGTCAGCTCATCTGCATTATCTCAAGCAGGAAAGTGCCTGGAGTTTGGCCAGGCCCCTGCCTTTCCTAACAGCTCTGTGAGGTTGTGGATGAGGCCAGCATTTAAAGAGGCCTGCTTTGAGGTTTGCCCCCATGAGGAGACACTTAACACAGGAAGGAGAGTGTCCTCCTTCACACTTTGCCAGGTTGCCATGTGGGTGTACATCTGGCCTCCTGGTGTCCATCCTTGAGAGTAGACCCAAAGCTACAGAGCTGGGCAGCCATGCCCCATTTCCCACAAGGGGACTCTGACCACAAGACTCTGGCATAGTCAGAATCTAGTGGCAGAGAAGTCACCCTGGGGACCTGGCACCTGCTGGGCCTCCCCTGCTTTCAACCAGCCACATGCCACCCACATGAGGAAGAGTTGACAGGAGCAGCTGTTCCCTGCCCTGACTCCTCACATATATTTATTCCAGATTCCTGGAGATCTGGGGCACACTAAAGCAATAGAACCTAACTGCAAGTATCTGTATGAACCCCTTTCCCACCTGCCTGCAGTTCCAAAGAGCTCAGCCACATTTAGCAAATAGACAGCCAAGACCACAGGATTCTGGGACTTCATAGTTGGCCTTGAGTTTTGCCTGAGAATGGCTCTGGGGTGGTAGAAGTTCTAGTCTGTCTCCTGTGTTATTTCTGAGGACTGACTTCCTTGTCTGATTTTCTTGGGGCTCTGTAGCCAAAATAAGATCTTGCATTTCTCAATTACAAAATCCAACCAGGATGCAGGATGCTCCACTGAGGACTTCCTTCCAAAAGGAAGCGTCTCCAAGGAATCACGAAGCCAGGGCCAAACCTGGGTACCAATTCCAGCTCTGTGGCTGGAGGGCAAAGGCATTGTATAGAGCAGTAAGGGTGAGGAGGTGAAGCCACAGAGAAGTGACACATGGGTTTCTAAAGCAGTCACTAAGGTGGAGGGGTGCAAAATGAGACAGATGGAGTATGAGCAGTCCCATCGTGATTCTGGTGCCAAGGAAAGGAAACTTTTTAAGATGACCCCTCTAAAGTGAAGAGCTTAGCCCTAGTCTCTCAAGGCACAGGTGCAGAGACCAACTACAATATGAAAGAATGTGGAGTGTGCCCCAGGCACTTGGGGGATGCTTGTCTTCTAAACTTGAGGTGCATTAGCCCTCCACAGGGTGGCCAAGTCCCCCTTCAGGGGATAGGCACCAGGCAGACAGATCTTTCTGGGATACATTTTCTCTCTTATGAATGGGTATATGCCTATGGGCATGGGTCCCTTTTATTCCTCTTCAAGCTCCCTGCTTGGTGCCTAGTGCAGGGTGGGAAATGTCTAGGGCAAAAGCCATCAGAACTTAACTCGGGAGGCCTCCCTGAGCTCCACCACCCAGGCTGCTGCAGGGCACAGCCCACAAATTGAAATGGAGTTCATTACCCCTCCTGCACCCCTTCTGGGGCTGTTAGATCCTCTGTGGCTGGTGGTGTGACTTCCCCTAAGGCCTCCCCCTTTCTCCAAGGAGTAGAGACTTTCCAGGGGATTTCTCCTGAATGAGTAGGGTCACTTCTTGATGGCTGTGACAAGTTCTGCACAGGATCAAGTCGGGGTGCATCCAGGACCAAAAGCTTCAGGTTTCAGGTCTGTGCAGCTCTAAAAACGTGCTTTGTCCCAGAGTGACTAGCAGGGTGCTTCTGTCCTTTCTGTATGTCCATTCTCACCATCACAATCAGTGGGGGAGGGCAAGCCAGATCTTGAGTGGTGAGAACCCCGTCTGGGAACTGTGTCCTGGGGCACTCCTACCTTTTCCCCCTGAGTAGGAGACATAAACCCATCTGTGCCAGAGCCTGCTCCCAGGCCAGGACCTCAAGGACCGACCTCCTCCCCAGTCTGTCCAGGGACTCCCCTTGTTCAGCCCCATCTAAGCTTCTGCCTGGGTGCTGCTTCTCCCCTATGGGTCATGCCCACCCCAGTGGCATCCATGGTGTGGACCATGCTGCACCTTGACTCCTCACTGGCCCTGATCTTCTCCCTGCCTCCTTTATATCCTTTCTTTCCCTGTGGAATCCCCCTTTCCTCACACCTCCAATGAGGTCACTAAAAGCCACACTCATTGGTGTTCTTAATCCCACTGTAATCTCAGTGATGTGAGAAGCTGAGGCAGGAGGATCCCAAGTGGGAGACCAGCCTCGACCACTTAGCAAGAGTCGTCATCTCAAAATAAAAATTAAAAAAAACCCCACAGGATCTCAGATTTAAAAAATACAAATAAAAATGAGAAATAAAGTGATCCTTGTCATAACTGAGGTTTGTGCATTTTAAATAGCATGTGAAGGTGATGTTTGAGCTCCTTCCATTCTCAGAGGAGGAGTATCTACTGAGCTAGGTAAATTTTTTTTAAGTCAGATTTACTGAGGCATAATTTATGTACAAATAACTTCTATCCCTTTGAGGTATACTCCTCTGTGAATTTTGACAAATGGATACAGTTATGTAACCCTCACCATAATCAAGATGTATAATATTTTCATTTAATATGGTTGGATTCACATTTCATCACCTCTTTCTATACAGAATGTTCCTTAACAATTCCTCATACCCTTCTGTCATCAAACCTGTACCCCTGCCCTGAATCTCTCTGTCCCTGTAGAATACATTTTTCCAAAATGTCTCATAAAGTATTACGGTATGTAGCTTTTGTGACTGATTTATTTTACTTAGCAGAATATGTTCCATATTCAGCCACATTGATACATGAATCAGTAGCTTTTCCTTTTTATTGATGAGTAACATTCCTCTGTATGGATGTACCACAACTTGTTTGTCCACTTACTTATTGATGGACATTTGGGTTGATTTCAGGTTTGGGGAATTGTGAATAAAGCAGCTACAAACATTTGTAAATAGGTCTTTGCACAGAGTCGTGTTTTGATTTCTCTTGGGTACATATGTAGAAAAGGGAGTGCTGGGTCATGTGACAAGCATATCTCTAATTTCACAATTAACTTTCACACTGCTTTCCAGACTCCTATGCCATTTTGCCTTCCTATCAGCATTGCATGAGAGTTCTGGTTGTTTACCATTCTCATTAGCCCTTGGGATGGTCAGGATTCTTTCCAGTAGGTATGTGGTGTATGCTGGGTAGTTTAGTCTTTTTCTTCAATGTACAATGCAATTGGTTGTCAGTTCTGGGTTATGAGCAATATTGTAAGCCTCTCCATAAACACGTCCCCCCAAATAGGGTAACGGCGGTCAGTATGGTCAAAGCAGCCATTTCATGTGATGAGAACTCTTATCTTGTATCTTGTGGTGATTAACCTTATGGCTAACGATCAAAGACTCTGTGGTTGTATGGACCCAGAATAGAATACTATCTCAGGGGCCGAAGTGTGACCTTGGAGCAGTTATTCAGCCTCTCTGCACTGTAGATTCCCTATTTACTCAATGTGTGAATCCCAGCCTCCCAAGTAGATAAAATGCTCCTCAACTTAGAATGGGTTAATTTTGGTAAATCCATAGCAAGTTGAAAATATCAAAATTCCAAAATGCATGATATATATATATATAACTTACCAAACATCATCACTTAGCCTAGACTATCTTCTGTGTGCTCAGAATACTCATGCTGGCTTATTTTATAATAAAGTGTTGAACATCTTCTGTAATTTTTAAAACAGTGTACTGAAAGTGAAAGACAGAATGGGTATGCTTTCACATCACTGTAAGGTAAATAAAAAAGATAGTCCAACTATTATAAGTTGGGGACCATTTGCACTCAGGCAATAATATTCCCTTCCCCGATTACTTTTGCGATGGGCATACCAATGTCTGAGTTTGTTGTGCAGACTAAATGCAATCATGGGCAGACGGTGCCTTGAAGTGAACAGAGCATCTTTTCTGACAGATATGTGTGACTCTTGGTGCTCTGAAGGCAAGGAGGGGACAGGCCCCTAGGCAGATGAAACCCCAGAGAAGGAAGAAGGTGTTTAGGTGAACCATGCCCTAAAAATTGCTTGACAAGAGACCACAGAGAAGTGAAAGGTCACTCAATTGTCCATCGTCCAATGAATGTAAAGATAGAGTACAAGAATGTGCAAAACAGTTGGAAAGTTCCCCTCAACTGGCAGTGTTTCAGAGCTTTGAGAACTCAAGGGCATCCATCCATCTTTATCTTTGTCTGTCTACTTTGTTTGCTGACTGTCTCCTTCCCCTCTCCTTTCTCTCCTTCCTTTTCTCTTTTTCTTCTATACACACACAGTAGGACATCTTGGCCTCATGGCCTCAGTGGTAAGATGGACCCAGAGTAGAATCCTATCTCAAGGGCCAATGTGTGACTTTGGAGCAGTTATTCAGCCTCTCTGCGCTGCAGATTCTCTCACCATGCTTAGGGGAAGGGATGATTCACTGGCACCTATGTTCACAGCAGACTCTGGGTCTTCTCCTCCCCAGTGTAGTGTGGACGGCAGGAATACCTGGTTTGACCACCAACTCACATCTTCATATGCCTCCCCTGCCCTCAGAGGCGGCTGGTGATGAGGATGCTTACATCCTCAGGAACAGCAGCCACACTCACCTGTTGCAGGTGGCCTCACAGCCTTGTCTGTTAGGCTTCAGGAAGACAGATATTTCTAGAAGCTGTTCTTAGAGACCTGGCTTTGCTGGGTCTTCTTCATCCAGATGAGGTGGTGTGCACCACCTGGCCAAAGATGACATCTTCAGAGACGCCTGACCCTCAGAGTCTTTAGGCTGAGGAAGGATGGTGGCATGTGCCAGGAAAAGCACATGTATGACCTCTCTCCTCAGTGGCCATCTTCTAAATGCATGTTTTCTGGACACCTATCCTGTGTCAAGTGCTTCGGGAGCAACCAGGAAGAGAAAAGGGTCTCCACCCCTCAGCTCAAGCTTACTAGGCATCAACCTCTACCAACAACCTTAGTCACAGTGTCACTGGGTTCCAGGGACACAAAGGAGGAATAAAAAATCAGGAAAGTAGACAAGGGTCTTCTCAGGACCAGGGAAGGGCTTCATGGAGGAGGTGAGGAAGGAGCAGGTCCTCGTGGTGGGGTTCCCTGGTTAGGAGGCTCTGGGCAGTGGGTTGCCTCCAACTTTTGCTGTAGAATTACTGTGAGGTGAAGGTGAGGCTGGGATGCCAAGTAAGTGGGGTTTGGGTTTTTCAGCTCTCAAGGGAAGTTGTACAGAACTTCACTGCACTGAGGTATCTCAGTCTTCAAGTGTAGGGGATGCACAGCACAGAAATTCCACATCAGAGATGGCATGTGTGACCCTAAAGTTTCCAGGGGTCACCTCCTAACCTATCCATCGTATGTGTGTGTGTGTGTGTGTGTGTGTGTGTGTGTGTGTGTGTGTGTGTGAAAGTGGCAGAATTGGGACACACCCAAGCAACAGGCATAGAGAACCATCCAGTGTGGGTTTTGCACCATGGATAGTGTCTTTATGGAAGAGACCAAGTTAGTGGGAGTAAGGCCACCTGATAACCATTTCCTGTGGCTAAATTTATCTCACCTGCTAACTTCTTCCACAGTAGTATCCCAGATGGAAGGAATGTCCCCTGTCAAAGGAAATTATTCTGACTTTTGTTGAAAAGAGCTGACATTTGTTTTTAAAAAAAGACTTTTTAAAAGATTATTGCAAAGGATTTTTTTGCAAGAGATTGAACTCAATTCCAAATACACTAGGGTGAGTGGAATTTCATACCAGAGGGCAGGGTGAGAGAGAGCATGGAAATCTACTAAGAGGAGCTCAGTTAGGTATCAAGAATGGAGGAATAGGAGCTTGACTGGATGTTGTCTTAGCAGGTTTTCTAATACCATATCAGAAAAACAGAGAGTAGGTAATTTGTATATTTGTTTTCTATTGTTTTGTTTTTATTCACAAAGAAAAAGCTCCAGTTCATTTTTAAATATTTTTGAAAAGTTCCTGACATTACAGAACTAAACTGAAATGTATTAATATTCCACTCTCCCATTTCCATGACAAACAGAAAAATTCATGAGCAAATAAACAAGGGAGAAGCTTGTAGAACTAAATATGAATCTCAGCATTAACAACTGAACAGAGAAAGGAATTAAAATCCTTTAATTTAAAAAATCACAAGTAAGTGATAAAATAAGTAGAAACTGAAAATTTACAAGCTTTTTAAAACTTGGAATCCTTAACTGTTCAGAAACTACACAAGTGGATGATGGGTGGTGGTGAATGGCAGAAAGGGATTATGGATGGGTCTGCATTGTTCTAGTCTGATATTGATTTAATCTTGAGCCAGGTTAATGTGCAGCAGATCTAGTGATGATGACCTGTCTATCAATAGATCCTTCCACTGGTTTGCAGTTTTGATCTGTGCCCCAAACATCTGACAAATCTCACTGATTCTGCTGCTTTGATGCTTGATAATGTAGCCAATCAAATTGTTTGGAATGGTTAGTTCATGAGAAGTAGTCTGAGCAGATGCATCCACCCAAACCTGCACTGAATCCAGTGTTACGGTGCATCATAGGAAAATGAGACTGTTGTATTGCCAACTGGTGCCATTTGGTCAAGTCTGGCTATGGAATGGCATACTGTCCTTGAATGATATAAGCCGATAGGGGTGGTCCCTCCAGGTCAGGATTGAGACACATGGTCCTGGTGATGTGGGGAAAGCTCACCCTGTGGTTGCCTGCTCATCTGCAGAAATTATTGAAGAACTTGATGGCTTGGGCCAGTATGAGATGGTCATACCCTTCAAGAAGGACAACAACATGACCACACAAATCTGTCTGACATATTCATTCATATATTGTGGAATGCCAGCAACAATGATGGTTTGCTCAGTTAAATTGGAGGACATGTGTCCTGCCAGCTGGACTTGAGCTCCTATACTCTGTCTCTCTTTGATCTTGCAACTACCTTTTACAATAAGAGACCTACACTGAGTAGCAGGGACCACCAGCCTCAGGGTGATAGGGTGAGTCTACTGGCAGCTGTGCTGTTGGTCATAGAACTGCTGATGTCCTCTTCCAGTTGGTCAATGATCATAGCAAAGGTTTTGAAGATGGTACTAGTGAGTCCAGCCACAGTGATAAATTTCTCAGGACAATCTCCTTCTGAGATGTTTACACATGTACCACTCTCCTTACACGTGTTTTTTAAATTTGTTTTAATTTGTTATACATGACAGTAGAATGCATTTATGCACTTTGATAGATCACTTTGATAAATTCTCATTTTTCTGAGTGTACATGTTACAGAATCATATTGGTCATGCAGTCACATATATACACACAGTAATAATGTCTGTTTCATTCTACCATCTTTCCTGTCCCCATGTTTCCTATCTCCATATCTTTCCTTCCCCTACCTTCCCATCACTTCTCTCTACCTAATCTAAGATAACACTATTCTTCTTTAGTGCCTTCTGCCTTATTGTGAATTAGCATCTGTGTATTAGAGAAAACATTTGGCCTTTGGTTTTGTGGAATTGGGTTATTTTGCTTAGCATGATATTCTTCAACTCTCCATTTACTGACAAATGCCATAATTTCATCCTTCTTCAAAGCTGAGTAGTATTACATTTATATATATATATATATATATATATATATATATATATATATATGATTTTCTTTATCCATTCATCTATTGAGGGACACCTAGGTTGGTTCCATAGTCTAGCTATTGTGAATTAAGCTGCCATAAAAATCAATATGGCTATATCACTGTAGTATGCTGATTTTAAATCTTTTGGGTATAAACCAAGGAGTTGGATAGCTGGGTCAAATGGTGGTTTCATTCCCAATTTTATGAGGAATCTCTATACTGCTTTCCATAGTGGTTGCTCCAATTTGCAGTCCCACGAGCAATGTATGAGTGTGTCTTTTTCACCACATCCTCGTCAACATTTATTGTTGGCTGTATTTTTGATGATTGCCATTCTGACAGGAATGAAATATTTGTTTTTTTCATGTTAGGTTTTTTTTCAATTCTTTATATAGCCTAGAGATTAATGCTTTATTGGAGCTGGATGTGATAAAGATTTTCTCCCAATCTATAGGCTCTCTCCTCACTTTATTAATTGTTTCCTTTGCTGAGAAAAAGATTTTTAATTTGAATCCATCTCATTTATTAATTCTTGATTTTACTTCTTGTGCTTTAGAAGTCTTGTTAAGGAAGTCAGATCCTAGGCTGATGTGATGAAGATTTGGGTCTATTTTTTCTCCTATTAGGTGCAGGGTCTCTGTTCTAGTGCCTATGTCTTTGACCCACTTTGAGTTGATTTTTGTGCAGGGTGAGAGAGGTTTAATTTCATTTTGCTACATATGGATTTCCAATTTTGCCAGCACCGTTTATTGAATAAACTATCTTTTCTCCAGTGAATGTTTTTGGTACCTTTGTCTAGTATGACATAACTATATTTATGTGGGTTTGTCTCTGTGTCCTCTATTCTGTACCATTGGTCTACATGTCTAACCCCCAAAAACCCTAACACCAAACAATCAAATAACCTAATCAATAAATGGGCCAAGGAACTGAATAGACACTTCACAGAAGAAGAAACACAATTGATCAACTAATACATGAGCAAGTGTTCAACATCTCGAGCAATTAGAGAATTGCAAAGCAAAACTACTCTAAGATTTTGTCTCACTCCTTACACGTGTTTTTAACTGATTCTCCTTTCTTTCGGATAATATTCCCAACTTCCTTTTCATGCATAAGTAGCCAAATGGTAACAGTGACATTTGATCCACCTTCAAGGACACCATTGTCCATGTTGAGCAGCATTATAGGGAGCTGGACTTTGAGTGGTCAAGTCTTTGGCAATTGGTAGAGGTAAAAGATATAAACTGCCGGTCTAAGGTGACTGAAGGGAAAAGGTAAGCAGGAGGGAAGGGGAAGGATGAGAAGCTTGGGAAGGAACAATAGGGGCAGGTGGGAAGGTGAGGGGACACCCCACACAATTGGTTGGAGGAAGAAGGAGGACAGAGGTCATTGGGTGTGTGGAAGGTGGATGGGCTGGCGAGGGTGCAGATTGCACTGCTCTGGTTGGTTGCTACCTCTGCTGGTCTGGGTGAGACTGGATTTTATATATATATAAAGGTCTATTTAGTGTACAGTTGTAGAGGCTGGAAATTCAAAATCAGGCAGTTTCATCTGCTTGACTCATGCTGCTTCATGCATGGCAGAAAGCAGAAGGACGAGTGGGTGAAAAGAGGAGGGGACGAGGGGGTCAGCTGCTTTGTAACACCCTAATCTTGCAAAAAGTAGCCACTCTTAGGGAAATTGCATTAGTTCTTTCAAAGGGGCAGAGTTCCCATGATCCAAACCATCTCTTAATACCTTTACAATGCCAATTAAATCTCACTATGCATTATGGTAGGAAGAAACCTCATTCAAACCATGGCAGCTATTACACAGGAGTGACTGGGTTCTCAGCAAACTCATTTAGTAGGGGTCTTTGCTGTAAACTGGGTTGGACATTCCATGAATGGGGCCGAGGACAAGGTAGAGTTGAACAGAGGGCACGGAGGAGCCTATTTAAAGTTTGGTTGAGGAGGGAGTCATTATTCTTCCCACCCCAAGAAGAGAAAGGCTCACCTGGGGTACAGATTGGACATGGGGACAGAAGGAAGGATTGATTGTGAATGCAGATACCACTCAGGTTCCCAAGCATGCAAAACAGTCCATGGATTAGAAGAAAGGTTTGAAAGAGGTAGCAGAGAAAAGCTGGGCCCCAGGGACACTAGTATGTAGTCCAACTGAGGTGAGTTGGATGGATGGGTTTATGTGGGTGGGTGACAGTATCCCTCCAATTTCCAGCTGTGAGACTCCAGTGAATTGTAAGCACAGAGAGAGAGAGAGAGAGAGAGAGAGAGAGAGAGAGAGAGAGAGAGAAGCAATGGATAAGGCCAGAGCCCTGGAAATGGACTGCAGAGGGCTATGTCAGAAACAGAAGAGAAGAAGCTATTGATCCACAAGGTGAAAGATGAGGGCTATACCAGACCATAGGAGTCTCTCTAGGGGCTGAGAACTTGATTGAGGTGTTTGGGGGGATAGTGGCAAGCCCTCAGGAATTTTGAGAATTGGGCTAGAGACAGAGATTCCTGAGCTGCAGTTGTTGAAACTCAATCCTTGGTCAGACCCCCCAGGTGGGCTTAGCCAAATGGGGCTTGGCTTACCCCACTGTGGTCCTGGAGAGTGATAACCAGCTGCCAGGAAGGTGGCCAAGGCCTGACTCCACTTCTTCTTTATGAAAAAGGTGCATTCTTTTTCTTGGACTGGTCATCCTGTGGCATCAGTGTGGATGAATGCTTCACTTTTAAAATCTGTGTTTGAAAAAGGCAAAGTTTCATGACATTTCTGCCCAGGTATTCCATTTCTGGGACCCCAGCCAAGGTAAATAATATTAAACAGAAAACAAGCTTTGTGCACAAAGATGTTTATTGCAGTGGTACTTATTTTAGCGCAAAATTGCAAACAATCTAATGGTCCCACCATAGGGAATAAGGATTAAGTGCATTCTTTCATAATCCACTCTGAAGTATTTATTCAACCATTAAAAGTGATGCTTACAAATTCCATAACATGGAGAGTATTTAAACTGAATGAATATGTGGGGGAACAGTATAGCATTTAGTGTATGAATTTATAGTCATCCCTCAAGTATCCCTGGGAGATTAGTTCTAGGACCCCCATACAGATTCTAAAGTCCATGGTGCTTACTTCTCATAAAAAGTGGTAGTATTTGCATATAACCTACACAATCCTCTCATATGCTTTAAATCATCTCTTGATTACTTATAATACCTAGTGCAATGTAAATGCTACAAAAATAGTTGTTACACTATATCATTTAAGGAATAATGTCAGGGAAAAAGTCTGTACATGTTCAGAACAGAAACAACTTTAAAAAAATATTTTTAATTCAAAGTTGGTTGAATCTGTGGATTTAGAACCTATGGATACAGAGGGGTGACTGTGTACAAGAAAAGAATACATTTTAGTATCTTCAAATTGCCATAGCCTTAGATAATCCTCTAGTAGCCAGGAAACCCAGCTCTCATAAACACCCTCAGCCCAGAAGATTCTCTATCAGGTAGCATTGCTGCATGTCTTGTGTCAGTGTGCTTGTCATTTAAATCCTGGGTGGCTGGAACAGATGCTTATACCAAGTAACCCTGATAGGCTTCATTAGTTAGAATGGCTAGGCTGTGTGGCAGTAACAACTGATTATTCAATTTCAGTGGCTTCCAACTGCCCAGGTGTATTCCTCTCTCAGGTTACATGTCAGCAGTGGGTCAAGCATCCAGGGACTCTGTTCTTTACTGTCCTCACCAGAATACAATCTGTTGGACTTGGAGTGTTTGGGTTCCCTTGCAGATTGAAGAAGTGCAGGGGATATGGAAGGACTCTCACTCACAAATCCAAGAAGTAACTCACATCCCTTGTCCTCAGACCCCTTAGATAGAAATAGTCACATGGCCTCTCTGTGTTGGAAAGGAGAGATGAACTGGCCATCATGGAGAAGCAGTATTTCCTTGGGTACTGTCAATCAGAGGTTACTCTCAGCTGCTAATAGCCCACAGTGCATGGTCATGTGGTCTGCTTTGCAAGTGTAGTTGCTTGCTTTTTCCCAGACTAGAAGGAGAGCTTCTGCTTGATTCTCCTTTAAGAGTTTACCTGATGAGATCAGACCCACCCTGGATAAACTCAGACCAACACAGACAGGAGACAGACTTCCAATTCATAGGGTCTGTCTTCCCCTCCTTGCGTGGCTTCTGAAGGAAGTGGAAGGGAGATCCAGGTCAGCCCAGGAAAGTGAACAGCCCACAGATCAGGTTGAAGTCCCCCACAGAGAACCAGTAGACCTTGGACCCTCAGGAAAGCTACACTCATGTTTTCTTCTCATCCGGGAGAGAAAAGTAGGTTGGGGGACTGGGAAGTGACAGCAGATATGTGTGAGACCTTGGAAGATGATGTATAGGATGTCAGAGAACTCCTGCTTTTTGGAAACAGACCCTTGGCCTCTGTCCACTTGTCCATCTCTCAAGGCATCCACTCACCTCCTGACAGTAGGGCTTCTGCACAGGGTTGGGAGTCCAGTCAGTGGCCAGATTTCTGGCCTCAGACAGCGAGCCCATAACCAGGGGAACCTGAAAGTCAGCTCTGAGTCTCAGGGATTGTTCTAGAGATGGACCCAAGGCCTTGGATTCTAGTTCTGCAGTTTTGCTCCCGGTTAGCCTTGGGCAAGTCATTGAACCTGGCCAAGGTTCCGTTTTCCCCTAGGTACATGAAGGTGGATGCAGGAGGGAGGGATGTCCTTTAGAAGAGCAAGTGTTCTGAACTCCCAGGTTCTGTCCGTGGGCTCCACACGCCAGTTACATCTGGAGATGATGCTGCAGATCTGTGTGGTGGTGGCCTGCTTGGCTGTGCTCAGGAGGAGCCATCACAGAGATTGCGTGGAGCTGACGGGAGGCTTCTCCCCACCCGCTGCCTGCTCATATCCACATTCTCCAACATTCACAGTCACTACAGCCTTCACTACCCCGAGCCAAGGAAGTCAAACATGGCCACATGGCCTGCAGGCCACCTGGCCATAACAAACCCAGGACTAGAGCCACATATCTGGTCCCTGGGCACCTGTTGCCATCACTATTGCAGATAACAGGGGAATGAGATCATAGGGTTCATGGGGCCCACTGGGAAAGTAGCATGTTGAGTTCCTCATACCTAAATGTCAGTTCTCACCCCACTGCTAGGCAGTATGTGACCTTGAATAAGTCAGGGTTGTATTCTGTGCCTCAGTTTTCCCATCTTGAAATGAAGAATTTGGGCTGATCCACTATGTAGCCTGGAGGTCTAGGGCTGAGACTTCCTTGTTCTGGGGCAGCTTATTGTGATTTTAAGTATCTTTTTTGTTATTGATAGTTTTCAAACTAGATTATTTACTCAGGAGGCCCCCAAAGTTTAACACCGAAATGAAGTAGAATGGGAAAATCTCTAAGGAAGACCCTGAGATTAGATTACTATATAGAGATGGCAAGAGCAGACTGTGTGTTAAAGGATTCTATCACTGAAGACAACTTCCCAACCCTAGCAAAGACCTCTGCTTGACCCTCCTTGGATCAGACATTTGGTGCCTGGACAGTTCTGTCTTCAAACTGAACTGTCCCCTGTCATCTACATAGCAAACTCTGGAATCTTCCAGTGGGTTTGGAAACCTTTGCAGTGACCAGTGCCATGCCTAGCTTGAAGCTGTGGGCTGACAAAACCCTGTTGAGATGCAAGATGTGGAGAGAAATAAATGCCTGTTGTTTAAGCTGCCCAGCTTGTGATATTTGTTATGGCAGCATGAGCAGACTTATGGACTAGAAGGTTCGTTTTGCATTAGAGCAGAGAGGATAGGCCCAGGGAATGGCACTCTGCTCTTAGCAGCTTCTCCTGTGGCCAACTCACTCATGGCCATGGCCCAGTGTACCCAGACCCACCCTGCAGCCTGCAATGTCCTGTGCCCAGCACAGGACATTGGCCATGCCATGGGCAGGGTAGTTGACAGTGCACCGTGGCACAGTTGTTTTGATTGTAGGCGACACTGCTGAGAGGCTACAAATGCCGCCAACCTGTCTAACACGATTCCACGAGAAATGTTGACTATAAATTACAAGGACTTAATTTTTCCAACCACAGCTAGGCAGTAAATGACTCTCTGAAATGACAGATGGAAAGTTCAGTTAATATGTTTATTTTCTGGCTCTGAGCAGCCCCACCTCCCCCAGCACTTTTCAGGTCAGCCAGAAGAGAGAGGAGAGGGGAGGGACATGTCTGCTGCCCCCAAACACTCCCAGACTTAGACCCCCAGTCTGCACTGGTCGTGGATCACTGCTGTGTGCTGGAAAGAAAAGCCACCCAGGAGCCCAAAGGCTCCAGGTCCTTCTGCCCAGCCAGTTTGGCTGACTCCATCTCAGAAAAAGTCTAGAGAGCTCTCTTGGGGTGACACTGGCCTGACTTTATCCCCAAAGTGACCAATCACGTGAACCTTATCATCTACAGAATGGTAATTTAAAACTTTCCCTGTTGGCCTGTTAGGCAGATGCCAGGAGCAGGGTCATAATTAAAATAGCCAAGATCTACATGACATTTTCTACAAACCTGGTCCTGATCAACCTGATCAATGAAGGAGGCATCATGATCCCTATTTTATTGTTGAGGAAATAGGGGCACCCAGAGGCGAAACATCTTGTCAGTGGTAGCGCTGAGTCAAACCTGCACGCTGGTCTCTATATACTCCCCATCACTGTGACACTGCTCCAAAGAGATCTGCTGTGAAGAAATGCTGTGGGCATGGACGCCGGGCTGGCAACTTAGCAAGGCCTGTCATCACCAGCCTCTGGGCCTCCTGCCTTCCTGTAAACATGAGCATGGCAGCTTCAGCCAGCCTGAGCAGGGCACCAGATCCCGCTTCAGTGGATGAACCCTGGAGGGAAGGGGCAGGGCTCCCTCTTACCTCCCTCTTACCTCTCTTCACTCCTAAGCCCCCTGTCCTGTGGCCTGGCCCCTGCCACTGCTGTCCTGGAAGTCATGACCACCAGACTCCATGGATGTCACAGACCAGAGGCTCAGAGATAGTAAGCGAGTGACCACTGGGGCCGATGACCAATCATGGCCCACAGCTGTGGGCTTTGCTTAGGAAGAACACCTTCTCTGTCAGTCTCCTTGTCCACTTTCCATGTAAGCCTCTGTGGGGCAAGGTGAGGAGCATGTCTCGGTGACATGATAGCAGGTCCAGATCCTGAGGCCAGCAAGAAAAGATATCCTTGCCATGAGTCGTTCAGGATGAGAAGAAGTTAGGAAAAGGGGGATTGAGGAAAATTCCAGGCAGAGAAAAAGGCTGAGTGAGAAAAAGAAGGAGAGAATGTGGGAATGTGGGGAAGCTAGAGGGTGAAGTTCAAGGGCATGGTCATGAGACAAGGGCTCACAGACAGACAGACAGACAGATGAGGCCCCAGGGGACATGGGAGGCCCAACCAGATGCCTTCAGTATAGGTCCTGTGTGCCAAGTTGGGACTTTGGGCCCTGTCCTTTAGGAAGTAGTCTTTCCTTTTAATCATGATTAAACATATCTAACATAGCTTTTAACATTTTACCCATTTTTTTAGCATCCATTCCAGTGGCATGAGCTCTTTCCCATCATTCCAAACTGAAACTATGCAACGAGTAAACAACTCCTCATCTCCCCTCCCCCAGCTCCTGGCAAGTTCTCTTGGGGGACTATTACCTGCATGTGAAGTGGGGATGACAGAATTTTCCTTGTGGAGTTGATCTTGGGCAATAAGGACAATAGCTGTATCCGTGGATAGTTATTCAGCTCTGCCCAGGGCCAAGTAGCTTAGCAGGTGCTTTTGCACAATTTATCTCACATCAGCCTCGGTGTCCCTAGAGAGTGCTAGTAGAGTCCAGGAGGCTTATGGAGATTCAGAGGTTATTGCCCAGGATTTGCATCTGAGAGAACCAGGGCCCTTGTAGCACAGAGAGGATGCTCCATATGCCTGACCTGATTTCTCATCTCTCCATCAAGTTAAGCCAGCCCTTGTGCGCAATTCCGCATATCAGGAACTCTTGGAGCTAGCCTGGGGTTCAAAGCCTCAGGACAGATGCCTTTCATCTCAGTCACAGACCCTGCAGGAGGCTGAGGCTTCTGTTGGAAAGCAGGGAGAGCCTCTCTAGCTCTGACAGCTCATCAGAGAGGCCTGCCGATGGACGGACAACTTTGCCTGAGGTTGGCTGAGAGAGTGGGCAGTGGGTTCAGTCTAAAGGTACCTTGGGGAAGAGGAGGGCAACTGGGCCCCAGCAGGCTCCTGAGAATGAGAAAGTCATGAGGGCTTTATGGAGCAGCCCCAGGCATCAGCCCTTCTGTTATCTTGGGAAAGAAATCCAATGAGGAAGGCCCATGTGATAGAATGTTTCCATGGCAACAGAGAAGGAAAGGGCGCCATCTCTGTGCGACCCCAGAGCCAGCTGGACTAAAGCCAGGCAGCCCGTTGGAGAGTCAAGGCTGTAAGACTCTTTTCCAGAGTCTTGCCAGAGGTCTCCAGTATGCCATGGCCAAAAGATTCAGGAAGAGGGCTGAGGTGTGAGCTCTAACACCCAGGCTTCCCGGGAGAGAGTCAGGGCACATTCTTCTCCCTGCCCCTCATCTTCTGCAAAGTCTCATTGCTGAGTGTCACTTCCTCAGCCTGGCAACCCGATGTCCTGTGACCCAGTCATGCTCTTTCTCCCCAGGGAAGCAGAGCTGAGGGAGGTTCAGTCCATTCTCCATCCCATGGTGGCTAAGCTCTCCACCTAGAACTGATATACTTTCTTTTCCCTACAGAATCCTACAGAAAACCAACTCAATGCCATCTCCTGCAGATGGTTCTTGGGATTTTTCCCATCAGGTAGTCACTGACCCACTTCCCCCACCCTCCTTTCTGACCCCATGCTCTTAGAACTTTGGGGGTCACTCTTCTGCACAGCTCTGTATTGTATCTGTCTATGAATGGACAGGTACTACTACCTTGTCTCTGTGGCCATAGTAGCCACAGAGTGGTGCTCAGAATGAAGCTGGGGTAGTCAGTGCAGGTAATGAAGGATTGGGTCAGGAAGGACCATCAGTGTAGATAATGAATGACTGGATTATTACAAAGATGGTGGCTGATTCAAAGGAAATTATGTTAAAACTTACAATATGGTACACCAAAGCCACCACCATCTACTAACTGGATCCTGGAGTCCCATATTTTACACCTGACTATATACCTGTGCTCTTTACCTTTCTTTATCTGGCATGCATTCTCAGCAGCATACCCTCATCTAATCATTTAAAATTCTTCTGTGTCCCTTTACCCATTCAGGCCATGAGCTGCCATGACCTGCAAGGCCAAACCCTAGAAACTGGTGAGGGGTGATGGGGAATTAAAGAAAACACACACACAGGTATAGAGAAAAAGATGGGGTCAGGTTGAACATTGCATCCTAATGGAGAAATGGTGACACAGAACTGGTCCAGCAAGTTTTTTCATATAGGGTATCAGGAAGTTAAAGACTATAGAGGCATTGTTCTTCCTGCATGAGAAAGTTAGAGAGCTAGGAACATTCTTGTAGTCATTTTACTATTGCAATGCTAGGAGCTTCCTGGACAATGCTCAGGAAGCCCATTGTCCAAAGTTTCTATTAAGTGGGCAGGCTTGAACAGTACAGCACTGGTGAAATATTGTAGTTATCTTGCTCTGCTCAGAATCTTTCTATCCCTGGGAGCTGGCATCTGAGGTCTAAGTCAAGAACTGAATGGCTCTGTAGTTAGCACAGAACCTCCTTTTGAACAGGGTGCCACCATGCAACTGGGCCATCTCAATCAGCACCCTCACACCAAGAGTATTCCCAGAGGGGCATTGCCTTTGTCACAGGACAGTTTCAAAACCCATAATTCAGTGCAGGCTCCCAACAGGAAATAAAATGCTAATACCTCCAGAGCACTTCTCCCTCACCTTGTCCAACCTGTTGCCAAGGTTACCTACCTCCAGGGCATTGTTTGGCAAGGAGTGGTTAATAAGTATCCCCTGGGAGGCTCCCTTCCTGCCAGCCACTCTGGACTCCTTTCCCATCCTTGGATCACTTCACCTTTTGGGTCACGCAGGCAGGTGGGAGGAGGGGGCATGAGAAGACAAAAGGGGCAGGACACCCCCACTACCTCGGGCACCAGCTTTGGACCCCCTCCTCTTTGGAGTTTTCTCTCTTTATTTCCTCTCTCTGTTCTACCCTTTAAGTGAATATTTTTGCCTCAGAGTTTCTCTCGGGTGTTCAATCTTCAACACCAGGGGAAGGAGGATTCAATCTTGATTTATTCTCAGCGAAGCCTAGAAATTTGGGTGGTTTGATAGCTGGAGCTGGAACTCTACGAGGGATTATGGTGATTTCTTCACTCTTCAGTGTGAGCTCTCGTGCCACTGCACTTCTTCACAAGATGGCGGCCATAGGATAGTCAGTCCAGGGCTCTAGTGGTTCAGTGGACAAGGAGGAAGCTATGCTGCCTTCTTTTTCTTCCTATTTTTTTTTTGTAAGCTCATAAGATTTGAAGAGAGGGGGTCATGGACCCCAGTTCTTCAGGGAGGGTAGCAGAGTCACATTGTAGAAGAGCATGTAGGATGGATGATATTGTTGTACCATTCTTTGGAATATCCAACCTGCTGCAAGATGAATAGCAGAGAAATGGAACCACACACATTCAATTGAAATTTTCTTCTTTGTGTCTCTCTAGAATTTCTGACCACCCTTTTCCAAAATCATATTTGTAGCCCAGGGATAAAGCCAGCACAAATAGGCTCATGCAGTTGAGCTCATGCATGGCTTCCCAAACATGCTAAAACAAAGCTCTTTGGCATGCACATGACCTTGCGCATACTTAGAATGTGACACCCAAGATGCTGCGACAAGGAAATTTTTTCGTCCACCTTTTCTACAGGGTAGTGATTTCCAGGATCAGACTGTTTCTTGATTTAAGTTTGAAAACTGAAAAAAAAAGAACATTAGGTCCTAATCTCCATCAACAAATTCCTTCCAGCCAAGAATTCCCAGGTTCCACTTTGTTCATCTCTGTAGGAATTTGGGCAAGTGAAAAGAGGCTCTGTTTTCCAACTTAGGATCTCTTTCCCATCCAATTGGAATAAATGTTGTATTTTTAAAGGAGAGGGGATAGTTCTTTAAAGGCATGTACTATGAAGCAGGGAAAACATCTGTTCTATTTATTTTGAACATCTCAGCCTAAATAGAACACTGGATATTAAAATGTATGTTTGTTTATTGAACAATTTTAAAGAAACCAAATATGCCATTAGCCCTATCTCTTTAACTTGAAATGAGTCCAGGAGGCTGGGATATTGAGGTTAACTGAAAACAGGACTGCACTGTCCTCAGTCTAAACAGAAGGGAAAAATTAGTGTAAGCACCCAAAAAAGCATTTGATTATTTTTCTTTAAATGCAAATAATATTTTTGGCCAGCAGAGCATTAAGGACAGGCTTTTGCCTTGGGCAAATAAAACCCTGTTCAAGACCCAGGCTAGACTCACCACGAATTTAGTCTCTCTTTTAAAATTCTTATGACTTGCTTGAGCTCTTCCAGGCCATTGAAACTGGTCTGGAACCTTTGGGTAACATCTGGAAGAAATGTCTGTTGACAAATGCCAAAAACAACTTTTAAATATCAATCCCCTCTAGAAGAAGCACTGGGGCGTGGGGGGGAGGTGTCTTGGGCAAAGATGGAAAGATCAAGCCATTTTATTGGTCTGGAGAACAGCCTGTCCTCTGATCCACTTTGCAAAGCTGATGTCATGTAATGGGGTGGCACGTTTCTCTAGCCTGCCTCCTCTCTAGGCCCTCAGTGTCAGAAAATGAGCCTGGGGAAATGCAGGAGGGTGTCCCTCTTTCATGAGAGTACCATGGTGATCAAACCTTTCTGGGGTTTCTGAAAGGGCAGTACCACTGTTTGGCTCCTTCAGTTGCAGTGTGGAAGGAAGAGACTGACCCAGTGAGACCTGGCATCCAGGACAGGACGTGGACTAAGTATCCAGCATGACCTGCTTTCGGTCCACTTTGCTCCCAGGATCTCCAGGACCCTGTGTTTCAATTTGTGCTTGCACTTGAATGCCTGTTGAGATGGAGCACTTACTACCTCCTAAAATCTCCTGTTCCATGAGGAGGCAGACAGCTCTTCCCAACAGTTGGCTGGAACAGTCGCCTCCTGCAATTATCTGTGGAATAAAATGATATTAATCAATCAGTACCATGTTGAGATTTTCCTCATTTGCATATGCTACGTGCCCTGCTCAGGGCCCTTACTAAAGTTCTCAAGGGTGAGATTAAAGATGAAGCATCTGTCACTGGGGACTCTCCACTGAGGTGTCAGCTCACAGGGCCAGCCCGGAGGGCAGTCTTAGATACAGCAAGCTGTGGGGATGAGGCCCGAGACCTGGAATGCTCAGGGACAGGATGTGTGATGGAGTGGGTGAGGACAGGTGGGTCAGGAAGGGGAACCAACAGGACATGGAAAGGTTTTCTTCACAGGCTACTGTGCTGCTAGAAATGAGGAAGTGGATGCTCGGGGGAAAGAGAAGTGGTAGGTAATTTCTCTTGATGTTTGAGACTTGGTTGATGGCTCAGTACTCAGTTCACACAGGGCTTTGAAGCCAGTGATGATAGAGCTCTTGCCCTGTAAGATGGAAGCCCTCGGTAGTTCCTGGGCAGAGATCAATATGACCCAATGGCCTTGTGAGGGGAGTGCTCTGGAAAGCTAAGAGAAGAGTTGAAATTAGGGGACTGAGGCAGAAAATAAAGAGGAAGACTGCTGCAGTCATCCAGGTAAGAGGTGATGTGGCCTCCACCAAATGAGGCTGGGCCATCTTCAGTTGCAAGAGTCCATGAAGGTGAGTATGTCTAGTTGTGCATACTGTCACCCAAATGCAGTTTTCATAAAGGGGAAGGTGCATTAGTCAGGGTTATGCCAAGAAATGGAATGAATATGATATATACATACATAGGAAGAAGTTTATAAGGGATGGCCTCACACAATGATGGAAGCTGAGAAGTCACAAGGTCTGCGGTTAGCAATCTGATGACCCAGTTTCAATTCCAAAGTCAGATGTCTTGACACCTAGGAAGAGCTGGTATTCCAGTTCAGGTTCAAAGGAAAAGACCTGCATCCATGCTCAGGACACTCGGAGAGGACGAGTTCTCTCTTATGTATTAGTGATCGACCTTTTTGTTCAACCATTCAGGTCTTCAACTAATTAGATGAGGCCCACCCACATTAGGCAGGGCAGTCTGCTTTACTCAGCCTACAGATTTGGGCACTGATCTCATTCAGAAAAACCCTCATGGACTCACCCAGAGTAACATTTGAAAGAATATTTTGGCACTCTATGGCCCTGTAAAGTTGGCAAATAAAATTATCTATCACAGGAGGTGAAAAAGATACAGACTAGGTGGCTATAGTGTCTGCCACAGATCCTCTTGAGTCCAGATTTGGGACAATAATACTATTTTTCACCAAAAGGAATCAAGACTCTTGATCCCAAATCTTAGGACAGGAAAAATATTAGTAGTGAGTGTAGAAAGTTTTGTTAATGCCAGCAAATAAGATTGCTTTAAAAATGACAGTAAGTTGACAGTGAATAAACAAGATTTTAGTTTGAAGAATTTCATCAACCAAGCAGAACATGAAAAATAAAGTAATACAAATGATCAACCAATATATAAAAAAAAAATGCTCCGTATTATTAACCACCAGGAAAATCAAAACCACAATGAGATTCCATCTCACCTCAGTTATGGATATTATAATCTAGAATTGCTATTATCAACAAAACAAAACAAAACAAAATATAACAAATTCTGATGAGGATGAAGCAAAAGTAACTCTCCTACACTATAGGTGGGAATGTAAATTAGTATAGCCATCATGGAGAACAGTATGCAAGTACCTCAAAAAACTACAAATAGATCTACCATAAGATCTAGCTATCTCATTTCTGATTATATATCCAAAGGAAACAAGATCAGTATACTAAAGTGATAACAACATACCCATGTTTATTATGGCATTGTTTACAATAGCTATAAGAATCAGCCTACATGTTCATCAACATCTGAATGGATAAGGAAATGTGGAATAGTATTCAGCCATAAAGAGGAATAAATTTTGTCATTTGTAGCAAAATGGATGGGGTGGAGGACACTTGTTTTATGTCAAATAAGCCAAACTCTGAAAGACAAGTACTGCAATGTTCTCTCTTATACATGAAACATTGAAAAAAAGTCAACGTGAATATAGAATAATTATTACTAGCAGTGGGAAGGTGGGAGAGAAGATGAATAGAGGGAGGCTGAATTTGATCAGTATATACTATATATACATATTGAAGTAGCACACAGACCTAATTAATATGTAAAATTAATACATATTAATAAAAATATAAAAAGAATCTGGAAAGAGATAGTGATAATCAAGGTAATCTGAAACAAGTTGATTTTGTAAGAATCATGTGAATTCATAGCAATGTTAAAAAATAAAAATTAATATGATGCATGCAAAAATATGCACATATTAGGATTTATTTGGTTATATTGCTTTTAATAAGTAGAAGAGTTTTTATGTTTGCATTTATATTTGTGATTAAGCATGTATCTATTTACAAAGCATAGGGTTACATTTCTCACTATTTCTGTAGATAAAAAAGAATAAACACATGGAACTAACTACAAATAAACTAAAATGATTTTTCCAGAGATAGATACTATATTATGAAGTCATATAAGGATCATCATGTAAGCATCATATAGGAGGGGAGTCAATCAATTACTTTACTCTTGTTGTCCTACACAGCAACCAATTAAACAGAGAAGCCTACGAAGTGTTTAATCAATCATCCTACAGATGATTAATTAGCTAAACACTGCATATACTCCATCTCTCATCTCTTAGTAGATGAAACCTCAAGATGACCCTACTAATTACAATGCAGTATTGATTACACATGCATAAGTTTCCAATTAATATCTATAAACTAGACCAATTTATCATAATGACAGGACAATGATTTAGGTACTGCCAGCTATAAGAAATTTTTAAAAATACATCATTTCTGGGAAAGACACCAAGTTTTAAGACATGGGATCTTTGAATTTAGATTTTGAAAGACAGAGGCTTAAAAGTCTGAATGAAACAACTAGAACTTCATTATCAAAAGAAACTTAGACAGTGGTTTGGTTTGGATCACTTTCAATATACAGACTTGTCCTAAACCTGATTCTGTATGCTCTTCTAAAATGTTCTGTAGTTTGGGTCTGCTAGGATTATTAATGCCTGATGGAATTACTATAGTCCCATGTAAATGTAAAAAATTAAAGCTTATAAATAAAGATTAAACTCATTTAAACTCAGGAAAATTCATGATTGTGATTTTTTATCTTTTTATCAAAACAATCATTACTTAGGATTGTATAGGTTATGCTGTGATCACAAATAATCTCAATGTTTCAGCGATGTGACACACAAAGTTTTATTTCTCCATACCTGTAATGGTGTATATGAATTGTCAACCTGATTGGATTAAGAAATAATGATTAAGAGGCTTGTGGGTGTGTCAGTGAGCATGTGTCTAGGAATGATTGGCAAGTGGGATAGCCAACTGAAGAGGAGGCCCTCCCTAAGCATGGGCAACACCGTTTAACAGGTTGGTGTCTTGGATGGAATAAAAGTTGGAAGAACAAGGAAGCAGCAGCAGGTGAAAGATCCATTCTTCTTGAACGGGTTCTTGATTGCTACTGAGACCACCTGAGGATATCAGACTCTCGCTTCTTCACTCTCCAAGACTGGACTCTGCCAGTGATTCTCCAAAGAGTTACCATAATCCTTCGGTCTCAGACTAGGATAGAGCTGTTGATCCTTCTTGTTCTGAGGCTTCAGCCTCTTGGACTGTGCAGCTATTGGTTCCTCCAGCTCCCCAGCCTGCAGACAGCCATTGTGGACAATCTAGCTCCTGGTTGCGTAAGTCAATCTAATAAATCCCCTTTTTTATAATCATATTTCCTGTTGATTCTATTCCTCTAGAGAACCCTGACTAGTACAATACCCACTGTCATTGGGCAAAACAATACACCATGTCGTTCAGGAACCAGGGTAATAGGGGGTCCACATCTTTGTAGTTCCATCATCTAGAACAGATGGCCTCGTCAGGTATTCTGTTTGGTGGTCTTAAAATGTGTCCACAAACTCTTACTTTTTTCCTTCACAAACTGTAGGTTGATTCACCTTCCTTAGAGTGTTCATTGCACTTCATGACTTTCTTTTAATGAAAAGAATGTGCCAGAAGTAACAATTTGTGTTTTCTGGGAGGAAATCATAAAAGACATTGTTACTTCCTCCTTGTTCCACCTCGGATAACTCATTCTTGGGAAAGCTAGCTGCCATGTTGTGAGGACACTCAAGCAGTCCAATGGGGAGGTCCATGCGATGTGGAACTGAGTCCTCTTTCCAACAGCCAGTGAGGAATGAAATCAGTGTAAGTGTGCTGTCACACAAGCAAATACTCCAGCCTCAGTCACGAGATAACTGCTGCCCACATCAACATCTTACCTGTAACTTTATGAGAGACCCTGAGCCAGAACCACCAGCTAAGCCATTTTTTAAAATTCCTGATTCACAGAAATTATTGTGAGATATGGAGTGCTTTGTAGTCCTAAGCTCCAAATTTGTGTGGTAATTTGTTATGTAGCTACAGGTAATTAATATACTGACAGAAGGCAAAAAAAAATGGAGGGCATGGTTTTAGTCGTTTCATATTTAATTTACAGGAGGCACATTGAACTTCTGCTCTGAGCCCATTTGCCAGAAATGGCCAAATTGCTGGAGGCCACAGAATTCTCCTATGAATTTAGCAGAGAGAATACCCACATCTGAACAACTACCCTAAACCTCTGTTACAAGCATTTAATACATTAAAGCCAAAATGCTCCATTTTTCTTGTATTTAATTAAAGGTTTGGAAAGTTTGATCAAGCAAGTTTTTAATAAAGTATAAATATTGGGAAATTTTTAATTATGAAATTATATTAGAAAGTTATGATTGGAGAAAATGTTGATTCTTAATATACAAAATATTTAATATTTGTTAAGATCCCAAAATCCATTGAATCTTTATCAAATACAAGATGTATAAAGAATCAATATTTCTTTCCTTTCACAAAATTCCCTTGACATTTACAGAACCTGTCAGCATAGTGAAGTGGTGAATGGATAAATTGTATCCTGATGCTTATAAAGAAGAAAATGGTAGATTCCCAAAAGACAGGATAAGGCACTGTTTTTAGAAAGTTTCTAAGTAGAGATATTAAATTGAAGATGGGGCATGCCTAGGAAGGAGGTGAGCCAGCAGGGATTCACCAAGGACATCCATGCCAAACCAGCCTCATTTCCTCTTAGGCTTTTCTTTTGGTAACATTTTAGCAGAACAAATTCAAAGGCTATACTTTCTTAGCCTTGTACCATGTGAGATATTAATTTGCAGTTAAAATGATACTCAAGGAGTATTAACCTCATTAGAAAAATGCCGATGTGTGTCTCATTTCGCTGTCACTTTCCTCAGCTAAGAAACTGGAATTACACAGAAAGAAAACACAAGCTGGTGGTTAGATGATATACTAGATTATTAAACCTGGATTCAAAATGATGCTGTGGAACTGAATAGTGGTCTAAGAGATGTTTAAATAAAAAATAAAATATATTTCTAAAAGCCTTAAGTGCACAGGGTTTCTGTGTCTTTTTCAACCTCCTTCAAAGCCAGTAGAGGAGCCTTAAATTTCTTTTTCCTTCTCTTTTGCCTAAGCATAAATGGTCAGGGCCTAGGATTTGTCTTCTGTAGGAGGACTGGCCATCTTAGTGTTTGTGTGTCTGTGTTTGTATGTATACACCACACACACACACACACACACACACATGCATACCTGTGTGTGTGTTCCAATTTCCTCTACCTTCAAATGCATGAGTTTTGTAAGGCTTACCCTCTTTCCTAGTCATCTTCAATACAAAATGGAGACAGCTGATGTCATCCTCCATTCAGCTTCAGAGAATCAAAGTGAATTCTGTGCCAGTTTAGATCAAAGAGGCCTGCCTTTTGTCAGTCCTGGGACACAAGCCCAACCATTAATAAAGCCTTTTCATTTTTATTTTCAACTCATGTTTTCCTACAAACCATTGGACATAACCCTGGAAGGAAAGAGGGCTGAGATTTAGGCCTCATATGCAGTGATTCTGAATGGACTATCAGCCCAGAATGTAAGATGGCTGTTGGGAAAACTAATGCCATCTTAGGGGACATTGCTTGAGTCATGCAACAGTCAGAAGAAATGGTCAGACCATAGGGAAGTTGTGCTCACTTCTGAGCACCACCCTAGAAGCAGGTGACACACAGTGCTGATCAAGATAGTGAGCAGCTGAAAGGGTGGTGGCTCAGAGGTGAGTCAGATGAAATGCTGCCCAGTCAACAGAATCAACATTCACCATTATGCCGTCTTTGTCTGCTTTCACTTATGTAGAGGATCCTATGTTCTGGTCCATGAAGTTTAGTAAGGCCAGATAACTAGCCCTCACCTAGGAAATGGAAATGGAAATAATGTATCACTTCTGGATCAAAGTAATTAACCACAGATGCTTAACTTTCTGTCTCTCTCTTCATCTGTACCAGGGACGGGATGCTTGTGCTGAGACAGAGAAGCCCAAAGAAGAAAACAGTCTGAATTGCTAAATGTAAGAGACTTGCACTAGAGAATCACCTGGATCTGCTCCTGACTTCATAAGAGCAAGACCCAGACTCTTTTTGTAGGAAACCATTGAGATTTTCAGGTGATGTTTTACTGCAGCACAGTGTAGCTCACTCCGACTTTTCAACAGAGGGCACACGAGTTCCCTGTTGTACTGGAATAGCTAGGGAAGGGTCTGATGAGACAGATGATGAAGTCAGCTCCCTCCAGGACTAGCTTGGAGCACAGTACACCTGGCTAAGTTCCTGTTGAGGCCTCAAACAGATCTTCTCTATTCAATGTGAAATACTCTGCGAGAGTGGACCCAGGTCGCCTGTGGGTAGTGAAGTGAAGTAAAGCAAGGATTCTGGAGTTACCACCTTGGTTCTGTGCAAAGACCAAAGACTGCTCCTTCTTGGCAAAAGATACCCTACTTTTGTCTGCAAACAAATGACTGCTGTAGCTACACATAGTTTGCTGGCTTTATATACTTGTTCCTTCCAAAGAATCCAAACTATCCATTTTAAAATAGATGAAGACACTGAAGCCTCATAGGTTCCAGATAAGCTCCAGCAGGGTCCTTTGCACCCCACCCTTCTCACTAGGCATGACAGATGTATTTCTTCAAAGGAGAATTAAGCAAGGAGGCATCATGTCGACAGCCTTGGGCTAGAGAAGAAAGGCAGGGCTTCTCACAGAAGCTCCATTTACCACAGGATTCACCTTTTGCCCCAAGATAGCTTTGATCACTGTGAAGTTTCCACAAACAAGGAACGAAAGAGGAAGAAGATGGCTCCATTTCCAACCTGATCCACACATGTGAGAAATGAGCCATAGTCAGTCTTTAGCATGAAGATCCCTCAACTTTCCTCCTTCAAACAGCTGACAGCTTTTCACTGTAGGTTTAAATAGTTGTATATTTTGTTTGCTTTATCACTTTTCACCACATAAATATTTGATGGTGAAAATCACTGTCGCGAGGGGGCAAAATTGCCATGTATGTAGTCGAGGGGAGAAAGAAAGAATGTCCAGGTGCTTCTGCCCCTTTCAATGCTTTATTCACTCAATACAATTTCACTCTAATTAATTCTAAGCACTGCAAACACACTTAATCATGATAGGCTAATGGCAGACATTCCCTCTGCATGCTAAGTTCAAAGATCTGAAGTCTTAGGCTTTGAGTCCAGCAGATGCACACTCACTCAGACCGTGATGACCAGGTCCGGAACCAAGGCAGGCTTTTCCTGGAATGCAGTGGACGACCGGTTGAGGAGGGGGTCCTCAGGAGGAGTTGGGGCTCTCACCAAGGTCCAGATGAGAAGGTAGAGTTTGAGAGCGGTGAGGATCATGCAGAGGCTCAGAAAACGATGACAAGTGATGGGATGTCAGGTCTTCATATCAGGCTCTCCAGCTTGAGTGCATCCTTGTTTCGGCTGGCTGAATCTCTGTCCATTGGCTGTATTATTTATACTAAATTTGGGAGGATTTTGACCCCCCTTTCAATCCTTATCAGCTACCACTGGATTTCTCAGTGATATCATTTACCCTGGGGTCAGAAACATCTGGTCTGGTGGTGTCCACCCTGATCTCCTCTCCTTTCCCTCTTAACAGGAGAGGGCAGCCTGCCAGGGTCTTCACTCTGTTTTTCAGGGTGAGGGGAAGTCACTTGTTTGAGGCCATACTGGAGGGCTCTGTGGGTGTGCCTGGTGAGACTGCAGGTTTCAAACTGCAGTTTTTAAAAGGCAGTTACTTAGACTCAGGCCTAAGGCCATCCTCACAATCACTTATGATTTACTTTACTAATGTGGTTCTGTAGAAGATCAGCCCAAGAAGTAGCCTGTCAGCCTTCAAATCCCAATTGCCCTGCTTTCCTGTGTAACCTTGGAAAAGTTCCTTACCCACTGTGTGTTTTGGTGTCTTCATAAGTTAAGTAGATAAAGTGATAGTATCTATCTCATAAGGCTGTTTTTTGTGGGATAAAATGGGCTAATATATGCAAAGTGGTTACAGAAGTTCTTGTTGTAGGGGAGGTGTTCAAGAAGTGCTATGTTTTTCTAAGTTCTGAACTGGCAGCCAATCATAACCCAGGAAATATGAAGGGCCACTGTGTGCACAAGTCTGAGCTGAGCCCTGTTGGAGGGTCTTAGAATGAAGTCTTTAATGTCCCCTCAAAGCCCCAAAAGTTCATCAGAAAACAAAAAAAAAAAACAGGTCTAAGCATCAATTCGCAGTTTATCAAATGGGCAGTCGACAGGACAGGACGCTGCCAGCCTCTGCTGGAGTCACAGTGTCCCATGGTCACCTCTAGCTACAAAGATGCTGGAAAATTGTTTTTTAAATGGCTCCTGAGATGAAAGCGGCCATCTGCAAGGGGATTCTGATCAGTTCTGTTTTTCAGCTCTGTGATCTGTGTCTTTTGCCTTGTTTCTTCTTCCTTCTGCCCCCCAGAAATCAGATTGCCTGTTTCTATCTTGCAACCATCTAGAAAAGTTCACACCAATTGAGACATTGGTCAAGAGAGTCTCAAGGCTCTGAACCCAAACCTGGGAGCACAAGAGAAAACAACAGCAACCCTGTCAGAGTATGTGCTTGTGCTATTCTTGAGTGGGGTTTGTCA
Source organism: Ictidomys tridecemlineatus (assembly GCF_052094955.1). Lineage (NCBI taxonomy): Eukaryota > Metazoa > Chordata > Mammalia > Rodentia > Sciuridae > Ictidomys > Ictidomys tridecemlineatus. Next base: position 74,931,122 of record NC_135477.1, read on the forward strand.
CTGGGGCCAAATGTAAGCCCTTATTAATATGATCATCATGGCTTCTGTGGAAATGGGCAAATGTTACAAAAGTGAAAAAAATAAGGAACATGGAATCACGGGAATGATAAAGTGATCACTGACCAACCAATTTCTCTCTCCCTCCATCTTCTCAGAAACTGTCTGCAGGATGCTGAAGTTGTACATGATATGGTTAACCTAATGCCAACCAGTAGTGCTGACATGTCAGCCTGTTCTCTCAGAAGGCAAAATAATTAATGGATGCCTCTAAATATGGTGGATAGACAGAGACTGTGTTACTAGGGTTTCTATCACTCTAGCAAATACCTAAGGTAGAAAAGAGAAAGATCAATTTTGGCTCATAGTTTTGGATATTTTAACCTATAAATTGTTTGGTCCTGTGGGTATGTGGTGACCCATTATTGGAGGAACATGTCGTGGAACAAAATTGCTCACCTCATGGCTGGGAAACAGGGAGAAAGAGGAAGGGATTAGTGTCCCACTACTCCCTGCAGGTCATGTCCCAGTAACCTAGAATTCTTTCACTAGTCCCCACTTAACTAAAGGTTCTACCACCTCCTGGTGGCACCAAGCTGAGGGCCAAGGCTTTTATAGCACATGGGCTATTTGGGAACATTCCAGATTAAAACGATAGCATATAATAGATAGAGTTGTAGATAGATAGATAGATAGATAATGACAGAATGAAAAGCTAACCTGGTAATAGCAAAAAATGTGAGAAAACTATTATGTAAAAACTATTATGCAAGCAGAAGTTACCAAGAACAATCTGAGAACAATAAAGACTTCTCAGGGATTACAGATATAACCATCTACATAGCAACATATTTGACTTTATGGAAAGTAAAGGGAGAAAAGTCTCATGGAATAAAAAGAAAGAGAAAAAAGTCCTGCTCCGTAAAATAAGCCAGACTCAGAAAATCAAGAGTTGAATTTTTTTTCTCTCTCTCACTGAGAGAGAGATGAAAGAGATGAACACAATTTAACTGTTATTTTCCCTGTGCCTTCATAATTCCTAAAATTACAGAGATGTTGATAAACTGATATGCTCACTGAAAGAGAGAGAGAGAGAGAGAGAGAGAGAGAGAGAGAGAGAGAGAGAGAGAGAGAGAAAAGGAATAAATAAAGAACTCAAGGAACTCAGGAAAATAGAAGGGAGGCCAAAGAATAGAAGAAGGGAATAGAGAGAGTAGGAAGAGGGGAAGACCTGGGAAAGTCCTAGGAAATAAAATTAACCAAAGTATACTATGTCCATGTCTGAATATACAGCAATAAATTCCACTTCATAATATAAATATAATATATAATAACATAAATATACTGCATAATTTATAATACATATAATATATAATAATATAGATATTTATAATATATATAAACATATAATATAAATATACTTCAGTAATTTGATAAAATAATAAAAATAGGAGGATAAAATAATAAAAATAAAAATAGTGTTGAGTAGAGCAATCTGACTGTTATTAGATTGCTCTAATTGAGAGCAATTAATATGATAATCATGTTATCATATTAATTGAGTAGTTGAGTAGAGCAAGAGGATAGGAGATAGAAGAGGGGAGGAGAAAGGGAGATACTGGGGAATGAGATGGATCAAGTTATGTTATGTGCATGCACAAATGTGGCACACTGAATCCCACTAATATGTATGCTACTAATGCACTACTAAGAAAAGGAAATAGCACACATCTCCAAATGGAAGAATTGGCATTTAGGAAAGGGGCAATGGAGAAGAAGGAGGGGAGAAATTGCCAATGAAACAACAACAAAGAACACATTAGGGTGAAAAATGAGCAAGAACATAATTTAACTGTTATTTTTCCTGAATGTTCGTAGTTCCTAAAATTACAGAGATGTTGATAAACTGATATGTTCATAAAGTCAGAAACATAAATTGATATAATTCTTTTGAAAATAATTTTTTTTATTGTTGGTCTTTCAAAACATTACATCTTTCTTAATATATCATGTTTCACAATTTGATTCAGAATGGTTATGAACTTTTTGAAAATAATTTGATATTAAGAACCATACGGAAACCCATTTCCTTGTGTACAAAATTCACATACATAGAAATTTGTCTGAAAGTTATAATTCTCAAACAAGAAAATTTAAAAATTCAAGGATACTATCTGTGATATTAATTATAGCAATAAAAAAGCTAGAAACAACTTTAAAATGATTGATAATAAAAGAACAGAAAAAAACTAAAAAATCAAATGTCCATAAAAATAGTTTATCAAACAAACATAAATTACATTAGCAGTGAGGTTATTAGTTGTCGAAATTTTAAGAAAATACTATCCAAAGTTAAGTTATAAATGAGCATAATTCCAAGCACTATTGGTGAAAGTGAATCTAGTGAATCTGAAGAATATTGTAAAATCTTCAGGATAAAGTGCAGTCACTTAGGCACAGCAATTCTACTTCTGGACATTATGTCAGGAAATAATTAGGCAATCACACAAATACATGTGTGTAGGAGAGTTTATTCAATAATATTTGTAGTAGCAAATTGTTTTAGTCAGCTGTTTTGCTGCTGTGACTAAAAGATATGACTAGAAAAATTGTAGAGGAGGAAAAGTTTATTAGAGAGCTTACAGTTTCAGAGGTCTTAGTCCATAGAAGGCTGGCTCCATTCCTGGGAACTCAAGGTGAGGCTGAACATCATGGAGGAAGAGTGTGGCAGAGGGAAGCCACTCACATCAGGGTGATCAGGAAGCAGAGAGAGACTTCACTGGCCAGATACAAATATATAAGCAAAGCCACACCCCAGTTCCCACCTCCTCCAGCCACACCCTATCACTTCAGTTACCACTCAGTTAATCCCAATCAGGTTAAAACTGATTGGGTTGAAACTATTACAACCCAATCATTTTTCCTCTGAACCTTCTTGCATTGTCCCACACTTGAGCTTTTGGGGCACACCCCATATCTAAACCATAACACAAATCTAGAAATGATGTGTTCCTGCCATGAAGAGCCAGGTGACTAGGGAGAGCTGCATTCCACCATGGAATCATATAGGCTCATAGGCTTCGTGGTCATGAGGAAGTTCCAAGTTCAACTGATAATACAGTGTGTATTATATGATCTCATTTGGGTGCATACATACCGTACAAATTGTGAATATGCCTGTCGAAGTGTTTTGCATCGTATTCATATTCATTGTTATATCACAGACTTATAGAAGTTTGGAGAGTTTTTTTTAATTAGAATTGTTTGGAAATGTTTACAATTAGTGTGCTTTATCCTTTTAATCAGAAAAATGACCCGCACCAAGGAAAAAAAATACAGCTACTTCCATTTTAGTGGTAGGTGGAGAGGTATAAAAAATGTCTCCCAAACTGCAGCCTTGATAGTATAGAAAGTCTGTACCATCCAGAGAAATAAGACTGTCCCTTGGAGCAGAAGTGTTCCTGTGAAAGCCACCAGGCAGGATAGCTAATGGGGCATCCCATTAGTGCCAGATCAAGAACCGCCATCTGAAGCCCAAGTTGCCACTTTTGGAAGATTTCCTCTCTTATTTAACTATGTTTGACTAATGACCCTATGTAGGTTCGACTCATTCATTTACTGAGCACTATTTTTTATAACAGGTTTATCTTGGAGTGTTTCTCAGGAAGCCACATAAGTTAAAGTGAGACATCCTCTGCTAAACTTTACCAAGGTTTTTATGACTAATATGAATATTTAGTCACACCTATTTTAGATTTTCCAGCACAGAATTATTGCTATAATGTAAAACTTTTGGGTCTTGAACACTGCCTATTGATAAAAGAGATCTCAATTTATATCTTCATTTGTTAATTCTCCAAATATTTCTTTATTTTTTTTATGACAGAGACTGCATTAAGAACTGGAGATTTGATGGTATTAGGGTTGAATTTTGTCCTCTCAAAATTTGTATGTTGATATTCACTATAGTTTGGAGGTTGAATGTCCCCTAAATCTCCATGATTTAATGACTTGGTTTGTAGGATAGCACTCTCAGGAATGGTGAGTTTTAGAAGGTGATGTCTAGTGAGAGGTATTTGGGTCACTGGAGTGCATACCTTTGAAGGGGATTTGAGAATTTCAGTCCCTTTCTCTTCTCTTTTGTTGTGTGTACATGGGGTGAATGGTTTTGCTTGTCCACGCACCCAGCCAAAGTGTGCTGCCTCAACACAGACACAAAACTTTGGTGCCAACTGATCATGGATTAAAACTCTGAAACTGTGAATCAAAGCTTCCCACCACATTCACACATAATGAATCTGGGTAGAGTCGGGACAGACAGGATGGCTTGCTCCTCAGGCAGATGTCCTGATCAATGGCCATCCATCCACTCTCTGCAGGGAATGGAATCTGGGTTTCATTCTAGCTGAGCATTTATATGTATCATTTTTTAAACCAAAAGGCAGGGAAGGCCAGCTTTACTACAGGTATCAGAGAGTAAAACCTTGAAAACATCATCACTTCATACTTAAAAACTAAGTTAAGAAAAACGTGATTGGTCAAGGATTGAGTGAAGAAATACACCAGAGCTGTGTGGATGGAGCCCTCTAAGCCTCCCCTGTGGAGCTCCTTCCATACTTCATGGAGACAATGGGCACAGGCATCTGGGAAGTGCCATTGCTGACCCTCAGCAGTTACTGGTAAAGGACATGGTTCCCTGCCCTACACTATGCTTGGTTGGAGGCCTCAGGAACTTGTGTCTCAAGTCTCAGCAGCATGAACTTAAGTATGCCTCCTGAGCAACTATTAAGGTTGTTTTTATTAAAGACGCTGAAAATCACCTCACAACACCAGGTACCCTTATTTGTGAGCTTCTTGGAACCTCAGAAACACCTTTAAGATGCCTTTGTGTATGTGTCCATGAAGAGCACATTCTGTACTTCATCTTGGCCCACATTGACTTTTACTTTAACTCAGATCTATTTTCAGAAACTATTTCCAGTGTTTGCATATATGAAGAGGATACATAGATATTTATAATTCAGAGCTCGGGATGGAGCTCAGTAGTAGAGTGATTGCTAAGCATGCATGAGGACCTGGGTTCAATTCCCAGCACCACACCCACAAACAAACGCACAAGATAATTGTAATTAAATGGATAATTTAAGTGATTGTAGTGATCTCTCATATTTAATTCAGTTATTAAAATTATATAGCATCATGGAAAATATTTTTATTATAATATTTATGCATAATATTTTATTTTGTGTATTTGCTTTATTTTATATTTAATATTAAGACAAGGAAAGCCAGGGAAGACTTATGTCTCCAAAAATGTCCCTGTCAGCCTGTGATGTGAAGCACCAAGAATGTCCAAGAGCAATAGATAATGTAGGCACTCCAGGGAGCAAAGCTAGGCTCTAGCCAGGGACATTCCTGAGCCCAAAGCAGGGTGGTCTGGCAAAATGTTCTCACCCCCATCCCAAAGGTCTTATCTCATTTTAATATCAATTTCTTTAAAATCCAGAATCTTGTCATCTAACTGAGGTCTAGAGACTTTACAAATCAGAAGGACAAGCTATTTGTCCCCCACATCTTTGTCCCAGAATAAATGAACTGACATTTCCACCCAGACAAAAGGGAGGCACATTGCAAAGACCAAGACCAGTTGGGCTTGTGCAGAACACCCCTCTCTGGGATGGGAACATATCCCTGATTAAGTGCTGGTTCTGCTCCCTGGCAGTGACTCCATAGTGTCCCCAGAAGCTCTAGGTCCTACTCTCTTTGATACCCTTCCTTTTTTTTTTAAGGAATGGCCATGTTTGCAGCCAACTAGCTTTCTCAACCTGATTCTTGCCTACAGATATGCGGAGACCAAAGGTTTTTTTTTCAAGTTTCATTGTTTCTGTGTCAACCATGACAATGTGATCCTTTAAATCCTCCCAGAGACAAATAAAACAATAAAAACAATAAAGAAGTAGATTTTTAAAATATAATTTGATCTTGCACAGAAGTCATGAACCCACAGAATGATTTGAGAATATCAGGGATCTATCTATCTCGGTTCTCTCAGACACTAAACTTATAAAATTTGTCTCTTTAACAAAAAGAATACCATATTTTAGATTTGACATCTTAGAAGGAGCCTATATAAATGATGAATCCTGAAAAACTCATGTTTCATAAGCTTCACAGTAAATCTAATTCCAGAAAGCAGCAAATGTATTCATTAAGTATGTTCAGTGTATCATTTGAGGTGGTAATAAAAATATTGATAAAGATTAAACATTTTTAAAATGTATTTTGAAATAGCTAAGCTGGCTATTACTAGAACAACCATAGAGTGTATATCTTTAAAACAAGTAGAAGGGTAACAGTAGGCTCAAACTTTAAGGTATGCCATCCAAAATAAGGCATAAAGGCCAAGATTTAAAAAGCAAAAGCAAAAGGAATGAGGTAAATAGAAATTACATAGTAAGATCATTGGTACAAATTCTATTCATACTAAATGTAAATGAACAAAACTTTTCCCTAAAACATTAGGGCTACATGTATGTGTAAAAAAGAAAAAACAAATTCACTTTTATGATGTTTAAAAGAGATAAATATAAAATCTAAAAGCATGAAATAATTGAAATCAAAGGATAAAATAAAAAACATTGGGAAAAATATAACTTGCTAAAAACTCTAAACTTGAAAACATCTTAATAACCTCAAATATGTATTGAGCAAGAACTGTCAGAACAAGGAGAAATTGACAAATCTACCTTATTAATGTAATATTTTAGTATAATGTCTCTGAGTAGTTGACACAAAAAACAGTTACCACACCTAATGAATGAAAAATATATACTTTTTCTACAGAGGAAGAAGCACTTATAAAATTTGATCATATATAATCTTCTCAATAGATTTTTAAAAATTTGCATCACATAGTTGTATACTAAATTTTCTTATTTTGACTATACATATTATTTTACATATGATTTATTTCACAACAATTTTTATGATAAAAATCTCTTTATACATTGTTAGAAACTATTTTTATTATTTAAAAAAATCATAGCACATACACTTGGTATTATTAATCCATGTTAAGCATGTCTCCTGTCATGTACATAGATGATGGTGGTGGGTTATAGGAAACTAATAGTGATGAATGAAAAAATCAGAAAGATTCAAGTTAAAGGAAGATATTGAAATTCCCCGGGATGCAAATACCATTTTAAAGAATTTTTGCTGTGTTCCAAAGCAATTGCTATATGTTCTATCAAAAAAAAAAAAAAAACCACACCAGAACACAACTGATAGTCTATATTATATCTATATTTTAGGAAGACAAATTGTAAAGTATTAGAAATATTATTTTGGACTATTAGGAATGTGTTGTATGTCATGTGACTTACTCTGGTTATTTTATGGAGGCTAAATCCTTTGTCCTGGGCTGCCCCAACCATTTCAAGAATGAAGGGTGAAGGCTTCACTCAGTTATGAGATGCCCTGCCACACTGGCTTCAGACAGAACTCCTCTGTCCTTTAGCAGATGTCTAATAAGATGTTGTGGGCCTTTTAACACCGCACTTGTTCTACCAGCCCATGGTGGGCACCTTAGTAGGCTCCCTATGCAGAGGAGTTGTGACTTTCCTTAGGATGATGCCCTTAGCACTTGTCCTAGTCTGTTTCTCTGTCCCTGCATTTTCCTGAATCCGGCCTTTATGGCAGCTACTTCTCTCCTTTGCTCTACACTATTTTGGTTCTTGGCTCTGTGTCCCAGACATGGTTCTCACCCACCCTCTGTCCTCACTTTGCTTCCTCACTCTTCTTTTGGGAAAAGCCCAAATCCCTGCTCCCCAGTCCTGGGCCACCAAAATAGCTGACATTCCCTGGACTGGTCAAGTCTAACCATGGTCTCAGCTCCCTCATCATTAAGATAAGGGCCTTGGCCCTGATCATGTTTGTTCAGCTCCTTAGATCAGTGTTGAAATGGAGCTTCACAGTGTTTGGCCTGGGTCCCAGTTTGAAAAACTGTGAGTAGCAGCCATTACTGGGTTGTGAAATCTCTGTGGTGGGTCATGACCAGGGTTATTTTTAAGGAATTAGGATACCAAAGATAAAATTCTCTCACACACGACAAGGTTCAATACTGTTTATTTTGTTGTTATTTAATCTTACATTTCAGTTATCTTTATGAACCAAGTTTTGACTTTGATATGGCTGAATTGTGCCTTCTTCAAATTCGTAAGTTGAACCCTTAAAACCAGGTCTTCAGAATATGACTGTATAAAATAGAGGTAGGACCTTTAAAGAGATGATTAATTCAAACGAGATCACTAGGTGTAATGGTTTATCTTGATTGGTTAACTTAAACTGGATTTAGAGATGCCTAGAAAATTGATAAAGCATACTGTGTCCCTGAGGGTGTTTCCAGAGGTCATTGGCATGTGGGTCTGTGAACTAACTGGGGAAAGTCCACTCAGTGTGGACTTTACTTTTATTGAGAAATGAAGTTGTTTTGTTTTGTTTTGCTCTTGCTATCACCGGTGGCCATCAGACTCCAACTTCTACAGCCTTTGAACACACACTTAATCCAGTGACTCTCTAGTAGGATTGCAGCCTTCAGTCTCAGACAGGGGCTGCATCACTGGTACCCCTTATTCTGAGAATTCTAGCTTCTTGGACTGAGCAGCAACCAATTTCCCTTGATCTTCATCCATTGTGGGACAATCCAGCCTCTGATCATGTAAGCTAAACAAATAAACCCCTCTTTATAATATTTTCCATTTGTTCTGTTTCTCTGGAGAACCTTGAGTGATATACTGAAGTAGTCCCTAAACCAATTGTTCTCAAGAGAAGAGGAGATTAAGTCAGGGACACACACACACACACACACACACACACACACACACACATACACACAGGACTACTTGAAAACACAAAGAGAGAACACCATCTACAAGGCAAGGAGAGAGGCTTCAGGAGAACCAACCCTACCTACACCTTGATCTTGAACTTCCAGCTTCCTGAACTCTGGAGAAAATAACTTTTTGTTTGTTTCAGCCAAAAATTCTGTGCCATTTTGTGATAGCAATCCTAGAAAATGCAGACACAAATTTAATTACTATGGGGTAGATTTGGTTAAGAAAAAGCTGGATGTTCACTAGCTTAGGTTGTCTCCAAAGACCTTTCAAATTTTAAAACTCATTAAAGGTCGAAAAGAATAATGTCCTGTTCCTCAGTGAGCAAGAGATGCTCCCCTTGGGAGCATTTCCTATCAACATTTCCTATCAACTTTTCCTATGAATGTGTCCCAGGGAAATACTAACATGCTGTGGGCTCTGGGCAGCCTTAAGCTTTGAAGGCCTCTGGCTATGGTTCTCATTATAAAGATGGAAAAACAGAAAGCATGAGGGAGCTAGCTACAGGAATCCAGGGACCAGATAGTGCTTTATAGAAAAGGGTTAATAAAAGAGTTGGACATTTGAAATGTTCAGGGCCAGGCCCTGGGTCTCCCTAACACTGGGTCCCTTGTATGATGAGATAACATGTGTGAGGTAGTAGGTGTTTTTAGACCCTACTCCATTATTTTTCCATCAATCTGTGCCTGAGAACCATCCCAACATAAATGAGGGCGAGTCCTGCCACAGTGGAGCAGAACTTGCTCCTGGCTGAGGCAACAGCACGCTCACTGTAGCACGTTCCAAAGGTGACTCTGTAAACTCTGTCCCCAGAGCACTATTTAATGACGACCTCACCTTGGCAGGTCTATTTTGAGTATCCAAGAGTCTTACTCGAACAGTTATTGTGTAACCTCCAATGCCTGCTGCTAAAAAGTTTTCTGTCTCCAAAAATAATCTCCAAATGATGGTTAACATGACCCTGGCATAATTCATCCTCTCCAAATAAGTGAAAGGGAGCTAATGCCTAACTCCTGGCATAACCACAGAGCAGGCCTTGGAAGAGGAGATGACCATGACTTCAATCCTTGGCAGAGGACTGAAGGCTAGATGGGGAGTCGAGCAAGAGGCAGAACACTGGGCACAGGGTATTTGGCATGGGCATTTCCTTCTGGCCAGGATCAGGGAGACTAAAGCTCCTCTCTCATTGTACACACAGCTTTGGGTATCAGTGGCCTGAACTGGCCACATATCATCCTGGTTGTCAGAGTTTCACCTTCCAAACAGCTTTTTCATGGGTACCGGAACACCAGGTTACAGCCACTGTATTGAACCTTACTTGTGAAAATAGCATCTTTCATATCCCAACTTGGTCCAATCACTGACTCAAGAGAAAGAACAGAGACACTAGACATTTTTCCCCCAACGTGGTTTTATTTGAAGTTGATTTGTAGGACTAGAACTTCATTAACTCGTGCAAAGAGAGGAAAGCTGTGTACATCTGGGTGCAGATTTTCTGTCCTTGGACCTTTTTCCACTCCTTCAGGGTTCTGGTTTATCTGAAGTATTTGAGTCTGGGAGGAGATAGAGAGTGGATGGAGCCTACAATGGAATGGGAAGTGGTTAGTATTATAAAGATGTTGACATCTTTGGTACCCACTTTGCAGATGAGGAAATGAGGTCCTGGAGATCAAATTACTTGCTCCAGGACACCACACTTGTGAAGGGGATTCATACACAGTTCATGTGTTGATTGGGTTCTCTGATCTTTACATTCTCCCTCATGCCAAAGGTGAAAAAATATAATAGTCGGTCCAGAGGAAAAGAGGCAGGAATGGGGAAGGAGCCAAAGGATTACTGTGAAGGTGCTTTCAAGATTGGTGAGGGTGATTCCTAGAGATGGTCCATTACCCACCCCAAGTTCATAAACATCTGAATTGTGGTCAGTTCTGACCTTTAAAAGATGAATCCTTCCTTATACATTGGAGCTGTTGGCCCACTAGGGTGGGAGTTCATGTGCTAGAAAACTTAAGGCCTAGGATGTGGTCTAGCCTTATAACTTTCTGTGTAGGTCATGCTGGGCATATCACTGAACCTCTCTGTGCTTGTTTCTTCTTCTTCTTCTTCCAGAAAATGAAAATGATGCCTTTTATTTCCTACTGTCCTTGAGGGTTTTGCACCCCTTGCTGTTCTTCCTCACCCCACCCATGTCAACTGCATGTGCACAACAAAATTCTCTCCCCCTATTCACGACATTTGGAGGTGTTAAAGTCAAATGGAAAATGTAGGCTTCATCCACAGAGCTTTCCTTGTTTAAGTGAACTGAATCTTTATTTTTCTTTTACAAGCAAAGAGCTTTTCACTAATTTGTGCCAGACCATTTAATATATTCTGCAGTGTTCTTATTTCACTTAATTTTCTGGATTTCCAAGAAACTTTCAGGATTTGGTTTGGTGAAAGGCCTTGAAGGAACTCAGAGAAATAGAGAAATGAGAAGCGATTTCTTTGCAACAGTACTTTAGTTTAAGGATCTCAAGAAGAAATAAGTACAATTGGGTGCAGGTGGAGTTTTCCTTAAAGGCCTCCATCTTGGTCTTTCTGGATAATGTAAGATTGGTGAGAGCCCAAGTCAGAAGTTCAATGATAAAACAAACACATTTTTTGTGTGTTTTATTTTGGACCATTCATCAGCAGTGAGAGCCTTAAATTGTGTGGAGAGAGATATTTTTGAAGAGACATATAAACCCCAAAGCAACACCCCCCTATTAGCCACTTCCTGCAGCCACACCCACCCAAACACTCTAACTACCTGGAAATAGGGCCATCCCTCTGGGAAGGCATTTCCACTCAGAGACCAGCTTATGCATCTGAATGATCCCTCCTGTTTCACAAGGGATGTCACTGAAATGCAGGGAGCTCCAGTGACTTGTCTGAGCAGAGTGAGAAAAATCTAGCAGATTTGGCAGATCCCAAAAGCCTACACTCCATTTCAGGGAGGGGAAGGGAATGTGGGAGGAAGGGGAAAGATCAAAAGAAAGCAATGGGATCTTGCTGGGAGGGCAGAACACAGAGCCCTTGGTGATCCCATCCCAGTGGTGACTTCACCTGGCTGATGGTGTGGAAGTGGTGGGGTGCCAGGCAAAGAAGCTGGTAGGGGTAGGACAGGGAGCTCTGCAGCCTTTGGTGTGTGACCTTGATCATGTTACCACCTGTACCTTTGAACATGGGTTTCTCACACACACATATGGAGCTTAAACAACAAACAAAACCAAAACCCAATTCCCACCTTCAGGAAGGTGTACTAAGAAGCTGACACCTGCTGGATGGCAATTGGGCAAAACCCCATAAATGTGACGAAGACTATGATGTGGAGGGTGAGGGTGGGGACTGGGATATGTTGGTGAAATATACAAAATTTCAGTTAGGAGGAATAAGTTCAAGAGATTTATTGGGCCACATGATGACTATAGTTAATAATACTTATAGTTTTGAATTTCTAAGAGAGTAGATTTGAAATATGCTCTCACCACAAAAAGTAATTATGTGAAATAAACCGTGGTAATGGCTTGATTTAGTCATTCCAAAATGTCTACAGATTCCAAACAACATGTTGTACACAATATATATAATTTTATATCAATTGCATAGTGAGATTTTTATAAAAACATTTTCTTTCTTTGTGATTGCCATTTATAACACAAATAAATAAGTAAATAACTATTATGGTTTGAATGTGAGGTGTCCCCCCAAAGCTCACTTGTGAGACTATGCAAGAAGGTTCAGAGGAGAAATGAGTGGGTTATAGCTTTAACCTAATCAGTGAATTAGTTCCTAATGGAATTAACCGAGTGGTAACTGGAGGCAGGGTGGGTGTGGCTGAAGGAAGTGGTTAATAGGGGCCGTTGCTTTGGGGTTTATATTTGTATCTGGAGTATCTGGAGAGTGAAGTCTCTCTCTTTCTCTGCTTTCTTATCATGATGTGAGCTGCTTCCCTCTGCCATGAGGTTCTGGCTCATCTCGATCCCTGAGGAATGGACCCTGCTGTCTGTGGATCAAGACCTATGAAACCGTGAGCCCTCAAATAAACCTTTACTCCTCTACAGTTGTTCTGGTGGGGTCATTTAGTCAGCATCAAAAAAGCTGACTAAAACAATAACCCATGGTTTCCATTTATACAAAGAAAGTAGTTTTCCCTTGGCCCTCTTCCCTTCGAATTCTCTGTGCATTCCTTAAGCAATTTCACCTGCTTTTAAAGTTTTAATTGCCTCTTAACCGGTTAACTCTGAAATCTGGATCACTGATCTCAGTTTCACTTCGGGGCTCTGAATCCTCTCTTAGCATCTCCATCTGAGAACTCTGTGATACTACTAACCTAACATGTTCAAAACTAAGACTATTATCTTCCCCACATATTAAAAAAGAATATTAGCATGCCACACACACAGATTATCTCTGTTGTTTGCGTGAGACAGGTGCATAGGCAGAAACAGCTATATTTTAATATAGGAAGTTAGGAGATTCCTGATGCGAGGACTTAGAGAAAGCGCCTCTGCTGCATAGATGGGTCCCCACTGCCCCTGGCAGGCAGACCTGCACATCTCATGTCTTGACATCCTGGGAACTCTAGGGTGATGCTGATCATAATCCCAAAAGACATAATCTCAAATGTTGACATCCCTAAAATTCCAAATCAGAATTTGAATTTCCATTGGAAAGCAAAACAAAACCAAAGAAGGCTATATAAGAGAAAGCCAAATTCTGGGGGAGGGATTTGTGTATTTTCAGCTGTATGCAGTGATCCATTCAGGTTTGTGATTCATCTCATTAAGTTTTAAGTTGTCTGTCATGGTACTTCAGAATGACTGCAGTTACAAATCTGGGTGCACACGACCATCAGCCCCAATGATATGTGTTTATACATATTGCTTTTTGACCTATTTCTTTATGAATGTAGTTCATCATTTCATAACTGCTATACTTTTGTAACTCTCTTTAGTGTATCTGTTTATGCTAGCAAAAATATATGTATTTTTTTGCTATTTTATTGTGTAAAGGGGCAGATTGAGGGTATCATACTTTTACATTTCTCAAATAAACTCTCTTTTAAAAATATAAGTAAATGTCAATTAAATATTTTTTAATATTCTTTCCAGAATTATATTTTCAGGATTTTTAATGGTTTTGGATTTTTAGACTTAGGGATTTTAGAGTTTAGGTATTTTTTTTTTTTTATCTTTTGAGGTTTTGATTTTGGGGATTTAAACATTTAGGATTATGGTATTCGGGATTGTGTCTTTCAGGATTCTGGACCAAATCCCTTTAAAGGAGCCTGGCTGGAAATCTCCCACCTGACCTACTACACCTTCCCCTCCAGGAAGGATTGATGGATAAATTAAAGGAATGCCTAGTTAAATTTGAATTTCTTATATGTAACAAATATTGGTTTTCTATGCGATACTTGGGATATCCTTGTACTAAAATTTGTTCTTTATCCCAAATTACAATATAACCAAGCATCTTGTCTTTTTATTTGCTACATGTGGAAACTCTGCCTCCATGGAGAAAAACCACTTGTCACACAATTAACATTATTTTTTTGATTATAAAAATAATGCATGCCTACTATATAAATCTAGGAAATACTAAAAATATAGAGGAAAGCAAAGTAATATAGTATGGTGAATACTTGCAAGAGTCTAATATTTGAAAAATCTTGAAAATGATGGACTATTTCCTGCTTTTTACACAGCTAAGATATTTATATATAGGTTTGAATGTTTCTTGGACTGAGCATTATACCATCGTGTTCACTGCTAAATTTCTTCTTCAATGAGTTCCTTACCAAGAACAACCTCCTTCCCTCATTGCTTCTGAAGTTGGTGTTTTTCAGTTTTTGAATCTTTTCAGATAAAATTCTGTCCACACTTTTTAAGTGATTCCAAGACATAGATAGCTTCTGACGTGCAATGGTTTAACCTGAAATTTTCTGACCTTATGGCAGTGTGAAAGCCATATGTATTCAGTAGAAAGTGTGCTTTGAATTTACATCTTTTCCCAAGTTCATGGGATATAGTCTGATCCTCTCTCAAGATGCTGGGTCGCAGCAGTGAGCCACAGCTCTGAGTCTGCCCCTATCACCAAGCCGAACATCAGTCACTCTACAGTGTGCTGTGCTGCTAAGGTGGGATGTTCAGCAGGTTAGGTGGATTAAATGCATCTTCAACTTAATGATATTTTTAACTTATAATGAGTTTGTCAGTTACTAATGTAAACCCTTTGTAAGCTGAGGAATACCTGTTTATCTGATATTTAAAGTCTCGTGTAACTCTTTTTTTAATTGGTGCATTGTAATTATATAAAATACTGGGATTCACTATGGCATTTTATACATTTGCATAACATAATTTTATCAGTCTCATTCCCCAGTATCTTCCTTTTCCCTTCCATCCTCCATCCACCTGCTCTGCTACATGGTGACATTTTTCTCAAGCTCTCATGAGTGAAGTCAAATCTTCCCTCCCTTAGCACTAGGCTCAGCTAGTCAACCAGCCAACCTACTTCTGCTAGTCAATGCACATGACCCTGCAGAAGCTTCACCTTCTTCCATAGCTGATGCACTGTTCAAAGATGAGGAAGAGAAGCCAACACTCAGGCCTTATTCCTCCCTGAAACCTACCTACAAATCAAGATCATTGATTTGAAATGTAAAAACAAGACTTACAAAACAGTGCCTGACATTCTGAGGCAGAAACAATGGGCTCTGGAATAGTCTTTTTCTGGAAAGAAGGAGTTCATTTTCCCCCTAGACCTTTCTTAAACTAGTTGTTCTCCATCACAGAAACCCATTCAAGTAACCAAAAGAGATTTTAAAACTACCAAATCACCCAGCCACATGCAGAGTTCCCTGTGTGACTTCCATATGCAGCTAGCATTACACCGGAGTTAAGAGAGTTTTCAGCTATTGCTAGCATTTCTTCAAAGTGAAGAAGGCCAGAGACAGCACAGGAATGCAGGTAACCTGTGCTAAGCTGGGACTGAAGGTGACCATCCCCTTGTCTATCCATGAGGTTCCATTCTGTATCTGCCGGTTCTCAACAGGAAAGTTTCTCTTCAGGGCTTTTGCTGACATCTTCCCTGGGTGTAGAAAGTGGTCTTGTGCCTGTAAAACCCAGTTGAAGGACACTATTTTGTCAAGGCTTCCCTGATTCCCTGTTGTAGTTCCCTCCTCCCTGACACCAGAGGATGTGAGGTTTCCTGCACACCTGACCTTGGAACAACTGTCAGCCTAGGCTTAGTCTTTCTGGAGACCAAACAAGAGCCTCTCAAGACACTCTGTACACATTCACAGCACTCAGCTTCAGGTCGACCCAGGACAGGAACTCTGCATTTGCAGGGCTGGGAGGGGCCAGTGACTATTTTTCTTTCATCACTTCTGGAGCATGGCTCCTTTCCACCTGAACAGACAGCTTTGGAGTATGCAAGGTCTGTTCTCTGCACAACACAGTTGTCACTCCAGGGCTAACATTTGCTCTGAATCCAGAGCCACTTTTCTGACCATTCATTGTCCTTCCCAGCAGGGACACTGATTCCACTAGGAAACCATATGTAGAACAGGAAGGAGACTCCATAGGTGGTGCCAAGAAGCAGATCCAGGGAAGACAGGGTTTCCAGATGAGGCTTTTAAGGGATAGCTCTACCAGTTCAGGCAGCTGTAACAAAATGCTACAGAGTGGGCATTTGCCTACAGACATTTATGTCTCATAGTTCTGCAGTCTAGGAAGTTAGGGATCAAGGTGCCAGCACGGTTGGGTTCTGGTGACGGTTCTCTTCCCACTTTCCAAGCAGTTGCCTTGCCACTGTGTCCGTATTTGGCAGAGGGAAAAATCTGTTTTCTTGGAGGGTCCACCTTCATGCCCTCATCTAATGCCAAGGACCACTCAAAGGCCTCACCTCCACAAACCAGCACATTGGGGCTAGCTCTTCAATGTGTGGATGTGGCAAGACACATATGCAGCCCACAGCAGGGAACCTGATGAAATTAGGGCCAAGGAAGAGAACCCAAGAATGGTAGGAGAGCATCCTCATGTTTAGGGGACATGAAGTCATGCAGCTTAGTTGGGGTGAGCATGTCATTGCCATGGAAGTTGGAGATGAAGAAGATTTCCTGAGTTATGTGAAGAGAAGAATGAAGATTTACTTCGTTAGGTTCCTTAGTAATGTCTTCCTGAATGGACAACACTCACCTGTCTCTGCAGCCTCCTTTTATCAGTCAACAGCATGGATGATATTCCAGTTTCTGCACTGCGAGCAAGATGTGCCATTATAGCTCACACTCTTGTGGGGCAGGCAGACAGACAACCACATAGTCACATGCAAGTGAGGTGTCTGGGCTGTCCTGCAGGCTGACCTATGCCTTTCACCTGGGTTCACCTGATGGGAAGAGCATAAGGGGAATGTGGGCAAAGTCTCTCCCAACACCTACCTTCTGCAGACCCTGGGCTGTTCAGGCCCTACAGAAGCAAGGATAATAGGGGCATCCCCTGGATTCTGGGTCCTCTGGACTCACCAGACAGAATGCAGAAAGCTGGCATGAGGGTTTCTTTAGGAACTAGTTGATGCTACTGTTGGCAACAGTGATGACGATGAAGTTATTCATGAATACAACATTTTCCCCACTTATATGATGTGTCAGCTTTTCATCTCTGTGACCAAAGTCTCTGACCAGAAGAAATTCTAGGAAAAAATGTTTATTTGAGCCTCATAGTTTCAGAGGTCTCAGTCCATGACTAGCCAACTTTAGTGATAGGGGTCAGAAGTGAGGCAGAATTTCATGGATTAAAGTATATGATGGAGGAAAGCCAGTCCTTGCAGCTGGGAAGCAGAGAGAGGGAGTATCTGGGGACAAGATATATTATCCCTAAGGCATGCCCCTAGTGACTCACATTCTCCATCTACACCCTACTTGTCTACAGTTGCTACTCAGTTATCCATTCAAATGATTAATGCATCAAATAGATTAATTCACTGGTTATATTACTGTTCTCACAAGTTAATCATGTCACCTTCTGCATTAACAAAAGATCTTTTGGGGGACACCTCATATCCAAACCATAACATATGATTTGCCAAGGAGTATGCAAGAGATTATTAAGGGGCAGAATATTCTCATATCTACCTGTGTTAAAGGAGAAGAGATGGGCTCAAAGTGGTTAAGTGACTTCCCTCATGTGACATGAGTCTTCTGTCATTTGCCCAAGCTTCAAGCCCACAGGTCCTGGTGGAAGATTCCTGTGTGTCTGAATGTCCTTACTCTCACCTCCCCCACCTCTCTAGCTCTCTTTTTAACTCCAGGGCAGCAGAGTCCTTCCTGGGTTCTGACCTGGCTTTTTTATTCTTTGTCAAATGCTCAGCCAACCAACTTTGCTTCTCTGCGGCTCTGTTTCTCCATACTTAGTGTGGAATTGGAGCTGGGACTGAGGAGCAAGCAAAAGAGCTGAGAAGCAATGCCTCTGTGGGTGGTGCCGAGTGGGCTCTGGGAACTGCCTGGGGCAGGCAGACTGGGAGGCCATTCCCAGCTGGCCCTACTGAATCCCCTGGCTATCACTATAGTACTCTTTTCCAGGCCACTGGTTCAAGGATAGCATAAGTCAAGGGTGAGAAGCTGGCATATTCTCAGGTCCCGAGGGGCTAGTTAAATACAGAACCTGAAATCTGCTCCAAACTTAAGTTGTCAAAACATGAAAAGTAATCCTGTTTTACCAA
Source organism: Ictidomys tridecemlineatus (assembly GCF_052094955.1). Lineage (NCBI taxonomy): Eukaryota > Metazoa > Chordata > Mammalia > Rodentia > Sciuridae > Ictidomys > Ictidomys tridecemlineatus. The sequence goes on from NC_135477.1 coordinate 74,949,754, forward strand.
ATGTTTTACCTCAATGTTCCCAAATCATTAAGATCTCTCTCTCTCTCTCTCTCTCTCTCTCTGGATGTATATGTGTTTGATCCTATTTATTTATTTATTATTTTAAAAAATGACAGTGGAATGCATTACAATTCTTATTACACATATATACCATAATTTTTCATATCTTTGTATATAAAATATCTTGACACCCAATTCATGTCTTTATACATGTACTTTGGATAATGATATCTATCACATTCCACCATCCTTGCTAATCCCCTGCCCCCTTCTTTCCCTCCCACCCCTCTTCCCTATCTAGAATTCATCTAATCCTCCCATGCTCCCTCTTTCTACCCCACCATGAATCAGCCTCCTTATATCAGAGAAAACATTCAGCATTTGTTTTTTGGGGGGATTGGCTAACTTCACTTAGCATTATCTTCTCCAGTGCCATTCATTTACCTGCAAATGCCATGATTTTATTCTCTTTTATTGCTGAGTAAAATTCCATTGTGTATATATGCCACATTTTTTTATTCATTTATCTCTTGAAGGGCATCTAGGTTGGCTCCACAGTTTAGCTATTGTGAATTGTGCTGCTATAAACATTGATGTGGCTGTGTCCCTGTAGTCTGCTCTTTTTAAGTCCTTTGATATAGTCCAAGGAGAGGGATAGCTGGGTCAAATGGTGATTCAATACCCAGATTTCCAAGGAATCTCCATATTGCTTTCTATAATGGATGCACCAATTTGCAGTCCCACCAGCAATATATGAGTGTACATTTTCCCCACATCCTCACCAACAATTATTGTTTGTCTTCATAATAGCTGCCATTCTGACTGGAGTGAGATCATATCTTAGAGTGGTTTTGACTTGCATTTCTCTAATTTCTAGAGATGATGAGCATTTTTTTCATATAATTGTTGATTGATTGTACATCATCTTCTGAGAAGTGTCTGTTCAAGTCCTTGGCCCATTTGCTGATTGGGTTATCAGTTGATTGCTAAGTTAAGACAGATTTTATTAATAAGTTAATACACAAGTGGCTATCCTCTCTCTTCTAAGTCTTAATTATCTGAGATTAGCTTAGCTAGTATGGAGCTCAGCATAGGCAAGGGCCATAAGGAAGACTAACTAGAAAGCCCTGGATATGCCAGCTAGTTTGAAATACTATTGATGGCTGACCACTCAATGTCACACATACTAGTAACTATATGTGGCCCTGACCCTGAAACTTAGGGAACATGGCCACGTCCATAAGAAACACACAGTGTCTATATTGGTGGGAAAGTGCTTCATCTACAGATGTGTCTTCCAGAATGTCCAGGCATGCATGTAAGAATATAATTTTTGCCCCAGGAAGCAAGCAGTGTTTTGACCTTGGCCTAGCAGGAGAAGGAGTAAAATGAATGCCCAGCAGAGAGGAAAAAACTTAAGAAACATGACTTTTCTACCCTGAAATGTAGCCCAGGGAATGATGCCCTTTATTGCCAGCATAAACACTTATTGTAGCCTTGGCCCTGGGCCACCTGTAATAAAATATAAAATACTAGAATTCCAAATCAGTGGACAGCGAAAGCCAGGGCCTGTGTTGGGTTCCACTCTAGCCTAGGAGGTTCTTCCCGGTACTGATTCCTTTTCTCTTTCTAGATCTTTCTCAGTTACTTCTGTGGGTCTCCCCCATATCCAGTACAGCCAGGAGCAGTGCACTTCAGAGTTTTGGGGTAGGAAAAGGGGAGATTCAGCTGTGAGACAAATGGTGGGCTGCTGCTGGGGAAGTCAGCAGTCATAAGCTCCCGCAACATCTGTTCTATGGGGTCCATGATCAGAGTTGCTGTTTGGAATTCCCAACACTCAGGACAGGAGTAAAGTGTAGAGAGCAATGGTACCATTGGCTATTCACATCTGAAAATGCTGTTAAAGCCACTGGGGGTGAGGTTTGACTGATCCAGTTTTACCCCAGTCCACGGCAGTGGTCCTGGTATCTGCAGAGTGACACTTAATATGCTTTTTGGCTAATGTTTCACTTATATATTTCTATGCAATAAACTGACCTTGAATTTACAGACTTAAGACAATTCATCGTGTTCTTCCATGGTTCTGGAAGATGACTGGAGTCAGCTGGGTGATTCTCTTTCATATACTGAGATGACTGGGATAAGTGGGGCTGACTGGGAATCTCTCTCTACATATGACTCTTCTTGGACTTGGGATTCTTCACATTGTGATGGTTTTAGAAGAGCGGTACCTCTTACATGATATCAGGCTTAGTGTGGATTAGATGAGGATGTGAATATTGGGAAACAGGGTTTATTGGGGGACCATCTTAGGAGATCAGATACCACAAGTAGAAAGTGAGGGACTAAGATTGGGACCTTTATACCTTGTTCCATGCACTGTGGAGACAAAATGGCCAATGGGGTCAACTGGTGCACCACCTCTGACTTATAGAGCCTCTTCAAGCCTTAAGGGCTTGAGGGCCATATCTGGACAATTACCCCAGTGCCTGAGCCAGCAGCTATTGCCAGATAAACCTGTTCTTTATTTTGATGTCCTCTGTTCTTATGTCACTATAGCTACTTCCTAGTATCTGTCCTTGGCTCTTGTTATAGTTTAGATCTGGAATGCCCACAAAGTCTTTGTTTGTTGAAGGTTTGGTCATCAGCTGGTGACACTCTTGGGAGACTGTGCAAACTTTGGATATAGGTGGGGTCTAGTTGGGAGAGGTGGCTCACTGGAAGCATGTCTTTGGATGATTTGTTCCATCTCCTTTCTCTCTTTTCTTCCCAACTGCCATGAGGTGATCAGTTTTGCTCCACCACATGCTTCCTACCATGATGCTGCCTTACCAGACCTAGAAACAATGGAACCAAGTGACCATGAACTGAAACTCTGAAACCCTGGGCCCAAATCAACCTTTCCTCCTTTAAGTTGTTTTTCTCAGGTATTTTGTCACAGTGGTGGAGAATGAACTTATGTCATACTCTGTCTTATGTATCCCCTTCTCTTCTATTGCTATTACCGTCTCTAGCCTCTCTCTGCTCCAGTCTTGGAGCACATGACTGCCAGAATAATTCTCATCAGATGCTTTTCTTTTCCTCATACTCTTCTAGAGAGAATTTGCAGCAGATATGACCTACGACACCCAAGTGAGAGGCTCAAAAAGAAGAAAACACATCTGCTCCCATTAAGTCAGAAGTCATTTCTCTTTATTTGATCCCTAAGCACCATAAAATGCTTTGCTGAGTTTTTTTGGCATTCAGTTGTTCTGAGTATGTTCCATTCCCATTAAAATCCCTCCGTTTAGGGTCATAATTCTTCCAGACCTCCCTGTGGCCTCACTGTACTTTCTGTCTGTTCATGAATTGCCTGCTGATTAATCTGTACACCAGGCAGGCCTGGGGACTCTTCAGTCACAGGAGCTCTGGTTTCTCTAATTGAATATGCTTCTCATTCCTTTTTGTCAAGTGATGCTTTTCTTTAAACTTGAATCTGTAGTAGATGTGTAATAACTTAGAAGGACAAAGAATAAGATTCCATGCATAGATATTAGAGAAATGGATCTCTGGGTTATTTTATCTTCTGAAACGATTTGGAAACATTCAGGAGAAAACAAACCCCAGAAAAATAAAAATCACCTGTGATGAAACTATTAAGCAGTCACAGACCTCTGAACCACTATTGGTGAGGAAGCCCACCAATAGCAAGCTGTGCAGCCCAGAGGGGTCAAAGGACCCTTTAGAGGTCTCCTCTGGCTGGGGACCCTGGAGGGCTCTCAGTGCTGCACAGCATGTGGAGACCAGGGAGGCAAGGCTTAGTGAAAGAATGTGCAGAAACTTGTGGACACATCTTTGAAAAATGTGAGTTCCCTGGTGAAAGTCAAAGTGGGAAAGGCTGGCCAGCAGGCTTCCAGTTATCGAGCTTGCTCCCCAGGGAGAAAGGAAACAAGACATCAGTCCACACCCAGAACCATGATATGATGGGCTTCCTGCCAAGTCTGGGGAATCTCCTGACCTGGCACAGTCTGATTGTCGTGGAAGAATGTGGATGGAATTAAGGTCACAGTCAATGTGTAAAACCCTAGCTGTGCACTTGTCTGCTATTCAACAACCAGCTGAGATGAGGAGAAAGGACTCCCTTTGTTTAAGAATGAAACAAAGTGAAATCATCACTAAAGAGTAAATAACAATGATAGTAATCATTAGTTTTACTAAATTCCAGATTTCACATAAATGCTTGCATAGATTATATCATTTAATTATCTTGGTAACTCTATGAGATATGTACTCATCCGAGAGGTGAGGTTCTCAAGACCCAGCAGTAATAATTTTTCCAAATTCATATTGGAAAAATGAAATGGCAGGGCTTAAACCTAGGTATCTGTTGCCAGAGCCCACTCTTCTAAGTATTGTCCTATGTTTTCCAACTTGGAAGAATTCAAGGACAAGCTTTTGAGAATCTGCCAGAAGACAAATCACCTGTCATGCAAGAGCCAAATGGGAATGGGTATTAATGAGGAGCAATGGTGAGCACTGAATCCATTTTAAAATAGTATGGGCATAAGGTGGATGTGGAGAGATGTTCAACTGTTGGTAGATGCTAAGACAGTCTAATGGTACTGCCTTCTGGCACTCTGACCATCTCCTCTTGAGTAGGAGATGGACCTTAGCAAGTGGCTTGTATTAAACAGAAAATGGCACTGTGAGCTGCTTGTGTCTTCTGTCTTTGGGAGTCCTGACTGAGGAAAGCAAAGTACCATGTGAAGAGTTCTCCCATGGAGAGGTCCACACATCAAGGACTGCCAAATGGAGCCAAATCCTGCCAACAGCCACAGGAGAGAGCTAACAAGCCAATTATTCTCCAGTGAAGACTTGTCTGTCACTCTGAGGACAACCTGGTGAAACACCTGAAATCAGAAACCTTAGCTAAGCCATGCTGAATGCCTGTATCCCAGAAATCGTGAGATAATGCAAGTTGGTTATTTAGAGGTATCACATTTGGGGCTGTTATGGTTTGGAGAAATGATCTTTTGTGTTAAAGGCTTGGTCTCCAATGCAGCAATTTTTAGGGATGGGGCTTTTTGAATCTGATTGGATCCTGAGGGCTCTAACCTCATCAGTGATGTGGTGAATTAATCCGTTGATGGGATTACAGTTGAATAGACTGTTGAGATACGGTAGAAATTACAGGAAGTAGGAAGGAATGGGTCCTTGGGGTCATGTCCTTGGGCACTATGTTTTATTGCCAGCTTCTTTGCCTTTCCCTCTGTCTGTTCTCTGCTGCCATGAGGTGAGTGACTTCTCCACCATGCTCATCCACCCTTACATTTCTGCCTTACCATAGGCCTAAAAGTAATGGAACCAGGTGTGCATGGACTGAAATCTCTGAAACCATGAGTCAAAATCAATCTTTCTCCCATTAATTTTATTTTCTCAGGTATTTTATCGCAGCAATAAAAGCTGACTAACACATGGGATAATTTGTTACACAACAATAGATAACCAATACAAGGGTCAAGCAATATATACCTACTTTCAGTAGCCTAACTCTTTTAGAATCATTATTCCACAAACACCAGGTTGGTCTTGAAAAAGGGGCCTGTCAGAATGTGTGCTTGTGTATGTGTGTGTGTGTGTGTGTGTGTGTGTGCGCGCCTGTGTGTGTGTGCATGCATAAACCACATCTGCTCTCCTGAGTATTGTTCTGTTTCCAGACTTTCGAGAATTCCAGGATATAAACTCTTTTGAGAACATACCAAAAAAGTCAAATGCACATACCAGAGTGAGAGAGAAAAAAATGAGACCATTACTGCCCCAAACCTACTACCTCAGTCAGAATAACTTAACATTCATGAACTGCTGGAAGAAGGTACATGTATTTATGTGTGTGTGTTTTAATATAATTTGCCTAGCCATGACAAGGAACCACAAAAATTGACTCATGGCTTCCACTTAACCACTGAAATAGAATTAGTCTTTTATTTTTTTTAAAAAACTATTTAATTATAAGATAATACTCAAATAGATAACTTAGAAAATATAAAAATAAAAAAGGAAAATAAGTGATTGTTAGTACCATAATGTAAAGATTTAAAGAAAAATCCTTTTCATGTTTTTAATGCAGTCTTTTTATTAATGTAGTTGCTCCCAGATGTGATTTTATATCTTGCACATCACATTGAATGGTTTTGTATCATTAGAATTTTTAATCTCTTCATAAGTTTTATTTTAGCAGTTTACAATATTCCGCCTGTGTTTGCCAATTTTAGAAAACATAAAATTTATTTCTATGCACTAGTAGAAGGAGGTTTGAACAAAAGTCAATTAGTGGGGCAGCATCAAATTAAAAAGCTACTGCACAGTAAAAAAACAAAACAAAACAAAACAAAACAAAAAGAGCATGAAGAGAGAGCCTACAGAGTGGGAGAATATCTTTGCCACTTGCTCCTAGATAGGGACTTAATATCCATAGTATAGAAAGAACTCAAAAAACTAAACAGCAGCAGCAACAACAACAAAAACCTACTAATAAACACGCAAAAAAGAACTTAACAGACACTTCTGAGAAGAAGAAATACAAATGATCAACAAATATATGAAAAAGTGTTCAGTATCTCTAGCAATTATGGAAAGAATTACATTGATGTTTGATTTCACTCCAGTCATAATGGAAATTATCAAGAATAAAACAATAATAAATGTTGGTGAGAATATGGGGGGAACTCATACATTGTCGGTGGGACTGCAGACTAGTGCAACCACTCTGAAAAGCAGAAGGGAGATTTCTCAAAAAACTAGGAGCAGAATCATAATATGTCCCAGCTATTCCACTCCTTGGTATGTATCCAAAAGACCTAAAATCAGCATGTAACCGTGATGCAGCCACATCAATGTTTATAGCAGCGCAATTCACAATAGCCTAGCTATGGAACCAAACTAGTGCCCTCAACAGATGAATGGATAAAGAAACTGTGGACTAAATATACATCGGAGTGTTAGTCATACAGAAGAATGACTTTATGACACTAAATGGATGGAAATGAAGACTATCATGCTAAGTGAAATAAGACAATCCCCCCAAAACCAAAGTCAAACGTTTTCTCTGATATATGGAAGCTAGTCAAAAATAAGGGGGAAAAGGGAAAAAAGAAGAAGAAAAGAAAAGGGGGGAAATCTCATTAAATTGGAAGAAAAATCAGTGGAGTCAAGGAAGAGGATTGAGGAGAAGAGAGGAGGGACAGGATAAGGGAAGAACAGTGGGATGAACCTGACCTACCTTTTCTATGTACGTATGTAAATGTACCATAGTGAATCTCACCACTATGTATATCTATGAGGCACTAGTTAAAAAGGAAAGAACTCAGTAACAGAAAGATCACTACACTAGAGGAAAGGGAGCAGGGGACAGAGGAGAGAAGGAAAAGGGAAGTATTGGGGACTGAATTAGAGCAATTATATTCCATGCTTTTATAATTATGTCAAATGAGTTCTAATGTTATGCAAAATTAAAATGAATTAATATACTCTTAAAAAGGAGGCTTTGAATTCTTATGGCAATCTTTTTTTGTTTGTATTCTTTTTAAAAATGTTTTTTATATATGGTAGCAGAATGCATTACAATTCTTATTACCCATATAGAACACAATTTCTCATATCTCTGGTTGTATATAAAGTATATTCACACCAATTCATGTCCTCATACCTGTACTTTGGAAAATAATGATCATCACATTCCACCATCATTAATAACCCCATGCCCCCTCCCTTCCTCTCCAACCCCTCTTGCCCTATCTAGAGTTCATCTAATCCTCTCATACTCCCTCTCCCTATCTCACTATGAATCAGCCTCCTTATATCAAAGAAAACATTCAGCATTTGGTTTTTTGGGGGGATTTGCTAAATTCACTTAGCATTATCTTCTCTAACTCCATCCATTTACCTGCAAATGCCATGATTTTGTTGTCTTTTATTTCTGAGTAATATTCCATTATGTATATATGCCACATTTTTTATCCATTAATCTACTGAAGGGCATCTAGGTTGGTTCCATAGTTTAGCTATTGTGAATTGTGCTCCTAAAAAAATTGATATGACTGTGTTCCTTTAGTATGCTATTTTTAAATGGTGGTTCCTTTCCCAATTTTCCAAGAAATCTGCATACTTCTTTCCATATTGTATGCACCAATTTGCAGTCCCATCAGCAATGTATGAGTGTACCTTTTTCCCCACATTCTTGCCAATACTTATTGTTGTTTGTCTTCATAATAGCTGCCATTCTGACTGGAGTGAGATGAAATCATAGAGTGGTTTTGATTTGCATTTCTCTAATTGCTAGTGATGATGAGAATTTTTCATATATTTGTTCATTAATTGTATGTCATCTTCTAATAAATGTCTCTTCAGGTCCTTGGCCCATTTATTGATTGGGTTATTTTTTTTATGGTGCTTAGCTTTTTGAGGTCTTTATATACCCTAGAGATTAGTGCTCTATCTGATGTGTGAGGGCTAAAGATTTGCTCCCAAGATTTAGGCTCTCTGTTCACCTCACAGTTTGTTTCTTTTTCTGAGAATAAACTTTTTAGTTTGACTTCATCCCATTTATTGATTCTTGGTTTTTATTCTTGTGTCATAGGTGTCTTATTAAGGAATTTGGGGCCTATTTCCACATGATGAATATTGGGGCCTACTTTTTCTTCTATTGGATGCAGGATCTCTGGTTTTATTCTTAAATCCTTGATCCATTTTGAGTTGAATTTTGTGCATGGTGGGAGACATGGGTTTAATTTCATTTTGTTGCATATGGATTTCCAGTTTTCCCAGCACTATTTGTTGAAGAGGCTATCTTTTCTCCAATATATATTGTTGGCATTTTTGTCTAATATAAGATAATTGTAGTTTTGTGGGTTGGTCTCTGTGTCCTCTATTCTGTACCATTGGTCTACCAGTCTGTTTTGGTGCAATACATGCTCTTTTTGTTACTATTGCTCTGTAATATAGTTTAAGGTCTGGTATAGTGATGTCACCTGCTTCACTCTTCCTGCTGCTAAGGATTGCTTTAACTATTCTGGACCTCTTATTTTTCCAGATGAATTTTATGATTGCTTTTTCTATTTGTATGAGGAATTTCATTGGAATTTGATCGGAATTGCATTAAATCTGTATAGTGCTTTTGGAAGTGTAGTCATTTTGATAATATTAATTCTGCCTATCCAAGAGCAAGGTAGATCTTTCCAACTTGAGTTCTTCTTTTCCTATGTGTATCCCTTTAATTTCTTTCATCTATCTAATTGCTCTGACCAGTGTTTCAAGAACTATGTTAAATAGAAGTGGCGAAATAGGGCGTCCCTCTCTTGTTCCAATTTTTAGAGGGAATGCCTTCAATGTTCTCCATTTAGAATGATGTTGGCCTGGGGCTTGGCATAGATAACCTTTATGATTTTGTGTTATGTTTATGTTATCCCTAATTTTTCTAGTGTTTTGAACATAAAGGGGTGCTGCATTTTGTCAAGTACTTTTTCTGCATCTATTGAGATGATCATGGTTCTTATCTTTAAGTCTATTGATGTGATGAAGTACATTTATTGATTTCCATATGTTGAACCAGCCTTGCATCCCTGGGATGAATCCCACTTGATCATGGTGAACAACCTTTTTGATATGTTTTTGTATTCAATTTTCCAGAATTTTATTGAGAATTTTTGCATGTATGTTCATTAGAGATATTGGTCTGAAGTTTTCTTTCTTTAATGTGTCTTTGCCTGGTTTTGAAATCCAAGTGATATTGGCCTCATAGAATGCATTTGGAAGTGCTCTTTTTCTGTTTCCTGAAATAAATTGGAGAGTATTTGTATTAGTTCTTTTTTAAAGGTCTTGTAGAACTTGGCTGTGTATCCATCCAGTCCTGGGCTTTTCTTGGTTGGTAGACTTTTGATAGTGTCTGCTATTTCATCACTTGAAATTGATCTGTTTAAATTGTGTATATCATCCTGATTCAATTTGGGCAAATCATGTGACTCTAAAAGTTTGTTGATGCTTTTGATATTTTCTATTTTGTTGGAGTACAAGTTTTAAAAATAATTTCTGATTATTTTCTGTATTTCTGTAGTGTCTGTTGTTGTGTTTCCTTTTTCATCATATATATGTTAGTGATTTGAGTCTTCTCTCTCCTTCTTTTAATTAGCATGGCTAATCAATTTTATTTATTTATTTATTTATTGAAGAACCAACTTCTTTTTCTCTTTTTCTAAAAAAAATTATTTATTTATTCTAGTTTGTTATACATGATAGCAGAATGCATTTCAGTTCATAATACACATATAGAACACAATTTTTCATGTCTTTGGTTGTACACAAAGCATAGTCACACCATTTGTATCTTCATACATGTACTTAGGTTAAGGATGTTCATCTCATGCCACCATCTCTCCTACCCCCATGCTCTCTCCCTTCTACTCCCTCTTCTTTGCCCTATCTAAAGCTCCTCCATTCCTCCCATGCTTCCTTTTTCCCCATTATGGATCAGCATCCACATATCAGAGAAAACATTTGGCATTTAAATTTTTTTGGAATTGGCTTACTTCACTTAGCATTATATTCTCCAACTCCATCTATTTACCTGCAAATCCCATGATTTTATTCTCTTTTAATTCTGAGTAATATTCCACACTACAGTTTCATTATCTATTCATATACAGAAGGGCATCTGGAGTAGTTCCACAATTTAGCTATTGTGAATTGTGCTGCTAGAAACATTGATGTGGCTGTGTCGCTGTAGTATGCTGTTTTTAAGTTCTTTGGGTATAAACTGAGGAATGGGATATCTGGGTAAAATGATGGTTCCATTCCAAGTTTTCCAAGGAATCTCCATACTGTTTTCCAGATTGGTTGCACCAATTTACAGTCCCACCAGCAATGTATGAGTGTGCCTTAATCCCCGACATTCTCGCCGACACTTAACGTTGTTTGTATTCTTAATAGCTGCCATTCTGACTGAAGTGAGATGAAATCTTATAGTTTCTGATTTGCATTTCTCTAATTACTAGAGAAGTTGAACATTTTTTCATACATTTGTTGATTGATTGTATAGCATCTTCTGAGAAGTGTCTGTTCAGTTCTTTGGTCCATTTGTTGATTAAGTTATTTGTTTCTTTTTTTTTTGGTGTTAAGATTTTTGAGTTCTTTAAATACTAGAGATTTTATACTAGAGATAAGTGCTCTATCTGATGTGTGTGTGATAAAAATTTGCTCCCATTCTGTAGGCTCTCTATTCACTTCACTGATTGTTTCCTTTGCTGAGAAGAAGCTTTGTAGTTTGAATCCATCCCATTTATTGATTCTTGATTTTAATTCTTGTGCTATAGGAATCTTATTAAGGAAGTCAGGGATTAATCCAACATGATGAAGATTTGGGCTTACTTTTTCTTCTATTAGGTGCAGGGTCTCTGGTTTAATTCCTGGATCCTTGATCTAATCCAACTTTTTGTTTTGTCAATTTTTTCAATTTTTTCTTTTAAATCAATTTCATTGATTTCAGCTCTGATTCTAATTTTTCCTATGTGCTGCTGATTTTGTTGTCGATTTGTTCTTCTTTTTCTAGGGCTTTGAGATATAGTGTTAAATCATTTATTTGTTTACTTTTTCTTTTTTTAAGGAATGAACTCCATGCAATGAACTTTCCTCTTAGAATTGCTTTCATAGTGTCCCAGAGATTTCGATACAATGTATCTGTGTTCTCATTCACCTCTAAAAAATGTTTTTAGTCTCCTCCTTGGTGTCTTCTGTAACCCATTGTTCATTCAGTAGCATATTATTTAGTCTCCAGGTGTTGAAGTGGATTTTGTTTCTTATTTTATCATTGATTTCTAATTTCATTCTATTATGATCTGATAGAATGCAGGGTAGTATCTCTACTTTTTTATGTTTGCTAAGACTTGCTTTGTGGTATAGTATATGGTCTATTTTAGAAAAGGATCCATGTGCTGGTGAGAAGAAAGTATATTCTCTCATTGAAGGATGAAATATTCTAATATGTCAGTTAAGTCTAACTTATTGAATATATTATTGAGTTCTATAGTTTCTTTGTTCAGCTTTTGTTTGGAGGATCTATCTAGTGATGAAAGAGGTGTGTTAAAGTCGCCCAAAATTATTGTGTTGTAGTCAGTTTGACTCTTGAACTTGAGATGAGTTTGTTTGATGAATGTAGATGCTCCATTGTTTGGGGCATATATATTTATAATTTTTAAGTCTTGTGAGTGTATGATTCCCTTGAGCAGGATGTAGTGTCCTTCTTTATCCTTTTTGATTGACTTTAGTTTGAAGTCTGCTTTATTTGATATGAGGATGAAAACCCTGCTTGCTTCTGCAGTCCATGTGAGTGGTAAGATTTTTCCCAAGCCTTGTGTTGTTGCATTTATAACTAATGAAGCTATTAGTCTGTGGATGTCTTTTTTTTTTTGGTAATTCTTATAAATCACTATGGTACAGTATATACCATTGTTCATAAACTTTGAAATGGTAGACTAAAGATGTTATATATACACCTGGACCAAACACAACCAGCCAAATTTTTCAAAAGGGTCATGGTTATGTTATTTAAAACAAAGCAAAACACAGAACAAAAATGACAACAAGAAGAAAGGCCCGAGACCAGTTATCTTTAACAAAGTTTATTTAAGCACAATGATTTCTAGAACCCAGCAGCACTCAGCACCTAGATGATTCAGAAAGCACACCCTACCACATGTGCAGGTTATAGTTATAGTTTAGAGAAAAAGGCAGTGGCATACAAAAACAATCTGATTGGCAGTAGTCATATTTGCATTATATGGTCATGCTTTGGCTGCTTTCAGCCCCGGATTGGCTGAAATTTCTGCTGCTATGACTGGATGAGACTCAGTCACTTTGTTATAAGATTATACTCAGGTTAGGTTACAATTTATTTTCACATCTAGCTAGGTACAATTTACTAGGTACAGAGGCCTCTTTGGGCCAAATTTCCTCACTCAAATATGGGACCTAAGTTTAGGCCAAATTTTATTCAATTTAATGCTTATTTTAACTTACCCCACAGGTCAGAAAGAACACTTCATCTGCCTTAGGACATTGCTTAGAAGTTTAAAATACAATTTTATTTCTCATAAGACCAGGCAGCAGAAAAGTTAAATGAAATTTTAAAGTAATTGTGATTATATATATATAGTGTGGGGGGGGAAATAAAGAAAGTATACTTCATTACAACCCTTCCCAGTCCTGGTGCCTTCTTCCAGAGGAGAGAAATTACTCTTCAGAAAGTTTTTTGTTGTGGTGTTGGATTTATAACTCATGAAGCTATTAATAGGTAGTGAGACTTCCTCTCAGTTTTCATTTACATTTTGTGACTAAGTAAATGACCAAGTAAATGCTGTGGTCTGCACATCCATTGTCCTGGCCCCAGCCCAGTTTTATTTCTGCCTAGCAGTTTGGGTCAGTGTTTTGAGCATAGCTAACACCAATGGAGACTTCTCCATTATGATCTGTCAGTCCCCCAAGAGAATGCCAACTCTCCCCTGTTGCTCTCTAGTGGACCCACAGGGCCTGCATGATAGAGACATGTAGTTTGTCCTCAGTGTTGAGCCAACCTGGGTTTTCATCTTGGGGCATCTGATGAGACTGACTTTGAGATGTTATTTCCATCATGGCGCCTTGGCCTGGTCAGGCTCTAGTTCTAGAACTGGGACTGCTATTAGCTCAAGGAAGTCTCCCAAACCCTCTTCCATGCCTTAACAAAGTCGGTCTTTGTGGGCCTCAGGGATCCCTAATCCTTTCTCAAGTGTTTCAGCCCATCTCTGCTTGGACTTAATCCACTTGGGAAGCCTGGCTGTCTGGGCAGAGTTCAGTGACCAGAGAGGATCATATTTATCAGTGAGTTAAAGGCTTCTTTTAGCCTCTGCCCTGAGGCGTGCACAGAGAGACGTTTTCTTGGGCAAACTTAATTATTGCATCAGAAGTAAAAACATGTTCTCATGTTAGTCTTGGGGAAAGTGCAAGCGCCGGTAAGGCTTCCTGTAATTTTCATTACCAGTAATGACATTTTCCACAATCCTGAATCCATCGGGTTATTTTTTTTTTTCCATTTCTCTTTTAACTGGTGAAGGAATCTATCAAGGGAAGTTTTGGTATCAGTTTTTATAAACTTGAGGTGTTGTAGGATATTTTGAAAGGTTACCTAATCCATGCCTCTACTCTCAGGCAGCCAAACCGTAGCTAAGAAACTTCATGAAGTTGGTCAAGATTTCTAAAGAAATGATCTCCCTGGTCTCCTTAGAACAAACCATTTTATTCAACCAGGAAGTTCTTCCCAGGTTGAACATGGGAATAGCATTTATAGCCTGTGGCTTTTCTTTTCTTTTCTCTCTCTCTTTTTTTTTCTTTTTAATTCCCTGATCACAGAATTTCCAACCAGGGATGCATGAAAAATCACCAGGGAAAATTTAAATGTCTTGAAGCCCATGTCACATCCAAAACAATTAAAGTAGACTCCCAGGGAAGAATCAGCAACATCTGTGGGTTTTTTTTTAATACCCCCATCCCAAGGGATGCTGATGTGAAGCCAAAGTTGAGACTCTTGATTCTACTTAGGCTGAATTGTCAAATGTGTCACCTAGAATACACATTAAAGCTCCTGGGTTGTGGTTCATACCCTTGCCTCAACATTAGAATCATCTAGAAAGACAAACAATCCATCAGTGTGAGGCTGAATCTCCCTAGGTCATGTACCAGGTTCACAACAGAGCCCAAGGTAAGCCTGTGATGTTGGCTCTGTGTTCAGACATATGGGGAAGCCCCATGCAGGGCTTCTTTCACCCTGCTGGAGGTGAAATTGGTTTAGGTCATGACTAAATTGCTTTGGGGCTTGGCTACTTTTTGAGAATTCCAAAGGCTCTGTCCAGGGCAGAGGGTCATTGAGGTCAGTTGATCCTTTATAAGCCTTTATTGACTTTAGGTCCTTAAAGGAACTAAGAAGAATGCCAAGAAAATATTTCAATATGCAAATGTATGTATTTGCCAGGAATTTACAGATTCAGGAGTTCTTCTATAAGCCCAGCCCAGAGGCCCTTCCTGAATCAAGCTGCCACTCCATGTAAATTAGTGAGAAAGAAGGTGCTCATTACCTGAAAAAAGTCTTAAACCTCAGATTCCAAGAATGTTAATTCATATGTAAAAACAAAGTCTTTCCAGATGCAATTAGATTAGACATCTTGAGATGGGGATCATTCAGCATTATTCAGGTGGGCCCTAAGTGCAATCACAACTGTTTTTATAAGGGAAGTAGTGGGAAATTTAAAAACAGAAGAAAAGTGAAGTGAACCTAGAGGCTGATTATGGAGGGATGTGACCACAAACCAAGAAATGTTAGGAGCCATCAGAAGCTGTGCGCAGCAAGGAACAGATTCTTCCCTGATACCCTAGAAGGAAACAGCCCAACTCCCAGCTTGATTTTGGATTTCTGAACTCTAGAACTGAGCATGGGTAAATACGTTACTTTTAGCCAAGTTTGTAATCATTTGTTGAAGCAACTGTAGGAAACCAAAACATTGGTCACTGAACCTTAAGTTTATGAACAGAATTTGAAATATGTGTCTATGTGACTGAAAGTGCCCGTATGCCTCCTGACACACGAAACAATACCCAGTTCTCAAAAGTTTTTCTTTGCTTCTGTCTGCCCTATCTCTTATAGATTCGCTGCACACTAACATTAACTGGAAATGTACAAAACCCTCTCTTCTTGAATATACCTAGTCCTAAGTTTCAGGAGAAGTTTTTTCAGAAGCATCTAGAAATGTGCTTGCCAGAAAAACTGACCACAACGAAAGCCAGACACAAACCACTCTAATCAACAGAGAAACCCGGATCATGGATGTCTTCTTTAGATCCACTGCACTGTACCTCTCATGACTCTTGTGAAGGAAGTAAGATGCACATAGCCTACACTCCAGTACAGGGTGCTTTTCAAAACACTGGACAACTGAGATGCCCACCTGTCTGAGACCACATACCTTCCCTTGAAAAATTACACAAAAGATTCTCCCTCAGGTCAAGGAGTAAGATGGCAGTGGAAAGGATAGAGCAAACCTTCTTCCAACATGCCAACTTGTTGATAATGAAGCTCTCTCTCCCTACCTCCTGATTCATGACCCAGGTGGTTGCTTGGGACTCCAATCCAGAGAGACAAGGTTGAAGGCATGCATGGTGCTCAGCTTCCTATAGATTCTCTCTATAGGAATTCCTGCTTTGCCACCCTTTCTCCCTTGCCCTCTTCTGGCTGGGTCTGTTCCTGGAGAAATGCTCCTCTCCAGTGACCCAATCCAGCCTGTCTCACCTGATGCGGATATTCTGGTGGCCTCCTAAACTTGCTGACTTATACAACTCTCCTTTCTTCTCTGATTCCATGTGGGTCTCTCCAGGAGGGGGCAGCCCTGCTCACCCTAGAGCTAAATATCACATTGATAATGAACCCCAAACATGTGACTTGCCCTTGTGCTCTTTATGATAGGCAGGACTGCATTTCTTTGATTGTCCTCCCTCCTACAGCTGCCTCACTCCTAGGACACTTGACACTGAGCTTCTCAGAGATGATCTTCCAATCAATCATCTCTCTCCTGGACTATGAAACAATACACATTATTGTCTTCAGACTTGGAGTCTCTCTCACCCCCCACCCCCGCTTCTCCCTCTCGCCTTTCCATCTGTGATTCTCCTGGGTCCCTGGTTCTCTAATTCATTAGTGGCTCTTCTTGATGTGCTCTGAGACTGGCAGAAGGTCTCCTGGGAGTGCCCAGAGTTGAGGCATACCTGAGCCTCCTGTGGGTCACTTGGGTCTTATAAAGAGCATCCCTCCAATCTGGAACACCAGAGAACAACATCCTCTGGGCTAGAATTATGGGGAATGTCTGGGCCTCTGAACATGGCCAAGACCTGGGGTTGGTGACTTGAGAAATAAAAATTTCCCCTTCTTCCTTTGTGCAACTGAACCCAAGTCCAGGGGCGCCTACTTTGGCCAGGCATGGCTAGGAGGGGAAGGGCTTCTTCACAAGGTCCCTTTTGCCACCCCACCCCCACCGCCATATAGTACACTGCAGCCTCAAGCTCACAAGGATGCACACACATTGTATTCTCCTTTAAGAGCATTAAAACTTCATCCTTCAGAGTTCAGTTCAAACATTCCTCCCAAACCCTTCCTGAATTCTCGGATAAGGTCACTGGGTCAGTCAGGGTCCCAGTGGAAAACAGAGGGGATATTTAAATTAGATAACTTGATGACAGGTGTTACAGTTTGGATGTTGAGCATCCCCGAAAGTTCATACGTTAAAGGCTTGGTGCCCAGGACAATGCTATTGGGAGGTGACAGGCTCTTAAGCAGGTAGGCCTAAGTGGAAGGTCCTTAGGTCATCAGGGATTGTGGGACCCACGCTCACCCTCGCTCTGCTTCCTGGCTCATAATGTATAAGCAGTGTTTCTGTTCCACATGCCCCTGACATGATGTGCTGTCTTTGCCAGGGGCCCAAAGTAATGGGCAACTTTTGAACATAGACTGGCACCTCCAGAACCATGACCCCAAATTAACCTTTTCTCTTTGTAAGTTAATTTCCTTAAGTATTTTATTATTCTAATGAGAAGCTGACTAATACAAGA
This sequence comes from Ictidomys tridecemlineatus, assembly GCF_052094955.1. NCBI lineage: Eukaryota > Metazoa > Chordata > Mammalia > Rodentia > Sciuridae > Ictidomys > Ictidomys tridecemlineatus. The sequence goes on from NC_135477.1 coordinate 74,967,406, forward strand.
TGTTGATGAAACATGACCAGGTTTAGGGAAAACATAGAGAGATGGGTGGTCCTCCATGACAATGGAGCTCTAAATGGTGAGGACTCTTCCTCCTTTGGCCCCAGAGGTTGGGTAGGAGTAGTTCTCAGAGTTGGATGCATCTAAGAGTCTCAGGTGGCACTTCACTTGAAAAGGAGATGTGTTATTGACTTCCTGGCCAATACAATGTGATAGAAACAACATTGCAGGACTTCTGAAGCTGAGTTGAAAGAAGCCTTGTAATTTCCCCCTGGATCTCTTGGAAACTTGCCCTTAGGAGGCTTGCTTGTCCCTGCTACCCACTTCCACACTGTGGGAAGTCCAAGTCACATGGGGAGAACATGGGGACATACCCAACTGTGTCCAGCTGAAGGCCAACAGCCACAGCCAGCCAGGTCCTACCTGGCTGAGCCCTCACACACTCCAGTCCAGTCTCCATCTAATTGCAGTGGCATGAGAGCCCTAAACAAGAGCCAGCCAGCAGAGCCCAGCCACTGAGCTAAACGGGGAGAAATAATAAATATTGTTGCTTTAAATCAGTAAGTTTTGGGGTGGGATAGTTCATTGAAACACTCTTCAAGATCTGCGGGGCCTCTGGGTCCCCAGGTCTTCCTATCTGAGACCTACAGTCTGGGTGGCTTTTTTATTTCTTCTTACTGTAACATCCTCACACTCTTATTTATGTTGCTCCCCACTTTCTGCTGTCAGTGTAGGTGGTAACAGAGAAAAGCACAGGGCAGTGACTTTAGGTGGTGCCCTACACCTACAGTTCTCAACCTGCAGTGGGGACTTCCTCGTAGAGCATACAAAGAATAGCTTCTGCGACTTGAAACCAAATTCCAGGCTCTTTCTGACTTCACTCCCAGATCTCTACCCCAGAGGCATCTCTGAGCAATCCAGGCAGAATCGCCATGCAAGCATGGCTCATTCCAAGCACTCCACGTCCACCCTCCAGCCAGGGCTATGTGGTGTTTATTACCCCTGCCACACTGTCTCAGCCTTGACCCTCACCGCCCTGCCCCAGGGGAACGGCCAAAGTAATGGTACACAGTGGGAATAGCAGCTGCCTGCCGACTGGGCTTTCTGGCTTTCTGGCTTTTTCTGGCTCCAGACATCTGCAAAGGAGCTGCAGATCTGAGGGCTAATTAGACACATTCAGTGAGACTATGTCTATCAAACATCCCAGGCAGAGAGGCTGTGGCCTGAAAGGTGAGCTGCTTGTTTAAGGGAAGTGGGTGGTCTCTAGCAGGACTTTCAGATTAACCTAAGCCCTCACTCTGAAAATACAAAGGGGGAAGTCTCTTGGGCACCCATCAACAAAAGTACAAACCAGGGTGAGGTCCCCTTTGATTCAGGGTCCTTCAGGGCCAAGAGGAGGGAAGTAGAAAGAGGAAAGAATTCTTTCTGGCTCCTGCTAGAGACCCGAAAGGCAGGATGTCGTGGGACAGGAAAGAAATAGAGATCTCCTGCAGCCCCCTCATGGCCTTTTTGGAGAGGAATTTTTGAAGTTCTTGGCTTGCTGAGCCACCCTACTGGGCTTTGAGTTTCCCATTTCTGGGAGCAGCAGGAAGGTGGGGTTGGGTTCCAATTTGTCCAGGACAGAGGTGGCCTGTTTTCCTTGACTTTCCACTAGGCTCACATCAGCTTCTGCACACTGGGCTCCTCTCTTCTGGGAAAGGAGATCACTGTCTCACATGTGTCCCGGGGACAAGTCACAAAGGTTGGCATGTAAGAGTCTTGCTGGAAGTCTCAGAGAAGAAAACAGAAGCATTGGGGCTTTATGGGGCTCAAAATATAACACTTCTCTCAGGCATCTAATGGGAGATAGGAAGCAGGAGTCTCACTGACTGGAGAAGTTGATTGGAGAATGTGGCCTTAGATGTGCAACTAAATGAACGGCCACTTAGACATGTCTGTCCCATCCGCTGATTCCCGTATGGTGAAGCGTGTTCTTGGCATGGCAGGTAGATTCTGACACAGAGGGAAGCCTGAACACAGCCTAGCAATTCTGGCTCTGAAGCTCTGGTGTTTCCTTTTCATGGAGACAGAAACCCAGGGAAAGGAGGTGCTGCCCACCACCAAACATAAGCAAGCTAAGGAAGGCCAGAACGTTTGGGGGGACTCAGATTCTGTTTAGTATGTTTTGGAAGTCTGATTACGCTTTGGGGAGTGACAAATGCAACAATGGAAAGAACATGACCTTGGGCACCCCAGAGTGGGAAAATGGCCCCTTGGAGCCTAAGTTTTTGCTTATGGAATGAGCAGTGATGATTTCCCTCTCACAAGAATGTTGTGAGGATTATCGAGGCTGGGAGATGCACTGTTTTTGTTTGAGTGTCTCAGGCAACCCCTCTGTCTGGGGACAGGTGGGACAATTGGTCTCCAGGTGGAAACATCTGGTACAAAGTAGGCACTCAAGAATTATTTTTCTCCCTCTTATACTTCTTTTCTAAGAGTAAAAATTGGAGATTTCTTTAAACAAGGAAGCTGACAACCACTTACTCTCTCCCTGGGGAGAGGTGTGGAAGAGGGCACTTGAACCTGGAACCCCTTCTAGAGCCTGGAAGAAAAGTTGAAATGGAATCATCCTGTGGCACATAACTAAGTACACGTTGCTGAGAAAATGTTTGAACTTCCTTCGGAAGGTACCAGGCTATAGCAAGGAAGCATACAAATTGGTACAGGAGAATTCCATTACTGCCCCAACCACAAGCCCCAAACTCCTCAAAGTCCACCTCTGTTCTTTTCAGTCAAGTGCAATGTCTGAGTGGGCACAGCCAGGGGTGCCCATGAAGCCAGAATGTGCCTGGAAAATAGGATTTTCTCAAACATATATGTAGAAACTGATGGCTGATTTGATGGATGTCTCCTATTACATAAGTTCCTTGTTAGCCTTCTATCACCATAACAAAATACCTGAGATAATCAAATTCTAAAAGAGAAGGTTTATTTTGGCTCATGGTTTCGAAGGTTCCAGTCCATGACCAAGTATTCTTGTTGCATTTGGAGCTATAGCAAAGCGGTAAATTATGGTGGGAGGGTATGTCAGAGAAAAACTACTCACCTCATGGCCAGGAGGGAAATGGGATCCCACAGTCCCCTTCAAGGGCACACCCTTGCCTCCTGTGACCTGAAAGTCTCCTGCTAGGCCCCACATCTCAAAGGTTCCACTGCCTCCAATAGCACAACTCAGAGCACAATAGCACAATCCTCATGGGCTGTTGGAGGACATTTCAGGTCCAAACTAAAGTATTCTCTTCAGTAGAGTGACTTATGGATAAAGTTGATCACCTATCCCGGCATGTTTTATAAGATAGGGGACCAGGCAGTCTCTTTGCAGTAATGTGGAAGCCTTGCAGAGTTGGAAATCTTGGCTTCATGACAGAAATAGGTCTGGGACAGCCACAGGAACTGTTTCCAGTTGGAAGATTCTTCTATGGACATGCCCCCTGTCAACAGCTTTGCTGATTGTCTAGTGTTCCAACATGGAAATGTGGATTTCCCTAAGCAACTGCAACTGTTTGATTCTTTTATTTTCTTTTTCTTTCTTTCTATCATCCTTCTCTTCCTCCTCCTCCTCCTTCTCCTTCTTTTTAGCAGTATTGGAATTAAACCCAGAGATTCTCCAACACTGAGTTACATCCCCATCCCAAGTCCCCCTTCTTCCTGACCCCCCCTCCCGTTTTTGAGACAGGATCTTGCCAATTTTTTTTTTATTTTTATGAGAGGATTTTTTATTTGCTCTTTTTAAATATACATGACAGTAGAGTATATTTTGACATACATAGTTGGAGAATTATTTAATTTCAATTCCCATTCTTGTGGTTGTTCATGAGGAGTTTCACTGGTTGAATATTCACATCAACACATAGGAAAGTTCTGTCAGATTCATTCTACCGTGTTTCCTATTCCCATCCCCCTGCTAAGTTGTTAAGGCTAGCCTCAAACATGCACTCCTCCTATCCAGATGGGGCTCTGCTCCACCACCCAGGAGACTCTCCCAAGCCACTGGGATTACAGGCATGTGCCATCATTCCTAGCTCAGTTGGTCTTCCTTAGACCCTGGCACTGATGAAGGTCTCCTTCGATCCCAGAAGCTCAGAGTGAAAGTTAAATCTCAGTTATAGCATCAATGTTGATCTTCACAGTTGATGTTTGCTACTTACCTAGTAAATAGCAGAGATCTCTGCTTTTACTTAATTTTCCCTAGATCCAGTTTGTCAATTTTGTGGCATCATAATATTTTATATGTATTTTTCTTAGAAGAATATGAGTAGAGAAAAACGATACTTCATTTCCCTGAAATACTCAATAATGGCTGGCTGTTGATTGTGCCTAAACAAACTCCAGTTGTTACTGGAGAAACCCAATTCAACTATCGTTCTGAGTATCAGGACCCCCAAACCACTATGCTGGAGATAACACACAGGACAGTAAATATCAGTCCAGAATTTGAGGTTAAATAAATCAGAATTCCAAACCTGGTACTGCCTGCCTAAGAGTGAGATTTGGGGCAAATCACGTATACTCTCCTCTATTTTTCCTCATCTGTAAAATGGGCATTATATTACCTAAGTTCTCAAGGACTGAGGGGAACCATGCAGCCAGTGTCTAACATGGCACCAGTAACAATCCCATGATTTCTTCAGCACCTTATGTGCAGGGCTCAGAGATTCTGTAATCACTGTACGATGCTCATATTGTGGCCCTGGGAGGCAGATATTCTCCCCCTCTGAAGCTGGAGAAGCTGAGACTTGGAGGGTCAGTTTCAGCCAAGTTGGAAAGTGTAGGTCTAAACTCCAGTGCTGTACCTCAAAGCCCATGTTCTTAGTTGTCGAGTTCTGTTTTTCTCCCTGTTGCAACTGAGGTACAAGTGCCAATGGCTGTTATTACTCACGGGGGTCTGTGGGCCATGTTCTTCTGGGCCTTTGTTCTTTCTCCTTCTGAGGACCATCTGGGTCAGTTCTCCTGGTTCCATAGCCATCCGCTCCCTCCACAGTCCACAGGGCCCACTGGAGTAGCAGCCTGGACTGATTCGCTGACCAGGGAAGGCCACCTGTGGCTCCTTAAGGTCCAAAGAGCAGGAGAAGAGGAAGAGAGAAGCAGACATGGGGTCTAAGCTAGGGCTCTGCGAAGGAGCAAAAGGGGGACTTCCACAGCCGCTCTACTCCAGGGGTCTAGAGAGACAAGGTCCTACTTGGACCTAGAGAAGGAACATAAAACCTGGAGGGGCCTCTTAGGATGCTGGAGCCAAGCTTCTGCTTCTAGGGCAGTCACAGCCAAGGGCAGGAGACACTCAGGCCTCTGTTGACTTACAGGCCTCCAGGGACTGGGCTGCACCATTCCATGCAGAGCCAGTCACAGCCTGTTGTCACTTGTAATGGAGCAAAAATAACTGAATGACCTCTCTTCCCAGCATAGCTGGCCTCCACTTTGGGTCCCCCAGGGATCTTCCTGTCCTTAGCCCACCAATCCCTAGTGCTCCAGATGGGGCTCTGCTCCACCACCCAGGAGACTCTCCTACTAGGGCACATCCAGGGTATGTCCAGGGTCTGCTTCAGGATCCTGATATAGCTCTGTAAGAACCCAAATGGCATCTTGCCAGTGTGTCATCATAAGCAGGATCATGCCTCTCAGGACTCTTAGAAGGTTGTCCTGACATTGGCCACAGGCAGGGTTCAGATTTGGGAGGAGAGTTTCTCTCATCATTTCAGAGGCCCTTGGCCAGAACTTGAAGAGTCCTTAGTGCACAGATTCAACGCCTCTTTCCACCCATGCATGCTGCTCCTGCATTCTTCCTCAGCTTCTCATTAAAATACAGGTTGAGCATTTCTCATCTGAAAATTTGAAATTGGAAACGTTCTAAAATCTGAAAGAATTTGAGCACCAGTCTAGTGCTCCAAGTTGAAAATTCCACACCATGAAACTGTTTCATATGCAAAATTATTAACAATATTATATAAAATTACCTATAGGCCATGCATACAAGAGGTATATAAAACATAAATGAATTTAGTGTTTAAACTTGGGTCTCGTCCCTAAGATATCCCATTGCATATATTTAAATATTGCCAAATCTAACAAATCCAAAATCCAAAATACTTTCAGACCCAAGCATTTTAGATAAGGGATACTTGAGCTGTAAGAGTTAACATTTTTTAAAGTTTCTAACTTGTCTCCATAGCCTCTCTATTACTCTGTGAAGAAGGCATCATGATTCCTAATTTACAGGGGAGAAAACTGGTGCTTGGGAAAGCCAAGTGCAGAAGACATGCCCAAGATGCACATAAACGTGACCTGATGCAGCCAGCTAACCTGCATGGAGTACGGGCCCTTTGGGAGAGCTTCACTTGAGACTTTCTCATCCAGGTGAGAATCATCATTGATGAGTGATGCTTGGCCTGATAGACACACTGCTGACACTCAGGGGCACAGGATGGACACATCTCTTTATGCAATGAGTTCTGTCTCTTTAGCCACTGGTGGCCTTTGGCAAAAAAAGAAACTTCTGAACCTACGTCCTTACTTATAGAGTAGAAATGACACCGGTGTTGTGGGATTCTGTAGACAAGGCTGTGAACATAGCTCAGGCCCTCTGAGAACAATGTCCATGTGCCAATACTGGTCCCCATATCTGGCAGGAGGGTCCTTGGCAGCCGGAGCACAGGGATGGACCAGCTAGCACCACAGAGAGCAGGCGGCCTTGGTACTCTGAGTAGTACTTTGAAGCTGCACTTTGGCAGGAAGGAAGCTGGCTGAAGTCTAGACAGTGTGGATGCTTCATTGGAAACAGATGCCCCTGAACAGTGTTCTTTCCTGTCCTCCTGGGGCTCCTGAGCCTTTATGAGAATTCTCCAGGGAAATACAGGCCAGACGGGGCAAGAGGGCAAGAAGGACTCAAGGAGGTGCCACTGGAGGCTGCCCAGGCTGCTGGCCTCATCCCTAGAAAGCCCAACCCCCCCTTGCCCTAACCAAGAGTGTGGGTCCTCCCTCACCATCCTGGGCTACCTGACCACCAAGTGTGTTCTTTACCTTCTGTGCCCCTCATAAGGTGGAGTTAGTAATAGCACCAGCCCCATGAGAATTAAGCTGTGAGGATTCAGTGAGAAAATTGAGGTGAAGCATTTAGAACCGATCTTTCCATACTGGATCACAGTTGATGGTATTGTCTCTTCTCAACCCCTTTCTCTGTTTGAGCTTTTTCTGGGTTCCTGGCTGAGCCAGATGAGGGGAAACCTGGACCCAGTTTCAGGGAGTCCCAGGCTAAGGGACAGATGGATAATGACCAGCTCTGCTGAGAGAAGACTTGCAATAGAGACCTGTGTCTCTGCCATGGGTGCCCAACAAGGGACCAGCAGCACAGAAGAGGGCCTCTGAGCCCTGTGTTGAAGGCTAAGGTGACTTTGCAAGGCTGAATGAATGTCTCAAACCTGAACTACCCCCTCAGAATTTTACCTTCCAAAATCAAAGCCCTGTAGTCTCAAAGGTAATCTTCCAAAATGGTGACATTTTAGGCACCCAGACCTCTGGCCTTGCTTACACCAGACAGTAGGGACTCAGACCCATGTGGGGTCAACCCTGGCCATATGAGACTGAAACTGCCAGTTTTCCGTGAATCTCACATCCTACCTATGTTGGAGGAGAGGGTCTGGGTCCCTACTCCAAGTGCACTACTGGGCCTTGACAGTCTCTAGTGGGACACCCAGCCTCCTCCTGCCCACTGCTGCCTGCCTCCATGTGCATACACACACATACACTTGTACATGCATGTATATACATGTACACATATACTCTGGGACTACACATGCACACATACATGCACATATACTATCACATAGTTCTTCCCTTGTATGTACCTCCAGGACTGTAAGGCTGAGGGTACATCCCTGGGAGTCTTGTTGTCAGTGAGTATATGCCTCAGTCAGGATAGGTGGAAAAGTCTAGACACCTTCTTCTGGAGGTTAGGACTGTGATCCATAGTGTGAGGTGGCAACTGTACTGGTCACCACTTGCCTGCTTTGAACTGACCTGCCCGCTGGACTCAGTGATGACTGCGTATCTTAGTTCTTCCCTTGCTGCCTTTGCATCTGGCCTCTCCATTTCTCCTTATTACCTCTCCAGCAGGGCAAAACAACTATTACTCAAGAAGAAAGAAGCTTATAGGGAACTTTAGACAGTCAGATCTTCTCCAGAGCACAGGCTGAGATCTAGAACATTCTTTAGGTCTCCAGGATCTGGGATCAGCATCCTTCCATCCACTCTCCTTGCTAACCTTCTCCGAGACTGTTTGGTGATGGGAATATTTGGGTCCTAGTCCTTCCAGGATGCCCCAGCTGGGTTCTCTGGGCATCAGATGCAAAAGCAGAGTTAGAAATATCAATATGCCCTGAGTGTGCCATCTGGGAACAGAGGGGTGAGTGGCCAGACTGGGATACAGATGTGACAAAGTCTCTTCCAGATCCAGATGGCTCAGGACTAGGGAGTGGCCAATAAAGGGGACTTTCCAGGCAAGGAGGAGATGTGCTCTGGTACCACCACCTTGCTCATTCATGATCAAGAGCTGCTTCAGGAGGAGTGTGGCATTGGTTAAGAAGCAACCAGAGCCTGTCAGCTAACCACACCTCTGGCAACTGGACATGGGTGAACGTTTTCTAAAGGGGGTCCTTGGGCAGTGTGCCTGCCATATTGGTCTTACAGTGGATGTGGCTCCTGCAGAACCTTGATACCACAACTTGAGGGGGAAGCCTTACCCTGGAGTGCTAGGGCTGGAGTCCAAGTAGTAAGCAAGAGGCAGGCAACAGGACAAAGGGGAGAATGCCTCTGGCAGAGAAGAGCACACATAGGTCCGAAGATGACCCACTGGTGACAGCAAAGTACTGGGGCTGCAGCTGCAAGACTGTGTGGACCCTAGACTCCAACCCTCTCTGGGAAGCTGTTGAGAGCTTCCCCAATCAATCCTTTCTATTCTGCCTAAAACCGTAAGAGCCTGGTGCTGCCCCAAGTTCCTGTTCTCTCTAACTCCGTCATCTGTATTTGGAGCATGGGACCAAAAGAGACTGGCCCCACAGCTGGGCTTTTGTTTCTTATAAACAGTCTGGGCCTTGTCTGCCCAGCCTGAGGACACTCATGACAGAGGCAGGGCTGGTGATGGGGCAGCTACCAAAACAACCCAGCCACTTTGTCTTTGTGCAGCAGAAGGAGTTAGTTTTTTACTTAGGGAGTCAACTTAAATCCAGGGTGATTTTGGTCACTGTTGCCATCAAACATCCATGCACTCAGATATTGCAATTCAAGTTCAGTGAGCAAAGGAGACAGAGCATTGGCTTGAAGAGCAGAGGGAAAGAGGGCAGGAGGGGCAGGCCCAGCTGGGTCTTAGTAGCACCCTAGACATCTATGTCCTTGGCTATTCTAGGAAGGAAGAACTCAAGGGAGTGAACACAGCCCTCAAAAAATTCTTTATTTTCTTTTCCTTGGGGATATCCAGCCCAGGGCTGTCCCTGAACTGTAGATAGGAAGAGTTGGAGATCCATCTGCCTCTGGCACAGCCAGGCACTGTGCTGCAACTGCTTTCCGCACTCTAATTTCTTCCCCCATGGTAGCTCACCATGCTGGGGCAAGAGTTATTTTCAAACAAGATCTACTCCATTGCTTAATATAAGTTTACATTATAGTAGGAAAAAAAAATTTTTTTTGAATTATCAAAATTCCCTGGGAACTAGGCCTCTATTTTGAGGCAAAAGCATCTGAAGAAATTAAATTCTCTGGCTCTCACTGCTCTGCCCTGTGTCAGCAAACCTCTGCTGTGTATGCAGATCTGTGGTGAGCTCTGTCAACATGCACACTGGGTTTAGGAGCTTGAGGAAATATGAAACCGTACATATCTAACTAGCTCCTAGGTGATGCCCAGGCTTCCTCTCTAAAGGATCAATGACTTAATCAATGACTTGCAAGGATGGAGGACCTCTCCAGAACTCTGCTCTCCAGAGGATCATTTGCTCAGAACCCCAGAGGTCAAAGTCTTCATGGTGCTTCTAATAGAGCCACCATATGCTCCTAGGATGTCCACCATGCAGAAAGCATTACAAACTACACCTATAGCATACTGGGAAGGGGCACCCACCTCTGGGCTTCACTAGACCATAGGAGAGTTCAGAGTGGACAAGGTGATCCAGGGAGGAAAGACATGTAGAGACAGAGAGAGAGAGAGGGCAAGAGAAGATCCAGTGGAACCCTACATCTAAGCCACCAGAAAAGGAGATTGAAAGGAAACAGAAGGATTGTGTTTAGGAGAGGCTGAGAGGGAAGTGTCACCATGGAATCCAAGGAAAACATCATCCACACACTCCAGGGTTGAAGAGAAACCATGACAGCTGAAGGTTGGCAGATGCTCTTTTGATTGGGTCCAACCACAAGTCACTGGCTCTTTGGGAAGATATATTAGAAACCAGAGAGTAGAGTTGGTAGGTGGATATTGGGGTGTGGGGCAAATTTGGGCTTCTTGCAAGAGAAAGAGCAAAAGAGGCAACAAGAAAAAGGTAAACAAAAAGACTGACAGGAGCAAAAACATGCCACCAAAGGCAAAGCCCCAGAAGGCAAATGGGAAAGATGTGGGTACCAGGTATTGTATATGTAGCAGCAGACAGTCAGAGGAAAGGAATCCAGGACTCTCAGCATGGCTGCAAGGTCAAGGGTGAGGCATGGCTAAGAAGTTTAGGGTTTCAAAGGTGCCACTGGGCATACACCAGAGGTCTGATATTCTCCAGCTACCAACGAATAGCCTAAATACCCTTAATGTAATTGCAGTAAATTGGTCAATCCATGGCTGGAGTGTTTCCAGGAAGACGGGCCCCAGGAGAAACTTGCAGGAGGGTGGCTGCAGTTCTAGTTCATAAAGACCGAGCAGGAAAAGAACAGGGGAGGCAGGAGAAAGCCAGGAGGTAGTGAGAAAACAGAGGGAACCATGTTCTGGGAGATGCAAAGTTTTGTTTCCAGAGTGACTGATTGAGATAGTTCTAAAGAGGGAAGTTATAGAGAAAGTGGAAATAGTTCTGGATTATGACGTCGTGGAGAGCAGAGGAACAATAGGAACATTAGAGGTGATCAGCAAGGAACTGGAATTCAGAATTGCAGATCAATTACTTCCAGTGGTGACTGCCAAGGATAATGACTAACCACTAATCACAGTGGTGACATGTGTATATCCATCACCCTGTTCCTGGGATATAGACCATAGAAAACTGCATTTTGGTGATGTCTGAGACCAGTCTTTCACTAATAGGATGAAACCCAGTGATGGTCCCCATGATGCTCCCCAAGGCATTGTGGTCTCTCAGATGGGCCATTGGGGCAAACTTGCTTTTCCAGAGCAGGACTGTCACTAAGGACTGGCCATGCCCATCCAAATGATGCAGCAACAGGGAGAGACTACCATCACAGTACATATGAGCTAAGATATGATACAGGGTTTGGCAGAGCCATTATTTCAGAAAGAATTGCAAAGGCAAGTGGAGCCTCCATAAGGGAGGGATTCGTGTACTTATCTTTATGCTGTGATAATTCGTTTTCCCTAAACAGGTCTTATATGCCACTCAACTCTATGCTGCATGAGTATTTCCATACACTATGTCCTTTAATTTTCACAATAAAATTGAACTTGAAAAATGTGGACTAGTTTATGCATATTTCTATAAGGATATCCTTGTTAACTCAATTAGTAAAATACTTCAGGACTCTAATAGGAAAATCAGTTTACCAATACACCCTTTCTTATCTGAACATATCCATTCAAGTGGAACTAGATGTCTACATGAAAAGGAATTAATATGTACCCCAACTTATACCATATATGAAAACCAACTCAGAGTTGATCAATGACTTAAACACAGGAGCTAAAACAATTAAATTCTTAGAAGAGAATTTAGGGGCAAATCTTTAAGACATCAATTTTGACCAAACAGTCTCATATATGATACTAAAAACATAAGTAACAAAAGAAAAATTAGATAAATTGAATGTCGTCAAAATCTAAAACTTTTGTGCATCAAAGGACATTATTAAGAATATAAAAAGAGAACCTAGAGAAAGTACTTTCAAATCATATATCTGATAAGGCTCTAACATTCAGGATTTATAAAGAATTCTTATACCTCAACAATGAAAAGACAAACAATCCAATTTTAAAATAGGCAAAATATCTAAATAGATATTTCTTCAAGGAAGATACACAAATACTCGATAAGCATTTATTTGGCACAAAGAGATTCCCCTTCACATTCATTTTTTTTATTGGTTGTTCAAAACATTACAAAGCTCTTGACATACCATATTTCATACATTAGATTCAAGTTGGTTATGAACTCCCATTTTTACCCCAAATGCAGATTGCAGAATTACATCGGTTACACATACACATTTTTACATAATGCCCTATTAGTAACTGCTGTATTCTGCTACCTTTCCTATCCTCTACTATCCCCCCTCCCCTCCCCTCCCATCTTCTCTCTCTACCTCATCTACTGTAATTCATTTCTCTCCTTATTTATTTTCCCATTCTCCTCACAACCTCTTATATGTAATTTTGTATAACAATGAGGGTCTCCCTCCATTACCATGCAATTTCCCTTTTCTCTCCCTTTCCCTCCCACCTCATGTATCTGTTTAATGTTGATCTTTTCTTCACATTCACTAGGACAGCTGAGATCAGAATAATAAGTCCAATAACAAGAAGTGTTGATGAGGATGTGAAGTTGAAAACTTGAATCTGCAGGCAGAAGTGGAAAATGGTGCAGCCACTTTGGAGAACAGTCTTACAGTTCCTCAAAAAGTTAAATACAGACTGTGTTACTTTATGATCTAGCAATTTCACTTCTAGCATTTACCTAAGAGAAATTTTAAAAACCACTAAATCTTGTACATGACTGTGTATAGCAGCATTATTCATAACAGCCAAAAGAATGAATGAATAAACAGAATTTGGTTTATCAGTACAATGGAATAAAAAGAAAGAATCAGCCATAAAAAAATAATAAATAAATAAAGTGCTGACCCATGCTTTAACTTGAGTGAACTTTGAAAACTATGTACTAAAGTACTATTATTCTAAGTGCATTTTGCTGAGTGATAGAAGCCAGACACAAGAGATAGCATATTGTATTTGTATGCTTCTTTTACTATGATAAATCCAGAAAAGGAAAATCTATAGAGACAGCAGACATTGGGTTACCATGGGATAGGAGGAGGTGGGATGAGAGTGATTACTTAATGAGTATGTGAAATTTCTATGAAAAAGCTTGAGCATCAGCAAGGGCAGAGAGTTGAGCAATATTGTGAACCCCCCCAAATAACACCGAATTTTGTGATTCAAAACAGTCGATTGTAAAAATAAAATTTTCAGATTATGCTTTAAGGAGGAAGCAGTCACTTTTAAAGTCAACTATGGGACCTCAGTTATCTCTAGCACCCAGGATCCTCTAAGCTGATGTATTGTGTCTAGGCAAATTGGAAAAATCCAGATTTCCTAAAGATATTTATTGGGGCAAGTTACTAAATAAAATAAATAGGGGCAAAAGAGTGGAAAACAAAGGGGGCAAAGTTCCTTTAGCTTAAGCTTTGTGATTGCCTGGAGGACACAGGCCCCTTTCTGGGCATAAAGGGACCTGGGCTTGCCTGAGATCCCAAGTGACTTGCAGTCTATGAACATTTCCAGTTGTGGCAGCAGCAGAGCCATGGATAAATATGGTCTGAGGAGCTCTCTGGGGTGTGCAGGCAAAGGCAAGGCTAGATTTTATTTCTTACCTTCTTCTCGCTATCAGGGCTGAAGGGCCATGAGTGAATTCTGGCTCCTAACCTCTTACTATGTTACCTGCAATGAGACAGCTGTTCTCTCTGGGCCAGTGTTCACAGCTGCAATGTGGGATTAAAACAAAACAAAACAAAACCCTGGTCACAAGACTGTTGACAGGAAGGGGATCAGAAGCTGTGCACCCTGCTAGCCACAGAGGAACTTTAGGTAGGCAAGGACCCCTTAGGATCTCAGCTCCAGGAAGTTGAACAGGTGGCAAGTAGCCAACACTCCTCCATTGCCCCATGTGGGAGCCACATGTATCTGGATATGTCCTGCCCTCTGGGACAAGGAAAGGATCACTGCTCTTCTTTGCCCTGCCTCACTGGGGCTTAGAAGCACTTGTCCAGCTGGATAAGCCTTGTGCCTGCTCTCTTTAAAAGCCTTCTGCTCCCAGACATGCTGAGATCATTGCACAGTGACCAGGAGAATGTAATTCTCAGTTCTTTCAGCCCAGTGGCCTCCTAGGGGGAAGCATCAGGCATGTGGTGCCCCACAGCAACCAAGCTGGGGCTCTGGATGGTGTGGAGAGGGGCTGAGTACAGAAGGGAGATGTGAGCTACATCTGAAAAGGGGCATCACAGCACACATAACCCCTGCTCAGTTCCAGGCTGTGAGTGGGTGGATTCCCACTGCAGGCCAAGAAGGTCAAGGCAGGCCCTGCTCACTCCTGCTGAGCAGAGTGGGGAGACCTCAGCTAGGGTCATGGCACACTCCATCCATCACCAAGGCAGCCTCCTTCAGCTCTGACTATGCTGCAACCCCAGGGTTAGAAGAGGGCATCAAGCAAGGGACGGCAAAGAACTTAAAGAGGGAAGAACTGAGACATAGTTATTATCCCTGTCAATCCATGATTGTCCCTTCTCCCATGATGAAACATTCTCCTCATTTCTATGGTCCAGATCACTTAAGAGGGCCTCATAGAACCCTGGAATTTTAGATCTAAAAGTCTCTCTATGAGCTTACTTAAATATTCATTTTTGATAATGAGGTCCAGACAGAAGCAATGACTTGTCAACAAAATTAAGATCAGAGAACTCGGTGTTTCGTCATCTAGGTCACTTCCTATTTATTAACACACGTATTATGCCTTCAAAGTGAGGAGAAATAGAGTTCTGGAAGGAAGGAATGAGCTCAGGAGGTCTCAGGATTACAGACAGAAACAAACGACATCAGGAAAATGCTCACTCTAGTAGCACGGAAAACCACTGTGCTGTGTGTGACCCTGTGTGTCCCATAAATGTCAGAGACCCAGGCTCTGGAGGTAGGAAGCTAGGCCATCAGCCATGCAGCAGGGGCACTGCTCCTCCAAGGCACCTGCTTCCTCTCTCACCTGGTAAAAGGTAGCCAGCAGAGGAGGGTCACATTGAGGTGAGAGAGAGGGACTGTGAAGGCTTTTGGAGACTGCATTGAGTCAGTCTCATGCTTATCATCCCAGAGGCATGGAGCAGGGTTGGTGGGATAAAGGGAGCCAGGACTGTGTCCTTAGGGAGGCAGAGTTCATGGTTCCCTGAACCCTCCCTCCTGCTTCTATGGGGTTCCCACCATGGCTGAGTCCTTGTCACACTGTGGCACAGAACATAGAACCGCCCCACAGACACCCCACACCTCCCAGGTCTGGGAGAGAGCAGCCAGCTGGCCTCTGAGGTGTTTTTCCATGCAGCCAGGGAGCCAGGGGCCCGCCGTGGTTGTTCTGGCAGTGGTGACTCACCACTAGCAGGACTCTGGCTGTCATTATTTTGAGATCCGGCTCTGCGATGGACTGATGTGACAGCTTTGTTCTCTTGGGCCCCTTTGATTTGTGAATCCCCTTTTGTGGCTTGTGTGGGATGCTCAGACCCTGCTGATTCTGGGCTCCAGTGTCTGCTTGGATGGGCAGACTGGGCCGGCTGAAGTCAGGGTGGCCAACAGCGGGTGGACGGAGCATCAGGGCTCGTGAGGTCTGAGCAGTCGTTGGCTTGGGCGTCTCAGTCTGCACTCCAGGCTGTGCGGGGCTGGCTGGGTGGTCGTGGAAGAATGATAAGTGCCTGCTCAGAGCTGGTTATGAATAGCCAGATCACAGGGCTGCATAAGGGCTTCCCTGCTATGCCTGGACCTGGGCCCAGAGCTCTCCCAAGATCTATGAAGGCTTGGGGGTGGACCCCAGAGAAGACTCCTGGCACTAGAGAGGCAGCCATCCCTGGGGAAAGAGTACTTGGGGCTTAGGAGGGCTTGGCTAGCAGGAAGAGACTCGAGGCTAGTTGGATAAGGTCTGTGGGACCTCTTAGGTGGCACTTAACTTCAAGGCAGACTGTGTTACAGAGGATAAAGAATATTGGAACCAGAGAGAACTGGTTTCAGATCTCAGCCCTGCTCCTGGCTGGTGCTAAGGCCCTGGATCACTTACTTAACCTCTAATCTCTTACCTGTAAAATGGAATCATGTAGAAATATAATTCCTATCTTTGGGAGTTTTGAAAGGTTTAAGTGAATTGTGATGCACAGAGATGTCCCTGGAATTTAATTTGTTCATGTAGCCCCTGCACAGACAGATACACACACACACACACACACACACACACACACACACATACACACACACACACACACACACACACACACAAGCACATGTGCACTGATGACTCGTAACACCAATTCTGCAGACACAACTGGGCTTTGTTTGGTTGTTGAAAAGTTTATGGTCCAGGTATTCTTCCTAGCTAGACAGAGCTGCCCTGGCAAATTTGCCAATAGAAGAGGAAAAGGCAGACCTAAAATCAAGATTTGCTGAATGAAAGAGGAAAAAGAGAGAAACTGAGGAGCTTTTCAGGCTCTACAAGCTATAACTTGCCTAGAGTTTCAGGGTCTCAGCCCTAAGGCCTCCACAACTTGCAGGAGATGGCATTGGAATCCATCCTTGTGATGCAAACTCTGGGCTGGAATAGACCTTAGGGGTCACCCTGCCCCTAGCCTTATGCTGTGCCAGACATTTCCACCACTCACTAGTGTAGCTTCCTCTGGGAACCTACCAGGGATGCACTCACCTCCTTTGGGCAGTTCTCAGTGCCAGCAAAGCTTCTGAATAGTGGAAGTCTGCAGCAATTGAATCTTATTCCAATTGAATCTTATTCTTAAACCCAAATCTGCTTTCTGTTCCTCAAGATAAGCTGATGATTTGGGGCTGGGGATATGGCTTAAGTGGTAATGTGCTCACCTGGCATGCACAGGGCGCTGGGTTTGATCCTCAGCACTGCATAAAAATAAAATAAAGATGTTGTGTCCACCGAATACTAAATATATATATATATGTGTGTGTGTGTGTGTGTGTGTGTGTGTGTGTGTATATATATATATATATATATATATATATATATATATATATATATACAAATTCTCTCTCTCTGTCTCTCTCTCTCTTAAAAAAAAAAAAGATAAGCTGATGGTACTCTATAGAATCCATGAGTGTTCTCGTTCTCAGAATAAACCATGAACCCCAGCCCCACCTTTCCTGGCAGACAATGGTTCCAAGAATCCCACTCCCTCCTGAAGCCATCGGCATTCCACCTTTATTCTGAAATGAAAGGGCTCTGGGGAAGCCTCTAGGAATCCCACCCTGTGTCACTCCTCCTCCAGGACCTTGGTGCTCTTTCTGGTACTGCCAGCGGCCAGTGCTGACCTGGTGTTTGCAAGCCTCATCTTTATCCCCAACTGTGGAAGCTTTGATCCTGTGAGTCTCTGCTTTTCCATCAGAATTCAGAGGGCAATAATAGTAACTGTTTGCTTGTAAAATGCTTGGAGCTCAGAGGAGAAAAGGTGTCAGACAAGTGTGAAATGTTATTCCTGGCACAGGCCAGAGAATGGAATGGAAAATCACCAGCCAAAAGTGTGAACACAGAGGAAACCGTTTGTCAACTCCTCTCACCAAATGGATTCAGGAAAAGGGGTCTCCCCCTGTGAACTGGGCACATCCCAGGTCAACTAGAGGGGCTGGAGGACAGGAGGGTGATCATAAGCAGGTGATGCACTTTCTGCCACTGACCAGTCATCAAGCAGTCATGCCTTTGGCCTAGACTGGTTCATCCTCACACACCTAGAGGAGGCTGATGTGGATAAACCTAGCACTCCCAAGCAGCCAGCTCAACCAGAGTAAAAGCCTCCTGGAGAGCAGAGCCACAGGACTGAAACCACTGCAGCAATCCTCTGAAAGAACCAACTCAACAGGAATGCCCCAAACAGATGGTCCAAGGTAGCATGTGTGACATAAAGACAGACTCAGCCCCAAGGGCTCAGACTCATAAAAGGATATTATAGGAAGAAAATATCTTAGATATTATAAATGTGACCTAGTTCTCCCTGCTTCCCCAAATACTCAGTAATTGAACCAAAAAAAAAAAATAAAATAAAATAAAGTCAGGAAATAGCAAGGACCTAAGGCAGAAAGATAAGATGAAACTTCAGATCAAAATGATTTTCATATTCCTTTAGGATGAATGAAAAGAAATTCCATCTAACATTTTAAAACATGAAGTATAGTGAGAAAATCATAAACACAGAGAGAGAACACATAATCAGCCATGAGAAAAGAACTTGTTAGAATTAGCTGAAATTCCAAAACTAGTTGGGATCTGATGGAATCACAATCACAATGGGAGATTTTGACACATGCTATGTTCCTGGATGAGAAGAATTGATAAAATAAGGATAATTATACTTCCGCAATAAATTCAAATACTAGATTATTTACTCTCTTTGACTGTTGACTGCTAAGCCAGAGTTTGAACAAGGAGAGACTTCCACCGAGGACTTAGCATATAAAACCAGCACTTAGGAAAAGAGGGGAAAATTTGGAATTCTTTCTAGTTGTGATGTTGGTGTTAGTGATGGAGATGTTGGGGAATGATGGTGGGAGGTGGTAGAGTTGTCTGTGGTGGGAGTTGATGATGTTAAGGGTGATGATGATGATGATGGTGAGCTGATGACAGGGGGAGGTAATGATGGGATTGCAGCATCCAGCATCAAGAGAGTGGCAGCAGAACCATTGGAACTGTCTCTTAGCAACGAGACCCTGGGGCAAAGGTACCAGAAGCCTCTGACTGTCCCCTCCACACCACTTGGCTGTGTTCTTGGCTTCTATCTCTCTTATATCCTGGATTTTTTTTTCCAAGGCTTGTTTCCCAAAACCTTATCCTTTCACTGAAATATCTAGTATCCATCTAATAACTCCTTTTTTTTCTGCCTAAGCTAAATAAAGTTGTTCTACTGCTTGCAACCAAGAATGCTGACTGGCACAAAGATTTTTCTAATCTTAAGTAAAGGCAGGCTTTTGTAAGCAAGGCAGGGAACCAGAAATATTGTTTTGAAAGTAAAATATGGACTAATTGAACCACAAAATTTTAAAACCACCAATAATAAAAGGGGGAAAGACCAAGGTATAAAGGGATGCATCACAGAAGAAATAGAACTGTGTATCAAAACAGTGAAATGCCACTTGTGCCCTTCAGGTGAGAAGAAGCCTGCAGATGATAATATCCAAGGTGTGAAAGAGTGGGAAACTTTTTTTCACAAGGCTTTGGACAACACAAAGAGACACTATTGTGGCTGGAAATTGAGGGTTTTCTCATAGTGTTTGAAGTGGGAATTTCTTCTACTCAACAATGTAGTATATATTGCCCTAAAGCACAAAGATATTAACCGTTGTATTATTTATAACAGCCCCAGACTGTGGACAATCTAAGTATCATCAATAGGAGATGAAATTTACTTCCCAAACAATCAAAATATGGAAGAATACAAACTATGGAAAACTTATAAAAAGCATTAAATTGACCTCTGATTTTTGATAGAGAAAACATTTTGGCTTATTCCATACTGAAAAACATTAGCCACTGCAAACATTTTACATGGCATGATTCAATTTCTCTTATTTATTTTTAATTGCAAGGAAGTACCTACATTCAAGTTCTATTGTAGACCAGTTTGTAACAAGCAATGTTGTCTGACCATCATGTTTTACTTCTGCAATTTCTAGGCAGAACGAAAAGTACAAAGGAATTGGCATTGACAGGAATCTCTCTGTAGGAATAAATCAGCACATGTTTCACAGTTGCCATGAATCATTATGATCCTGCTGAGGATGTGAAGCTGGGTGTGGGCTGAATCTTGGGATGTATTCTATGCTTTCCTGCCTGGATAGAGGGCAGGAGGAGACACTTCTCACAGCTTCAGGACAAATACCTCCAGAAGCCAAGTGTCTCTCTCTCTCTCTCTCTCTCTCTCTATATATATATATATATATATATATATATATATATAGTACCAGAAGCCTTTTTATATATATATAAAATGAACTGCCTTCCCTGAACATTTCATCAGAAGAGTAAAATTAACTGGAAAGGAAACCCCTGTGTGCTCAATGGTATCTGGGGTAGATGAAAAGGTATTTATTTGATCCAGGAAATACAATACACTTTGCCCACATCACATCCTAATGGAATATTACTAGGGGGCTGCTTGACATCCCTTTGATTTATGGAGCCAAAATAACTGAGAGGCAAGGCCAATAAAAATGCTTTAAAGATTCAGTCTGACTTTCCATTCCAGTTTTTAGAGAGGTGAAAAGATTTGCACACCTATAATGGGACCGGTTGAACTATTGTACCCTCGGTACAGTATTCCCATGTCCCTGTCAGTGGGCATTTCTGACATTCAGAGGGTTCAACAGCAGGAACATACTTCATCGGGAAGTGGCCTGAACCAGATGAACATTTGGTCCACCTGAAAGTTGTCTGGGCAGAGACCAGGGGAACAGGTGGAGCTGGCTTGTTCAGAACCTGGATTCCAGAAAACTGATACCCAGTTGCTGTTCCCACTGGGTCAGCCTGCCTTTCGAAAGAACCTACAGCAGAATGTACCTCCCAGAAATGAGTGTTTCTGGAGTGAAGACTCCACCCCTCTTCCCACTTGAGTACGCTCTCTGAGGGCTGAAGAGAAACCCCTGATGGAAGTGGTGGGAGGTATAGGGTTTTAGGCATGAGATTTGGGTTTGGTTTCAAATCATACTTTGGAGTAACTTTGGGTAAATCACTTTCCAGACCTTGCTTTTCTCTTCTATAACATCTCATGATACTATATTCATTATGGTAGCATTTTGTACCTTAAATGAAAGAGTGCATTCATTTCCTGGGGTAGCGATAATGGAGTGGCACAAACTGGGTGACTTAAGCAACAGAGAAGTATTGTCTCGCAGTTCTGGTGTCTAGCAATTTGAGATTGAGGTGCCAGCAAGTTTGGTCCCTCCTGAATGCTGTACAGAGACTTTATCCCGTGCCTTCCCTAACATCTTATTGTTTGCTTAGGTCTTTGTTTACAAAACAACCTCCCCTCTCTACTATATCTTCACATAGGGTTCTCCCTCTGTGTGGGTCCCTGTGCAGATTTCCCCTTTTTATAAGAAATTTTCATATTGAATTTGGGCTCCATACTAACAAACTCACTTAGACTAATCACATCTGCAATTCCCTACTTCCAAATCAAGTTACATTCTAGAGTACTGGAGGATGGGACTTCAGCATATGAACTAGGGATGTGGTTGGGGGAATACCATTCAATCCCTATTATAGCTCTTTAGTGAACAGTATTTATCTTGGTCCATAAAATTCCTTCTTGGCTGCCAGCATCTGGGTTTCAAGGTGGGAAAAGAAACCCCCTTGTCTCAAGTGGTTTCTCCAGGTTGGGAGCTACCCACTCCATTCAGCTTCTGCCCCACTACCTGAGGCCACCAGTTAGCCTCTTTGGTCAGTGGGCAAAAGCACCTCTCCTGAGCCCTAGGGGCTCCTGTCCACTGTGGCCTGCTGACAAGCAATACCTTGCTGATACCTGAGCTGACCAAGGAGCATACCTGCCCCTATCTTCATCCCATTGCCACACTGTGACTGCTCTGAGCAGGGATCTGCTGCTCCATCTCTGAATGCAGTCTAGCCTAGAGCAGACTTTCATGAGGGTTTGAAGGGCACAGAAATAAAGAAACCACAGCTTCAATAGTGTGGTTGTAATAAATTTACTTAATATAGGGGCTGCCTTGGCATCTGTTTTTAGGCTGAATAGAAGTTGTTTGACGCCTTGTTGTATCCTGTTGTCTCTGGCCTAATTCAAATAAACTGTTCCCTCCATGTAGTGGTTTGTGACATAACCCATTTGCTCTTCATCCCACTCAACACATTTCTTAGCTCTTGACTAGGATATAGCCTCATGCTCAGCACCATAGTCATGTGAATAATCCCCTAAGTATTTGTTTGCTTTTAATTAACCAGCCCACAACCCCGAGGCAAAGCTTAAGAAATAGTGAAAGCATAGTGCCCCCAATACTTTTTGCCTTCATTTCTCTTTCTGTCTCTCCCTACTGTCTGGGTGAGCTGCCTTCCACCTCCAGACTTCCTGTCCGTGCCCCACCAGTGTTCCTTCATCTCTCTGGGACCTGTGAGTAATAATTTTTAACTGCATTTTGCTTTCACCTCCTAATCATGTCTCACCTGACACACAAACACACCAAAGCCTGACTTTCTCCCAGCCAGGATTTTCCTAGAGATTGACTATCTCAGCAGATAGCCACTCTCAAGGGAGAGGCCTCAAGTCGAAAACAGAAAGAAACCATATTAGTGCCACCCATGACCAAGGTGAAACTGTTCCCATGTCTGCCCCCAGACATACCTCCCTAAAAGGTCCCCCAGGCACATGCAAAGCACAGCGGTCGGTCCACTGGCCAATCACTTGGCACAGATGATCCAAAACCCTTTAAAGCTGTTTGCTGCTTGAAAATGTCACAAAGATAAGTGCATAAAGAACAGGGCCTATGCCAACTTCAGCTTCTCTGGGAAATATCAGTACCCCATCAGCAACTATTCACAAACAAAGCAGAATGCAGCGACATTGGAGGAGAGCCCGGGGCTCCGGACGCCTGGGGGTGAAGCCCTGGCTCCTTCTCTGTCTACCCGTGTAACTTGGAACATGTTGCTAAACCTCAGAGTCTTCATGTCTGAATCTTAAAAATCGAGTTAAGAATATTTCCTCTTGCTATAAGAATTGAGAAAGACAAATGGGCAGAGTTGTAGAGGGTGGAGTTAGCATTAAGTCTTTACTTTGCAGGGCATTTCTGTAATGTACCAGCCTCCAAATATATTCTAACAGAAGTTTCCAGGTTGTCCTCAGAGGTAACCCCAAGGACATTTTACCTCCCTGAGCACTGTGAGAAATGCTCTCATCCTGCATTTAATTCAGTGATGTTATGGACAAGTGTTTATGTCCTCTCCAAATTCCTACGTTGAAGTCCTAATCACCAATGCGAAGGTATTTAGAGATGGGATCTCTGGAGCCGGGCGGGGTGGGGGGGATGATGATTAGATGAAATTATACAAGTAGAGACCTCATGATATGATTAGTGTCTTTATAATCGGAGACAGTGGTTCTTCCTCTCTGCAGAGGACATAGTGAGAGGGCAGCCATCTGCAAGCCCGGAAGAGAGACGTCACCAGAGCCTGACTGTGCTGGCTACTCAATCTCAAACTCCCACCCTCCAGGATTGTGAGGAAATAAATTTGTGTTGTTCAGGCCATCCTGTCTATGACATTTTGTTCTGACAGCCCAAGCTAATATAACTA
Source organism: Ictidomys tridecemlineatus (assembly GCF_052094955.1). Classification (NCBI taxonomy): domain Eukaryota; kingdom Metazoa; phylum Chordata; class Mammalia; order Rodentia; family Sciuridae; genus Ictidomys; species Ictidomys tridecemlineatus. The sequence goes on from NC_135477.1 coordinate 74,990,895, forward strand.
AAATATGATTTCAGTTATACTTACTTATAAACAATTCACTAAATACCTTATAATATGGATGTCTGGACAATTAAACCAAGACACTGCCCTATAATGTTAAATACACTGAAAAGTATTAATAATAATTCTCTTCTCTTTAAAGGTCATTTAGAAGAAAATTAAAACAGCGATTCCATTATAACTTGTAGCTGAGCTATTTAGTATGGTGGCCACAAGTCACATATGGTTACTGAGCACCTGAAATGAAGCTTGTCCAAAGTGAGTTGGGTTGTATGTGTATATTACACAAAGTATTCCAACGACTTACAACAAAAAAGAATGTAAAATTAATAATTTTCATATTGATGACCCATTGAAATACTAATAATTTTGGATCCACTGAGTTTAATAATACACATCGCTGAAGTTAATGTCACCTGGTTTTTCCCTTTTTAATGTGGCTATGAGAAAATCTAAAATTACACGTTTGGCTTATACTCACGGCTAGCCTTCTATTTCTATTGGACAGAGATGGTCTAGAGCGTGAAGCAATAGACAAAGTGTGGGCTTTTCAAACAGCTCAGCATTCCAGTCCAAACTCTGTCATTACCAGCTTTGTCAACAAGGGCAAATAACTTGACCTTCTTTGACCCTCAGCTTTCCCGTATGTGAAATGGGGGATAATAACGGATTTCACAGAACCATGGGGAGGATTAGTGGAATCGGGTATGTAGAATGCCAAGCAGGAGTTGGTTACCCAGTAGAACTCAATAAATGTTCATTTCCAACCCCCCAGTTAGTAGGAAAAGAAAACCATGCTGTCAACACTCTTTTAATCAGCACCAGCTGCAGCTCTAGTGGCTTTACAAAGGTGGAGCTCCGAGCAAGCACAGCAAGTGAGGGGAAGTCAAGCCACACAAAGAAAACCCTTAATATCAGTCTCTTCTAAAAGTTTATAGTTTGAGGGAAACGACTTTATTTGAATTGATCTGCTTGCATATCTGTAAAGCTTGTCCTAAAATGTGGGTCATGTCCTTCATCAGTGGAGAATCATGATGGATCAATATTGGGACTGTGTTTCATAAACAAGTAGCTGCACAAAGCTAGATTCTCTCCTGCCCTCCCCATCCTACACACATACTTAGAAGCTCTGTGTGGGTTGTCACGTCTCCCAATTCACAGTCATCACTGTGCCTTGCAGCAGTTCCAGGAACTACACACTAGGACATGATCACAGAGACTTGTCAGTCAAATATAAACAGTCTCTCAAGGGCCAATCTTCTAAGTATAATTGACAGGAAATACAATTGGGAAAAGTTGCATATTTCTGTGGTGCTGGGGATAGAATCCAGGGTCATGCTCATACTAGACAAGTGCTCTACCACTGAGACATGCTCCCAGTCCCATGAGGTTGCATATCTTGTTACGAAAAGAAGGGCAGTGTCTTGGTTTAATTGTCCAGACATCTATATTAAAGGCCCCCGGGACTATAAGCTGGGTCTGCACAATGCTCAGTGCTTCAAAGAAGTCTGGGGGGGTCCAAAACATGGATATCAATGTATGTGCGGTGGGGGAGTAATCTGAAAATGCTTAGCTTTGCCTATCATGTGCTAAGAGGGTAAGGGAAAAGTGGGGCTTGTCCAAGGGAGGGTGAGTAGGTAGGATTGCAGAAAATGAGATTGCTTAATTTTCAAAGAGGACACATGCCTGGGAATTCTTTAAACATTGGATACCTTTTATGGGAAGAAAGTCTAGCCTCTCTCTGCTGGCTCCTTTGGGTAAGAGAGTGGCCAGTGAGCAGACTCGTTGAGACAGATACGATTTATTTTCATAACCAAGAGTGTATTTATTTACTTATGCCTTTCCTTATTCTGAAAATTAAAAAAAAATTCAAAGGTAAATGAAAGAAATAGAATAGCACCCAAATGAGTTATTTTGCTATACCATTGATTTTATATTCCTGAGATATCCAAGTAGATATCACTCTGTGCGCTGGCATGGAGACCTTTGTCAGCAGAGATCTCCAAGCCTGGGTCTCAAAGCATGGCCAGAACTTCTGCCCAACAGCATCAGGGCATCCCCATCAAACTCAGAAGGACAACTTTGCACCTGTCTTCTGTGTCATCAGTGTTGGGTGCCTTTCTCAGCTACAGGAATATGCTTCTGAAGTTGGAGATATGGTTTGCAATTTTATTTTGTCATGAGAAATTCATCACACTTTCATAAGGCTCCTGCTCATGCTCTGGCCCTATCATCAGGCACAAGGGCTCCCAGACCAGCCCTCTGTCCAATGCCCAAAGACATGGATGAATTAAAGCCAAGAGCTGAAGATGAAGCACTAAGTAGAAGGAGGAGGGTGAGGCAGGTCAGAGGAAGAGTCTCCTGTCCCCTCAGGGTATTTGGGGTTGGGAGGAGGTGTCCTGAAAGGCATCCTGCCTGGATGCTATTGTTTTTCCCAGCTCTGCCTGGGCCCTGGACCAGGCAAGTCCCTGGGGATGGGCTTCTGTTGCATGTCCTCAGTCACTATGCATGTGCAGGGTGGCAAGGGCATGCTGTTGAGTTGCAATTGCCTTTAGGGAATGGGAAACAGTGAGTCAGATACAATTCTTTGAACCCAGGTCCTCTGAACTTTGCAGAGACAGGAAGTCACCCTCATTATAGGCATTATAGGCTTTTCCAGGGGTGAGGACCAGTTTGTTCAGGAACAACAGCTGCTGGTGAAATTGTTTGAGATTAGAGAAACAACCTCAGCCTAGAACATTCTTAACTTTTTTTTTCCCTTGGTACCAGGGATCAGACTCATGGGTACTTAACTATTGAGCTACATCCCCAGCCCCCCTTTTTTTTAAAGATAGTCTTGTTAAATTGCTTAGGACCTTGCTAAGTAGTTGAGGCTTCCTTTAAACTTGTGATCCTCTTGCCTCAGCCTCCCTAGCCATTGGGATTAGAGGCATGTACTATTACACCTGGCTAAAACATTTTTGAGAGTCCTCCACAGCCCTCAAAAAGAGGGGAAAGAGGTGGAAAATGGGAGATAGGCCCACAAAACTCCTCAAGGTCACACTCAGGCCAAATGGTCGTCTTGGAGATGCGTGTTTGTGAAGAGGGCACTGAACTTTACGTCTCTGTCTCTCTCTTTTTCAACACAGGATAAGTAGAATCCTAAAATGGGCCTTTCCCATAGGAAAGCAAACACTAAAAGTATTCATACCCATGAATATAAGTGTTCCTTCTACTCTAGTGCTACCCTTAAAAAGCTGATGCTAGTTTTTTTTTTAAACATACAACTAAAATTTAGAATAAACTAATTAACCCACAATAAGAAGTTGGCCAATGAATCTGTTGCATGTCCTCAGTCACTATGCATGAGATTCAGGAAAAATATGTCATAGCATGGGAATACGTTTATGTCTTTTAGTAAAAGATATAAAATAATGATATAAAAGTGTGAAGTGTGCAGTTGTATAATCAAATACCTTCACAGCAAAAGTCAAGAATGGAATGACAGCAAAATGAAAGTTAACTTGTGTGATGTGAATAAGGATTATATTTTCTTTCACCCGTTGGTGTTTCCAAACTGTCTCTGATAATGTGGATATGTTGGGTCATTATTTTGATAGTCTACAAAGTAATTTCAGATTGAGATCAAATCAACCAGCTTTCTGTGCCTCTGTGAGAGGGAGGTCACAGGGAAGGAGTTCTTTCTTCCATGTTGCTAGAACTTGATGAAAATTTGAAGATGCACAGTCTATAAAAAGTTTCTTGTGGATTAGGTGCTGGTTCCAAGACTGGTCAGAGTTTCCCCTGCCTCCCCACAGAGTCTCCAAAAAACCCCAAAGACATTGGACCATTCTTCAGGAGACTGTTCCCTGTAGTGCTACAGGGGGACAATGTCTATCCTTTTGAGTGCTCTGGGACAGAGCCCATGGGTGAGTGGATCAGATAGTACACAGACCATGTCTGCCGTGAGTTATGTGTGGTCAACACTGAAGAGACACCACTGACCAGCAGAGGGTCGCCTAGGCCAGGTCTATTTCTCTCCCAAGACTCTCGGCTCTGTCTCTTCTCACATGGACAGTCACAGAATGAATAATTTGCATACTCTTCCCAGGGGTCTGACCCCAGGACAGAGAGACACAGTTGCTCCATGTGTCTCATTTTCTGCCGGCAACAACCCTGACACCCCTTGTGCCAGAAGAGTGAGATGATTCACCTGTGGAGGCCCTTGACACACATCTTTGCACGTTTTTAATTTCCACAGTTGTCTTCCTGTCACTCCTACTGAAGGAGGATGTTTTTTATCCTTTAGTTGGGTGTGCTTATGGACCCCAAAGACTTGTGCCAAAACACGGTCATGTCCCAGAGAGTATTTGTCTCTCAAGAAACTAAAAACCATCAACAAAGTAATGAGCTACAGAATCGCCCACTGGGTCAACTTGAGGATTGATGTATGACCTCAAGTATTCCTAAGAGAACAACTGAAGACTTTCACAGAGGCACAGATCATGACACCTGGGTGTGTGAGCAGTCTATTTGCCCATCTTCCAGAAGAAAAAAACTGAGGCTCAGAGAGAAGGTAAGTGATGGGTCCAAAACCTTGCAGAAACAGAACAGGGTCAAAGATTATCATGCTGTGGAATTCTGGTGAACTAAGGACCACTAATCTATGCAGGCAGTAAGGCAGGGAAATGATCCAGGGAACATGGCTGCTTAGGGTTTCACATATCACTTCTTTGGGATGGACAACGTCTTTCTGGAATCCTTACGCTCTCAAGGTTCCAAAGAACTCCCATTTTCTATGTGAAAGCTCTCACCAGCTGCTAGCCCATGGGTTACCTATCACTACCTCACCCACCCCAGGATACATAAAGGAAAGAAGCTCCTTGCTCCCTTCTTCCTGGCCACTTTTATACTCAGCCTTGTTCATGTTGCATGTGCATGGAAAAAACCTCCCTTCCTCCTGAGGTCTCCTGTTGGCCCCAGAGTTCAGGTGATGGGTCTAGAAGGCCTCCACACCTGGTCAAGGGTGCAGAACAGTAGAAGAAGCTTAGCCTAGGGATAACCCCTCCAGACTCTGCCCTGCTTGGAACATGCACATCACAGTGTTATGGCCCCCACACAGAGCAAGTCTCCACCTGATAGTGCTGAGAATGCCCATTTATAAACTCCCCTGGGGAAAGAAAAGCTATAGAGTAAGCCCCTACTGTATGCCTGGCGGTTTGGGAAGGGTCAGTATTAACATCTCCATTTTACTACTGAGGAAACTGAGGCTCAGAAAGGGTGATTGACTTGATCAAACTCACCCAGCCAGAATGGCTGGGCTCTAAACCTCGAGTGTTTACCTTCTCCCCTAGACCTGGTGGTTGCCATGAGCCCACTATGTCTCCATTTCCCCGAGACCCAGAGAAATAGCATGTTGACTTCAAACCCATATGGCAGATAGAGGTGGCATCATGTTGACTAATTTCCCAAATTCCAGCAAAATGACCAAATAAAAGGAAAAGTCATACATATTTAAGGGAGAGAAGAAAAAGAAATGACAGCAGATTAGAGAGGCCAACACCACTTGGGGAAAGCTAAGCCCACAGTAATGAATCCTGATGAATTTTCTCAGTAACACCTAGGAAAGGTGTTAAAATTGGAGTTTCCAGAAGCTATGAATGTGAGGACGAGGAGTGGGCTGGAAACGAAGGTTTGGGGAAATCCGAATAAGGCAGATTTCATTCCCCTATCCTCTCCTCATCCAGCACAGCCAAGCAGGTTTCTTCCTAGTGGTCTCAGAACTCTCATCATATCCTTCCTGGGGAAACCAGAGGACCCTGAATTCTGGGACTTGGGTAAGTGGCTTACTGCAAGGGGAAGACGTGGACTTTTAGAGATAAACCTTCATATCTTCAGTCCTTTCTCCCTCTGCTTCCTCAAACCTGGAATCCGTGCTTCCCTCCTCTGCAGAGAACAGATGGGAGCTTCAGATCTGCCCATGAGAAGGTCAAGATATTTAGGTTCTCCCAGTGATACACAGAGCACACTGCTGGGAAGATGCTCAAAGGACCAGCCCTGGCCCTTACCCAAATGCACCTTGTACTCTGAATTTCCAATCTGCTTTTGGGGCCTCAATTGGGATATTGATTTTGTCTTGACTCGAATAGACAAGTTTGAATTCATCAGACTGCTCAGTTCAGAGCACCCTCAGCATGGACCCATTCAAGCCCCTCTTTTGTTTTAGTCTGTTTTTCCTTATCCTCAAGCCACAATCCTGACTCTCCATCAAAGGCATTATGATATACATAATGTCGCTTTTAGAAAAGACAGTATTTCTATTATATAAGTGTGAGTTTTCAATTTGCATACCTAGCACTGAAATGTCCATTCCAATCAAGTTCTTATTCTCCTCCTTCAAAACCAGTTATACTCTGTGACATATGGATATTGACCAAAGACAAATTCTTATATGGCCATTTTCCCCTTATCTGTGTGGGAGAGATCCTAAGATGGCCAGTAGATACCTAAAACCTTCCAAACCCTACACTTCCTGGCACAACATGATGCCATCAATTGCAACACAATTTCTGTTCATGTCTTCCCCCCATAAATGTTAAGCCTGTTTCCAACTTAGCTCAGCACTAATCGTGTAATATGGCTGGCTGTACCATTTGCAGTTTGAGGTGTGACAGAAATACTAGCACAAATTTCATTTTGGTTCTTCATAATTTCATGAATGCAAGATTTGATCTTACCATAATTAGCCATCAGGATAATCAATTTCTAAGATTAGTGATCTCAATATACAATTTTTTTTTCTTTTCTTATATTGAGAAGTACTTTAAGGCTTTTCTTTGGCATATCTAAATTGCCAGAAACACTACTCTTGCACTCTGGGGCTATTATTATTAGGGCCAAAATAGAGGTACCTGAACACAAGTATTGTGATACCACAATAGTTGATCTGATAACTAAGATGACATCTAAGTATCTAATAGGTAGGTAGTGTATACAGCATATATATATTGAACAAAGGTATGATTCATGCTCTGGGTGGACTATGTGGGACAGTATAAGATTTCACTACACTACTCAGAATGGTACACAATTCAAAATTATGAATTATTCTTTCTGAGATTTTCCATAAATAAGTTTGGATCTTGGTTGGCTGAACACACCTAAAACCTCTGGATATGAAGCCGTGCATTTGGTGATGGAGGCTACTGTGTCTCCCATTACAGTAAAATAAAGAATTCTTGTGTTACCTAAAACTTCTCTCAGGGGTCTCTCTTATGGTTAAACCCTAGTCCAGCCACTGACAACTATTAATTTTTTAAATCTTTATAATTTTGCCTGTTTTAGAATATCACATGAGTGGAGTCTTTGAGGCCTAACTTCTTTTACTTAGAATATATTTATTCTAATTACTATATGTCTATTGTATTATTATTATATATAGCTAATTATTATTAATATAAATATATTAAAATTTATGTTGTATGTAAGTGAATATTTGTTCTTTTTTAATTTTTGAATTATATTCCAGTGTATGGCTATGCCAGTTTGTTTATCCATTTACTTGTTCAATATTTTCTATTGATTATGAGTGAAGCTGGTATAAATATTCATAGATAGCTGTGTGGAAGGAGGTTTTCAGTAAACTTGGATAAATGCTGAGGACTGAGATGACTAGGTCCTCTGGCAAGTGTGTATTTAAATTTTTAAGAAATTGCTAGACTAAGATTTTCCAAAGTGGTAAATGACAGTTACTATTGCTGTATGTACTCATCAGCATGTGATAATGTCAGTTAAACATTTGTATAGATTCATAGTCCTGTTTCATTGTGGTTTTAATCTACATTTCCTTAATTATTAATTATGTTGAGCCTTTTAAAAATATATGCTTATTTTTCATCCATGTGTCTGTTTTGGTAAGACTTCTATTCAGGTCTTTTGCCAGTTTTCATTGGGTTGTATAATTTTTTATTACTGTTTTTAAGAGTTCTTTTTACTTAACAGAAAATATTAGATATGCAAGTAATAAATATTTTCTTCCAATCTCTTATTTTCCATTTCCTATTTTTCTTCTAGATTTTTTTTCTAGAAACTTTATAATTGTAGGTAGGTTTTACCTGTAAGTCAATGACCTCTTTTATATTTATTTTTATACATGGGCTGATGTATGAGTCAATGTTTCTTTTTTTGCATATAGATACACAGTTGTTCCATCATTTGCTCAAAAACTATACTTTCTCTATTGAATTGTCTTTATTCCTTTACTAAATCAGTTGACTACTTACGTGTGGATCTATTTTTGGATTCTGTATTCCATTCCATTGTATATTTGTCTATCTTGACCCAAATACCCACACTGTTTTGATTACTGAAGATTTGTAAATTTTGAAATCAGTAAATCCTAGTCTTTAAAACTTGTTCTTCTTTTCAGAGTTGTTTTGGCCTATTTCAGGTCCTTTACATTTCCATAGCAATTTTAGAATTGGTTTTTCAAAACAACATCCCTAAGGTTTTGTTTGGAATTGAAATTCATCTATGTATCAACTGGGGAAGAACTGACATCTTAATATTGTGTTCTCTAATCCATAAACACAGCATATTTCTGTGTTACTTTAGATCTTAAATTTCTGTCAGCAATGATTGGCAGGGTCCTAATCTTTCACCTCTTTATCATATTTATTCCCAGATATTATATGATTTTTGATGCTATTGTTTATGGTGCTATTTATCTATTTTAATTTTTGATTTTTTGTCAGTATATAGAAATACAATTGATTTTTAAATATTAAGCTTGCATTCTACAAACATGGTATACTTATAGTTCTATTAATTTTTAATTTATTTTTAATTAAAAAATAAGAATTGTATATGTTTATGGTATACAATATGCTATTTTGGAATATGTGTACATTGTGGAATTTCTAAATTGCACTAACCAACCTATGAATTACTTCACATGCACATAAAATGAGAACACTTAAAATCTATTCTTCCCACAATTTTCAAAAATACAATGCATTGTTATTAACAATAGTCTTCATGTTGTATACTAGACCTCCTGAACTTATTCTTCCTATCTAATCCTAATAGCTTTTTTTTTTCAAAGTATATTTTTATATTTTTACTCTTCCATATGATTTAATAATCAGGTTACTAAGTTTGTCAAAAAAATCCTCAGAATTTTAATTGAAATTGCATTACATTTATTGATTAAATTTGAAAAGACTAACATTAATTTGATGTTTACTCTTTTCCATGTATGAATTGCTTATGACCTTATAAACTTTTAGTAGAAGTATTCATATTGTTACTAATCATGGTGTAATACCTTAACTTGGCTAATGAATGCCCAGATAGCTGCTCAGACACTATCTCTGTGTGCATTGTAAGGGTCTTTCCAGAAGAAATCAATGCTCACATTGTGAACCAAGTTGAGCATATGGTCCCCCCTGGAGCAGGCAGGCAATGTCTAATCTCCTGAGGTCCTAAGTAGACCAAAAGGCAGAGGAAGGGCATATTCTTTTTCTCCTCTTGAGCTGTGACATCCATCTTGTCCTGCCCTCGGATGTTGGTGTTCCTCAGATGGGAACACACACCATCGGCTCCCTGAATTGCACCACTATTTTTCCTGGTCTCTGGTTTCCATGGGATGTCATGAGAATTGCCTGACTCCATAACTATCTGAACCAATAATAAATTTTTATCTGTCTAAAATAAATTTTATATCTATCTATCCATCTATCTATTTATATACCCATCCATCAATCATCTATCTTTCCAACTATCTATATCTCCTCCTAGTTCAATTTCTCTGGAGAACCCTAACAGAAAGATTTTTCATTCTTTATTAGTATAATTTCTAGGTCCTTACTGTGAATGATATTGATTTTCTACATTTTTTTCCTATTGATTGTGAATCCAGACATATTAATGAGCTTTATTCTGAGTTCTTATAGTTTTTAATGGTTTTGTTTCATTCTGAGGTTCCTATTGACAAGTTTTAATTTGAATGAGTGACCAAGGACCCCAGATACTTGAGAGAAGCCTGCAGTGGAAATAAACAGATGTCAAATCAAATAGAGGTGATGCAGGAACCAAAATAAAATTTCCCAGAGATCATCATTAAGATTCTCAGAGAAGGTAGAGAGAGAAATTTTTTTAAAAAAGTATGAACAACAACAACAAAAAAGAAAAAAAAACACAAAACAATACATATATAAAACATAAGGATAAAATGGCTACTACAAAAGAATTGTTAGAAATAAAAAATATATAATAACTTGGGAGTTGGGGTTATAGCTCAGTGGTAGAGCACTTGCCTCATTGAGTTCCATCCTTGGCACCACATAAAAATACATAAAGTAAATATATTTAAAAATACATATAATATATATATTATATTATGTATGTATATATACTATAAGTTTTAAAGCAACTGAGAACTGAGTAAGGTATTTGGAAGTTTAAAAAATCTTCCCAGTGGTTGAGGTTGTAGTTCAGTGGTAGAGCACTTGCCTAGTATACAGAGGCTCTGGGTTCAATCTTTAAAACCAAAAAATAAAGCAAAGATATGGAAAACAGGAGAGAAGAATAAGAAACTAAAGTTCTAAAAGAAACTCATACTGACAGAAGCACTAGAAAGAGGGAAGGGAAAATAGAGGAGGGTGGGTATTATGAAAAGAACTGTGCAAGAAATTTTCTTCTATCAAAAAGATATGGGTTTCTCAATTGAAAAAAGATCTTCCTTGTGTCCTGCAAAATTGATAGGAAAAAAGATCTACTCAAGGACACATTGCCTGAAGATTCAGAATACGGGAAATCCTAAGAAGATCTTAAAATCCTTCCAAGTGAAAAACAGTAAGACAATAACAATAAGAAAGAGGAGAAACAGAAAGGACAGAAAACCCATAGGACAGTTAACTCTCAGCAGGCAATCTGGAAGCCAAGCTAGTTTCAATAGTAATTGATGCTTTGAGAAAAAATGCCCAAGAAGAAATGTATCAGGGCTTGAAGGACCCACAAAGAGAAGAAAAGACCCAAAAGACAGCAATGGATGGAGTCCAGGCCTTGTTAGATGTTTCTCTGATGGAAGCTACCTTAGGGGGTACACTTTGATTTAGGAGAATAGCATTAGATGAGATTTATGTAGACAATGAATGCACCCCAAAAGACCAGAACTTACTCAACTTGTGTCTCTGTTTAAGTGGGATTTCCCAGGGAAAAACTCTTGAGAAATACATGAGAAATACATGAGAAAAGGAAAATGTATAGGAAAGAAGTTTTACAGAGCAGACCCAATAATACAATTTACTCTTTTTCCTCAGGCACCACTAGTCTCTGCTGAGGATTCTGATTACAGAAACATGAATGGGGATTCCACTAAATGCAGAAATCTGAGCGCATTGCTTTATAGGGATCAACTACCCAACTTGCTTGGGATTTGCTTGTTTTCTGAATTCAGTTGTTATGAAACTAGGTCTTTGATGAAAAGTGGAGCATTCAGAAGATGGTTGAGGTTAAGCTGTACTATTCCATGCTGATCTACTTCATAGTCTTGTGAGGAGAACCTAAATTGTCTGCAGGGATTCTCATCCATTTCAAGTCCAGGATCTCAGACTCATGCATGAAGGGTCAATGCTTGACCTTGGAGAAACATGGCCTCATGGCTGCTAGAGCTGCACTGTCCTATTGACTGCTGGTTCCTCCTCTAGATCAGCCTTGCTGCAGCTGACCATAGGCTAGACCAGAAGGGGTTCAGAGATCTTACCAATGCCCAAGAAATTTCTTCCAAGTGTATTTCAGCCATGGTCTTCTCAGTCTGTCTTCTTAGGCAGCAGGAGGACTCACTGGTGAGATGGGGAGGCACAAGGACATGTACCAGCCTCTTCCTCTTTGTACTGGCCAACTCTTGTGACTTGTCACTTCTTCCTGCCCCACTGCTACCCGTGAGCAGACAGACACAGGACCCCCACCAACAGTGTCAGTAAGCCTGGGCCTCAGAGGTTTCCTTCTCATTCCAGATTTATGATGGAGGTCAGAAAGCCTTCCTGAAATGGGCATTTCACCATTTCATTCCACCTCAAGACTCTGCCACCTTTGAATTCTCAGGTGGTGGGGTTTGTGAAGAACATACATGACTTTTTTAAAAAGATATAAAATATTAGCTTTATTTGTATTCATTTTGAATAGGAGAAGAATCTGAAATGAAAAAAAATGTCTGAAATTTATGTAATTTTCCACCAAAACAATATTATTTCTTTTTTCTTTTGTTCAAGTTAGTTATATATGACAGCAGAATGTATTTCAACTCATTGTACACAAATGGAGAACAATTTCTCATTTCTCTGGCTGTACACGGTGTAGAGTCACACTGTGCAATCATACATGTACATAGGGTAATAAGGCCCATCTCATTTAATCATTCTTTCTACCCCTACACCCCTTCCCCTCCCCTAACTCCCCTCTGCCCAATCCAAAGTTCCTCGATTCTTTCCTAACTTCCCCATTAGCATCCACATATCAGAGAAATCATTTGGCCTTTGGTTTTTTGGGATTGGCTTATTTCTCTTAGCATGATATTCTCAACTTCATCCATGTACCTGCAAATGCCATAATTTTGTTCGTCTTCAAAGCTGAGTAATATTCCATTATGTATCTATCCCACATGTTCTTTATTCGTTCATCTGTTGAAGGGCATCTAGGTTGGTTCCATAGTTTAGCTATTGTGAATTGAGCTGCTATAAACATGAATGTGATGATTTTAAGTCCTTTGGGTATGAACTGAGGAGTGGGATAGCTGGGTCAAATGGTGGTTCCATTCCAAGTTTTCTACGTAATCTCCATATCGCTTTCCAGAGCAGTTGTTTCAATTTGCATTCCCACCAGCAATGGATGAGTGTACCTTTTCCCCCACATTCTCACAAACACTTATTGCTTGTATTCTTTTTTTTAACATCTCCATTGGCAAGAGCTAGTTGCTTGGCCTTAAACAAAAGAAAGCAAGGCTAGATTGGAGTATTAACGCTTGGGAATGGGAGCATCAACCTTAGTCCTTTTCCTTTTTACATGGCAGGCTCTATCATCCTTACCTTGGTTTTCCCAGTTTCCCGTGGATTCCACATGGACACCCAGGCTCCATCCAACCATCCAAGATAAACACGGACCTGGCACACCCTCACTGAGGCCCTCTCACCACTTGCTTGTAGCCATCTTTTCTCTTCATTCCCATGGTTCTGATGTAGTTCAAGCCCTTGACACTTCCTGCCTAAGACACTATAAGGGTTTCTCCCTCACCCCTGCCTTGGCCAACCCTGCCACGAATCTTCATAGAAAATCTCTCTTAACATACGTCTGACCATGCCACTCCAAGACCTTGCAATTTCTTGTGATCCTCAACACCAGGCCACAAGTTTAGTCACACCTCCTTGGGCCCCTCCAATCCCCCTCCCCCAGCCACTCCTCCTGCCTCTCTCCTGACAGCCCAGCTGCCATCCCTTCAGAGCTTCCCGCAATTCCTAACACATTCCTGAATTTCCTACTTCCAGGACTTGGTATTCTCTTGGCTGCTGTCTGCTGAGTACACAGGCTATCTGCTCATTTCTGTGATCCCAGAACTATGCAGGCTGCCAGGAGCAGGACTCAGCATCACTCCCTCTGTGAAGGTGTGCCTGATGAAGTTGACTGTATAATTGATCATCCAGACCAGGGCATTTCTGAGAATGACTGAGGTCACTAGGCATGCCTGGGGATGTCCTGGGCACATCTTCTGCATACCCTCCCAGGAGAGCTGATCCCTCTAGACTATGCACCCTGCTGTGGCCCCCTCTTTACCTAACAACTACCTGGCTCAAGTGACCAGGAGCTTCTAAGAGTGGTGCAGCCTCTGCACAACCACACTACCCATCAAAGTGAAATGCACACTCCTCATCAAAGCTAAGGGGACCCCAGCAGGGCCTAACCCTGCTGCTCCACTGCCTCTTCTCTCCCTCCCTGGGTCTGGCCTCCAGCCTGCACAGCAAATATTCCCAACCCTGTCCTTCATTGCCTTATCATACCTCCTGTCCCCTCAATCCCTTGAAGACAGGCCCCAACTACACTGCCACTGTCATGCTCTTCCAGTTGGCCCTGCCCCCTGCCTTCCTTTGAGCCCATGCCATTGCCGGAAATCATATGTTACTCTGTCTACCTGAGAGTTTATTGTCACCTCCCCCACTAGAATACAAGCTATGCAGCAGTTTAGGACACTAGAGCTGGTCCCCTGAGCTTTCAGAACTTTGAGCTGACCCTGGTGAGGATTGGGGGAGAACCCCCAGGGTCCCCCAGACCAGTCTACTCCCTGGGCTTGGAAGAAATGGAAACAGGTATCTCAGGGAAGCAAGGTTTATCCAGGACAGGCTCTTCCCCCTGTTCTGTGGTTGGCCTCAGACAACGTCCCCGGGGTGGCCTCACCAGCCTCTGCTCTTGGGCACGCCCAGCCAGGAGCACAGATGCCGCACTCCCGCGTGCCTCCTCAGACGCAGATCCGCCTGGCTGCACCATAAAACCTAACTAGGCACATAAAATCTGCCTGCCAGCCTGCCAGGTGCCTCCGCAGGCTCCAGAGAGACGCTGATCAGCCCCCAAGACAGCAAAGGTCTGGGACACGATGGCACCAAGGCTGCCCAGGGTCCTGGATGCCTGGCCTCTTCACATAAAGAGGAGTCGCAGCCAGGCTGTGGGTGGGCGACTTGAAGGATGCCATCTGGCTGTCCTCTCATGCTGAGAAAGAAGAGACTGGGCATCCCCGAGAGTGAGTCCAGGAATGATTTTTACCCTCTCGAGGTTGTGGGAGGCCGTGGCACTCACAGACACCACACTTGAGGAGTCAACCATTGTTCACAGTCACACAGTCAGAGCTGTGCTGGTCCTCTACCCCTTACTGTCGGATGGGGACGGTCATTCTGCCAGCTCTCCTCCATAGATCAGTGTCCAGAGAACTTCTCCAGGTCTGTGGGCAACGAGACCCCTTCCCAGTGAGATCAGAAGGCCCCTCTCCCCTGAATCCAAGTTCTGGTTAGGTTGGTGGGTCCCAGGAATGGGAAGGATGATAAGGCTAGACCCCAGGTTCTGCTCCGTACATCACCTTGTTCAACAACCTGCCTGAGCTAGGACCCTGGTCCTCAGCCTCTGCCCATGGATAATCTCTTGGCTCCTCTGAGCTGTCCTGCAAAGCCTGTTTCAGTAGCCAGCAGACATTATAGCCTCTTTCTTCTTCCCCAGCGTCCTCACTCAGTGATTGTGGTGGCTGTGATTGCTTAAAGGTCTGCAAAGGTTAGGAGTATTCTTATCAGTCCCTGTACCCAGCTACCCTTGTTCCTGCAAAAGTCACGGTTATCCCCATTTCTCTGCCATTGTTTCTCTGCATCCTTTGCCTGGAACACTTGTCCTCCCCTTTCCCTGTACTGCTTCTTTCTAGCTCAGTCACCACCTCCAGGAAGCTCACCTGGGCCTTATCACCCATTGGGAATGTACTACTGCTCCTTGCCCCACTTTGCACCTCTAGCTTCCTCTTGTGCCTGGCCCTCATCCCTCTTGCTCTTAGTCCCCGGATGCTGCCATGTGAGATGCTTATCCAAGAAATGTATGTGTTCTAACACCTAGTGACAAAAGAGAAATCCAAACTGTGACTTCAGAATGATCTGCTGTGTGACAATAAAAGACAAAGAGAAAGGACAGAGAGAATTGAACCTGGAAATGATCAGTTTGGGAGGTACATAAATAGGGTATGTTTTTTTCCTCCATTTTTTGTAAATTCTTCAGTGAGTTTTA
This sequence comes from Ictidomys tridecemlineatus, assembly GCF_052094955.1. Lineage (NCBI taxonomy): Eukaryota > Metazoa > Chordata > Mammalia > Rodentia > Sciuridae > Ictidomys > Ictidomys tridecemlineatus. The sequence goes on from NC_135477.1 coordinate 75,006,678, forward strand.
AATATATTTGTAATAAAGAAGAAAATATAATTCTCTTTCAACAAAGCCAAAATGCCTGTGGCTAGTATATCTGCTTTTTGGTTTGACTTGCTATGAGGCTGCTAATATAATATGATGGGTTCCAAGCACCTACAGGCAGCAGAAGCTGCATTGTGCACAAGAGTAACGAGCAGTAAACATTACACTGCACGAAGGAATGCATATTCATCATGTTGGATAAATCACGTTTGAAATAGGTCATTGAATACATGCCAGGGTACTAGATTGGGTAACAACAAATACTTATGAGGAAGACAATCAGTTTCTGGCTCCTAAGAGCATAGCAACTACTTTTCTAGGGCTGGAACCATCCCATGCACAGTGTTTATTTGATTACTTTGAATGTGAGGCAAGGGCATCCCTGGGTGATTTGGCTCTAGAAGAATTGACCATGAGCCTTCCTTTGAGAGCAAGTGGCTTGAACTATGTCAGTCACCTTAGCGCTGGTAGGCAAAGGCCAAAATGTATCCTGGGGGGACATGCTGCAATTGCTGGAGGCACTGCAGTCATAGGAAGCCAGAAGGTCTACAGATGGAGTGTGCCAGAGTTTAAAGGTGGAGAGGACCCCCCAAAGGCCTGTGTGTTAAAGGCCTGGTCCCCACATGGTGGGAGATGGTGGAATCTTTAGGAGGTGACGCCCAGTGACAAGTCCTTGGATCACTAGGGACATGCCCTAGAAAGGGACTGAGCTTCTTTCTCCTCCCCTGAGCCATTATTACATGGGCTATTTGCTCTGCCACACACTCCTGCTATAGCTTCCCAGAGCCCTTTCTAAAGGCCCAAAGCAATGGGGACGCCTAATCTTGGAAAGGAAACTCTAGAAATATGAAATAAACAACCCTTTTCTCTTTGTAAGTTCAATGCCTCAGGATTTTCACTGTATTAACATGAAGCTGACTAACACAGAGTCCTTCCTAGGGAGAGGGGTGAGTCAGCTCCCATTGCCTCTCTGTTGGGTGTGGGGTTCTCCCTGTTGCAGGTTCCAAGCCTTCTTGAGGGACCCTCTCCCTGATGAAAGCCCCCCAGTCCTTGTCCACAGAGGATGACTACCTGCAACCTGGCATCTTGTTTCTCTCTCTGCCTGTCTCTTGGTTTCAATGAGCACCCTCCATGTCCAACCCACTGAGCCATTGACTCTTCCCTGGATACAGCTAAATGTCAGGGACAAGCTTAAATGGTGTTGTCATGATAAAAGATAATGAGTAATTAAGACCAAAGCTTGCTATGGGGAGATTGCAAGAGGATTTCTCACACCTGCTAAAGGTCAAACCACAGAATCCTCCCAGAGACTTGATGAACAATTGAAGTCTGTATCTGTTGGCCTTCCACTTGCTCAGCTGGGAATGCTCTAAGTACCCAATCCAAACAGGTTTGCAATTTAGGATTCTGTCCAGCCAACGAACAGCCTCTGAGAACAACTACTCTGGAAGTCCTCTGCTGTAAAGACCTTTCCCCCACTTTCCTACCTGCCTTCTGGGAATTATCCAAGGCTGCCCTAATTTAGTGCACCTGAATTGCAATCATGAGTCTTTATTTCTCAGATAAATGCTATTTCCTTTGACCTTTGTGTCAGTAGTCATCTTTTTTAAAAATCAATGTCAGGAGGAGTAGCCCCTGACATCCAGAGAAGTAAAGAGGGGTATGGAAGGATCTTGGATAGGCAGGAGTCATTGTGTGTGTGTGTGTGTGTGTGTGTGTGTGTGTGTGTCCCCCTGGCAGTGCTACAGGAGGGAATGGGGACAGAAGGACACACAGGCTTGAGTGAGTAGCACATAAATCCAGGGGGAGCCAGGGCCCAGGGTGGGTGTGTGGGGTAAGAGGACATTTTAGAGAGAATAGCCTATGAGAGAGGGTGTGGATGAGGGGGTTGTGGTGGACAGGGGTAACTCGTGAGGGTCTTATATGAACATTACACCAAGAGGAAGGGGCGCAAGCAATGACTGATAAACAGGAGAGTGGCAGGGCCAACTCTGTCATCAGAACAGCCAGTTGTCCTGATAGGAAAAGGTTCATGGGCAGGATGAGTGTATGGAGGAGATATTTAGGAAACCAGCTTTACAGAACTGGAAGCTGATTGGAAATGTGCTGACATGAAAGAGGAGTCAGCAATGAACCTCAAGCTTCAAGTCTAAGCCTGGTGGCATCATCAGAAGAGACACAGGTGTGGAGGGAATTGTATAAAGTCAATGGAAGCAGGTTTGACATCCAGGAGTTGATGGGGAATATTGGTCTCTGATCCGGGCCAAGGTCTGGGTACAGAATTGGGGGATAAATGGAGACATCTCAAAAGAAAAGTTGAGGAATAAGTGGAGAGACTTGAGCTTAGAAACTAGCAAGAAACAAAGGCTCAAAGAACTGAATCTGCCCACAGTCTGTGCAGGAACTTTGAAGCAGCTGCTGTCCGGATGAAGCCTGAGGTAACTGCCATTCCAGCCAACACCTTGACTCAGCCTTAATAAAAACCTTGAAGTAAATCACAGCTGTACCACTGATCCACCGAACCCAAGATAATAAATGTGTACAGATACTTCTGTACTTACAGTGGGGTTGTATAAGTGACTTATTTCCTAAGTTGGAAATATCATAGTCTAACACGCATTTATTACACCTAAACTACTGAACATCAAATCTTGGTAGTGCAGCACACTGTTGAGTGTCATCTGTTTTACCTTATGATCACCTGGCTGGCTGGGAGCTATAGCTTTGCTGATGATGCCCAGCATCAAGGAGAGTTTTGAACGGCATGTGGATAGCTCAGGACAATAGTAAAATTCAAATTTGAAAGCATTCTTTCTACTGAACATGTCTCACTTTTACAACATTGTAAAGTTGAAAACTCATAAGTTAGACTGTCATAACTCAGGGGCCATCTATTTTGTGTTAAGCCAACTGTAAGATTTCAGGTAATTTGTTACATAGCAGTGCATAAGACACCTCCCCTTCCCACTGCCCTCTCCTCTTCCTTCTGTTCCTTCTGAGGAACAGAATGAGAGTTTGCCTTCTCCTTCTCCTTCTTCCATCTTTTTCCTCTCCTTTCAGTTCCCTTCTATTAGAGGTCTCTGTGTTATAAGAAACACTGCTTCCCCAGTCAGGTGTGGTTTTCTTACATCCTCTCACCTTACCAAACAGAAGAATTGGACTTTACTCACCAAAATATGATTAGAAAAATTCTATAGAAAATGACTAACCCAGTTTGGCACTCCTCTCTGGGCTTTACCTTGTCCAGGGACAGGTATTAGGATTAGCCAGAGGGAAGCCTCTTAGGCAGCCCTCCACTGTGCCACACATGCGGTTGTGAGGGACAAGATTCCTCCATGGAAAGGAAAGTGTTATTTCAAAAAGGCTGAAAGCCATGCCAGAAGGCAAAATAACAGCTGTCCATTGCAGTGACCTAAGGGATGGAGATGTCCAGTTATCCTTTGAGCAAAAGGAGAAATGGACAAGTGAGAGCGGCAGGACAGTAGGAAGGTGAGGGACATCTCTGAGGGATGTGTGGGTGAAGCAAGTGGAGTCCAGGAGCACCACACCTGTGGTGGTCAGCACACTGACCCAGAGCAGGGGCATCCCAGGGCCAGGACTGCCAGTTGGCCTGGAGGAGGTCCTTCCCTGCTGGTTAGAAGTGAGGTAGCATGGTGGAGAGTGAGGGTGACCAGAGATTGGGGAAGAAGGGACAGACAGAGTGCCCAAGTGGGAGGTAAAGAATGAAGGTACCATCCAAAAGCTCATGTGTGAGACACTGCAAGAAAGTTCAGAAGTGAAATGACTAGGTTATGATAGTATTAACTTAATAAGTGAATTAATCCCATTATGGGGATTAACTGGGTGGTAAATATTAGCAGGTAGTATATGGCTAGAGGAGGTGGGTCCCTGGGGGTATGCCTTTGGGGTAGCTATATTGTCCTTGTTGAGCAGTGCCTCTTCTTCTCTCTCTCTCTCTCTCACACACACATTCCTCTCTCTCTCTCTCTCTCCTTCCTGGTACCATGACCCCAGGTGCATTCCTCTGCCACACACTTCTGCCATGATGTTCTACCTAATTTCAGGCCCCAAGGAATGAAGTTGGCCATCTATGGACAGAGACCTCTGAAGTCATAAGTCCGAAATAAAGTTTTCCTCCTCTGTTTTGTTCATTTTGGATCTTTTGATAATAGCAGAGAAAAAGCTGATTAAAACTGGCAGTGATGACAGGTGCTCAGTCCTAGAGCAGAAGGTAGAAGAAATGACAGGTATATTCTAACTGTAGTTCAGACCTTGGGGGCAGGTGGCAGAGTGAGCAGGCAGTTGGAGATAGAAAAGAGAGAAGAGACTGTGATGTTGTTTGGATCTTGAATGTCTCCCAAAGACCCATATGTTAAAGGTTTGGCCCCTGGGTGGCGCTATTGGGAGGTGGTGGAACCTTTAAGAGGTGAGTCTACTAGGTCACTAGCGGTGTGCCCTCAAAGGAAAAAAACCTCAGCCTCTTCCTCCTCTCTTTTTTCACCTCCTTTTGTGGAGGAGAGCAGCTTTGCTTTACCATGCATTCCCACCAGGATGTGCTGCCTCACTGCAGCCCTAACAGCCACAGGCCAAAAGATCCCAAACCCAAACTTCCTAAACTATGAGCTGAAGCAAAACTTTTGACTTTGTAAGTTGATCATCTCAGATATTTGTCACTGTAACAGAAAGTTTACTAACACAGATGTCTTCCAGGGAATGAAGCCACCAGTGTGGCTAGAGAGGCAGGGCTCAGAGAACCTCCAGAAATGCCCTGTTCCCCTGTCCCTAAGTGATCAAGCATAATACTCAGGCATTCCTCGTCTGCACATGTGATGTAAAGGTGCAGTTTAAAGTCTACTGCAGATGCTACCCTCCCCTTTCCTCGCTTCACAGATCCCCTGCTGGAAGATGCCTCATCAATATGAACTCAGCATGTTCACTAGTCCCACCAGTATCCACCATGCTCTGGGTTAGTGTCTCCTGCTGCAGAACAAATTTCCACAAATTTGGCAGCTTTAAAAAACACGGATTATTATCCCACAGGTCCTACAGGACTGCAGCCTGGGGCCTCCAGGCAGCCCAAAAGCAGCTGTAGGAGGTGAATGGATGTTCATGGTCCCGGAGCTCAAGGTTCTTCCCCTTCTAGCTCTGCATGACTTTAGGACAGAGGTTGCTGCTTTCCTTCTGTCTGTTGGGCTACTCCACGCCCCTGGGCTCCCTTTGGTTTCCTGCTTTGTAGTCCCTCATGGCCCCCTCACAACACTCTGGCTTACATCTCTAAGGCCAGGGGTCAGAGCCTTTCTTCATGCCTACATCTTCTAAGGGCTTTCCTTGAATTAAGTCAGACCATCCAGGATAATCTCCCTTTTGACTGACTCAGAAATCAACTGATTTGGGGGCCTTCATTAAATATGTAAAAGCCTGTCAGCTTTGCCATGTGACTTAAGCTACTCACAGGAGTGACATGCATCATATTCAAAGGTCCTGCCCCCACTCAGAAGGTGGGGTTAGAAAGGGTATTCACACTGGGGGCAGAATTATGGAGGTCCATTTTAGAATTCTGCCCACCCTACCTACTCCCCATGCCTTGGCCTACCTGGATGCTGCAGTTAGAACAGGGAGTAAGAAAGACCCAGCAGCCCTCAGGCCCTCACTGGCTAGCTGCAGAATCAGACACACACAGAGATCAACCCACATGGTAGGACACCTTTAATAAGAATAAATAACTGTTACTCTGCTGAATGCAAGGCAGGGGCTTTCACAAGGAAAGGAGTCTTGGGGCTCATTTTTGCAGGTGGCTGAGGCAGAAGGGGGACTTTCCAGGTTGAAGAAATCATTAAGATAGGTATTTCCCACATTACCATCCTTCAGTTAATTACCTTCATGGCACCTGCCATGAAAGTAATATTTAGGTAGTACTTTTCTGTTGTTGTTGTTGTTAAACCAACTCGTTCTGTTTCACTTAAATTTATTTTAAACAGAACTTCTGCACCTCAAGTATAAATCAGAAAACCAGCATTCCTTGTTGTTATAAATAGAAGTTAACCGCAAAAATAAATAAAAGAAACACAGGCTCATGAATATCATATGAAACTGCAGCCTGCTCTTTGTTAAAAAGGAGAATTTGTGAGCATGACAGATTTTTAAGGGAATGCCAAGGAAAACTGATATTTTTCATAGAAAGACTGAAAGATAATTAAGAAGTGAGTAGTTGTCATGTAGTGTCATGTAGCAAAGCCACATTAGCCCTGGTTACTGGCTGCTTATGCTGTTGAGCCATTCAGTAGCTCCCACTCCTGCCACCATTGCTCCATGCACATACCCAGAGTGGCTGACAACAGAGATTGGCAGATGTCAACTGACAGAGCCCAGAGGACTGTCTCATGGGCAGCCACACAGGGACCAGGCTCAGAGGTGGGAAATTCAGTGAGGCAGGTTTATAGGACAGGCAAACTTGGACAGTGTCTATCGGCACGAGAGAAGCAGTCTAGACAGGAGGGACATTGAACATGATATGGTTACAATAGGGGCTGGGGCTGCTCCCACAGGTGGCCTCAGAGCTGGGATGGCCCCTCAGATCTGTCCCATATTGAGATAAGGGATCCCAGGCCTTTGAACTGACACAAGGACCTGCCATGGGACATAAATGGCCCTGGGAAAGAAGAGTTATGGCTGTGGGTGGGGCGCCCCCTTCAGGCAGCTGAGGACAATTCCTGGGGAGGGTCCCAGCTGGGAGTTGTCAGCAGGAAGCAGTGGTGTGGAAGGAATGAGGGAATGGGGGCCTCATTAAAGGAGGCAGCTGGGCAGCAGAACACCATGTGGTCCACCTTCTCTGTAACTTGGATCCACTTGCTTCTTATAATCATCCCAGTCCTTCTGGGAACAGCTGCCCCAGGATTCTGCCTGGTATCTTTTCCTGGAGAAATCGACAAGAGGAAGGTGATAAGGGTGAATACAATCCCCAGAGCTGGGCTTGGGACAATGGATTCTCATCCTCTCTCTCTTTTGTCACCATTTTAGAGTCTTCTCTATCTCAGCTAGTGCCTCCACTGATGGGGTGGCTGAGACTCTTACTCCTGGGGGGTCATGGTGTCCTGTTCCAACTGTGTCCCCTGCCCTTGTGTATTAGCCATCAGAACTGGGTAGAGAGATCTGGTGGTGAAGGCTCCCAAGGCAAGAACAGCAAACTTACCCTGAATATATGTAGATTCCAGTCAAGTTGAATCCCTGCCCCTTCTGGAGTAGGAAGAACCCATTAAATCATTATTCCAGGAAGTAACTCATGTGCTCAGTCTGAAGTGGGATCAAGTCAGGGGCTCAGTTTTGGTACACCTTGCTAGTTGGCTGAATATGAAGAAGTGGCAAAGCCACATTAGCCCTGGTTACTGGCTGCTTATGCTGTTGAGCCATTCAGTAGCTCCCACTCCTGCCACCATTGCTCCATGCACATACCCAAAGTGGCTGACAACAGAGATTGGCAGATGTCAACTGATAGAGCCCTTCTATCTCCTTGGTTCTTGAGTTCCTTGGTGGTACTTTCTTGTGGACATTGAGATGTAGTTAATGACAGTCTTATTTCCTGTCTGTTCATACATGTCTGTCAGCATTACTTGTTCCCAGGCCTCTCTATCCCAAGTATTTCAGGTTTTTTTTCTTCCAGGCTCCCAATCAATTAACCAACCCATTTGCAACTGCTCACAAATATGTCTATACTTAATTCCTATCATTTTTTTTCAATGCAAAATAGGATACCCAGGTGTTCACCCTTCCTGATGCTCTGGTCCATAGGAAAGATTTCCCTTGTCTTTCAAGGCCATCCCTGACTGAGGGTGCAGTACAGCAGATGTCCATTTTTGGTTTGCAACATAAACTACCCATCCATGAGCCAAGTGCATACATTGTCCTTCTCCATCAGTTGACCATAAGGGAACACTGAATGACCTGGGTTTGCAATGGAAGAGTGGTACAGGTGTACAGAGGTGGGTGGCATGGAAGTATGGCATCCCCTGACCCTGTTCATGCCCAACCTAGATGAATCACTTATATCTTTAATGAATTATTGGTGGAGCCACTCAAGCATATGATGTGCCAGGTCTAAGAGATCACAGTTCATGACAGGCACATTTGGACCTGATGTCCCATGGTGAGTCTGTCTCTAATGTGCTCAGTAGCAAATTAGGAGCTACTTTTCAAGTGGCATGAAGTCTTCGGCTGCAAATGACAAGGTTTTGCTTCTGTTGGGTCTTGTCATAAATTATACATGATACCCTCATCCACAGATACCACAAGGTCTGACAGTTTCAGGATCCAAGTACCAGGACTGTTTGTTCTTCATTCTGGACAAGTTAAAAGTCCTTCCCTGTTCTGGATCCCACTCCATGCCAGCAACATTCTATAATACTCTGGGTCAGGATAGTGTCCCCAAGGGTATAATTTGTAGTCTCCAGAAACCAATCAGCCAACTAGGAGTCGTATTTTCTTCTTAGGGATGGTAAGTGCAAGGTAAAATTGGAGGGTTGCCTCAATGTGCTCAGAACACTAGTCATCTAGTTGCCTTGATTAATTGTTGATTGTACTGATCTGGCACTCTCCAAGACTTTCATGGAATTCCTCTACCACTCTCTGAAGTAAAGTAGCTTACTTACTAAATTCTCCAAAGCTCTTTCCACTTCTTGGTGATTCAGTCTGATTAACCCATACTGATGTGACAGTGGTAAAACCATGTCTATTTTTCTCTACCAGGAGAAAGGTATTAGTGTTAACATGGCCCAAGGGAAAGAAATGCATTTACCAATAAATACATACTGTTACCTGCTCCATAAGAACAAAAGTTGCTTCTAAGTCCTCCTGAATGGGATGAAAAATAATACATTGATCAAGTCAAAGACAGCATACCATGTGCCTGAGGCCATGTTCATCTGCTAAAGCCAAGATGCAACATCTGGCAGAGTTGCTGCAGTTAGGATTATTGACCCTAAGTTTTATTGAATTTGCAGTTATCCACTGTCATTCTCTAGCACCTGTCTGGTTTCTGTAGGATCCAGACTTGTGAATGAACTACACTCTTTATGTTTTGAAGAATGGTATTAAGTCCTTGGGACATAACATTGATTTTGATTTATTAATCAGGCTAGAACAATGGGGAGGAAATCGTTTCAGATGTTTCTCCTTGGTCTTCCACACTATGGTGAATCTTACCCCACAATTTTCAACTTGCTTTCTCTACTTACCCTGCAGGCCAAGGAACCAAAGCAAAGTTCTGGCAGCTATCAGGGATGTTCATTCCAATGGTCCATTTGAGGTTTGGAGAAATGGTTATAGAGAGGTTCATGAGCCCAGCAGGCTGGGGGTCTGAAGCAGAACCCATTTATATAAGACTCTACTCTAACAGGGGAGTTATAATGATTTTAAGTGTCAGTACTAATTTGAATCCTGTGTCCCTTTAATCTTGAAATGTCTGAATATTCTCCTTCCCTTGTGTTCAGTTGATCTGATTAAATGGCCACAGTTCTCATCACCTTCTCTCCTTGCTGTCTTGTTGCAGGTGCCTACTGCCTGAGGACCTTGCCTCTCTTTTACTCATTGTGTCCCAGGTCTAAGACCTGGCTCAGGTCTGAAACTGGGCAAGGTTATGATTTTTATTGTGGTAGTTGTCTTCAGCCCCATTCATTCATCCTTGATTTATTTTTAATTATACAAACCAAGCAACATTCTTATTGGCTATCCATCAGCATGTGCCCTAAGAACTCCATGTTTTATTGAGTTCTATAGCTTTATATGAATTTGGAAACATGGCCCTTCCCCTAACTGGGCCTCTCATTTAGAGGGTGACGTTCACTTTGGTGTGGACAGTTAGTCACTCTGTTGCTTTGGGATCCTTTCATTCCCATTTCTGCTAGGGATCCTAATTCAGTAATAACACCTCTCACTCTAAGCCCTAGGTTACAGAGTATGGTCATCCTTAAGCTTTTTACAATGTTGGGGCCCCTTTCCTCATTTTGCTAGATGGAGAGTACTGTGAGCTTTTCTGTGGAATACAGAGCCTGGTAGTTTTCTCACTTTAGGTACCATTTCTAATGTAGCATGACCACTTCTCTGAGCCTTCAATTCATTTTTCTATAATTTGGTGTGCAATTTTGGTGTTGATGCTTCACTTACTGTAGATCATGGCTTTTTTCAAAGTGTCCAAGAGCCAACTCATAAACATATCAGCCCCAACTGGTAGGATCCTTGTCATAGGGTAAATCCTGCATCAGGGAAAATGCTCTTGTGTTCATAAACTCTCTCCACCCAACTCCATATCCTATCCTCCTTGATCCTACACCATCAAGACCTAGTCCCAAGCACACACTCTTGTGTCCTACGAGCCCATGTTGACACTCAAAGATCTTCAGTCTACAGTGTCTTACACCTTGCTGGACCCAACTCTTTCCTAGCTAACTGTTGTTTAACCCCAGTTTTTGGGGGGGTAGCCAGGGAATGGGTATGTGAAGATCACGAGAGGGTCATATGTTATAGTTGTGTCTTCTTCAAACAAAGAAGCAAGCGGGGACTCCTCAGGTCCAGAGTGTTCATGGAGATACAGGGTTTTAAGATTCATTAGCACATCAACTATGGTACTCCTGATTGTCAGGGACCCCTCCTTCCCAACCAGGATTCTACCTTTGTCCCAAAACATTTGCTGCGGTTAATAATTCAATCATCTCCGAAGCTCTGCTACCTTCCTGTTTAACTCCTTGGCCTGACTCTCAGCTGGATCAGCTACAAGAAATGAGGGTTTCTTTATGTGTTGCTGAGTGGCCCTTTGACATTCACACTTTTCCTTAAGTTAGTGATTAATCTTCAACCTTTCATGATCTATCTTCAACATAACCATGACACTCAGCCAGAGACACCCAGAGTCTTCTGAGTTATACCTGCTCCTGAACCTCTCTCTGTAAGATCTGAGATCTTGAAGTCTCCAGTTCAGCACAGCAGCGTGCTAGGAACTATCCAGGCACTGGCTACACCAGTCACAGAGTCTTCATTGCTACTGGGAAGCACATGACTGGGGCCTCGGATTCCATCGGCAAGTCCTCTTCCTCAAATCATTCCTGGTACTAATTATGTGAAGCCAGGTCTCAGGAACCAGGCTGAGATGAAAACATGGATGCAGAGCTATATGGGAGGGAGGGGGTTATCTCTGCAGGGGCCAGAAGAGAACAGAATTGGTCAGAGGAAGAAGCCCACAGATTCTTCAGGGTCCTGAGCAGAGTCCACAGGGAGTCCTTCAGGGTTATCCTGGTCTCCTCAACCTGCATTGCCTAGTCATTGAATCTGGCTGTCCCCAGGGAGGGAGTAAACTTTGGGTGAGATAGCTCCTATTGGTTTTATTGACAGCAATTCCTGGGGAGTGGCTCAGCTGTCAGCTCTCAGCAGACAACAGTCCTTGTAGTTAGTGGCAGGAGTACCTTGGTGTTGGGGGAAGGAAGATTTAGGTGTTGCATGACAGCATCCACTAAGTCACCTGAAAGCATTCGTGGGAGGGCTGGGGTGAGGACTAAGGAGAGGCAGGGTAGGCTCTTCTGAATTCTAGGCCATGAGAAGATAAGCAGGAAGAAAAACTGAAAAAGACCCAACAAAGACAGAGGAGACAGATGGTAAGGGCTTGAATGCCAGGGCGAGGGTGGCAGGCTTTGTCCCTCCAGCAAAGGAGAGCAGTGGAAGGTTTTGAAGAAGATTATTTGGGGGATGTAAGGAGGCTGGGCAGCCCCAAAGGAGTCTTAATTTCCAAAGTGTCCCTTTGGCTGCCTCTGCCTTGGATTCTTCTTAACTGGCTGACTGTGGCCAAGTCAAACACACACACGCACGCCCCCCCCCTTCTTTCCCCCAAATCGGCTCCCTTTAAATTGTCACTCCCCACAGTGCTGCATTCATGCATCAGTTCTAAATAGTCCCACTGTTCAGCTTTAAGTAATACCAATTCCCATGTTTGCTCAGAGAGCACCATATTTCATCAAACCAGAGCCCATGCCGGCTCAGATTACTGACCGAGACAATGTTCTGTAATCCTGGTTTATTCACATGTCACGGGTATTTTAGCAAAACAGAAATGAATGGCCCGCGCCACCCTAGGAAGTAACGGGAGAGCTGGGTTCCCGCCCAGGGGAAGTCCTGCTCTCGCCTGCTACAGTTCTCAGAGAGCTGACTTTGATTTTCTGAGTTTTCCCGACTTTCAGAAAGAGAATACGAGCTAAGGAGGAGTCACAAACTGGGTAGTTATTTCTCTATAAAATGTGAACTCCACGGATGGATTTTGCCAGAACAAAAATAAAATCTGTCATTGATTATAAAGTCCTTTGTGCTTGTTATTTTGCAGATTTATTACACTCGGGCCCGGCAGCCTGGTGAGGCCCTGGGATTCTTGTCTCTAGCGCCCCACAGCTCCTGCCCCAAATGGGAACTGGGACTTGTTCACATTTCTTTTGTCCTGAAGGGCTAAGAGCTTTGAAAATTTAGATGAAGAGCTGTGAATCATCCTCTCTCAGACCCTGATAACAACAGCTCTCGTTAGTAGAGATCTAAGACTTTCTAATCAACAAAATATTCCTCCAATTTCCTTGCCTTTTCGGCTCTTTGCACTGTGCATTGATAAGTGCATTTCCTCTGCAGAGCAAGGGACAGCCAGGTGAGACTCTCTAACCAAACGTCCAGAGATGGGGAACACTTCTGATGTGTGGAAAACTCTTTCAAACACACCATAAAAGGAGTAGTAATGGTGACCAATGTAATTCTATACCATCTCACTTTAAAACCTTACCAATATTCTCACGATGTCTGGCTTTTCTCTTCCTGTTAGAGTTGAAGAAACTGAAGTCCAGAGAAGGCAAGTAAGTTGTTTGAGGTCATACAGCATGACAGCAGTGAACCTAATGCTTGACTTCACAAGGTCATGTGTACCTTCTCACTTCCAAGAATGGGTTGACATAAGGCCACAAGCCTAGTAGAGAGCACTGGAAATGAAACAGAGCTTGGGGATGAGCCTTCCAGGATTCCCAGAGGATGTGGGGCTGCCTCAGGGTTACAGACAGAGCTAGTTAGAGCTGTGAATGGGCTCAGCCACAAGGTAACTGGACAATATCATGAAACAATTGCTTTTGAACATTTCATTTGGTGTTTATTTGGGAAGAGGCCATTTATTTGTTGCTTGTTTTTGATTTTTATGGTATTATGGAGTGAGCTCACGAACTCATACATGCTAGGCAAGGACTTCATGTATACTACATGCCCCATTCTTTTTTCTAAATGTATCTATATGGTACTGGGGATTGATCCCTGGGGTACTTTACCACTGAGTTGCATCCCCAGCTCTTTTCACATTTTATTTTGAGACAGGATCTCTTTAAGTTGCACAGGCTGGCCTCAAACTTGCAGTCTTTCTACTTTGGTCGCCCAAGTAGCTGAAATTATAGTTATGTGCCACTGCACCCTGCTTGGAGAGAGGCTTCTGATGAAAGACATATCCCATTTGTTTTCTTCTTTACTTCACTGTAGAACTTTCTAACCAAGGTCCCTCTTCGACTCCCCCCTATCTTCAAAGTGTGTGGCATAGAGGCCTGGATGACTGAGAGAACCCAAACAACATCTCCCCTCTGTGGAGACAACACTCCTCATCTCAACGATGAGTTTGAGACCTCAGCATCTCTGGTAAATACAGCTAAGATACCCCCAGAAGCAAGAAACTTGTGTAGGAGGCTGTCAGAAACCATAGACTGGAGAACTTGTATTCACAGTCTGCCATCTCAACTCTTATTCTGAGTTGCGGCTTGAGCTATTAAAATCAAAATATACTCATTGGCAAGATCCAAATTAGCCTCATTTCCATGCTAGAAACACTGTTCAGCATGAGCTGCAATTACACAGATTGTTTCTTGTCTGAGCTGTACCATTTTGAGGGCTGTGCTGAGAGCCAGCGAGGATGTGACCCAGTGGTAATCTGAATTGCTTCACCAAACACATTTTTATCCCATCATCTCGGCCACATGAAAGGGGGCCACAGTGCTCCAGTGTTCAAAACTTTACAGTCCCGCTGCTCAACAATAAAATGAAGCAAGAAATATTAGCCGTCTTTGGCTGATGCCTTAATTCTTTCTCAACAATGTCAGAGAATCTGTACCCTACAGGTTTTAGTGCCAGCTAAAGCCTGACCCTCAGGCTGGCTTGAATGGAGCCAGAATGAGTTAAGGAGGGCGAGAAGGCTTTAATGGAGGCAGATCCCGAATAGCCCAGCTTGTGCCGGCCTCCTGCGGACTCACCCTCCTTTTCACAGGCCTCGATTGTGTATGGCCCCAGCAGAGACAAAACTACCCCTGAGCAGAGGTTACCCCCAGCTGGTGCAGGTCAGAGGCATTCTGGGGGAGAAGGGGAAGGGGGGGCAGAGGGGAAGTGAGGGACACATGGAGAAGGAAAGAGGTGGGGTGGGGGAGGGGACAGTAAAAGATGAGGAAGATCATTTGTAAGAAGAGATTCAAGCCTGCAACTGAGATTTCCTCATCTCACCTCCAGGCAAACCATTTTGGGAAATGGGTTCACAGAACACATGAGAACTATACTAACAGGAAGTGGAACACAATGTGAACTAATTTTCAAAATAATAAAAAGCTTCGCTACAGTTTCCAAAAGCTAAAGGACTGAGGTTCAGGGGCTTTCAATAAGATCACTTCTAATTGGACAGTATGAGATTTTTTTTAAATTACCAATGTTTTACCCACTGACAGAAGCTTTTCTCAGCAATTTTTTTAATTTTTTTTTTTTTAGTTGTAGATGGACACAATACGTTTATTTATCTTTATGTGGTGCTGAGGATTGAACCCAGGGTTCACACATGCTAGGTGAGCGTTTTATCACTGAGCCACAACCCTAGCCCCTCAGCAATTTTTTAATTATTGCATTGTAAGCCCTCCAAGAACTATTTTGACTCACAAAGCCCAAAAGTCACCATGTGAAAGAAACAGTGGTTCACAAGTTTGCAGATAGTCCTTTAAAATGTAGTCCAGATGGTGTCCAGGAGCATTCTGAAAGAATATGGGTTTGAAAAGGATCCTTTCCTTCTCTTGGATTCTTAAATTTTTAGGACCCTGGACCCCCTTTTCAGTCTGGTTAAGCCTATGGAATCCTTCTCCGAAGATGTTTTTAAATGCATAAAATAAAATAAAATGTGCAGGGTTACAAAAGAAAGTAATTATATTAAATGTACTATTTAATGTACTATTGATTAAATGCAGTAGTATTGAAAACAACTTGGCAACATAGTAACATGTCATTTTTTTCATTAATTCCTTAAATAGCAGCTGGCATAATAATTACTGTAATTTCAAAGCAATGAGGAACAAAAATGCACTTTGAGAGATTTGAAACAACTTTCCTGCTATATGAAAATTTTGTGGATGGTGCCTATTGGTGAAAAAGTCACAGGTATAGCTACTGTGACTGGTTGGTTGGATTTAGAGTATCAAGAAATACTAAACCCAAACACAGTGAACATAAAGATCTAATTTTTCCTCATTAAGTTCACAGATTCCTGAATTCTATCCACGCACGGGAAGTAACACTGAGCCAGTTAGAGGAGAATCAAAGTTGAGGACACTCTGCTACAGGGTAAGATAAGAGGCAGCAACCAGGGACTCAACTAGACCCACCCTTCACTGGGGACCCTTCTTGGGAAAGCCACGGATTTCTCTTCCCTCTTCTGATCTTTTGGGGGATTATTATTATTATTTCAAAGCAAATTGAAAGCATGTCCTTTTTCACGAAGTCTTGACCAAAGATTAATAAACACTTTTGATGTATTTCTTCAACAACTGAATTCATTGTCGCCAAATAAAGCTTCAGTCAGTTAATCAGCTAACTGAATTTTAATCAGGATCTTGCTGTCATTGCCTTAAGTTGGTAGAGCTTTGGAGTGAGGGCTTCTTTTTCATTCCAGAGCCTCCCCAGGAAGGGTCCGCGTTCCCAGCCTGCACTCTTGCATTTTGGACACACACTGGCTCAGAGACAACAACTGGGCACACACACATCCCTTTTCGGGTCCTCATGGGGGAGCTGTCATCTTGCAACCGCACAACCATCGCATGCCATTGCAGGGGCAACCCGGCAGGCGGGCCCCCCTCCAAAAGCCTCCCAGCCCCCTTGCAGCCCTGGCCAGGCTGCCGGCGCCAATACACCGGAGCCGGCTGCTAGGTTTGGTCTCGGACTCTCTTCAGGGGAGCGGGGAGCGCGCTCGCCCACGCCCACGCCCCCCACAGTCACGGGCGCACACTCGGGCGCATACCCCAGCGCGCGCACGCCGCACACAAGTGCGCACGCACATCGCAGCCTGGCAAGGAAGGGCCCTGTCCGCGGCCGCCTGGAGTGATCCTGGACGCTTAGCTAGGTCCCCCGGAGGGCGACGCCTGCCGCCCCGCCCCGCCCCGCCCCTCGAACCCGCCAGCCAGCCGGGGCGCGCTGTGAGCTGCAAAGTTTCGCAGCCCGAGTCAGCCAAGGCAGCGCGCGGGCTTGGGCTCTGCGGTGTTCCGCGCGGCTTCAGACGACTGCGACGGCTGGCCCGGAACTCCGGCCGTGTGGATGCACCGCGCACACGGCTGACCGCCTCACGCGGATCTAGCTGTCCACATCCCTGCGCCCCCTGTTCCCCGGACTCCGTGTACACCTTCCTGCCGCGAGATTGGTTCGCAGCCTCCGCTGCGCCCGCGCTCACAGTCCTCCTGGGCTCCGGCTCTTCGGCATCCCCACCCCGCCATGGCTCGTGGCCCCGCCTGGACCAACTTGGGGCCCCAAATGCTGCCTCTGCTTCTGCTGCTCCGGTTTGCGGGCTGCAGCCACACAGCCCCCTCCTGGTCCGCACTGCCCGCGGTAGCCCACGGCCTGCAGGGGGATAAGGACCCCCAGCAGTCTCTGGGAGATGCGGCCGCAGCTCTGGGCCCGGGTGCCCAGGACATGGTCGCTGTCCACATGCTCAGGCTTTATGAAAAGTACAGCCGGCGGGGCACGCAGCCGGGAGGAGGCAACACTGTGCGCAGCTTCCGTGCCCGGCTGGGTAAGTACGGGACGTCCCGGGGGGAACCCCCCTCTCATTATTTCCTTTCCTCACTTGTCCACTCTTCTCACTTCTGCACCCCTGCTCTTCCTCTTCCTGCTCTTCATTGACTCATTCATTCGTTCATTCATTCACGGGCAATTCACTGAGCACTTTGTGCCAAGAGGCAGCCTCTAGGGGGGACACCAAAGGGCATTGCCTAGCACAGAGTTCTTGCTTCTGGGGGCCTCCCAAACCTTATAGACACATACTACCGCATACACAAGGCTTGAGGCAAAGGGTGGAAGTTGGCATGGGGAGTATCCATGTCATAAGGGCCAGTTTTGTGGGCCAGTTTTGTGGGCACTTGCTGGATGAGGAGGGCAGGGTCCAGTGGACCTAAGGAACCCTGATCAAGCACTGGGTTAGGTAGGAAACTTCCAGCTGAAGAGAGTCAGTGGTTTTGGTGGAGAGGAAGCAAAGTGCACTGAGAAGGACCTTGGTGCCAAGGACTGTAGATTTGTGGGCATTATCATGAAGTGTTCAGACTACCAAGGTGTGAGTAAGCCTCCAGAAGCTTGGTCAGTAGCAGCATCCCATTCCATTTCTGTCCTTACCCCACTTTCTGATTTCTTCATACTTTGGATGGAGTCGGGCAGAGGCCGCTGGCAGAAGCCTTCTCTGCCCAGGGTGCTTCTGGGTTCCAGCCTTAGCAGCTGTCTATGGACAGGGCTGGGGAGAGCCACACCGCTTCTGGAAGCCCTGGGGCAAACAGAGGAGGTGCAGCCTGGGCAGCAAGGGTAAGGGAAGACCCTGGTTGTCATGGTGACTACTCATAGCTGCAGAATGCTGTTCCAGCAAATGTGGGTGGGGGTCTTCTGCAGCCCTGTGGGGGAGGAGGCCATTCATCAGGAGAAACTCTTCAGTCTGTGTGCTTCCCTCCTGAGATGGAGGGGAACATGCCCAGCCAGCTTTGGGGCCAGACAGCAAGTCAGATCTATCAGCTACTGCTCAATGCACTCTAATTTTACAAATAAGGTGACTCTATGCTGTGTGAATCTATGCAACACCAGTAGCCACAGAACCAGACTTGGGAAGGTTGGCCTCCTGTATTCAAGGACAGGGGAACCCTTGTCACACAGAAATGCATCCCCTTATCCACCAGAGAAAACTCCCCATGTCAGCATTCTAGGGCTCCAGGCCATTTGGATTGAACTCCATCCTTTCTGATAATTTTAATTCATCACTTGGGGTCCATTTGTGGAGCAACATTATTAAGCCATTTAAGAATCATCTGGTATCAATGAACCTGGATGAATCAGTAAAGCTATGTAGATTTGATTATACTCATCTACAAAATGGGCAGGCATGCCAATATTTCCTCTGGGGGATTAGAGCCAAGATGAAATGAGATAATATTCATAGGCTCTGAGCCCATCATTTGCCAGATTAAGTATTGGTGCACATTATTCCCTGAGAGTACAAAGCATTGTGCTGAGCATTCTGTGCCCATATGGGTTTAAGACCTTGCTTACCAATTACCTCAATCAGCAAGACCACTTCTGCAATAAAATGTGAGCGTGCCCATTGTGCCCAACCACCTGCTGCAGCTGGGCATGGAGTTGAATGGTTCTGTCCTTCTGCTTTCATGCCATGGAGATAGTACAAGCAGCAGTGGAACATAGGATTTTAACCCCATAAAGGGGCTGAGACAGAACCTCAGATACAGCACTCGCATTTTACAAATAAGGAAACTGACATGGGGGAGGCAATACAGAGTGACTGTAGTTGGTAAGTAAGTCCCATCTACCAGGCTGTTACCATTCTCACTGCTGCCTATCACCACCACCACCCATCTATATCAGAACTAAGCCCAGAGCCTGGGAGGCGTAAAATGGAACGGATGAGTATGAGAAATCGTAATTCTGGCACAGTCCTGAACCATTTAACAGATCCCTCTTTGAAACCCCGAGGCAAACTTCTGCATAAATCCCAGCCTCACCAGCTACTGGCTATGTGCTGTAGCACATGTTACTTTCCCTTTCTGAGCATTAGTTGCCTTGTGTGTATGGAGAGGAGATGAGGATTTGATGTGATAAGCTAGGTTTTATGCCTGGCATAGAGTGAGGTGTTGGCTTCTCATCCCCTCCATTGAGTTCTCTAAGATTTTTATACCCAGCCCTGTG
This sequence comes from Ictidomys tridecemlineatus, assembly GCF_052094955.1. Lineage (NCBI taxonomy): Eukaryota > Metazoa > Chordata > Mammalia > Rodentia > Sciuridae > Ictidomys > Ictidomys tridecemlineatus. Next base: position 75,025,932 of record NC_135477.1, read on the forward strand.
CCAGTCTTCAGATGTGCCTGCTTCCTGATTCAGGCATTCATTTGTGAGGAGGTGTGAGCCTGAGCTTATAACAGTTCCTGGCACCTGTGTCAACAATTTATTAGCTCATAACTATTATCACAACAACCTTCCCTCTTTCCCCTCCACTGCTCCCTAAAGTGAATTCTGTTCCCTTTTAAGTCTTTATCAGTAAGGAGACCATTTGAACCTGACCCTATGGGTTAAGATTAGGCCACTTGCTCCCCTTATTCCCCCTGAATGACCTGTGGTTAAATCTAAGTTTCAACACTAACCACTGGGGACACTCAGCTTGTTTCCTTCATCTTCAAAATGAGAGTAATGATACCCATTTGTCAAATCTGCCAAAGTTCAAGTTCATTTCAGCTTCTCAGGTTTTCTGTTGCTATAACGACATACCTGAGGCTAAGTAAGTTACAGTGTGGGGAGGGAGGCTGAAAGTCCAAAGAACATTATGTAAGGCTACCCCTTAGCTATGTCACAGCATAGCAGATGGCAAAGTAAGAGATCACATGGCAGGACAGGAGGTCAGAGAGCAGGGAGGGACCAGTGAGACCTTCCCATCAAATCCTCATCTCCTCTCCATACACATAAGGTAACTAATGCTTAGAAAGGGAAAGTAGTAGCTGGTGAGGCTGGGATTTATGCAGAAGTTTGCCTTGGGGTTTCAAAGAGGGATTTGTTAAATGGTTCCGGACTGTGCCAGAATTATGATTTCTCATACTCATCTGTCCATTTTATGCCTCCCAGGCTCTGGGCTTAGTTCTGATATAGATGGGTGGTGGTGGTGATAGGCAGCAGTGAGAATGGTAACAGCCTGGTAGATGGGACTTACTTAGCAACTACAGCCACTCTGTATTGCCTCCCCCATGTCAGTTTCCTTATTTGTAAAATGCGAGTGCTGTATCTGAGGTTCTGTCTCAGCCCCTTTATGGGGTTAAAACCCTTGTTCCACTGCTGCTTGTACTATCTCCATGGCATGAAAGCAGAAGGACAGATCCATTCAACTCCATGCCCAGCTGCAGCAGGTGGTTGGGCACAATGGGCACGCTCACATTTTATTGCAGAAGTGACCTTGCTGGCCATGCTTTCTCAACGAAAGTCTTCAAGGATTGAGTTAATTGGTAAGCAAGGTTTTAAACCCATATGGGCACTGAGCCCTATGTGGGTGGGTGGGGAACAGTAGACTTTGACAGTCAGGTGGGGGTTAAAGAGGCATAACAATTTCTCCCTCAGGAACTAAGTTCTCATGAGAACTGTCTTCTTAGGCAACGCTCCCAATAACTTTATTCCTCCTTACATCCCACTACTCTCGACAGTACCACACTGGGGATCAAGCTCCCAGCAATGAAACTTGGAATGACAAACCACATCCAAAGCATAATTCCAGGTATTTCTTAAGCATTTTATTTGGTGGAAGGTACTGTAAATTCAGAGAATACAAAGATGCCTAAAATATTGGCCCTCATGAGAAAAGCTCATGTGCTGTCAGGACAGGTTGAAGTCAGTCGAGGAACAGGGTTGCAGGAAACTGGAATGTGCAAGGTAGCAGTGAAAGGCTAAAGGAGCTCTGCAGGAGGACCAAGAGCAGTACTGACCTGGCAGGGAGAGGCCCGTGAAGTCTTTTAGAGCAGGGAAGGCCACAACAGAGTGTGATAGGCAGGTGCAGTGTAGCCAGGAATGGAGGTGAAGCAGCCACTGTGTGCTGAGTATTGCAAAGTGAGAGAGAGAGGGGGGGGGGGTAGGGGGCAGGTAGACAAGTAGATTGCCGCCAGGCCACAGAAAGCCTTAAGTTTGCTTGTATCCAGTGGGGCAGTAACAGTGTGCATGACTGGGGAGAGGGAGGGAGAGGAAGGAGGGGGGATAGGAGGAGAGAGAGAAGTCTCTTAAATGCATGTTTAATGGAAAAACAATCTAGAAATCATAGAAAATTCACAGTTAAAAAAAAAAGATAATCACAGATGCAGATTTAACCAGAGTAAATATAATAGTTTAATAACATTTCAGGCATATATATATTCTTGAGCTAGATCAAAGGAAAACACTTTTGCTGAGTTAGCTAGGTCAGGACCCAGATACCATATCTATCAGATATACATATACATGGATATTTATATATGTATACACCCTGTTTTTACCTTAATGGGATCATATTTTCAACATAGAAGTATTCTTGTTTGAAATTACTTTTTATTTTCCATTCCAGATCATCCTGAACTGTTTCACATGCCTGTTGCTCAATTATGGTTTTTCCTGTGAAAATTGCTCTCTCCTATGGGGTTTTGTCTTTTTCTTATTGATCTGCCAAGGTTCTTTGCATAGTATTAGCCCGTCAGCTCTCATAGATGATTTGCTCTTGAAATATGAGTGTGAGGCCAGGGGTGACAGTTTCTTGATGACCAGTCCTGGGTGAAGGTTACGGCAGAAAGGATGAAGCATCCACAGTCATTATACAAACTGGATACAAAGAAAACAGGAACTAGGGGTTGGTTAGAAAGAAGAGGGAAAGAGACAAGCTCCTGCTTAGGGGTTGTTGGAAAGGTATTGAGGCCTCCTCCTTGGCAGGAGGTCAGGGAGCAAGGACAGGAGCTCTGAGGGTTATGACAGTCCCTGCAGCCACTTGACTGTGTATTCTGAGCATGTCCTGGATACCAGGCACTGAGATTCAAGCAATCCCTGCAGAGCCAATTTCACAGCTTGAGGAGATGCATACAAACACTCTGCCCAGTTTAAAGATGAGAAAACTGAGGCAAAGAGAAGTTTCATGACTTGCCTAAGATCCACAGCTAGTAAATGATTCAAGGAGGAGTTAAACACTGCTCCTGGAACCTGCATGGAACTAGGCACCAGGCACTCAGTACCTGCCAGTTCCCCTCTTTTCTCTGTAGCCCTTGAGCTGGCCCACTGTATCCGCTTCCCTCTTGTGTTGAAGCTTATACCCTTCGGTTCAGTGTTCTTACTCTCGATGTCTGTTTCAGGGGCAGTGCAGGGACAGATTTCCAGGTGGCTTGGATTCTGTTTTTTTGGTAGAGCCATCCAAGGGGCTGCTTTTGGCTTGAGTGTTGCCAGGAAGGAATCTGTTCCAATTTCATTGACCTCAGGAAGGAGTCTGAGTGGTCAGGGTCCTGAGAATTTCAGAGATCTACAGAAAGATCGGCTTGTGCAAGTAAGGTCAGTCCTTTCCTTCTTAGAGAATCAAAACTCAAAAACAGCCAGATAATGGCTTGAGTTTGCAAAACACAGTGCTGTTCACAGCATGTGATCTTTTGTCCCTCTGCTCCTAGGCACACCATTGGGATTATAGCCAGAGCACACAGGGGATCAAAGGGGAGCAAAGCGGGTGGGTTTGGGGTCAGACAGACCTGGGTCCATGCCCTGGCTCTGCTCTTTATCAGCTACAATGCTTTAGGCTAGTTATCTACCCTTTCTGAAGGTCCAGCTCTTTGTGCACAGAATAAATGTCCCATCCTTTCTCCTCTCAAAGTGAAAATGAGGAATACTCATGTATATGTATATATTCCAAAATCCTAAATATTTCTGATCCCAAGCATTTTGGATAAGGGATATTCAACCTGCATTTGCTGTTTAAAAATGAGAAAAATGAGTCTCAAGAGGAAGCCCCTGGCTAAAGACCCCACTACGCAGTGTTGCCAGTTATATTTGCATCCTCAGCTGTATCTTTCTGAAGAATGAGGCTTTCTGGACTTCTTAAGGGTGTGTTTACTATACTCCAGGGCAGCAGGCCAGGAGCGCCCCTCCCCACTTCCTCAAGTGTTAAATGAAGTGTCAGATCCTACTCTCCTCCTTTCTCTTCCTGCCCTCCTACAATGCAGAGGCCACTTGGTCAGGATATGCACAAGAATTTGATCATTCAACACACATTCTTGAGTACCAACTGTCACCAGGCCTTGTGATAGGAGGTCGGGATATAGCAAAGAACAAAACCGGCAAAGTTCCTGCCCACATGGAGTATCCGATGTCAGGAAGTGCTCTGACAAATGAAGTGGAGGGTAGACAGAGCGATGGTGGCTCATTAGCCAAGGAGCCAAGGGTACCCTTTGTTGGGGATCCCATAGGGTGGAGACCCAGAGGAGGAGCACAGAAGCAGAAGGAATAGTTGAGACAGAGCCTTGTAGGAAGGGCAAGGCCAGTGTGACTGTGGAAGATGGTCAGGGAGGGGGTAAGGGAGGTGATGAAGGTGGAGAGCTCCACAAGTCAGATCAAATAGGGCCTTGGTAAGAAGTAGAGTTCTGTTTGGGGGCAATACAGGGCTCTGATAGGGGTCATCTGTGATTGATGCTCCCAGCACATAGGGCCTCACTTGGGACAGTGCTCTGTAAAGCTGTGACATGACTAAGTGCTGTAGTTGTGTATTGTCACCATAACCAATCTGTTTCCTCACCAAGCTGAACTCATCCAGGACAGCTTTGACCACCTTTTCCAGGACCCCAGAAAGCCTGACACTTAGTCATAAACAGAATTTGGCAAATGCTTATTAAGAAACAGGATGGGGGCTGGGGTTGCGCTTTAATGGTAGAGCGCTCATCTCGCACGTGTGCAGCCCTGGGTTCGATCCTCAGCACCACATAAAAATAAATAAAGAAGGAAAATGAAGGTATTGTGTACAACTACAACTAAAAAATAAAAATTAAAAAAAAAAGAAGCAGGATGGAAGAAATAATAAAAGAGGGAGAGGGAAACAGGAAGGATCTCTTCTCCTTGGCTGTGAGGCGTGAGCCACAGGGTACCAGCAAAGTTATTAAGACATGGAAACTTCATTCTGGGGCTTCTTGTTTGTAGCCTGGGCACCTCTTAGCAAGAAGCTTCAGATAGGTGCCCCTGCTCTCAGCAACAGTCTGGAACTCCTGCATGGTATGCAAATAGGCACATACAGAGAAAAGGTCAGCCTGTGGTTCCTCATGCTCTGCAGTTGAGCAGACCTGTTTGGAATCAACAGTTCCCAGCAGGGAGGGTCTTCACAGAGTGGATGTCCAGTAAGGCATGAGCTCCCTCTGGCCAAACTCATTCAAGCTGGAATGAAGTAGAGTTCTACTTTCTTATATGACCTCTGAGGTTCCTCCCCACTCTTGATCAGTTAGTGAATAATTAGTGCGATAAGACTAGAACTAGATCAAAGGAAAGCACTTTTGCTTTGTTAGCTGGGTCAGAACCCAGAGCCTGTGGGGATGGGTGAGTGAGAGTGCTCTAGTTGGTATAGGAGGGGCTGGCTCTGCCATTCTCTGTCCTTTCAATGAAAGTGGCAGGGATGCTTCCTGCACACCTCCCTTGTATCCAGCATATGATACACATGGTGTTTGCTTGAAATTCTGTTTTTTTTTTTTTTTGAGGCAGATGAGGAAAGTAAGATAGAGAGCATGATGGGGTTCCATGGGGCTTGGGGTTTGTTTCCCAGGATGTTTCCTAGCTTGGGAGTGGTTGCTGCATTGGTAGTAAACTTCACCTGCCCACAGCCAATGGGCTTGAGGCACGAGGAACCACAGACTGGCTCTCTGGATGCATCTGCATGCATGCAATTCAGGGGCCCTAGGCTGTGGCTGAGAGCAGGGACAGCTACCTAAAGTTTCCAGCTAAGGAATACTATAGATCACACATCCTGCTACCTGGGGTGCTCTCCAAACTTCCTCAGAGTCAGAACCTCAGGGGTTCTGGTTAGAATGTGGGACTCAAGACCATGATACTCAAGGCTACAGTGTTTGGAGAAGCCAAATTTAAATGTGCAGCAAAACCCACCATTGCTTCTTATGAATGATGCATGTGGAGGGGCTGTGACACCTCCTGTGTGGATGTGTTGTTAGGGTTAAGGTGAGATGACATCTCTAGTCTCGGCTGGTACTTATTGAGCCCTCCATATATGTTTCTCCCTTCCTTTCTTCCTCTCACAGTCCATTAAGAGTCTGTGAAAGTTCCCAATAGAATTATGCTTCCTTCCCAATAGAAACAAAGAATATTAAACTGAAAGGTTGTGGTTTTAAAAAATCCCAGCTAATTTTCTGGATACAGGTGTCAAATAATTGTAGTCTCTGCATGTCCCTTGGGGAGCCCAGTGCCTTCTCCCCCACATTCTTCCTGGGTTTAGAAACTCCGGTCTTTTACTGGCTATACCTATCAAACAGACATTGGTGGTAGGGACACGGAGGAAGCCCAGGGAGGAAGCCCACCCTGGCCTCTCTGATCTTCAGCATCAGAAGGAAGCATCAAGAAAGCCTGTCTTCCTCACCTTTGAGTCCTAAAGAGGACTTGGTTATTGAAGAGAGCTTATATTGCTGCCAAGGCTGAGGCAGCTTCCTGGAACTGCAGCTGATCTTGGCAAACACTTGGTGGAAAGGGTGGTCAGCCACCCCAAGGAAACAGGCTGGAACATTCTTGGGCCACACTAGATGCTGAGTGATGATGGTCCTTATAGTGACATGCACCTCCAGAGAGCAACCTCATTGAGTGACCTGTGCACTCCTATATTGTTCCTTCGTTGTAAAACAATCTTAAAAGTCATAAGGCAGATGGTCAAATAACTGCTTTTAACCTTTATTTCCTGTAAAAGGTTCTCAGAATGCAATGAAAAATGTGAAGGTCTCCTTGTTTCACCTCATTTTGAAGAATGATCACATTTTATATAAATTACATTCAGTGGTTACATTTAAAATCTGATTGCAAAGAATAGAGGACTCTGGAAAAACTGAAGGGGATGCTTGAGACTGGGTCCAAGCCATTTTGAGCACTTAATGAAGGTGTCAGTGACACTTGCTTATTTTTTCTTTAAGAAGCAGTACAGGTGTGGAAACAGGAACTTGAAGATCAAGCCAACCTAGATGCCCATCTTTGTCTACTTTTTCTTTTAAAAAATCTTCTTTCTTTTCCTTCCTCTTTTTCTCTCTCCCCCCACTCTCTCTTTCACTCTCTCTCTCCCCTCTCCCTCCTTCCCCCTCCTCCCTGTCTTTTGCAAGGAGAAAGTGACAATCTTCTTCTGCTGATCTCAATTGCACTTGTTCATTGAGGATACCAAAGGGCGCCCCCATCAGTTTAGTAGGAAGATTGCAGAGGATGAGTAAAGCAAAGCGTGGTCCCCTGCCTGGAAGTGCTGGGTCAGCGGACTTTGTTCCACCACCCCAGCCCTGGGCGAGCGACCTAGTGAGCAAGGTGCTCCTCGAGAGAACCTAACATGCTGTGCTCTGTCTTTTCCGCGCAGAAGTGGTCAATCAGAAGGCCGTGTATTTCTTCAACCTGACCTCCATGCAAGAGTCAGAAATAATACTCACCGCCACTTTCCACTTCTACTTGGAGCCGCCGCGGTGGCCCCGCGCGCGCGAGATGCTATGCAAGCCACGGGCCAAGAATTCCTCTTGTCGCCTCCTGCCACCAGGCCCGCCAGTTCGCCAGCACCTGTTTTTCCGCAGCTTGTCACAGAATACAGCCACGCAGGGGCTACTTCGTGGGGCCATGGCCCTGGCGCCCCCGCCACGTGGTCTGTGGCAGGCCAAGGACATCTCCTCCATAGTCAAAGCGGCCCGTCGGGATGGCGAGCTGCTCCTCTCTGCCCAGCTGGATTCTGGGGAGAAGGACCGTGGGGTTCCCAGGCCCAGTCCCTACATTCCCTACATCCTTGTATACGCCAATGACCTGGCCATCTCTGAGCCCAACAGCGTGGCAGTGACACTGCAGAGATACGACCCCTTTCCAGCGGGAGACCCAGAGCCCCGCGCAGCCCCCAACAGCTCGGCGGACCCCCGTGTGCGCCGGGCCGCGCAGGCCTCCGGGCCCCTCCAGGACAATGAGCTGCCGGGACTGGATGAGAGGCCAGGACACATCCCCCACGCTCAGTACTACCACAAGCACGAGCTATGGCCCAGCCCCTTCCGGGCGCTGAAGCCCCGGCCTGGGCGCAAGGACCGCAGAAAGAAGGGCCAGGACGAGTTCATGGCCTCCTCGCAAGTGCTGGACTTCGATGAAAAGACTATGCAGAAAGCCCGGAAAAGGCAGTGGGACGAACCGCGAGTCTGTAGCCGGAGGTATCTGAAGGTGGATTTCGCAGACATTGGGTGGAACGAATGGATCATTTCGCCCAAATCCTTTGATGCCTACTACTGCGCAGGAGCCTGTGAGTTCCCAATGCCCAAGGTAGGATGGGTTTGAGTACCTACTCTGTGTTCTGCCTATTGCCTAATCCTAACTCTCAGCTCAGCTCCCTCTGCCGGACAGTTATCTGGCAAGTCCCTCTGCCTGGGTGACCTTTGTTTCATCATCTGCAAAATGAGTATAATAACACATCCCGTCTACAGAGGCAAAGAATAGGTAAACAGAGAGAGCCAAGTGGGAATCTGCTGGGTGGAGACTGTCCACAGATATTTAATTTATCTGGGTTTTTAAAAGTGTTCTGTTGTTTGCATTGGAATTTTAAAATCTGCACATCTCTCCTGAAAAGCAGGAAAATCCTATTCAGAAGGGCACTCCTCAGAGCAGCCACCTACAGAGGTTGAGTCCAAGCTGTACCCTGTGGACAAGACAGGTCCTAGAAGCTTCTTTCCTGGCAGAAGTTTTCCTACTGTTCCTGGCTTGGATCCCCAGGCAGTGCTGTCTGTGACCAGCTGTCTGCTAGCCTCAGTGGCCCTCCCAGTGTGGGCTTCCTTCTCTGTCCCTCAGGGCACACGCAGGGTAGTCTGCAAGACAAACACTGGATCCTTTCATTGTGCCGGTCCTGAAGTTTCAGATTCTCCTCTCCCTACCCCAGCCAGGTTTGACTCTGTCCATCATCCCCCAGTAGCCTTTACTGCAGTGGACTGGCCATGTTAACCTCTGGCACATAGCACAGTTTCCTCCTGCTTACTCTGCAGAATCCTCATGGCTAGCCCTATTAGAAAGGAAGTCAGTGCATAAATCCAATTTGAACCTCAATAAGTCAGCCAGGTGGGAGAGCCCAAACCGGATGTGGGGTCACATTAATCTATTCTGGAATTAAGGGGTTTCTCCTCCAAGCCATGAATGTGTGAGACAGAGGAAGGGAAGTGCCCTGTGGGGAGAGGGGATCTGCTAAAAGGGCTTACCAGCGGGGACAGGTGCAAGACCAGAATCTACAGGCTTGCAGCTGGCTGACCTCATGCTTACCTTATCTACCTAACTGGCTGCCTCGCCACTTTCTGGGACACCAGCCAGCACACTAACAATAACACTATACACATGAGGGTGTCCTTGTCCTGCTCTTGCTGCCTCTCCTCCTCCTCATCTAAGAAGGCCTACTTGCCATTAATGAGGTGAATTGAGTGACTCAGCTATATTCATAGATGGAGGTAGGCCACTTGCTATCCGAGGGGTCATGTCTAATTTAGTCATTTTAAGTCTCAATGTCTTTACTGGTAAAATGAAAGTCATATTCACCCCATAAAATTGTTACGATGGCAGAATGGGGATGATATGGTAAAACTGTACCTGCCACCCCAATTTAGGCATGTCTGGGAAGTGTAAGTTTCAAGCCCCAGTACACAACCCAGCCTTCTCCTTCAGAACAGATTCCATGAGAGGCACCTCTATATTCCTCAGACTGTGAAGTCTGGTCAGCTGGCCCTCTAAGCAATGCTGGCTGAGCCATACCCTCAGCTTTCACCCTGGACAGTTTCTGTCAGCTCCAGGTGCCTTTCAGGGATATGTGACCCTCTCGCGCCCCCAAGTGGCCAGGGGGGTCTACAACATCACTTCAGCTGCAGGAATAAGCTGACAGGCCTGGGGGCTCTTGCAGACCTCAGCCTAGAACTGTTTATACCTGATTTCAGAGGAAATTTGTGTTCATCCCTGGGAACTTATGTTTGCTTCTAGGTCAGTGTTTCCAGAGTCTGGGTCCATGGTCTGTCACTGTGAGGACTGCTCTGGTGGGAAGATGGATGGGAGAGGGTAGAACACTGAGGTAACCCTCTTCTTTCTCACCCTGCAGATTGTTCGCCCATCCAACCATGCCACCATCCAGAGCATTGTCAGGGCTGTGGGCATCGTCCCTGGCATCCCAGAGCCCTGCTGTGTTCCAGATAAGATGAACTCCCTGGGGGTCCTCTTCCTAGATGAGAACCGGAACGTGGTGTTGAAGGTGTACCCCAACATGTCCGTGGAGACGTGTGCTTGCCGGTAAGGCTGCCCCAGGGTTGAAGGCAGTCTCAGCACCGACCCCTCAGCCAGCAGAGTGGCATTCTCAGAGCCTTTTGGAGCCAGGACTTGACTAAGTCTGTGACTACAGATGCAGGGCGGAGCTTACAGACAACCCACTGGGATCTGTCCATCTGGTCATCATTCTGGAGTCTTTTGTTGCTAATGACTTAGCCACCTAAATGCTTCCTGAGTTCCTGGAAAAAAAAAAACACCAACAACAGAATTATCCCTGGCCTGAAGGTTGCCCATCGACTCTACCTGCCACTTTCAAGACCCAAAAATGGACAGGTCCTCAGTGTTGGCTTTATGTGTTTATCGTCTCATAACCTGAGAAGGCTATGCAAATCTTAGGGTGCTTGCTCCCTTCACATGGAAAGAATCTCTGTTTAAATGTTCAGTTTAAAATCTTTCAGGCCACATAGGGAAACAGGGCCTGAATGAGTGTTTTGTTTCACACTCTACTATAAAAGCTTTTTATACATACATATGCACATATAACCAATTTTGGTTTTGTTCTCTTAATATATATTTTATTTTAAAACAAAGAGGGGAGTTTGACACCATTCCCCACAGAGATAATCATGCTGGTTAGGTGTGGGTTCTTTAAACATGCATATGAAAATAACATATACAGTAATATGTTGAAATACTAAAAAATAACCAAGATTTTATATTTTTGTAAATTATACTTTGTATACTGTAGATTGTGTGTGTTGTGTGTTTTTATGGAAAGCTAATAAATTAAAGTTACAGTGGTATTTCAAAAACCTAAGTGTCACCTATTTTTAACTATGGATTGATCCCCACCTTTGAGACATCTGGTGACTGCTATAGACACAGCATCTTCTAAGATAGGTGGAGGCCATCTCTGTACTTTCTCCGGGTCTGTCCCAAGCTCCAGAAACCCCATTGCTCCTGGGCCTTCCAAGATCCTGCCCTAATCCCTCTGTCATGTAAATTCCCAGCCTGAGCCGGCATTAAAATGGGGCATGACTCTCTCAGAAGGCACATTGGCTACCGGAGTTTTCTCATATCCCTATTTCAGAGTGACCTTCATCGATTGGGAAATATTGACAGGAAGTTCTGCGATTGTCTTACTCCTCCATGGGAACAGATCTTACTTAGGGTAGTTTACATGGGAGGTGATTCAACATAAGCAGTCAGGGGGTTCTCAGGTGGCCCAGGGATTTGGGAGTAACTGGAAGGATCAAATGATTTCCTTGTGTATATTCACAGAATGGCCACCACTCAGCAGCCTTGTCCCCAGATGGCCCCCTTTTGCCTGGCATTGACATTGCCTTACTTATAGCCATAGTGACCAAAGCCTATTAACTGGCATTTCTGAAAGAGATTCTGGGTTCAATTTTAAGCAGGTGCCTCGTAGGGCCATCAGCCAGAATCTAAGAAAACGACATGGCCCTGAATTTTACCTGCATAGACTGTGAATCTGCCAGAGCTTGTCTAAGAGGAGATTCAGCAGACAAGCAGCCTAATGTGTCATCATCGGTGAGGCTCCCAAGGCCAGGCCTCCTGTGTAAGGGATGGATAAGGAAGTGCTCCAGGAGACACAGGTAAGTCTAGAAGGAAGAGAAGGAGCTGAACATCCCAGCCACATTCATCAGGCTTCTCTGGGGAACTTGGGAGCTGGCATCAGGCTTCAGAGTTAGTCCAGCCTTAAGGCTAGGGAACTGGATGTGTGGCACTCCCTGGCTTCAGGCTGCCCCTGGGAGGGGAGATGTCAGATTCCAGCCTTTTATTCAGGTAGCCACAGGGTCTTGGAAGCCCCAGCAGTCTTTGAAGAAGGGTACACTCAGAGCCACTGGAGGTAGAATAACTGAGATTGGAAAGTAAGCATGCAGACTGGTAGGTAAGGGGAATCCAAAGGCACCTTGGTGGGACGTGGCCCCATTTGTGGAGCCCTTTCTCCGAGGCATGCCAAGTGACCCTGGAATAGAGGGTGAACAGCTGCCTTGGGGGGCCCATCTGCTGAGTGGTCCTACCTGCTGACAGATCACATGAGGCAGAGGGGTGGTGCTCTGCACAAAGGCTGCCTCACCCCTGGATCCCACAGGAGCTGTATATGGGATGAAATGGTTCTTTTCAGGTTGCTGTGGATGGCTGGGATGTCTCAAACTGCCTGCAAATTTAGTGCCTGGTTAGCCATGTCTCATCCTTGGCGGAACATGGCAGGATATAAGTGAAGAGCAAAATTAGTAAAGATATCAGGGTGTGAAAAGACTTCAAATCTCTTTCTTCCAAATGTTAGGTCCCTTGTGTGCCTCCTCCACTCATTTTTCCCCCCATCAGACTGCTCCCTTTCTCTCTTTGATAAAGATGGGGTGACCTATGATAGCTTCACTTTATTCTTTCAGTTAGTTGTATTTTCTGAGAGATCTTTGGGATTCTCCAAATGCCTGTGAACCCTCTCATTCTTTGTCTCTGGATTTCTGGAATGGGGCAGGGTAGGCTGTGAGACACTCCCAAGGATCTGGCCAAGGGCAGGAGTTCAGCCTGTGCCTGAATGGACAGTATTCAGTGGGTGACATCTTTCTTGGAAATGACACGATAACTTTTAGATGTGGAGAATGGGACATAGAGATGACATACATCCCTACTCTGTCGTGGAAGGAGCTGGTGTTATCAGTGACCCTAATAAATTTAGCTGTGACATCCCATTTAGCCCTACAGAAGCCTTCCAACTTACTGTCCAACTGAGCACAGAAAAACAGAATCAGGGAGGATAGTAACATATCCATTAATGTCTTACTAAGGCCACAGGTTTGGTGCCCAAGGCTGCCTGAGTCAAGGCCTACGAAGACTGTCACTGCTCTGAATTTCCTTGTAAGTTATCCCTTCTTTCAGTCTATTAAAGTTGTCCCAGTGGCCTTGAGTAAGGTTTAAGAATAAATGTATGTATAAAGTAACTTCTTTCCCTTTAAAACCAAAATATCAACACTACATTTTTACAAAAATCAGAAGATCTCAGCAATACCACTTAGATAGATACACACAGGTCCCTGAGACCACTCAATTAGGCCTGCATCATTTTGGAGAGAAAAGACCTAGTGACCTGGTGCTAGACCACATCCCTGAAGGTACAGCGTCTTAGAGATCAGTTCATGTCACCAAAATCAAACAGAACAACTGAGATCCAGAAACTTTAAGGTTTGAATAAACTCTAAGAATCTTCTGATATAACACTTCCTTGAGAAATCCTAGTACTAACAGATATTTTGTCTGAGGCCTTTCTATGTCTGAGTCACTCATTAAATGTCATGAGATTCATCAAATGCCTAGAAACAATGCTGCTTCGGTGGCCAGGATGAAGACAGTACTGTGATGGGAGAACTGACAGTTGTCTGGAGTAGGGGTGGGAGGGTATGAAGAGGGAGGAAAGGAGAAAACCCCACAGAGATGCTGACTTTGATTCAACCAGGAAGGAAGGGCTGTATTTGGCTGTTGGAGTAAGTGTCACACGTGTCAGCATGTGCGTAGAGTGTTTGATGGCAGCACATCTAAGGTAGGAGGTGGCTTGATCAGCCCTCCTGGTGGGCACACTAGGAGGGCGGACCATCTTGCCAGTCCTGGCTTAGTTCATTAGAGCATTGAAATTATCACGTGCCAAATGGAAGCAGGCTCTGGGGACTAGGGGCTGGGAAGGAATTTACCAGGTCTTCCTGACCCAGGCTCTCCATGCAGTCTCAGGATGAATCTACTTTTTATTCCTTTGAGCAATTCGTGGGGTGTTGAGAAGCTTGGAGAAGGGACAAATGTCCTCACAATGATGTCTCCTGAAACAGAAGGGGATCCTGACACCCTGTGGACAGCCATTTCCAAGAAACTCAAGCAGGTCCTTTCTTACCTCCATGAATAAAGGTTGAAGTCAAGGTCACTGCGTTGGAAGAAAAAGCTTCCATGAAACCTGAAATAAATGGATGAGCCACATCTGCTTCTACCGTTCAATAAACTGTGCGGAGAACCACAGCAACTGCATGGGATTTCTATAAATCACAAGTCCTGGAGGGATGATGCTATGAAAGCTTTGTTTAAAAGTCACCACACACAGGAATGTCACAAATAGACATGGGGCCAAGGCCAAGCTGGCCACAGCCAGGTCAAACCCAGTCAGGCCAGTACACCCCACAGAACACTCCTCCTCCAAGGATAGAACGGCTCAAACCAGGAGACCAGCAGTGCTAGGGCCCTTTGTTTTCTCAGACATATCCAGCAAAGTGCAGCTGCTCAAAACCCAGAGGCTGTGTGTGAAGGAGTCCTAGGTTGGCATCTAAGGACAGTCAGGAATTGTCCAGGTAGAGGACGGCAGGGAGGATGTGAGGCCTGGGAAGGATAATCTGGCCCATGGGTAGGGAACGAGACAGTATAGGAAGCCTAAGCACTATATTGACAATAGCAATAATAATGATTATTTATTGAATGCTCGCCATATTCTGGGTTCTATGCTAAGGGTGTGTTCCTAAGAACTCCCAGGCATCTGGGGAGTCCTCTGGCTTCTCTCTGGACAGTGACAAATGTGATTCCTGAGCCTGGCCTTGGACCAGGTGAGAACTCTCCAGAGTTTTATCTCTTGGGAGGCTGAAGTCCATATTCTGTGGCATGGCTCAGCAAAGTATAATATAGGGGCTGGGAAGGAATTTACCAGCTCTTCCTGACCCGGGCTCTCCATGAATATAAGGAGGAATGCAGTCCAGCCCGGTTAGCAATGCACATTAGCTTTTGTTGTGAGTGTTCATTAACTTACTATTAAAAGACAAAATTGCAACAAATTTAGTTTAAGGATTTTAGTTGACTTTTCTGATTCCAAGTGTAAATTGTTGGAGGTGCCCTGGATACAGAGGCCTTTAAGTCCTGATGCATGGGGTTCTGAACAATTATTGCCTTCAGTCTGGCATGGTAGTACCAGGTCACAGTAACTTGGGTGTTACCCCAGCTTGGGTAAAAGGCACGACTCCAGGAGTAGGCATCACCCATTGGGGTTGAGTTATACTCACCTGTCCCTTTGTAATTCTACCCCTTTGGCCTTTTGGGATAGAATGTTCCATGGAAACTCCCCTTGTGTGTCCCTTATATAAGAATAAAGAATTAGGTGGCTCTCTATTTCCATGGACCCCTAAGGTTTTAGAGTGGTCCCCAGATTATTGAAAAGTTATTTCTGTGTGTTTGCGTGCTTTCTTCACCATCTTCTTAAGTTATTGGAATCGTCAGAATTTGTGAACCCAGAATTAGGTCGCCAGCTAGGATAGATGGCAATAGTAAATTATAAAATATATAATTATAAAAAATAAATATTATTATATATTTTATAAATTATATTACTTTAAATATAATTATAATTTTATATATTTATGATTTTATTCTTTTAAATAATATATAAATTATATTTATAATTACACATGGATGGTTATGTATAAATAAATATATGTGAGTATATATTTATATATAATTATAATTATTTACATATAATTATATAATTCTCATGTAATTGATATAAAATTATAAAATTGAATGTTCCAATGAGCTGAAAAGAGGAGGTGGTTTTATAGGTAGAAAAGGGCAAAGAAATGCATCAAAAGAGAACAAAAAGCAGATTGGTGATTTCAAAATTACTTTCCTTATAGGGTTAGAACAAACGGACTTCCTTACCATGCTGGCTCAGGTTAACTGGGCCCTTTTTATTGTTTGCTATAAAATTCTTGTGGTTTTGTTTCTTTTCTTTTCCTTTCTTTGGCTTCTTTCCGTCTGCCTGGTGCAGGAGGCTACCTGGCGCAGGAGGCTGGTCCACAACAATGGCCTCCTGGACATTTTACTTCACATCACCAATTCTGGTGAGGGAATGGTGAGACAGGTTTATTAGTCTTTGTTCATGGAAGTGAATATTAAGAACATTTCTGGAAACCAGCTAAGCAATGAGCTTACCAAGAGCTTTATACACGTTTACATATACTTTGTCCCAGATTGTCCACTTGATGAACTATCTAAGAAAATACATAAAATGTTAACTATAATGATAGGCAGTAATGTGCTCTTCCATATTGGCCTCAGTAGTCTAACTCAGTTGGAGGTTTACATCAGGATGTTCACATGATTGGACAGTATTTGGTTATTAAAAATGAAATTTATGGAAGTTTTATCACCTGGGAGGCTGAAGTCCCAAGAAGGGACTGCATTTAGCCTTACATTTTGTTGAGCCATGTTCAATCTCACTTCCTGAGACCTCCGAAATAAAAAGCTAGTGACAGGAGAGGGAAAGGGTCCTTAGAATGAGAATCATGGTATCTTCTGAAAAAGATAAAACAAGACCCAAACCTGTCCCCTAAGACTCAGAGTTAGGGGGATTTGTTCAGATATACAAGGCCAGTATTTGGATATGAGGTGTCCCCCCCAAAGCTCCTATGTTAATGTTCAGAAGCGAAATGTTTAGATTATGAGAGTTGTAACCTGATCAGTGGATTCATCTATTTGATTTATTCATACATTGAAAGGACCACTGTACTGTGTAGTGACTGTAGGCCAATGGATGTGGCTGGAAGAAATAGGTCTCTGGGGGTGTACCCTTGAGTATTATATCTTGAACCCCTGGATTCTTTCTCTCTCTCTCCCTGCGTATGAGCTGCCATGAGCTTAGCAGTTTCTCTCCTCCACGCCTTGCCATCATGACGTTCTGTCTCACCTTCAGCCAGAGGGGTGAAGTTGGGCGATCATGGACTGAAATTCTAGAAAACTTGAGCCTAAAATAAACTTTTCCTCCTCTAAGTTGTTTGTGGGAGACCATCCTCGCATGTGATTTGAGTTACTTCCCTGGCTGGGCGAGAGGCGCTTAGACACATACATTTTTGTGTCCAGAGCTTTCCCCACCCTTCTCAAGTCCGAGGGCTTGTCTGTGTGGAGGCGTGCCTGGCCACAACCCCTGAAGACCTAATTGTCTCACCTGACCTTGGGACACTGTCCCCCTTAATCTTCATTGGGTGGGATTTTCCCCAGATTTTTTTGTTCCCCAATAAAAGTCCACTCCCTGGTGTGTTCTCTCTCTCTCTCACTGGCCTCTTCAGTAAACCTCCTACTCTAACGGGTAGCTTGAGGCTGGAGGAAGGAGAAGCTGTCCTGGAGCTGGTCTAAAGGTAATTAGGGCCTGTCTCTTTAATTCAAACTCCCTTTTGGATTTGTCACGTAGGCGAACCTTCATTTATGAAGCCTGTGCTGGCTGCTGGCTAAAGTTATTCTTTTGAGTATTTTGATCATGAAAGGCTAATTAATAAAGCCAACAGAAAGGATTGAAGTTTGCTGAAATCTCCATCTAAAGGAAGTGAGAGTCTGGGCTGGTAATCCAGGATTCCCATAAGAACCTAGAGATTTGTGACAAAGGGTGCATTAAGATTTGCATGTGACCATGGCTGACCTCTTCTCTTGACCCAGGCACCTGCCACAGAGGCATGCCATCCAGAGAACAGGTAAGCATAGGAGTGTGCCTGAGAAAGCTGTTACCTTATGCCTAATGGAGGACACTGTAGAAACCCGGAGAGAAACCTGGACCAGCCAGGCCATCCAGACAAGTAGGTTTTAGGTTTGCAGGACCATCCCAAACAGCAAAGCCAGTACTGTTGGGAAGCAGCAGCAGGTGAGTCTTCCTAGGATCCCTTTCTCTCTCCCTCTTTCCAACATTCAGAGACTGACATCATTTCACCCCGTTTCCCTCTGGACTAAATAATCCCATAGGGTACTTGAACAATTCAAGAAAGAGGAAACTAGACTTCCTAATAATAGTATGGATCAGGCAGGTTTAAGACAATAATTGAAAACAATAAAGAAGATGCAAGCATATATGGATCCTCTGAGTTTGTGTGGAAGGAAGTTTCAGAAATGCACAGGCATATTACATTACACAGCTCCAAGAAGAGCCACTCACATCAGAGTGGATGGGACTGGTGCCACCAGGCCATGTGCACATGCAGCTTCCACAGCCAGATGTGATGGCCTCTTACATAATCAGGTCCACGGTCTTTTCATCTGAGGTTCCCAAATACAAACCCATCTAAAGTACTAAAATTTGTTTTTTTTTTTTTACTCCTATAGCAAAACTTGATCTGAATGGATATTTGTGTTTATGTATTTACTTCACAGCAGAAATACTGGTATGTTTTGATTATTAGGCATCACCTCTGATTCCTTTGGGATATTATGCACCATAATATATTTCTCAAATCTGAAAATTTTAGGCTACCAGAGTTTCAGATAGGTGATTACAGAACTCAAAATGTTAACTCTGGCATTAATAAAAGATGGTAAAAAAAATCTCTCACATTTAAAAACCAGCACTCTGTAGCAGCCCCTTGTGGCTCCCTGAGCATATCCAGACCACGCTCTATTGTGTCTTTGCTCGGCCTCTTGAGTGTGGATGGGTCCTGGGCAGCCCCAGGGCTACAACATGTTGGGTGCTGCCACCATGTTCTCTAGCCCTTCCCAGCCTGCACCGTGTTCTGCAGCTGAAGCTCTGACCTGGTCTTGGCATTCATTCATCTTTTCCCTGCCCCACAGAATTCTTGAACTAAGCTGGACCAAGGCCCAAGCACGCTTCCTGCCCCACCCCAAAGCAGCATTTCTCAAACTATGCATTTCCCTTCTTCCTCTGGTTGTGTCCTCAAAGGATGGGGACAGCAAGTTCTGGGGTTCCTAGTTTTACCTTTCCTATCTCAGATCTCTGACCACAGCCTGCCTTGGCCCCCTGCATCTCCTTGAACCTTCTTAGCTCTTGCACCCTTTCTCTGGTAGTCCCCCCAACGTGAAATAGAATTAGGTCCATGCTCATCAGAACAGACCAGCATACACACTCTCCAAATATTTTTTGACCTTACTCATTTAATGCCACACATGATAGAGATGGACAGAGACTGTGTAGGCATACTCCTTTCAAAATAACAGTCCCTGGGATCTTGCAAGCTTCTACCTGGGCTGCATTAAGTGAACCTCCAGTCCAGGGGCCCATTTCTGGGCATGGACAAGTCTCAGAACTTTCTGTCTCTTTTCTGTGGCCTCCCAGCTGATAAGCCAAGACCTGTACTCCCCCACCCTCACACAGACCAGTAACAGTGTCAGAGCTGGGACCAGAGCTGGGGTTCTGGTCCAGTAGGACCCATATGTTTGTGGTGCTGCTGCAGAGCAGTTGGTGATGTGGGTATGAGGTTTCCTGCTTTAGCTTCATATCAGTCAGACCCAGGGGTGAAGAGGTGGCAGCCTGTAGGCAGACACCTAACTGGCTGGGGACGGTGGTGATTGCTGCCACATGGGAGCACATAATCTTATTAATCCTAACAGCTGTCTTCTGAAGAGGAGGCTCAAAGAGCTAAAGTGACTTGCTCCAGGTCATACTTACAGGAAATATGTGAGGGAGCTGGGATTCAAACCATCAACTTCTCTGGCTCCAAAGTTCTCCCCCAACACTGAGTTACATTTGCACATTCATGTTCCATCTCTGACTCTCAGGAGCTCATCTGGCAGATGGAACAGTTGTACCATGCTGGTAGGTCTTGATTCTTCAAGGACTAGGCCTCTGACTAACCCTATATGTGGTCCCCACCCCACATCCATCCCTCCTGTATCATTTTCTGGGTTCTTTGTGTTGTTTCTATATCTGGAAGGATTTTCAGTCTCATTTCCTGGATTCTTTGTTGCTTTGGCCCAGGAGATGGGGCATATGTCATCCTGCCTTGAGATTCCTCTGAACATAGCTGGCAAGGAAATGAGAAAAGATCCTAATTAGGGGGCAATAACCCCCCGGAAAAACGCAGACCCTTTACAGTAGACTGTGTCCTTCCCACAAGCTCTGAGTATTTGTCAGATGTTTACAGAGCCTTCATTAAAAGAGAGCTGTCTTAGATAAGAGATGGGGAGTGCTGCATCGAGAGCCAGATAAGAACAAGTGGAGGACTGCCTGGGCAGGGCAGGGGAGAGCCTCGTGCTGGCCCCGGGGGGCACTCTGCAAAGCCTTCAGCAGGACGATGCGGGCTGTCTCCTCCACCCGCTAACACACCTCGGCAGCCCTGCAGTCTCCTCTACAGGGCCCAAGATGTACCCTGGGGCATTGTGGGTGGCCCTGCCCACACTGTCCCTGCTGGCCTGCTCCCTGCAGGGGAAGCCGTTACAGAGCTGGGCAAGGGTGTCTGCGCAGGGAAACACCCGCAACTTTCTGGAAGATCCTGGAGGAGGGCGGCAGGAGGGCACTTTTGATCTGAAGGTGTTCCTGGAGAACATGAAGGTGGATTTCTTACGCAGCCTCAACCTGAGTGGGGTCCCCTCCCAGGATAAAACCCGACTGGAGCCGCCACAGTACATGATCGACCTGTACAACAGGTACACCGCCGACAAGTCTTCCACCCCAGCCTCCAACATCGTGCGGAGCTTCAGCGTGGAAGGTAGAGTCAGCTTGCTCCCATCTGCCCTGGGGTGGGACTCACCGGCCCACAGTGTGGACCCGCTCTGCCCCGTGAGGTAGCCACTGGCCACATACAGCTCTTCAAGTGTGCTTTGAAATGGATGACAGTGATATAAAATGAAAACTTAGTTCTCTAGTTTCACCAGCTCTGTTTCCAGGGCTCAGTGGTTGTATGTGGCTAATGGCAGTCCTGTGGGGCAGTGCAAATCATAGGGCCTTCCACCATCACAGAAGGTTCTAGTGGACAGCTCTGCTCTGGCGGATTCTCCTTCCCTGGGCCACGTGCCACCTGTAATACGGTAGGTGCTCAGGGATGCTATCTTCCTTCCCCTCCCTATCCCTCCCTCTACCCTTCCCTCTTCCTGACTCTCCCTTCTGGAATTTTTTTCTCTTTCCATCTGCCCCCATCCCAACATTTCTGTTCCTTTTCTACTTAGAAACAGACAACTGATTTAGCCCTTAATTGCTATATTTTAAAACTTTGGTGGAATTCATAATTCTCTCATAAAAGGGCTTTTAAAAACCCAGATAGAATCTTTTGACAGAGAAGTGTGAGAAGAGAATCTCATTATCTTCTAAATATAAATTTCCCTGACTAAGAAGGCTAGAAGATGAACATTGACTTAAAGCCTAAGTCTGCTAACTCATTCAACATCCCAGGATTAGGGGAAATGAATTTCTGAACAGGGAAGCCAAAGCTCACATGGCTGAACTTGTCCAGGTCAGGGCCACAGTAAAGGTTAAGCAGCTGGTTTCTGGCCTAGGCCTTGCAGCCTGTAGAGCGCTGGCTTGTTTATCTGCTGCTGCTTTTTCTAAAGGGCTTTGAGCACTGAGTCTGAGACCTGCAAATGCCCAAGAGGCCCAGCTCAGTGCCACAGACAGGCCAGGCCAGAACTGCCCAGTCTGCAGAGCATGTGCCTGTGTAAAAACAGTATAATTTGAAACATGATGACTCGGTGCTATTGGATTTTCTTTTTACTCCAATGCATAAGAAAAATTTGAATTTTATGTGAACTTCCTAATTTTAAAACCATGGCTTCATTTTAGTTTTTGTTTGTGTTTTTTTGAAGTTGAAATTTGTAGGCCACCAGGTCCACAGGAGACAACTGTGACCTCCACCTTATGGGGGTCATGGGCTTCTTTGCTTGGGGCCTAACCCACCATATTCCACAGACCAGGGAGTCGAGGACATGAAACCCTGTCAGTGATCCCCTCATACACCCATACTCACCACAGAGTGCATGACCTGGGAAGCAATCCACTTTCATCTCTTCCATCTGATACGACTTAGGGAAGGCAGGAAGGAATCTGTTTGCTGCGTGTCTGATCCTGGCCCCACATTCATTGTCTAGCCATGCCACATTTAGATCACATTAGGTTGTGAATGCCTGGTTCACACTGTTCAATGTGCCATGGCAGCTCAGCACATCCCACAGGCCTGAAATGGAGGAGACCAGGGAGAGCTGAAGGGAACAAGGCCCTGTGATGCGTTGCATGCAGGAAGTGTGTATGAGTTGGTAAAAGGGGAGGGACATAAAGAACTCATTAAGTATCTGCTGTGAGCCAGGGACTGTGTCTGATAAGTTCCATATGTCACCTTGACAAAGCCTCACACCATTGGGAGGGAAGGCTTGATGAACCCCATTCTACAGAAAGGAAAACTGAGGCTCAGGGAGATTCAGAACCTTCCCAGGTATGCCTAATGAGGAGCAGAGAGGGTTGGTTATTTCATTTCATCAGATACAAACACCTGCCTGCAGTGTTTTTACAGCACAAGGTCTTCACCATGTTGGAACATACAGTTGTCCTCCCTTATCTACAGTGCAGAAAATTCCAGAAACAATTTATAAGTTCCAAATAGTTTGTATTATAGTATATTGTTCTAGTTGTTATATTTTAACTTTAATATTAACCATAGTTGTTAATTTCTTACCTTGTCTATGTTATGAATTATATACACACACACACACACACACACACAGTTGTATACTATTCCATACTTGCAAATATCCTTTGATTCATTGTGTATCTTGGAACATATTCCTGGAGAATAAGAGGGGATGACTATAGAAGATAGTCTAAAAGTGCAACTTTTAAAAGTGCAACTTTTCTTCTTCTTTGTGTGTGTGTGGAGGGGGGTGGGTTAGCCATGGGATAGTGTAATGGCCAAGTGTCAACTTAGAAGAAATGGGAAATAGAGGTAATTATGTTACTAAAAGGCAAGCCTCATTTCTGACTGTACATACCTGCCTGGCTAATATTTGTCTTTCTTCTAATAAACACTGTCCATTTTTGCTTTGCTAGGACGATACAATTCCAAATAATTTCTACACTGCTTGGATGCTGATATTTCTTACCTTGTCTTAATTTAATTAGACTTTCACCATCCCCAACCAGATCTAATGTGGAAAAGGCATTTTGTATTTTTTTTGTTATGTTAAGAGAAATGACAAATAATAATTTAAAAAAGATACTCACTGTGTGCACTTTGGCAATTAAATGTCTTGAGTCCCAGTCTGTACATCTGTAAAAGTGGAATAATAATTAGATCTTCCCTAACTAAGGTGACAGGATTAAAGTAAGGTACAATATGTCAAGTTCCTAGCATATTGCTAGGTATGTAGTAAGCATTCAATAAATAGCAGGGACTGTTGACCTAACTGCAGGCATCTGCCTCTGCTTTTTCTTGGAAGATCCTAAATCAGTGTTTAAAAAACACTCTTCTACTAAGGACCGAAGTGAAACAGAATAGGGATAATAGAGACAAAATCTGTCATCCTAGATGTTGTTTCGTCCAAGTGGTGAGATTTGATTTGGTGTCATGAGAACAGACACTGCAGACAGACATCTACCCTGGTGTGTTTGCATTTCAGATGTTGTCTCTACAACTGCCACAGAGGACTTGCCATTCCAGAAACACATTCTTCTCTTCAACATCTCCATCCCCAGGCATGAGCAAATCACCAGGGCTGAGCTCCGTCTCTACGTCTCCTGTCAAAACCACGTGGACTCGTCTCATGGGCTAGAAGGAAACATGGTCATCTATGATGTGCTGGATGGAGAAGGTGCCTCAGGGACCAAGACCTTTCTGGTGTCCCAGGACATTCAGGACGAGGGCTGGGAGACCTTGGAAGTGTCCAGTGCTGTGAAGCGATGGGTCAGGGCAGATTCCACAAAGAGCAAAAATAAGCTCGAGGTAACCGTGGAAAGCCATAGGAAGGGCTGTGACACATTGGACATCAGTGTCCCTCCAGGTTCCAAAAACCTTCCCTTCTTTGTTGTCTTCTCCAATGACCGCAGCAACGGGACCAAGGAGACCAGGCTGGAGCTTAGGGAGATGATTGGCCATGAGCAGGAGAGCATCCTTAGGAAGACACCTAAGAAAAACTACAGGGAGGCAGGTGAGAACCAGGAGGATGAGGAGGAAGAGGAGGACGTGGACGGCCACATGGCCACGGGTTTGTCTTTAGCCAGACGGAAGAGGAGCCTAGGGGCCAGCAGCCACTGTCAGAAGACCTCGCTCAGGGTGAACTTTGAAGACATTGGCTGGGACAGCTGGATCATCGCACCCAAGGAGTATGATGCCTATGAGTGTAAAGGTGGCTGCTTCTTCCCCCTGGCCGATGACGTGACACCGACAAAGCATGCCATTGTGCAAACCCTGGTGCATCTCAAGTTCCCCACAAAGGTGGGCAAGGCCTGCTGTGTGCCCACTAAACTGAGTCCCATCTCCATCCTCTACAAGGATGACATGGGGGTGCCCACCCTCAAGTACCACTACGAGGGGATGAGTGTGGCAGAGTGTGGGTGCAGGTAGTGGTTGCCCTCCGGACTAGGGGAGGCAGGGTGGGAATATGGATTCTGAGAAGAGCTCCTGTGTCCCCTGGGTATGACAGGCAATAAGTTGATCTGCATGCTACCTGGAGAAAGAAAGGGAGCCTGCTGTCCCTCTCGCTCCCCATGCAAAGTACGCACCACTGGCTCCCACTGGTGGGGAGGGTGACGGCTGGACAGTCGCTGGGATGGAAGGGAAATGATGTCAGGGGAACATAAGAAAATACGGAGCAGAAATCTGAGCAGAAACTAGTCAGGGGAGTATAGACAGGTGACATGCAAACATTCATAGAAATTACAGAGGTCAAGGAGGATGAGGCTTATTCCAATAAACTTTGGGAGAGAAGAGAAAAGGAACAAGCTTCGACCAGTCATTTTGTGTCATTTCCCACACCCAAATGAGTTGATCATTATGACTTCTGATTTATAGATGTAGAAACCAAAACCTAGGCAGGTGAGTTAGTACTGATCAATGGTGGGATTCTAACCCAAGTTTGTGTGACAACAAAGCCTGGGACCTTCCCATTCAGGTTAGCATGTCACTCTGTACTGAAAGTGCAATTAGACATTGTGAAGCTGGAGTATTGAGGACAAGCCGAGCTGAGCTCCAGTGGGTACTCCCCAGTATGACTGGGCTGCTCATTCTATCTGGTACACAACCTTTCTATGTGATGTCTGTGCTCATTCTGTGGCTAAATGCTTTATAATACCACCATGGAGTCACCGAGAAACCACACCCAAACCAACTGCAGAATAGAGAAAGACAGTTTAAGACAGTGGCACCTCTGACATGCATCGAGGCTACTTTGACTCTCTGGTACAGAGCTCATACAATCACTCTGTGATAGTCTGGGAGGGACAGCTGATGGTCTCAGCCTCTGCAGTTCCCTCCTGAGCAGAAGGCACCCGCGAGTGTCCCCTGCCAGATGATTCCACAGAGGATAGGACTAGAATTTGAATTTGTTGAAATTAAATATGCTTTTGATTTAGTATGTGAAACATCCCTATTTTTAAATCCTCGGTGACATGCACTCAAGTGATACGATGTCCAGCCTTCTTGGGGAGGACTCCCTATCCTCTGAAGACATCTGGTACTTATTGGCTGCCACGGGCTTGGACTGTTCTTGCCAGCTTTCTTGAGTCATGTGTGTTCTGCCTCCACTGGCTCCAGGGGAGGAAAGAATTTCCATTTCCTATGTGTTTCATCCTCTGCTCTGACTCTCCTTGAGGTATATAGACCTGGATGGCATGAGGAAGAATTTGAGTCACAAAGATCCCCACCCATGGCCTGTTGACCCCTGACCAGAGCAGGGCCTGAAGGAGCCTTAGAAAGACCTGGGCACCCCCATTGCCTGCAACTCCCTCATATTTAAAAAAATAAAAGAAATGCTTTGTGTTCAATGTTTACATGGAGTCAGTGAATGACTTTAACACAAAAATACTATGCAACATTATTGTTGGATTGCTGGAGTTGGAGAAAATAGGAATTTGTGGTATGTGCTAGACAGTGTGGTATGGCAATGCTGTTTACAGTGGGGTGACGATTTCTTCAGGTCCTGGTGGTATGTTTCTGTGCCTGAGTGTAAGTGTCACTTGGAAATAAAGTCAAGTGTCTGATCTGTGACCTTTTCTAAATGTGACACAGGATCCTCCAGCTCCACAATCCTCCTGGCCTTGATATGTGTCAGAAGTTTCCCCAGGTGGGGGCTGCAGAGGAGGACCATGGAGCCAAGAGTGGCTGTGTCTGTCCTTTGGAGTGAGTGGGTGTGTTTAGACATGGGCCTGTGTGTACATGTGAAGGTGTGAGCTACTGTCTGTGTAGAAGTTCTCAAGCGCATGATGATAGTTGCCTTCCTTCATGTTCCCGTATATCAAAATAGGATGAACATGGCTCTAAGAAACCTGAATAATCTCACTTCATCTCCACCCAGTGTCCAAAGGCCTATATAACTCCTCCAATATCTGTCTACCACACCTTTGCTCATAGGCCCAGCTCCAGCCAAACTCCACCCAAAACCCTCTCCTGTTCTCTGCCCTTGGTACACCATCCTGCCCTTCCCCTCACTACCAGAAAAACAACCCAAGTCCCAGTGTCTGTGAGTGAGGCCCCAGCTCCAGTATCATCCACCCTGGTCCCCAGTGAGGCTCCAGTTCCACCTTTCTACTCTTAGTAGGGCTACAGTGCTTCTGTGACACAGTTGCCACAGGCCTACCCTGGGGAGCTGCTGACCTCCTATCCTGTGCCACTTGTTACCTTGACTCTTCTGGAGGGGAAGCCATGAGTCTCTCATCTTGGTCATTCCCATAGGGCCAATGTGCCTATAGCTCAGGACAAACTGATATGGTCAGATGTGCAAAAACGCAGAATGCGATGATTAAAGTAAGATGTGTTCTCTAGCTTCCATTTCTCTGGGTCATTCTTTGCATAGGATTCTTCAAAGATTGTTCACACACAGACATAGAACACAATGGAGCATCACCATCAAAGCCCCCTGCCTATTGACCTCCACTTTCAATGCTGCATTGGAAACAGTTCGCAAAGCTTTCTCCTTTTATTATAACAGGGTGGAAATTGTGTCACTGAAATTCAGTTTGATAGGACATGCCCACAATCTTTGGGCTGCACTTCTGTTGCCTGAGCCTTCCTCAAGATCAAGTTCCTACTAACAGCAAAAATCAAAGCTAGAGCATGAACGAGACAAACAAGACAGAACCTGTCGTTTTGTATGTAAAGCTGCCTTCGCCTGGGTACTGTCCACTCCAGGCTCTGTCATCCTTAGGCTTTGTCCTCCATGGGCACTGGCCCTTTTGCCTCACTGTGCAAGATCCCATGGGCATCCAGACACTTATAGGGCACCACTCATTGCAGAAGAAGTTTTGTTAACAGGGACACTAAACACTGTGGTTTTATCATTCTGGACATCAGATTCTTCCTTCATCTGCTGCACATGTGACTTGAACACATATGACTTGTGCCTGAGATGGGTCTTCCCATACCATCATTTGAGCTGGTTCTCATAGCAGCCCCCAAAGAGTTTTTGCTTGCTCCTCTTTAGATGAGGTCGGCATGTTGGAGGTGGTAGCTCAGGACATGCAGCAGCAAAGCCTGGCGCCTGTCCACCTCTGTGGGTTTTTTCTCTGCCTGGCCAGCCTCTGATGCAGGCCCCGATGCAATCTGTAATGGCACAGAGAGTCTCAAGGTTAGGTCCTCAGGGTTGTGCTCTCCTTTTACTCACAAGAGACCTGAGCTCAGAGGGCTTTGGAATGGATAGGAGCATAGGTGTGGGGCTCGGGCAGCTGCATAGACCTTGAGATGATTTGAATGTTTTGGGGCCATCTTGACATTTGTAAGAATTGTTGTAAAAGGGGCCCCCATTTTCATTCCTCAGTCAGTCCTGCAAATAATGTTGCTGATTCTGGATACAAGCGTGTGTTTGGCATCTTGGTTTTCCAAGTCCCGGGGCACCCTGGAGGCTGATTCAGGGAATGATTCAGTCCCCAGGGGACCTGTTTCATGATCACACACACGATGTTGCCCATGAGAAAGATGCTTCCCAGCCTAGGCCAACATCTGCCTCTCTGCAGCACCATCTGTTCTGGTGAACCCTGACGTAGGAGCCGTCTTGATGGGGGCTGTGGGGAGTCCTCGGTTGTGGCAGACATGACTAACATACTGACCCACAAGGGGCTGGAGAGATTTTCCAGAAGTTTCTTTCTGGATAAAGTGAGTAAGATGAGGGCAGAAAAGTTGTTCATTAAAGTAACATGTGGTTTGGGGTGTGCTTATCTATCTCTCTGCTTTTATGAAATGATAGAGACTGTAGGTAATAAGTTTTTGTTTTTTATAATGTCCATAACCTTGCACTGATGCTCATAATGATTTCTGAGCGATAGATCTATGAAATCCCACAGGGTGTTTTCTTCTAGCCTCAGTTCCCATCCACAACTCTGGGAACTCTACAGTCAGGTGTGCCGATGGGTACCACTACACCGTGGAGAAAGCAGCCACACCCAACCCGGGGCCTGTCAACCTCTGGGCCAGCTGCAGACCCTGGTGTTCATGGTCTGGACAGACTACTCGTCCTCTTCCCTTTTCCTTCTGAGAACTCAACAACCCCAAAGAGCTTTATAATGTGTGAAAGAAGATAGACAAACAAGAATCATCCACTCAGCATAATTCCATTTATGTAAATTCTAGAAACTTTCTGATGACAGAAAACTAAGGAGTAAATTGCCTGGAGATGGGGATGTGGGGTGGATTGGCTAATAGAGTATGGGGAAAAATGGTGGTAAAAGTAATATACATTTGTGGTGAGCCGTTTCTGCGGACCATAGCCACCATTACAATATGGCGCTGGCTGCCACTGTGGTCAGTGATAAACAACTCCTTATTAGGGAGAGTTGGCGCGTTTTGAGATAACACCCTATGAGAAAGATCCACGTGGCAGCTTTGCACTGGGGCTTAGGATGCTTTATTAAAGCTAGGAGGCACGGGTGGAGGAGGAGAAGCTTGAAGATACATTTTGAATAAAGGCCTGAATAAACTGCTGAAAGAAGAATCCTGTGTTGCGTCTCCTTTGCCTGCCAGGGGTCGCGACATACATTATCACGTAATTTCATGGGTCTATATACAAGTCAATACTCACCAGATTATATAATTCATGTATGGGCAGTTTTTCATATGTTAGTTATATATCAATTCAGTTGTGAAAAACAAAACGTACACATTTATCATACATCTTAGAATTTACTGGAAAAGTATGTTGCAGGAAACAAACAAGTATATATACCCCGAATTCAGGAAGCCCTTTTTTGAGGATTTATATACAGAAACAGAAAACAATTGGCCCTTAAAAATACGTCCATGAGAATATTTCTTGCAATGTCATTAAAGAAGGAAAACGCATTACTTAAAGTATCTAACTAGGTGACTTTTCTGTTGCTATAACTGAATGCCACAGACCAGATGATTTTTAAAGAACAGTTTATTTGGCTTACGGTTCTGGAGGTATGAGGTCCAGAGTACAGCAGCGTTTGTTCAGCATCTAGTGAGGCCTTCTGCTGCTACATAGCACGGTGGAGGGCATCGCATGACAAGACAGAGCAAGTGTGCCAGCTCTCATCCCTCTTCCTCTACTCATAAAGCCACCAATGCCATCCCGGGCTCCCCCTCTATTTCACCCCCTGCCATAGCCTCATCTCATCTTAATTACCTTCCAAAGGCCCCACTTCCGAATATCACTAACACCCAACTTTGAGGATGAATTTTCAACACATGAATTCCAGGGGCAATACCCAAACCATAGCACCAGGGGAACAGATCAGCACATCATCAAGAACTCTTCTAGAGCGATTAAAATGCTGAATTTAATGGATAGACTTCGAGTGGGAGGGATGTTTATGCTGTATGTTTTAAGTGAGTAAAACAAAATGCAGCTTAGTCTCTACACTACCCTGGGCTGGGCAGATCTGGGGGGGGGTGCACCCACAGGTGTGTCTCTCCTTCAGGTATGTCTCTGTCTATGATACAGAGACAAGTGAGAACAGAAAGCTATTTAGTGGGTATACAGATGGCCAGAAATAAGGCTCCTTTGGGGGAAGGCCTTCATAAACCACTTGGTAAACATCCTGAGATAATAATTTCCAGAGAGCAGATTGTGGCTCCCCACTGTGCAGAGAAAGACCCCCCATCTCCAGGATCATGTTCTCAGATGATCAGAAATAAGGCTCCTTTTGGTTATTACTGGTTAGTAAAGAAATTTGAATCAGAAGAAAGTCTTTGGGAAGAGATCATTTACACATTTTTGTGAAAATGAGTACCTTTAACTCTTTTGATTCTGAAAAAGTAAACACAAAAAGGCAAAATATAGTAAAGATAAAGTTCAACTTAAAATGACTAAAAAATATACTGCTTGTGTGTTGTGGGGTCAGAGAGGCAGAGGTGAACTAAGGAAAGGGTAAGAAATGTCTAGAATCTGTGTAGGTAGTATTAAAATAACTAAATTAGAGGTCCTTAGACCTGGTGGCTCTGATGCCCTGTGCTTCTTACATGAACAAAAAAAGACATTACTCAGTCCCATTTCCTATACACGGCTAATTTAAAAGACAATAAAATTAAAGCTCCACCAATCACAGTGGCCAACTGAACGTCAGGTTTATTGTCTTGAGCTACCCACTGGGATACTCCAAAGACAAGAGCTCAAACTTGAACCAATCAAATAATTTCCTTTTTCTGCTTGGGCATTCACCCTATAAAAGCCCTCCCTGGGGCTCCTGTGGGTTGAAGCTGGCCAATTAGTGTATTGTTGTCTGTTCAAATAAATAAACTCAAAATTTTTATTATGCCAAAGTTTCTCTTTTAACAATAAGTATATGGATATTTGCTTTACCACTTGCAAACTTTCACCATGAAAGCTCCTACTCTGGAGACTTGCCCAGAACATTACACCCAGGGTGGGCTAAGGAGGCTGGCTGCCTTCTGCTTACAGCTCCCCTCACTTGCAGGCCAGGCACCTCAGGCTCCTGGAGAGTTTCCAGAACTCTGGGAACAAAACATGCCCTCTAACCTGCTGCGGGCTGTACCCCAGATGGAAGCACTGCCCAACTCAGGCACCCCAGAGACTTGTAACAAATTTTGATTCTTTTCCTCACCTCCTCATGAGGCTCTGGGCCACTCACACAAATCAAGGCCCAGCCACAGTTTCAGGCATTCTATCCGGAGAGCTCGTCTCTGTACTACATGTTCTCCCAAAAGAGACTTATTTCTGTATCCCTAGGCTTTTCTATCGAGAGCCTGGCCCAGTCTCCATCAATGACAGAGCAATGCCCTTTGGAGGAGTTCTGGGCCACATGCTCCAAGGTAGGGTTTCCCAGGTGGAGTCAGAGTAGAAGGTCTAGTCTTCCCTGCAGGACCGGAGGAAATGAACAAAACACATTGATAGGGCAATGTCTATGATATCACACCTCTGGCCTTATTCTTCCAGCAAATCAGGCTCATTTCCATGGGTTGCAAATGGTGAAGAGATGTGACCATATGTTGTTTGGGCATTAAACAAATCCTAATGAGCTAAAAATATGTTTGTTTTAGCTAATTGACCTCTTTGGCCTTCATAAACCACTTGGTAAACATCCTGAGATAATAATTTCCAGAGAACAGATTGTGGCTCCCCACTGTGCAGAGAAAGACCCCCGTCCCCAGGACCATGTTCTCAGGCTGCCTGCTGAGGTGCACATGGGATCCTATCTACTCCCGCCTCAGCCCAAGAAGTGTTTCCTGGAGAAAACCGAGGGGACCCAGGAAGGGCAGAGCCACAGGCGACTCTCCCAACTGCTGCTCCCAGGCTACACCACTGACGTCTGAACCATCGTCGTCTTTAAATGAGAGAAATGCTCCTTGCCAAGAGGGGTGCCTCAAAGCAGGGGTTCTAGGTTTTGCTATATGTTACTGGCAGGTCATTTTCAAGCAAGATTCGTGTTATTTCTAGGAGAAGATCTAAGAGCGGGGAGCCCAAGAAATGCAGCTAGGACTGGTTCCCAGGCGTGCTCCACGCAGGTGGGTAGAATGATCTGGATTCTGTGTGAGGTCTGGCACCACAGAGACCCAAGTCCTCCAATAACTCTGTTCTTCCTGTAGTTGGCAGGCTGTGGCTGAGCCCTGAACTAATTAACGGGGGTCTCCTTCAACCAGGAGAATCATGCTTATTAGAGATCAGGGCTATCCTCATCTGATCTGGAATCACTGGTCCTATGAAGCCCAGAAGGTGTGTGGGCTGCCATACTCCATGCTGATGTCCAGAGATGTCATTCCTCTCATTGGAAAGCTGTGGGAGGATATACCTGGTTGCCAGACGCATTAGGAAGAGGTAGGAATAAAGTTCAAGACTTGAGGCTGGTGGTATACTCAGACTTAACCTCTGCACTATCTGAGCCAACCTTGGCCTCATTGGCTTCTATTTGCTGCCTCCCCTACCCCTGGCCCTGCATCCCCATGAAATGTTAGACTTAATTAGCCACTGAACTCTCTGGCCTGTTTCTCTGGCGATAAAATTGGGATAATATCTAATTTAGCAGGTTTTCCAATAACTGGGAGCTTTTTATTTGCTGGTTACTGCAATACTTCATACAGAAGCACTTATGTGCTCTATATCATAAATAAGATACTTCCCTAAGTTCTCAGAATAGACTGCAAAGAGATCTACCCAATCCCACAGTCCTGGATCACCCAGAGTAGTGGAAGAATGATATTAATTTGTAGGTTCATAACTTCCTTTGCAAGGCTCTGGGGGAAAATGTTGGTTCATAAAACACACAGCACAGTGCCTGGCATGTACAAGGAACTCAAAATAAACAGCAGTTATTTGTGTTATTCTATGCAGGGATTGCTCAGCAAGATGAGATACAGTGTTCCTTCCGGGTCAAACCACCCCAGCAGCTTTTCTCCAGTCCCTGGGGCCGATGCGCTTGAATTAGACAGGATTAAAGGCTTACTGGAGCTGGAAGCCTCACCCCAGCTCCCAAGTTGAGCCCCAGACCTTCTGTCTGCCTACTGAGAAGGACGAAGGAGGAAGGCAGAAGCACAGAGCAGAGCTTTGGCCTTGCACAGTCAAGGGGGCTTTTGTTCAGGAGTCCTGGGTCACCAGCACTCGGCCTCCTGGGGATCCCCACCATGAGAGAATGGCTCTTGGTCCTGTCCGTGCTGTTCTATGGACTGGCTGGCCCCACGCTCCTGTTCCAGCCGAGCCTTGTGCTGGATATGGCCAAGATCCTCTTGGATAACTACTGCTTCCCAGAGAACTTGATGGGGATGCAGGCAGCCATCGAGCAGGCCATGAAGAGTGATGAGATTCTGAGCATCTCAGACCCTCAGACGCTGGCCCATGTGCTGACGGTCGGTATGCAGAGCTCCTTGAATGACCCGCGTCTGATCATCTCCTATGAGCCCACCATTCCAGAGGCTCCCCAGCAAGCCCCAGCTCTCACCAACCTCACACTAGAGGAACTACTTTCTGGGTTGGAGACAAACATCCACTATGAGATCCTGGAAGGCCATGTGGGCTACCTGCAGGTGAATGACATCCCGGGCCAGGAAGTGCTGAGCAAGCTTGGGGGATTCTTGGTGGAACACATGTGGAGTAAGCTTATGGGCACCTCTGCGTTGGTGCTGGATCTCCGACACTGCACTGGGGGCCACATCTCTGGTATCCCCTACATCATCTCCTACCTGAATCCTGGGAACACGGTCTTGCATGTGGATACCATCTATGACCGCCCCTCTAATACTACCACAGAGATCTGGACCCTGCCAGAGGTTCTAGGAGAGAGGTACAGTGCAGACAAAGATGTGGTGGTCCTCACCAGTGGACGCACTGGGGGTGTGGCTGAGGACATCGCGTACATCCTCAAGCAGATGCGCAGGGCCATTGTGGTGGGTGAGCGGACTGAGGGGGGTGCCCTGGACCTCCAGAAGCTGAGGGTAGGCCAGTCCAATTTCTTCCTCACGGTACCCGTGTCCAGGTCCCTGGGACCCCTGGGTGGAGGCAGCCAGACGTGGGAAGGCAGTGGAGTGTTGCCCTGTGTGGGAACACCAGCTGAGCAAGCCTTGGAGAAAGCCCTGGCCATCCTCACCCTGCGCCGTGCCCTGCCTGGTATTGTCCGCCATCTTCAAGAGGCCCTGCAGGAGTACTATACCTTGGTGGACCGTGTGCCTGCCCTGGTGCACCACCTGGCCAGCATGGACTACTCTGCAGTGGTCTCAGAAGAGGATCTGGTCACTAAGCTCAATGCCGGTCTGCAGGCTGTGTCTGAGGACCCCAGGCTCGTGGTGCGGGCTGTTGGGCCCAAAGAAACCTCTTCTGGGCCTGAGACTGAAGTTGATGATACCCTAGTTGCAGCCCCTGAGGTGCCTGAGTTGCCCCAGGATGATGCTGCCCGGCAAGCCTTGGTGAACTCTGTCTTTCAGGTGTCAGTGCTGCCAGGTAACGTGGGTTACATGCGCTTTGATGGATTTCCAGATGCCTCTGTGCTGGGGGCACTAGCCCCCTATGTACTACGCCAAGTGTGGGAACCCCTGCAGGACACAGAGCACCTCATCATGGACTTGCGCCATAATCCCGGGGGACCATCCTCTGCGGTGCCTCTTCTGCTGTCCTACTTCCAGGGGCCAGAGGAAGGCTCTGTGCGCCTCTTCACCACCTATGACCGCAGGACCAATGTCACACAGGAGCACTTCAGCAGCAGCGAGCTGCTGGGCCCGCGTTATGGAAACCAGCGCGGGGTGTACTTGCTCACCAGCCACCGGACTGCCACTGCAGCTGAGGAGTTCGCCTTCCTCATGCAGTCCCTGGGCTGGGCCACTCTGGTGGGCGAGATCACTGCGGGCAGCCTGCTGCACACCTGCACTGTGCCACTGCTGGATACGCCTGAAGGAGGTCTGGTGCTCACCGTGCCAGTGCTAACTTTCATTGACAACCATGGTGAGGGCTGGCTGGGTGGCGGAGTGGTGCCTGATGCCATCGTACTGGCTGAGGAGGCCCTGGACAGAGCTCAGGAAGTGCTGGAGTTCCATCGCAGCTTGGGAGCCTTGGTGGAGGGCACAGGGCACCTGCTGGAGGCCCATTATGCACGGCCAGAGGTTGTGGAGCAGATGGTGTCTCTGCTGCGAGCCAAGCTGGCTCACGGGGCCTACCGCACGGCTGTGGACTTGGAATCGCTGGCCTCGCAGCTCACTGCTGACCTGCAGGAAGTGTCTGAGGACCACCGCCTGCTGGTGTTCCACAGTCCTGGTGAGCTGGTGGCTGAGGAGGTGCCCTTGCCACCCCCTGTGGTCCCCTCTCCAGAGGAGCTCTCCTACCTCATCGAGGCCCTGTTCAAGTCAGAGGTGCTACCTGGCCGGTTGGGCTACCTACGATTCGATGCCATGGCTGAGCTGGAGACGGTCAGGGCCATCGGGCCACAGCTGGTTAGGCTGGTGTGGCAGCCGGTGGTAGACACAGCTGCGCTAGTTATTGACCTGCGCTACAACACTGGCAGCTACTCCTCGGCTCTGCCACTGCTGTGCTCCTACTTCTTTGAGGCAGAGCCCCGCCAGCACCTCTACTCCATCTTTGATAGGGCCACCTCGAAAGTCATGGAGATGTGGACGGTGTCCCAGGTGACTGGGCAGCGTTACGACCCCCACAAGGACCTCTACATCCTGATGAGCCACACCAGTGGGTCTGCGGCAGAGGCCTTTGCTCACACCATGCAGGACCTGCAGCGGGCCACAGTCATTGGGGAGCCCACAGCTGGAGGGGCACTCTCAGTGGGCATCTACCAGGTGGGCAGCAGCCCCTTATATGCCTCCATGCCCACCCAGATGGCCCTGAGTGCCACCACTGGGGAGGCCTGGGACCTGGCTGGGGTGGAACCTGACATCATTGTGCCCGCCAGCGAGGCCCTCTCCACAGCCCAGGATATAGTGGCTCTGCGTGCCAAGGTGCCCACCGTGCTGCAGACAGCTGGGAAGCTTGTAGCTGATAACTACGCCTCCCCTGAGCTGGGGGCCAAGATGGCTGCCAAGCTGAGTGGTCTCCAGAGTCGCTATGCAAGGGTGACCTCAGAAGGGTCCCTAGCTGAGATGCTAGGGGCTGATCTGCAGCTGCTTTCTGGGGACCCACACCTGAAGACAGCCCACATCCCTGAGGATGCAAAGGACCGCATTCCTGGAATTGTACCTATGCAGGTGAGATACAAGAGAGATTTGGCCCAATCCCATCCTGGAAGTGAGCTCACCAGTAGTCTCCAAGTACAGGGCTTTGTGTGCAGCGCAAGGCAATTTTTTTTCTGGGCTTGTTTTCATGGTTAAATCTTCAGTCATGTCTCCCCCCCCCCCCCGCGACCCTCCTCCATCATTCCATCCACCTTCTAAGCTCAGAAATCCCCAAACCCTTCTATAGAACATTACTACTCACCAGAACCCTGTTTTTGAAATCCCCTGGGATAGAAGAAGGAGATATTTCCAGGGGTTATCATTGTCGGTGTTGGGGAAAGAGGTCCCCAAGCTCTGATTTCTCCTCTGTAAATGTGGAAGTTTGTAATCCCTACCCACTGCCTGCTTCTGGGCTTTGCAATTTGCATGAATGAGTTGGGGTAGAGGTGGAGAAGTGGGGGTAGGGACAGGGAAGGAGACAATGGCCCCAGCCTCACAGTAGCCTCAGAGCTAAAACACGGAGCCTGGACACAGACCGTGGAGGGGCCAGGAGTGCCAGACACAGTCCAGAAGCCCCTCTGCATTAGGAGCCTACTGCTCATCTCTTCCCTTCCCACAGTGCCGTGTGCAGCCTCCTGAAGGAGCAGTGCTGGGGGGATATGCAGCCTGATCTAAGGGCCTGCTGGATGGAAAACTCAGAGCAAGACCCCCCATGATTGAAATATTTAAAACCAGCACTGAGGCTTTGGGGGAACATGAAAACAGGTGGAGGGAGTGTGGCTGCTGGGTCCAGTGGCCAAGGTGGCCACGGGATTCACCAAGCGCCCCACCACTAGCTGAGCACTGCATCAAAGGGCAGAACTTACAACATCTCCCTTCACTGTTTTCTTACTGGGGTTTTTCTGCTTGGTCACTATGAGCAGGCAGGATATTTGCTTTAGTTCTCTTGGAAGGAAGGCCTGAAGTTAGGATGTGGGTGCAGGCAGCTTATTTGGGAGGTGTCACTGAGCAGGAGTGAGAGAGCAGGGAGTGAGATGGGGCAGGAGGAGAGCAGATAGCTGGGCTCATTGTTTAGACTGCTGCTGCCGAGGACAGCAGGACCCTGAGAAGTACAGGGTCCTCCTTAGGTGGAAAGGACCCAGCAGCTCCTGTTCCTCCATTTGCTGAGAATACCCTGGGAACACCGACTATTGTACACTGGGGCAGGGAAGGCTTATGTCACTTGAAGGAGGCCTGGGAGAGTGCAGAAAGGCATGAGGGTATGCAGGAAGGGCAGAAATAACTAGAATCAGAGAGAGACTGAGGGGAGGGTGGGGCTGGAGACCAGTGTCCCCATGCACACAGATCTCCCTGCTGGCTCCATGCCCTCAGCCTGCCTCACTGAGTGCTGTTACCTTCCAGCACCCTTGGAGAGAGAAGGAGAGAAGTACAGCCATGTTGGGGGATCCTGGGATGGGCTTGCAGAACTACACATTTCTAAATTGCCTGCTTGTTGTTTTCCAGCATAGCCAGGGTTCACAGTTTGGAGTTAGATGTGGATTCAGAGTGTGGCTTCATCCCTTACTGGCTATGTAACCTTGAGCGATTTACTTTATCTCTCCGTGATTCAGTTTTTTTTTTTTTTTAATGGGAAAGAGGACAGTAATGGTGTAACCCTTAAGGAATGGTTATAAGGGTGATGACAAAGCTGCAGAATGCTTAGCCCAAGGCCAGGCCCCTGCCACAGTGGAGGAGAGGAAGATGAGCCCAGGGACACTGAGAAGTGTTGGGGGAGACTATGCCTGGACCTTCAGCTCTGGATACCAGGGAGTGGGGTTGGCAGACATGAGTATTCTCTGGAAGGAGGCTGTCAATCAATTAATCAATTGATTCATTTATATGAGTTCACATCCTGGGCCTGAGTTCACCAATCTCCTAGATGTGCCATAGCAATTCTCTAGTATCTACTAACTCCTTCAGAAATGTTTGTTCACTTCCTATCTCCTTAATATTTCTCGTGACATAAAGGGAACCTGTAGCACCCATTTTCTGGAGGCTCTACCATGTGCTGCTCTCCTGACTCTTCCAGATCCCTTCTCCAGAAGTCTTTGCAGACTTGATCAAGTTTTCTTTCCATACTAATGTGCTGGAGGACAACATTGGCTACCTGAGGTTTGACATGTTTGGGGACTGTGAGCTTCTCACCCAAGTCTCTGAGTTGTTGGTGGAACACATCTGGAAGAAGATTGTGCACACAGATGCCATGATTATTGACATGAGGTCAGTAGCTCAAGGACCAGTGGTCTGGCCAGGCAGTAGCCAGAAGACACCAGAGCTATGGGCTGTAGCAAGGAAGAAAAAGACCCTATGATGCAGCAAAAGAGAAGACAGGGACCAGGCCATCTTGCAACTGGGCCTCCTGCCAACCAGCCCTGGGGTCCTGTTTTAATTGCATGGTGGGGCCCCAGCACTGGTAAATTCTTTTAAGCTCCTCCAGTAAGTCCCATGTGTATTTCAGGTTAAGAATTACCCCAGACTTGTTGCCTGGTTATAAGAATCCAATAGGGGTGGGAAGAGCAGGGGACATTAAACATATTGATTCCTGGGACCTACTCCAGACTTCCTGAGTTAGTAGTTGCAGGGTGCATGCATAATTGGTATATTTAACAAGCGTTTAAGGTAGTTCTGATGATTAGTCCTATTAGGGACAGTTGAATCCTATACCTATGGTTGTGCTTCAGAACATACAAAATCAATCCTGGTCATGAGAATCAGAAAGCCAGTGATGCAGAGAGAATTTGTAAATGAACATCATCATTGCAAAAAAGAATTCTTTGCATCACAAATGGTTGTTGGAAGGATGTTTTCAGCTAGCCTTCTCCCTTCTGCATAGCAAAAACTCACCTTACATGCAGTGAGTTCCCATCACAGAATAGAAGCCGGGAAGCAGAAAAGTCCTCAGGCAATGGCTAGGACCAGGCTTCCTTGACTCCCGAGTCCATTGGTAGACATGTCCTGGACACTCTCCATGGGCCTGGGAGGAGCAGCCTGCTCCCATCTGACAGGGACACTTCCTATTGTCCCAGATCCCTGATAGAAGGGGCAGGATTAGCAGACAGGGAGCTTCTAGACCAGCTACTAGTTGCTAGCTGACAACACTCACATGGCTCTTAGTTGCCACTAGGTGGCACTGAATCCCAGCGAGGCTGGTTCTCCCTTGAAGGTAAATCATTTCCCAACACCGTGCATTTGTGCATGCCCAGCACCGGAACTTGGAGTTCCTGTGGTTCCTCTGATCCTTTTATTCTTCATACCCTTTAGTAAACAACGGAACCATCTTTAGTGCTAAATCTCTTTCTGATTAAATGAGTCATCAACAATTTTAAAGAGGAGGAAGTCTCAGCCTGTAGTTAGAACTGACTTAAAAACCCTTTGGTCCCTGAGGTTTGGAAGTTCAGATGCTGGGGTCATGGGCCATGAACAAAGTTAGGCCATCCTAAGCCATTGACCAGAAAAGGTTTCTAACATATCACCAGACTCCTAGATGGGAAGGCAAGGGTACAGCAAGGTCATACAGTGGGACAAATTCAAATGCCCTTAGATGGACTCAGGCGCCCTCATTTCTGATGCAATTCCACAACCCTGCAACACTAAGAACCATGTTAGGACACCTGAGATACCTGGGGAGTTTTGTAAAATTATCAGAGAATGCAGAAGGACATAATAATGTTTTTCAAAATATGCTCCATTGGTAGGAACTGTGGGTATGGGGGAGCAGTCCCTGGTCAATTCCTGGAGGAAACTTGCTGACAAATTTCTAACTGCAGGACATATCGGAGCCTTTAATGAATTACTATGTGATTAGAAGGGGAGGGCATGGTATTCAGTATCTTCTGAATGTCTTTGACACAAAGTCTCTTGGTCTTAAGAGACTGGTACTCTTGGAAATGCTCTGGGTAATACCTACCCATGGAACTCTGAACGATCAGAACCCTCCATAGGACTAAGGTTCCAGGCCCTAGAGGAGCCTGAGGACCTACCTGTGAGATCCACTTCCCTTCCCTCAGGTTCAACATTGGTGGCCCCACCTCCTCCATTGCTGCCCTGTGCTCCTACTTCTTTGACGAAGGCCCTCCAGTTCTGCTTGACAAGATCTACAGCAGGCCCAATGACTCTATCAGTGAACTCTGGACCCACACTCGTCTTGCAGGTGCGTGAAGACCTCCCCTTCCTGTTCTCATTCTAGAAGCTTCTGGAAAATCAGGGAAGGACCACTTGACCGTAGGTAAAATTCACAGTAACTGGAAGAACGTAAAGCTGCTGTCCTGATTTCATGCACTTGGTGCTATGACCTTGAATCTCAGCAAAACACATACTGTTTTCTCTAGAGGAGAAAATGAGGTCAACTAGATTGAATATCTTGCCAGAGTTCACTCAGTTAAAAGTGAAAGAGCCAAAATGAGAATGTTCGGGCAGTCCCTGAGCATTATAGAACAATAATTCTCAAAGGCCCCTTCCTGAATAGACGGCTTCCTCCCTCTCCCCTACCTAGAGTTCAGAACTAGGAAACTGTTCCCCCATCTCGCAAGAGGACATTGGAAGCCAATGGGGCTAGGTCTATGACCAGAAAAGCAGCCTACCATTTTCTTCCTGCACTTCCTTATTATACATGCATTTCACCATAGCTTCTGGAATACAGATCTAATCATATTTCAAGTTGTAAATCAATATCAGAACCCGGTAAATTCTAAATTCAAACAGACATTCAAGACCAGGAGTTAAAACAGACTCAGATCTGAAGATGGTGAGATCCTAGAACTTCAAAGTCCATTAGGAGAGCCAAGAGCTGAACACTTTCAATGTGGCTCATCACCAGATTTAGAAGACCTATTAGGGGAGGTGGGGGGGCGGGGGTCAGAGGATGAAAGAAAGTGAAAAACTCCATGGATACATTTGATTGCATTGGAAATGAACATGTCATGGATATATTAGACAAAACAAATCATAATTTAAATTGACTTTATCTGAATTCTTTTTTTTTCTTATTTACCAGGGCAACTAGAAAACTTAAAATAACATCAGTAGCTTGTATTCTGAGTTGTGTGACCTATCTATTGGACAGCATTGTCCTGGAAGGGTTATCCTTGTTCATCCACAAATTTGGCTCTTCTCAGGGTCCAACACAGGGAGCTTCAGGGAGAGAAAGCACCAGGTCCTCAGGAGGTTAAGGCTTTCCCATTATCACCTGCCTGGGGGGTTCACAGGCACCTATATACTTGTGATTGGGTACACACACTCTTGTCTCCATTTTACAGATGTAGAACTGAGGCTCAGAGAGGTGAGTGGCTTGCTTGGAGACACAGGGCACAGGACTAAATCCTAGGCCTTCCTCACTGCTGGCAGGTGACAGAAAAGGCAGGTGCCCAACAGCCTGACTTGAGTCCCCATCCTGAAGGGCTTTCTGTCTTCCAGGTGAACGTTACGGCTCCAAAAAAAATGTGATCATCCTGACCAGTGGTTTAACAGCTGGCGCTGCAGAGGAATTTACCTACATAATGAAGAGGCTGGGCCGGGCCCTGGTCATTGGGGAAGTGACCAGTGGGGGTTGCCAGCCACCGCAGACCTACCACGTGGACGACACCCACCTCTACATCACCATCCCCACAGCCCGCTCTGTGGGAGCTGCAGATGGCAGCTCCTGGGAGGGTGTAGGTGTGACACCCCATGTGCTGGTGCCTGCAGACCTGGCCCTAACCAGAGCCAAGGAGAGGCTCCAGCACATTCTGAAAGGGTGAGGTGGAGCTGGGGTCTGTGGGAGGGCCCCCATGGGCAGAGCTCTGGGTGGGTAAGAACTCTGGGTCTGCCTGAGGCTCCAGGGGCAGCTCAGAGACCTGCTGAGTTCTGGTTAGTCTTAGAGTTGGAGGAACCTTTAGGGCTCATCTATCTGACCTCCTCATCACTGCACCAATCCTCTCTGCTTAGATTCTGCCCCTGACCCCCCACGCTGCCACCCATGGAAAGCTCACCCCCTTTACAGGCAAGTCCAGATCCATTCTCTCACCCAGCTTCCCAATCCCGGTACCTTGGTCTTCATGCTGTCACCAAGAGCAGCCTCACCAGTAGAATACACGAATCACAGATGAAAGATACACACATTTCCTGGTAGCCACATTTTTAAAAAGTAAAACAAAGCAGGTGATTAATTGTAACTGTATTCTAACACTGCAGGTTCTCTTCCCTGTACGGTGGTTTATATCATGACAAGCAAAATGTGAGTCAAAAATATTGCAAGTTAAAATGCATTTAATGTCCAGATAAACCTATTACAAAGAAAAAAAACATAAGTGGAACCATAGTAATTCAGAGACCATCTACATATTTTACTTAACCCACTATATCCAGGGTGGTATGGATTTACCACATAATTAATATAGAAATGATACTGAATATGATGTTGTTGTACAAGTCTTTGAAATGTGGTAGGTAGTTTGTACTTATAGGACATCTCCAGGTTTCTAGTGCTCAGCTTGTGATTCCTTTGTGGGATGACACAAGCCATAAGCTTGGGAGCCTGGCTCCTGCTGCACACTGTCCCTGCTAGAGTAAGGGAGGCCACAGCCAGCGTCTTGTTGTGAGGGTTCTTCTTCCTGCTGAGGAGGATGTAAGCCACCTGAGAAATAAAAGTCTAGAATAATTAGTTGAGAACAAAAAACGTGGAGTCAGAAATATATTTCCAAAGCCCCTGATAGGTTTAGTCCACAGGGGTGCTGGAACTAGTCAAAGAAAAGATGGCTTCCGGTGATTTATTTAAGTGGGCACATCAAAGGCCGGGATAAGGTTTCAAGGGTGGAGTCTTGATGTCTTGCAGTCAGCAGGTTGATTGGCATCTTGGCAGGTCACACCCATCTCAGGTGTGGGATAGGAATTCACCATGTCCCTGGGTAATTGACCAGAGGAAATATCACTGGTCATTCCCAGACACCAGATGTTTCTATCTGCGAGGCTTCGATGCATGATGACCCACGCACAACCCATGGAGGGCTCGTGACATTAGAGCACCTCCCACACTGCTCAGAGGTCATTTTCTACTATGTAGCCCTCAGACTCAGGCAATGTCCTACTCAATCTTAGTCTCCTGATGCCTGGCAGCCAGCAGGGCATCTGGCAGAAGTGTCGGATAAACAACGATTACACGTGAATGTCAGGGTGCACAGAGAGCAAGACTACATTGTCTTCCACATGCATCCCTCAGTCACTGAGACCCAGTGAGCCCAGGGAGGGATGTAGGGAGCGCAGGGGTGACCTGGGAACATGATGCCCTTGGTAGTGTCTTAGGAGCTATACAACCCTGCCCTACTGAAGTGAGGAGGGACTCAGAAGTGAGAACTCTCCAAGGCCCTGCCCACAGTTCTGGTGGAGGTGAAGAAGAGGGTGGTGAGGAAAGTTCCAGCCCCCAGTCAATGCCTTGGGAGCCCAGGGCCCCAGGACTGCTCAGCGAGGATAATGCACAGGTGTCATCAGGCCTTGACCTCAGGGTCAGGTCAGACTCCAGCAGCGCAGGCTCTGCTAGACCAGCAAACCTCCCCCTAGACAGTTTCTCCCAGTGCACCAGGAACAACCCTGCTTCCCTAACTCCTTCCAGAGACCCCCAAGGGATATGGAATCTGGGCAAATCACCAAGCCAAGCCCCTCACTAATACTTCAGGGATTTCAATAGGGCAACTATAAAAGTCACCCT
This sequence comes from Ictidomys tridecemlineatus, assembly GCF_052094955.1. Lineage (NCBI taxonomy): Eukaryota > Metazoa > Chordata > Mammalia > Rodentia > Sciuridae > Ictidomys > Ictidomys tridecemlineatus. The sequence continues at coordinate 75,069,777 of NC_135477.1, forward strand.
CTTTATACTCTGTCCATTCTAAGACAAGATTTCATTGCAGTTCCTTGTTCTACATTCAGATAAGATTAAGTGTAACAGTTGATCCTCAGTAGTAACATGTATAATATGATGTCAATTTCTTCCTCACTAAACCTATGACTCTCCAGGTGAATGAGTGACTGCTCTACAGTATTTATGTACGTAAATTCTAGGGCTTCTCTCTCCTTCCTCCCCTTTCTGTTTTTCATATGTATAATTGGCTCTCTGAAAATTAACAGAACTTCAGCAATGGCTCCTTCTAGAATTTGGGATGGTATTTTTGTCTATCTTCATAATACTTTGCTCCATTTCTTGAATCCTCATAATGAGCACATGTCATTATTTTCAGATGCAGCAGTCATTATTCCAAAGACATTAAAATGAATGGTGAAACTGAGCCCCTGCTTGTAACATAGTGATCTCTAGTGGTGGTTACACGTATTCTTTTTGTGGATTTTCCTTTTGCATTGCTAAATATCTTTGATTCACACTGCTGGCACTTATGGATAGTTGATTGGGTTTAAAAAGTGATGTCGAATGCTGTAGGGTTGGCAGAAGGCAAAGATCTCACAGATCTCAGTAGCGGGGGGGCATGGAGCAGCTCTTCTCTGGGAATGTTCTCTCTTGGAGCTTCACACAGCATGGATGATCATCATCATCCGGCACCCGGGAGGCAGCTGAGATGCAGTCAAGCTTAGCAACTTATCCAATTTACCCAACGTTACATAAGCAACACAGTGGACATTTGTCCTCCTTTAGGTCACACAGTATTTGCACCCTGTTTGATGTTCAGAGAATTGCTTTCCATTTGAGCCTGTGGGAAACAGACTTATTGAAAAGCAATGAAGTGGTTAGGAGCCCAGGTCAGCCTGCCTGGCTGGGAAGACCAGCATAGCTATTTTTTTTTTTAACTGTGTGATTTCAGGTATCTGATTTCACCTTTCTGGGCCTTAGTTTGCTCATATGTTCAATGGGATATATAATACTATATTTGAGGCTGTGAAAATTAAATGAGTTAATCCAGTACTCAACTAATGTTAGCTATTATCATTTCCTGCAAAGCTGAACAGTCTGAAAGCCAATTTTCCAGCTTCCCCCATGGTAGAGTATGGGCATGAAGTTCTACCTTGGTCAGTCGGAGACTCCTGTGCAAGATGTTTAATTCTGGAGCAAGTGATGGGGGAATCTGGGCAGCTAGAGACCCATGAGCAAGTGCTCTTGGTCAGGAGTTAGCCTTACCTGTACCAGCAATGAAAAGGTGAACTTGACCTTCAAGTGATAGCTGGAAATTTGACCTAACCCCCTAGCCCCTTGCTGGATAACAAATGTGGGGGGCAACAAAGCCATGTTCTGTCCTTAGCAAGGACAGCAGCAACATCCTCAATAGGCAGCTCCTGGTTGTGGCTTCAACTGTGACCCTGGCTGAGTAGTTCATTTCCCCTGCTACCACAGATGGGGATAGTCCAGGATCTTTACAGAAATCCCTTTCAGCGTCCATCACCTAAAGACTTTGTTTTGTTCAAATAACACAGTCTAGAGCAGCTGGACAAATGATGGGACCTGAACCAACAACTGTCTGGCCACAAAGATCCCGCGGTTGCTACCTAACATCATGAATAGGAGGCCTTGGGCCTGGTCTGCAAGGGGAATTGAGGGAGAGAGAAGCTAAAAGTGTTCTGCAGAATAAAGTGAAAGGTCAGCCTCCCTGCACACAAACCTTCTCATGTTGTTTCCTCCTTGGCCAGAGAAGACTAGGGAAAAAGAAGAAAATCCCATCAAATGTCTCTGCTGCTGGCTCACTCAACTGACCAATAGCTGCCCAGTGGTCTGCCATCCCCTCTCCCTTGTCAAGAGTCCCGGCTTGATGCCTAACCTCCCAGCCTCCTGCCCAATCTCAAGGCAACCAGGGGCTGGTTCTCACAGGAAGGCATTGTTCTGTGATGCAGATCCTACTGGAGGTCAGATTTATCTGTCTCTGGCAGATCTTGTGAAAAGGTAGGTCAGCCAAGATGCAGCAGGATTAGCCGGAGCAGCTCCCTTGGCCTGGCATCCAGGGGTGCTGGTGTACCTCCCAGGAGTCCATTTGGCCCTGCTGTGTATCACTAATGGGTTAAAAAGGCCTTCAGGGGACTCAAAGCTAGCTTTATGGGGCAAGATAGGCCTTCTTTACTTTTCTCCATCAAAGCCCCAGGCCACACTCTAAGTAGCCAAACTTCAGGTTCAGTAGGTGGAGAAAGGAATACAGGGCATACTGGCCCCTCCCCCAGCTCTTCTGCCCCCGCCTCAGGGCAGATCCCGAGGATGCCAAGCCAGCCATAAGGGCAAGTAGTGGAGGCAGAGCAAGAAGTTCCAGAGATGATCCTGGGGACCAGATATAAGCCGCAGAGATGGGGAGTGGGCATGGTCTTCTCAAGGGTATATCTGTTCCTTGGCCACACAGGGCCAGGGTAACAGGGTGAATGGCCCTGCTCTAGGTGCTGGAGCAAGTGCTCTTGGTCAGGAGTTAGCCATGCCTGTACCTTCAGGGAAAAGGTGACCTTGACTTTCAAGTGATTGCTAGATATTTGGCCTAACCTCCCTATTGCAAAAGAGGCCAGGGATCAGTGCCATGTGTTTCATCCAGAAAGGAAAAGGAAGGAGACACCTGGTAGACCTCCACAGGGCTCCTGTCTCCAGGCTGGGTAGGTGCCCAAGAGGAGAGGCCCCTGCACGCACCCATCTCACTCACCCTCCTGTTCCTGTGTCCCTGTATCTGTCCCTGATACAAACAGGATCACCAAATGTCAACACACAATAGACGGCCACTTGTGTGTCAGCTACCCAGGAAGGCTACCCAGGAAGTTAGATTGCGGTCCAAAGAAAGTGATAGGTCAAAATCCTACTCCAAGTCCCCACAAGAGGGCACCATCTCCCATCTCCCCATTCTGTGGGATTTAGCTGCCACCTGGCCTAAGGACTTCCTTTGCTAACCCAGGTGGCAAGAACGAAAATAGCCTCCTAATCCAAGCAGCTTAGAATGGCAAGGGGATCAGAGGCCAGGGGCCTCCTACCTAAGGCCCCACAAAAACACACCAGGAACAGGAGAGGAAATCTAAATTTAAAGACTCCCTCTTCTCCACACTATACCAACTGCCTCTCCAATCCCCACTCAAAATTGGTCTTCCAATATTCTCTCCTAGGAGGTGTCCCAAGCCAAAGCATGTTGGAGAACAACTTTCTTTTTTTAAAACTAAAAGATAATTCTTATGACTTTCAGATCTCATATGCTATGTGCTCTTTAGACTTACCACATGACTTCTAAAACCAACAAATGAACCAACAAGATCACCAAATGTCAGGTGTGTGAGACCTGTAAGGCACACTGCTGCCTCCAGGGAGAGCCACCTCTTCCCCAGGGGATGAAGGACATAGGGTTGGTCCAGAGTTCCTCTTGCTGACTTTTACTCTAAGTAAATGTTTTCTGCCTGTGCTCCCAGGAATAGGGGACATGGTGAGGTCAGGAGGGCTTATTTAATAGCTGAGAGCATCACAGAGTTGGGGTCACTAGCTGATGGCTCCTGCCCCCTCCCTATCACTACCACCACTGATGTCAGTGAGTCCATGCCATTTTTGCTCTCTATCAGTGTTTTAAAAAGTCAGTTGAGCCAAGTGGCAACTACTTTTCCTGATTTCCAGCCTTTCATGAGACTTGGGACAGCCTGGATCTAAGGACTCTTCACCTAAGACACATGAACCCCATAATCCAAGACCCCTCTTCCCACCGCAATTGCCACTCCAAAGCCCAGGCATCTTCATCTAATCCATTGATTTAATCATCTAGTCATGTGCATTTAGGATCCTTAGTCTAAAGATTCTGGAATTGGCAATAGATTGAAATTTAAGATCTGTTTTAGTCAGCCTATTTTTGCTGCTGTGACTAAAAGACCTGACTAGAATAATTGTGGAGGAGGAAAAGTTTATTTGGGGGCCCACAGTTTCAGAGATCTCAGTCCATAGATAGCCAGCTACATCCCTCAGAGATTGAGGTGCTAACCTGCCTCCAATGCCCCACTTCCTCCAGCTACACCCTATTTGCCTTCAGTTACCACTCATTTAATCCTGTCGGAAGATTAATTCACTGATTGGGTTCAGGTTCTCATAAACCCAATCATTTCTCCTCTAAACCTTCTGGTGTGAGCTTTTGGGGGACACCTCACATCCAGACCATAACATTCATGACCATCCTACAATGCAAAATACATTTTCTTCATTTCCAAGAGTCCCCATTTCAAGATGGCCCAAAAGATTACCGTCAATGTCTGAGACGCAGGTCAAGCTTGTGTCATGAGCTCACGTAAAAATAAAAATTCACAAGTATCCAACAAAGGCACAGAGTAAACATTTCCATTCAGAAAAAATAGGGGCCTAAAAAGAAGGAATGGGACCAAAGCAAGACCAAAATTCAACTTGGCAAACAAGTCCTACAGCTCCCTGTTCAGCATCTGGGGAACATGGCATGGTGATGTTCTGTCTAAAGGGCTTGTGTAGTTCTGCCCCTGTTGATTGTAGCCCACGTGGCCTTCCTGTTGGCTTTTTTCAGATGGATTCCTGCAGACTTCCTCAGCGGAACTTCCACAGTACTGCCATCTAGTGGTTCCCATCTAGTGGTGCCTGGGTTGGTTGTTTCTTAGCAAATAATTGGAGAACAGAAAACAATATAGCAAGCAAGAAGAAGGTTTACTGTAAGGTGACAGAGATACAGACATAGACTTCTTGGAAGAGAAGGGGCCCAGAGCTGGGAATCCAATGGTGGGGAGTTTGGTCTGTTCTTTTTATGGGCTCTGGGATATCCTCCTTTCCTTATTTCCTCCCCTATCCATGCACTCCTCACCATCACTAGATGGATGACCCCTCCATCCACACATCTGTTTTAGTTTTTCTATTGAATCTCTGACTTAGGACCATGAGTATGGAAGTGTCTGTCTGATGGGGCCCCCCACTTATGTCCACAAGTACTTTTGTCAAGTAGGAAGTTGAGCCCATCAGAAGACCCTCCCCATGCTCCTTTGTTCTGGCCCTGCTCCTGACCTCCTCCTCACTTACCATCTTGCTCTGGCTGCCTGCGCCCTTCTATATCTCTCTCAATGTCATTTCTTAATCTTGGGGGTCTCCTCACATCTTCATGCCCTGCTCACTCAGGGGCTACCCATAGGGACTCTGACCCTGCTGCATTTTGTCTGGCCTTCCAGGCCTTCCTTTGAAATCTTGGTGGAAGCCTCCATGAACCCCTGCATCCTGCATTCCTGCAGAACCAGCACCACATGCTTGAACCAAGGCAGTAGCCAAGCCTCCAGGAATCCTGGCAGCAGGAGCCTTTGAAGGCGTTGGTGGCTGGGCATGTTGAAGAGACTTCCTAGGTCACCCAGTGAAAGCAGGGTACCCCACTGTTCTCTTCTCAAGAGAATTTTTACTTTTACTTCTTTGAGTCTGAGATGGTCTTGCCATTTTCTGAGATGCTCCCAAGCCATCTTATAGTTTCAGGGCAAAGTCTTTAGCATTTCTTTAGTGGCACATGATGTCTTTAATAACTTAAATGTCCTTAGCCTCAGTTTTACTCCCACCTTTCAAGTCCAAGTTTTTCAAATTTTTCTGCTCCTGAATGTTATATAAACTTGGCTAAAAGCCACCATAAGTATCTCAAGACACAGACAAAATGCAGACAACTTCTCAGCTAGAACATAACATGAATGGTCTCTAATCCAGTTTCCAATAGGATCCTCCTTCTCTAAACCCTCTTGAGCCCTGTCTTCACTGTCCACAGTCCTATTTGCATTCTAGTCTTCTGAGGTCCCACCAGAATCATCCATTAAGCTCTGCTTACAATAACCTAAAACATTGCTTGCTAGAGTTCTCAAAATTCCTCCCACTAATCCCCAAATGCTTCAAAATCTTCTGAAACACATAGTCAGGTTAGTTACAGCAATGACCTCACTTCTCAATATTAATTTCTATATTAGTCAGCTTTCACTGATGTGACCAAAAGACCTGGACCAGAACAATTGTAGAGCAGGAAAAGTTTATTTGGGGGCTCACAGTTTCAGAGGTCTCATTCATAGGTAGCTGGCTGCATTACTCAGGGGTCGAGGTGAAGCTGAACATCATGGCGGAAAAGTGTAGCTGAGAAAAGTAGCTTACATGATCATCAGAAAGCAGAGAGAGAGAGAGAGAGAGAGAGAGAGAGAGAGAGAGAGAGAGAGAGAGAGAGAGAGAGAGAGAGAGAGAGAAAGAGAGAGAGAGAGACTCCAGATAAAAAATATATACCCAAAAGGCATACGCCTAATGCTCACCTCCTCTAGCCACACCCTACCTGCCTTCAGTAACCACTTAGTTAATCCTGTCACAGGTTAATTCACTGATTGGGTTAAGTCTCTCATAACCCAATCATTTCTCCTTTAAATCTTCTTATGTTAGCTTTTCGGGGACACTTCACATTCAAACCGCAAAAAGACCCCAGGGTTGTGATGATTTTACTTCTCTGTAAAATAAAAACAAAAATTAACCCTGATCTTGGTTAAAAAAACTGAAAACCAAATTGCATTTGAATTCAGATTGCTTTATTTTAGCTCCATTTTTTAATTTTGAGAACTTTAATGGAATGTTACTGTTAGGAGTTGATTTATTAGGACATAATTTACCATTTTTCCAATTGCTAATAGTTGTTTTCCCTCCTTGGTTCCAAGAAGTTAGTCAAACCTTTCTGTTTGTCAACTCAGTGGCTTCTATGTTACATGCCTATCCATAACTCTGCCAGAAAACCACAGTATGTCAGCTCCACATTACTGTAATAAAATACCTGAAGCAATTAACTTATGAAGAGAAAGGGTTTATTTATTTAGCTCATAATTTGTATGTTTCAATTCAAGATTGGGCAACGCTATTGACTTGGCCTCTGATAAGTATGGCAGATGGTAACAGCAGAAGCACATGTTGGAGCAAGTCTCATGTCATCAAACAGGAAGCAGAAAGGGAAAGAGGGAAGAAGGAAGAGACTGGGTGATCAGGGGTTCCCACAATCCCTTTGAAGGGCACTCAACATCTTAAAGGTCTCTTATTAAGTCTCTTAAATGTCCACAGCGCTTCCTAATACTGCCACACTGGGGACAAAGGTTTTACCTGTGGACTTTTGGGGGATACTCATATAAAATATAGCAGCTACCACAGCCCTAAATCCTCAGAGTAGTGGAAGATAGAAAGCAGATAAGCTTGGAGGATAGAGACAAAGATGGCCAAGTAGCATAGGGACACGTTGGGATGCCAAGAGAGAGGGCAGGTGCTTCATATGGTGTCACCAAACTTCTGACCTTGAGAGATAGGAAAAATTTGATAATGCTGGGATGCATATTCTACCAGTACCACAGGATAGCGGGTGCCCAGCCAGTTAAATTAGCTATAAACAATTTAAGGAAAGTGGAAAATCTTACCCCAGAATTGAAGAGTAAAATTCATATCTGTTTTTGTGATGTGTGTAGCAACATCACCTACCAACTCTTCATTAGGGTATGGAATACGGCTACCTAGTATGCTTGGGCTGCTGTAACAAAAACAACATAGACCAAGTGGCTTATAAATTGAACAGGAATTTATTGCTCACAATTCTGAAAGCTGGAAGGTCTAATATCAAGGTGCCAGCAGACTCAGTGTCTGATGAGGGAGGGTAGAGTTCCTGGTTCATAGATGGCTCTTTCTGGCTGTGTCCTCATGGAGGTACTGGGCCGCTGGTATTCTGAGGTCTCTTTTATAAGGATACTAATTCCAACCTCCCAAAGGCTCTGCCTCTTCATACTGTCACCTTGGGGGGTTAGGGTCTTAACATGAATTTGGGGGGCATGAATATTCAGACCACAGCAGTGACTGAGAGAGCTTAGCCAGACCATGGGTCCAAGTGGCTTCACTCCCATCAGCATAGGAGACTGGAAGGAAGAGGTGACAGAGGATCTCATCTCCAAAAGGACTCTGGGAAACCAGTCTGGTGATACTTAAGAACTGTCACATTAATCAACTCTAAGTTGTCGCCTCTATAAATCATCTTTGTTGATTTGAATGGCTGAAAAGCAACTTGTAGGTACATAAATTTTTACCAAGACTAACTCCATCCATCGTAAAAGTTGATTTTTAATAACATTAGTTCTATCTTTAAAAGGAGAGTTGGTGGAAGATGTTTTGTTGTGTTGCTTCATAACTGTACAGCTTCTTAAAATGCCTCCCCTGCTTGTGAATAGTGGGGTCACAATTACATTAATAATAATAATGACATTTGAGGTCACTTTATTCATTGCATTCAAGTTATCACCTGGTATAGCAGAAGTTCCTTGTGGAGTTGGGGTGGGCAGGCAGGGATGACCTACAGGTGTAGATACCTCAGAGTTATAACCTTGACTTCTCCACCACTTATTTGCCCTGAAATACTGAGCACATCAATTCATGTTGTGGACCCCAAAGTCCACAGCTACAAAGTACGGAGAAGACTATAAATCTAAAGTCCTTTTTAATTCCAAGTGTCTACTGCATTTTGGGAAGGGACATTTTCCTCTGTCAAGTGGATTTTACAGGAATTATGGGTCGACCCAGTAGGCCAGAAAAAGACAAGCGTGCACACCATTTGACAGATACCAAACCCTCCTGAAAAACCAATTTGATATTTGGCAGGGGGTGAGGCCAGAACAAATATTTCTTTCTTTCATTTGTGCATTCTTTCATTCACTCATCCAACAAATGTCTTTCAAATACCCACTGTGTGCCCACATTGTTCTAGACAATGGAATGCAGCAGTGAACAAGACAGAAAAAAAAAAAAAAGTCAGTCCTTTCATACCAATGACAGAAGCTACAGTAAACAAGATAAATCAGTATACTACTTAGTATTCAAGATAGTGGAAAATGCTCAAAAGAAGGTCAATGAGAGGGTGGGGGGAATATGTAGCAAGGCTAAGTTGAAATTTGAGGCGAGGAATCTAGGCTTAACCCTAAGTTCTGATTACTGAATCACCCACAATCCCCTGGGACCGTGCTGGGCTGAGCAGACCTGTGGTGGACTGGAAAGGACAGAAGCTCAGACTCAGGGATCTTGGGTCTTCTCTGCACTGCTACTCCACAGCAGTGGTCTTAGGAAAGCCTCAAACCCTTTTGAGCTTAGTTTCTTTCTCCAGTAAGGTGGACATTCAGTATACACATCTTGCACTGTTTGGGGGATGACATGGTAGAAGGATGCCAAGTATCCCTGAGCCCCTGAGTTCCTCTTTCCTGCTGCACCTGGGGCAGCAGGGAAGGGCGGCTCCTGCAGCATCAGCCCCCTTCTGCACATGACATGTACTCTACTTTTCCCTTTTCCCATACTCACAGTGTGAAGACCCACAGTGCGGGTGGTAGATTGAACTACTACTGGCCCTCATTCTTCACCTCCTGTGGAGGGAAGTCCATCCATTTCCTTGTTGCAGCTTTATTGTGTATTTTTTCCAGTCCTCCACTTTGGATCTGGCCATCTGGCCATGTGACTTGCATTGTTCCAGGGGAGGTAAGCACTGTGATCCAGGCAAATGCTTGAGATGTGTCTCTGTATCTAGACTTGCACTCTCATGCTCTTGGCATCACTATGAGAGAGGTTAGTTCTGGGCAGCCCATGTGCCCTAGAAGAAAAAAAGCATGGACTCGAATTGATCCTGAGACCTGGAGCCATGTCCAGCCGAGCCTGCCTTACCCTGGTCTCCCTACTGACAAGCGGCTGAGAAGTAGATGCCTGTGCTATTGTGGCCCTGAGATTTACTTGCTAACAAAGCTGATTAGTGCAGACAGTGAGCATAACCTCATGTACTTGGTGCCCAGTTTGCCAGGCAGTGAGGTGATTGCTGTTTACACCTTCCTTGTGACTCTGACAACATCCATCAGACAAAGGGCTTATTGCCTCCATTTTACAGATAAGAAAACGGAGGCTCAGCAGATTGAAGGAACATGGCTCAGGTATCAGCTCACAGATGATAGAGTCCAGATGGAATGCACACTTGCCTGACTGCAAAGCTTATGTGTGCACCAAACATGTTTCCATGCAGATAAACAGACAGAACCAGAAGCAGCCCACTCCCTGTGCCAATGGTCCCATCAGTCTGGATGAGCAAAGTGCATCCTTTTATTTCATGACTTCATTTCTTGCAAGATACATCACAAGTTCTGGTCTGTTTTTTTTTTCCAAATTACAACAGAGCTGCAGTATTGTGATGGCCTTGAGGCAGGCCAGGGAGCTCCCTCTGCCTCATCGCTGAGTTAGGTTTGCTCCTCTGCCACCTGTTAACTGTGAGAAGTCATGTGCCTGGAGAGATGGTGGCGCTCCCGGAAATACTCACGGCAAACAGGGCAGATGAGGGCCTCTTCCCTGCGCTTCTTAGAGTGTGGGTCAGGTCCCACATGCTCCTTTTTGTGGTGGGATCGCATATGGAAGACCAGGTCAGAGGTCAGGCGAAAGGAGAGGCTGCACTTGGCACACCAGTTCTGGGTGGAGAAGCCCAGGGAGGTGATTGTGGGTGGCAGGAGGGCCCGTGAGGCTGGAGAAGATGTGGGTACCTGGGCCTGGGTGTGCTCCAGCCACAGCACAGGGGCACCCTGGAAAGTGCTGCAGAGCAGAGCGTTCTGTGACAATGTGTGCAAGTTCCAGAAATCGCCAACCACCAGCTTGGAAGTTGACATTCGACCCCAACAAGGGATATCTAGAGTACTGAGAAATCCGGAGAGCTCCATTAGGGAGTCTGCAGATTCACCTGCTTGGAAGATGGAGGTGGGCCCAGGCCTCTCTGCTCGGCGCTTGGTGGGTTTGCTGAAGGCGCTCCTCTGCTCACCTCGGGCTGTGCCAGGCCACACAGAGGAGACTGTGCTGCCCACTGGGGCCCTGGGAACATCTTGGCTATGCTGCTGAGGGTCAGGCTGGCCTGAAGCATCTCTGTGCTCCTTCTCCTGATCACCCCCTCGTCTCTCATGGAGCTGTGGCAGGTCCATGAAAGCACCCTGCCTTTCTTCCCCATGTGTCTTCCTGGGCAGTGGCTTGCCCAGTCTGGGCTTGTCTGGTACTGTTGGCACAGCCAACTCAGCACTACCCACAACCAGGCCACCCCTACTTGTGGCAGTAACGGAGCCCAAGTGGTTTGTTTTCTCAAGCAGCACCTGCTTGTGACCTAAGCTCTGCTCAGGACCACTAATCCCCCATCTGTTTTCAGCTGAAGGGCTCAGAGGAGCCCCTTTCCCAGCAGCCATGATGATCAGCAGGGGCTGGGCAGGCTGAGCAAGGTGGACACTCCAGCAGCCATCAGTCTTCAGGGCTTTGGGGTTTTGAAGGCCTGGTCTTCCCAGAAGGAGTTAGGAGATTGGAGAATTGCCAGTGAGGAGTAGGCCAAACACACTCAGCCCCCGGGGCTCTAGGAGAGAGGAAGCAACAGGAAGTGAGACTGGCAGTAGCAATTCATTGCATTATGCAGGCTGATGGCAGACAAGCCACCTGATTCCTGGGACCTCCACCACTGTATATGAAATGGGAGAAGTGGCCGCACCACCCCTGAGGATAGGATAGGAAATTAAGATAGGACAGGATAGAATATGAGAGGAGAGGAGAGGAGAGAGAAGGGGGGAGGGAAGGAGAGGAGAGGAGGAACTCAGATGATCTCAGACTCCAGAGCTCACCATTCAGCAGCAGCTGGAAAGCACCCAGAATAGAACAGCAGACTCCTGGCATAAATGGCCACTGGTAGTTAACCACAGGAAGGCTGATAATTGGAGAGGCTCTAGGAAAAGGGAAGGGAGCCTGCTCTAGAGGCAGAAGCTCCAGGGTTTTCTGGATCCTCTATCAACAAACAAACCCAGCATGAGAAGCTGCGTACTATCAGGTCCTATTCCAAACCCAGCTCCCTCAACTCTGAGAGTCAAGGGCCCAGGGGAGGCCACAGCATCAGAAGGTCCCAGCACTGGAGGACTGTGGGCCTCAGAGTTCTTGTTCCTCACTCCATCCCTTTCTCTGCCTGCTCTAACTTTGACCCACTATTCCTCAGGCTGCCAGCGGGGTCTGTTTATCTTGCTTCACAGTCTGCCAGGCAAGGTGCCCCTTGTCCACCTCACAGACCCTTCCTGCTTCTGGCTGGCTTCCTTAAATTTTCTCTGAGCCAGTTTCTTATTAGATCACATGTCTCTACTACTTCCCCATTCTCATCCTAGCACCATGTGAATAGGTGGTATCCATGATCACCCGGACAGTGGCTGCCTCTCAGTTCTATGCATTCTTGCCCAGTCAAGCTCCCTAGAATGATTCAAATGCCTCTCCTCTTCTGCAGCCACCTGATCATGCCTTCACAGGACAGGTACTCAGGAAACCTTTGCTGAATGAATAAATGAAGTGACAGGGAATGGGTTTAGCAGACGTGAAAAGTTTAGTTTGTCCTCCCAAAGGGTATGCTCCACAGCTCAGGCAAAGGCAGAAGTCACTATTGGCAGCATAAAGACGTCCTTTACTTTCCACGTCTGACGTAAGACCAAAAGATGAGGTCCCACGAAGGGTGTTTAGCTCTGTCCCATTCCCTCATCTCTTGTTGCCCTTGGTCTTGTACCTCCGGTGAGAACCTGTCCAGTTGAAGCCAGTGTCAGCTAATTGATGTGACTGGGAAAAATGTTGAATCGCCTTTGGGTGTTGAGAGGGACTGTGAGGGTGAGGGCCACAGAAATTGCTCAGCCTGAAAGCACCCTTCCTTCAGGTGCTGGATTGTTCACACTCTGACCATAGCTAAAAGAAGGAGATGAGGGGTCAGAGCTGCCTAACAAGAGAATAAATCAAAGATGTTCACTGCAGTATTATTCATAATGGCAAAAAAACAACAACTAAATAAATGCCTGATTACAAAGACATGGTCAGTGAATTATGATGTACAAACACGATGAAACACGCTACTTTGGAAAGTGACATTTACTAGTCTTATGATTTAATGATAAAGAAAAAACATGACCAAAGATTGTATATTTGGTGCAATCTAGTCTGTGCAAAAAAAAAAAAAAAAAAAAAAAGCCAAAGGAGGAAAAAATCCTAAAAGGAAATAATGAGAAATAGTATACAGAATGTTGATTCATTCTTTCATTCATTCAGCTAGCATTCACTGAGAGCCTCCTGCATACTGGCTTGTACTAGGGGCTGTGGGGACAGTGGTGACAAGGAAGCTGTGTTGGTTAGAGAGGATGGAGACCAGTGCCCAGGGAAGGGGTGGGAGAAGAGGGGAGGGAAGCCAGAATAAAGTGGACCAGACTGTTTTTATAAATAAATGATTCACTTTAAAACTATGACTGTAAAACTACAAATGTTTTACTAAAAAGAAACGTACACTATAATGTTAAGAACTGTAAACACATGTGTGGTATTTCTGCCAACCATAGAACACATGTACAACAGTGGTTCTATGAGATTATTTCCCTTCGTGATGGCATAGTCATGCCAGTTGGTGTAACTTCACTCTGTGATGGTCACACCAATGACAAAATCACCCGATGATGCATTTCTCAGAATGTATGCTGTCACTAAGTGAAGAATGAATGTATATTGTAGAGCAAAACAATATACGCCATGGTGATCTTAGTATAAAGATGCTTTAGTCAGCTTTCTGTTGCTGTGACTAAAATATCTGACATAAACAACTTAAACAAGAAAAAGTGTATTTTGGCATATGGTTTCTGAGGATTCAGTCCATGATCAGCTGACTCCATTGTTTTGGGCCTGACGGATGAGTATGGTGGATGAAAGCTGCTCAGCTCGTGGAATTCCTGGAAGCAGAGGGAGAGGAAGAGGCCAGGGACAAAGTATACTCCCTAAGGACATGTTCCCAAGGCCCAGTCCCTTCAACCAGGTCACACCTTCCATAGCACCCGCTACCTTCCAGTGGTCCATTTGGTTATCAGTGGATTAAAAGGTCAATCACTCCCACAATGCCCCCACCTGTGGACATTGCTGTACTGGGGACCAAGTCTTTGACACAGGAACTGTGGGGTACATTTTCAGATCCAAATATAACAAATGAAATTTGGAGGAATTATTTTTTTCGATTTTCTAATATTTTAAAACTATGCTGGTCTCATTTTAACCTTTTGGTTTATTAAACTGTCAACCATGTTGAAGGGGACTGTGTCCTTTCCTGCTTGGTCTGGGCCAGAATTCTATTCTGGTATATTTGCAGCCCAGAAAAGATATTTTGACTTCAGGGGAAATATTTTCCTATCTGCTCTGAAACCACCTCTGAGGTAAGCTTCCCTCCCATTCCTTACTCTCCCTTGGGAAGGGGAATTACTCTAGAGTGTACTGGCTGGAATCTCCTGGAAGCTAAGGGACCTCAGAGGCAAGGCAGTTGGTATAGGTGGATGGCTGTATGTTGTAGCAGCTTTGGGGTCTGTTTATGCTGCCTGGAGAAATTTCACCTTAGCCAAACTGGGCCTCGGATCTGAACAGGCATCCAACCCTTGGAACCACAGAAATAAAAGGAGAGTTTTAGAGGGAAGAGGAAAAAAATGCCCAAGAAATCTTTGCAAATGAAATCAGAGGTCAGAGGTTTGGAAAAGTCCCCCTCTTAGAACAGACCAGATAAAGAAAAAAATACCAAAGGCATCAGGAGAGTCCTACCACGTTAGCCTCTATGCCTAAACTGTTCAGCATGCCCTGAGCTCAGGAAGTGACTACCTTCTTCTCAGCTCTAGAAATGGGGACACATAGTTTTGTAGCAGATCAGAATGACAGCTATCAGGATACTTCATGATATAAATATATAAGTCACCATTTATCAGCTGCATGTGACCCATGCCAGAGGTTTAATGCACTTGATTTCACTTAATTTTCACAGAAACCACATGAAGGAGGTTGCATGTTTCAATTCAAGTGCCTTTATCTCCAGTCTGCTGCATTCCATCTCACAAAAACCCATCACGGTGTTCTAGCTTTTCAGACCATGTGGATCTGGACACCTGCAAGAACTGATTTAGGTATCCTGCAACTTCATGCTTTATTGATTCCATCCTCCAAATCTTCAGAAGAGGAAGGAAGAAAAGGAGGATGAGGAAGAAAAGAAGGAGATGAATCTACAATAATAAAGAGAAAGAGAAAAGATCCATCTTTGGATTTTGTCCACATCTCCCTGATGCCCAACACCTGTCAGATGAACACTGCAGATGTGAGATCTCATCTCCAGATCATGTCATATCTTAGCCAGAGGGTTCTTTGGGCCAGGAGCCTTGCCAACTCACAGTGTTCAGTGCTTATTGGCTCTTCTTTCCTGTGGATATGTGCCACTATCCTATGCACCTGCAAGGTCATTCTCTGTCCAGATGTTCCCTAGGCAGAATAGAGCTGCTCCTTCCTCTTTCTCGTCCCACACACACCAGCTGCCCTAAGCAGTGATGGATCTATGTGGTCCTTGTTCTCCTTGTTCTCAGCCTAATATGAAAAGTGCCTTTGTTATTCTCATCTCTCCTCAATAGTCTCAGCTCGTCCTGGGCTCTGTGCCCTTAGACTCTTTACTGGTCCTCGTCACTCCATCATTGAGCCTGTCCTAAGAAAGGACTCTTTTTGTCATCCTTGGTTCTTTTCACTCTGACTCCAACAAGACTTCCCTCTGAATTGTACATATATCATTCAGAACCACCCCATGTTCTTCATATTTGAAAGAACTCATTGAATTCCAAGGCTCCCCAACCACTTTCAGAGTGCTTAGATCATGGGATCAAGAAGTGATGTTCTTGGACACTTTCTGACACTGAGCTCCCCAAGTTTGCAGGGGTGGGTATTTTTCCATGCCTGTTCTTTCCTACCATAGTGAATACTTGCTTCTAAAGCTCCCAATCCTCCTGGGCCTCCAACCATTGTGCTCCTATTGATACATGCTGCAAAGGGTGCATTATGGTAAATGAAGACTCGCCCAGCCCACAGTGGGGAAAGCAGCTCTGGATAGACTATTTCAACATTTGGGAAGCTCTGGCCACATTCTTTCACATGACCTTGCTATCTATGCCTTAGCCGGGAGTTCTAACTAACTGTTAAGCTCTATATCCACAGAGATCAAATGCATCGGCTCTAGAGCCAGAAGGCCTGGACTCCAATCAGGCTCTAGCCTGTGACCTTAGCAGGGTGCTCATCTTCTCAATGCCTTTGTTTCCTCATCTGTAAAAAGGATCACCTTGGTGCTCACTTCACTAAATTGTTGGAAAGACTAGATGGATCAATATATTTAAAGTTCTAAAGAGCTTGGTTCAACACACAGTATGGAGATATGTTATGATTCCATTGAATAACAGAAATGTGGCTGGAGGTGACAAAGGTTAGAGTCATTTCATGGCTACATTCCTATTTCTTTCAGTTCCCAAGGTCTAGTATACAACGGTGTTTAAAGAATGGCCAAATGGCCTGCACATTCTTCTCCTTCCCCTTGATAAACAATTGAATAGACTTGTTTGCCTGAAATTTGTAAAGGTACTCTCCTGCTCACATCAACTGGCCAACCCTAAGTGCTCTCAGCTCAAGTGTGAAAAACAGGCCTGATTTGGTGACATCATGTATACTGCCAGGCTCCTCTTTGTGAGTCTGCTTTTCTCTTTAGCTAAAAGAAACAATAGCAGATAAATCTTCTGTGCTTCTAATCCTTTGGTGTCTCTAGTCTCTGGAGAGACTTCTCAGACCCTTTTGGAAGATTCCAGAGGATAGGTAGGCATAAAATTCTTCTGCATAGGGACTGTGAGTTCATGGGTTTTACTAAGAAGGCAATATGCATGTGTCTTGGCATCTCCCTGGCCTTGGCACCCTGAGAAAATTAAAAATAAAGAGTTGTTTCAGCTTTTCTGGTATTGACTGGTGGTGCCAGAGTTGGAGAGAAGAGGGCTTCCAGCCCAGCCCCCAGAGACCCCACATTCAGGTATGGATGGACCACTCTAAGAAGCAATGCCTGCTGGGCTCAAGCAAAGACAAGTGCAGGATTGTCAGGATACAGCCGGTCCCAGGTCCACAGTGAGGATGGACTTGGTGCCAACACAACTTGATCATGTGGACTTACATAAGAGTACATGTGATCTCATCACCCACTCAAGTGCCCAAGAGTTTGCAGAAGTAGAGCTAATGAAAACAGAGGATTAAAAACAGTGCTTCAAAGGAGCACTGCTCTGTGAGTGTTTCAAATATGAAATAGCGTTTCAAAGATGGTCAGAAACTAACATAAGATTCAGCATTCTAACAAACATCACCAACTGGCAAACAAGTGGGGCTAGCTGGAGCAACAGTACAGATATAACAAACACCTAAGCACTCAGGTTCCAGGAGATAACTTGGGTTGCAGGCTGAGCCTGGCCACTTACTAGTTGCTGGATCTTGAACAACCAGTCTGGACTTCAGTCTCCTTAGAAGTAAATCAGGATGGGGCCATCTTCACTTCAGGGTGTTCCTGATTGGATCAAGCCCCCAAACTGGCAGCTGTGCTTTGTAATACAATTAAAAAAGAAATGCAGATCCTGCTGGGGTAAAGTCCACGTGTTATACTTAGGGTTGCTTGGTTAGAACCTCTCACATGCCAGCAACAGCATCATCTTAGAAAGGATGATGACATTCTTACAGAGATACAGATTATTTAATAAAAGAAAATAAGCAGTGATGGATCTATGTGGTCCTTGTTTTAAAGCACTAAATCTTAAGACTCAGCTTTGCATTTTTTAAGCTGGTGTGATTATCTTTTTTTAAATATAAAGTTGTCACCTCTTTGATTTCTGAAAAAGATTCTGCTAAGCAAAGCAGACATGTGATTCTAAATCATTTTAAAAACATTTCAATCAGTGCCCCCATTAGAAATTCTGATTCAGTGGAGATCACTAGTTTGGTGACTGAAAAGGCAATTGAACTATTCAGTCCAGAGAAGTCTCCCAAATCAAAGTTTCATGCATATACCTATGAATTTGTCAAACACTCTGTGACATAAACTGAGAAAATTCTAAGCACACTGAAATCCTCCTCCATCCTATTTAATTTCTGCTCATTTCTGTGTGATTTTCCTATTGCCAAATTTCCATTTCTGCGTCAAAAGAAAAGTAAAATTAGCTAAATTATCGTTAAAGATCACAATAAATTAGAGTAAATTATTTCTAAGAAGATTTAGTTGGTAATTAACCTCTTAAAACAAACAAGCCTTCTTTTATGACATGATATATGTATCATGTGTGTTTGAATATATAACATATATCATAAAATATTAAAAATGAAATTGTGTCTCTGAAGAAATTAAAATTTTTAGCAAGAAACAAAAAATGGCTTCAATATCCATTACTTCTACTGTTTTCTCCAGAAATTAATCAGATTTGCTTTTTTAGATTCTTTATTTGTTATTCTTCATATTAGCATAAAATAGTGTCCCTTTGGTTCTTCAATCAAATGTACATAAAAACATTAACATCAACCACCACAATTATTGTTATAAATGTCTAATGTCTCAATTGGCAGTATTGATGTCACTTAATGGCTTTACACCAGCAGCACTGACAAACATTTAGTTTAGAAATTTACTATTTACTTCTCATTTCCATTCCCACCCAAAGGCTTCAAGGACACAGCCCTGGCTCCCATTGTCTTTCCACCATCCAGCTCTGATACCCAGCCCATCGTCTTTCCTCCCAACCCGGCACTGCAAAACTTGCCCAGAAGGCAGGCAGTGGGTGACATTGTCCCCTAAATGATGCTGCAAGAATTAGCTTCCTGGTGTGCTTGCTGTCGGTGCCTATTAGTGAAGAAAACATGTCAAGAAAAGGATTTTCTCAGCATCTTGTCCCTAAAATCAGGTATTTTCTTTCCACTCACCCTAAAGCTCAAGAGACTTGAAATTTGATAATTTATGTATTTTTTCCCTTGACAGACACCAAACAAGTTACATGTCCAGATCTTTGAGAATAATCTGTTGGAGAAAAGATCTGGAACTGATATGCATGCCTCTTATCCCAGCGTCCAGCAGAAGCCTGGCTGAGAATAACAGAGTAACACGAGATAAATGGAGCAAAGTGTGCATGGATGGATGGATGGATGCAAGAAATGCAGCCTCAAAGTCAACATAGGATAAAATCAAAGACAGAATTCTTGTGCGAAGGAAAGTGGGGAAGAGGGAGAGGGAAGGAAGTGGGGAAGAGAGAGAAAACAGAATAGGAGGGCAGGGGAAATAGCCAAGAAAGAAGAGAGAGAGAAAAAAAAGTGTGAGAGAGACACAGGAAGAGACACGGAGAAGAAGAGAAGATGGGACCCAGAGAGAATTCTGAAGAGAGGTGGAGGGAGCTTACAGAGGTACATTGGTAAGGGAAAACCCCGCCAGGCAGTCAAAAGCAGGACTCAAAAAAAAAAAAAAAAAAAAGAATTATGCTCTGGGTAAAAGCAAAGACAGGGACATACTTCCCGCCCGCCTGTCGTCTCACCAATCTCTAGAAGCAATGGTCAGGGGTTCCAGGCGCCAGGTACCGGTCCCGGACGCTGGGTGCACGGCTCTGAACTTGGACCCGGAGCCCCCGGAATTGCAGGCCCCGCCTTCCCGGGCGGCTCTAGTCTCCGGGGCGGGACCTCTGCGTCCCTCGGCCCTCCGTGTCCCTCGGCCCTCCGTGTCTCTTACCCAGTGTCCACAAGACCGCCTTTCAGGTGGGCGGAGCCTGGCGCAAGTGGACGATCGGACTGGGAACCCAACTTGCCGGAACTGGGCTTGCCACCCTTCAGCACTGCAGCGACCATTCCTCCTTGGTGGTTCGGATGCGGTGGTCCCGATGCGGTGGTCCCGGCCCGCCGACTCCTCAGGCTCGGGTCGGTGCTGGGTTCCGGAGCCTGCTGGACGCGCAGGGGAGTTCTGGTCCACAGCCGTGGCTTTCAGAGGGATCGCCCCACTTCCTGCGGCTCTTCAGCCGAGCGCCCAGACCTTTCCATTCTTGGATTCGCGCTGCCTGGGCGACTGCCGTGGTGCCGGCAAGGCGATGTGTCCAGTGCCTACGCCGCCAGGACTCCGTCAGCTCCGGGATCCCCTTCTTCATCAGCGAACGCTGGCCCAGGAGCCACTTCTCCGCAGAGTCCTGGGGAGTCTTCCAGTTCTTCACTGGGGTGGTCCAGCTGCCTTTCCCTCTGTCTTATGCGAGTCTCTCCAGTTGTGGAAGGGTCTCACTGTGCCAGACTGGGGCGAGTTCCACGACCACAGAGTATCCGGAGACGCAATGGCTGTGGCTGGTGGTTTGGGATGCGCACTGCCTGGAATGGCCTTGAATGAGTTCAGGGGCTTGAATGACAAGGACTTCTCCCCCTGTAGTGCAGATGTGAGGAGGTGAGGGAAGAGTCTTAAGAAAACAGAGTGCTCGATTGCAGTCAGCTATATATGGATCCTGATTTGAGTGTAGGGTGCATATTCTCCTTTTGGGAAAGGGAGAATCCTTGAAACTATCCTGAGTCCCTGCTCCCTCATTCATTCACATAATAAATGTTCTCATGCCAGTGGGTTGTGGGGGATGTACAGATATAAGATAAGGAAGCTCTGAGCTTTACCCCCCAAGGTTTTGGAGAGTTTGTTACCATGATAAAATAGGAAAGGAGAAAATGAAGTCTGAGATGGGGAAAACTGTATTCAATATCCATCAAAAACATCTGAGGATGTTTTCAGAAGCAAAACTTCTTGATGGAACAGAGCTAATTGATGAATATAGAAAGGAGTCATCTGTTTCCAAATGTGAGCACTCCCACATACCTTACTGAAATTGTAAACATCAAGGACCCAGAAACAAATTTTAAAAGTTACCAGCTCATAACATAGGTTTACCCATGAGGAACTGACGATCTAATCAACAGTAGAGTTCTCATGGGCACCAGGATATCTTGTCTCCATGGGGCCTCTAAAATAATGTGTCCATTTACAATTCTGCATGTAAAGGCACTATTGTTCATGACTGAGCCCCAAATAAAGATATTTCCAGATGTGCATAGCTTTAGTTTACCAATTGCATAACATTAGTTAACAAATACAATTATGCGAAGGAGTAAGATGAATAATAAATATTGAAATTAATGACAATCTTCAATATCTTTGAAAAGAAAAGAAGAAATGAAAGAGGGCTGGGGAGAAAGAGTAAGAGGGTTGAGTAGGTACAAGAAAGTCTCAACCAAACAGATGGGGAGTTCCTGAGCCACTAGAGAAGTCTGAGAATTCCTGTCAGGAGCTTTCAAATCCCTGCTGGGCTAAGTCGTTGGTTAGAAGCAGCATGGGATGGGGGTTGTCTTACTGGGGACTTGTGTAGGGGTGGGGTTGGATTCTTAGAACATTCCCCTCCAAAAGAATGATACCCTCCACCATCATATCTGAATAGTGATGTCATGAGGTAACAACAATGACAATGAACTTAATTTACCAGGTAAAACTTTGAGTTTGACACTGTTCAACCCCAGGGCTGCAAAAAACACAGGGATACTGTTTATTGATTCCAAATGAAGAACTTAGAGGAATCAATCTCTGGAAGGAGTTTGGACATTTTATTATTCATGTGCCCCTGGGTGCCTGCAAGCAGGGGGAATTTTAAAAGATAGGTTGCATGCTAATTGCACATATGAACCAAGTCAGATGTTTAATGAGTACCTTCCTTTATTTCACATCCAAAATTTCTCTGCTTTGATCTCCATCTAAGGTTGGGAGAAAAGGGAAGTGGCCAGTTTCTCTTTTCCTTACCCATGTTTTCACATTCTTTGAAGTCTTTATCTCACAGCCAGGAATACTAAGTGTTCTAAGGCACTGACTGTGTTTACCCCAACGGTCATTTAAAAACAGTGTAGCTGTTATGGTTAGATGTGGTGTCCCCAAAAACTCATATGTGAAATAATGCAAGAAGTTTTGGAGGAGAAATGATTGGGTCACAATCTTAACTTTATCTATGAATTAATCTCTGATGGGATTAATTGAGTGGCAACTGGATGCAAGTGGTGGGGTGTGGCTGGAGGAAGTGGTTCATTGGGGCATGGCTATCGGGTATATATTTTGTATCTGGCGAGTGGAGTCTTTCTCTGCTTTCTGATGATGATATGAGCTGCTCCCCTTTGCCATGCTCTTCCACTATGATGTTCTGTCTCACCTTGAGCCCAGAGTAATGGAGCCACCATCTATGGACTAGGACTTTTGAAACCTTGAGCCCTCAAATAAACCTTCTCTTCTCTACAATTGTGGTGGTCGGGTTGTTTTGTCATAGCAACAAAACAAGCTGATTAAAACACTAGCAAAATACCTTTAAAAAGAGACACATCTAATACACAAGGACATGAAAAAAATTGAACAGAAAAGAGTCAGAGACAATAGGTCAGGGATGCTGGGCAGACCAAAAGAAACATGGAGTTTTTAATAGAGGAAAACACTTTTAGAGGTAAAGAGTTCCTAATGGGAGGATTTCTTTCTCCAGAAACCTCCCCAAATTCTAAACCTGTACACTCATAATAATTTTTTTTAAAAGATACACCATAGGGAGTCATTGTCAAGTCCTCTATTACATAGAGAAATTAAGACGTGCATATTTCAAGTAAATCAAAATATTCCTACATTTAAGAAGATTTGAACAACACAATTTATAAGCTTGGTTTAATGGGCTTATAAAGAATCCTCTCCTAAATTATGTATAGGAATGAATGTAAATTTAATTGAAAGAATAGTATCATACAGAGCATGTTCTCTGATCATAATACAATTAGGTGAGAAGTCAATGAAAAAAGATTTAAAGAAAAAATTCAATGGGGGCTGGGTGTGGTGTATTGCAGCAGCTCTGGAGGCTGAGGCAGGAGGATTGCGAGTTCTGAGCCAGTCTAAGCAATTTAGCAAGGCCATGAGCAACACAGTGAGACTCTATCTCTAAATAAAATATGAAAAGGGCTGAAGATGTCACTCAGTGGTTTAAAGCTTATAAAGAAAGAACAGATGAGTTAAAAAGAACAATGACTTCCACGGACATGGCCTTGCCTCCACGAGTTTCTGTTGCTACTAAGGACAGGGGAAAAGGCACAACTGGATCCAGAGGGTGCAGCTCAGGACCCAACCTGGGTCATGACATCTCCACTATGTACTTTGTCCTGGACAAATTAGTGACCCTCTGGTGCTGCCACCAGATACCTTCGGTTTTCAATCACCCGAGCCTCTTCCTGATGTTCAAGTCTCCCCATGAAATACCTCATAGGACCCCCTCCCCACTCCTGACCCTGCTCTCCTTGCCTATCTGATGCACAGACCCTGTGAGCACAATAAAAAGGTTCTTGTTTTACATTTCCAAGTTTGGGTGCTTGTTACTCTGCAGTGGATAATGGGACTGTTTTACAGAGACTTTAGGCAACACAGTCTTCATCCCTTCTAGATTCTGCCATGACTCTAGCATTCACCCAAATGGCCCTTCTATTTCCAACCCACTGAATTCCCAATCCCTGACCCCTCATCCAGAGTGATGTCCTAATCTTAGCCACTTCCACTTTCCTCCCTGGCTAATTAAACTTAGAGACCAGCTAATAGGGGCTGGTCTGAAAAACAAGGAGGTCTCATCTTACAAGCCCTCCAAGGATCCCTATGACTGCCATTTGGTATTGTCTACATGGTGGGCATTGAGCAGGGCTGAAGGTCACAAAGTCACTATGTCAATCTTTCTATCAGTCATAACAACAGAGAATTTTGTTCCATCATTGGGGAAGAGCTACTTAGTAACTGGTAGGAGGACACCCAGAGAAGCTGCTATCCCAGTCTTGGTGTTAGGGCAGAAACCTGCTAGATAATCAAAGTGACAGGGAGGATAAAGGAAGGCCTGAGGATCCTGGACATAGGCAGAGGCAGCAGAGAGGCTAGAGGTGGCCTGTGCTCAGTTTAACTGTGACCCAAGAAAGAGATAGGTCATAGGGAATTGCAAGAAAAAGTTGGACTGCTGTTCTCTGGTGTCTAAATTTACACTTTTCTTACTTCTGCTGTCTTCACCATTATTTATGTTGTAGATCTCAGGAAACATTTCCTGATTTAAGAAACACAAATGTATCTGGCCTGGCCTCTAGAAGTTTCCAGGACCACGAAGGACAAAGCAAAGGCCAACTGTTGCCTGAGGGTAAGGAATCAGGCCAAGATGTCTCTGACATCTACTTTGTCCTGGACAAGGGAGTGGCCTTTTCTGGCCCTGCCTCCAGGTGGACCTTAGAGAACAATAGGGCCTCAGTCACTGTAGGCAGGACATGGTTTTGTGGGACCACAACTTCTGCAAGAGGACAGGCAGAGCCTGTCTGTTGGAGACCTCAGGGATGATCCTCAGCAGTTATCGCCCGTAAGGAGAGAAGACAATATAGGGGAACTGGATGGCTCTGTCCCTCCAGCAACCTGGCCCAGATCTTGCTCCCCCATGCCCCTCAGTCAGCTGACGGTTATGAGCCTCCAAGCCCTTCTTTCCCCTGCATGATGGACATTTTCTAAACAGCCTGATGTGTAGATGTTTTCTGTCTGACGTCCCCATCTGGAGTGCGCTCCTAGGTTGACCGTGTTTCCAGAGGCTGTTAGAGGGGATAAGACCTGGGATGTCTGGGCTGTGCTCTTTTCACTGTCCCAGGCTCAGTTCCCCTGATATTTATCTTTCTCCAGGGATTCTAACCATTCCTTGAACATGGCTCCTTCCATCACTTCTAAGCCAAGTCAGTCACCCAGGGAGCCACCCTGCCCATGGGAAAAAAATCCTCTTTGCTATCCAGCCCAGAGACTTCTGAGATGCCCTTTGATTCTTAGCAAAGACAAAGGGTGGTGGTTCCCATTGGAACACTAGGATTAGGAGAGGGAGAGTCATTGTGGAATGCACAGCCTCTTTGGGCCAGTCCTTTCAGTGAATGGCTGTTACTTTTCAGGATCCTTTCAGCTGCCACCCACCTTTGCACCTGCCCTGTTCACTCCCTTACCACTCTTACTGTGAGTCAGTGAGGTCGGGGGAAGCCCTGGGATAGATAGAAAGGGCCATGGAACAGGTTGGGGATGTGAACTGACATTAACTGAACTGAATACAATTGCTGTGGGCATTGTCTGCACATACCATAGGTGACAGACCAGTGCAAGGGCAGTCTGGAGATAATGGGAGTGATACAGGAAAATGGTCCTTCAGCCCCACACTTGATGTCTGTGAACCTTCTCTCTCAACCCTGCATCATGAAGCCACATACCAGATCCCTACTACCTTTTCTCTTGGCCAAAATATTCCTACCTGTCCAGCAGTGTCCTCCGGTCTTTGTAAAAATCTCTGTATTTAACTCACCAAAGGCTATTATTCTTTGTAAAACAAAAAATGTATAACAATCAACCAACCAAGTTTGGCCCCACATTTCGTGATGAATGTAATGAATTGAGGTGTGGAAGAGCTGCTCCTTTTCCAGAGCCCCCATTATTGCTCTGGGAGTGAGTCTCCGAATCTCTAAATGGGGCAAAACTTGACTGCTGAGTCTACAGCCCCCCTTACTCCCAGAGTTGGATCTTTCTCTTCCATTTCCTTGGATTTTACTTGGAATATTTTTCCGGAATGTAGGGAGGCCACTAACACCCAACTGTGAGGCAGATGTGCTGCCAGGGAGTGAGACGCCTGAAAGGTAGAGAGATACTCAGGTCCCATCAGTGCAATTGGTGTGACCCAGATGTGGAGGCCTGGCTGTGGCAGCTAAGGTTAGTGCAGGAAAGAGAAGTTGAGGAAGGGACAAAAATTAGCAATTCCTGGAATGAATGCTTTAAATGTCAAAGGTATGTGATCTTAAGAAGCCTCCAAACAATCCCTACACACATAATATAAGCCATTCCAGCTAACCCCTTCTTTTTGGAAACTTGGGGGACAGTATGGCTACCACTATGCTTCTAATGAAATCGATGCTGATTACAAATCATAGCAGTGCATTTTTTTTCTGTACTTGCCTCAGAGAAATGTAAACACAAAGTCTAAATATAACCTCCAAGGAGATGGGGGAAGAGTAGACAATAGTTCACAATCCAGATGGACTAGGGAAAAGTAGGCTACCTGTGCAGTGGCCTCTTCTGAGTAGTTCAGGACCACATATGAGGCTCCCAGACCTGTTGCCTGGCACCTGGGTAGTCACATAGTCACAGGTACAAGTTCTGAGTGGTGGGAACTTGCATGCAAAATGGGTCTGATGAGGCTCATGAATATTTTCTGGTGACTACAAATGGACGAGATTTGCTTGCTCCAGGGAAATGCAGAGGATCTTCTGAAATCCCCTGGGCTGGGTAACTCTGTGAGACATCTAGAAAGAAAGACTCACTTCCAGAAGGGTTTTCACTTCCTTCTAGGAAACATTTGAATTTGGGAGTCCAAGAATTGGAAATCAAAGAAAATAAAAATTCCAAGTACTTCTCTTTGCAAAACTTTAACAAAGGAGGCTAGGATAATATTTGTATTTCAAAAATTGGGTGAGTTACTTCATACAGAATTTTGCAGCAGACCCTATGTGTCTGAGACCTTGGTGACACACGAAGACAGAGACGTAGTGAGTGAGACTCACCCATGCCTACCATCCACAGGACACCAGGGTGCTTTGTCCTCGCCAGTGCAGCATAAATACCTTTCATTGAGTGGAGCATCTCCTTGGGTGACACACCTCTGCAGACCAGTACCAATTCCCAACCCATTTTTTATTATAATCCTAGATTCAACATTCAACATATATGTTCAATTGAGTGATTGAGACCTCTTATTCTAGGCTTTTTAGTGGTTAGAGGTTGGGTTGGGCTATGGAGGTGGGAGTGAATATACAGTTCTTCTGGTTGCTTGTGAAGGGGCAGGGAGCATCCGCAATATCCTGGAGGGAGGACTGGAGCACCTGGTTGACTGTGGGTGGCACTGGGAGCAGTAGGTAATGGGGAGGTAACCCTGGCTAGGCTGAAGGCAGATGGCTGAGCCTGAGGAGGTCTGTGTACAGAGGTTCGGCATGAGGGCGAGGTTACCCGCCTCCTATAAGGAAGAGAAGAAAGCGGTGGTCACTGAGAGTCCATAGGAACTGGACTCTGGTTGCCTAGCTCAAGGGTTCAGGTCAGGACCATCGGGACCACAGGGAAGGCCTCAGTGAAACTTCTCCTTCTTCTGTGTGGCTGCCTCCAGACTCCAGTGCTCCTCTCAGACTCAGTTGAAGCATCTGAAGTAAACACTGCTTTCTCATGCAACCCTGGGTGCTCTGCTCTGACTCCTCCCTTGACTCTGAGGTTGAATTTGTCTAATTCTCCTGGACCATGAGCTTGGGGACAAAGGATGAGGCACCAGTTCCCTCTGTGTGCCAGGTATGCCAGTGCCCACCAGAAAGCTCTGTGAGTGTTGTGAGCAGGATGGGCTCCCATACTGAGCTCTGGAGACCCCTGCAGGAGGCTGGTAGGGCACAGCTTGAGTAGGAGCAGGCTATGCAGGAGCAGCTCCACAGGTCCCCTTGGTTGGGCAGAAGCTGACGGGACAGCAAGAACTCTCTGCAGTACCAATCACTCCTGACTTTGCCAACGTCATATCCCTGTCCCAGCTACAGCTAAATCAAGGCACCTCAGCCTTCACTCTAAAGATTAACGTGAACCAGGGAGGGTCATTATTTCACAGGGGCCAGTTTGCAGATCTCTGGATGTACTTACTTCAGGAGATGCACACGGCCAGTTAGAATGTGCCTCCTGTCTGTCTGGAGAAGGAAGACTAGCCTGGCCTCTCCCATACCCAGCCAGCTTCCAGAGGGCAGCTCCTTAAGGACCAGAGTGGGTGATCACTTTTAAACCCAGAGAAACTTTCTGGAAGGCATTTAGGTACACAGACCAAGCTCTGTGGTCCTTCCTCAGTGTGTTCTGTGGACATACACACCATCTATGCCATATCCACTCATACATCAGGTCTTCCTGCCTTTCTGGACCTAACCAATCACTGACTTTCCATTGTACAGGCTCAGAATCAGTTAGTCCCTGCTTGAAGAACTTTCTACTTCAGTGTCTTGTTATGCTCACTGAATAAGGGCCCTGAAAGAAACTCAGGTTCTAATCCTGAAACATGTGGCTTTTTGGTACCTCTCCTGGAAGATGGGAGATGTTTGGAGGAGACTCTCGGATGCCTGGACTTAGGGATGAGTAGAGCCAGGGAGACCAGGGGATGCCTTTGCATGGACTGAGAGAAAACCTGACACCTGAATGGGCAAAGGAGCCCAAAGGAGAAGAAGGGTAGACAGGCAACTGCACACACAGAAGGCTCAGGACAAGGTCTGATGGCTACAAAGAAGGAACCATCCTGTTCCCAGATGAGGGTCAGATGGACAGAGGCAGGAGAAGGCAGCAGGGTAGAGTCTGGAGGTGAGAAGAGACAGTCTCCGTGAGAGAGAGCGTTCCAGGAAAGACAGCAGTACTCAGGTGGTTCACATGCCACAGCTGGCTTGATAGGTGCATGACAACTCCAAGGAAGCCCATGTGCACATTCTGTGGAGTGCTGCCAGGGACCACTGTTGTCTGATGGCCACGCACAGGCCCAGACAGATTCAGCAAAGGCTCAGTGGACTTCTGCTACCCTGAGAAACATGGGCTTGAGTTAGAGCAGGAGCTGATAGGACAGCCCTGGGGGTAAAGGAATCCATGGACAGGGCTCAGCTGCTGCAGTGTCCATCCGGACACCATGGTGTACTGTGGGCATGGTTGACAGCTCATTCACAGGTGGGCAAGTTGAGGTAAAGTGACACCCATGAGCATCTCCAGGACTCTCCTCTGACCCCAGCTGCAGTTACTGAGATGGTGCCGTCACAGCTCTGATGTGTGGGCATACCCTAGGAAGACATTGATATTCCCTGCACTGGCCTCAGCCTTCCAGGATAATTTGGAAGCTTTTATACCTAGGTTCGGATTGTGCATGAGGTTGTCATCGTCTCCAACCTGTGCTGTAAAATATGTTTAGACTACAAAAGAAAAAGAAATTCTATGGAGGTGTTACACTGGAAGATACACAATTTGGGAAAGCCCAGTGTCATCCAGAAAGATTTTTTATCAAAATGACTACATGCTAAAGCCCTGGCCTTCAGGAAACTCCAACATTTTTCCTTTAATAGATCAGTCTCTCCAATTGCTTTAATTCTCCTATTCTAGCCACAAAGAAGGAAGAAAAAGGCAAAGGAGTTTTCCACAAAGTGCTATACAATAATTCTGTTTCTATTCCAACTGTCAGACTTTACTCATATACCCACTGTGTTCAGCAAGAGACTGAGAAATATATTTTTTCACAGCTGAACACTTTTTTTTTTTTCTCTCAGCAATACCAATTCTCTGTTATTAAGAAGGGGCCATGAAAACAGGGCTACTAATCAGCATTTGGCATTGCTGGCTCAGTTTTAGAGATGGGAACTGCCCCACTCTCCAACTTGGCTGAGAGTCTTAGGCAAGGTCAAAGACGGACTTAGAACCCAGTCTCTTTTACCTGACTTGGAGTGAGTGACACTTAGGAATTTCCAAAATTCCAGGATCCATTTTTCAGACAGGCTTATTCCTGATTACCTGGGCATAAAAATCTAGCAGCAAAATACAGAGACAAACATGCAGAGAACATATCTATGTCACGTGGGCCTCCCTGGGTAGTACACTGGCTGTCTTGATTAGTGTGAGTCTTGGACTCTGAGGACAGGCTTAAGGTGGTGCAGGGTAGGAGGGCCATGGCAGAGCCATGGGGCAGGAGGTCCCTGGGACAGGTAGCATGTGTATCTGGAATCACCTCTCTCCCTACCAGTCTTCTTTGTTTGGTCTAAAGGGATCCCTTGCAGCTTGCTCTGGGGGAAATGTTGGGTTGACCTTCACATGGGTCTGGCTGAGGTTCTCTCTCCTTGTTTGTGTTCTCACATGGTCTCCTGTCTCCAGTTTCCCTCTGCCTCTGTCTCATGTAGACCCTTAGGATTGCATGTGGTCCATTCATGTGGGCATGTGAAAAACCATAGGCCCTGAGGATTGTTGCCTCTCCTGAGACCAATCTTGCTTCTTCTGCCCTCTGCTGGCACTCATCGGGGACAAAGCTCATGGACCCTTTGTGTCCCATCAGACCTAAGCCACTTGTCAGCACCATGGCCTGTCTACTCTCCTCTTCACCTGAGCTCCTAATACCTGTTCAAGAGTCAGGCTCCCTCTTCAGCTGACTCAACCATGTCTCCCTAGTCTTTCTTTCCCCACTCACCCCCATTCAGGGCCATACATGAGTCTCTCCCTTCCTGCTGATATACTCCAGAATGGCTCCCGCATACCTACTGAATCTAGTCCCACTGCCTAGGCACTCCAAAGCCAGGCTCCTGGATTCGTCAGTTGTCTCCATATGCTGACAGCACCCTACCTTGTCCATCAGCCCTGCAGGATCCTTCTCCCCACTTCAGTTTCAATTTTGCATTTTCAAGTTCAACTATCCTCCCAGCCTGATCATCAGCTCGAATTTACCTCTGACACGCGTCTATCTCAGGTGAGGCCTGGGTGGAGCACTGTGGTCCTTGAAGCCCAGAGCACTTGGGCTGATTCTTTCTTCCTCTCCCTCCCCCTCCTCCCCCACAAGCACACTCTCATGCAGAAATAGGGCTCTTATTCCCCTCTCAGGATCTCGTCACATGCCTAATTCAGGGCTAAGCCCAGGGAAAAAGCCACCAGAGCAGCCATGGACTTGACAGAGACCTTGGTCTACAGAGGTCAGGGTTAGCCTCTTTGACTTTTCCTCAGGACAGGCTCCATAGTGTAGTGCAGCTACCACTGCCTCCCACCATGAGCTGGCTGAGCACAGAGCCCAGGACCCATCCTCAGACTGTGCTGGCCATATTCAGATCTCCCTGGGGCAGCTGTGTCAGTCCCAGGGAATGTCCATCTCTGACATTCCCTTCCTCCTACCCCATGGATGTCATCAACCCTGACCTGGGCTAGGAAGGGCCTTTCCTGCTGGTGGGGATTCTTTTTGTCCTGTGTTGATCTGATTCAGAGAATTTGACCATTTCTTCTCTCGTACAGACTAAGGGAACTGGCCATTCTCTAGGGCCCAGGTCCTGGTCTGTAAAATGGGAAGGGGAGCCCAGGCAGATAAGCTTCAGGCCAGTTAAGAGGTTCTCGGGGTCTCTGGGGACTATGTAAGGAAGACTTCCAGGGGTTTGGGATAACCAAAATGAAGCTTATGTGTTATGAGTCAGGCCATGAAAAGGGCAGAAACCAGACCCAAGTTAGAGTCCAGTTCTATATATTCCAGGCTTTGGGACCTGGGACAAGTCACTCAGCCTCCGTGTGCTTCAGCTCCCCCTGGTTTCAAATGGAAAAATACTGGCATCTTTATATAGGTCCTGGGAAGACTAGAATGGGGTGAGATGGAGAGGCCTTAGCATGTAGCTACCACACAGTAGACTCACTAAGGACTAGTATAATGGCACTCCAGGAGAAACCCCAACAGTGTGGGTTTCCCAATGGTGACAAGGTGGTGACACTGGAAGGGACCTTCACTTCCTGGTAAAGAGGGTAGTGTTGGCCAGTCAGCACTACCAATGATACCTGTCAGCCTTCCTGGGCCAGTGACCACCAGTGGGACTCACAGGTGCCATGGGCAGTCATTGTCTGAGAGGTGGATGGTTGAACTGTAGAAAGTCTTGGGCATTTCTCCTTGGGTTGGGCCCAGGCAGAGCTCTGGATCTAGAGGACAACTCTCAAGGACAAGAGCAGTGGCCATTCTGCTCACAGGGAGCTTCCCCATGTCCCACTTACCTGAGGCCATGTCAATGGCAACTGGCGGCAGCATGCTTGATCTAAATTGCGCAGGGTCACCTTGTTCTGAAAAGCGTAAGAGGACATGAGGTGGTGACACAGCATGGATGCTGACTCCCCAAAGCCATGGGACCCTCCTCTCAAGTAAGAACTCTGTCCCCAGGGAAATGACAAGACAAAACTCCAGCTAGTTCCTGGGAGAGGGCACCGGCCATCTTTGAGTGTGTCGGTGGTCACTGTGGCACACGTTGAGGATCTGGAGCAAAACTGCATTTGGGGGTAGGAAAAGAAGTCAAAAGCTGGCATTAGAGAAGTTCAAAGGTTAGAGGGACGTGTGCCTGACAAGCGGAGGTCCTCAACAGGAAGCAGGAGGTGGATCTGGGGTTCCTGACAGGGGCTCCAGGAAAAGGAGGGGACTGCATTTAAAGGGACACGTAAGGAGAAGGCCGATAAGTGGCATCATGTCCTGTTCAGGGGAAGGTGCTTGAGCCCAGGACAGAGAGAAAAGGAAGGCAGGAAGGAGGCCAGAAAGAGACCCTGGATGAGTGGGAGGCAGCACATTGCCTCAGGTCCTACGGTTCAGGACCCACTGAGCCCTGAGTGGTTGGGGCCAGGCCCTGAAGACTGCAAAGCCCACTGGAGTGGCTCCTTCTCTGGAGGTGTGTTTTGGTTTCTCTGTGACCCACAGTGATGGGAGAGGCAGAGATGGCCTCTCAGCTGCCTGAGAGGCTGCAGAGGTACTGGAGGCTTCCTGAAGGGATGGATTCATCTCCAAGGCAGGACATGAAAAGAGGACAGAGCCAATGAAGACCGGGGCTATTTCTTTCTCCACACCAGACTTGTGGGAGCCTGTGCACCCCTGTCCTGGGTCCATGGCTCTGTCTGGCCAGCTTCTCCCTCACCAAGGTGGACTCTGGTTCTTACAGACAAATAGCCCCGGTTTTCACTGGCTTTGTCCTCTTTTCATGTCCTGCCTCTGAGCTTGTGGCACTTTTAGGGTCTCCATTTTTGTCACTCCTCCCTGTGGCTCTGATGGCCCCATCTCAATGGGTGGTAGGGTCCCTGAGTCAGCTCTTTGCCTTGCTCTTCCCACAGGGGAATGCCTAGTGCTCGTGGCATTTTCAGAATTTTCACGGTCGGACAAAAGGTGTTTCAGGAGTGTTTCTGTTTTGTTTTTATTGTCCCTGACCTCGTAACCCAACTTGTTACTTACTGTGCTTTGATTCGTCACCAGCAGGCCAGAGGCTGACACCCAAGGGAATGGAGCCAAAGCTTCTGTCAGTAAAAACCAGAGTCTAGCCAGACATCAGCCAGGGGTCACTGATCAAAGGGGGCCCTGGGACTAGGACAGGCTTGCAGAGAAGAGCCCCCATGCATGCTGACCTCTCCTGGCCATGAGGGCAGCATGGGCCTCTCGTTGTCCTCCTGTACCAAGCGATCCAGGTCTAGTCCCCTAAGCCACGTCCCCTCTCAGATCCCAAACTCTGTAACGTTAACCACCTGCCCTATCCTGAGTCCAGCTGGGGGTCAGAGATGCCAGACACCCCCCTCCCAGGATTCTTCTCACCTCCAGGCCTCGGTTCACACTCACACCACGGCAGGCACAGCAGCAGAGTATTATGGTGGGACACACGTTCACAGGTGGTGCTGGGGGAGGAGGTGGCTTCTCTTTTAGTTTCTAGGAGAGAAAAGAAGTTGTCTGTGTCCCTGTCTGCAGCTTCTGGGGAGCTGGACACAGCCACCTGGTACTGTGGGGCCACTCGGCTCATGTTTTAAGGCACATGAAATGACCAGTGAGTAGCACCCTACACTAGGGGGAGTGTATTCTATGAAAACTGGCCAAACTGGCCTTTCTCTAACTGCCAACAACCTCATTTTTGTGCTCTTAGCTCCCTGGAGACTACTTTGCAGGCAGGAGCCTGGTCTGGAGGTTGTTCAGTGACCCTCCTCTTTTTCAAGTGACTGACGCTTCCAGTTGGCTCTGCCAAGTGCAGATGTGGCCTCCCCACGCCTTGTGGACACTCACGGGTTATGGGAAGCTCACCCAGCCTTGGTGGCTATGCTCACCTAGGGTGGCATTCTTCAGACTCCGGGGATGGTTAAGAGACCTTCTACCCTTGGTTCTGAGATCCCTAAGGCTACCCAAGCCTATGTTCATTCCTGCCAGGAGACAGGGATGACGACACTCGAAGGAGAAGCCAAACAGACCATCAGAGTCTGGAGAAGGGGACCAGGGTCAATGGCTTCAATTCCAGAAAGCCCCCTGGAGTATCTAACATCTTGCAGAAGCCCTTTGGGATCCACAGAAAGCCCAGTTAGTTAGAAATGATGGCTACAGATGCTGACCGAGGGCCCCAAGGTGGTGGTTCTGTGATAAAGACCCATGTTCAGCATGAGGGAGCCTGGAGGGCTGTGGTCTCCAGGATCTCATGGTCAGCAGGAGGTGAGCGGTGCCTAGAGGGCGGCCATCAGTGTCCCACTCTCCCTCAACACTCTGTCCCCTTCTTCTTTGCCAAAATACGTGGGAGATTCTGGAAGCCAGCTTCATGATGCCTCTCTTTTGCTGGTCATTCTCCCGAGGCATGTGACAATGTCAGGATCCCAAGCTTGAC
Source organism: Ictidomys tridecemlineatus (assembly GCF_052094955.1). NCBI lineage: Eukaryota > Metazoa > Chordata > Mammalia > Rodentia > Sciuridae > Ictidomys > Ictidomys tridecemlineatus. The sequence goes on from NC_135477.1 coordinate 75,104,169, forward strand.
TCACCTCTATTATCTGTGGCGGTGGTGGCTTGGCCTAGAAAGTTAAACAGACACAAAGGGGTGGGAGGCTGTGAGGTGCTGCTATGGGTTGGATAAGTTTCCCCCAAATGTCTATGTGCTCAACGTTTGACCCCCACCTATGGTGCTCTTGGAGGTAGTTTATTACTTGGGAAGTGGGGCAAGAAGTTAGGTCACTAGAGATATGCCTTGGGAGGGGACACTGTGCTTCTCTGCTTCCTCTCTTTCAGTTCCAGCCACAAGGTAAGGATTTCCTCGAAGACATCTTCCCATCAGAATGCATTGCCTCAATCAGGATCAAAAGCCAAGGGCCAAAAATGTTCATGAACTGAAAGCTTCAAAACTGTGAGCCAGAATAAGTTTTTTTTTCTCTTCTTCAGATCGTTATCTCAGGGATTTTATTACAGTAACAGAAGGCTGACTAACACTGGTGGGTGTTTTTTTTTTTTTTTGATGGGGTGCCCTGTCAACAGAGAACCCTCAGATGGAGTGGTGAGACAGCACACAGGCTTGGTGTCTATGTGGGCATCTAGTTCTTGTGGTTTTGTGTTCAGCAGGCTCAGTATGACCCAAAAGGATCCTCATATTTCCCTATAGGGTCAGAAAAGATGATCCAGGCCAAAGTGCCAGTGCCTGAGGAGACTCAGTTGATGAAGTGCTGCACATCTGCCCAAATCCCACCTGCAGCCAGAACACACTCTCCTCTCCCTTCCTCTGGGAGAACCTTGCTATCTTTAGAGCTCTTACTGACCTCCTGGCCTTTGGAACAGTCAATTGGCTTGCTCTGCTCATTGCTCTTCTGGGTAGAGATAGGACTGGCCTGCTCTGGGCTGGGTGTTCTGTCCTCCCTACGCCTGCTCTTTCTGCTTCTGTCCTACAGCTCTCTGGGAAGTTCTCACCAGAGCCTCTGTCCTTCCTATTGCTCCAAGGTGCCATTCTCAGTCCTTTGCTATTGTTCTGTTTTGCCCAGACACTGGGTACATGTAAGATGCTATCATTCAACTCATGTGCTCCACAAGTGCAAGACTCTGAGCTCTCTATAAGCAGGATGGTGGATTTTTCATTTCTTTTATCTCTGGAGTGCAGCCTGGGCTTAGTAATGAGAGATGAAGGAATGTTAGAAGGTACTAAAATGTGCAGATTAAAACCAAAATCCCTGTTGATTTTAATAGTATTTCTATCCCAGAAGTTACTAATCTTCCCTGGTCAGTGCCTTCCTGCATTTGGGACCATCAGTAATTTGTGGCAGATCCTGTCCTCTTGTCTATCTGAGGACTTTTGTTGCAAAGAAGTAGCCCTTTTATCAGGGGTTCTGGGGTGACCTCTGTCTTTAGGTCAGGACAGGCCATATTCAGAGTCCAGGCATGCCTGACCTATGCCCTGCAGAAGCCTGGGCAGGATGCCCTGTGGGTGCCCATGTTGATGAGGGTCTGGTTTTGTGAAGATGGTAGTCGTGCCTCTGCAGTTTCAATGCAGATGGCGAATTGTCCACAAGCTAGATCACGAGGCTTTCACATGGGCTTGCCCCTAGTTGGGCAGAATATACTCACTTTCCGGAAGCATAACCACCAGATCCACCACAGCACCACTGGGATCAATAGCAGGGACAGCACCAATGTGAGAAGCTTTTCTTCTGGGGTTGGATCAGCTTCTACATAAATGAAAGTTGGTGATGGAGTGATGGCCTGGGCTGTAGTTGTTGGGGGTGGGGTGGCTGGGGTTGCAGGCTTCGGAGGTGGAGTGATATTCGGGCGTGGAGGCATCGGTGCAGGTGAATAAACCTCTGGTGGGTAGGTGGGGTACTCAGTGATAACAGGTTTTAAGGGAGGGGCCTGTGGGAGAAAGAGGTCATCATGTGAAGTATACCCAGCTGACAATCCTAGTGGCAGATGCCTGAGAAGGGCCCAGGAATGCCTTTTCCATGTGCCTACTACTTGGCATCCCATTCTGCTCACTTTTCCCCCCAGGTTGACTGTCTTCAAGGGTCCACATACAGGTATGGTTCCCAGAAAGCAGCAGATACCATCTCTGGCCCTGCTCAATGGATCTGCCCAGGAAGGCCCAGGATATTCTGCAGGTCCAAAAGCATGGGCAGGAGAACCGACTGCTTACCATTGCCTATCTCCTACTTTGTGGCTCTGGACTCACCACTCCTCCCTCTGAGCCTCAGCTTGCACCTCTGCACAGAGTGAAGTATCAGCCCTCCTTCATGGGCACTTGTGATTTCAGAGAGCTTAGAGATAGTCAGCACAGGCCCAGGCTCACAGGGTGCTTAAGGAATGGGGACAGATCTCCTGGTTGTCATTCACTGTTCAGGAAGCCCAGGATATCCCATGGGCACAGTTTTCCCTGCTAGCCCCTGAGTCATGGGTTGGCTCAAAGAGAAGGCTGCAAAGCCCACAGAGGGGAAGGCACAGGTACCCAAGAAACAGGTGGCCGAAAGGAGAGGGTGACAGTGATGGCTGCTTTCTGAATTGGAGACAGTAGCCTACTCCTGTGCTCTTTGGGGCATTACTGGAGACTGAAACCGTAGACATTTGACCACTGAACTATACCCGTAGCCCTTTTTATTTTTATTTTGAGACAGGTTCTTGCTAAGTTACTTGGGCTAATCTTGAACTTGGAATTCTCCTGCCTCGGCTTCCCAAGTCAGGTTCCTGGGATGATAGGCATGAACTAACAGAGCCAGCTTTTTCCTAATTCTGCCTGTCCCTGGGAAAGTTCTTGGGGGTGGGGGAGTGGGGGGTTAGACTATTCATGATTCAGGTGTTTGAATCCACCAGTCTAATCTGTACATGAACAGATGTACAATGGAACATGCCAAGGCAGACACAAAGGGGAGCTGTCCAATCAGTGGGGAGCCTCACAAACTGAAATAGGACTCAAGGGTGGTATCAAGTGGGCGTATGCTTTCCGCCTCTCAGGTACATGCTCCCCTCATGCTGCCCTGGGCTAAGGTTCCTACATGAGGTGGAGCTGAGCTAGGCCACACACCACAGCAGGGGTGGAAGCACTGCAGGTGAGAGGGAGCAAGCAGATGGGGGACAGCTAGGAAGCCCAAGAGAAAGAGAGCAGAGGAGGTTGAGGGTACTGCAAATGAAAGAGGTGTCATCAAGGAGGCTTTGGGGAGGGGGTCCAGAGTTGGTCAGTGACTGGAGCACACATTCAGTGGCGCACATCTATCCAACTAGTGGAACCCTCCAGATCCTTATACCTGGAAAGCCCACCTGGAGATATCCTAGACAATATCCTAACAGCCAACCTCTAGCCTCCACTGCCCAGGGGGAATACAGGATGGGGACATCTGATGACCCTAACCTGTACAAGCTGCTTCACAGTTCTTCCTAAGACCCTCTGCCCTTAGGTCTCCCCAGGATGCACCTCTACCCAGAGCTGGGGCTCTAGACAGCCCAGATGGGTTGTAGCCCTTTGCCCCCAGGTACTCACACAATCCATAGTCGTATTCACAGGGATAGGGCGGTACAGAAAGTTCCTCCCGTTGTTCAGGCTGACTTCAACTGTGATGGTTCTAGGGCACGGGAAGGATAGACAATGAGAAGCAGCCTGTAAGGACAAGGTTCTGGTCTTGGCTCAATGTGGAGGACACGGCTCTCCTCATGTTAATGCCTCTGGAAATTTGAGGCTTTTAGAGAGCACAGAAGGAAGACATGAGAGCTTATTGTCCAGAGTACTATGAGGCCAACATCTGCAGCACTGCCCATGACAAGGGCTCAGGCAGTGAGAGGACCTCATACCCTATGATGCCAGCATGGCCATGGTCTAAGGGAATAGAAGAACTGCTTCATGCTCTTATGCCCACTTTATTTACAAGATTTGTCATCTTTGCTCTAAAATGTGACTTGGAGCAAAGGGACCAGTCCTGAGGCACATCCTTTCATTTCTTTCCCTCAGCAAAACCTGGGCCACTGTGGACCCCTCAATACCTTGAAGGTCAGCAAAAAGGGCAGGTGACATACGTGTCCTTAGATCAAAAGCATGTAGATGTGAACTGCCTTGTGGAGAGGACATCCCACTTTCTGTACGAATTAATGAAAGCAATTGTCTTTGGACCTCTAGAGTCCAGAATCATAGACACTCACTCTCCGAGTTGTACGTCTGGTTTAGGACATGTTAATGATGTCATGTTCATAGCAGTTGGATGGAAATCTAAGAGACAATGAAATGAGAAGACTGTCAGTGGACCTTTCCATCCACCCCTTGGCACTCTGATAGCCTCAGGCAAGCTAGCCTGACCCCTAAGCAATTTAATAGTGATCCCTAGTAGAAGATGGGGTCCTCAAGTACATTGTACAATTCTTGCCACTTTTGTATGCTGTGGACTGTTGCCATTGAACTAGAGAGGTGTTGATGTTTGATCCGAAACCAAACTTTGGAGGCCAGGGAACAATGCAAGGAAAGAGTGTTCTGGGAGTGGCACGTGCCAAGGCCTTGAGGCATGAACTCCTGAGCTTGTTGATGGAAGGAAATGAGCTAAGAGATTGGGGTGGGGGTGGGATCTTTGAATTTTATTCCCAGTTTGAAGAATCTTTCAGGGGTTGCACAGATTTTAAATGACGTTTGGACACAGATTTTATAGAGCTTCTTGGTAGAAAGGATATGGAGAAAAAGCTAAGAGGAAGTAAGGATGACATTTGGGTTTTGACCAGATTGTGGTGAGATGGGGAAACCTGAAGAGTGAATAGAGATTCTCTCTTTCTTTCTCCTCCCCTCACTTGGGAGGGTCAGAAGAGCTCCATAACTTGCAGCATTGGGATCTTCTCAGTCCTGATCCAAATCAGGAGGTGAGAGCAGATCTGCAACCCTGCTGGCTTTAGTTGCAGAATCTGCCAGTTCTTTAATTGCAGATTCCAGTTTCCCAAGTCCATGACTTCACCTTTTCAGGCTGAAATGAATAGCCTCAGAGGACCTGCCATCTGTGCTTCTGGGAGGAACCATTCCTCTGGGTTCTTTCTTCTCTTTCCTCGTGACCCAGGCTTTCCAAAGCATGGGGAGCTGGGTGTCACCTCTATCGAGGCCAGAACCACAGCTCTGCACCAGCTGACCTCTGGGCACAGATGAAGGACTGTGAAGGTTTCTCCCTGAGCTGCAGTGCCAGGGCTGAGCCATGGGGCAGGGATGATGCTCTGCTGTCTCCATCAGGAAGACTTTGCCCACTGGAGGGCCCAAACTCCAGGGAGGGTCTCTACTCCTAATAATATTAGATATAAATGTTGTTCTTCAATTTTTAAAAAAGGCTTATCTTTTTAGAAATATTTTGCTATTTTACAAAAGAGCACACAGACCAGAAGCCAAACAGAAGAAATCCCACCTACATCCCTGAGCTCTGAGTTTCTCTATTCTTTCCTTGACACCTCAAGCAACACTGGGAACAGATCTGTCCCATGAAGAAATGTTTATGTGATTCCCCATAGTTTGTTTATCCCATTTCAGTTTCTCTTTTAAAGTATCACATTCAAGTAGAATTAAACTTATGGAGAATTTGAGAGTGCCAACACTACTCATCTTTGAATTTGGGATGGGGGAATGTTTTTTATTCCTTATATCTGCATTTAGATGGTTCATCATTTTTTATAGAAAAAACTAAAATAATGTAATAAGAGTCATAAACTTTATAACTTAAATATAAAAGTTATTTTTCATATTACACAAAAGATTATAAACTTTTTCTCTTTTTGAGATTAGGTCACAGATATTCCTTAGGAAAAGGCTTATTATCATCTAAACTGGTTTGTTTGCCTTAAATCAACACCCTATCACCCATGAATTTCTGAACCACCATTTTATGCTCCCATTGATACTGATTGTAAGAAGCAATCAGAAAAATTTTGCTAGGGAAAGCATTTGCTTCTGAGGATGAAATATTTGGATTAATATTTGAAAAAAAAATCTCCACAGAGACGTGCACTGACTTTTCAGTTGGGTGTTGATGCAGTGCAGGAGTGTGTGTGTGTGTGTTTTGTGTGTGTGTGTGTGTGTGTGTGTGTGTGTGTGTGTGTAGGGGGTGGGTAATGTCACTCAGCCTCCTGTGCAGGGGCTTTAGGTAGGAATGAGCAGAAAGCCCAACATAACCTTGCTGAGAGGAGAGGCCTTTGCAAGTGAAGCACACTGGTTAAATGGAATACTTTGGTTGCTATCACTTTTCAGTTGGCATTTTGTTATAGACAAGGTCAATGCTCCCTCCCTTGAAGGCTTATATTTGTACTTGGCCAGGCTCAGAAATCCAGGGTTGATGCGCTTCTTAATGGCAGTCTCGAGGTTCAGGTCCTCTGTTCCCAGGGAAGAAAACCAATGATGGAGTGGGGAAATGCTGCTATGAGGTCAGGTCAGCCCCAAACCCAGTTTCACTGAAGGGTGGAGTGCTGCTCTAAGGTGCTCTTCCTGTGCTAGGGATGTATTACCTTACTGCTTTGCAGATGAAAGATGAGGTGGCTGGGCATCTCATCTAGGTCTCTCCTATCACGTGTCCACACTGCTTCCAACCCCATAACATGCAATAGGGGCCATCCAGCTGAGGGGAATCATAGATTTGTGTGGAAAATGTATTACTAAGAGATACTGAGGAGGCGACTTACCAATGACCTTGGAATCACTGAATTTGAATCTGCAGATAATTTGGTCGTTAGTCTTTCCATTATTAAATCCATATCCTTTTAAAATTACTGGCTTGGATCCTACAAGAACAGTATTCAAAGGTTTTAATGAAATAGAGCTGGGCTCTGTGCTCTCTTTGATTTAACTGCTCCTGAGGGTTTACCCCCAAGATGGAATTTCCAGGAGTTGCTACAAAGTGTATCTGAACCAAAAACACTGGGTCCCTCAGGGGAAAAATAAAACTTATCTAATGTCAAGGATGCTCCATACTGATGTACATAGGTCGGGCCTTACAAGCTCTGGAGCCCTCACCCACCATCCCTGACCCAATGAGCACATGAAAGAGATATTGGTTCCAGGGACCAACTCAGGTATGACTCTCTCCACCTGGAAATCCCATCATGTTCAGGCACAAGACCCAAGAGCAGGGCCAGGACACAGGGTGCAGGGCAGGGAAGCACTGACCCTACCCAGGAGAATCCATCACAGAAAACTTCCTGTCTCAGCTGCAGATGATGAGGACAGCACAGGATCCTTCATCCCTGCCTCTCCATGACACATCAAGGACCAGAGGTCACTTATTCAGTGGGGTCACCAAACACTTCCTTCTACCAGTGTGGTGCCTCAACTTGGCTTTCTCTAGTCCCATATAACACTTGAGATGCCACAGGTTAGAGAACTAACCAAGAACCAACATTTGTATCTGGCTTCCTTCCTCAGGTTTCCTGATGTACGGGTTGATTTTCATGGACAGCCTGAGAAATAGAGCCCAGGTTCCGACTTTGGGCTTCCTTTCTGATTGACTGTCAGTTTAGGTGTGGCACCCTTGAACAAAATGACCAATAAATGAACAGTTCAGTGGCTGAGCTGGTGTGTGGATGTGCCCATCATCTTGGCTCAGCTGTTGAGAGAAGAAGTGACAACTCCTATCCTCACTGGGGGTTTGTCCCGACTGCTCAGATGTCAAGGCCTACGTGTCCTTGGCACGTAATGACACTCATGCACCAGCCATCTGAGCTGCTTTAAACCAGAAGCAGAAGAGGCCATGTGGTGGAACGGGGGTCCTTGAGTCCACCCCCACCCCTCAGCACTACAGTCTCCCCACTCTTGCCCAACATACACAGGGGCAGGGGGCAGTGCTGAGCCAAGGACCAGGATGGAAATATCAGGACCCACCAGCTGCCAGGTGCTAAGCCAGTCACTACCTCTGTGTCTCCCGACAGTCCTGACAGTGCTATTTCTATCCATTTTAGGCCACACTGCAGTCCCCAGATATCTGGCACTTTGCCGTGGACCTGGTGCCACAGGTAGCAGATGTGCACACAGTGCTGCTGCCAATAGCCTGTGGCCATGGAGCCTCCTCTAGAAGGGCAGAGAGGCCAGGCCCCAGCTGCCTAGGCTGAGGCCACTGTAGCAGCTGAGCTGTCACCAGAGGGAGGAGGCTGAAGGCTCTGTCTCTATCAACCACAGTGTGAGGACGCCAACCATGTGGGGCCAGGGCTGCACACAGTGCTTGTGACAGAGAGGTGGCCATCCCCCAAGACCACAGAATTATGTTCTTAGCACACTGAAGCAGGGATTCTGGATAGACAGAGCCATGCTGGCCAGGTCCAGCCCTTGGGGACAGATAACAGATGTGGCCCTTTAACCACTGGGTGACATGAGCCCTGGTTGAATTGGTGGAGGTGTTTGCCAAGCTTCCTTTGTTACCATTAGGAATTCAACTAGAAGTTGAGTTGTGCCTAGTTCTTTTTCTACATCCATTGACATAATCACCTTGTTTCCCTGTTTTTGTGGATGTACAAACTACTGATTTTTCAAATCCCACTTCTAACTGGGCTTTCTGGGATGAGTCTTAAATTGCTTTTGACATACTGGTTGAGCACTCCTTATCTGAACAGGTAAAAACTGAAATGCTTCAAAATCCAGAATACTTTCAGTACTACATCACTCAAGTAGAAAATTCTACACGTAACCTTAGGTGACAAGTCACAATTAAAATGTAGATGCCAATACCATGGCATTTTGTTACTATAGCTCTGTAGTATAGTTTAAGGTCTGGTATTGTGATGCCTCCTGCTTCACTCTTCTTGATAAGAATTGCTTTGGCTATTCTGGGTCTCTTATTTTTCCAAATGAATTTCACGATTGCTTTTATCCCACTCTTCGGTCTACACTGAAAGGACTTAAAATCAGTATACTATAGTAATACTGCCACATCAATATTCATAGCAGCACAATTCACAATAGCTAATCTGTGGAACCAGCCTGGATATCCTTCAATAGATGAATGGATAAAGAAACTGGGGTATATATACACAATGGAATATTACTCAGCATTAAAAGAGAATAAAATCATGGCATTTGCAGGTAAATGGATGGATTGGAGAATATCATGCTAAGTGAAGTAAGCCAATCCCCCAAAACCAAAGGCTGAATGTTCTCTATGATAAGTGGATACTCAACCATAACAGGGAGGCGGGAGGCATAGGAGGAACTTGGGCAAAAGGCAGGGAAGGTGGGGAGGATGCATGGGGGCAGGAAAGATGGTGGACTGAGATGGACATCATTACCCTAGGTACATGATGACTGCACATATGGTGTGATGCTACATTGTGTACAACCAGAGAAATTAAAAGTTGTGCTGCCAAGAAAAAATGCAGACGCACTAAACATATCATAAAAAGTCATCTTCAGGACATGTGTAAATAAACGTCTTGTTAACTTAAGTCTCATCCCCCAAGAAGCCTATTATGTCCACCCAAATATTCTAAATTTTTTTTTAAGTCTCAAAGCCAAATCATTTCCAGTACCAAGCCTTATGAATAGAGGATACTCAGCTTCTGTTGATCTTTTCATATGTCATGGCATTCCATTTGCCAGTTCCTTTGAGGATTTTTAAAATACTCCATATTTTTTTTCTAAACTTACAATTAAATTTTTGTTATAAGATAAAAAATAATGGTGCTTTCACACATAGTCACAGCTTCATTCCTGACATTTCACATTCATGACAAGGCACATCATATATATACCTATGCATAGTCACATAGATACTCACCCACATCCACCTTCCCTACTATACTCAAACACACACACTGAGTGCACACACGGCACAATTCACACTGCACTCCCCACGTGCACTTGCTCCAGCACCGAACACAAACACATCACACACACTTCCCAAGGCACACACACCACAATACAACACACAATATATATCATACACATACCACATCATAACACCCACCATATATACCACAAATACACATCACTCATCAGACCACACATACCACATATAATACACAGGCACCACATATGGCTCATATACTAGGAATAACACACATTCCATATGCCATAAACACCCCATAAAACACAAACCTACCACATTATACACATATTTATGTGTGCATGCCACATGTTCACACATATCTCACAGAAACTTCAAACACAACACAAGATGTACACCTATACCACACACAAAACCACTTATTAGACATACCACAAACATAGCACTGTGTACACACAGCACAAAGTCACTCTGAAAACACATACACAAATCACAATCATACCCCACCACTCACACAGCATACATCATACACACCTCACATATCACAAATGATGCAAAATGGGCAATCTTATCAATGCATAAAATCCACACACACACACTGCATACACATTTTACAGTACTTGCATATGCAATGCAACTCACACACGTACAACACAGCTTCCGCACGCATGCAGGCATACAACCCTCTGTCTACAGTAGACTCCTCAGTTCTCACCTTCTACACACAGAGGGGAAGGTTCCACAGATCTGAGTTCCAGGCAGGTCTTAGTTCCAAACTGAGAAAGAAAGGGGCGTATGAGCCACAGGGGCACCTGTGAGATGCCACTGCCAACCTTCGCTCACATCCAGGCTTACTCACCAGGTCAACTAAGTCATGCAGTTGCTCAGGTGATTTTTTTACTTCAAGGATGTGTTCTGGACTGTCTGCTATTTCTTGCATCTATAATAGAGAGAGATAGGAACATGAGGATGCAGGAGGTGCCCAGATTCAGGACACAGTTCTTGCTCTCATGCTGTTGGGAAAAAAGAGTGTCAGATGCTCACTGACAAGAGGCCGGCTTCTGCCTGTGGTCCAGACTCAGGGAGTAGGAAGCTCAGATACCTGCCCCTGCATGGGACCAGTTAACTCAAACATGTTGGTCATCTTTCTGCATCTAGGGTAGATGAGAAAACCAGTCGGACAGGCTCTAGGAGGCTGCCTTTGGGAACTTCCCTGACTAGGCTGCAAAGGGGAACCTGAGCACTTGCTCTGAAGTACCTGATTTAGCTTATAACTGTCCATCCCAATGCAGTAAATGTATGCTCCCATGCCCCGAGCTTTGTCAGCCTAAGAGAAAAAAATGTGATGAGTCTAAATCATCAAAATACATAAAATGGAGCAAAACATTGGTGAGACTTGGATGGACTCACCTCCTCCTTAGATTCCTGTAAAGCTTGTGGCTTTATTTCTCCAGTAAGTAGAACAATGATTATACTAGATACCTTGGTGTCTGTCAAAGGAGAATGGGGTGACATGGTCCCAATGCAGACGTCCAAGCTCCCCATGCCTCAGTGTCCAGAGACAGGTGGCCAGACACAGCACCCACTCTCCCGAGGCCCCAAAGTGAGAAGAGGATTTGTCTTATGACTTATTTTACAGATGAGGAGACTGGGAATTCAGAACTTTTCTTACCAGGAGGTCTGGACTCTAGCTAACCTCAAACTGCGTGCTCTTTGCCCTGAGGAAGACCAGCCGTTTGTCTATAAACCCTAGCCTGGCAACTGGGTAAGGGAAGATACAGTCGGACCCTCTTGCTGAGGAGACCCAGTGAGGCCAGCAGAGGCCTATAATCTGATTCATCCATAGTATGTGGACTCTGTGCGCCCAGTGGTTCAGGACTTTTGGACTCAGGAACTTGGGGAGGGGACCCTTTGTGCCGTTCCCTACCAGAACCCATCTATTCCTGACAGGAGCTGCAAGCTTCTAGTCTAGAGGGACATTCATTCTTGGTGGGCCAAACTGTGCATTTTCCAAGACATGGGTCCAAGAGGCAAGTCAAGATGGATGGGAGAAGGAAGTGGAAGGCTGGCCAGGCAGGGGAAACTGAGCAGTGTATTCCATACCCTGAAGCCTCAGTCTGCTCAAAACTGCTGCAATTTTTCTCCCTTTTGCTCCCTGGGACCAAGAATGGGTCAAGGACCTTATGCAAGAGCCATGCATGAACACAAAGGGCCTGATGCCCTTCTTGGAACCATCCAGGAACACCCTGGAACCTGCCTTGTGGCCCTGCCTCTTTGACCCTTGAGCAACTGACTGCAAGAGTTAGGAGGATGTCCACAGGAATCCGCACACAGAACTCTTCCAGGGGCACCATCGCTGTGCCTGCACCCACACCATGCTGAAGGCAGCAGGCAGCTTACCTCCAGAGTTGGCATTTTGAATCTGCTCATTTGCCTAAACAGAAATGAAGAATTATTAGGGAGAACTATGAGATGAGCCCAGTGACAGTGTAAGAATTGTGAGCCAGCATTGATTTGTGGCATTAGTGGTCCAAACCTTTTTAAGTCCTTCCTGCAAATTCGTTTCTCCTTTAGGTGCAAGATAGGAATTTAAGTCCAGATTATAACGCATTGTGTTCCTGAAAAAGAAAAAAGATGAAAAAACACATGCCTATAGAATGGTGGACAGGTAGAAATCAGCTCTAGAGCTATCCCACAGATTTATCCACTGTGTAGACCACCCGGATATGGAACAAAACCAGGCAACTAGCCTAGTTGCCCCATTCTGTCTTGGGTCTTTGACAAATTTTGTGCCCTTCTCTGTCCCAGATCCCAGCAGCACTATGCCAGAACAGGTGAGTCAGGGGGCTGGTGAGCAGATTCTATGGTAGTATCTGGCTCTCCTGAGCTCATCCTTGCCTTGTGGCACCCAGGCCTTGGGGACCTCAGCATAGACAATGACTAGTGTGTCCCTGGTGACAGTGGGAAGTTCCAGGGATATGCATGCTTGAGTCAGGAATTTCTTAGTACTAATAACTCCAGTATTTCTAATTCTAACCTTAACACCGAGAACACCTTCCTACTAAGCACTCTGTCCTTCCATAGAAAAAGCTGAGTTTGGAAAAGGTCATGCTGCTGAGTCCTGTCAGTTCCCATCCCTCACTGCCACAGATTCTGGCCTGACTCACCTCCTCCCTTTCCCCTGCCAAAGGTAGTAGCCAGTCTGCTTAATGAGATAGCTGGGGTTCCAGGACCTCGTGTGTTCCTGAAACAAAAGACTCCAAGTGGGGTAGTGGCCCTGAAGGCTGTCTGTGAGGGTGACCAACTCAGAGGGTGACTGGGTGATGTGGTCTGTCAGGGGCTGTTAAAGCAGTCAGCATGGATTGGTGCAGGCAGCTGGCTCTGGTGGCAATAATGGCATAAGTAGGGGCCCTAGATCTGCCTAATCCAAAGTGACAGGGCTGAAGCAGCACAACAAAGCAACCGAGAGAATGGACCTGGAGGGTGGCTTTCCACTGCAGGCAGAGAGAAGGTCCCACAGGATGAGATCCGAGGGTCCTAATCCTGGCCCTGCCTGGCCTTGCCCAGGAGGTTAGGAGGCCACACCCAGCCATATTCAGGGAAGGCCAAACCAGGGGCTGCCCAGCCCAGCACCTCCTGCTGCCAGCCCAACAACACTGCCCCTCAGGGACCCCCGCCAGCATCCTTCCCACATCCTTCCACTCTACCACCTCACACCAACTCAGGTCTCTCCCCAACCCACCCCCACCCAGGCCTTCTGTGCCCACAGAGTCAGCTGCTCCTGTTCTCCCAGCTAGAACTGTGGGAAACCCTTTCTACACATTTTCTGGCCTCCCCACCTAACCTGGAGCTGGCTTATCCAGTTTGCTTATGTTCGGGCTATTTCCAGGGCACTGGAAAGTGACTACTCCCAAACTACAGATACTCAGCCTACCCTCAGTGTCCCCATCTCTCTCCTGTACCAGTATAACTCTGCCTGCAGCCCTAGAAATTGCATCCAAATCTCCCCCTCACCTCCCAGCCAATCAGAAGTTGCCCCACTTCCCACCTCTGGGTACACGTGTTCCACAAAGCCCCAAGCTCTCCCCTCAGGGTCCCAGCCTGTCACCTTGTCCCACTGAGGCAGGACAGAGATGGGCCTGCTCATGGCAAGCCATACACAGACCATAGTGCTTAAAAGGTCTCCTTATCTACTCCACCAGCCCACTGAATCCTGGATATCCTCACAGGGTAGTGCCGCAGAGGATGGAGAGTTTCAGAAAGCACAGGATCTTCTGGATCTAGCACAGCAAGGGTCAGAAGGGACTGGGGAGCCAGTATGGTGAAATCAATAGGGGTGCTTAGGTGTGTCAGGACCTGCCTATCATCTACACTGACAGGAGCACCACCCAGGTCTCAGTGAACCCTTCAGATCCTTGGAGCTCCCTGTGACCTGGCTCAGTCAGGCCTGCCTCACCCTTCAAAGCAGCACCTACCTATTTGAAGTGAGCGACATCTTTGTTGTGGCTTCTGTGCCAAAGAGTATGTAGGAAATCCGTACCTTTGCACTGAAGAGGAAGCACAGTTCATGAAAGGAGAATGCACTGGTTCTACTGGATGTCAGCAAGCAGCCAGGCAGGAGGTGCATATTTCCCTGATCCTCACCCCATCTCTTCTGCACTGGGGCCATTTCAGATAAGGGGAGTTTGGAGGAACTTAGAGAAGGATTCTGAAGTGTATGGAGATGAAGGGCCCAGGAGAAGACAGTGTCAGGGTGGCCTCCTGCCTCCTCATAACTCCCTCCTTCCTCCTACGTAAGAAATCATTCCCATTCTTGGCAACCATTCACATACATGTCTTTCTTCCTTCTCCTTCTTCAGTGTCCTCTGGCCCAGGAACCTGTCACCCCTTAACAAGATATCAGCACTTCTCCCAGATGGAACTCCTCACTACTCCTGCCCTTGTTCCTGACTCAGTTCAAACACAGTTATCAGAGTTTTCTCCCTGAAGCACAATCTGGACAATGTTGTTACTCTCCAAAGATACTTCTGTGGTTCTCTATGATTCATATTAGGAAATCCAAGCCCCTTTGCCTGGCATGGTGAGCCCCTATGGCCTTGTCACCAAGCAGCCCTGCCTTATCTACCAGCCCTCCCCTGAGTGACCCTCAGTTCCAAGCCTAATCGGCATTCTGTTCAGTAGAGGTCACCTTGATGGTTGCTGTGACCCTGTTTTTTTAAAATCCATCCTTTGAGATAAAATTCACACTTCAGCATCATCTGAGATAATACACTTTATGCTTTCCTGCAGGTATTCCTGCTTCTCCTGCCCCCTTCTGGCTGTTTCATTTGTCCCTGAGCACCCTGTAGCCAGCTGCCAATTCCTGAGCTTCTGGTCTTGCTCTTTTGACTTCCTTCCTGGCCTGTGAGATCTGGAGGGATGATTGTATCTGCACTGGGCCCTGCCTCTGATGCAGAAGCCAGCCAGTGCCTAGCTGGGACCAGCATGCACTCTCCTTTCCTGACAAGCATACCACCCTGAGCTCTGTGCTCCCTACCAGAGGGACTCCTGTGCCCAATAAACTAATGGCCATGCCCTTTGCCTGCCATTGGAATGCTCCCTGGAGTACAGGGGAGCCTACAGCATGAAGAAGTCATACTTTAGGTACTTCTCTACCATATCTTCCCAAGCTGCATGCACGGCACCCCAGTTTGTCATTGTTTTTGCTCTGAAAAAGAAGAGAGACAGGAGACAAGTGAATGAGGTACATATGGAGAGGGCGTTCACAGTGTCTGCCTTCCCCATGTCCAGCGGCCTCTTTAACAAACTTCTACCACCCCAGCACCACGGACCACAGTGGATCAATCTGGGAGATGACTGTCATCAGAGCAGAGCTGCTTGCCCCATCTGCCTGTACTGGGAGGTCTCCCAAGAATGAGGGACTTTTTCCTGCCTGACCAGTGCGTCTGTTTACACTAAGTATGGTCTTCAGAGTTTCAAAATTGAGAAGGATGTGTCTTTTTGGAAAAACCTCTGAGTGTTAATGATATGTGGCTTCCTCTGTCCCCCACTTGCCCTATGTTAAACCATTTTCTGTTTTCTCGGTGGTTGGGTGGGGAAGGATGTTTGACACTACTGCCATCAGAAGCCCCCTGAGAACCATAATTCAGGTCTAGAGGATCAACCACATTTGGTCTCTAATTCCTCTGTTGGACTTTTTAATTTTGGCAGGGGTGTACCCGGGATTGAAGTCAGGGGCACTTGATCACTGAGCCACATCCCCAGCCCTATTTTGTATTTTATTTAGAGACAAGTTGCTAAGTTGCTTAGCACCTTGCCATTGCTGAAGCTGGCTTTGAACTCATGATCCTCCTGCCTCAGCCTCCCAAGCCACTGGGATTACAGGGATGTGCCACCACACCTAGCTGGACTTTTGGATTTCTGGGAGATCAGAACTATCCCTTAGGTTGGAGGTCCTTTTGCATGCCTCTGCCTGGCCTGTATCACTTCCTCTGGAAACTACCAGATTATACTTATTCTTCCAAATTTCCTATCAACCACAGAGGTGGGTGGAGTCATTGCCTGTAAGAGCCTAAGCAGTCTCAAATCACATGAATTTACAGATTTCTGCAATAGAAATAAACAAAAATAAAAACAGCCCAGTGACTCATGGGAAATGGTGTGGGGTCTGATCTCCAGAGTTATCATACTATAAGATCCAAGCGCCCATTTGTTCACCACCACTACCATCCATCACAACAATCAAAGAGGCACAAAAGAAACTAGAAAGCATGTCTTATCCAAGAAACTAAGTTGATAAGAACCACTCAGAAGGAAGTCAGCAGTTCAGACTTATTAGACATCGAAGCAAAGCAATTGTCTTAACTGTGCTGAAAGATTTGCTTAATGGTGGCAGACCTTGGTGCCAACCATGTGATGCTGGTTCTGCAGGAATGTAGGAAGCTGACATTAAGGGGTCTCAAAGCCTTCCACTGAGGTTTCAAAGGAAGGCCTGGGAGGTCAAGCAAACTGCTTGAAACAAGATAAATGAGACGACCTTTAGGAAGATAAACACAGATCAACGGCCTGCCCTGCATGATCCTCTTCTTCCTTCATTTGAGTTGTGAGCCTGGCTGTGAAGCTCATAAACATACTGAGCCCAGATGCCGCTTCTTGTGTGCTCTTGGGGGACCCCCTCAGTTGCAGAGTTGCCTTGCCCAAGGTCATACCCATTTCAAATCAGGTGTCTGCAATGACAGATGAGTGCAGCCCAGTAACTGGCCGAAGGTGGGACAACCCTGAGGGCTGAAAGAAAGGAAAGGAAACCTTTCAGTTTCAGGAATCCACAGGTCAACTGGAAATGTCAGGCCTGCCAGGAAACCCCACTGAATCCTAACCGCCTCATTCTTGGCTCAGGTTTGACCTAGAGGCCTACTCCAATGTGGACCCAGCCATCTGGATTGTCCGCAGTCACCCTTGAGAAGGCCACCTGTCCTGGTTCTGTCCTCCTGTCTACCTGCTACATGAGTGCACCACCTGCCCTTCCTTTGAGTTAAAGGGGTGGGGAGGGATCCTCCTTAGTGGACATCAAGGTTCTCAGACTCTCTCAATCCTTCAGAAGTATCTCAGGAAATCAGGGATACCCATTAGAGGCCAGCTCCTCAGAGACAATCTGAAGGCTGGATCTGAGGGAGGCTTGGTCATGAGGATTAAAAGGTTGAAGGAGGACTGAGGGCCTGTCCTCAGAGCTGCCACCATTCCCGGAGTGGTAGCCCCTGGGTCTGCGTGGCCTGAAAGGTCAAGTTTGCAAGTCCCCTAGAGAAGCTGTGTGAGCCACTGAGGAAAAGATGGCCAAGGGTGACTCCTGGGCCCATGGGAGCCAAGAGGAAGCTTGGAGCTGTGTCACAGAGGACAAGGACAGGGGGTGCCATCCCTTCATTCACAGGAGGTCGTGCAAAATTTCTAGATAAGTCAGCAGCATGAGAACAGCTATTAAAAAGCCATCCGTCCTAACCTCAAGAAAGAACAATCCTTCTGACTTGCTAAGGCCCCATCTCCTCCAAAGCTTCCCCAATACTGGCTGCAGTCCCAGAGAGGACAGACAGCAGGAAGGGTGATGACAGGGAGCTCCCTGCTGAGCAGCAAGGAAGGGGAAAGGGAATCCTGACCCCTTCTGAAGCACCATTCACAGACCTCAGTTCTGAGAATAAGGAAGCCCCAGTTCTGTTCAGAGCCAGGCCAGGATCCTGTCTCCATGATGCTACTGGTAAGAGCCATGGAGGCAAAGTCCTAGCAGAAGTCCTAGAGAGAAGGCCATGGGAAGGATCATCAACTCTGCAGGTATCAGGTTGGGAGTTGCCTCTTGCACAGTGCCTGCATAGTGCTGACTGACAGCGGAGGACAAGGCCCAGGAAAGGCCCAGGCTCGTGCCCCCTCTTCACTGTAAGGTATTTCAACGTGCGTTTTCTTTCCTTTTCAGAACATAGTCATGGGGAGCAGATTCTATTGTTGCTCACTTAGACTCTGATGCTGCAGCTGCAGGAGAGAAGAAAGGAAAGGGATTCCTTTTATTTTCAGAGTTCAGTGGCCCTGGTTTGCTTTTTTCCAGCAGCTACCTAAGTCATCTTCCTTGAGGGAGGAGGTAGACAAAGACAAGATGCAGACCTAGCTATAGGGCAGAGAGTCCCTCTTCCCTCCCCAGTGCACCAAGCTGACACTGCCTGAAGTCACCTTCCTGGAGTGGGTGGCTGTCAGCAAGATCTCACTCTCTCTGCCCACCTTTCTTCCTCTTTCTGCTCTAGACTTGAGGATGCTCCCTGGATGCTGTCTCCCTCTTCTCCCCTCCTTAGGCACACCCATCCTCAGGCTTCCAGCAGCTTCTCAAACCTTCCCATCCTGGGTCTCCTAGGACCCCTTCCTCTTTTCCCTACAGCCCTGGATTCCTCTTCCTCTTCCATCCTCCCCAAGGCTACTGAAGGGCTCCTTAGAAAACAGATTGGACCCATCCCTCCTCGGATAAAACCTTTTACGCAGTGATGCGCAGATGCCTTTGAGGAGAACAAGAGACCCCCCCCCCACCATCCGTCCTGTGCTCTCTCTTGTCCACTTCCTCTTACTTTAGACCTGCAGGGACCCTAGAAGTTTGGAATCTCAGGGTCTTATCACAGTGGCTCTCTTTGTGGCCTTCAAAAGTCACCAGGATAAGAATGATGGTCCATGCATGGGGTGGGGGAGGTCCTTCATTTTATTCAAATTCACTCCAAAGAAAAAAGGAGTCTAAAGAATAAGCTGAAGCTAAATGTGAATGACCAAAGAGCCTTCCTGGCTTTTGACCCCTCTAGGAATCAAGGAGGCTAGAGCATACTAATGCTCCACTCGTCAACACACTAGTCCTGCTTCTCTTCTGGGAGATGTTGACAACCCCTCAGTCATGTGACCCAAGGGATGGAGGTTCCTGGTGGCCAAGTGGAGCCAGGGCAAGAAGGAGAACTCACGTGTCAAAGACATAGTAAAGATCAAAGATGCCATCACAGTACTGCAGGATTTCATCTTCAGTTATTTTGATCCCCATCCTCCCTTCATAGCTTCTTCCTGAAATGGGGTAGTAGGGATTATGGTTTACCCATTCAGGGTCAGTATCTGGAGAGTCCTGGGCTCTGAAAAGAGGCAGATGTAGGAGCAGCAACAGCAGAAAGAGTGAAGAATTCAGCACCCAGGGACAGCTTTCCCTCATTTTCTTGGTCGTCCCGTGATACTGAGCACACTAGGGGCCCTGAGCCAGGGTCCAGGTAGATGAGCACTGTCCACTTCTGGCCTTCTTCTCTGCTGC